>NC_141687.1:1712079711-1713567211 GCF_964263255.1 Lissotriton vulgaris
TTTTCTTCCATTTGTTAGCGGCCGGCCACGGTCGCGGGTTTGCACATCCGCGGACAAACTGCGGGTCCACGGCTGCCTCATTTGGGCAGCTTTTTGTGGTACAGGAGGTGCCTTTACTTGTGGGGTGCTTGCGGGGACATTGGCAATCCCTTTAAAACTTTTTTTGCATGCGAATGGCGGCGGCGACCCACTTGGGTTTTATCGAACCACCAGTCCCAGAAAGCATTGCTTCAGGTTTCACACCTGTGCATAATCACTGAGGGTATTTACTGGTGCCTGCAGCTGCTGTCATGTCACATGTGCTGCCACTGAAGAGGGCGTTGGCCCGAAACGCGTCTGGCAGGAAAGGGACTCTGTTCGCAGCTCGCGCCCTTGCGCTGGCATTAATTCCTACCTGTAAGTGCATTCCCACCTAGGTGGCAACCTTTTCTTCCATTTGTTAGCGGCCGGCCACGGTCGCGGGTTTGCACATCCGCGGACAAACTGCGGGTCCACGGCTGCCTCATTTGGGCAGCTTTTTGTGGTACAGGAGGTGCCTTTACTTGCGGGGTGCTTGCGGGGACATTGGCAATCCCTTTAAAACTTTTTTTGCATGCGAATGGCGGCGGCGACCCACTTGGGTTTTATCGAACCACCAGTCCCAGAAAGCATTGCTTCAGGTTTCACACCTGTGCATAATCACTGAGGGTATTTACTGGTGCCTGCAGCTGCTGTCATGTCACATGTGCTGCCACTGAAGAGGGCGTTGGCCCGAAATGCGTCTGGCAGGAAAGGGACTCTGTTCGCAGCTCGCGCCCTTGCGCTGGCATTAATTCCTACCTGTAAGTGCATTCCCACCTAGGTGGCAACCTTTTCTTCCATTTGTTAGCGGCCGGCCACGGTCGCGGGTTTGCACATCCGCGGACAAACTGCGGGTCCACGGCTGCCTCATTTGGGCAGCTTTTTGTGGTACAGGAGGTGCCTTTACTTGCGGGGTGCTTGCGGGGACATTGGCAATCCCTTTAAAACTTTTTTTGCATGCGAATGGCGGCGGCGACCCACTTGGGTTTTATCGAACCACCAGTCCCAGAAAGCATTGCTTCAGGTTTCACACCTGTGCATAATCACTGAGGGTATTTACTGGTGCCTGCAGCTGCTGTCATGTCACATGTGCTGCCACTGAAGAGGGCGTTGGCCCGAAACGCGTCTGGCAGGAAAGGGACTCTGTTCCCAGCTCGCGCCCTTGCGCTGGCATTAATTCCTACCTGTAAGTGCATTCCCACCTAGGTGGCAACCTTTTCTTCCATTTGTTAGCGGCCGGCCACGGTCGCGGGTTTGCACATCCGCGGACAAACTGCGGGTCCACGGCTGCCTCATTTGGGCAGCTTTTTGTGGTACAGGAGGTGCCTTTACTTGCGGGGTGCTTGCGGGGACATTGGCAATCCCTTTAAAACTTTTTTTGCATGCGAATGGCGGCGGCGACCCACTTGGGTTTTATCGAACCACCAGTCCCAGAAAGCATTGCTTCAGGTTTCACACCTGTGCATAATCACTGAGGGTATTTACTGGTGCCTGCAGCTGCTGTCATGTCACATGTGCTGCCACTGAAGAGGGCGTTGGCCCGAAACGCGTCTGGCAGGAAAGGGACTCTGTTCGCAGCTCGCGCCCTTGCGCTGGCATTAATTCCTACCTGTAAGTGCATTCCCACCTAGGTGGCAACCTTTTCTTCCATTTGTTAGCGGCCGGCCACGGTCGCGGGTTTGCACATCCGCGGACAAACTGCGGGTCCACGGCTGCCTCATTTGGGCAGCTTTTTGTTGTACAGGAGGTGCCTTTACTTGCGGGGTGCTTGCGGGGACATTGGCAATACCTTTAAAACTTTTTTTGCATGCGAATGGCGGCGGCGACCCACTTGGGTTTTATCGAACCACCAGTCCCAGAAAGCATTGCTTCAGGTTTCACACCTGTGCATAATCACTGAGGGTATTTACTGGTGCCTGCAGCTGCCGTCATGTCACATGTGCTGCCACTGAAGAGGGCGTTGGCCCGAAACGCGTCTGGCAGGAAAGGGACTCTGTTCGCAGCTCGCGCCCTTGCGCTGGCAATAATTCCTACCTGTAAGTGCATTCCCACCTAGGTGGCAACCTTTTCTTCCATTTGTTAGCGGCCGGCCACGGTCGCGGGTTTGCACATCCGCGGACAAACTGCGGGTCCACGGCTGCCTCATTTGGGCAGCTTTTTGTGGTACAGGAGGTGCCTTTACTTGCGGGGTGCTTGCGGGGACATTGGCAATCCCTTTAAAACATTTTTTGCATGCGAATGGCGGCGGCGACCCACTTGGGTTTTATCGAACCACCAGTCCCAGAAAGCATTGCTTCAGGTTTCACACCTGTGCATAATCACTGAGGGTATTTACTGGTGCCTGCAGCTGCTGTCATGTCACATGTGCTGCCACTGAAGAGGGCGTTGGCCCGAAACGCGTCTGGCAGGAAAGGGACTCTGTTCGCAGCTCGCGCCCTTGCGCTGGCATTAATTCCTACCTGTAAGTGCATTCCCACCTAGGTGGCAACCTTTTCTTCCATTTGTTAGCGGCCGGCCACGGTCGCGGGTTTGCACATCCGCGGACAAACTGCGGGTCCACGGCTGCCTCATTTGGGCAGCTTTTTGTGGTACAGGAGGTGCCTTTACTTGCGGGGTGCTTGCGGGGACATTGGCAATCCCTTTAAAACTTTTTTTGCATGCGAATGGCGGCGGCGACCCACTTGGGTTTTATCGAACCACCAGTCCCAGAAAGCATTGCTTCAGGTTTCACACCTGTGCATAATCACTGAGGGTATTTACTGGTGCCTGCAGCTGCTGTCATGTCACATGTGCTGCCACTGAAGAGGGCGTTGGCCCGAAACGCGTCTGGCAGGAAAGGGACTCTGTTCGCAGCTCGCGCCCTTGCGCTGGCATTAATTCCTACCTGTAAGTGCATTCCCACCTAGGTGGCAACCTTTTCTTCCATATATATATATATATATATATATATATATATATATATATATATATATATATATATATATATATATATATATATATATATATATATATATATATGTATAACCTACTGGCTGTTGTCAGTAGGTAGTTACAGTTAGGACCAATATTTCCATAGGGAAAGAGATTTTTTTGTTTGCCAATAACTTTGGCACCGCTTGACAAATTTTCACAATTTTCTTTAAAAAAAGTCCCCTTTTTGGTTCAGCAGCCGTGTTCGAAGGTTCTGTTGTGATCCGTCAAGTAGGGGCCAAGAAAAATGGAGATCATATCATGTCTAAGGGGATTTTTGAACATGACTACAGTCCGAACCGCAGAACGGAATTACACCAAATTTGGCAGAAAGCTAGAAATTGTTCCATAAAGCGTGCCTTTTGGGATTTGGTATAAATCCGTTCAGTAGTTTCAGAGATATTTGAGTTGATAAATATAGATATCAGGTAGCCTAAAATTCTACTTAAACCCTACTTAAATTTGATTGGCTGCCAACAGTTTAACCAGAAAGTGTTGGCAGCCATCTTGGGACTCGGTTGGACTGAGTCCCACAAACAAATTTTACAAAAATAAAATGGGGCAGGGTAGAAACACCCTTGCTCCCTAGGCCGCTTGGTCCCTGAAGCATATTACAGATATAGGAGGGGGTCGCATGACCCCGACGCCCCACCTGGGCTTACTAATGGCCTGAGGATCACCACCTTCCTGGGCTTTTTCTATAAAAATAAATGCAGGAGAGACCCGTACAGCCTCCCCAGGGGTTATAACTTTATATATGGGGGGCCTCTTGGACTCCCAACCCCAGGGTCCGCCACCTCCCAGGGGCTTTACTTGAAAATAATACAGGGGGGGGTTCCATGGACACACCTGTAAACCTGGGGGCCCCACCTCCCTGGGACTTTACTTGTAATTGATGCGGTGGCACCCGGACCCACCCACAGCTCTGGGGACCACCACCTCTCTGGGGCAAATTAGAACAATGGAGGGTGGCCACACAGCACCCCTTCTGGTGTCCTAAATGGCCCTGAGGACTGTCACCCCCCAGGGCCGGCTCCTGCAGTGTCCTGGGGTGCCCAGCTCTGGGACACTGCATTTTGCCATGGTTTCCATGTAAAATGCTCCTGCTGGCACGAAGTGAAGCAGAATTTCTTTTGGACAGAGAGAGCTGCATTTTTAGCAGCTCCCTCTGTCCAAAAGCAATTCCAGCTCCCGCACTATGACATGAAAAACTAGGTGTCTTGGGCGTGACCTGGAAACCCAGTATTGTGGCCAGGCTCTGGAGGATGGGGTCCACAGGGCTAAAATTGCCCTACAAGTGGGACCTCATGCCCCAACCCATTTTTTTTTTAAACTACAGGCCCTGGGGATGGGGTCCCCAGGACCAAATTCGGCTCAGGGAGGGGGGGACGCATTCCTTTATTTAAAAAGCTGTGCCCCTGGGGAGGTGTCTCTGTGGCTGTTATCAGCCCAGGGAGGGGTATTGCTGAGAGGTCTTCAGGGCCCTCCCCCTTTCTGTACCACTCTGCAAACACACCTCCTGGTGCACTACTACTTGGGGGATGAAGTCCCCTTTGCTACTGAGGGTCCTTGGGTGCAAACAACCCCTCCTCTTACATCAGGACACCACGCCCCCTTTCTCCACAACTCTGAAAATGTGTCTTCTGGCACACTTTCTGGTTAGTGAATGAAGTTTTCTTGGATGCTGAGGTACCTTGGGGGCCAAGAAGCCCTCCTGGTACCTTCTGTTAGTACTACAATCCTGAGAGCTAGTCAACAGCCGCCCCATTTTACCACCACTCTGCAAATACCATTAGTACGTAAATGAACAAAAAGGTTACAGGGACTTTATAGTTATGAAATGGAATTTTTAAAAACTTAGAAATTCACCCAAAAAAACAAAGGTTACATGGACGTCCAAGTTAGGCTCAGGGTTCACTTATACAAAACCAATTAAATTTAGCAGTTATAGTTAGCTGAACAAACTATAACTCATTCGCCCACAATGTACTGCTTATGACCTCACACTCTTGACATGACTTTGTTTTTTTCAGTGAATATATGTATATATAGTGAATGAAGAAAGGTGTTTCCTGCTGCAGTGGAAAAGGAATCAGCTGATATGGTCAATGCCAGTTGATCGCCAGACATGTGAGTTGATTTAGCTCTTTTGCTCTGGAGTCTTCTGGAAACCGGTTTACATTTCACGATTCACAGAAACCCATAGCGGCAATCAGGCAGATTTGGAGTGTGTGCAACACAGAAATTAGTGGAATAATAGCGACGGACCTGACTGATGGTGATTCAGTGAGGTTGGAGGCAGCAAAACATATCTTCAGTGATAATGAGGAAGCTGCAGGAATGAGCTTTGCAGGTGGAGCAACTGCTATTCAAACAGGTACTGTGACTTTAAAACAAAGTATGTTCACTTTAAAGAAGCTGATGAAAATAGAAATCAGCAAGTGGTGGGAGTTACCATCTCTGCTAAGATATTTAGAGGTGAATAGAGTGCCAAAAAATACTTACAATACCCACATAAGAGTCTCTTCATTTAGGGCTTTTAGTAGAGTGAGTTGATTTTTCAGCTAAATCAAGTAACTGACACTGAGGCTATACACTTATAGAAAAGGGAGAACCTTAAGGGAACTTCTCACATGAAGTGATTACAATAGTACTTGAAGTGTAGTCATCACAAAACTTGCAAAAATGTATCCAACACAGAAAACTTTACAACTATGGATGAACATAGAAGGGAGATCCTGTTCTCCAGTTTTCTTATGTATGTGGAAGTACCACTTTTCCTCTCAGGAAACGGATGTTAGAACATCAACAAGCAGTGAGCAATTTAGGTTTCACGTACCCGGTAGCAAGACACTTATCATAATAGTGACACATCGAATTTGAGATATTTGCCATTGATTGGGTTGAGAAGAATATTCAGGGTGCGGACAGAGTGATATTTTTGAGACAGCTAGAATCACAATATATTCTAGATTTGCAGACCAAATTTCTGTTTAGATTGAATAGGGTTGAAGAGTTGGAGGTTCATGTGGAATAGTAACTGACTGTATGCGAACTACCACGAACAAACATGTAGGATATTCTCACTTACCTCCTCATCATTTATTTATGTATCTATTTGCTTTTGTTGGATAATATTGTATTGCCTTGCTAGGGTGTTTCCACCACAGGAGATGTATATGTTATCGAAGTGTTGGTGCAGTATAAAGGATGTGAGTAAGTGAGAGTATGCAAAGTACCAAATGAGACTCTCGGTGGGTTATTAGGGGATGAAGCACCATGTTGACAGTGAGTCAGAGTGTGTTTATGGCTTTAGCCACCATGGGATACTGTTATGATTTATTGAATAGGGTATGATTTTCTCCTCCCAAGAAAGAATTGTGTATGAATGTATTCACATAGTATACATATATAAGATTAGAACAGATAGAGTAGAGGATTGATAATATTACTGTAGGGAAACAATATGAGGCACTGGCCAAGTATTTGATTGAATGAGAAAAGTATTTCACCTTGGTGCTATGCATTTATCCATTTACTCAAGGTCATTCTTGGAAGCTATGTATAATATATAATAAATTACAAAATTGAAATTATATTAAATATGCTGCCTCTGACCACAGGGTAAAAACCCTCAGTTATTGGGAGACTTTTGAAATTAGAATGACATTTCTTTCAGTATGAAGTTCTAATCATAAATTGACATTTTGGAGAATTGTGTAGATTGCATAAATGTATCTTTGTGCATTTTTAATATCACTTTTAATCTCACTCTTAATTGTGGGTGAGAGCAGAGAAATTACAGTTTTACATTAGTAAAGCAGTGAAAAACATGGAACGTGAGATTCATGCAATGTTTCTTCTGTGTTGATTCCAGGATGGCATTTATTGTTGAAGGACTGGGGGGCATCAGAGGAGTGGCATGGTCCATTTCCTAAAATAAAGCACAACTACAGCCGGAACTGGTAAACGGAATTATACTAAATTTGGCAGAACGCTAGCTCCTGTTCCAGAAATAGGCCTTTTTGTGGTTTATTGTAAATCCATTCATTAGTTTTAGAGATATTAAATGAAAACCAAATTTGTATATAAGTGTGCGGATCCTCCATGGGTCAGAAAGTCCCCGTGCTGAAATCTGATTGTCTGCCAACACTTCAACCAAGAAATGTTGGCAGTCATCTTGGGACTCGCCTTCAGCCGAGTTCTAAAAAACACTTAAAAAGAAAAAAAGGGGGCAGGGTGGGAATACCCTGACCTACTAGGTCTGGTATTGGAGTCAACCTGGGGCCCACCAGATGGAAAAAGCATATTTGTTAAAAGATTTTTTCAGTGAAATCATGACAGAGTTGCACATCTGCTTAAAAAACCCAACAAAAACAAGTGTGCTCTCCTACACTTGTTTAGTCTACAGGCACCGAGATTGCTAGGTCCCTGGGAAATTTAGGCATATTTTTTTTTAAAGGTGGGGTGCATGAGCCCCCCTCCTAAGGCTTATTTAAGCACCGGGGACCACTACCTACCGGAGCTTATTTAATATTTTGGAAGGGACATACTTTTTTTTAAATAGAAGAGGGGCTTCCTGGGGCTGTTTGAAGATCCGGGGACCACCACCTCCCTGTTGCTAAAATTGAACGTTTAAAGGGCGGCTGCGTTAGTGCCTGGTCCCCCATGACCTCCATTTTCCCAGGGCCTAAATAATATTTTAAATTCGGAGGGAGTCACATAGCCCCCTTCCTGGGCCAACTCCCTGGTGCCGGCCCATGCAAAACAAAGGAGGGGGTCACATGGTCCCCCTCTTTCAGTTCCTGAAAAATCATTTGAAATGGTATGAGCCCTCCAGATCCTTGAGATCCAGCCATCAGAAAATGATTCAGGTACCTAGATTCAATCAGGTTCGATGGGGTGGGAGAAGTTTCACACTGCATGCAGCCAGGATCTGGAACTTGCTACCAGTGTCAATCAAAAACAGCCCCTCTTTGCTCTCTTTTAGAAAGGAGATAAAAACTTGGTTGTTCTCTGCAAGTTTTTAACCTCAAACAGAAGCTAGCTGGTCTTCTTTGTCACATAGTGCCAAGATGCCCATGGGAATTTGTGCGCTTTATAAATCCCAAATCAAATCAAATCAAAATCTTTGAGTTAACATTGTACCAGGAGACCTCACCCCCCTTTTCTGGCTCCTGCTGTGTCCCAGGGTGCCCACCGTCCGGGACACAGCTGTTTGTTTTCACTTGCCGAGCACAAACATAACTTTGCTTCTAGCAAGCGGGCGCTGTCCAACCGCTCACACTTGCTGGAAGCAGAGTTTTCATCTGTTTCCCTGCCAGCTGTCATGAGGGCAGGTAAACAGATGAAAAAATTTGTCCTGTATGCAGGGAGCTGCATTTCTAGCAATGCCGGCTCCCGCAGAAGGCAGGGAGCCAGCTGGGACTGCAGGGACATTGAGGCTCCCCCCGAGGTCCCCATCATAGCACACAGGGTACCCTCGGCCCGGTCTCCCTCCCCCATTAAAATTCAGCCATGCCCCTGGGATGGTTTCAGCCCCGAAAGGGAGGCTGCTTGAATCCCCTCCCCCATTAAGTCTTGGACGGGCCCTGTGGGATTGGGACCCCCTCCCCTTATTTAAAAAAAAGGATCCAAACTTCTTGGGTAGGCAAAACAATTTGTTTCATCTCCCATTACATGTTGAAAAAAAATATCTGAAATCCTTAATGGGGTGACTACATCATTCAATCAATCAATCAATCACAGCATTTATATAGCGCACTACACACCCAAGGGGTCTCAAGGCGCTAGGGAGGGGGGGTCCGCTACTGCTCGAACAGCCAGGTCTTGAGTTGCTTCCTGAAGGCGAAGTGGTCCTGGGTCAGGCGGAGGTGGGTCGGGAGGGAGTTCCATGTCTTGGCGTCGAGGTAGGAGAAGGACCGTCCTCCTGTGGTGGCTCTTCGGATGCGGGGGACGGCGGCGAGGGCGTGGCCGGTCGATCGAAGCTGGCGTTTGGGAGCGTAGAAGTTGAGGCGGCTGTTGAGGTATCCCGGGCCTTGGTTGTGTAGGGCTTTGTGTGCGTGGGTGAGGAGTCGGAAGGTGATTCTCTTGTTGACCGGGAGCCAGTGCAGGTCTCTCAGGTGTCCGGAGATGTGGCTGCGCCGGGGGATGTCCAGGATGAGACGTGCTGAGGCGTTCTGGATCCGCTGAAGTCTCTTCTGGAGCTTGGCGGTGGTTCCGGTGTAGAGGGAGTTGCCGTAGTCCAGACGGCTGGTGACGAGGGCCTGGGTGACCGTCTTCCTGGTCTCCGTGGGGATCCACCAGACGATCTTACGTAGCATGCGCAGGATGTTGAAGCACGACGAGGAGACGAGGAGACGGCGCTGACTTGTCTGGTCATGGAGATGGAGGAGTCCAGGATGAAGCCCAGGTTGCGTGCGTGGTCTGTAGGTTGGGGTGCGCTGCCCAGGGCGGGGGGCCACCAGGAGTCATCCCAGGCGGAGGGTGTGGATCCCAGGATGAGGACTTCTGTCTTGTCCAAGTTCATTTTCAGGTGGCTGTTCTTCATCCATTCGGCTACCTCTTTCATCCCTTCGTGTTGGTTGTCTCTGGCGGTGGCGGGGTCATTGGTGAGGGAGAGGATCAGCTGGGTGTCGTCGGCGTAGGAGATGATGTTGAGGTTGTGCTGGCGTGCAATGTCTGCAAGGGGGCCCATGTAGACGTTGAAGAGGGTTGGACTGAGCGAGGAGCCTTGAGGGACGCCGCAGATGACTTCGGTGGCTTCTGATCTGAACGGAGGGAGGCGGACTCTCTGTGTTCTTCCGGCGAGGAAGGAGATGATCCACTCAGTGCCTTCTCCTGGACTCCGACGTTGCTGAGGCGCTGTACTAGGGTACGGTGGCAGACAGTGTCGAAGGCCGCGGAGAGGTCTAGGAGGATGAGGGCTGCTGTTTCTCCGTTGTCGAGCGGGGCACGGATGTCATCGGTGGCTGCGATCAGGGCGGTCTCGGTGCTGTGGTTGGCCGGGAAGCCAGACTGCGAGGGGTCGAGGGATCCGTTCGTCTCGAGGAAGGCGGCCAGCTGCTTGTTGACGGTTGATCTATTGGAGCGCAATCTGATCTGGGGTAGCCGTGATGAGTGGTTTCTTTCTCGTCATTTCCTGGTGAGAGCAGAATCACTGATTCTCCCTTTTCATTACCATGAGTATGCAAATGCCCAAAATCACCTGCAAGCCCCACCCATTTGGCCATACCCCATTTCCATAGTAGTATGCAAAGGTCTTCCCACCTTTTACCACGTTGGTGGACAGCTTAAAGGCCCCAGGGCTCATTTCCAGATGATTTTTGTGACACATCATTGATGCAGTAATACAAGGATATCTCCACCAAACAAAGAAGCAATTACATCATATAGTTAAAGGGAAGTACCCATTTGGTGGAGATTCACCCCTTTGTAGTCTTGTCATCTTGTGGATTAAGATGTTTGAGGAACAATCACATTGGTAAAATTACATGCACTCCTCATGGTCTATTACGTAGCTGTAGTATAGTAAATGCACAAGACATTTACGCAACTAGGTAGCACTTACTGATTAACCAAATGAAAGTACACCAGTTGGGTAGACGTGTTTGACAAACCTAGGGACTCTTCTTGGAAAAAATGAGGTTCGGTTCTGGCCCTGGTGCTGTTTTCACAAAATTTAAACCTCAACGGGAAGTACTTACAAATATAAACATAGCAGGTGTCCCAGTTGAAGCTCCACATCAGTAAATCACAAATGATCTTAACTTCTTGGGCTTGGCAAAGGCAAAGTAAGTGTGTTTCTTCTTGTATTTCATATTGAAAAATGATTTGAAATCCTTAATGGAGGGGAATTCATCATTGATCTATTGAAGTACAATCTGATTTTCAGTGACTTTGATGAGTGGTGTCTTGCTTGTCATCTCCTGGGGAAAGCAGAGTCCATGGTTCTCCCTTTTAAACACCCTAAGTATGCAATTGCCCAAAATAAAATGCATAGCTATAATTACATGCCAATTCACAGACATACACAGGCACTCACACACCTACATACAGAGACACACAAGTACTCACAGACCCACACAGGCACTCACACACCAACTCAGACCCACACATGCACTCACACACCTATAGAGGTACTCACATACCCACTCACAGACCCACACTGGCACTCACAGACTTACTCACAGACCCACACACCGACTCTCAAAAGTGACAGGTTACAGTTAGGATAAAAAAGTTAAAGAACTGTCGAAATTCACTGAGGAAACCATAGGTTACAGGGACATTATAGTTAGGAAATAGACTTTAAAAAAGCCTTAGAAATTCACTGAAAAAAACAAAAATTACAGGGATGTTATAGTGAGACTCAGATTTCACTCATGCAAAACCATTGACATTCAGCAGTTATAGTTACCTGATCTAACGATAACTTACATTCCCACAATGCACTGTGTAAGAACTCACATCTTATATCACTCATGGCATGGTCAGTGACATCACTGTGTAATCACTAATGCCATCACAAATTACATCATTAATAACATCACTGATTACATCATCCACAGAACAACTCACATACCCACTCACACCGCCATACAACCTCTCATTTGTCCACTCACACACCCACACAACCACTTACATACTCATTCAAAACCTCATTTGACTCACACATCCACTCACTCACTCATAGACCCACTAACATAGCCAAATGTCCTATCCATACAGTCCCTTATATACCCACTCATGCACCCAACAACCACTCACACGGCCACTCACCCATGCAGCCACTCACACTAGCATTCACTTACCCATAGAGCCATTTATAGAGTCATTCACTCAGTTATACAGCCAATCACACAACCACTCACTCACCCACAAAGCCAATCACACTAGCACTCACTCACCCATCCAGCTACTCACACAGCCACTCGCTTATCCATACACCTACTCATACATTTATTCACTGAGCCAGTTAACCACTCACATACCCATGCACACATCCTTACAAGCAGTCACAGACCCACTTACTCACTCACTCACTTATATAGCCAGTCACACAGGCAATTGTGTGCAAACAGACACTCACTTACCCATACATCCATTCAAACAGCCACTAACGCACCCATAGAGCCATCACACTCACTCACCCACCCATAGAGCCACTCACACAGCGATACAGTCACAAAACAACAGCCACTCACCCACACGTTTAGCTAATAAGGCAGTCACTCACTCACCCATACAGTCAAACACATGCTATCACCAATACAGCCACTCACACAGTCATTCACACACCCATACAGCTACTCACCCCCCACATTCACCTACATCAACTCACATACCCACACACACATACACAGCGCTCAGACACCCACTCCCACACTGATAAAGACTGTCACACTATCACTCAGATGACATATGTTTGAAACACTGGCACACATTACTAGTTCAGAAAGAATATTAGTTTAACTTATGCAGTAACTTACTATATTTCTTTAAGCCTCAGAAACATTTACAAAAGACTCTGACACTGGACGTGTTCATCAGTGATGTCATTTGAGATGTCATCAATGATACCACTGACCATGTCATGAGTGATTTAATATGTGAGATAATAAGCAGTACATTGCAGGGGTGTAAGACATAGTTAGCTCATGTAACTATAATTGCTGAATTTCAATGGTTTTGTTGCGTAAAATCTGAGCCTAGCCAGAAGGTTCCTGTAACCGGATCCACTGGTGATTTCACTGCAAAATTGCACCTAGAGGGTCAGGGTATTCTTATCCTGCCCTCTTTTTTTATTTTTAATATTTTTGGTTGGAACCAACTGAAACCGAGTCCCAAGATGGGTGCTCACATTTCCTGGATGAAGTGTTGGCAGTCCATCAGATTTCAGCGCTGGGAGCGGAGATCCCGCTCCCTTGATATACAAATTTGGTTTTAATTTATTATCCCCAAAAGTACTGAACAGATTTATACCAAAACACATAAGGCCTCGTTCTTGACCAAAAGATAGCTTTCTGCTAACTTTGGTGTAATTCCATCCAGTATTTCGGGCTGTAGTCATGTTTAAAATCCCTTAGTAATTAACCTGGCGAAAACGAGCTTTGGGACCCCCCTCTTTTCTTTTTCTCGGCCCCCACCTAAGGATTCGTCAAACTGTGCTAAAGTGGTTGGCAAA
Organism: Lissotriton vulgaris; assembly: GCF_964263255.1. Taxonomy (NCBI): domain Eukaryota; kingdom Metazoa; phylum Chordata; class Amphibia; order Caudata; family Salamandridae; genus Lissotriton; species Lissotriton vulgaris. Next base: position 1,712,092,928 of record NC_141687.1, read on the forward strand.
ATAAAAAATCCTTTACGTACGGAAACTAGGTCCTACCTATAAATACCTACTGGTGACCTCTAACGCATAGTTTGTCAGCATAATTCAGTTCCAGAAATTCTCATTGATAGTCCAGTGTTGTGGTCCCATATCAGTTAGAATTAAGAAAGACATCTGAGATCCTTGAGAGGGGCCCTTGAATGTCAACTCCTTTTGCCAGATTTGCGGAACACCAACCTAGTTGTTTTTCACCTCTTTGTATGTCACAATTTTGTCCTGCAGTATCATGCCCTACAATAGATGGCAGGGCTTTCCAGTGTTCATCTAAGCTAAGCTTCTTGACCTTCCGCTCTATTCAGATACTGACTTTCAGCCTCTTGGACAGTATTCTAAAATGTGCTTTCACTTCCGATCCTTGTCGGGTGGTTTGATAGCCTGCATACTATTTAATCCAAGCCTACATTTCGCAGAACCCTTGACCTTGTGGGGTGTACCAATACTGATTTGTAGTTTCCTGGAAAAAGTTCTGGCTTTAACTCATATTCCAAATCCATGCCAGATGTTGTGCCAGTCTGTATGATTGCAAATTCTCAAGTTCCTAGAATGCCCTGTTCACCACTTCGTCTTCACAATTTCAGGCCAGAGATGGGTGGAGGAATCAGCACACCTGTGGCTGGGAGATGCTAGATTGATTACATCTGAGGCATATATTCACTGGTGAACTATTTTAACCCCATATCTGCTGAAAGATATCTTGCCCCTGTTCTGAGCATTTCTTTTATGCTTGGGTTACTTCTCTCTTACGTTATATAACATTGCTGTGACATTTTTCCACAAAATGTATCTAGATTTTTTTTTCCCCCACAGGATTTTTTTAAACAAAATAATGGGGGGAAAGTGTTGTACAAGAAAGTGTATTTTCTGACCTGCTAAGATCATCATTTTCTCAGCTTTCAGAAACAAGAAGATCTGTAAAAAAAACATCATTACTGCAGTTTGTGGATTTTTGTAAGTGGTTGTCTATTATCCAATTTTTGTGGTTTTCAACTAACTTGCAGTGTATGATAGAACAGGAGTAAGACCCATCAAATGAATTCTCCTTCCTTCCCATGTGTATGTCTAACACTATCTGCTCTCTGACTCCTCCATGCCACTGCTACATCCTCCTATTTTCTATCTACTGCTTTACAAATGTTCACCAATTGTCCCCTTTCTTTCCTTGCTACACTAATTTTTCTTCACCTTACACAGTTTTCTTGTCATGCTCTTCTCCATCCTCCTTCACTCTTGTCTGCTATCTTTTCTGACTCCTTTCACATTTAACTACCCTTCTCACTGTTTCCTTCTTTCCCCCATGCTCTTTCTACCCTATGTACCTTTTTTCTTCCTCTTGCACAATCTTATCCCAATTTCAGTTCTGTCAGCTGCACCCTTCGGAATACTATCCCTAGAGATTCCTAGTGATTAGTGAATAGACTTATTGCAAGCATTCCTCCTATCACCTTTTTTGTGTTTGTGTCATGCAATACCTAAGTGGCAAGGGTATGCCGAGGCATCGGTCTCTGCATCACTATGGAGTGGCTGAAGTGTGGCTCAATGGTTAGTGCGGCAGACCCTGATGCAGAGGTCTGGCCCAGGACCAGGGTTCAATTCCCGCCTCGGCGGTTCTTGGACTCAATCTCCCCAGACCTGATAATTCTCACCTTGGTGCCTAGTCTAATCATGAGTCCCACTCTGTGACTCTGGGCAATAGCTTGCTTAATCTCCACAACGGCCCCAGCAGTGCTTGGATGCCTGGCTTCACCTTGGGGGTGCCCAGAAGTGGACATTTCACAGGGAAAAGCCAGGAAGGGTTCCACAGCGGGGCAGCCGTGCGCTTTACAAGAACAACACATTTACATTAACTATGCCACTGGAACCAAGCAACACTCAACTGAAGAGTCCCAAAACAATAAAATCCAGTCTTGAGTTGCTTGCGTTCTGGTTAAGGAATGACCTGTAGTGTCAGTTGAGCTGAACTGTTCCTATCTGAGCAAGGTGAAGGCTCATTTGCATATGACTGGGTCCAAACTGCGGTGGTGTGGTGGGCAAAAGATCTTTGGTGTTAATGCTAACCTGGGTGATTGCCAGTGGTTAGACTTATTGCAAGCATTCCTCCCAACACTTTTTGTGTATTTGGCAGAGATCTACACACATGTAGGTAAATGTTTTATTAGTAAATATGAAAGGGGCAGGGTAGTGCTTGGAAAACTGAGAACATTTACTAAATCCACGCTAGCTCCAACAGGGAAAAAAAGCCTCAAATGTTCTTCAGCCAAGAACTTGAGTTCGGCAAGCACCACACTTGCCAATAAAAATGGTTTTGCATAAATGGCACTGCAGCACATGCCCAGGGAAAACAGTTGAGGCAACAAATATCACCAGAGACAAAATGAAAAATTAAGTATTTTTTTAAATGGCTTAATCAATTTTATTTTATCAAAGAAATTATTAAAATGTATTACAATGTTTAACTTCGAATTTACACAAAAAGGTTACAAAAAAGCTTACAACACTCCTGCTAACTCAAGGGGGAGAGATGGGCCAGGAATCTACAGGAGCCCAGCACTCATATACAGGTGGAACAATGACAACCCATCACACGCAGGATGACCACATAACAAATGAACTCACAAACCATTTATTTATTTTTTATTTTAAAGGTTTTATATAGCGCTGGCTAGACCCAGAGGTATCAGAGCGCTTTACATGAGCATCAGATCGTAGTTACAGGTTACATCGTTACAAAGGTTACACAGTTATTAGAGCATGGCAACATAGTTACTTGTAAGGTCAAGATAAACAATAAGCACAAATACGAAAGGGGAAAAGCAAGCAAGGGAAAAGATTCAGGGGAGGGGGGAGGGAGCTGGGGAAGTATATAGGTAATGAAGGTGGGAAAGAGGAGGGGAGGGTGAAGGACAACGCAAGGAAAGAGGAGGGGAAGGGTGACGGGACACAAACCGGTAGACGAGTCAAAGCAACATCCAAAGTCCAGTAAGCTGTGATCCCAGGGGAAGTGGTATCACTTCCCTATCTCTTTTGCGGGAGGCTGCCTTTGCGCAGTGGACTCTCTCAGAGGGGTCTCTGAGACTACAAGGCCTACATACTGGATCCTTCCTCAAAAAGGGGAGAAGGAGTGCTTTGGCAAGGGGTGCCATACCATACCTCAGCTGTAAGTGGCTCCCTTGGCACAGTGGACTCTCTCAGGGGGTATGCTGAGACTCCAGAGTATAAATAGTGTATCTTTCCCCAACAAGGGGAGAAGGAGTGCTTAGTCAAAGGGCACAAAGGACAGGGGGCTAGGCAGATTAGCAGACAAGGTGAGAGATTCAGGGGAGAGAGGATAGGAGCTAGGGAGGTAGACAAAGGGAGAAAGAGTACTAAATGGGAACAAATTTAAGTAATGAGTTATTATATAGCGCTGTCTAGACCCGATGGAATCAGAGCACTTAACAAGAGGGACAGTAATGTTGCAAATTACATCAGTTAAAAGTTACATAAGTATCAACAAAAGCATTTAAAAAACATAGGGGAACAAGGTGAATGGAGCAGAAAGGGTAAGGGGATAGGGTAAAGGGGTAGGAGGAAGACAGGACATAGAGACAAGGGGAAAATAGTTACAAAAGATACCCGAAAAAACTTTTTAGGATCATAGAAGTAAAGGAAAATGGGATGAGGAATGGAAAGGGGGTGACGGCAGAAGGGGTAGTGTATAGATAAAGCAGAGAGATGAAGGGAAAGTGTGTCCAAGGTCCGGCTGGGTAGGTGACGGCTGAGAGGGAATCATCAGTCCATCTCCTCTTCAGCTATCAGGTAGGTCCACCGGGCATCGGTCAAATGGCTAGGTCTCAACAGAAAAAAATAAAAGGGGAAGAGGGCGAGAAGAAGGGAGCGTAGAGGGGGAAGGAGGTGGGGTGAAAGGGTAGGAGGGGGAAACGACAGAGATGAAGGAAAGTCTGCTCAAAATCCGGCTGGGTAGGTAACGGCCGAGGGGGAATCCACAACCCATCTCTTCAGCTAACAGGTAGCTCCACCGGACATCCGACAAATAGCAGGGTCTCTACGGTTGAGGTAAGGTTTAGAGTACATGTCCAGGAGAAGAGCAGGATCAAGGTCAGGTGAGGGATGTGGTTAAGCTCAGGACGCTGACCAGTTCTATTGCCCGGGAGCGTTAGAGCATCGTGGAGAGACAGACTGAGGCTGCCAACTTGAGGTCAGGCAGGGGGGTTGAGACCTTGGTGTTATGCTAAGTCGGTCGCCAAAATTCCCAAAGCATAGGGGGTGTAATCTATGCCGTGAAGAGGCAGGAGGACAGGGCCAGTGTCCGCATGTCTTCAGAGGGGGTGAGTGGCAGGCCTAGTGTGGCGTCTCCAGAGTCATTCTGCAATAATCAGGGAGCCCTCCCGTTCTGCAGCCCCATCGAGCATACAAGCTCCTCGCGTACATAAATACATCAAAGAACAGGCACAGTAGCCCATAAGGCGAGAACTCTATTCTGCACCAACCTCATAAGCCTAAATCTAGTAGACCACAACTCCTAAACATTACTTGCATTAGGAAATAGACTTAAACTTAGTAACATAACCTGCAGTAGAGAATAAATAAAACCTAGATCACATTAGAAAACATAAGACAGTAGGTAAAACCTAGTAAGCATTAAAGCACATCTATAAGCATAAATCAAGGTGCATTATTTACACTACAAACATTACATTTCCTAACGCCTATAAAAAGTACACTAGGGCCTTCCGCCCTACAAACCTAATAGTCCCTTGGGCCAACTGGCCATCTATAAGGGGCTCAAATGCCCTCTGTCCAAAAAGTCAGGGCGCGCTGCCAATGCAGCCATGGTCACGGGGGCACACTTGGCGCAAACCTAAACTTGGCAGCTGCCCACTACTAGCTGGGCATCTGGGAATCTTCAATGAAGGGCCTAAATGTTGCAGCTGGCACTAAGTGCTGCGCAGCTGTGCAGGCCAAGGTAGGGATGGGCAAAAGTGCTTTGGGCTCACTGTGTCGGAAAACAATGCTCCCTATTTTGAGGATCAATTATTTTAGTAGCAGAGAGAGGGTTTATAGGCAAAGGATCAACAATTTTGGCATGTCCAAGGAAACAGTCATTGCCAGACACTACTTCTTAATGCACACCCCTCCCTAACAAATGGGTCTTCCCACAAGATCAGATCAGGCAACATAGACATCTCACAGGCAAGCCAATCTTGATGCCTGTAACAGGCACTGAGAGGCATCACCAGTTGATCACCATGCCTGCCACAGTCACAGGAGGAATGGAAAAAGCTGTCATGGAAATATTATGCCTTTGACCACTTTCCACATGCATTATGTGCCATTGATTACACCCACATGGCGATTCAGCCACCTCACCACCCGGAATTCCTTCACAGCAGCAGACACAGCTGGAACTTCATCAACATGCAAACTGTCTGTGATGCCAGGGGCTGGTTTCCTGATGTACATACTACATTTTAATAGTTAAATGTTAATTGTTTGCTGGAGATTTTGGTGACATGTGGCTCATATGTAAGTTATAACATTTTACACTGGGTTTGCATTTGAAATCTAGGGGATGGAATCTTAAACATACTCACTCATTACTTACTACAACACAATAGATGCACATTACCCTAACTGTCAGTGCATATATGTACACTTGCTGAAGTACACTTAGGATAGAACCACACTTTTAGAAATATCACATCTTTGGTTCAGGTGATGCAGGGTATGCTTTCTCTCCCCATCTCTTCACACCCTTCCTATGTCTAACAACAAAACCTCAACAGAGTTATTACAGAGCACATACATAAACGTGACCTATCATTGAAAGCCCTTTGGGCATCCTTCAGCCTTACTTCAGATATCATCATCCCCAAGGAAAGGGGATGCTGCTGTACTCCCCAGTAGTTGTGTGTAAGATAGTATAGCTTGTTATGTGTGCAACATCACCATGCAACTGGGCTTACATACAGACATCACCTTTGAACTTTGGCTTCAAACAAGTTTCCAGGGTGGGGCACAGAACAGAGGTGATGAAATAAGGATGCAGGCTGAGCTAGTTGACTCAATTATTTTTCACACTCTAGTTTTATCCCATCCTTGTCACCCAAATAGTGTAAAAAGTTAAGAAGTTCTTCTAGGTAAATAGAAAGATTTATTGAGTCTGTCTAGTGACTCCCCAGCTTGCCACTTTAACACTCCTGTTATCTCTCAACTCCACGTCCTCTTATCCAACATTCTATCTTGAGCTCCCACCCAACATTCTAGAGGTAGATAACAAGAGAGGAAGGGAGAGGAAGGGTGGGGACAAAGGGGAAAAGGTGATAACAATGGCATAAAATATATTTGGGAGGATAGGGATGGAGGATGTATTTAATTGTAGTTACAACACAAACTACCATCTCTTACTAGACAGTGCCCCGGAACACGTAAGCCACCGATAAAGGTCATTATGAGACCACATCTTTGTTATCAAGGAAAATGGCTACATGATGAATTGGTCTCATAACCGTCAAACATTCACAAATACAATTTATGTTGCCCTTTGGAGGTTTACCATTACACTAAGGTGATAATTAAGTCCAGGCTGCAAAAAGCTATTAGTCTGGAAGATAAGAGGTGAATAAACAATTTATTTTCTCTAGCTTTTTGTACAGCCCAGAATTATGTGACATGTTGACTTTATTGACCTTATTCTTTCTAATGTAGACCAGTCAATCATTTTTGGAGTTCCAGAGAGTTCACTGAATTTGTCATATGAAAACCCATGACAGCAATGTTCCTCCCAAGCCAATAAATGTGTGTTTCTTCGACATTACGTTCAACAGGGAATAGAAGTCACTAGGAAACAGAATGGGTCTTTTTTGCTTAATCACCACTGGATCTTTGTGGGAGCAGATACTTTACAAGAAAATAGAATAGACAGAAAGATGTTCTTGGCATTACAACCTACCGTTCATAAATGAATCACACTGTCTACGGAATAAGCAAGGATAAATGGAAGACATAAGGAATCTGCAAACCCAGGGGATCTAGAACATTTCTTAGGAACTCTGGAATCCTCCCTTATCGACACCACCCCTCATGAACCAGACCATTCTGGGTTAACACCCACTACTATTACCGAGACATGAGTGAGCGACAGGCTCAGAGCTCTCAGCACTCAAAAAGAGACCACTTAATAGCCATTACAAAACTGTGGGCATTGAGCTACAGAACTGTGACAGACACTCCTTTCAAAGGCAGGGATAAATCAAGATCGCCATTAAAAGTTTGAACTCTTATAAAGACCATCAGCAATAATGGAAGCAAAGTCTTACTGTAAGATCTTCAGACCATGCAAACATTTTCACCACTGTACTGAAGATTCTCAGCATCATCCTCTATGTACTTTTGCTCCTAGTTACAGCTGTTGCGGCAGAAGATTCACCAGAAGAGGCAGCTTGATCAGAGGAATGATGTTCAGGCTCAGGAGTTGAAGATACCAGGCCCAATCCTGAGCTACTAAGATGACTCAGGCCCGGTCTTTCCTGATCTTCTTGAGTACTCTGGTCAGGGCTGATATCAGCGGAAATATGTAGAGGACGCCTGAGCTCCACTCGAGATGAAAAGCATGTACAAGCGAAACTCCAATGCGCAGAAGTGCTAACATTGTGCATAGTTGGCAGTGGTGAATAGACCTAAACAAGGTTCTCCCCAGTCTGTAGAGACATTTCACCACCTTCAGATGGAGATGCCATTTGTGATCAGCTAGGCATCAATGTCAGAGTTCATCCGCTCTGCCGTTCAGAGAGCCTATCAGATGTTGAATCATCATGGAAATGCCCTAACATGTCAGCACTGTATAGAGAAGCTTGTTTCCGGTCCAGGGAAGGCATGGCTTGGCAGTTCGGGCTGGACTGTTCCCATGAGGCACAGGGTCAGACTGATTTGCATATGGCCATGTCTGAACTGGGGTGGTGTGGAGTACAAAAAACGATGGATTTAGGCCCAGATCTCTGTACTGGGGTGAATGTATGACATTGTTCTGCATTCTGTCCATCAACTGTGGTTTTTGCATTTGTCACCCCGAGTGGGATGGGTATGCTCGGACGTGAGTCCCATGCACTCCACACCACTGGATTCAAGCAAGCCGGGCTGAAGACGGCTGGAATGCCAGAAACCGGTCCTCGGAAGCTTGTTTCCGGTCCAGGGAAGGCATGGCTTGGCAGTTCGGGCTGGACTGTTCCCATGAGGCACAGGGTCAGACTGATTTGCATATGGTCATGTCTGAACTGGGGTGGTGTGGAGTGCAAAAAAACGATGGATTTAGGCACAGATCTCTGTACTGGGGTGAATGTATGACATTGTTCTGCATTCTGTCCATCAACTGTGGTTTTTGCATTTGTCACCCCGAGTGGGATGGGTATGCTTAGACTTGAGTCCCATGCACTCCACACCATTGGATTCAAGCAAGCCGGGCTGAAGACGGCTGGAATGCCAAAAAAACGGTCCTCGGAAGCTTGTTTCCGGTCCAGGGAAGGCATGGCTTGGCAGTTCGGGCTGGACTGTTCCCATGAGGCACAGGGTCAGACTGATTTGCATATGGCCATGCCTGAACTGGGGTGGTGTGGAGTGCAAATAAACGATGGATTTAGGCCCAGATCTCTGTACTGGGGTGAATGTATGACATTGTTCTGCATTCTGTCCATCAACTGTGGTTTTAGCACTGTATAGAGATGCAGGACCTCTTGGAACAGGGTCCATCACCCCAGCACACCCTGTTTGTTGTAATACCACATAGCAGTGGTGTTGTCCATGAACACCTGAATGAGCCTGATAGAAGGAAGAAGGGATTTCAGTGCTGGCTGGATCTCTTTCAGCTCCAGCAAATTGATATGGAGTTGAGACTTCGCCGGAGAGCAGAGTCTTCATTATTTGGACAAAATATCGAGGTTCTCAAGAATATTGTTTTTTTCTGGTATTATCGTCACTAAGAATATTGTTGTTGTTAATGTCGTTTTCGATAATAGAGGTGTAAAAAATATTGTTTTATAATTATCTTAAAGTAGGTTTTGGGGGGGGTTTGTAAACTTTTATTTATTTTTACTCAAAAGGCCTTCATCACACACATTGTACAGTCTTGCAAATTGGGAACAAAATCCTGTTCATACGATAAATTAATATTTTGTTGCCTGTGATACCCCTCCAAAAATCGTGCAACAATGTGGAAAGGTCCAAACTTTTTACAGCACTAACCAGAAGTCATTATCCAGGAAGAATAAATAAAAGGAAGTAACATTTCATCTTGTGAAACTGCAAACTTGCACAATCAATCTTAACAACACATTTAAGGCGTGATATTGAATGAAATGTGTTTTTGTTAGTAGCAAAATGCTTAAGATTTTCTTTGGCTTCGAAGACATTTTCCTGCTCCTCTCTAAATTTTATCACAAAAAATACTTTGATTAAAATTCATTTATGGAGTGTGGGCTGCTAGGTTTTAGTGGTGTAGTGTGGGAAGGTAATAAAGTAAAAAGTTAAAAAAAAAGAAATTGATGATTAAATTGTTCAATAAACATGTAAATTGTTTATTTGGTTTTGATTGTATATATATATATATATATATATATATATATATATTCGAACACTTTCACTCCCCCCCAAAAAAAAAAAATATATATATATATATATATAAATATATATATATATATTTGTGATGTATTAGATTTTTTCTAATTAAATAGTGTAATTCAAATATGTAATATTTTTGAAGTTAAGTATTTTCCCTACTGTTGTGTAGACTGAAGTGGGAATAGTTAATCTAACCCCCCTCCAACCCCACACAGTGCAACACTTTCCCTACTGTTGCACAGACTCGAGTGGGAATAGAAAACCTTACTCCTCCGAAGTCCAACGCTTTCCCCAATTTTGCTCAGGCTGAAGTGGGAATTGTAAATCTTACCACTCCAAAGTCTAACACTTTCCCAACTGTTGCGCAAACTGGAGTGGGAATGACAAATCTTACCCCTCCTGTCCAGTAAATATTATTTACATTTAATTAATTTACATTACATTAATGTTATATATTAAAATAATTTATATTTACTATGATAAACTTTATATATTAAAAAACATTTTTCTGTATGTTGTAATGCTATTTATGTGAAACAACACATTTTTCGAACTTTTTTGGGACTTACACTATAAGTATAGGGAGAAATATTTTTTAAAACGATATTTTTGACAATATTTTTTTTACACTTTATTTATGTTGTCAATATAGACCTCTGAGCTCCACTTCTTCCAGATGGCTGCTCCAGCCCAAGAGTGGCATATCTGTCACTACAGTTAGCTCTGGTTGGGGAAGAGAGAGGGGGTCTGCCACTGACCTAATCGTGGATCGTTAGCCACCACTGCAGGGCTCTTGCACTTCTTTCCAAGATCTGGATCAAGTCAGAGAGGTTCCCATGATCTGAATGCATGAGGCCATGAGACTCAGCAACCTCAGATTCAGTCTTACCGAAAGCCACCATAGAGGCTGAAACATTGGACTCATAGCCAGAATATCCTGGACTCACCATTCCAAAAGATAGGCCCCAAGCTGCCCTGTATCCAGAATAGCTTTGATGAAAATGAGCATCTGAGTGGGAGTCGGTGTGACTTCAGGAAGGTTGATAGTGAAACCTAGTGAATGCAGGAGGTCCGCCATAGCCTGGAGGTGTGAGATGACAGCTTGAGGGCGATCCTTACTTTAACAGCCAGTTAAGAAGGTAGGTGAAAAAACAGAACCCCCAACCTTCACAGATGTGCCATCTAAAATAGCTGGTGACAGTATGGCTTGGGCCTCCTCCGAGACCATTGGCAGCACTTGCGCAACCGAGTCCCAAACCATCTGGGTGTATCGGCCCAAGTGGTACACAGTGTTTCTGGACCACGGTGTAAAGCAGACGGAAGAGAACATCCTCTTGCCAAAGGTGTCCAGCCTCTTGGATTCCTTATCCGGTGGCATTGTAGGGAAAGCACCAGGGTTCACCTTAAAGGTGGAGTACTGGAAAGCCAGACTCTCCGGGATGGGGTGTTGGGTAAGGAAAGCTGGGTCCTCCAGAGAGGGGCAGCAAGCAATGGTCCTCTGCACAGACACCCCTGTGCAAACAAGTGTCTGGTGAGGTTTCCAGACTACTGGCATCCACCAGTTCTCCATACCAGGTGTCATTGACCTCCGCAAGAGGGTTGTAGCCATAGGGATCCTCAGATCCCACCAATCATATTTCTCATCATGCCTGTCAAAGAAAGGAGGCACAGACTCTGATTTGTAAGGTCTGGTTCCAGCCGGCTCTGTATCGGAGTCAGGTATGATGATGGGGTTGCTGCTGCCATCGGGCTTCAGCAGCGCTAGGAACAACATTGCTGGAACGGCCTACCGGGAAGGTTGCGTTCCCAACGGTGAGGCCATTCTAGATCCAGTATAGAGCCAAGGGGCCTGACAGGCTCTGATGGAGGAACCCACAAATGGAAATCCAGTAGGGGCACCTGCCAAGCTCATGAGACCTAAACATAGTCCAGAGGGGTCACCAGCCCAAAAATGAGATGCCTGGCCTCATAACATTGATGGAGTTGGGTGGGGATTACTACAGCACTGGGAAACTCAGGTAAGCACAGAGTGGGCAGAGGGGTAGGTTGCACATGGGATCAGGGCCTAGAGTGGCATTATTCTTGCACCTCGTCCAAAGACATGGACTGGTAAGGTGAAGTCGAAGAACGCTTTGACTTCTTATACTGCTTAGCTTTTATGAGGGAATTACCAACAACACTTGGAGCACGATAACTAGCATCTGGACCAACTACGTGAACGCTCCCAGAATCTTCTGCATGACCAGGTCCTAGAGCATTGTGAACGTGACCAGCATCTGGAAACAAGGAGCTTCAGGAAGCACTCCCTTAGCGCCTTCAGAATCATGCTGCAGCAGTCCTCACAGGTCTGACTCATGGTCCGGCTTTAAGCAACAAAGACACACTAGATGGGGGTCTGTCACAGACATCTGTCTGTGGCAGGACCTACATGACTTTAACCCACCCCCCTGGTTTCTTGGGGAACATCCACTGGGAGACGAGGGTCTCACAAAACACTTTGACAAAATGTCAAAAAAAAGGTCAGTAAAAAATGACTGAAAGTAACTGGATCTGCACTGACTAGAGGGCTAAGAAAATAACTGATGTCAGCGCCCTGGCTGGTGCCTAATAGGCACCGTGCATGTGTCACTGCCGGCTTGGTCTATGCTGAAGTGGAGCCAAACAATGCCACCTACAGGCACACAGAAGTACAGCTCAAAACGTTTCCAGATCCAGACTGCCACCTGGGGATTATCCCAAGGTAAGGAATCTGCGACTAGAAGACTTTATCAGATTAGCACCTAATAATAGGTTAGTTCCTGACTGCAAGCAGGTATATCTTACTGTTCACCAATATAAATTTACTTAGAATTAGCAAAAGTTGTTTCACGGCTTAAAAAGTGGAGGATGAATATATAGAGATACAAATTACCCACTGAAAAATTACACTTACAAGAACATTTAACCAGATATTTCGATACTGGTTCAGGATCAGATGGACAGATAATTTGGGCAGTAGGGAAATCAACACTCTGTGGCTACATAATGAAAGACTTGCAGATCCAAAAAATTAAACAATCTCAAGCCTCACTAGAGAAGGAAATTAATGACCTTACAATAAGAATACAATATGATGTAGACAAGACATAAGTTAAAACGAAAAAAGTATGATCTCAATACACTTTTCATAAGTAAAGCAGGACATATGATTGCAAGAATGTAATTGCTCCATTATGAGCAGAGGGAGGAGGCAGGGCACCTTCTGGCCGTGCAACTCGAGTGAAATTCAATCGATGATACCAGCTATAAAAGATAATTCACATTCCCTGTTAAACACCTGGAGGAAACAGTGAAAACTTTCACAAATTTCCACAGATTACTATATAACTTGTATAATCATGACAATTTAACTGTAGAAAATGACTTTTTAACTCGACTAAAATTGTCCACTCTTAGGCATGAAGGTAGACTATTTCTTTAAGGGGAAAATCAAAGGAAATAAAGGGCAGGTGATTTTGGACTACCCCATTGTAAGGCCCCTTGAAATGATTGTCTGCTAGGTGAATTTTACATATTACTAAACAGCAGATATAACCTTTTGGGGGGGAGGAGAAGTTTTATATAGCGCGAACACAACCCGAAGTTATCAGACCACTTTACATGAGCACCAGTTGCGTTACAGAGGGCCACATTCATTTTGTTAGGCACTGGGAGATTAAGTTGTGTTGCCCAGAATAACGGGATGTTGAACGTCCCTACCTAGACTCAAACCCAGTTGCCCAGCTTTGAGATCTACTGCTCTGGTCGTTAGGCCACATCCTCTACCCAACACTTCCTAATATCTTCAAAGAAGCTGAAGAAACTAGAAAGCTCTGACCACTACCCCGCCTGATGCATAACACACACAAGTAGGCTTTGTGCCAGTTAGAGCATACAGGAATCACCTCAAATTGCTAAGTTAAATTAAGATCCAGAGTACACAGAAGCATTTTCCCTTCATGCCGAATAAGTGTTCAACAGGGTCGAATGGGCATTCTTTATTTAATACTCTTCAACGTGCAGGCATCAGGCAAGATTTTCTGACTGAATTGAAATAGTTACATACATAAATGACAGCCCAGATAGACTGTGGACGCCTAGGCAGGACTGTCCAATCCCACACCCCCATTTAGAACACCAGTGGATCAGCAGTTCACATGGTTATGTGGTTTTTGTAGACATAGGATGTGGATTCTAAAGCTGCCTTCATCAAACAAGTTTGGGTTGTATTCTCTTTCATGTGTTGCGGTCAGGTCATCTTCTTGGGCTGGCCTTGATCTTGAATAATATTCTTCACAGCAGGTTTAGCTGCAGGCGGAGCACCCACCACAGAGGTACGAAAGAAGTGTAACCTGGCTGCACCCTGGCTTACAACCGCTTCTGACAGAGATCAGGAAGGGACAAAGGTCTTTTTCTTGGCTGAATTTGATTTCATAGAAACACTATTTCATAGAATACAATTACCAAGAAACCATTTCACCTAAGCTGTTAAAAGGAAATTTTCCGAGTGGTATTTAACTTTTCATAAAAAGCAATTCATAAAATGCCTTATTGTTTTTTAAATTGATTTTTGCAAAGCTTAACAAGATTCATAGCTTTACATAGATTATATATATATAACCAATCTGTAGTTATAGTTAGGATTCCCAGGTACAGGAACTACTCTGGTTTTTGCTCGCAAATAACTTTGTTCCTGTTTGACGAATCACCACAAACTTTTGCAGACCTATAGCTTTTTCTACCTTGACGGATGATGGAATGTTTCACAGTGTTTCATCAAGGGTGCAAAGAAAACATGAGGGTCTCAAAACATGCTTTTCCCCCAATGCATTTTCCGTAGACTTTGTACTCATGTGTCGCGGCTAAATGGCTGAACGTATTTCTTGGAAATTTGGCAGGATTATAGATTATGGTGTGCAGATGATTCTTTTAAGTAGTAGCGGTGTGCAGGGTAAGCATTTTTAAAGCTATAAGGCATTTAAACTTAGTGATATCTGTGGCTGCTGTAGTTTCACAACATTTTGCAGTATTTCGCAAAAGTATCATGGTACATAGCGGTAATAAAGCATTATCTAATTTGCTAATGACTGCCTTTGCAAAAGTTAAATGCATCCATGTTGTTTTGAGGACACTTTGCCTGTGTTTTGCATTAGGGCCTTAGATATATGTCAGTATTAGGTTGTATATTTTCCCTACCTATTACCACTTTATTTTATTAAAGTGGTAATAGGTAAGGAAAATTAATTATAGGTTTCTATATATTTGAAATAAGATTCAAACAGTACTGCAGCACTTCCTAAAAAGTACTGTGCTACTTTAAAAAATTTAAATAAGGAAATATGTAAAAAAATATATAAATATACTGTGCTTCACTATATTTCAGAATGTAAAACAGTGTATTTACAATTTTTACATATTTCATTCTTTATTAAAATAAAGTCTACGAAGTACAGCAGTAATACCCATAAATTACCTCAGTACTTTTTGTTAAGTTTACATTTGTTAAAAAATTATAAATACATCATACAACACTATAATATTTCAATTTAGTCTTTATTTTATCTTATTCAATCATAAAAAACAAATATAATACACATACAATATGATAAAATGACATCAAATGTCATATAATATTTACTAATATTTTAGTGGTACTTTGTAGGTACTAGCGCAGGTCCGCATCCATCTACATTCTCCGTCCTTCTACATTCGTTCAACCACTTTAACCCTACATCTGTTTAAGCTGTCACACTCATTGTATGCCACTCCACGCTAACCAACTCCCCTGTACGTCACTACGCTGTACTCTATTTCACTTACACCACTCCTCTCTACATCACTAGACTATACGCCCCTACTCCCAACATTAATCTACCGTACCCCACTCCACTCTACCTTGAGAATGAAGCACAATGCTTGTAAGCCCCAGCAGTGTTCTTTACATCGGACACTTCTAGCTTGGGCGTGCTTCTGTTAATTTCATCCCTGAGTTTTCTTACGTTTGAAGACAGCCTGCAGTACATTGTGTATTTCCAGCACTTGAATCTGCCATGGCTGACAAGGAAAGTATTGTCTGCAGCAAGTTGCGTCAGCATTTTACATGTGTCCTAGCAAATTGGACAATCTAAATGCGAGGCATGAGTAATTGCCAACTATCTATGTGGAATATAACGGCAGCGTGTGATTATCTTGAGCTGCGTTATTTGCACGGTAAATCGAACAGCACATGGGCTTTTTACGTTGAGGTCTGGTGCAATCTCCCTGTGCTGTTCAACTCATTTGACACTGCGGTCATCCAGCTGAGGTATGAACCTGTATTACAGTGCCTGTGAGCCGGTTGCAGGATAAGCAATGTTCAAGTTTATTACGTTAGCAAAGGGGCTTGGTTCAGGGTAGTATGCTATGCTGGGGGCCTAAATTGTATTCACTGGTGAGGTAGCCTGTCTACCGTTACAAAGGTGCTGCGCTTAAAGTGTTGTTCTGTGTCAGTCATGCACCACTTACAGTTGCCATTGGGGCACGAGGTGAGGCAGTGGGAAGAACAGTGACGGCTGCAAAAAACACAGTTGATCGACAGAATGCAGAACAATGTCTTACATTCACACCAGTACAAAGATCTGGGCATAAATCCATCGGTTTTTTGCACTCCACACCACCCTAGGTCAGGCAATGGCTATATGCAAATCAGCCTTGACCCTGTGCCTCATGGGAACAGTCCAGCTCGAACTACCAAGCCATGTCTTTCCTAGACTGGACTCAAGCATCCAAGGACCGGTTTCTGGCTATCAGCCTTCTTCAGCCTGGATAGCTTGACTCCAGTGATGTGGAGAGTCTGGGATCACGTCTGAGCATACCCAGCCCACTCGGGGTGAAAATTGAAAAAAACACAGTTGATGGACAGAATGCAGAACAATGTCTTACATTCAGCCCAGTACAAATATCTGGGCCTAAATCCATCGTTTTTCTGCCCTCCACACCACCCTAGGTCAGACAATGGCTATATGCAAATCAGCCTTGACCCTGTGCCTCGTGGGAACAGTCCAGCCCGAACTACCAAGCCATGTCTTTCCTAGACCGGAATCAAGCATCCAAGGACCGGTTTCTGGCTATCAGCTTTCTTTAGCCTGGATAGCTTGACTCCAGTGATGTGGAGAGCCTGGGACTCACGTCTGAGCATACCCAGCCCACTCGGGGTGAAAATTGCAAAAAACACAGTTGATGGACAGAATGCAGAACAATGTCTTACATTCACCCCAGTACAAAGATCTGGGCCTAAATTCATCATGTTTTTGCACTCCACACCACCCTAGGCCAGACAATGGCTATATGCAAATCAGCCTTGACCCTGTGCCTTGTTAGGAATCGAGCTAGTCCTATCTTTGTGACCATGCCTTAACATCACATGACCATGAATAGGTAGATAAAAACCAGTCCTACCTTTGGCTCATTGCTCGATATTGCCAGTGTTTGGATTCCCTTCCTGGTTGTTGGTTGTTGCAGATTGCAGAGCTGAGCCTCCTCATCGGCATCCCTACTCCTTTGTTGCTGTCCTGTACCTCTCTCGGGCTCGTGAGAGGGTTTGTTTTCCTTCCTACTTCGTTTTTGGTCCCTTTCCCGTCTAACTTTCCCTTTTAGTGTAGGTAGCGGTATCCTGGTATCCCTTCCCTTTTATTGTCCTCTCCCTCCTGTTTGACCCCTGTGAGTTCCGTTTAATTTATGTCTTGGGTGTTCGGGGGCTCCCGTTCACTCCAGCGTAATAGTTAAACTAACGCTGAGTTACAGAAGCTTGCTGCGAGCATCAGCGCGTCTTTGCTGGTCTCCGCTTCGCTTCGTTGTGTGCGGAAGTGACGTTTTGGGTCACTCCGCGGCGGCTTCGCTTTCAATCGCGCTGTTTGTTTAGCGCTACAGAGGGTTCCCTGCTCCTTGCCCCTTCGCGTTTCTTTTTGTTGAAAACGGGGTTTTTTTGGTAAAGGCTGCAAGCCAAAGCCTACCTTTTTCCCCACAATATTATTTTGGTACAAGGACAAATCATTAATCGGCTCCTTCCCTAAGTCTGCCATATTTACTAGCGCAGATACCAGAGTACATTGTATTTTCTGGTGCAGAACTCCACATCTTTACGAAGCAGAGCCTGCACAAGCCACAGGTGAGAAGGGTTGTATGGTTGCTAAGGCATGGTCATTGGGGGTTGGGTACATTAGTGTACAGTGCATATGAATGGTTTTGTTTTCCCCTATTGTACATAGGTGCAGAAGCGTAAGGACGGAGGGAGCTGTGTCCTGTTACCTACAAGGGTGGAAGACTTGGTGTCTCCTCAACATTACCACCCTCTTTTCAGGTCCATAGGTGCACCCATAGAGTTTATCCTGTGGGTGTCCAGTGGGCAGGGAAAGGGGATTGGTGCATGCTACGTTCCCGCAGTGCTTGGGCTGGCCAGGGATCCAACAGAATATCGAGCCCATGTTAATATAGCACTGCCTGGACTAGCATGGATGAGGAAGGAAATCCGATGGGTGGGGGTACGGGGTTCCCTCAATGCAGGACATCATGGGAGCTGTACATACCCTACAGGCACAAGTGCAAGAACTGCAACAGGAGAATGTAGGACTAAAACAGGAGTTGGTAGCGGTAAAGGCCAGTGATGCTGAACTGTTGAAATTACGGCAGGGCAGGCAGGACTTGTTGTCTTATATAGCCAACTTTAACCGATTGGTATCTGAGACGCATTGGCAGACTGAGAAGAGGACATCCCTGTTCTATCAGGGTTTATGCGAAGAATTGAAGGATATAGTATCACAGGTAGTGGATCCGCCGGAGGATTGCGCGGCTTTCATCGATTTGGTGGTGAAATTGAATCATAGGGTGACGGAAAGGCGAGGAGAACGTAGCCGGTTCCAGTCCTCACGGGGTAGTTACATAAAACCGGAGGTGAAGGCAGTTGGAGATAGTAGAAACGTCCCCAAGCCTATGGAGATAGGTGGAGTACGGGGGCCTCTGACTCCAGAGGAAAAGAAGAGAAGGAGAGAGAAGAATTTGTGTCTGTATTGCGGACAGGGGGGACATTTCGCACGTGATTGTCCTGTGAAGCCCTCTGGTGTGGGGTTTGGGAAAAAGGTGGCATGCATACAAGTGGAGCAAAGAGCTGAAAAGGAAAGGAAGGCACAGTATGAAGTTGTGGGGGCGATAGATCAGGCCCCTAGGCATTTTGTGATTAATGCTCACTTGTTGATATCAGCGCAGAACCGTGTCCCGGTGTCAGTGTTACTTGATTCCGGGGCCACTGGGAACTTTATGGATATCTCGATGGCAGATAAGCTGATGGTTCCTTGTCATCTAAAGGAACAACCAGAGCCAGTAAGGGCTATCGATGGGACTGAGTTGACTTCGGGGTGTATTACCCGACAGACTGAACCATTAGGTTTATTGTGTGACAATGGGCATGTGGAATCCGTGGTCTTTGATTTGATCGATGCGCCCTCGTTCGGCTTGGTACTGGGGGTCCCGTGGTTACAAACACATAACCCCAGAATTGACTGGGTACAAAGACTGGTTACATTGGACTCGGTACATTGTTTAAAGAATTGTTATGTTGTGGCGGCGGAGCAGATCGATCCTTTGTCCTGTGCCGTGACTGAGACGTGTAGGATTCCTCCACAGTATTCTGCGTATAAGGATGTGTTTGATAAGGGATGTGCCCAAGGTCTCCCTCCACACAGGTCATATGATTGTAAGATCGACCTAATACCAGGGGCCCCGTTACCATGCAGTCGGGTCTATGCTCTCTCTGAACCTGAGGAGGTTCATCTGAAGACGTACATTGATGAAATGTTGTTGTTGGGTTATATACGTCCTTCTTCCTCGCCAGTGTCATCGGCTATCTTTTTCATACCTAAGAAGGAGGGGTCTCTGAGGGCGTGTGTTGACTATCGCACATTGAATTCTGCCACAGTTAAGAACAGGTACCCTCTTCCGCTCATCTCCGTGTTACTGGACCAGCTCCGCAAGGCTACAGTTTTTACCAAGCTGGACTTGCGGGGCGCATACCATCTTATAAGGGTTCGGCCAGGGGATGAGTGGAAGACGGCATTCAAAACAAAGTATGGATTATTTGAATACACCGTAATGCCGTTTGGCTTGTGCAATGCGCCTGCGGCGTTTCAATTCTTCATAAATGAAGTCCTTGGCAGATATTTGGATCAGACAGTTATAGTGTATTTGGATGACATCCTTATCTATTCAGAGAAAGGGCTTGATCATACAGAGCATGTGTTGCAGGTATTGCAGACGTTACAGGAACATCCTTTATATGCTAAGTTGGAGAAGTGCCAGTTTGGTGCTTCCGAAGTGGAGTTCTTGGGGTTTGTTATTTCGGCTGCAGGCATTCGTATGGATCCGAAAAAGATTCAGGCTATTGAGATCTGGCCAGTGCCTATGAATGTGAAACAAATACAGGTGCTCCTTGGTTTCGCCAATTTTTATCGGCGATTTATCCTGCATTTCTCCGATATAGTGGCCCCAATGACTCGCCTCTTGAGAAAGGGTGTCCCTTTTGATTGGACCAGTGAGACTCAAAACGCCTTTCGTATGTTGCTGAGACAGTTTGTGTCTGCCCCGGTATTAGTACATCCTGATCCTGCCCTGCCGTATTTCGTAGAAACAGATGCTTCCTTGTGTGCTGTAGGAGGTGTTTTGTCACAGAGAGACGAAGCCACGGGCCATATGCATCCAATTGCGTTCTTTTCCAAAACTTTATTGCCAGCCGAACGCAATTATACGGTGGCAGAGAGAGAGCTGCTGGCGGTCAAACTGGCGTTTGAGGAATGGCGTCATTACTTGTGGGGGGCCCGCCACGTGATTACCATCTACACTGATCATAAGAATCTAGAATTCTTTCGTTCGGCTAGGGCATTAACACTGCGTCAGATGAGATGGGTTCTATTCTTTAATGAATACGACTTCATTATAACCTACAGGCCTGCAGCTCAACAGGTTAAATCTGATGCGCTTTCCCGTATACATGTGGATGCAAAGGATGAAGGATCTTTGAGTATGAGTAGGGCAATGATCGCTAAAGAAAGAATAGTAGGGGCAGTAACAGGGGACGATTTTCCTGCTCTCGTAAAAGATCGATTAAGCCACTTGGATCTGGCCCCTTGGTTATCCCTACCCCAGGTAGTGTTGCAAGACGGTCTTTTGTATAAGGAGGATAGGTTGTTTATTCCCCCTGGGTTGAGGGAAGAGGTGTTGGAGTGGTGTCATTCCTCTGCCCTGGCAGCTCATCCAGGTATAAGAAAGACTAAGGACTTGTGTATGAGATGGTTTTGGTGGGAGTCCATGTCAAGGGATGTTCAGGGTTATGTAGGTGCTTGTCCGGTGTGTGCAACCAGCAAGCCCTCGCATTGTAAACCCTCGGGACTTTTACAGCCTTTGGCGGTTCCACCTGGTCCGTGGCATTCTTTGAGCATGGATTTTATAACTGATCTACCCTCTGTCGCAGGCCTCACCGCCGTGTTGGTGGTGGTGGATTTATTCACCAAGATGGCCCACTTCATACCATTTCCCAAAATCCCTACCGCAAAGGAGATGGCGGTGGTGTTCATGTCTTCGATTGTGCGCTTGCATGGGTTACCGGAGGTGATTATATCTGATAGAGGGGCACAGTTCGTCTCACACTTTTGGACTGAGTTGTGTCGGGTGCTTAAAACCAAGATATGTCTATCCTCGGCTTACCACCCTCAGTCTGACGGTCAGACGGAGCGCACTAATCAGACGATGGAGCAATACTTAAGGTGTCTGATTGCGTCCTTGTCCTGTGATTGGGTAACTGCCCTGCCCATCGCGGAGTTCGACTACAACAACAGTGTGCATTCCGCTTTGGGCATGACACCCTTTTTCTGTTCCTTGGGATACCATCCGAGGGCAATGGCTATACAGCCCACGGGTCGCGTGCCAGCCATCGACGACGTGTGTAGGCAGTTGGGAGACATCTGGGCTTTGGCCAGAAAAGGCCTTTTAGATGCAAAGGAGGCTATGAAGGTACAGGCGAATAAACACCGAGTCCCTGCTCCTGCCTACAAGATAGGGGATCTTGTGTGGCTGTCTTCACGCAACTTGAGAGTACAGGGATCACGTAAACTGCAGCCCAGGTTTGTGGGTCCATATCCCATCCTCCAGGTAGTTAACCCTGTAGCAATGAAGCTTAGGTTACCTCAGGAGTATAGTGTGCACCCCGTTTTTCATACCTCACTGCTTAAACCCTATGTACCGACAGACCAGGTACTGCCGCCCCCTCCTTCTGTCCTGGTTGATGGACAGAAGGAATTTGAGGTCCAGGCTATTCTTGATTCGAAGCGAGTCAGGGGCCGTCTTTTCTACTTGGTAGACTGGAAGGGGTACACGAAGGATGACAGGACATCGGAGCCTGCTGGGGGGGGTTCACGCCCCGTGGTTGGTTCGTTTATTCCATAGACTACACCCCTCCAAGCCCAGACCGGTGGGGAGGATTGTTTGGGGGGGTACTGTTAGGAATCGAGCTAGTCCTATCTTTGTGACCATGCCTTAACATCACATGACCATGAATAGGTAGATAAAAACCAGTCCTACCTTTGGCTCATTGCTCGATATTGCCAGTGTTTGGATTCCCTTCCTGGTTGTTGGTTGTTGCAGATTGCAGAGCTGAGCCTCCTCATCGGCATCCCTACTCCTTTGTTGCTGTCCTGTACCTCTCTCGGGCTCGTGAGAGGGTTTGTTTTCCTTCCTACTTCGTTTTTGGTCCCTTTCCCGTCTAACTTTCCCTTTTAGTGTAGGTAGCGGTATCCTGGTATCCCTTCCCTTTTATTGTCCTCTCCCTCCTGTTTGACCCCTGTGAGTTCCGTTTAATTTATTTCTTGGGTGTTCGGGGGCTCCCGTTCACTCCAGCGTAATAGTTAAACTAACGCTGAGTTACAGAAGCTTGCTGCGAGCATCAGCGCGTCTTTGCTGGTCTCCGCTTCGCTTCGTTGTGTGCGGAAGTGACGTTTGGGTCACTCCGCGGCGGCTTCGCTTTCAATTGCGCTGTTTGTTTAGCGCTACGGAGGGTTCCCTGCTCCTTGCCCCTTTGCGTTTCTTTTTGTTGAAAACTGGTTTTTTTTGGTAAAGGCTGCAAGCCAAAGCCTACCTTTTTCCCCACAATATTATTTTGGTACAAGGACAAATCATTAATCGGCTCCTTCCCTAAGTCTGCCATATTTACTAGCGCAGATACCAGCGTACATCGTATTTTCTGGTGCAGTACTCCACATCTTTACGAAGCAGAGCCTGCACAAGCCACAGGTGAGAAGGGTTGTATGGTTGCTAAGGCATGGTCATTGGGGGTTGGGTACATTAGTGTACAGTGCATATGAATGGTTTTGTTTTCCCCTATTGTACATAGGTGCAGAAGCGTAAGGACGGAGGGAGCTGTGTCCTGTTACCTACAAGGGTGGAAGACTTGGTGTCTCCTCAACATTACCACCCTCTTTTCAGGTCCATAGGTGCACCCATAGAGTTTATCCTGTGGGTGTCCAGTGGGCAGGGAAAGGGGATTGGTGCATGCTACGTTCCCGCAGTGCTTGGGCTGGCCAAGGATCCAACATGCCTCATGGGAACAGTTCAGCCCGAACTACCAAGCCATGTCTTTCCTAGACCGGAATCAAGCATCCAAGGACCGGTTTCTGGCTATCAGCCTTCTTCAGCCTGGATAGCTTGACTCCAGTGATGTGGAGAGCCTGGGACTCACGTCTGAGCATACCCAGCCCACTCGGGGTAAAAATTGCAAAAAACACAGTTGATGGACAGAATGCAGAACAATGTCTTACATTCACCCCAGTACAAAGATCTGGGCCTAAATCCATCGTTTTTTTGCACTTCACACCACCCTAGGTTAGACAATGGCTATATGCAAATCAGCCTTGACCCTGTGCCTCATGGGAACAGTCCACCCCGAACTACCAAGCCATGTCTTTCCTAAACCGGAATCAAGCATCCAAGGACCGGTTTCTGGCTATCAGCCTTCTTCAGCCTGGATAGCTTGACTCCAGTGACGTGGAGAGCCTGGGACTCACGTCTGAGCATACCCAGCCCACTCGGGGTGAAAATTGCAAAAAACACAGTTGATGGACAGAATGCAGAACAATGTTTTACATTCACCCCAGTACAAAGATCTGGGCCTAAATCCATCGTTTTTTTGCACTCCACACCACCCTAGGTCAGACAATGGCTATATGCAAATCAGCCTTGACCCTGTGCCTCATGGGAACAGTCCAACCCGAACTACCAAGCCATGTCTTTCCTAGACCGGAATCAAGCATCCAAGGACCGGTTTCTGGCTATCAGCCTTCTTCAGCCTGGAAAGCTTGACTCCAGTGATGTGGAGAGCCTGGGACTCACGTCTGAGCATACCCAGCCCACTCTGGGTGAAAATTGCAAAAAACACAGCTGATGGACAGAATGCAGAACAATGTCTTACATTCACCCCAGTACAACGATCTGGGCCTAAATCCATCGAACAGTGACTGCTCCTCATCCCCTGTACAGGAACGCATGCTGTGCTCCAACGTTTGGTGCACTCATGTGCCTGGAGCCAACCTACACTAGATTTCTTACCATGCCCCATCTTTCTTTCTCATCACAAACTCAGTGGACTAGTGTTTTTTAGTAGACTGGCACGCTTACCTTCATTAGTCTGGTTTTCAGTCCTTCCATCATGACGTGGTGGGTTTTCCTGGCAGGCCCTGCATCGAAGTTTTTGACTGGTGAGCTTCGGTGCCGGAAAGTGCTGTGGTACATATAGTGAGCATTTCTGTTTATTTATGTGCATTGGTTAGTGGATCCAGAATTGAGCATACAATCAGCAAGACAGCGCCTTGTTACTGACATTGGATATTGTTATTAACTTCAGGTGTTTAATGGAGTGACCCTCAGACTGGGATTGTGTAGTTTTAAAGATTTTTTTTGCATTGGGGTTAATCTACACCAGCATTTGAACATTCTTGTTGGGTACCACCGGTTTCGTCTGGACTTTGCAAAGGGACCTTTGTTCAGGCCAGAGGTGAACCAGCTCATTTTCCGGTTTTGACCAGTGCAACTCTACACGAGTGAGAAGTCGCTCACCGGCATTGTGTTCTTGTGATTTGGAGACACAGTTTTGCGTGCCGTGCTGTGTCATGCATTACCACTGAATGTCTTGGTTTCATGCTGTGCTTCTTGTGGGTTGTCTGCTATTGTGTTTGATGAATGACATGAATGCAGTGTGCGTGAGAGGTCTCATCAATGACTTTTGGGGGCAAGTTTTCCCTGTTCCTTATTAACTTTGGTGTGATTAGCTGTTCAGGAAGTTAAATGCTGTTTATATTTGGAACCTACTCCTAATTTTATTTGTATTTCCTAGTGTGCACAAGTTTTTTTAATGTTGGTGTTGCTGCTAGTTCAACATTGCATACTAGCTTGATTGATCTATGGGTGTGTTCTTGCCCATGTTTTTTAGTTTACCCTACCTGCCCATCCATGAGGGATGGGTAAGTGGTTGTAAGTCACTCACTACTACTTTGCTAAATTTTTCTCTACAGACCCTTACATGAAGGGCGTTTAAATGGGTACTAGTCCCATGTTTACAGATCGCATTTCATACCCTTTCTTGTGGGATTAATGGACTGTGCGCAAGTCAACCTGTGCCACATGTTTTGCGTTGATGGTGTGTAAGTCACCCTGTTCTACAAGTTTTGTTTGACTGTGTGTAAGTCAACCTGTGCTACATGGTTTGTTTGCTGCCCTTAGGTTAGGAGCAGCTGTATGGGTTAGTCACCTATTTTCTTACACATTTTCACAGTGTGTAAGTCACCCTGTGCTACACGTTTTGTTTGACTTTGTGTAAGTCACTGCCCTTAAGTATGGAGTGGCTGTATGGGTGGGAGTCACCCATTTTCATGTTTTTTACTTACCTCACACAAAGGATGTTGGTTGGGTGTTTGTGTCCTCTGTGGTTTCTTGTTCTTTCACTCATCCTTGTCTTTGGGGATGTTTGCTAGGGTGTCCTACACCCACTTCTTCTATGTTTTTACATTGTGTGAGTCATGCCTAAGGCTAGTTCATGTTGTGCTATGCCATGCATACTCTCATACCTGCCTGGCCAGTGGGTGTGGTTGGTGGTGGTCGTAGGTGTGATTGTGTCGTTCAACTAACATGTTGATTTTTCTGCCACATTTTATGTTATATTTATTTAATTTATAGAGGAAGAAGATGTGTGATATATTGTTTTGTATATCTATCTACGCATCTTCTTAGTGCTGGTAAATTTTTTAGCTTGTATATTCTTCTATGCATCTTCTTCATCTTATCGTGTAACTTTTAACCATTGCATCTACTTCATTTTCTCTTGTATATTTTTCCTGTGCATCTTCTCAATAATTTTCTTTAATGCTTGCTGTGGTTTTCATTGTATGTTTATCTGCATTTGTGTACTTTTGCAAAATTTTCTTTTTTATGGTTCTTCTTGTTAAAACCATATTCAAGTTTGCTGCATTATTTTTGTGTTACATAAGAAGGGAGGATATGTAGTATCCTGTTTATGTAAATATCTTGTTACTTTTTTCCTTGCTGCTTGGCCAGTGTGTTGGTGCTGCATGGAATGCTGGTGTGGTGATGCTGAATGGAAGGTTTGGGTGCCTGTGAGGTGAAGTGTGACAGTTGGTGCCAGGGCCGGCTTTAGAGCTGGTGACGTCCAGTGCAACAATGTTTGCTGGCACCCCCAATGACCACCTCCACCACGGATACCCTCCCTACCACCCTTTAACAGTGTCCAAGTCTCCATAAGTACTCTCTCTCGGATGCATATAGAGCACCACTCATACCAGTGTAGGGTGTCAGAGCACTTTGCACCACACACACGTTGCACAGAGACAATCAATCATACGTGTGTAACTCAGCACATAGGAAATGTTACATGAGACAGAGGACTTCAACGTGTGGGAGTCACATGCCATCAGTACTGGTAAATTACAAAAGAAATGGCCAGCAAGGGGTTTTGTTGATTGTCTATTTTACAGCACCATTAGGACCTGTATTGAATCATCAAGGTACCTAAGTCTGAGATTGATCAGTGGCTGTCTTGGATTTATTTATTTCTTGGAAAAGAAGTCCAGTAAAATCAGAACAAACAGTGTTACCACACTAACACGATATATACAATGAATGAGAAAAAAATGAGAAAAACCAGGATTTTGTATTATCTGAAAGTTATTATTCAAATCAAATAGGGTACATACATGGATATTATTTAGATATTCAAGGTACTAGTTGTATCTTCCTTTGACATATCTAAACATTAAGTCCAGACTGCTCAAACATACAAAACAATGATTTCAACTCAATAATCAGAAGAAAATCAAAGTATGGCAAGAAATCAAAAAGTGTAGAGATGGACTAAAGTAGTCGACGTTTCGGTCTTTTTGAAGATTTTCACAAGACCATCATCAGGACAGAAAAGTTCTATATACAATTGATGACCCTTTATATTTCTTGAATGTACGTCTATTTAGATTTGAGACGACCGCAGCACTTTCAATCGTGGCGTTGATTGGGGGCAAAGAATGATTCTTTTGTGCCAAAATATCACTCTTGTTCTACATAGGAATGCTGTCTATGATTTCCGACAGAGAAGGCTTTCAACGAGTCCGGTAAAGACTCGTTGAAAGCCTTCTCTGATGCGGTCACATCCAAAACTCTAAAAATATACAAGTGTTTGGAAATCGACCGAATCTGGATTCCCTGTCGGAAATCATAGACAGCATTCCTATGTAGAACAAGAGTGATATTTTGGCACAAAAGAATCATTCTTTGCCCCCAATCAACGCCACGATTGAAAGTGCTGCGGTCGTCTCAAATCTAAATAGACGTACATTCAAGAAATATAAAGGGTCATCAATTGTATATAGAACTTTTCTGTCCTGATGATGGTCTTGTGAAAATCTTCAAAAAGACCGAAACGTCGACTACTTTAGTCCATCTCTGCACTTATTGATTTCTTGCCATACTTTGATTTTCTTCTGATTATTGAGTTGAAATCATTGTTTTGTATGTTTGAGCAGTCTGGACGTAATGTTTAGATATGTCAAAGGAAGATACAACTAGTACCTTGAATATCTAAATAATATCCATGTATGTACCCTATTTGATTTGAATAATAACTTTCAGATAATACAAAATCCTGGTTTTTCTCATTTTTTTATCATTCAATGTATATATCGTGTTAGTGTGGTAACACTGTTTGTTCTGATTTTACTGGACTTCTTTTCCAAGAAATAAATAAATCCAAGACAGCCACTGATCAATCTCAGACTTAGGTACCTTGATGATTCAATACAGGTCCTAATGGTGCTGTAAAATAGACAATCAACAAAACCCCTTGCTGGCCATTTCTTTTATAATTAACCTTGCCCGAGCCCGCAGGGGTATATTGGGTTGCTCACCTACATATCCAATCAGTACTGGTAGGCAGTAAAGTGTAAGAGTGCTTTTTCTAGAGAAGCACAAACTCAGAATTTAAAAAGGAGCACCATAGTTGGAGGTTCTCTTTAATAATGAGAATAGATTTCTGCCCAAATTAATCCTTTTTCAAAAATTAATCTTTGCTCAAATTTATACTTTGCTGAATACAATTCTTTGATAAAAGTTAATAGTTCAGTAAAATTATAAAGTGCATAGAATGTAAATAGGTAAAAGGGTTACTGCTTTTAAAAGAGACATCATTTTGTTATTTGCAATTTATAAGTTCAAATCCTATAATAGGATTTTAACTTATAAACTGCAAGGAACAAAATGATGTCTCTTTTAATAGGAGTAACCTACTGACCTATTTACATTCTATGCATTTTGTGATCTGCTTGGTACCTTTTTTTCTGAAACAGGCGTATTAGCTATTTTATAGTGAGTCGAAAACCCAATTAAACAAAACTCCAATCTCTCTTTACGAAGAAAATTAATCACAGGATTTTTCCTGACATTATTTTGTTACCCGGAAAATGCTGGAGGAAACCAAAGCGGCAGCAGGTGCTTCAAAATAATAATAAACTTGCAAACACAGTGACCCCAGGAAGCCAGCACCTGATGCGGTAGCACCTGTTGCAGCACCCTAGAGCCGGCCCAGGTTGGAGCAAGGGCTGAGCAGCAGGCAGGCTGCTCCTGGTGGGGATTCCCTACATAAACTTGAGAGCCTACAACTAAGACTAAACAAACCTACTCAAAACAAATTTCGGCTACTGGACTTCATCATTACAGAGTGCCTGTATGGATGATTCAGTGGGTGCGTGACTGACTGTATAAGTGAGTAATTAGGTGTCTCAGTGAATGTATGGGTGAGTGACTGGTTGTGTGAATGTCCTTAACAGTCTGTCATTTGGTGTCAAAGTGGCAGAATGGATGTGTGAATGGGTATGTGAGTAGCTGTATGGCTGAATGATTGGTTGTCTGAGTACCTGTAAGGGTGTCTGAGTGTCTGTGTGTCTGTTTGGGTGGGTGATGGGTTGTGTGACTACCTGTATGGATGAGTGAGTGGTTGAGTCAGTGGCTGTATTGGTGAGTGATTGCATGTGTGAGGGGCGTTATGGGTGAGTGAGTGTGTGCATAGCTGTGTGGGTGAGTGAATGGATGCGTCAGTAGTATGTAGGCGAGTAACTAGGTATGTGAAAGGCAGTATATGTGAGTTATTGGGTATATGAGTGACCGTATGGGTGAGTAAGTGAATGTGAGAGTAGCTGTATGGATGAGTGTTTGCTTGTATCAGTAACTGTATAGGTGACAATGACTAATGCCGAGCGTAGGCGACCCTCAGTCCCACACTCCTACTCTGCTCCCAGAACGTCCGGTCCGATGTTCAGTCTGACATGACACTCCCGCCCTTTAGCAACCCGGCCCACTGTAAGCGCGAGCCTTTGACCCCTCGAACGCCCTACTCCCATCTCTTCACAACTTGCCCGTGCAAATGCCCAGATGCTCCTTCCCCGAGTTCTGTCCCCCCAGTTACTTGGCAACACCACAGTACAGCCTCTGCAGACCCTCTCCAATGCCCCCGTGCTGTTGATTCACATGATTGTGCTTTTTCCTCTCTCCTTGAATTTCTTTTATCCCTCATTTTCCAGCATATGTGATTACTTACATGGTCTGTACTGCTGTGATAACGAAATGCCAATAAAAACAAGTTAAAAAAAAATAATTAAAAAAAATCAGTAACTGTATAGGTGAGTGAGTATGTGTTAGTATCTGTTTGAGGAAGTAAGTGGTTGTGTGTGTAGCTGTATGACATCAGTCAGTGAGTGTAAAGGTTTCTGAGAGTTAAAGATATCTACAAAGGCTAGGCATAAGTTAAATTACTATTATTTTTGTACTACTAATGAGTGAAACGGTTTCTGATATAGGTCATCTGACTAGCACTGTGACTGTATATATCAGGGTTGGAGTTGGTGTCTGAGTGGTTGTTTGGGTGTGTGAGGGGCTGTATGGGTGGGTGAGTGTGTGTATGAGTGGCTGTATCGGTGACTGTGGTGGCTGTATGAGTGGCTCTACGGGTGGATGAGTGTGTTTTTGAGTGGTTATACGGGAGACTGAGTGGCTTTGTAAATGGGTCACTTACACCTTTAACTTGCATTGAACTTGCGTCCATACACGGAGGATTGCTGAAGCATCAGCGAAACGCAGCGTCGCTCACCTTAACATCTCGCCGCACCCGCTCCGCGGGTGCCGCTTCGCTGTGTGTGGCGGGGCTTGGAACAACGCGGAGAGGAGCTCTGTTTCACCGAGGCAGACAGGCGGTACTGGGCGTGTGGAACTAGCAGGGCTGCGAGCGTGCGGGGACTTCAATACCCAGAAGTCCCTGCAAGACCGTTCCGGTCCGCTCTCCCTGCTGGCCCGCCCCCCGCCCCCCTGAGACCTGAAAAGGGTGTTCCTGTGGCCAAGCGAGTGGGTCACTTACACCTTTAACTTGCATTGAACTTGCGTCCATACACGGAGGATTGCTGAAGCATCAGCGAAACGCAGCGTCGCTCACCTTAACATCTCGCCGCACCCGCTCCGCGGGTGCCGCTTCGCTGTGTGTGGCGGGGCTTGGAACAACGCGGAGAGGAGCTCTGTTTCACTGAGGCAGACAGGCGGTACTGGGCGTGTGGAACTAGCGGGGCTGCGAGCGTGCGGGGACTTCAATACCCAGAAGTCCCTGCAAGACCGTTCCGGTCCGCTCTCCCTGCTGGCCCGC
Source organism: Lissotriton vulgaris (assembly GCF_964263255.1). NCBI lineage: Eukaryota > Metazoa > Chordata > Amphibia > Caudata > Salamandridae > Lissotriton > Lissotriton vulgaris. The sequence continues at coordinate 1,712,123,853 of NC_141687.1, forward strand.
CCCCCCGCCCCCCTGAGACCTGAAAAGGGTGTTCCTGTGGCCAAGCGAGTGGGTCACTTACACCTTTAACTTGCATTGAACTTGCGTCCATACACGGAGGATTGCTGAAGCATCAGCGAAACGCAGCGTCGCTCACCTTAACATCTCGCCGCACCCCCTCCGCGGGTGCCGCTTCGCTGTGTGTGGCGGGGCTTGGAACAACGCGGAGAGGAGCTCTGTTTCACCGAGGCAGACAGGCGGTACTGGGCGTGTGGAACTAGCGGGGCTGCGAGCGTGCGGGGACTTCAATACCCAGAAGTCCCTGCAAGACCGTTCCGGTCCGCTCTCCCTGCTGGCCCGCCCCCCGCCCCCCTGAGACCTGAAAAGGGTGTTCCTGTGGCCAAGCGAGTGGGTCACTTACACCTTTAACTTGCATTGAACTTGCGTCCATACACGGAGGATTGCTGAAGCATCAGCGAAACGCAGCGTTGCTCACCTTAACATCTCGCCGCACCCGCTCCGCGGGTGCCGCTTCGCTGTGTGTGGCGGGGCTTGGAACAACGCGGAGAGGAGCTCTGTTTCACCGAGGCAGACAGGCGGTACTGGGCGTGTGGAACTAGCGGGGCTGCGAGCGTGCGGGGACTTCAATACCCAGAAGTCCCTGCAAGACCGTTCCGGTCCGCTCTCCCTGCTGGCCTGCCCCCCGCCCTCCACGCCCCTATTTAAATCTACCAAACTCCCGCAGCGCGGGACGCAGCACGGGCGAAGAAGGGGCAAAGACAGGGCCGTTTCAGGCCGTTACAGACCGAGCAAGACCGGACCGGGCCATCCCCCTTGGTTGTTTCGTCCAAATTGTAGTATAATTCTCTTTTAGTTATGGCTACATCCTCAACCTCAAATACGTCTGTTCGAGCCACACGAAGTAAAACCACAAAAAATGGTAAAAAGGTGACAGGGACACTAGATGACTTTATCACAAGGACTAGCCTGTCTATTGATAACGAGATTACTAAGCTCCAGCACAGAGTCTCCTTAGAGCTGGAGTCTGCTAGGAAATTGTCAATAGAACTGGCACTGAAAAAGAAATCCTCCTTGGGTCATATTGCTACTTCGAAAACACCGGAGCGCGTTACTGGCCCTGTTCCTATCATCACCTTGGCTGAAGTACACTCTACACATGAGGGGGCAGCTTCCATTGATAATACAGAAGTAGGCAGCAAAGGTTTACTCGATAGTGTAGCTTCAGAAAACACTCTACCCTCTGAACTTCTGACTGAGGCTAACCCGGGGGACAAAGCGCTGGGGGGAATTGGCCCGAGTGATACTCGTGAAACTGTCAAGCCACCACCTAAACGTAAACGTAAAAACCTTTCCGTCTACGCTAGAAAGAAGGCTAAGGTAGCATCAAATCAAAGTTTCTTAGGGGGGGGCCCCGAACAGCCAATTGTCAACACAACTACTGGGACTGATCTTATTCCCTCTAATAACCAATGTAGCTCAGACAATACAGGGCTGTCTAACCCGGTACAAAGCACGGATGCACTAACAGAAGAGGGTGAGAATATTTCCACATCTAGGTACTCTACACAAGGGGACAGGGAAGAATTTTTGAAAATAGTCTGGGAAACGCTTAAAGCACTGCTCAGGCCATTAGAAGTTAGGTTAGCTGGTATTGAAAATCAATTACTTGAGGTAGAGAAGAGGGTTATAACATTAGCAAGTATAAGCCTTAATGGCAATGATAGTTCCATACATGCTCAAACTTTGGCACCTGTTGTTACCCCAAATACTAACCCATTTAGTGTCTTGAAACAAAAAGAAGGGGTAGTAAAAAATAAAAACTCTAATTTGAAAGTTATCACCCAAACAGCACCTACTTTCACACCCTTGAATGTGCCACCGGCAAGTACAACCAAATCTCAGCATCCTGTTGCTGCCCAAAGTAAAAAACCGCAGTCAGTAAATGCCCCCACAACTAATCCTCCGGCCGCTAAATCTTCCGTTTCTCAGAAGTCCTTGCAAACAACCAGACCCCACAAGAGCAACAATATCCAGGGCCCTAACAAATCCATGCTCGATAGATCCCAAGCAAATAGAATAGACTCACATAACCCCCAGTTAGCCCATCCCTACAATAACTTCAGGGGAGGATATATAGATCTGCCCCCTGATGCTAGCCCATTTGTCATTGTCCTCACTGGTGTCCCCGAACTACAAAATCAAAACGAAGAGAATTTTGCTTCATTAAAAAACAAGGTGATTTATTGGTTAAATTCAAATAAACCGATTCCAAACCATATGAAAAGCAAAATTCTGATGGTACGTAGGGTGCCATGGGTTGGACAAATGACAAAGTCAGTCCCGGGCGACTGTATAGTTGTCTCATTTGAGGAACCACATAGTGCGGAACAAATCTGTGCATGGAAATCGTATGGAGACACATTCCCTATTACAGCCAGACCCCTCTCATTTTTTTACCCTCCTCCGAGAGTTCCCAAGTATGGTTCTGGTTGGAACACTCCTAATCCGTTTCATGGCTACGCACCAAACACGGCCAGACAAGCTGAGCTAAATGCGTGGTCTGGGGTTCCTACATTCAACAGGTTCAGCTGCTTAGATGCAGTGGACTGACTCGAGACCATGCCAAACTGTATTCCTATGCTCTATGATCTGTACTGCACATTGGATGCGGGGCAGGATCCTTATAGTTTAGGAATAACCACTTCCCACAAGCAAATCAATTCTGAAGGTAACCCAGTATGCACTAACACGCCGAAAGAATGTCATGGTGGAATTCTTAATCGTACAGTAGGGGCAGTGGTAACAAATGCAGAGAACCTAATAAATAACACACATTTAGATACTATTGCTCCTTTGTCGGCCTTAGTAGTGCCTACTGTTAACTGTGACCTTCTTGATAAAGCGCTAACTCCTAAACTGAAATTTCTATCTTGGAATATTGCTGGGGTCGGAAAAAACTTGAAGGACCCTGATTGGGCAGACTATGTTGATTCTGGTGAAATCTGCCTTTTGCAGGAAACTTGGGCTATGGATATCCCACATAGGATGGGCTTTAAAACCTTTGGTAAAGTGGCAACACAATCTGAGAGGGGAAGACCAGCTGGGGGACTGATCATTTGGATCAAAATCACACTAACTGTAAGGGCTGAAAGCATAGACATAGGAACCCCTGATATTCTAGCCTTAAAGATCACTACTGCAAAGGGGCATGAATATTACATTATTAATGTTTATAATAGACCCATAGGTCGTTCTAGGGTCTCACCCACCCTGGAAATCTTGGACTCCTTCTTAAAAACAGTGGTTGGTGATGTCCCAGTAATTTTGGGGGGTGACTTGAATTGTAATTTCGAACCAATTCCTGGCATCACTGAAGTTCTCGAGGATGAAGATTATGCCTATAATATCCCCCAGCTCGAAACTGCTAAACACGTCAAGTGTACCACCCTAGCAGTCCAACTTCTAAGGTTAACAGTTGACCACGGCTTGAGAGCTTGCAATGGACGCTTTCCGTCTGACCTAACCAAACAGCCAACCTTTGTTAAATCGGAAAGTAGGCTTGATTTTATTCTTGTATCATTGAGCATTTGGCACTTTATGATTGATTTTAGAGTATCAAACAGGGATGAGAGTGATCATTATCCCCTGGAACTCCATATTGAAGCACATATGTTCAGTGATTCTATGACCAGGGAAGCTGCCGATGAACCATGTGAAACTGTACACATCAATAATAATAGACGTGCTCTAAAATGGCCGCATTTGCTATCAGATGGCACAACCCTAGCAGCTGTCTATTCTCTTTTTGATTCGATCTTTGGCCCCATAGCTGGTCACCCCTTCCTAACTGAGAACTATGCACATTTTGTTGAATTGCACAAAATCTTCTTTGACAAACTTAAGATTCATATGACTAAAATGCCAAAGAAGCATCAGCAAAACATAAGGATGGGTTGCCATGGGAAGCTTTGGTTTAATCGTTCATGTAAGATGGACAAAAGGAAACTTTTAACTGCTATCAAAGAGGGCTCTAAATTGGATGTTAAACTTGCAAGGGAAGACTATAAGCACGTCTTAAAGGATTCTAAAAAAGATTGGGAAGAGCTGCTCTGGGCAGATATGTTGGCTGCTGCTAAAACAAATGACAATGTTGGCTTTTGGAGGTTGGTTGCAAATGGGGGGCATGCAGGAAGAGCTGTCAAGGACACATTCCTGGATGAACTAACATGGGTAAATCATTTTACATCCCTGTACAAACAATATGACAGTGCTGCTGGTGAGGACCCATGGTTACCCCCACCTCCTGAATGCCTGGACTTCACATTGGAGGAAACAATGAAGGCAATCAACGAATTAAAAAGCAGTAAAGCCCCCGGTCCGGACAAAATACCTGGTGACCTTTACAAACACGCAATTGAAGTCTGGGCTCCTTATATAAACCGTTTATTTAATGTTTTGTCTAATGATTGTTCATTCCCTGAAAGTTGGCGTGCAGCAGAAGTTGTACTAATTTTTAAAAAAGGTAGCAGATCTGATCCCTCTAATTATAGACCCATTAGTCTAATGGATACCCTGCAAAAACTCAATGCCAAGCATTTATTATTTCGAATGAATGACTGGCTGGAGGAGTCAAAAATATTTACTAAATTTCAGGCCGGCTTTAGGTCTAAGACCAGTACACTAGACCAGGTCTTCAGATTCTGTTGTATTTACTGGAAGTACGTACACATTAGGAAGGGTCACTTGTATGTAGCGTTTGTTGATCTTAGAGCTGCATTTGATCTTGTTCCTAGAAATCTGCTCTGGAGTACCTTGAATAAAGCCGGGATGCCAGGGTGTCTGCTAACACAGATAATTGAGTTACACGCTAGAAACCATGCCAACATTAGATGGGGCCCAAATGGCGAACTGTCTCGCGATATTCCAATCGAGCGCGGCGTTCGTCAGGGATGTGTCCTGGCCCCCACTCTATTCTCTATATTTGTTAATGATGTTCCAGAATATCTAAATGCCTGTAACAACGATTCACCCCAGCTAAATGGAGAGAGAGTACCTGCGTTGCTCTTCGCGGATGATACCATCCTAATATCCCAGACTAAGAGGGGCCTCCAGATACTCTTAAACTCCTTTAGTGGTTACTGTGGAAAAAAAGGCTTGGAAATAAATACTAACAAAACTAAATGTATGGCATTAAACCCTAGCAGACCAGATAGAGGGACTTTGACTCTGAATGGACAAATTCTTGGAGTTGTTGATAACTTTTCTTACCTGGGGGTGGTACTTGACTCAAAGTTAACATGGAAGGCCCAAATTGAGAAAAGTAAGGTGGTATATGCTCAAAATGTTAAACCTATAATGAGTAAATTGAACGCTAGTACAAGTAAGAGTGTAACACCTGCTCTTGAACTCTTTAAATTTAAAATCCAATCTGCTACTCTATACGGGCTGAAATATGGGGTCCCTGGGCCAGAGAGTGCTTCCAAGGATTGGATAACAAATTTATGAGATCTATTGTAAGGGTTCCTACTAGCACCCACCTAATCCCCCTCCAATTTGATTTAAATTTTAAACGAACTGATTACTTTACAATTTTAAGACCTTTGATGTTCTGGATTAGAATTTGGTCCACTCCAGAATTGTTGGACTATAGGAACAGTCTCCAAGAGGTATTAAACCTCGACTCTTTTAATTCCATCCTATGGTTTGGACATATACAAAAATGGTTTAGAATGCTGGGGTTGTACTCTTTATGGGAACACCCAGAGAACCTTCCACCCTTTGCAAAAACCATGGTGAAGAGAGCTTTTTGGTCCTATATGAATAATAAGGTTGTACACGAGAGTAGAACTGGGACCCTAACTAAAGACTTCTTATTGTTTAAAGACGAACCTTGTTTCGAATCATTTCTGGATGAAATTGAGCCTCCTGTGGCTAAGACCCTCTACCTGAAATTCAGATATGGGAATCTTATGTTAACTTCTAATTTAGAACGTTGGTCAAAGAAAAGTGTGGCATGTATAACTGACAATAATAGAATATGTCCTATGTGTTCAGTTTCCTGTTTGGAGAATGAAATTCACATGCTCTTTGTATGCAAAGCATACACGAAAGCCCGGAAAAAATGGTTAAAACCTATGTGTGCTCTCCTAGGAACTAGAAATTGTCATACTGCATATAGGATTGTCAAAACGGATACTGCCCTGTTCATTGTATTTAGTATTAGTAGATTCCTAAATTCAGTGTTTTTTATACGAAAGAAATTGGGTCAAATGCTTTGAGAAGTTGTGTCAGATTCTTCAAGAAGGTATATTCTATATTATACTCCTGTTGCTAAATGAACTATGCCAAATGAACTATTTTTCCGGTGAACCGTGTTATAAGGAGACTGCTGAATTGTGATCTTTTGAACTTCATTTTAAAAAAAAAAAATGCTCATGCACGCTTTTATGAATTGATAAATGGAATTTAAATCCTTTTGTTTTATGTATGTATATACATGTGTCTTTTATGGCTATTTTGCCGAAATAAAGATTTTTTAAATTCAAATGGCTCTATTTGTGAGTGGATGGGTGTGTAAGTGGATGTATGGGTAAGTGAGTGGCTGTTTCACTTGGTGTATTGGCAAGTCAGTAATTGAGTGAGTTGCTATTTTGTACAGTGAGTATTTGTGTGAGTAGCTGTATAGATGAGTGAGTAGGTGAATGAGTGATTGTATTGATGTGTGAATGGGTATCTAAGTGGTTTTGTGGATGAATGTATGGATGTGTGGGTGAGTGAGTAGCTCTGTTAGTTCTGTATGAATGAATCAGTAGCTGTGTGGATATGTGAATTGGTATGTGAGTGGTTATAGGGGTGTGTGAGTGAGAGCATGAGTGGCTGTATGGGTCTTTGATTGGGAGTGGTTTTGTAGGTGTGTGAGTAGCTGTATAGGTCTGTGAGTGGCTGTGTGAGGGGCTGTGTGGGTGAGTGAGTAGCTGTATGAGTGAGTGAGTGTGTGTGCCAGTAGTGGTATGGTTCTGTGAATGGCATGTGAGTGGGTGTGTGAGTGGGACTGTGGATGATGCCATCAGTGATGTCATTTAAGATGTCATTAATGACGTCACTGACCAGGTCATGAGTGATGTAATATGTGAGGTCAGAAGCAGTGGATAGCGTACGTGTAAGTTATAGTTAGCTCGGGTAATTATAATCACTAAATTTCAATATTGTATTTGTATGAGTGAAATCTGAGCCTAACAATAACACCCCTGTAACCTTTGCTTGTTTTTTTCACTGAATTTCTAAAGTTGTTTTAAACTTTATTTCCTAACTATAATGTGCCTTTAACCTGTGGTTTTTCCAATGAATGTCCATTTTTTTTTAAATTGTAGAAATTCCACCTTGAAGTGTGAAATTTACATTTTGACAATTTGCAAAATAAGCCATTGATCAGTAGGGTCTGTAGAACTGATTTTACATGATTTTCATGTTCTGTCTGTCTGTTAGAAAAAATCAAAATGTCATCAATATAGACGACTAAAAATCAGTCTAGGTACTCCTTAAGGACATCATTCACAAAGAATTGGAACGCCGCAGGGGCGTTACAAAACCCAAACAGCATAACACAATACTCGTATAATCCATAACAAGTGCGGAATGCTGTTTTCCACTCGTCCCCAGCGCCTAATACGCACCAGATGATATGCGCCTCTTAGGTCTACTTTGGTGCATTTGGTAGTTGTATGTACTTGATCGAGAAGGACCGATATAAGAGGTAGTGTAAAACGATTCTTTACTGTAATGTTGTTCAGTGATCGATAGTCTATGCAAGTGTGTAACTCACCATTACTTTTAGGGACGAAGAAGACAGGAGATGCTGTTGGCAACTTGTAGGGTGGGATGAAAGTTTTTTAAGTACTTATCTAGATATTCGCGTTAATGTTGATTTTCATGCTCAGTGAGTGCATATATTCAACTGCAAGGTATTTTAACCCCGGGGAGTAAATCTATTTTGCAGTCATATGCGCAATGCGGTGGTGAATTCTCAGTCTGACTTTCACTGAGCACATTGATGTAATTCAGTGTCTTGTTCAGCAGCAGTTGTTATACTCTGCACTGTATCTCCAGATCGTGGTTCACACAACAAAGCTAGACATTGAGATCCGGAGACTTGTTGCAATGGTTTATCAGACAAACATTCTTGTTGACACCAATCAGAGGTAAATGCGATTGTTTCTTTATCCCAATCAATATGCGGATTGGTGCATCGATTAGATCAAAACAAATACATTCGCTATGTTTTGAATCCTGTATATAACAAGTCATTGTTATATTTACGGTGAAATATGTTATGGGAACAGAAATCAGAAGAGTTCCATCAACCGCCCAAACTGTTTCAGGCCATGTCTTCGACACTGTAGGTATTGTTAATTTGTGACAAAATGTAGAATCAATGAAATTCCCAGTTGCTCCTGAGTCAATCATGGCTGTTACGGTTTCACAAATGGTTTCCACTTCAAACTGTACCTGAAGAGACAAATGAGTAACTGCAATTAGCAAAGAATTTGCCAACAATTGTTCAGGAGATTGAATTGTAATACTCTGGGAATGTTTCTGACTTTTCATCGAGCCTCTTAGTTTCCCTGTGATTTAGTAAATTTGTTGCTGTTTTTGGGTCCCATTCCTTTAGGTTTGACTGGACACTCACATACGAAATGTCCTTTTTTTCCACAATATAAGCATAATCCGTTTTTTCTTCGTTGATCCTTTTCTTTCTGTCTGAGTGGTTTTCTGACTCCTCCGAATCCCATTGGTTCTGTGGTGTCTTGACTTACATTTGTATATCTTTCCTTGGTTCTTGTAAAAGTACTGAACTCAGGTTGTTTTTTCTCCTTTACGGTTTGATAGGCGATGGTCCAGTCGTAACGTCAATGATTAAGTCTTCACAGGACTTACGTTATGGATCAATGGGTGGGTGCTATTAAATTCTTAAGTTCATCCCGTAAACATTGGTAATAGATTGCAGCCCTTTTTTCCTCAGGCCAATTGGTCTCGGCGATAAGGCATTTGAAGTGTGTCAAGTTATGTATCAAATCTTTGTTCCCCTGCTGCAATTCCAGTAATTCACGATCAGCCAACCTGTAATGGTTCTTCTGTCAAATACTCTTTCAAATTCTGCTTTGAAAGCACGCCAATCATATAAGAGAGTGTCATCTGAGTTTACTAAGGGAACATCCCACATAGCAGCATCCCCACTTAAATAGGAAATAAAACAGGCAATACTGGATTGGGCATCATGAAAGGCATTGGGTCTGACCATATAATGTAACTGAACTTGTGTTAGAAAGGTTTGGAATTTGGCAGGGTCCCCAGTAAACCGTTCTGGAGAAGCCAATGGAACTACCTGAGAGGCGGTCACAGAAACAGAGGGTGTGCGATTCGGAACATGTGTAACTTGCATTGGTGTTGGTAGAGTAAGCTCGCATTATCGTTGTGATTGTAATTGGGCCACCTGACTGGCCAAGGCCGCAGTTTCTAAGCGTGTAGCTTCAACCTCTTTTTGCATCTCTCCTAACACTCTACAAAGGTCTTCCAAGGTTGCCATCTTGGCGATACTGCTTAGGAGGAACTAATCCATGGGTGGATTATTCTGTCTTGGGTTCCTCGGAGCAGTGCCTCAAGAGGCCCACCTTCTGGCTGCTCCGACTCTGATGTTAGAATAACAGAGGGTCAGAATGACCAGATGAGGGGAGGGAGACCTGGAAAAGAGAACCCAATAGGTTTAAAGGACAATTCAATTGTTTAACATATATCTTGTTAACTGAATATGTGAACATGTATACTCGGATTTACCTGTAATGAAATAAATAACTCTTATTTGAATGAACAAGTGAGGAATTCTAGCTTGGGGCCTCTTGTAAAGAAGTGTCTCTTATCACTGGTATAGATGGGTTAAATCATCACACTTAGTTTAGTAAGCATCAAAAGGTTTGGAATGTCTCTTATCGCCTGTGTTGTTGATTCAAATTAACAGCATTTCAATCAGTTCACACTGATAGAACACACTTAGGTTTTGTATTTCTTCAAAGTGTCTTTACGAGTCACAAAGTTCGATTGCCAACAATAAGCCAAATGTTCACTTGCCAGGAATGAGTTAAACGAAATTCAATTGCCAGCAATAAACCAAATTTTCACTTGCCAGGAATGATTCAAACGTATATTTGCCCATTTAAAGTTCACTTGTCAATAATCAGTTCAGCATTCTATTGTCACGTTCTATTGCCAGGAATAAATCAAATGTTCAAATGATATGCGTGAAATATTGCCCGGTCAGATTTTAGGAACCAACATCACGTTCAGTGATGTCATCAGTGATGTCATTTGAGATGTCATCAGTGATGTCACTGACCATGTCATGAATGATGTAATATGTGACATCATCAGCAGTGGATTGAGGGTGCGCGAAATATAGTTAGTACAACTAACCATATAGGAGCAATTTCATTGGTTTTGTATGAGTGAAATGTCCAGCTAACTCTAACACCCCTAAAACTTATAGTTTTTTGAGTGAACTTTAAAGGTTTTTTAAATGCTAATTCCTAACTATATAAGGCCTGAAACCTATGGTTTTTTCAGTGAATTTGAAGGTTTTTTAAATGCTAATTCCTAACTATGTAAGGCCTGAAACCTATGTTTTTTTCAGTGAATTTCAAAGGTTTTTTTAATGATAATTCCTAACTATATAAGACCTGAAAGCCCACCAGGAATCTCCAGTATGCGCCAGGGGACTGCATTGCAGAGAGGTGTAATGAAGCTACGCCCCTTTTTACACCTCTCTGCAACGCAGCCCCGTGCAAGTTTGAAGAGTGGGAACTAATTCCCCTTGCATACTGGGGGCCTCTGTGGGCCAACTAGCCCACCTGGAACCTCCAGTATGCGCCAGGGGGCTGCATTGGAGAGGTGTAATGAGGCTATGCCCCTTGTTACACCTCTCTGCATTGCAGCCCCCTGGAGCGTTTGCAGAGGGGGAACTAATTCCTGTTGCATACTGGGGGTCCCTGGGGGCCAACTAGCCCACCAGGAGCCTCCAGTATGCGCCAGGGGGCTGCATTGCAGAGAGGTGTAATGAGGACACACCCTTTTTCACACCTCTCAGCAACGCAGCCCTGTGCATGTTTCAAGAGGGGTAACTAGTTCCCCTTGCATACTAGGGGTCCCTGGGGGCCAACTAGCCCACCTGGAACCTCCAGTATGCGCCAGGGGGCTGCATTTCACAGAGGTGTAATGAGGCTATGCCCCTTTTTACACCTCTCTGCAACGCAGGCCACTGGCACGTTTGCAGAGGGGGGACTAATTCCCCTTGCATACTCGGGGTCCCTGGGTCATATCTGCCCAAACGCCGATATTCCGAACGATTGAAAATGACTTTTCTTGAGAAACATTTGGATTTGGATTATCATGTCCTATACTTTGGAATTTTTGAAAGACTGACTTTGAGGATGCTATAAATTACTCAAGTCTGCCCGAATTGTGTGGGTAAAATTGATACCTATTCACTTTGAATAAGAATGTACTTACGTCTCGTCTAACATTTGGAAGAAATATCTAGTTATATAACAACAGGATACCAACATAACTTGAAGGAAATAAGAACGCCCTGAAGAAGTTCTGTTGTACAGAACGAAACGCGTCGGCTGGCTGTGGTACATAAACTTAAGGAAAATAAAAGCATTTGAATATACACCAAGATTCAGCGCTTCAATAAGGACTCTAAGTGATATGATTTGATTGGACTTATTGTGCAAGTGGTGCTGTGCCAAACTTTGGTATATTCTCCACTACTCTCTGCTACATACTCTCTACTACTCCACTACTCTCTAATACTCACTCTCTACTACTCATTCTCTACTACTCTACTATTCTCTACTACTCTCTCTCTACTGCTCACTCCCTACTAGACACTATCTACTACTCTCTACTACTCACTCTCTACTACTCTCTAATCTCTACTACTCACTCTCTACTACTTTCTCTCTACTACTCACTCTACTACTTACTCTCTACTACTCTCTACTACTCACTCTCTAATACTCACTCTCTACTACTCTCTACTATTCACTCTATTATTCACTCTACTACTCTCTCCTACTCACTCTCTGCTACTCTCTCTACTGCTCTTTACTATCTCTACTACTCACTCTCAACTCTATTACTCACTCTCTACTCTCTACCTCTCTACCTCTCTCTACTTCTCTCTCTACTAGTCTCTACCTCTCTACCTCTACCTCTCTACCTCTACCTCTCAACCTCTACCTCTTTCTACACGCACACATATACACATATATATATATGCAAATATATGCATATGCATTTATATATATGTATGTGTATATATATACATATATAAACATATATAATCTGCATATCTATATAAATACAAACATAAATGCATGCATACATATGCATGTTATTTACATGAAAGTTTTAAAAAAACTAATAAAAGCAAAGCTAAAAAGCCACCTCATTACAAACAGAATGGCTTTAACTTAAACGAGGGCGAGCTCTATTGCATTTTCAATGCTTGTTTACTTTGGTTTCATCAAGAAGGCATTCAGATGTGTCACACATTTGCCATAAATTCTGAATGTTAGCACTCTAGTTGCTCATTAGATCACTGTAGTAAAGCTACTGCTCACCAGGGAAGTCTGCTGCTGGTATTCAAAGTGCATGTTTCAGTCTGCATGTCAGAATTTTTTTTAATGAAATAGAAGAGGATTTGAGAAGTCACTCAAAATGTGCCCTCATTTTTCTTTCTGAAGCACTAATCATACTTTCTATGGCAAAATATACCCCCTCATTTTGTTCCTTTTTAAATTAAATGCTTTAAGAGTTACCACTTTATTCCAATCAAGATGGCTTCAGGTGTGCCATACCTTTGTAATAAGTAGGACTGTTAGCGCTCTAGTTGTTCTTTAGAACACTCTAGGAGGCTGCAGTAGAACACAAAGGAATCAACTGACAGTCTCTGTCCTTGTTGGATGTACATGTTTTACTGAGAATGTCAGACTTCATTCTCACATGACTGAGAAAGATAATGTGAATTTACAGAAAATATGCTTTCAGTTTAGCTTATAGATCCCCTTCCAAACCACTGTGGGAAAAGCATGAGATAATAGTTTTCTTTCAAACATGATTCATGATATCCCAGCAGAAGGCTTTTTCACATGGTAAAATCACCTTAGAACACACCACAATTCCTAAAATGAGTATGGTACCATCAACAAATGATTTATAATGTAACTAAAGTCCTAAATCCCTCTATTAACTACAATGCTTTTTAATGAGGTGCTATCATGTATATTGGTCCCAAGATGGCTGCCAACACTTCTTGGATGAAGTGCTGACAGCCAATCAGATCTCACGATGAGATGTGTGGTTAGGCTCCGCCCAGATATATATGTGTTTTTGAAGTTAATTTTTGAAAAAACCACAGGAGCAATTTTCACCAAATATAGCAAAGGCACATCTGAGTACCAGTCCCTACAATTTTGCAAAGTTTGGCGTAATTCCGTTCAGCGGTTCGGGCTGTAGCCGTGTCAGAACGTCCTATGGAAATTAACATGGGGAAAACACGTTTGGGACCCCCTTTTTTACTCAGCCCCCACTTCACGAATCCCCCCGAAACTTTCAGGGAAGGAGCGGAGCGAAGCTGGCCAAAATTTTGGAAAATTACACGCAAATTCCTCAACCGGCGCCAAAGTTATTCCCAATAGAATGTTGCGGATTTCCTAACTATATATACCTACTGGCTATCGCCAGTAGGTAATATATATATATATATATAAAACACAACACAATGCTATTACAGATTGCTTCCTTTTGCCTCAATAACAACATTTTCCTGTTCTCTGGGCAGTTATATTTACAGCCAGTATTGGTGGGATGAGACACTAGTGTAAAAGAAGAAGTCCTCCTTTGTTTTTAAGGAACCCCTCACTCACCGACCTGGTCGGTGACATGCTTCATCATCGGGGCCACCTCGACAGCCGAGTGCCGCCAAGGTGTGCTACAACACCTGAATACAGTGGAGCGGGTATGTGAGTGATGAATGTGAAAAAAAGTCAGTGAGTTAAAAATTGTCCTGGTATAACTTTCACCAAATATAATTTATTCTAAAGCTACTGGACAATATTAAAAACAGTGATGATACAATAAAGGCTTTAATGAGACCTAGTGTATCTGTGATATGTGCTGGGTCTACATGTTTCAAACCATATGGGATTTACCGGTTTTTCATCAGGACCAAAAATGTAAAGGAGTTGGGTGGTCAGGGTACACTAACACCCTGCCATACCTGCAACCCTTTCAAACCCAAAGATAGCGATTTGCTAAATGGGTAAAAATAAAGGTAACCCAGAAGTGGTTACATGAAAAAGAACAAACTCCTCAATGGAGGAAGGTTTGCCTCACGGGGATTTGAGGGGAAGTTTACAGAGTTCAAAAACGTAATAGTTCCTCTGGTCGGAAATTGGCCGACAACCTACTTCTCTCCCTCCGTGCACCCGGCGGGTGCACGGAGGGAGAGAAGTAGGTTGTTCCTAGATCTGTTGTTCCTAGGTTCCTAGGTTGTTCCTAGATCTGTTGGTGTTTGTTGCTGGTAATAAATCATGCACGAAATTGTACAGAAAACCTACAGCTGGAAACACAGTACTACATGCACAAAGCCAAGATCTACACCCACATAATCTCATTAATAGTATCCCCTATGGCAAAAGAAAGAGAGAGGATATACTAGGAAAACACTGAGGGAGGCAACTGAGAAAGTACATGGAAGAGAGAGGCAGGATCTCCTAAATCAAAAACAGAAGAACTTAGGGAAGGAGGGGGAAGATGCAAAAGTAAACTCAGTTTCTCCACCAAGTCGAAACAGATTTGGGAAATAATCCAGAAGTAGTGAAATATTCTCCAAACAGATGTTGTGTTGGGGTAAACATTGCCATGCAGACCTGATATCACATATAGAAGAAGTGTGTCTTAAAAAGATATCTTGGTCCATAGTCATTTCATAGAAAAACCTGTGAGGAAGGCAGTACCCCTGCACTGACTGTAAAGCCTGTAAAAACAGCAAAAAGGTTAAACCCTACCAGATCCCAAGCAAAAAAGAAAAAGAAATATAAACCAATTATTACATTCTAATTCTAATTTTATGATTTACTGCCTGGTATGCCCTTGTGTTTACATTGACCGAACTGCCCAATGAAATGTTTTGCTGTTAAAATGCGTTGTTTCACATGGGGTAAACTGGCATTGACAAAGACCAGGAGGCCGGAATGCGCTTGTCAGTTTTTTCCGAATGTTGCATGTAAAATTAAATAATTACTGATTTAACAGCCCATGAAGGTGCAGCATTGACTTTTGACAAAGTTACAATATCTATCTTTTTATATATATATATATATATATAACTTTGTGCCAGCATTTCACAGAGTCTGTGCCTAACTGTTTGTCGCCGCCAGGACTGAAAGAGAATATATATATATATTCTCTTTCAGTCCTGGCGGCGACAAACAGTTAGGCACAGACTCTGTGAAATGCTGGCACAAAGTTTTTAATGTTCCAACAAAGGCTAGACGTGTTTCGGCGGCGGACCGCCTTGGTCACTACTATATATATATAACACATGGAAAAAACTGTCAGTGGAAGGAAAGTTATGCAGTGCTGTGTCCATTATTCAGCTGTTTGGCGCATGGACTTTTAAAAGAGCGCTATTTTCTCAATGCCAGATTTTCATTATTCACAGTGTGCAATCTGCTTGAAAATGTGCCTGCGAGTTTAAAAGGACCACGTGGGGTGATTCAAAATGCAGAGATTAGTCCTGTGATCAAGGCTCCTGTGAGAGCAGAAATGTTGGGAAAGTGTGAGTCCCTCATGCAGTGGGGTTCCATGGAATAAACACATTTTTTCATGACACGACCTGTGCCAGTGCACTTCTTTTTGAAGAGAGAGATTTGCTGGGATATATATATATATATATATATATATATATATATATATATATATGAAAGCTCCAAAAAGCACCAACAACGAGTCACTCAAACAGCGGGTGCCGTTTTTCGCGGTGGTGCCCCGCGATATTCAATGATTGCTCAATATTCCCAAAGTAATCCCAGCCGGGTTTGGAAAAAATACAGCACTCTCTGGTTCCTGTTCCCAGCAACGAGGATTTGCTGGGATTTATTTATCCAAACAGACGCGTTTCGGGAGAAACTCCCTTCGTCAGTGTTTACATGAAAACGCGCGAAGCGGCAACATTATATCACATCATCGTGGGTGACAGACATAAACATAGGACTACAGTGAGTATTTTTACACCAGCGCCATCTTGTAGTATGTTTTTATGTCACATATAACAGTGTGGATGTTAAAATACATCATCCTTCATAGCCATCCCATAGATTGGTCAGGCTACCATTTACCGTTTTGATAAATATTCACATATGTGTGGTGAACATGGACATGGTGCATCTGGTGCTCCACAATTCTCTTGTATACAGGGTTATACCTTCAATTTAAGCACAAAAAAATGTGCATTTCAACGTTAAGACCAAACGGTCATCTCGTTGTAATCTTGCCGTGGATCGGCGATTGCAGCCAATAAGGCTGCTAGTTCCCAGAATATACATCATATCCATGAGCCTCCACATAATCACACTGTTAAGGCTAACTCAGAGCACCCATCCAGACAAATTCAAATCCTCTAATCCAATGCATTGGTTCTCTATTCTATTCCAGATTCAGGTAAACAAAAACAGAAACAAAAACACAAGGGTCATACAAGTGCAGTTACAAGGAAACAAGCAAGATTCAGCCCAGGTGAGATGATAATACTTCCCCCATATTCAGCCCTCCCGGGGCCTTGGCCTCTAAGTCTATGAAATATCGGGCTTCTAATCTCCTGAGCATCTGTAACTTGTTGCCCCCTCGTGGATTTTCAGATATGCAGTCCACACAGAAAAAAACCTCAACAGATCCCTGTTGCTGTTGTGCTTCATGGCAAAATGTCGAGCGACCGGATAAGCCAACAGCCAACAGCAATCATATATATATATATATATATATATATATATATATATATATATTTATCTACAACTGCTCCTCCAATTTTCAAAGAGAAGTCTGCACTCGAGGTGGAAGTTTTCACTCGGAATTTATTTTCAAATCATGGTTTTAAAAAGAGCAGCTTTATGTTGATGCAAACAAAAATATTAAAAGCAGCAGCTTGGCTTCAGGATGCGTTTCAACTGTCTGTGCAGCCTTTAAAGACAGAAAGATAAATAATACACGCGGTGCAGTTTGCACTGATTTTACAGGACAGGACACAACCCCAGTGGTAAAGATCTCCATGAGCTCTGCCCAGAAGTGCCTTCCCTTAAAATAGGCATTCCATAAGGTTGTTCACAAATTAGTTTCCTCTATTGTGACTACTCCGTTTTAATTTCTTCATTGATTTCCATACTTCACTACACCTCTTCAACGGATGCCTACATCCCTGACAACAGATTCTGCAGTCCTGACCCTATACCCCTTGCCATCCAACAAACAGCACTTACAAGAAGACTAATTAATGTCCTTCTGGATAAAAAACAGCTTCTGAGGGAAAGCCTGTCTCCTCTTTCCTCATGTTAGAGTAAAATGTTCCCCTTCCCTTTTCAAGAATGCCAGTAAAACCCTTACAAAATGGAAACCCAAGGCCTGTATCACTCTGGCTCACTCAGACATTCATGTACTTCATACTAGCACACGCTCAGTGTGCTAGGATTCTGCGTTCACCATGAGCAGCGGAACTTGCAGATGAAAGGGCCTGGTAGGGTCACAGTCACACGGCACAGGTAAAAATGCCTAGTCAGTATAATCATTTGCAAAACTTGGTATTCTGCTAGTACTTCTGTCATTATGAGTGCCCGATTTGTGCGCTCTTCCAGGTTTAGTTCCAGTCAAGACCTATCATAGACAAGTGCAGACGAAGGCCTTTGTGTGCACACTCGATTATTGTTCTGTTGTGGCTAAATCCAAAACCAGGATCACGGATTCTCACAGTTTGGGCACACAGACCAAAGGACGACTGTACATCATGAAGGGAGCATTCACGTTCCAACAGACCCAAATCGGCACAGTAGAGGAAACAAATGCCAGGAAGCGAGTTGAGACCTGGTATAGCTTTTATGCATTATGTCACTATCTATCAAGGGATCCACGCTTACCAGTAAACACCCAAAGGATACTGAGATGTCACAGAGAAGGTGGTAAAGTAAGAGGCAGGTAGGAATGGTAGCCCTTCCACTGTGCCTCAAGTGGAGGAAAGAGGTGAAGAACCGAAGGAGAGGAAAAGACAGAGGGGAATGTGTCAGATAAGGGTATTGGAGAGAGGACTTCCTAGTGGTCATGCGACCCACTGAAAGTCTATTCTTGTCATGAATTACAATATAATGTTAGGAGCGGGCAATTAAATCCCCAAGTAATGCTGGGAACCTTGGAAGAGTATTTTTAAATAGGAGACATAAATCGAAGGTGCAAGAAAGATCAAACCAACAACTGTAGAAAACCGTTCTCAAACAGGAGGATAGCCTGTCCACCTGTGGGAGAGATAATGCAGAAAATCTTGCCCAAACAGTGCTGAGATAAGACCCCCAAACAATGGGACATTCAAACATACCTTGCAGGATCCAGTGAACCGTCTACCAACAGGCACAGTGAGGCTCCAATCAGGTTACATAGCATAGTAACTGGCACCAAAACAAGAATGAATCACTATATAATTCTGACAAACACAGATGTGGCTTTGAAGTCCAGAAAAGAAACCAGGTGTTGTACTCAGGAGAGTGAACAACAGCACGTAATCCCTTGGCATAAACATAAAAGAAAGATATGTGTTTTGTTAAAACGAGCATTAACATATTTCCAACAATCCAAAAGCGATACATCCCAATGTGTGTTTAAGAGTTTGAGCAAGAGATGAGTATGTACCTTGGGGTCCCCCAGGTCCGAGTATTCAAACTGTGGATGCCCCCTCCAAAAGCTGTTTCGAAATGTCAAAGGGTGTATAAGGTTCAGGTAGGAAAACTAAGGCGGCCTCAGCAACTTCACAAGTGTTTTGGAAAACCAATCATGTTTGTTCTAAAAAAGTGGCAAAGTGTACTTTTGAAATGTAATATGAACATTATTGTAATATTTGTAATGCTTGGAATCTTAAAGCGGTAAAATAAGGGGTACATCAACATTTCTTGGTGGTTGTCCCATTTGTTCACCTACACTTGCCCCTCCACCCATCCTCACCCTTCATTCATCCCTAAAGACTCAAAGGTTATTTATGATGATTTTACACTGTGTTTGAGTCAAAAAAGTGACGCAAATCAGATCATTGTTGCCTATTTACTTTCCAGCGCTAAACTTGTTTATCGCTAGAAAATCCCTTGAAAGTAACGCAAAGCAGTGAATAGCGCTGCTTTGCATTACTTTGCGCCAATGGGGTGTTCCATGGGTGGTGCATTGGCATTCCCATGCAGCCACCCTAGCTCTCTGAGCTAAGCCCTATTTACTTGGAAAAGTAGACCGGGTTTAGCATCAGAAAATAGCGCCCATTTCAAGTAGGCGATATGAAGGAGAAATGCTTTAAATTCTCCTTCCTTTTTGACTAAGTATGTATCCTGCACTATACAGAACATATAATTAGTTGGAAACAGTTTAAAGTTAGTCCGAGAGTAGTATTTTCTCCTGGAAGGCTAATAGGCTATCCTCCCAGTACAAAACCTATGCTAGACTCATGCAGAAACCCTTGCACTATTTTGCAAAGGTGTGTGCATGGCACACAGCAGCTAATTTCAGCGCAGCGCTAGGGAGAGGAGATCCATATTTTTGAAAATATGGTGCTCTCTTGCTCTCTTATTCTCCTGCAGCACAGCACCACCATATTGCCTGCAGTTCTGCATTGCGCGAGATTTTAGTAAATCTTGCCCCTGTGTGTTTGGTACACGCACAAAGTGTGGGATAAACTGTAAATCAAAACTAACCGTGGGCAGAGAACTCTGCTCCAATGGTGGAACATGTAGATTTTTGCATACTCCGCGTTCCGCTGAGAACGTGAAGTTTATGCAAAACTCCGACTCTGCAGCGGAGCGGACTTTAGCCCCAGACCTTCCCCGCCTCCACCACCCCTCAATAAATATTTTTAAAATTAAAATTAAAATTAAGTTAAATTAAACACACTCCCCTTTACCGCGGCGTCTCTGGCTGCCCTCCTCCTCGCCGTGGTCCTGCAGAATCACCTACGTCAGACGTACGTCATGGTAGGGCTGTGCATACGTGCACAGTCCTATGGCCAAGATGTACGTCTGACGTAGGAGATTCTGCAGGACTATGGCGAGGAGGAGGAGGAGGGCAGCCGGAGACACTGCGATAAAGGTAAGAGTGTTTCATTTACCTTAATTTTTTTTATTTTATTTTAAAAATATTGATTGAGGGGGTGGAGGCGTGGAGCTCCACAGAGTTTTTGCCCAACTCCATGGAGCTTGGCATAGAGCAACTATGCCGGCTCCGCCTGGGCTTAATCAGAACCATAATTTTAGGTGTTGATTTTAAAATGCCCTCCCAAACGACATTGAAATATTTGGCTTGCTGGCAATGTTTTAATATACTTATTTTTATTGTGAGAGATTAAAATTCAGTGGTGAATCTCACTTTTCAACTACATTTTTTAAATTAATTTCCCTCAAATCCCAGTACAAGCAAAAAGTGAGATTTTGTCAATGCTGAAGTACTTTGTAGTGTCATTGCATATTATATCGTCCTAATATGTTCTAACGGGTTGGTATGTTGCTTCATTCAATTATGTATAAAATCTAGCGTGAAGCATATGTATGGTAATATGTTTTTAGATCAAACATTTGTTTGAAAGAACAAACGTGTGTTACTACGGGGCAGACTTGTGATCATTCATATACAATTGTCCAGATACTCCATGGATATTTTTTAAGATTTGGCTATGACCCCATTTGGGATCACTGACAGAATATCGAGGAGCAAAATATCGACCTGCCAAAATATTGTGGAGAAAATATAGAATGCCAGAATATCAAATTCCAATCTTCAAACAGGTAAGTACAAAAATATCGACTCCAAAATATCGTTGTAAAAAATATAGACAGTCAAAATATCGAATTTTTTAAATGTCTTAAAAGTAATTTAAAATTATTATAATAATAAATATAATTAATTTAAACATACTTAAAATACCTAAATAAACTTAAAATAATAAATATTTATTGTAACATACTTATTATAATAATTGTAATATATATATATAAATCTATACATATTATTAACAAAACATACACAATATTTTCAACGTAGGATAGCGAGAGGGTTAAATTTACTATTACCATTCCAGTGAGTGCAACAGTAGGGAAAGCATTGAATAGCGTAGAGGTAAAAATTACTATTCCCACTCCAGAGGGTGCAACAGTAGGGAAAGCATTGGATAGCGTAGGGGTAAAAATTACTATTCCCTCTCCAGTGAGGGCAACAGTAGGGTAAATGTTGGATAGCGTAGGCATAAGATGTACTATTCCCACTCCAGTGAGTGCAACAGTAGAGAAAACATTGGATAGCCTAGGGGTAAAAATTACTATTCCCACTCCAGAGAGTACAACAGTAGGGAAAGCATTGGATAGCGTTGAGGTAAAAATTACTATTCCCACTCCAGAGAGTGCAACAGTAGGGAAAACATTGGATAGCGTAGGGGTAAAAATGTACTATTCCCACTCCAGTGAGAGCAACAGTAGGGAAAGCGTTGGATAGTGTAGGCATAAAATTTACTATTCCCACTCCAGTGAGTGCAACAGTAGGGAAAACATTGGATAGCGGGAGGGTAAAAATTACTATTCCAACTCCAGAGAGTGCAACTGCAGGGAAAGCATTGGATAGCGTGGATAAAAATTACTATTCCAACTCCAGAGAGTGCAACAGTAGGGAAAGCGTTGGATAACGTAGGGGTAAAAATTACTATTCCCACTCCAGTGAGTGCAACAGAAGGGAAAGCGTTGGATAGCGGGAGGGTAAAAATTACTATTCCCACTCCAATGAGTGCAACAGTAGGGAAAGCATTGGATAGCGGGAGAGTAAAAATTACTATTCCCACTCCAGAGAGTGCAACAGTAGGGAAAGCGTTGGGATAGCGTAGGGGTAAAAATTACTATTCCCACTCCAGAAAGTGCAACAGTAGGGAAAGCGTTGGATAGCGTAGGGGTAAAAATTACTATTCCCACTCCAGTGAGGGCAACAGTAGGGAAAGTAAATACTTCATATATGAATTAAATTGAATTAAATATTAATACCAATTACAAATAATAATAACAAAATTAACAATTTTATATAATATATTAATTAATCAATTAAAAATACAAAGGAAATTTAATTATTTTAAAAAATGACCTACTAACACAAATTATTTACCAACTAACATTCAATTATTTTACAATTAATAAAAAATTAAATATTACAACAAAAATAAGCAATAAATAAATTTAAAAATGTAATTATTTATAATTCAATTACTTCCCACACTATTCCCCTATAAACGCACAACCCACTACTGAAAAGAAATTAATAAAATTAATTTAATTAACATAATTATCAATTAATCAATTAATTAAAAGTAATTACCAATTATATTTTAATTAATTACCAATTAATAATTATTTACCAATTAATTAAACATAAATACCAATAAATGAATTAACACATTTAATTAATTATATTTAAATTACTTCTCACCCTATTCCCCTACAAACCCACAACCCACTGCAGAAAAGACATTAATTTAATTAACATAATTATCAATTAATCAATTATTGAAACTATTGACCAATTATATTTTAATTAATTACTGATTAATAATCAATTAACAATTAATTCAAAATAAATACCAATAAATAAATTAACATGTTTAATTATTTATATTTAAATTACTTCCCACCCTATTCCCCTATAAACCCACAACCCACTGCAGAAAATACATTAATTTAATTAACATATTTATCAATTAATCAATTAATTAAAACATAATAACCAATTATGGTTTAATTATTTACCAATTAATAATTAATTGCCAAAATTATTCAACATAAATACCAATAAATAAATTAACATTTAATTAATTATATTTAAATTACTTCCCACCCTATTCCCCTATAAACCCACAACCTGCTACAGATTTATATTACACAAAAATGTAATATAATACATTAATTAATTAAAATTAATTATAAAATTAATATACACTTTTCACACATATAGTAACATAAAATACACTTTAAAGAATTCATATTAACTTACCTCAAATTCGATATTTTTGTTGTCTATATTCTGTCCATTCGATATTTTGTCCATTCTATATTTTGGATTTGATATTAATGCTATTCTATTCAATATTTTGCTATTCTATTCGATATTTTTGTAGTCTATATTGTGTCCATTCAATATTGTGTCCATTCTATATTTTTAACTCAATATTTTGGCCAGTCGATATTTTTTATTCGATTTGACGACAGCACATGGAATATCTGCAAACAATTATGCTGACACTATAACTTCACCATAATGTGAATACTACTTTTGAGGCACTCTCACAGTACTCTTGTTCTTTGCATTTTTCTAGCACGTGCGCCTTTAATTGTTAGTGGAGCTTTGAAGCATGCATTTTGCCTCTTACTTCATGAGCATGTTATAATATTTAAGGCCACAACAGGATCTATGCACGGTTGTGTCACTTATTGGGAATACACCAATGGAATTAAGCGGAGTAGGGTCATGTTTCTTTAACTTATTTCCTGTTTCATTGAATGAAGTATTTTTAAATATAGAACACGAGACTCCCTTATCCAGAAATTGGCTCCCTACGGTATACACCATAAATTGCTGCTTCGGGATGACATTATTGAGTTTTTTCAAGTGTGTCCTGAAGCAGGAAGTTGAGGCTGACCTACATAAAGAGCTCACTGAGGATCCCAGAAAAACAAGGAAATTCCCCTTTCTATAAGTAAGTCTAATGTGTCTTATGGGAAGCATCCATTACAACGCAGTCATTACAACGACCTACCTTTACAACACAACTGTTGCAACACAATTGCCTTTACATCGCATGCCATTACAACGCATGTCACTACAACACATGCCATTACAACGCGTAGCATTGCAATGCATGCCATTACAACACATAATAAGGTAAGTAATGAAGATTTATTTAGTAGTAGGGTGGGTATGGGTTTTGGTGTACATGGGGATAGTATTTTTTCCCCTACACTATCAAACACTGTCCCTACTGTTGCACTCACTGCAGTAGGAATAGTAATGTTTACCCCTACACTATCCAACACTTACCCTACTGTTGCCCTAAAAGTATTATGCGTTGTAATGCTATGTGTTGTAATGGTAGTTTTTTAAAATGCATTGTAATGGCATGCGTTGTACAATTATGCAATGTAATGGTAGTTGCGATATAAAGACTGCGTTTTAAAAGCATGCATTGTAATTGCATGTACTGTAACGTCATATATTTGTGTCCTATGGAGGGAAACTTTCACTGTGGTGCTTCTTTGCTACCTTTTTGCAAACATACATCAACAGGAGCCATAGGCGGCTTGATATATTCGCATTAACTATGACATTTACCTCATTCCATTGAGATAGTATAGAGTGTCCAGCCACACCTTTCAGATTATTTTTCACAATCTTGTTTGCCAGGGACATTTATCACATAACCTGTGACCCTGTTCGGGGATGCTCCATCTCTTAAGTATCCGTTCACAAGGGACTGCACCATCAAACTTTCTGTTCACTGTCATCATCTTCATAATGGAAGATCTACACTGAGTAATAAACAAGGGGGCCTATTTATGGGCTGGTTTGCATCATACTTGCACCATGCTACGATGACACAAACCTTAAGTAGGATTTATTAAGCCACACATGACCACTTTGTATAGCCCTGAGTGGCTCCATAATTCTGGAGTAAGGCAACAGAGCACCACATTAATGTAATGTTACAGTGATTTGTAGAACATGAACAAATACCCAAAGGTGTCAAGACGCTAGCACTGTGGGAGAAAAAACATGAGCCCTCAAAGAATTACTACGTGAAAAGCCAGGTTTGCAATGCCTTTCTGAATTCGATCAGGTTAGGCATAGACCGAATGTGAGGAGGAAGTAGGTTCCATTCCTTTGCCATAGTGTTCACAAAGCTCCTTCCTGCCCAATTGATTCATTTAAACCTTCTGACCAACAATTTCTGAGCTCTTGTGGATCTCAGATTTCTCATTGGGCTATACTATCTAAAAGATTATTTAACCGCATCGCTGCTGCGGCGATTTTTGAGCTGTGCGGCAATTTTAAAATTACCGCGATACATGACGAGCTCAGCTCGTCATCAGCACACGCCACCTGTGGGTGATGACGAGCTAAGCTCGTCATCAGCATCGAAGGAGTTAAGGAACTTTGGGCCAGTTCCCTGAAGAACCTTGTGGGAGAGACAAAGGGCCTTGAACTTGAGGTGCTCCCTGACAGGCAACCAAGGAAGATGTTTGATGGCTTGTGATTCTGATTTATGTTTGGGATTCCCCGTTAGCATTATGGTCGCTGCATTTTGTAAGGCCGGAAGTCTGTTGAGGTGTTGATGCTGCATATTAGAAAATAAGGCACTGCAGTAATACAATTTTGCTAGAACTAATGCTGTAATCACTGTTTCTCATCACTACGTTGTCCTACTCTTCCCTCGAAAGGCGTTCCATCTGCATTGGGTAGGGGCTCCTATGCAAATCCCGTGGTTTTTTATGCATTCCTGGGTTTACCAGAACTGGTACATGTGGGAATGTGCCAAAAAGATACGCCTTCCCAGGAGAGGCGTGGCGAGGAGAAATATCTTTATTTCTCGTTACTTCCTCCGCCTATGTGTCCTGCGGACTGGCAGCACACTCAGAAGAAAGCAAAATGCCTCTAAGGATTGTGTTTATGCAGGAAGGTGTCCCTTTCTACACAAACACAATAATGCATGCAACCTAGGCACATTTTCACCATGGTGCAAGGGTGCCTGCATTGGCGTAGGCTGCCAAAAGGGTGCCAGTGCAGAGGAAAAGCCAGGAGTGCTCTGTATTGCCTTAAATATTCTTGCCCTTTTCCTGTCAGACAGTGCAGTGCAACAAGTTGACTTGCTGCACTCCATTACTTTTAATAAATTGGCCTCTAAGTGAGTTCATTATTCAACAGGACACACTGGTAGATCAGAGTGGAGTGTGCTTCCTGGCATACAAATTTGCCATTGTCCGTTTCCCAAGAAAAGCCCATATCTCTTAATCTGCTCCCTCCCCTGAATCCTGTTTGTTTGAGGAGTCACGCGAAGATTGAGAGCTTTGTAACTACTATAATATTTGAGTTTTCTAATTTTATGTTTTTCCCCTTAAAGGTCAATTACCTTACTGCCAGCTAAGACATTACTTATGGAAAAGAGGAAATGCTGAAACTTCATTTCAATTCATCTTAATTTTATTAATTTCAAGTGCTAGCGTACCTTTATTTTATTTTATTTTATTTATTTAAGACGTTTTGTATAGCGTTAGCCTGACCGGAGGGTATCATAGCACTTCACTGCAATTGTATTACAAGACATGCGAGTGCATAACATAATACAATAAGCGAGCAAAGGGAGCAAACAAATAGCAAAACAGTGAAACAGTCTGGGTGTGGGTCGAAGTAAAGAGGATGTAGAGTGGTCCATTACAAGGACTTGTTATCTCACAGCTGGAGGGTACAGTGTCCTTTTCAGCATTCCGGTGGGTCCTATCTGATCGCTGGAGATCGATCGGGGAAAAGGATTTTTAGCTGTATTTTTAATTTGGTGAAGGAGGGAATAGTTCTGATGTGGGGGGGATAGAGTTCCATATTTTGGGCGCGATACCGGCGAACGATCTGGCCGCGGTTTTCTGTTTTCAAGGTTTTAGCGGGATAAGTAGCAAGGTATTGGAGCTTCTGAGGTCCCTGTTCTGACCTGCTTTATTGAGTTTGGACGCCAGATAATGGGGTTTGCCTGTGTGGAGGGTTTTGTGGGTGAGGCAGGCCGTTCTGAAGTTTGCCCGCATTTCTATAGTGGCCACTTGAGTTCTTTGAGGGCAGGAGAGATGTGGTTGAATTTCTTCAATCCCGTTACCCTTCTAGCCGCCGCATTGAGGGTTGTTTTTAGCGGAGCAAGGTGTGTTTTCGCAATTCCAGTTAGGACTGCGTTTCCATAGCCCAGTCTTGACAGTACCAATGCTTGAGTGGCTTGTTTGAGGTCATTAGGGGGAATGAAAGGTTTTATTTGTTTAGTAGCTTTAGATTAAGGAAGGCGCTCTTGGCCAAAATTTTAATGTGTTTGCTCATGTCCAGTTTTGAGTCTAGCGTGATGCCTAGTGATTTGACAGAATCGGCTAAGGAGAGGTTCCCGTTGAGCGCATCCATCACCTTTAGCCACTCCGCTACTTGAGAATTCTCTTCTTTGTTCGAGATGAGGAGTAGTTCGGTTTTGTCCGGGTTCAGTTTTAGATGGTTGCTTTAAAGCCAACGTTCCGCATCTCTGAGTGTTTCATTAAGTCTTTGTATGTCTTTGGAAGGGGAGATTTCCAGGTAGATTTGGGTGTCATCAGCATATAGGTGAAAAGGGATGTTAGTTTTCCTGAGTAAGGCGGCGAGGGGTTCCATATAGATGTTAAAGAGTATGGGGGAGAGCACTGATCCTTGGGGCACTCCTCTCACGACTGGTTGCAGGTCGGATTCAAAGCATCTGATTTTGATTTTCTGGGAGCGATTGAGAAGAAATGAAGAGAACCATTTAAGGACCACCTTGTTTAAACCCGCTCTTTCTTCAAGAGCTTTGATGAGAAGTTTGTGGTCAACTATGTTGAATGCTGCCGATAGGTCTAGCAGAAAATGGAGGCAACATTGGTCTGAGTTCAGTGATTTGTGAATATCATCAATTATGTTGAGGATTGCGGTTTCAGTGCTACATCCTTTCCTGAAGCCTGACTGATGGGAGTCGAGGAGGTTGGTATTGTCAAGGTGTTGAGTTAGTTGATGGAGTACGCATCTTTCCAGGATTTTGGAGAGATGAGGAAGGTTGGAGACAGGTCTGAAGTTGTTTAGGTCATTTATGTCAAGGCCTGGTTTTTTTAGCAGTGGGGTGACTTGACCCACTTTCAGACAGTCTGGAACGATTACGGTTTTTAGGGAGCTATTTATAATCCTGCACCAGAGTGGAGCAAGGGAGAGTTTCAATTTTTTGGTGAGTTGAGCCGGGAGAGGGTCTAGGGTGTGAGATGAAGGTTAGAGGTGGAAATAAGTTTGACTATCTCTTCCTCTGGAATGGGTTGGAAGAGTGCCCAGGATTTGGTGTTGTGAGTGAGAGCGCATCTGAGCACCTCGGCTGGGCTGCTCAGGTGAGGGGAGGAGCAGTTGATGTCTAGTGAGCGCTCGATCTTCGAGATCTTGTCGTTGAAGAAGGTTGCAAATTTTTTGCACCGTTCTTTGGAGGCTTGTCCCAGGGACGTACCAGGTTTGGAGGTTTGTTGTCTGATGATCTTGAAGAGCTCCTTGGGTCTGTTTTTTGCACCATCCAGTGCAGAGCGGAAATATACAGATTTTTTGTTCTTGATATGCCTGTTATATTTCTTCCTGATAGCTCTGAGTTGATCGTGGTGGGAGGAAGTGGGCATGCTCCTCCAACATCTTTCTGAGTCCTTTAATTGTCTCCTTTCGTTGTTAATGTCAGAATCGAACCAGGATCGGGACGGGATGGCTCGTTTTTTTTTTTAGTTTCAGGGGTGCTAGTTGGTCCAGCATGGATGCCATATTTGTGTTGTATAGGGAGGTGAGGTAATTTGTAGAGAGATCCTTGTCACTGGGTAGGATCAGCTTTAGCCTTTCTTCCATGATGTCCAGGGGGATTTGGGTGAGGTTTCTAGACCATTTGGGGGGATCTTGAACAGACGGCAGGGATAGAGCTTTTTTGTTGATGTGGAACAGGATCATGTGATGATCTGACCGGTCCACTGGAAGAATGTCGTCAATCGTGATTCCGTCCTGATGGGCAATAATGGCATCTAGGGTTGCTCCTTTATTGTGAGTTTCTTCTGAGCAGTGTTGGGCCAGGTTATTGTCGCAGAGGAGATTGTTGAGAGATTGAATTAGTGTATTGTTAGCTTCGTTCCAGTGAAGGTTGAAATCACCCAGGATTAGGCAGTTAGTGTCATTGAGAGCGCTGTGGGCAATCAAATCAGATAAGTGATCCCCAAAGTGCAGCTATCCTTCGTTTTGATGTTGACAGTGAGACATTCAAATGAGCTATAATTGTATGAGTCCGTTACAGTGATGTCTATGTCCCTAAGAACCCACTTCACATTATACAACACTGAGAAACAGGCCCGGACTTGCCGTTGCGGGCACCAGGCAATCCCCCGGGGCACCGCAAGGGTGGGGGCCGGTTTTGGGCCCCTGGGGGCCGTTTTTGTCACAGGGCCGTTTATGCAGCATAGCTGCAAAAATCGGCCCTGCAACAAAATCGGCCGAAAACCGGCCCCGGCAAAGAGCTCAGACCTCCCCTCCGGGAGGCCGGCCGAGCACTTTGCCAGGGCTAATTTTGGTTCCCAGTCCAGCCCTGCTGAGAAATCATCAGTACAAATCTTTAAGGAGATTGTAAAAAGGACAACTTGGTACTTCCATCAAGCATGGAAAAGTTGATACCAGCAGAAACCCAAGAACAGGGGCAATGTCAACCAATAGGCAAAACCCCTGCAGACCAAAGATGAGTGTAATATTTTTTAACACAGCTGATGGAATCTAAGGACAGAAGACAACTATCCTCCCTCTTTGTTCCACATATGTTTACACCCAGGGCCGGATTAAAATACCTTTAGAGGCCCTAACCCCTTAAAAGATGTTGGTGCTTCTGTGTATATATAATTAAAAATATAAACATTAATAAACCATGAAGTCCAATTCTATTTTTATTAAATGAAACAAAACTTACAGTAAGATAGAAAATAATGTTTCTTTTTGCATACTTCCACTTTATTTATAGGTTCAGCTGCACCACTTGCAGTTTTCCACCATATGGTCCATGGTAATTTCGGCAATGCCCCTTCCCATGATGCCCTAAGCACTGCTTCGTTTGCTTAATGGTTAATCCAGCCCTGTTTGCACCACCGATGCCTTCAATAGAGGCAGAGGTTCTCAGATATCAATCCACAATGTTTGTGTAGCAACACAAGTGTCATGCACACATGAAGTGGATCACACCATGCTGCTGCTCGGTGACCATGAATTTAGCTCGTAGAGGTAGGGGTAGAGGGGCATGCAGCAAAGACACCACTGTCACCTATTGAACGGCCTATCACGCGCTTTCCTTGCAAGTGCCTGCACGTGCACAGGTCGAGTGGCACCCTCGTGGCTTCACAGAGAACCTTCGAGCAACTTGATCGCTTTCAAAAGTGCAACATATGTGTTTGCACAATCGCTCATTACATTTGGCTCAAGGTGTTCAGAGAGGCTGACATTTGAGCAGTTTAGTTTTAAACAGACAGAAGTAGCAAATCACCCGTAACCTTATTTGTTTTCTCTGTTAACACTGTCCAGAATGTATTTGATAGCGTGCATTCCAGCAGAATGTGCTTGTGCAATCTGGCTCAGTGCTGCTGACCTGCAAACACGGATTTCGCCACCGGATTCTAGGAATTGGCTCAGGAAATTTCTAAATGTTTATTCTCCCGAGATTAAACGCTCGCTGTCAGTACACAAGTGCTCCGAGGAGTCTGCACCTGCGCCGACCCCACAAGATCTTGTTAAATAGGTCGATTTTATGATCGCAGGAGCCAGTGTGGAAGTGTCAGGCTTCCTACAAGCTATGGGCTTTGGCTGAGCAGCCACACTGCTGGAGCTCTGCACGCTCCACGCTACCCTCCAGCGGAAAGCTGACCTCACAGTGTTAGTGCACAGGAATATAGCTATGTACTGTGACCACCACCATAAGGGCAGAGCTGTATGCTGCAAGCCCTCGGCCCCAGCGGTACTGCTGCTTGTTGTGGCAGCATTAGTGGAGTACAATCATTCCCAGTCGCCGTGGTGGTGCTGTGTGCTGCCAGCTCCAGGACTAATGAAGCTGTTGGTGCTGCCAGACCCTGACCAGTGGCAGTGTGGTGTTACCCACCAAGCACCAGTTGTATTGATGTGTGATAGGCCCAGAACGGTTGCAAAGCACCTGCATGCCAGAGGGAGGGTCTGCGGTGTGATAGTGCGACTGATGACTTCCTGGGGGACTCCATGGTATGCATGGTGTACTGCTGGCTCGGGTACCGACAGCAGGGTCATGAGTTGGGATAGGGATCTAGTCTGCGATTCAGTGGGTTGATAGTGCTGTGTTGTTGGGTGATGACCAATTATAATACTTTGCGGTGAGGGCAACACATCACAGAAGTAATGTGGTGGGCAGTAGACTGGCTCTGTTGTTGCCCACGGCGCACTCCGTGTGCCCTTCTAAGAGGGCAGCCCATTAGTGCCGCATTATGAACTACGGACACGTGTCACTCACTTCCGGCAAGCCTCCGCGTCTTGTCCAGCGCCAAGTGGGCTGGGGTCGGATATTTATACCTGCCACACACAGTTGCCGTCCTCTTTGTTTCCCCACTGGCTGAGCTGTCACCCACCCTATCCCGTGCCCAGCATGCCGGCAGTGGAAATGGATTCTGTTCTGAGCATAATAATTGTTTAGTTGTGTTGCAGGCGGATTTTCAGGGCGATCTCGAGGCAGTTTGATACACAAGGGTACCATCTCAGAGAGCACGGATGGGGTGCTCTATGCCAAAACCCTTTTAGGGCAGGACCCTGGGATGTAAGCGATGGTGCCTGTTAGTTCCTTAGACGTTTAGAGGCCTGAGCAAGCCTGGGGCTTGCCTGGGGACGCTCCGCCCCTAAAAAGGCATGAGTAATAATCCTGGACTGACAATCTATGGTATTTAAGGGAAAAAGTCCCGAATCAAAATTGCAGCACCGAATGGGTTGGCCCACAATGCATTATGGCTCATCATGGGGGGGGAGAAGGGGCAGCTTAGGATACTCATCGCTGCCCGCCCTTTGATCACCTGTAAGTTAACCCACTACTCTTGTCATATTTCAATTATGAAATAAACCTGCAGCAAACTGTTTTACACCAAACAGTGACTTGTGTACTAGTAGCCATTACAATTTGTCAGGGGAGGGTTGCTGAACTCGGCACTACGAGGTACACGTTTAGCCAATGAGCACAAAATCAGTGCTATACAAAGCTGGCTCTGTGATTGTGGTGCTGTGTATTTTCTTGCTAAGAATAATTCATTTGTGTTGTCATTCAATACCCTTGACAAAACTGTGAGCTGCTTAGCCAGATAGTCAGGGTCCTAACACATGCCTATACAGCCAATATGGCGCAAGGGACCCGCCCCCAGACTTTCAGGAGGTGGGGCAGTCATTCATGGGGCCCGCAATCAGGCCAAAAAGAATGAATACCTTCGATAAATGCGAGACTCGGGGCCCTGCATCTCATTCTGCAGATGGGAGGGGCGTCATTTTACAATCAACACTGCAGATAGGCTAGCCCAGTGGCCAATTAGGAGCTGAGAACCCCATAACTCACTGGGGGTGCTGTACGCTTGTGTCCTGCAAACTCAGCTGTGCTTGGTTTCAGCACCTGTACGGGTGGCATGATGGAACTTAGCTGCTGCAAGGATGGACGAGCCTTCCGACTGAAGGACTCCCAGAACAGAGGGAGGTATCAAAGACCACGACAAACTCTACCGCTTCAGGGGCAGAAGAGCCACAATGTGGGCTGAGAAAAAGGGAGCGCGTGAACGGACAGGACTGGAAAGTAAGCATGGAAGAAAAGCAAGAAGCCGAGAGACAGGACCAAGACAGGGGCGGCCTTAGGCATGTGCAAGCTGTGCACCTGCACAGGGCCACCAAACCCCAGGGGCCACCATGCCAATATATATCCTTAATATAATAATCCTCTGAGGATGGATACATATTTGCGTGGTGGCCCCTGGCAGGGATTTGGCGGCCTCTGGCTCTGTTCCACTTCCAAACACCCTGCCCCCCCCCCCCCCCCCCTCTTCACTGGCCTCCGCGCTCCGCCCCGCCCGGACCCCCTCTTCCGGGCCCCCTACCTACGCTCCCTGCCCAGGGCCGCCATGAGCCTAGAACCGCCCCTGACCAAGACAAAGTAAATGCGAGGAGCGGGGTAGGAGTGAGGCTTTACACACCGCTCATACCAGGCCTGGACCTGGTGCTCATCTCTTGTCACACATTGTACTGTGCATGTGGTATGAAAAAGAAAGGTCCACAAACGCCCCTTGTGAGCTACATGAAGACCCTACTAACTGCATTAACAAGATGAATATTGTAATATAGAACTATGACCCGGAGCTTGAGCCTCGCCAGATGGCACGTGGCGCCTTCAGCGGTGGACTTGTTGCTTATGAAATTAGATTTCCCAGGTTTTTCCTTGAGAGGCCAGTAGGAACGGGAAAGAGTCAGTCACACACCAGGGTCAGCTCTGAGCTGAAAATCCACGGTTGTGAAATGAAGGGACCCTCCTTGCCGGAGATTCAACCTCATTAAAGGCAGGGCAACAACAGATCAGGGGTCCTGCTTGTGATAACAGCTGACAAGAATGTCAACGATGGATACATTGCTGACATGTCACACCTGGGAATAATATAATTTTTGGGCCAGGGCCTGTTAGGATAATGTTGCTCAACTCTACAAGCAGCATAATCTCAAATGCTTTTAGCCATCCTATTTCCTTCAAGGTAGACTACTGTCATGCCTAAAAGGGACAATGTCAGCAACTCGGCGCATATAGAGAGGCCTGTTCCCAGAATGGGGGGGTTAATTCTGGCCTTTAGGCCTTATTTCTGCACATGGCACACACTTATTCCACTCGAGTAGGCAACAATAAACGCCCCTTTGTTATTCAACGCCAAGGCCCCCCATGGGGTCAACGCGCACACGTGTGAAGTAATGTCACTTTATATGACGTTCCCAGCGAGTGCTATGGACTGAGGGAGATATAGGTGATTTTAGCGCCTCACCAGGCAGCGGGAGTCATCCTGAGAACATTTTTTTTTGCTCATTGATTCCATAGTGAGCTGCAACCCTTCTTCGACACACCCAATGCTCAGAGCACCACTCCACTCTAGCGGTGTTTGTTGTCCTGACTTCGACAGAGACGTCAATGAATCGCGAGTGAAAGTGTGAGAGGTTTCTCACCCTATTGGGCGATGGCACTAAATATCTACAGTTTCAATATTTGTTCTGTGAAGTGTCTCTGCTGCTTGGTCCCCACCATTCATGTTTATTCGAGTGCATCACGGAGAGCAAACACGTCGTGGAAACTCCCAGGGTCCTCCTCATCTGACGAACAGGTTCTGAAAGACATACCACACCGCGCGCACACAAATCAACGTGGGAGGAAGAGAAGTCTGCGTAAGCACTGCACTCTAAATGGCGTTCTGGGTTTCAGGAGCTGAACAAACATGGGGCATTCAGAGGGTTCACACTTTCTTCTGGAAGAATCAAACTTAATGTGACTGGTCTCCGGTGCTGCCCCCCACTGTGGAGATATTGCAGGAAGGGAGGGCTGTCGGGGGGCAGTAGAACGCAGACATTCTTTGTCTGCCTGCTACCCCACGGAGCACAGTGGTTAGGTTGTGCTCCTCAAGTTTGGATGCAAGCTCACCTATTCTTTGTTTAAGGCCTGGGAACCCAGCACCTTTCTATATAGGCGCCACCAAAGTTTGGAGTGGCATGGTATCTTCCTCAAACTATACAAGATTTACTTATAGACTCAAAGAGTACATTTGTGCTTATTTGGACCTGCTAATTGAGATACCAGTCCAGCAGCTCTTGTAACGAATGGAGTGTTTTGGGGGGCATGTTAGGGTAGCAGGTGGGCAGAAGGCGCAGCATTATTTTGATCATTTTGCAAAGGCGGGTCAGGGTATAATTTGTGAACTTATTTTGCAGTAAGGTAAAGGGATTTTAAGAAAAACCTGTGATTAGAAATGGAGGGGTTGCTGATGGCCATATGTGCAGGTGAGGAGTTTAGTCTGTATGGGAAAAGAACTGAGGTTGAACAAACAACACAAAATGAAATCTGGACGGGGCTTACTGGGACACACATGGAAAGGGTAGCTGAGAAGAAGAAAGGCTGGAATTCCATGACAGATCTGAGAGGAAAGGGCAATGGGAAACGTTGTGGCAATACTGGCGCCCACACCACCACTCTCTACAGTGAAAGAAATTGAATTAAAAAAGGGAGCATTGAAACAAAAAAGAGAAATCACCTAATGTACACCTGTAGACCCTGATTTCAATGAGCCTTAATGAGTCTATTAATGTAACACCAGAGTACTAAAACGAATGAGTGAAACTGAGGAATAATGGCAACTAAACACTGTGGGGCCTATTCACAAAGGCATTGTGTAGTATGTAAAGTATAAGCACTGTACAATATACAATAAGAATACTCTTTGATGTGTTCTTATGAGTCTTTGTGAACTGGTTCCAAAATAGGACTATTCAGGGATTATGTAATTACAATTAGTACAAACAGAAAAGACAGTGCCCTCTTTTCACATTTATTAATAGGGTTTTGGCTATTTCAGGGCCAATTCACAAAGACATGGAGGAGTATGTAAAATAGTTTTCCTCTAGCACTACTTTTCACACTAATAATGCTTTTATGAATTGGCCCATATGAATGTATGTATGTATATATATGCATGTATGTATGCACTTATGTATGTATGTATGCATACCTTTATGAATGTACATATGTATGTATTGAGAACTTCACACATCATCCTGTTGTGTGAAGTGCGCAATAAAGATTAATTTTACTAAAGCTTGGATTTAATTGAAATTAATTTTGCCATAAAAATGGCTAACTACTATTGAAAAAATGTGGATACAATGTAGAGGCTCATGCACCTCCAAATAGGTTGATAGGAATCTTTTTGAACTCAGCCTGTGGGGTACGGTCTTGGAGGGAGTTACTTCGGGCCTGTGATCCTTTAACCCCATTTTTTACTGTTTAGTATATATGTAAGTATATTACCTACTGGCAGTTGCCAGTAGGTAGTTATAGTTAGGACCTATTATCCATAGGAAAATCGTAACATTCTTTTCCCAATAACTTGGGTGCCGTTGACAAATCTTTGCAGAATTTTCAAAACTCGTGGCCCGCTCTGGTCCCCTCCTATCTTGAAAGTTTTGGGTTGATTAGGCAAGCAGGGGCCGAGAAAAAAGGGGGGTCCCAAAACGTGTTTTTTCCATGTTAATTCCCATAGGAAACTTTAGACACGACTACAGCCTGAACTGCTGAACGGAATTACCCCAGATTTGGCAAAAAGTTGGCCCTTGGTTCAGAAAGAACTCTTTTTATTAAATGGTGTACATCCATTCAGTAGTTCCTGAGAAAATCAAAATTAAAAAAATATCGACATATAGAGGCACTGTGGATCCGCACACCCTGCCGATCATGAGCTGTATTCTAATTGGCTGCCAACACTCTAAATCAGGAAGTGTTGGCAGCAATCTTGTGCCTTGGTATAACCGAGGCACAAGATAACAGTAAAACTCGTGCAAAAAATAAGAAAAGGGGGCAGGGTAGAAACACCCTGACCCCATAGGCCTGCTCAGGGGGTCCAAAAAAGACCCCCAGGGCCAAAGAAAGAATAAAAAAAAAAATCTTTCGAATTCGTGCTGAGTGCACGAATGCGGCTGCAAAAATAAAAAAAGAACGAAGCACGGGCTCCCGCGCTTCGTGGTAATGAAGGCCCCGGGAGGGCCGGGGCTTGATCAAAGAGTTGCGGGGGGCACACAGCCTCCACGCAGCCCTGGGGACCACCAGCCCTGGGGCAAATTTTAAAATGTATCAGGGGCCTCTAAGGCCCCCCCAGGTCCCGGGGACCGACACACCCCTGGGCTTTCATTACTTGTTTGCGGGGGCACGTTTTAAGTTGGGAAATTAAGGCCCCTTCAATCCTGAGAGCCCCTGGGTCCAACTAGCCCACCATGTACCTCCAGTAAGCACCACAGGGCTGCATTGCAGAGAGGGGGTACGAGGCCATGCCCCATTTTACACGTCTCTGCAATGCAACTCTGTTGCACTTACTGGACGTACCTGGTGGGTTAGTTGGCCCCCAGGGACCCTCAGGATTCAAGGGGACTTTATCCCCACCTTAAAGCGGCCACAGGGCATGTTTGCGCACATGTCACCTCAGGCCCCCCTCCCTTCATCAGTGTGAAAACGTGCCCGTGGCTCATTTTAAGAGGTAGCTTTAATCCCCCTGCCCTATTATGTACTAGGGTCTTAAAGAGGAGGTCATGCTAATCACAGGGGTACCCCAGCGCATAGTGTTCCCTAGTGTATGTAGGTATTTTTACTATATTCTAAACGTGTTTTAGCATAGCACTGGCTCTAGGCCTGGTTAGTCAGAGTCAGTTACCACCAGTACCGGTCTGAAAAAGTTATGGGCACAGGATGATTTTACAACAAGGCCTCTTTCTGCTCCTCCGGTGATTCTTTCTGCACATGTCTTGCTTCTTCCTGCACGTTTCTTCA
This sequence comes from Lissotriton vulgaris, assembly GCF_964263255.1. Classification (NCBI taxonomy): domain Eukaryota; kingdom Metazoa; phylum Chordata; class Amphibia; order Caudata; family Salamandridae; genus Lissotriton; species Lissotriton vulgaris. The sequence continues at coordinate 1,712,161,564 of NC_141687.1, forward strand.
TCTTTGTGGACTTCTGTTGCTTCTTTCTGCATTTCTTTTTTTCCTTCTGTGAGTTGTTTCTTCTTTCATCTCATGTCCTACCTCTGTAGCATAGTTACTAGTTAGAAAGTAGCATTTGAAAAACCTTTGAAATTCACTATAAAAAGACATAGGTTTCAGGCATGTTATAGTTAGAAATTACCATTTAAAAAACCTTTGAAATTCACTGAAGAAACCATAGGTTTCAGGCACATTATAGTTAGAAATCGGCATTTAAAAAACCTTAGAAATTCACTGAAAAAGCATAGGTTTCGGAGGCATTATAGTTAGTTGGACATTTCACTCATACAAAACCAAAGAAATTCTGGCGTTATAGTTAGTTCAGCTAACTATAACTCGTGCCCCCGCAATGCTCTGCTGATGAAGTCACATATTACATCACTCATGACATGATCAGTGACATCACTGATGACATCTCAAATGACATCACTGATGACATCATCCATGTGATCATTTGATGCATCTTCTGACACCCTAATTTAACCTTTGATACACCCACTCTAAATTACAGACTGCCATTCTCAAAACCATAGACACTCCAACACCAATAACTACATGCCCATGCACTGATTCTTAGGTTTACACACACACACATCCACTCACTTACCCATACAGTTACTCATACTTATGGTCAGTCAGTTCAGGACTCTCATATGCACTCATACACCTATATAGACACTCACACACTGCCACTCATCCATAGAAGTACTCACACACCTAGTCAGTCATGCAAATAATTAATCACACTGCCATTTACACACTTATACAGTTATACACATACCAGCCCAATTACTCATACAAATATTACCACATTCTTATGCTCTTATACAATCACCTATACAAGCACACATTCATCCAGACAGCCATTCTCAGAATCACTCACTCTCACTTATAGCCATTTATATACTCCAACACACATATATACTGCTTTTCACATATGTAGTTACTCACTCTTGAAATCATGCACCCTGTGAATCACCCACTCACACATCTATGCACAGAGTCACACACACCCCACCCACACAAACACTCAGGCACCCATACAGATACTCAGACAACCAATCAATAACCCAGATAGACACTCATGTAGCTATTCACAAACCCATGCAGCTGCTTACACACCAACAGACAGACAGATACAGACAATCACACAGTTTAGTCTCTAACCCATCGATTCAGTAAGATACGTGTAATCACTCACTTATAGGGTCAGTCACGCACCTACTAAATCCTCCATTCAGACACTTATACACCCACTCATTCTTCAATACGCCTTTCCCTATATATATTAAACATATTGAAACTTTACAGAAACACACAGTCACTGGATGATGTCATCAGTGATGCCATTTGAGATGTCATCAGTGATGTCATGAGTAATGTCACTGACCATGTCATGAGTGATGTAATATGTGACGTCCTCAGCAGTGCATTGCGGGGGCGCAAGTTATAGTTAGCTGAACTAACTATAACCGGGGAACTTCTTTGGTTTTGTACGACTGAAATGTCCAATTAACTAAAACGCCCCTGAAATCTATGTTTTTTTCAGTGAATATGTATGTATGTATGTATGCATGTATGTATGATGTCTTTTGTACAGTGCATGTATGCTTAGAGGCCTCTTGTTGTCTAAGTAGAGTCACCAATGAAGGGGAAGGGAATTAATTAGCAGGAGCGAACGTGGAACTTTTCATCTTCTGTCTATGTTGTAAAGAAATAATTGATAGTGAAAAGAGAGACTCAACGATTTCCATACTAGAGAGATATCCACTGTAAAGGCTGTTGTCTTAGGGACTGGTTTCCAACTAAAGAAAGAGGAACCCACACATTCAGGAAGGACATGAAAATATCCTTGAGAGAAGACATTCTGTAACGGTTTGCAGGTGACACTCAAATGTGATAACATGTAAGGCGAGGAGACATACTAAAACAAACGTAATGGATGCATGATGCTTCTGACTTCAGTTAGCTGAACAGTGCATGCAAAGTGTGAGCACGACACTGGACTCTAAGATGACTTGCAATGGTGATAGCCATGCTGGATTCATGGAGTATACATTCCTTTTGTTTCTCAGCATTCTTCGCTATTTAATCCAAATACTTAGGGCCAAATGTACAAATATTTAGCAATTTGGTAATCAGACACAAGTTGGTTATCAGCAAATAAAATAGAGATCTCACATGTACTAAAAGGAGTTTTGGTTGTTGGTTATTTTCTTTTTGCGAACCGTCCAAAATCCAATTCACTAATTTAGCAACTTCAAATAGTTAATCATTATTAGGGATTTCCTAATAGTGATTTGGTATTTCAATGCTTGAAGCGTTAGCTCATTGTGACTAGACGCAGAATGGGGATTTTGCATGTGCAATTTACCACCAATTGAGATCAGATGCTAATCAGGCGCGACCAATATAAATATCTTCAAGACGCATCAGGCCCTTTCACAATGGCTTTGCATGTGATGGCGAGGAGGATGAGAATATTGGCTGGTCGACAAAGGTGGAGGAGACAACAGAATAAGGAGAAGATTTTCAGGGCTAGGATAACCTGGCTAGAATAAACTGGGGACGTGCTAAGTGACACATGTAGGCTTAGTCGTCAGGCTATTTTAGATTTAATTGCTGAGCTTAAACCGCTCCTAGAAAGTGTGACACAGAGAAGTAATGTTATACCACCTGATGTCCAAGTTTTCGGTTCTCTTCACCTGCTAGTTTCTGGAAGTTACTAGGCAGTAATTGCAGTAGCAAGCAGAGTTTCTCAAAGTGCCATACCCTATATTTTTAGAAGATTTCTGAAAGTTATGTTGTTTAAATAAATCAATATATCCATTTTCCAAACACACAACAGGACTTAGAATAGACGTTTTTACGGTATTCCCCAACTCCCACATTGCATTGCTTGCCTAGATGGGACTTATGTTGCAAAATGCCCTCCATCAGTAAATGGGGTTGTATTTTGTAATCGCAAAAATAGCCATTCCTTAAATATACAGGCTGTGTGTGATGAATCCTGTGTTATGATTCAGAAAAGGGGGTGGTGATGAACAGAGTGTCTGAATTAAGCAGACCACTCTTACCCAGTCCAAAGATCAGGGCTTGATCCATCACCGTTATTTATCTCACTGCACCATCCCAGCTCAGAACCTGGCTATATGCAAATCAGTCTGTCCCTGGCCCAGTGCATCATGGGAACAGGGCAGACTAAACTACCAAGCCAATTCTTCACCAGAAAGGAGACAAGCTACCGGGGACCGGTTTCTGGCATTTCAGCCGTCTTCGGCCCGGCTTGCTTGAATCCTGATGGTGCAGTGAGAAAGGGACTCATGTCTGAGTATACCCTGCCACACCTATAGTGGCCAAAAACGATTCAGAAAAGGGGGTGGTGATGAACAGAGTGTCTGAATTAAGCAGACCACTCTTACCCAGTCCAAAGATCAGGGCTTTAATGCCAGAAACCGGTCCCCGGGAGCTTGTTTCCTTCCCAGTGTAAGAATTGGCTTTTGTAGTTTGGTTTGCCCTGTTCCCATCATGCACTGGGACAGGAACAGACTAATTTGCATACAGCCGGGTTCTGAAACTGGGATGGTGCAGTGAGCTAAAAAACGGTGTTGGATATAGCCCTGATCTCTTGACTGGGTGAGAGCTTTCTGCTTAATTCAGAGACTCTGTCCCTCACCACCTCTTGTTGTAAATATTTTTGTCCACCCTAAGCGTGGAAGGGTATTCTCAGATGTGAGACCCTTGCTCATTGCACCATCAGGATTCAAGCAAACCGGGCCGAAGACGGCTGTAATGCCAGAAACCGGTCCCCGGGAGCTTGTTTCCTTCCCAGTGTAAGAATTGGCTTTTGTAGTTTGGTTTGCCCTGTTCCCATCATGCACTGGGACAGGAACAGACTAATTTGCATACAGCCGGGTTCTGAAACTGGGATGGTGCAGTGAGCTAAAAAACGGTGTTGGATATAGCCCTGATCTCTTGACTGGGTGAGAGCTTTCTGCTTAATTCAGAGACTCTGTCCCTCACCACCCCTTGTTGTAAATATTTTTGTCCACCCTAAGCGTGGAAGGGTATTCTCAGATGTGAGACCCTTGCTCATTGCACCATCAGGATTCAAGCAAACCGGGCCGAAGACGGCTGTAATGCCAGAAACCGGTCCCCGGGAGCTTGTTTCCTTCCCAGTGTAAGAATTGGCTTTTGTAGTTTGGTTTGCCCTGTTCCCATCATGCACTGGGACAGGAACAGACTAATTTGCATACAGCCGGGTTCTGAAACTGGGATGGTGCAGTGAGCTAAAAAACGGTGTTGGATATAGCCCTGATCTCTTGACTGGGTGAGAGCTTTCTGCTTAATTCAGAGACTCTGTCCCTCACCACCCCTTGTTGTAAATATTTTTGTCCACCCTAAGCGTGGAAGGGTATTCTCAGATGTGAGACCCTTGCTCATTGCACCATCAGGATTCAAGCAAACCGGGCCGAAGACGGCTGTAATGCCAGAAACCGGTCCCCGGGAGCTTGTTTCCTTCCCAGTGTAAGAATTGGCTTTTGTAGTTTGGTTTGCCCTGTTCCCATCATGCACTGGGACAGGAACAGACTAATTTGCATACAGCCGGGTTCTGAAACTGGGATGGTGCAGTGAGCTAAAAAACGGTGTTGGATATAGCCCTGATCTCTTGACTGGGTGAGAGCTTTCTGCTTAATTCAGAGACTCTGTCCCTCACCACCCCTTGTTGTAAATATTTTTGTCCACCCTAAGCGTGGAAGGGTATTCTCAGATGTGAGACCCTTGCTCATTGCACCATCAGGATTCAAGCAAACCGGGCCGAAGACGGCTGTAATGCCAGAAACCGGTCCCCGTGAGCTTGTTTCCTTCCCAGTGTAAGAATTGGCTTTTGTAGTTTGGTTTGCCCTGTTCCCATCATGCACTGGGACAGGAACAGACTAATTTGCATACAGCCGGGTTCTGAAACTGGGATGGTGCAGTGAGCTAAAAAACGGTGTTGGATATAGCCCTGATCTCTTGACTGGGTGAGAGCTTTCTGCTTAATTCAGAGACTCTGTCCCTCACCACCCCTTGTTGTAAATATTTTTGTCCACCCTAAGCGTGGAAGGGTATTCTCAGATGTGAGACCCTTGCTCATTGCACCATCAGGATTCAAGCAAACCGGGCCGAAGACGGCTGTAATGCCAGAAACCGGTCCCCGGGAGCTTGTTTCCTTCCCAGTGTAAGAATTGGCTTTTGTAGTTTGGTTTGCCCTGTTCCCATCATGCACTGGGACAGGAACAGACTAATTTGCATACAGCCGGGTTCTGAAACTGGGATGGTGCAGTGAGCTAAAAAACGGTGTTGGATATAGCCCTGATCTCTTGACTGGGTGAGAGCTTTCTGCTTAATTCAGAGACTCTGTCCCTCACCACCCCTTGTTGTAAATATTTTTGTCCACCCTAAGCGTGGAAGGGTATTCTCAGATGTGAGACCCTTGCTCATTGCACCATCAGGATTCAAGCAAACCGGGCCGAAGACGGCTGTAATGCCAGAAACCGGTCCCCGGGAGCTTGTTTCCTTCCCAGTGTAAGAATTGGCTTTTGTAGTTTGGTTTGCCCTGTTCCCATCATGCACTGGGACAGGAACAGACTAATTTGCATACAGCCGGGTTCTGAAACTGGGATGGTGCAGTGAGCTAAAAAACGGTGTTGGATATAGCCCTGATCTCTTGACTGGGTGAGAGCTTTCTGCTTAATTCAGAGACTCTGTCCCTCACCACCCCTTGTTGTAAATATTTTTGTCCACCCTAAGCGTGGAAGGGTATTCTCAGATGTGAGACCCTTGCTCATTGCACCATCAGGATTCAAGCAAACCGGGCCGAAGACGGCTGTAATGCCAGAAACCGGTCCCCGGGAGCTTGTTTCCTTCCCAGTGTAAGAATTGGCTTTTGTAGTTTGGTTTGCCCTGTTCCCATCATGCACTGGGACAGGAACAGACTAATTTGCATACAGCCGGGTTCTGAAACTGGGATGGTGCAGTGAGCTAAAAAACGGTGTTGGATATAGCCCTGATCTCTTGACTGGGTGAGAGCTTTCTGCTTAATTCAGAGACTCTGTCCCTCACCACCCCTTGTTGTAAATATTTTTGTCCACCCTAAGCGTGGAAGGGTATTCTCAGATGTGAGACCCTTGCTCATTGCACCATCAGGATTCAAGCAAACCGGGCCGAAGACGGCTGTAATGCCAGAAACCGGTCCCCGGGAGCTTGTTTCCTTCCCAGTGTAAGAATTGGCTTTTGTAGTTTGGTTTGCCCTGTTCCCATCATGCACTGGGACAGGAACAGACTAATTTGCATACAGCCGGGTTCTGAAACTGGGATGGTGCAGTGAGCTAAAAAACGGTGTTGGATATAGCCCTGATCTCTTGACTGGGTGAGAGCTTTCTGCTTAATTCAGAGACTCTGTCCCTCACCACCCCTTGTTGTAAATATTTTTGTCCACCCTAAGCGTGGAAGGGTATTCTCAGATGTGAGACCCTTGCTCATTGCCCCATCAGGATTCAAGCAAACCGGGCCGAAGACGGCTGTAATGCCAGAAACCGGTCCCCGGGAGCTTGTTTCCTTCCCAGTGTAAGAATTGGCTTTTGTAGTTTGGTTTGCCCTGTTCCCATCATGCACTGGGACAGGAACAGACTAATTTGCATACAGCCGGGTTCTGAAACTGGGATGGTGCAGTGAGCTAAAAAACGGTGTTGGATATAGCCCTGATCTCTTGACTGGGTGAGAGCTTTCTGCTTAATTCAGAGACTCTGTCCCTCACCACCCCTTGTTGTAAATATTTTTGTCCACCCTAAGCGTGGAAGGGTATTCTCAGATGTGAGACCCTTGCTCATTGCACCATCAGGATTCAAGCAAACCGGGCCGAAGACGGCTGTAATGCCAGAAACCGGTCCCCGGGAGCTTGTTTCCTTCCCAGTGTAAGAATTGGCTTTTGTAGTTTGGTTTGCCCTGTTCCCATCATGCACTGGGACAGGAACAGACTAATTTGCATACAGCCGGGTTCTGAAACTGGGATGGTGCAGTGAGCTAAAAAACGGTGTTGGATATAGCCCTGATCTCTTGACTGGGTGAGAGCTTTCTGCTTAATTCAGAGACTCTGTCCCTCACCACCCCTTGTTGTGAATCCTGTGTTATGACACACCTTGTAGCACCTTTTCCAGACAGCAAACACACCTCATGTATGTTCTGCCACATTGGGATTTGAAATCAACTATCTAGAGGAGACTTTGGGGCTGACAACAATGCGCTTGGTAAGTGTGTTCAAAACTTTTGCACACACATCTAGGCTGGGGTCATGTAGATTTTTTTTAATATAATTTTGTTTTTAGGAGACAGTGGTTATGATTTACTACTATGGCTATTGGCAATACATCTCAATCCCACCACCAGAAGGGAGTGCAGGCATAACAGAGCTCACAAGCACACATGATCTATAATAGAGTACACTTTGGACTATTAAATGGCAGATTCAGGTGTCTTTGCAAAAGTCAAGGGGGATATTTGAATGTAGTCCAGACATACCTGCGCAATGATACATAATTTAGCTGTAAGAAGGGACTTTCCCAATGTTAATCCAGATTAAGAATCAGATAATGTTGCTGATAATCTTCTACCACAGATACCACAAGATGCCTCATTAGCTGGCGAAGGCACATCATGTTGTGCAGACATAACAACCCATTACTTGGAAGGTAAACTTTAAAAATGGAGTGGTAAAGAAACACAAGACAACTGTGTTGCTGTGCCATGAATACTTCATATAGGTTTTGTTTCTCACAATAAAATGAAGAAATGTTTTGGCAAATGTTACACTGGTCCTGATTTGGCTGGTTTGGATGTTTTTCAAAGCATTGGTGACTTGCCACGGGCACCATTAGTGCTCTAGAGGGCCATCTCCACCTACATATGCACGGTGTGCTGAGATTAAGTGGCAGCAGCATATGCCAGATGGTTTACAGACCTGCTGAAGCCATTAAGCGAGACTTGCACGACCGCAGAGACCACGTCGCTTTATCCTTCTCGATCATTTTCTTGAACACTCCATAAAGAACCTTGCCTTGAGAAAGCCCTCGGCCATCCGGCCACCGGGCGAAACATGAGTCGGCTGTTTCTCTGTTCGTTTTTCACTGTGACAAGGTGGAACAATGGAAATAAATAAATAAACTTAACAATAAGTATATTAGCTTCTTCAATTATTTCAGAATCAAGGGGTACAAACCTCCGCAAACTGCCTCCATTTACCTTTAACAATGGCTTTTGGCTGTAGCCATTTGTGAGGCACATACCAGCATCAATTTGGGTACTACAAGGATAGCGTGAATCCCAGTCTTACCAACACCCTGGTCTTCCTACATGAACTTGTACTGATGAAGTCTGCACCTCTGATTGTCTTGCTGCATAGCTGTACATAACGTGGTTAAGGTCAGTTTATCACATTTTTCAGCAATCACTTTTTGTCCCTCCTCTACAGTGTCTCTCAGATTTTCCTGGCTGCATATCATGTGTAATGCTTTGATTCATGACCACTAACTTTTTAGTTACAGCTTTAATGTTTTTATTTTGAAGGTGCCGGCCCACCAACTTTGAGGCCTATAAACCACTAAATGGCATCAATGTTTCACCTCCACCTTCAGGTTTTGAAAACCCTTCATTTCTCTGCTAGTGAGTCGATGGCTGAGAAGCCTCCTGCACATCTGTCTGTTCATCACACCAGGCGGTGGAGTGTCTCTGACTGCTATAGGTTCCTTTGAGTCATGGGGCTATTCTGGCAGTAGAGAAATCTTTGGTCTATGTCTTGATGGCAGCATGAGTTTGATTACTTCCTCGTTATGATGTCATCAAACATTTCCCAAAAGTGACTGTTGCAATTTGTCAATCCCAAATACTGATTCCCAATTTACCAATTCAGTATTGCAAAATGGGTAAATTGCGAACACGTATCCCACAGAATCACAGATTATTGAAGCGCTTGTATCATACATAATGAACACCGAATCAGAAATTGTGATTCAGAAATAATCGCAACCTGTGATTTGGTATTCTGGACCTTCGTACATCTGGCCCATAAACTGCAGCCATATTCTTGTTGCCAGAGTGGGAATGTAAGTGCTATGCCTAGAGATTTTAAATACTTTTATATTCAGAGATGTGTCCTGGGATACCATTGCATTCAAGGATTTATACTTTCATATTTTCATATTGTTTTCGGGATACTTCCTTTCCAGAGGATATGAAATGTAACCTGCACTATTTCCTCAATCAGAGGAGCAAGGAGGTTGCACGTTATAACAGACTTGCTTCTGTTTTCTTTAATCACAGTATTAATGTATTGATGATGGCAAAAAAGTGATTTCTGATTGTCATAGCGAAAGTTTCGATGCTAATGCATATTCCTTATGCTACAGCTGGTCAACTTGTTTAATTAATAATCAATGACGGTCCAGATGTAATTTAAAAATGAGTGAAGTATTCTTCCTCAAGTATTTTCTTTCATCTGTAATATACATACCATTTACGTTTCAGTTCAGAGTTTCAACATCCTACAAAGATTCAGAAATACAGAGATTGTCACAAGGCATATCATATGTCATTTCAGGGCTAGTAAATTGGAACTTAAAAAATGAAATATTTAAAGAGTTTTGGATATAAATGCTTCTGCAGATCACGTTGGGCCCAGTTGGGGCTCTGTTTCTCACTCTAATCTAGGGCCACAGGGCTGTGGGGACAGTTTGAGCATTTTTGTCAGGGCTATGTTTGGTTTACAGCCTGGCTCTACTCCTATCCCACTCTGCTTTCCCTGGGTCAACAGCTGACCAGCATATATTCTTTGCATGGATATCAGTTAGTTCAGAGACGGGAGGAGATTGACATCACTCTTGTTAGATCTGGATTGTCAGGTTAGTGCAAACCTGACACATGCCCATCAATACCCACACGCCTGAAACCAGTGACTGTAAACCAGCTGAAAATAGGACTTCCAAACAGCTTCTGTGTTGTTCATGGCAAACATACCCTTGATTGTGTAGCAAGGAAACGCAATAGTCTTTTGTGAGATCAACAAGAATCTACAATGTTGTGCTCACTAACTAGTAGACATGCCAAACACCTAGCCATGTCTCTGACCATACAAGCTAAAGTAAAATAACTGACAAGCAACCCAAGACAGTCTACATGCAGTCCTAGTGAATTTCATTTGGTTTGAATCAAAATGCCCCACAGTGAGCCATCCTCTTTATCTATTAGTACATAACTCCACACCTGGATTTGTGGACGTATTAAAAAAGTCACAACCAATCCAGGTGCTGAGACTCTATCTGAAATCTTTGTATCCTCTGTCAGTGGGACTCCCCCATGGAAGACTCCCCTCTTCATATAAGTTACATTCGAGTGTTCAGTAGTGTAGATGTTCTGAAATAGTTACTCGAAGATAGGAGAAATATGAGGCCCATTGCCCTGGCTTGCAACTACAGAGAGATCATCTCCTTATACAGGGCATGAAAAAAAATCGTATTTTTGATGGAGTTGCCCTTCTCCCCTGTGATCCTTATGCTGCACTCTCTTTGTATTTAGTGAACTGCAGGTTCACAGGGATTTCTGCCACTTTCTCCCACAAATGCAAGACACTGTAGGGAAGATGCGGCATATAGCTCACGTTTTTCAGATAAATAATCCTGTGGGTGGCCCTGGCCCTCAGAGTTACTTCCAATATCTTGAGCAGTTGCCTGAAACATAAAGTGGCAGAAGAGACTGGTGGCAGACTTGCAAAATCCCAACCACTCCCAACGAATTGAACTCGGTACATTTAGCAGTGGGGCAAAATAAAGGAGCATTAGGTCAGCATCCTTCAGGTCCAGCCTTGAAAACTAGTCACTTTACAGGAAGTTGTTTGCAAGATATTTGCAGAGTTGACTACCTTTCATCTTAAACTCCCTGTAAATCTCTCACTCATTGATTTGTAGCAGGCTGATCATCAAATGGAGAGCAAATAATCTTTAGTTGTTTTACTAAGAATAAAGTGCTTACTATATACCTGGAATGAATAAAGAACCATTGAACCATTTTTTTCTGTAAAAGTGTCCATACCTCTAGAGCTATCAATTGATATACATCTTTTAGAAAGCAAATAGCAGGGACTGAACTGGGTTTTATTAACATCTGAACAAACTTGAACCTTTCACCATATGAAGCACCCAAGTATCTTCTGAAATCGATTTAGTTGCACAGCACTAATAGCACTCACTCTGAGACTTCTAAAGGAAGGATAAAAAGTGACAACATGCTGAAATGAGAAGACTGCTGTTCTTCGCGCCTCCACAAGATTTAACTGGAAAGAAGAATATACTTTTGCGCAGGTACAGGCACTGGTTGGAGGACAACTTGCCCCAAGAAAAAAAACAGTTTCGAAAAGAGTTTTTTGCCGACCATTACAAAGGTTGTTGACAGCCCACTGGAAGGTTCCTTCGTGTATGTATGGGAATATAATCCCCAGAAGAAGAACCAGTCAATGCCAGTGCTATAGTTGCATGTTGTTAAAAATGCAAATATAAAAATATCATTGCCTAAATATCTATTGCAAAAATATTGAATTTTAACACATCCTATGTCAAACACAATAACAGCAATAATAAGAAGATTGATTTAAAACCTATCAAAACCCAACTATTAACAAAAATGTAAAAAATATTGCTTTCCAAAATAACAAGAGATTTAAAGAAAATGACTAAATCACAAATATAACATTTAAAAAACAAAATCAAAAACATGTTTTTTAAGAATATACCGCTAAACCAAAAATATAAACATTTTTCGAGCTAAAATAAAAGGGCAACCTTAAATATATATATCATAAGAACCCATTGGGATGATCACAGGGCTACTGGGCCCCTATGTTTTGGGTGGGATCATTTGCCACTGGAGTCATAAGGTCCATCCTACTACAGCTTTGCAAACTGGGTCAGGTAAAACCCTTGCCACACTTCACTCTCAGGGTGGTGGGGGTGATAAGTCACAGCCTTTCATGAAAGTAGTGTGGGAACCACAAGTTCAGCACTCAGCAATTAACCAAACAAACACAATACATCAATGACTAGCCAAGTGCTTGTCCTTTGGGAAAAGAAAGTACTGTATCGGTGGTGGCGATTCGAGCGAGGTTAGCTCAGCGGTCCGACCGCCGTAATATGAGTTTGGAGGATAGGCTTTGTGAAGATTGCAAGTGGACTGTCAAGACTGCCAGCAGACCACCGACCACCAGGTTTGTAATAGGGGAAAGGCAGTCTCCGTAGGCCGGTAAAAGGGAGCTGTACCACAGTGCGCATTGCAAGCTGCCTGTTCCACGAGTGGACCATTGCGGTCCAACCGGCTTCTTCAAGGTGGTGGTGACAAAGGATTTGGGGTGCGTACTCACCCTTTACCTCTTCTCCATTGTGGATCCCTTTCTTCAGGTCCCCCCTTCATAGCAGGATCTTGACCCTGAAGATTACTGCCCTGGGTGTTGAGGTCTACAGGTGAGTCATTTTCGTACCATATACCCATTGTCAGGACTGCCCCCATATGGGCCGAACCCAGTTAATAGGTATACAGTGGCATAGCAAGTGGTGTGGGTGTGTGGGCGGTGCGGTCTGCCCCGGGAACGATGAATTTTGGGGTGCAGGCCTCCCCTCTCTTACCTGCGGCTTTGCAGTGCTGCTGTCGTGGGAATCGCCAGCACACCCCCTCTATCCACATGTGGTCATTAGGCGGCAAACTCAGGGACCGCCATGGGTGGCAGAGTGTCTAGCTATGCCAATTTGGGTATATGGTATCGTCTCACATTTATTATGCATATGTCTGCATCCAACACATACGCCGTCGAAATGCACACACAGGCATCGATATATTTGGTAATAGTACTCACCACCGCTGCAAGATCCCCGCCTCCACAACACCTACCCAGAGGTTGAATCCAAATATGGCGCTCTTTACACTTTCAGCGCTGTGGGCTAATGGTGGGGGCTGACTTGGTCATCTGGCGGTCGGACCCCCAAACTCATGATAAGGTCCTTACAGTCTTTTATATGTAAAAAAAAACCCTTAAACTTCAGACAGTACCATCATGAAGGCAAACGACATTACATACATGCATACAAACATTTACATAATTATATTTTTTATAAAGTGCATTGGCCTGTACATATATATATACCCATATGAACATACATATGATAATATTTACAAGGTCAAACTTACACATTTATGTTTTGCATAAATATACATAGACTGTTTAATTCAAATTGTTTGGTTTCTTTTTTCCTTTTTTATTTCTAAATATATGGATATCTTATAAATGGAAGAATAAATACACACACACACTATTTATATACACAACCTCGTCTACGTACCAGATATTTTAATCATTTTTTAATATATGTATATGCAGTGATTTTTAAATATCTTAACATATAATTTTACCTAAAAGAATGCATTGAAAAACCATACATCTAGGTAGAGTTACTTAACCTAAAATTACATTATACCACAATGCTCCACTGACTGATAAAGCAAACAGAAAACTGGGAGCATAAGAAAAAACAACAAACAACCTTAGTTCATTGCAATCAATTTACATCAAAATGAAAGGATGTCATTTTTTGTAGTGTATAATAAAAAAAATTAAAGACACTGAAAAAAGTAAACAATAGTTTGTTTACTTATTTTAGACTATGCATAATATACAAATGCAATTAATTGTATAAATATAAATTTATAAACACATCGTAATATACAGACACATATATACATAATTAGGAATGAAAATCTAAACTTAAATTCTTAATTTTTAAACTGACAAAACAATTAATTAAACTTGTTGAAATTATTTTGCTAACCTTATGCAGTGATGTGAAGACTAAAGTAAAAGACTCCCGATGTCATGACTCGCAATGTAAATGCATCCAAAGTGTTGACTCATCTGAAGTAAAAACTTCAAGGTAAGCGCAGCAGAATGTGATGCATGTGATGTACCTGCTGCACGTCATTTAGAAGCTTGGCTGTTCCAGAAGAAGAATGGTCGAACTTTTTCAAGAATGCAGATCTCTCTTAGTAGTGAGTTTTTGTCTTAGGCAGTTTTGAGGTTTCCATGCAGAACTTTGTGCATGATACAGGCCTTTCATGGCTTCAAAGGCCTTTGTGCCTGCAGTGTGCACACAACAGGGGGAAATGTGGCCAGAGGGCTGAGTTTCTGATATAAGTCTGCTTGCTGCATGAAGGTCAGCCTTTTGAGATTGAGGTGTTTTTTAAGTATCACAACAAGTAAAGGATTACCATAATCAAATCGGGATAAGACTAATGATTGGGACACATTTAAGAAGTTAGATTCACTAATACGTGGCCTTAAACCAAATAATTTGTAGTGTATACTTTTTGAAGAATCAAAATCCAGAATGTAAAGTGAATTCAGCTACGAATGAGCCAGAATAGGGCAGGGGGAGCAGAAACTCCATTTTGTGAGGGTACATTTTTAGATGATTTGACATTCAAGGTTGTACATTTTCATGCATGTGAGTAAAATGGTCACATGTTTTCCAGAGATGAGACTTTCAAGTACAGTTGAGTAGCATAAGCATCAAAATGGTAACACATATGTGGACACTCAGAAGGGAAGAAGACAATGGATCTTTGGCCAGTGAAAGCCATATGGAAAGAAAGGGACAAATTGGGACAGTGTACATATATAGCAGATTTGCTTGAATACCTTATACTGTTTTACTGCATTGAGCACGCCTCTCACAATTTCCTATTTTCTATTATTCTGATTGGTTTTCAAATTTGATTGATTCCCTTGAGGAATATATTTTCGAAAAATCGGGTTTTATAATACAATTTCTTCAGGCGTCTTTGTACATTATTTGTGTTGTTTGCATTATGTACCCATCTCCCGAGGAAAGACTGGGATGCCTATTTCTGGTTTACAGTGTTCCAGAAGTGGCCACTGAAGGCTGGGACTGGCTAGGCAACAGAGAATGAGATTGAGTGCTTGTGAAACCGATGTTGTTCTACAGAATGTACGGAGAGTGTTGTCTTTATTTTAGTTGAATTTACTACTGAGGTTTGAATAAAGAAAGAGAAAGATAAAATAATCTCCTGGTCACAACGTAGAATAAACAGGTAAATAGGTTCTTATTGCATATGAGATTTATATGCGCAAATTGAATAGCTAGATGAGTTTGCCTACATGAATCAACAATGGCTCAAGCACATTGGATGTAAAGATTTTCATTAAGGGCACATACACAATGAGAAGCAGATCCTAACAAGGTGAAGTTCTGAAGGCAAATAGAGGCATCATGGGTTTACCGCATACATCAACTAGATATGACTAAACAACGAGCTAAGGCTATAAAGACCTCAAGGATTGATCGCTTTCCACACAGGATTAGGTTGTGTTATCACGGTACATGATGCATGACTTCCTACCTATCCCTCATGAGTTCCACTGCACAGTACTTAATTTACTTAACTCCAAGACCCAATGACATTACCTTTTGAATCTTCCTTTTTACCCATTTTGTCTCCTTTCTTTAAAACTTAACAATCCTAACTTCCTTCATGTATCGATGATTGCTCCCCCACATCGGTCTTACTATCCTCTTGGTGGATTTCTGTATCTCTAATCCCTTTCATCCTAACCTTTTAGCAAGGATAGAAATGCAGATTACTCCTCAAGACGCTGCCAACAGTTAAGCCCTTAAAATCGGGCACACATTTGTATCGTATGCTAATGACACATAATTTATCTTAAGGCTAAATGAAGATTCTAACCACTCTTCTCAACAATTCTGCTCCTATCTTAAAGTGGCCTCAGTCTGGATGAAGTATAATCCTCTTACCTTAAAGGGGGACAATACTGAGGTAGTTATCGCAAAATGCGATGCAGAGTGCGCTACGAAATTCGTTTTATTTATTAAATTGTTTACTTACCTTCAATTATCCATCATCCAGTTTTTAGCACCCCCCACCCTGCCCCTCCCCCGCCCCGCCTCTCCGCCCCACCGAAACTCCCTTCACGGGCCGTGGCTGGGTCTCAGGAATGGTGGTCAACAGAGTTAGGACCTATTCCAACCCCTGTGCAGCAGGCTAGAAAGCTAGGCATCATCTTCTATTCTAGTCTGACCTTTAAAGTACACATAAATACAAATACAGCTAATTGTATGCCGTTACTAAGCATCATCAGGAAGATCCTCCTCTTTCTTGCCTCAGATGTGAGTGCAACAGTAGTCTAAGCTCTGATATTTTGCATGCTGGACTACTGTAATTTTCTATTAGTCAGACACCCTAGATATATGACAGATTTCAAGAACTGCAAAATGTGACAGCTTGTTTGGTTTTTGAACCTTACCTGAATTTTTCAATTTCCACTCATCTTCATCAGCTCCATTTATAGGCTGTAGTCATTAAAAGGAGCCTTTTCAAAGCATTAGGCACTGCATTATTCTAGAATGGACAATTATATGCCTTTCCTCTTTGTTTATTATTTTTCTACTTGGATTCTGTGCTCTGAATCTCAACATCTATTGACAATACCTAGATCTAAAAAACTCAATCTGGGGGTGGGGGGATGTTCCTTATATTATTAACTTCCAATGCCTAGAATATCATGCCTATTTTTCTAAGGACTTAACCCTTCTTCTCAAACTTCCCACTTTGGGGCATATTACCAAGGGGGGCGATAGTCAATTATTGCCGATTTAGTGGCAGTTTTCGGCCGCTAAGCGATGATAATTCTATCGCCCTATTTGCAAGCTGTCGCTAACTGATGTTAGCAACAGCTTTTAGGTGTTAGCGAGCGGTTTGGGGCCCGCTTTGCATGTCTACGATGTTTATCGCCAATGACATGCAAAGTGGGCGTACCCAACCAATTAGCGACTGAAAAACAGTCGCTAATGTCTCTATCGCCTATTAGCAAGGCAGGCGTAGTGTTGGAAATATTCGCGCTAAGCGTGAATATCTCCAAATACTAAATGGGAGGTGGATAACATGGCTAAGAGCATTTTGTCGCTAATGCGTGAATATCGCTGTATTCTCGGCGATATTCACGTGTTTCGCCGCTATCGCTGGATATATTAGCACAATGGAGAAAAACGTTGCTAATAGCATGTTTTCTCCGCTAACATGGCCAGCTATAGGCACCGATAAAAAAATCGCCGCTAAGCCTATTTAGCGATAAATATCGCTACTTGTTGGTAATATGCCCCTTTATTCTCTGCTTTTCATAAATCATAGACGTTATCGGTGTACCTAATGAATCAAACATGACTGCATGGAGATTACATTGTTAATAACAAAGAGTTATAGCAAAGATAATAGCAACATATTCACCTCAAACAACACAAAAAAATAAAGTTATAGCAATGCCAACTCTTCATAAATCGATATAATTCTTGCTCTGATCTTAGTCCATTTTAAACCGTATTGTTGGTACCAGGACAGCAGCCAACGAACAAAGTCTGAAGTCATAAAAGCAGCACAACTGGAAACTGAAGGCTTGCCAAGGTTCAACCCTCCTTTTACTAGAAGAGAAGAACATTATAACAAGAACTGGATTTATTCCTGTCATACCAGGTTTATCTAATGTAACAAGGAACATGCTTTCTTGGTAGGCTTGAATAATGGTTCAAACCATTGAATTAATGATTTAGATTAGTATGAATTCAATCTCACTAATATTAGGCTAATTTGAGACGATTTTGAGTAGGCTGAAAAGTGTATATTTGGCTGAAGGCGGTTTTAATCTTATCCAGCCATTCGAAGCAGAGGCAGCTAGTGGCAATACTTGGTTATGTCCTGCCTGAACTATAAATTCCAATTTATTTGATCATTCAAATTATTTTCTGCCAGTTTGAGGGCATGCCCCAATACTGATCGGTTTTCTATATAGTTTGGATTTACTTTTACTATGTGAGAGGACATACAGAAATATAAAGAGAGAGAGAGGGGGGAGATAGAGCAGCCAATTAGATAGGGAGAGGCAGAATGTAGGTGGACTAGAGACTAGGAATAATCAATGTTAAACTAAGGAAATCATCTTCTTGCAAGAGGTATCTTGTGATGCAGCAGATAAAGCAGGTCATAAAATGTTTCTATTCCAACATGATGCTAAGGATACTTATATCAAGGAAGAAGAGAATGCCTTCTTTGATATGAGGCCTAATCTTCATGAGATAAATATGTACTACTGTCTTTGCTATTTCTGCTGGCAGATGCTTGTTTCCAGTACAGGGAAGAGCTGGCTTGGCAGTTCGGGCTGGACTGTTCCCATGAGTCACAGGGTCAAGACTGATTTGCTCATGGCTGGGTTCAAACTGGAATGGCATGGTGAGCAAAAAAATAATGGATTTTGGCCCATTTCTCTGTACTGGGGTGAATGTATGACATTGTTCTGCATTCTGTCCATCAACTGTTGTTTTTGTATTGCTAGTGCTACACATCTCTGCAGGTCCATCCCACAGTAGGCCCAGGAAAATAAATGTGAGGCAAGAGAACACATAGCTTCTACTACTGTCTTTGCTATTTCTGCTGGCAAAAGAGCAAAAAGTGATAATATAGCTGTTATGATAATCATTCTTGCCATTGTCATGCTAACTACGGCAGAAGGGACAACTGGAGCTCACTATTTAGTGGACCAGGCCTTTCGCTTCACAAATGAACAACATGAATTGGGAGAAAAGCTTTATTTGCGTCACCATATTGAAAGCCCTACAGTTTAACTTTTTTGCTAACACGGTTAATCCAAACTTAGATTTGAAGGTGAAATTCATATTAAGGACAGAGTTCCACTTTGTATATTTTGGAGAAAAAGAGGAGAATTCTGTCTCAGTTTTCTATTTCCCTGATTTATTCAGAATACTCGGTAACCATGTCCTCCCATCTGTAATTACTCAAAGAATAGCACTGAGTCTACATTATTTAAAACCTGTGTATTGCCTTTTCAGGGATGATATGAAACACAAAGCTACAGACAAGGATAATAATAAATTACATACCGTATTGCGCTGAGCCCGTTATGAAGGTGCCATTCAGAAAGTAAGGTTCTTTCCGAGTCAATGAATTTGGCTAATGAAAAAGACACACTCTAAGGGGTATATTCACAAGAACGCGTGCTAAATATCACCAAAAAATACTAACGCAACTTTGCACATCGCAGCCCATCACAGAAAAATAACCCTGTGTTTATGTGGAATTCACAACACCGTGGTACAATGCGATAGTGCGCAGAAAACGCGGCCAATGTCCGCGAAACAACCACTGCGACGGAAATAAAAACACAAATCTCAAAGCAAAAAAGTGCAATGAACCCATTCACGATGAGGAAATCAGCGAAAAGCAGCACCAGGCTTGCAATACACACATGGCAGGTGGGAAAAATCACTATAAAAGTTGAAAAAACACGCAAACACAAACTGACCAACACCAAAGCACTATGGAGACAGCCGGTGCAGGCGCAGAGGACGAGCGCAACCCCACAAGGACCCCGAGCGACCAGACTAGGACCTCGGGGACAGGGCAGGGTAAGGAAAGAAGAAGACGAAGTTCAGTCCGCAGGAAAACAGGATCCTGATCACAGTGGTGATGGAACACCATCAACAACTGTTTGTCACCTCCAACGTGTCAATGGACACCAAAAACGGGATATGGTGGGACATCGTGGACAAGATGAATGCCGTCGGGGAGCACAGACGTTAATGGACGAGGCCAAGAGGCGATGGATTGACATCAAGCGGAAGACCAAGGAGAAAATCGCAGCCAACCAGAAGGCAGCAATGCAGACTGGAGTTGGGGGCCCAGCACCACAGCTGGAGCTAGATGACCTGGAGGAACTGGTGTCGACAGTCATCAGTGTGGAGACTATGGCCGGAGTCGGGGGAACGGACACTGCTCGACAGAACACAACACAACTGCAACAGGGTGAGTGACCACCAGTTACTGTGGGGATGGGTGGAGAGGGCCACATTGGCAAACATGCACAATCAAGCAGAGCACAGTGCACACCCACAATGACTCTGGGTCAAGGCCCTGATCTACACACTGTCACAATGTACAATGTCATGCTGTCTGAATGTCAACATGTACTATGCGGCTACATACATGTGGACACATTGTAATACACCATCTTCCCTTTACATTACAGAGGCACCGTCAACACCTCCTGCACAGCAGTCCCAGCCGCTCTTCACTGATTACGAGGAGGACAACCCCAGCATCAACACCCAAGCCGTCCAAAACATCATGGACATGATCTGCGACTCACCTCAAGGATCAGGGCAGCCCAGCTGCATCGGGGGGATCCCACCCACTGCCCAAACCACCCAGCAGGAAGCACCCGCAGCCCCGGCAGTCTCCTAAGACCCCCAGGAACAAACCAAGGCCTTCCAATGCTGTGCGCTGGAGGACCAGAGGGAGACGGCTGAGAAGGTACGGGTGGGGTTCGGCTTCATGCTACCAAACTGGAGGTTATCCATGGGTGCCTAGGTCCCATGAGGGACCAGCTCCCATCCATAAGGGACACCCATGGCCCGCTCCATGGTCTCCAATGAGCCCTGACTGACATTGTGGGAGTCATGACACAGAGAGAAGGACAACTGTCTGCTCAGACTGGCTTCAGCAATACCAGCCGTGAGCTGGCACACATGGGAAGGCTCATGGTGGACGTGGTGCGGATGGAGGAGGAAAGGATGGCAGCCACCACTGCACATCAGCGAGATGTAGCTGGGATCTCCCATGCCCTGCAGATCCTCATCATAGCATTGCTGCCACAAGGCTTGGCGCTGATGAATGCTGCTTCCCCCACACCATCTACATCTCCGCCCCCCTGGTCTGTCACTGCCTCACAGTGCAGCTGACAATCCTCCTCTGGCCCCTGAAGTGTCAGTGGCACACAGTGCCACAGCCGGTACTACCACACCCACAGGTGGAGCAGAGCACACATCTGAGGATGAGGACGTGGATGGGATTGTTGTCAGAAGTAGGCACTAGCATTCATCTCCGCCACCTGGCCTGTTTCTGCTTGGTGCGGCACATGGTCTCATGACCTTCCACTGACCCCAGATACACTCCGCTGCACTCACCTTGGACCGCGACATGGACTGCCATATCCTGTTCCATGACCAATGACACGGCGACCAGACTGAGGACTGTACCATTCCTCTTCCGTATTCCCTGTCATCCCCGGATGGACTCTGGCTGGCCCTCCACTGGCCCATATTGTGTAGTGTGCTAGGTATGGCCCTGTACTGCTCCAACTGCATAACTCCACCAGATGTGCAATAAACATCCAGTAACGCACTGCGGTGTCATGTATTTTATCATCCATGTATGTATGTGTGGATGAATGTAGGGATAGTGATTCCCCTCACGTCAATGATGCCCATCTAGTGGGATGCCAGTCACAGTGTGCTACATTGCTTATTTTGAACCATGTGCCGTGAACACTGCAACAGGGACACACGCATTAGTCACTTCCTGGTCCGGACATGGACTGAACCACGGCCAGAGCCCCCGAATCATAATTGCAAGCCCTGCGCTGGTACGGCATACGCCAGGCCAGACCACTCCGCTTAAGCTCCGAGGTCGGCCCAATAGCCACCTGTCGCAGGCGATCCCGCTGCTGTTGTGTCGGTCACTAGTCTAGTTGTCGGCATGTCACGGGCACTCCCTGAGGGCAGGATTGCACACACACCACATCCATCCGGCACAGGCATCACAGGCCATGTGACCACGCAAATATAAGGGGCCTCGATGTCACATTCCCCTCTGCCGGTGGCGACTGGATGACGGGTGCTCCACGGTGCTCAATCATAAAAGGCCCATGAGATGTTGCGCACAGGGGTGGTGGCACCCGAGGCCGTGCAGCCATCACAGGACTGCCACCCTGTGGTGCTGACTTGGGTTGCACAGGGTTAGTGGCACTCGAGGCCTTGCGGCCATCACAGGCCTGCCACCATGTGGCTCTGACTTGGGTTGCACAGGGTTAGTGGCACTCGAAGGCCTTGCGGCCGTCACGGGCCTGCCACCATGTGGGGCTGACTTGGGTTGCACAAGGTTAGTGGCACCGGACTAGCTGAGCAGGTGTGTAACCTGCGATGATGACGTGTGCATTGATGTTGCCTCCGCCATTGATGACCCAAGACTCAGCGTCATGTGTGTGCCCTGCTGGACCGCAGTGTAGGCCAGAGCCAACGGGCAGCGTGGGCCTACAGCCACATGGCGTTGCATCCGGGATCACAGAGTCAGTGGCACCTATTGGGCTGAGAGGGTGTGCAGCCTGCGATGATGCCCTGTGCACTGGTATGTCCTATGCCGTGGAGTAATCAAGACCCAGCATTGAATGTGGGACCTGGCGGCCTACGGAGCGGGGCGGCATGATGTGGAGGGTGTCATGTTGGTGGGCCACAGGCTAGTTGCTTGCAGCGGCACGTGGTGGCACATCTTATACACATGCTGGTGGCGGAAGGTGAGCAGTGAGGCCTGGGTGTGCAGGGGCAGGCATGTTCCGATGGGCGGCGGGAGGGACTGGGGTGCCTCTGCCTGGATGGGCAGGGGTGGGCAGGCGATTATGTCTTGTGCAATTGTTTATACTCTGCCATTCATGTATGTGGACTCTGTTTCTGATGACGGGTCTATCTCAGATGTGGGACCTGGTGAACTACACTGCATACCGGCTTGTGGTTGGAGACACATCGGTGGCAGCAGGTGAGCAGTGTGGCCTGGGTATGCAGTGGTGGCACTCTCTCTCTCTCCCCCTCTCTTCTTCTCTCTCTTGTTCTCTCCCACTCTCTCTCTCCCCCTCTCACTCTCCCCCGCTCTTCTTCTCTCTCTCTCTCTCCCCCTCTTTTCTCTCTCTCTCTCTCCCCCTCTCTTCTTCTATCTCTCTTTCCCCTTTCTTCTTCTCTCTCTCCCTCTCACCCTCTCCTCTTTCTCTCTCTCTCTCTCTCTTCCTCTCTCTCTCCTTCACTCTCTCTCTGTCCCTTAATGTGTGCAGGACACACCTTCTCATACTGATTTTTGTCTTGCAGGCTGTGGCCTACAGATTGTCCGGAGTAGTGCCGCCATGTGTCTTCATTTCTGTTCAGTGTTTATTTTATTACATTTTCATTTGTTGCTTCGTAAGTGAATGTGTGCTGCTCATTTTTGTGGTGACACATGCATGTCACCAGATATGATTGTGCGACATCATACAGATTATTTGGTACATGTTTGAGTATAGTTGATGTGGCATGTCTGCTTTTGAGGGGGGTGCCGGGGAGGGGAGTCCTGGGGGTGGTGGCGGTGGATATTGTGGCCCTCTTGGGGCTCTGAACTGCTCGATCGTTAGCTCCATGACATCTGTTGTCCTTCAGGTGTGGCTCTAGGCTTGGCTACCTTTTGTGGTGGAGACTGTGGTCCGACTTTACACCAGGTCAGAGCAGGTGTTAGTTTCCTGCTGCTACCGCGGCTTAACGCATGTTTTTGGTTCCCATCGCGGATCTGGCATTTCGTTGTGAAAGTGGTGTTGTGTTTTTTTCGTGTGTTTTTGCACAGGAACGCCTACTATGCATCTCATTAGGGTTAGTTGGTGGTGTTCACCATGGAGGTATATTTTGGGACAGTTATGGCGGGAATACTGGTGATGTCCGCAGTTTGCACCAACTCGTGAAAGGGGTGTTAGATCTATCTCCGCTTTTGATGCGGTAAGGTGGGGATAAATTAGAGTTATATCCTTGTGAATATCCCCCAAATTGTGCTCAGCAACAGCTTGCACCAATAAGGCATGCCGCTCGCACCGCCACTCAATTAACCCATCATCATCTGTAGTGCAAACACAAAAGTAGGCTACAGATTGAGGAAGGGATCTTACATAAGAGCCTGACGCATCATATACAGAGGGGAAACCAAGCTATGCGCAGTCCTGTCATTGGAGCAGAAGCTCGAAATTTCTAATTGCGGACACCAAGGGGCAGCACAAATGCAATGGACCAGTAGGCTAGCCAGGGAGGTGCTCGTGCAGACAGCTTCTGCAGGTGGGTGCTTTGATTTCAGTCTGGATAACTCGGGCTGCTGCTCGCCTTCTCTTTGTTTTCCAAGTCCGTTTGTCAGGCTGGTGCATAACAGGGTCAAATGTTTAACTAAGCAGACATGCCATGAAATGTGAGCCTGTCGCTCACAGAGCACTTATACATTCCTTTGTTTGTTGATCCATGGCCTCCGTAGCAGTGTCACTTGTTCACAAAATAACACATGCGCACAATATGATACTCTGCTGCTCTGGTGGGTGCTAATTAGGGGTGGGCAGCCGGGGCAAAATCCGCCACGCGGCGGAAACAGAGTTTTTTTTCAAACTACGCACTCCCAGCGAAGTGCGGAGTTGGCAAAACTCTGCAAACTCTGCAGGCGGAGCGTAGTTCACTGTCCGACCTTACTGAGGCCCATTGTTCCTTTTATGTTGTGTAATGCATTGGTTTATGTTTTCAATTCTTTATTTATTTTAGTTAAATATTTTTTTTAATTAAGTTTCAATAAAGTTTCAATAAAAGTAGTACTTTCTTATTTTTTGGGTAGTTTTTGAGTAGTTTGAGGATATTGTGGATAATTTTTTAAGTACATATTAATATTAATTGATGTTAATTGATTAATATGTTACTTGTGACAGTTCAATTGTTATTTTTTAGTAATTTTAATTTAAGACATTGATTGAGGATGGGTTGGGTAATGATTTAAATTGTACAATTATAATGATTTAATTAAATATTTGTTATTTTATGTGGGGGGTTTTGTTGCATGTGAGGGTAGTGTTTTTGAACAAAAGACATATTAGCATAATTAGTTTTTGGGATTTTTTTTATTAATTGAAAAAATACTTTATTATTTTTTAATTAGGTATTACATTATTTAAAAATGTCTTAGTACTAGGTGTATCGGATAAATATTGTTAGCTGATATTTATATAAGGAATATTAATTTGCAAAATATGTATATACCTATCTCAAATATGTGCACTTTCCAAATGTTTATTGGACTAGAGTTAGAACATTAAATCTGACACTGCCACTTCCCTCAAATATATTCACTTTTTATAACTGTTTTTAGATTGGACTTAAGATGGTTAAATCTACGTCCCATCATGTATATGCACTTTCCCTAATATTTTTTGGACTGCATGCCTTTGCAACACATACTTTTACAACATGTATTTTATCACACATGCCTTTACTATGCATTTACATTGGACAACATTGAGACTACCTTTACCACACATACGTTTATCAAGCATACCTTTACCATCCATGTCTTTACCACTCAATTTTTTTACCATTAAATAGCGCTTTTTAAAACTGTTTAAAAAGTACTAATTACAAAACACTACGGGGCATATTATCAAGGGGGTTTATCTCCGCTTTTTTGGCTTTAAAAGCCAAGAAAGCGGAGATAAAATTATCTCCCTATTACCTAGCTGTCGCTAACACCAGTTAGCGACAGCTAGTAGGAGATAGCGACCATCTTGGGCCCCACTTTGCATGTCAGAGAAATTTATCATTAATGACATGCAAAGTGGGTGTGCCAAGATGTTAGCGACTGGAAACAGTCGCTAACATCGCTATCTCCTATTATCAACTTTTGGAGATATTCGCGCTAAGCGCAAATATCTCCAAAAGCTAAAACCTGCCCTGAGCAGTTCTTAGCCATGTTATCCAATGGGAGGTGGATAACATGGCTAAGAGCATTAGCTCGGTAATGCATGAATATCGCTGACTTTTCAGCGATATTCATGCATTGCGGCCGATTTTTATTGCATTTGCGATAAACCTTGGTAATACCAAGGTTTATCTGCGATAAAAATCGCCGCAGGTCAGCGATGAATTTTTGTCTCTAACCAAGCAATAGCGATAATTATCGCTATTGCTTGGTAATATGCCCCTACATTTAATAATTACACAATTTAACCATCAAAAACATCTTCATATAATGTAAAAAAAAGGGAAAACTACCTACACAATTGATTAGTCCTTGCATCAAGAAAAGGCTTCCCAGAGGAGGACCTACGACGGCAAACAAGATGGCTGCGTAGGTACCCGGCTCCGCTGACCTCCGTATTCCGCCACAAGATCCTGTACGATATCCTGATCTTACGCCCAGCCTCTGCTTGGATGAAGTGTTCCTCATTCCGATGGTGAAATCCCAAAGTTTTTATTGGCTGATTTCACGAACTTACACCGAGTTGAAGATCGCGGCCTGTTCCAGCAGTGAAGCTGGGGCCTCGAGTAACTGCACGGCCAGGCTGCAGTGCAACAACATCGGCTGAGAGACCCTGGCAGGGTCCGGTCAATCGTAGTGGAGACTTTGTCTACGCCCGAATTTGGTGGCGATTGTTTTCTTTGCCCAGCGTTGAGAGAGAGGTGACCTGCTGTTGCTGATTGTGGGTGGGGACCCCCGTCCCGCGGACCCGGTATAGATTCCTGCTTGGGTTCGGCGGGTCGGGACCCCGGCCTGCGGTGTTGCGCCTGGTTAACGCGGCTGTGGATAACGACGAGTCGCCGTCCACGCTTGCCCTTTCGTGAACCTGTTCGTTCCCCCCGAAAATGCCAGATTCATCCGGGAAGTTGATTGTGACTGGTACCGAACTTGATACCATGGATCGAACGGCGTCTGGGCTAACGCTGAGATCAATATTGGCAGCACTTTGGGCGTTTCACTCGCAAGTGGATGTGTTAATGAATAAAATGGATGCACGTCTGACTGGGATTCTGTCCGAGGTACCGGACCCTGCCCCACAGTTGATCCAGCAAACTACAGCCATTCAAGCCGTGGCCATTTTGACTTTGTGCAAGGACCCCGCGAGGGAACGAGTATTGAAGCGAATATCGAAACCAACGTATGGCGCCCTGGAAGATGGTGTCCCCGAGGCCGTGAGTGTATCACCGTACCTTTCATCACCATTGACTTTGGAGGTATCGAATGGCGTTCCCCCCCCCCCCCCCCCGGAAACCTGTGTTGTAAACTCTCCTCTCATCTTGTGGTTGTATCTCCCTTTTCTGGAGATTTTACGATCCCGGGGCAAGAAACATCGGGACAGTCCAGCTAGGAGAGGGGAACTTTCCGCGCCTGAAGTTCTCGTGGAGTTACTAGCTACATGGGGTAATGGATTGACTTTCGATGCTTTCCCTCTCATCTGTGACTTGTTTGTGTGCTCATGGGTTTCGCTAGGGAGGGTTCGTGTGCTGGTTCGAAAGGGTCAAGGTTAAGTCAATTGAATCGGGATGGTTTGGAAAAATTGTTATAGATGCTTGAACTGTAACTGTTTGATTAAAGAGGCTGGGCGGTGTATCACGGTGCCGCCTATTGTTTTTCGAAAGAGTAGCTCTACATCCGTCTTTTGCGACAGGGGGTGTCTGCTTTTGGCGGGGGGGCCAAGGGGCCGGGAACATCGTACGACTATGCCCTCCTCCATTCTTCTTCTTATTCCTTCCTTTAGGGTTTAGGTTAATGGGGCGACAGGCACACTGCTAGTGGGGTTAGGCTATAGCCATCGGCAGGGGTGCAGGAAGGGGGGTTGGAGTTTTTCTTTTTATTTTGCCTTTTTTATTTTCTATGGCCTTTTTCTCCCTTCCCTTTATTCCTTTAGGATCAGTATGGTCTGTGCTTTATTTTCATTTCATTGTGATCTGAAATTTAGTGCCCATGCTTCTTACGTTAGTCGAACTTCTGGGTGGGCAGGCCCTGAGAACTGGCGTTCACGAAAATGTATATTGTCTTGCTGTTTATTCTGATTCATAAGCATTAACGCCAGAGTCCCACGAATGGCTGTTTCTGTATGCATATCCTGTTTTCTTGGCCTGTCCCCCGTATCCTATTGTTAGATTGTATGGCACCTGATCCGCTCATTTAAATAATATAAAATAAGACCTTTATTATATCCTGTGTTCTACGAATGCGTTCTAATACAAGATCCATCCTGAATCGCCGCCGGACCTCAGGGTTGTCGGCTGAAGACCTGTGTTGTATCATGATAAATCGGGTTTTACTTCTGTTTAGCGGCCGGCCCCTGCGGTTGTAGGCCCATACTTGTACTTTATGAATGCTGCAATAAAGGTTTTTAAAAAAAAACAAGGCTTCCCTTTGCATTGTCTTTAATAAGATAACTCAAAGTGCTGCAATTCAAAGTCTTCCCTTTACATTGTTCTTGTGTCCCAACAAGTATTTTATTGTAAATTAAGGTTATAAGAAATATTAATCCTCCATTTTGTGCTCAGTTGTACAATGACCTCTGAGGTTACCACATGCACTTCTGACCGGAAGAGAGATTAAAGACTGCGCCTGCTGAGCACAGTGGCACCTCTGCTGGGATCCAGGATCCTGCAATAGTGGTGAAAGGGGCTGGAATTTGTAGCGGTGCAGAAGCTGGCACTGCCGAGCAGAATACAACCTGCCTTTCCACCACCCAAGCAGGATCCCCGGATGACTTTGCACAAGGGGGTTTGAATTGTACCGTTTTGCGTGCACTGTGTGACATGCACAGCATGGTGCATACCACACAGTGCACCTGAAAAAGCTGCGGTCCCACAGCAGTGGCAAGACTGCTGGCTATCATTCTCAGTTGAAGCATACCGTTGCTATGGGACCGCTGCCGTGGTCCCGCCAGCCCAGCTACAACATCATAAGTTAGTGGGTGAAATGGGGCGAGCGTGACTGTCTTCAGATCGTCACGGCAGCATCCTGGCCGGGAGACCGCTAAAGTCATAATTAAAGCAAAACCAAAGGGGATGTTGAACATTGCAAGCACTCACCCCCAGTCAACTGATCTGGGTTTAATCCATCATCATTCTTTAGCTCACTCAGCCACCCCAGTTCAGACATGGCCATATGCATATCAGTCTGACCCTGTGCCTCATGGGAACAGTCCAGCCCGAACTACCAAGCCATGTCTTCCCTGGACAGGAAACAAGCATCTTGGGACCGGTTTCTGGCTAATCAGCCGTCATCAGCCAGGCTAGCTTGAATCCAGTGTCAAAGTGAACAAGGGACCCACGTATGGGCATACCCTGCCAACTTAGGGCGAACAAAGCGAAACCAAAGGGGATGATGGACGGAGTGTTGAACATTGCTAGCACTCACCCCCACTCAACTGATCTGGGTTTAATCCATCATCATTCTTTAGCTCACTCCGCCACCCCAGTTCAGACATGGCCATATGTTTTTCCAAAAGTCATAATCAGGCCCATAGACTTTATTTGCAGTTATACATATTAGCAATTAAATAAAAACGAATTAACTGTTTTTAATCTCACAGGCACCATCAGTGAAGACTTTTGTATTTTTCTCTGCTGACAAACACTTACTTCATAGCAAATGCAAATAAAAATATATAGAATAAGATATTTAATAAAAGTGTATGTTTCTTCTAGTGTTTTCCAAAACATTAATTAGCTTCACTCAGAGCCAACTCAGGGACAGTGTGGGACACTGAAGAGGGCATACTTACTATTCCAAACTCCGGTCAGGATCAACTTGCGGAAGGTGCTGGAATATATATTCATATTTATATTTTTTTTTTCAAAGAAAGGTGACCCCCAGCGAGAACGCACTTGACAAACAGGCGAATACTGACATTTTAACAGCACCCTTTATTCTTGGTAACCAGACATCCTGTTGCTTGTCCAAATACACAGCCCTACACGTTTCAGCGCTCCTGCGCCTTGGTCACGGGCTCCATGTGATATATGTATATATATATATATATATATATATATATATATATATATATATATATATATATATATATTTATATATTACCTACTGGCGGTAGCCAGTAGGTATATATAGTTAGGACCTAGTTTCCATAGGAAATCCCCAACATTCTATTGGGAATAACTTTGGCGCTGGTTGATGAATCTTCGCAAATTTCTCAAAGAAGATGGCTCGCTCCGCTCCTCTCCTTCCCTGGAAGTTTGGGGGGGATTAGTCAAGTGGGGGCTGAGAAAAAAGGGGGGTCCCAAAACGTGTTTTCCCCATGTTAATTTCCATAGGACCTTTAGACACGACTACAGCTTGAACCGCTGAAGGGAATTACACCAAACTTGTCAAAATAGTAGTGTCTGGTACGCAGATCACGCTTTTGGTAAAATAGTGTAAATCCCTTCAGTGGTTCCTGAGAAAATTAAAAGAGAAACAAATTATATATCTATAAGCGCGCACCCGTGCGCGCACCCCCGCGATTTTTCCAATAAAAAATTTGGGGGGGGGAGGCTTGGGGGGCTTCTCTCTTTTATTTTTGTCTGTTTTATTTCAATTTCGAGGGTGCCCACCCCTCGTTTTACCCCTGAGATCACCGCCGTGGCCCGAGCCGCCTCATGATGGCCGCCGCCGCTGCCTGGTTGTGGGCGGGGCCGGGAGGACTTGGTTTCCGCTTCCCCCTGCCTGGGGGAAGCCTTCGATGTGTCCGCCCGGTCTCCCGTGCCGAGGGGGAGACCAGGTGATGCTGCCGGTTGGTTTCCGCTTCCCCCTGCCTGGGGGAAGCCTTCGATGTGTCCGCCCGGTCTCCCGTGCCGAGGGAGAGACCGGGTGATGCTGCCGGCTGGTGCGGGGCTCCGGAGCCCCGGGAAAATAGGAGATGCGAGGAGGCAGCAGGCAAGCATTTTCGTAGCTCTTTTTCGTAATCTCTTTTTGTGATTAATAAACTTACCTGAAATCGGATATTTGTTGTGTCATCCTTGAAGAAGTAGCAGAACAAGCCTAGCGACAAGTTGGTTTGAAGGAGCAGAGCAGTAGGAAACTAACCATACAATGTATTACAAATTTCTTTTACAAGTTTTAGAGCAATCATCATTGAACAATTGGCATTTACTTTGATGAAGTGACACATCATCTGACAAGTGAGTGCTGTTCGTGTGCTGCTAGAGTTAGCCATATAACGTCTGGAAAGGCATTTGTTATTGGGAACTGCTGCAGTGTTGGTGCAAACTCTAATCATGTGGCACATTGTTTCCAGCGGTTGCGAAAACCAGTGGACATGCGTTGAGGTAGAACACACATGCAGAGGGGCATTACGTCATTACCCTTTCTGCTTAGGAGAAGGTTACGCTGCATTGCTGTGAAATCTGTTTTCTCTTTTAGCTTTAAATGTGCTGGAATCTGAGCTGTTGTTAACATGAACCAACCTTACATTTTCCTCCATCTTGAATTAATGTCCCAGCCTACCACATGATCATTGTTGTTAGTGTTTCCCCAGCTCTAAAGAAAGAATTGTAAGTTTTTAACTAAGAGCATTACCAGAGGCTTCTCATGACTGGGAGACATGAAATTCATTGTCATTATTGTCCCTGTCATTTCGGATCATTATATCCTGCTGCTGAATTTTCCTCACTCCAGTGCGTTTTTACCTCCAGGAACCAGGGATTATGGCAGAGGTTGGGGCGGGGGCAAAAGAGGGCTGTGCTCTCTGACTTGCTGGATTCATCTATTCGTAAACTGTGAGTAGTAGGTTGGAAATGATAAAACATTTGTGATTCTATGTTTTGTTGAAGACCGAAATAGTCTTTTTTTTGCCTGTAAATAAATTTCGCTTTCCTTTCCGCATGTTTGGTTGTGAAATTGCATTTTATCGGGCAAATATACTACCAGACTTTCACTAAATCCACAAACACACAAGCTGTCACACTGTAGAAGTAATAATACGCTAGTTTGCTTCAGCTGGAGGAAAACCAGTGCGTGTAAATAGAGCTGGATATCGGTAGCTGACTGAATCTGTTTTTGTTGTTGGTGGGCAAATGGCTTACTGTTGACAGGCAAGCATAGTTTTTGGGGTGTTCATGGCGGACTGTGTAAAGGCGAGCATATTTTTTGGTGAGTGAATGGCGTACTGTTTAAAGGCGAGCATATTTTTATTGTGGGAGACTTGCGTACTGTTTACAGACAGCTTAGTATTTGGTGGGTGAATTACACGAAAGGTAGTTAGTCACCTCTCATGACAGGGAGTCCAGCTTCACCTGAGGGGGTGGAGGGGGGGACACGCCATTAACCCACTGTGGAATGAGGCTTCATTGATAATAAAGCAGTTTACTTTATTTTATGTGATTGGATGAGCATATATATATATATATATATATATATATATATATATATATATATATATATATATATATATATATATATATAACCTATGTTTTTTTCTGTGAATATATATATATATATGGTCCGTCCCTCTTCCTTGCTGGCGTGGAGGCAGTGTCTGCGAGCGCAGAGCAGGCTGGGGAGGAGCCTTTCTTCACGTAATAACGGAGGTCGATTTGCCTCTGTAACGGACCCCTTCGTCTACTGCCGGCAGCTGCTCCAAATCACCTTTTTGTTTGAATCTCGCCTGGGAATCATCGCAGCTGGCCCCCGGATGAACTGAAACCCCTGCCGTTTTGGTTGGGCGGTGTGAGCAGCCCCGAGGATTCGCGTCGGAGGACGTGGGACGCGGAGCAGTTCCCGCCCGGGACCTACGGTGAGTGAGTGTTTCAAAGAAATGTCGTCCGGTGACGAAGTTTTCACACAGCAGTAAAGGACGAGTCAGAATTGTGCTCGTCATTCTTAATAACGCAGAACAGAACTGTAACAACATGGATAGAGAAGAAATTGACAAGCAGCGGGAGGAAGCCGCATTGTCACTTTTTGACGCCACAGCGCCACCTTCTGGCCAAAATCAGGAACAAAACCAAAGCGATGTGGGCAATTCTCAAACGAAAGATTTGAAACAATTGTTTAAAGAACTAGTGAAACTACGTAAAGCGGAATGCACCAAGTGGTGGGAGCACAAATCCCTCAGCAAATACGAGGAAGTGGGACGTGTACCCCGAGGACTCAGGATTTTGTTAGCTCCCAGCTTCGATAATCCAGACCCAGCCATGCTTCAAGAGTGGGGCGAGAGCAACCTGGCTGCATCAATGAACTTAGTATGTATACTAATTAAATATGCCACCAGTGACCGAGCCAAACTGCTAGAAAAAATCAGAGCTTTGGAAATGGAAATTGATGCCTGCCAAAACACCTTAGAAACTAAAAAACTCACCGATAACATGAATGAGCAACTGCGGAAACACGAAGAAAAAATAAAAACTCGCAAGGCTACAAAATTTGCTCGTGACGCAGATGACTATCGATTAGGGAGGATTTTTACCTTTTCTAAAAAGTACAATTCGGCTAAAAGACAGGCATATACCAAAAAGAAGAATGTTTCCACTTCCAATCCTAATAGCACCCTACCAGCAGGCAGTGCTGGCCCAGCTACATCCAATGCTACTAATGCCAATGAAATGATGCAGTCCACGGACTCCCTAACAACGAGTGCATCCAGCATGGAATCACTATCATCAGGCTCCACCAATAGTGATTTAAACTTAAATGGACTGGAAACACTGAGTATCCAGCAAGAAATGGATTTCGTGGTAGACGAGAGGCTACAAACCCTGAGATCATGGCAGAACAACTCTCAACCAAACAAAGGAGGAACAAACGGAGGAAAGAACGACGACGCACAAGGAAACAAAGCCGGGGAACAACTACAGCAAAAGAAAAAGAAAAAAACATGGGGGAGACGGCGATAAAAAATAATACTATCATTAATCTCTCCAATGTGGTCCTTGACAAAGCAGAAGAGCAACTACTCTCATTGGGTTTGAATTTCTCTCCAACGCAACATTTTGATTATACTACCACTAGGGTAGATGTCTTCTGTTTTATAAGGAAACTTAAATTAAAGAAGCACTTTGCCTTACAAAAAGCTAAAGATTCGGACGTCCAAGAAGAAATTGGAAGAGAAAATGAGAGCATGTCATTAAGGGCGTCTGACACACATACTTTCCTTGATGCTTATGATCTTATGACAACTAACGACGACTTAGAATCAGAAATAGAAACTTCTACGCAAGATCGTCTTAGAAACGTTCCTATCCTTCCTAAAGGTGCAGGATTGAGTCCTTTCACTAGTAAATCTAAATTTATACCACTTATGCCAAGGGACGCGATCGACATCTTCCACGATTGCGTCACAAATGACATCAAAAAATTGTACACAGAAACCAACAACAAACGAGGTAAAAAAGAGACATACACCAGGATGGCTTACAACAAACTAATGAAAAAGCTTGAAGGCAACCCGGACATAGTGATCAAAAGGTCGGACAAGG
Source organism: Lissotriton vulgaris (assembly GCF_964263255.1). Lineage (NCBI taxonomy): Eukaryota > Metazoa > Chordata > Amphibia > Caudata > Salamandridae > Lissotriton > Lissotriton vulgaris. The sequence continues at coordinate 1,712,195,811 of NC_141687.1, forward strand.
GGGGCAATTTGGTTCTTTGGCCAAAATTAGACTACATTAACGAAGCCAAACGCCAATTAGAAGACCCGGCTTGTTACATAAAAAGCACCCAAAAGGACTACGACAAAGCGATATCCAGTTTACATAAGTCTTTAAATCAATGGAAGAGGGAAGGTCTCATCTCGTCAGAAGAGCACAAATACATGTATGTGAACTTTCCAATTTTACCCTCTCTTTATCTCATCCCTAAAGTGCACAAATCCATACAACCAATACCAGGCAGGCCAATAGTCTCAGCCATTGGAAGTGCGGGAGAGAAAGTGGGAGAGTACATTGATTACTTTTTACAAGACTTTGTGAGACAACTTCCCAGTTTCATCCGAGATACTAGTGACTTTTTATCTAAAATATCTACACTAGAATGGGAAAATGAAATGTTTCTAATTTCGCTTGATGTGGAATCGCTGTATACCAGCATAGATCATGACAAAGGGTTAGCAGCAGTACAACACTACCTTTCCAGTAGACCCATCCATTATTATGAGCACAATAAGATAATCATGGGCTTGATTAAATGGTGCCTCAACAACAATTTCTTTTCTTTTGGGAAAGAAATTTACAAGCAACAAAGGGGCGTGGCGATGGGGGCCTGCTTCTCTCCCAGCTATGCGTGCTTGCACGTTGGCTGGTGGGAGGAGCAGGTCCTCAAAGTGCGCCACAAGACATGGATGGAGCATCATGTTAGATACTTCTTAAGATACATAGATGATATCTTTATTATCTGGAAGGGTAGCAAACAGGAAGCTTTGCGTTTTATTGATGACATCAACGATAATTCGCTTAACCTTCATTTCACGGCCAATATCAGTGAAAATCGCATCCAATTTTTGGATGTGGAGGTGTATGTCTCCAATGGAATAGTCAACACCACCCTCCACAGAAAACAGACGGCTGGCAACGCCACATTGCATGCTTCCAGCATGCATCCCAGACACACAATCTCGGGAATCCCCTATGGGGAAATCCTGAGATTAAAAAGAATATGCAGCTCTCCCTCGGATTTTGATGCCTGCTTGGCAGAACTCATGGCCAGATTGAGGGCCAGGGGTTACTCTGAGCGGATATTAAATACTGCATTAAAAAAATCCTTGACTAGATCTAGGGAGAGTCTCTTCCCTGACTCATCTTTGGAAATCGAACCTCCTCCTACAACTACACCCCAACTGGAGTGCCCACGTCTGATCACGACTTTCAGTAGAGAAGACAGAAAAATTAGGTCAATTTTGAACAAACATTGGCCGATTGTTATGAGCGACCATATTCTCAACACTAAGTTGCCCTCTTCTACCACAGTGACTTTCAGACGAGCTAGAACCATGGGCAGCCACTTAGATAAAGCAACACCGGAATTGAAATCCAAAATTCCATGGCTTCGCCCAACCAATGGTTTCTTTAAATGCTCCAGTTGTAGGGCTTGTAAGTTTGGGGTCACTACCACCCAGTACTACACCCCATTTAGTAAAGTTGCCAAAAACATCCATGGCAACTACAACTGCAAGACTGATCATGCTGTTTATGTTCTGACGTGCACCTGTGGGCTTAGATATGTTGGAAGCACTAAGCTCCAGGTGCACGCCCGAATTCTACAGCATCTCAGGGCCATTTTGCATAGTGACCCCGCGTACCCTGTCGCCCGTCACTTCAAACGAATGCACAACAAAGACCTTAGTTGTTTAAGCTATTTCGTGATAGGGGAAGTTCCTTTATCTAGAAGAGGAGGAGATCGTGAGGTCCAACTCAGAAAATTGGAGTCCAAATATATATTGGAGCTCGATAGCCGTTGGCCTAATGGGCTCAACAATATTGAGGAGATGCATCACTTTCTATAAATTCATTTGACCTTGCCAGCCTCTGATTCCACCTTCATCTGTGTTCTGATTCAGGGCTCTTCTAGTTAGGTTCCCTATTAGAAGTCCCATATATATGTCCCTTATTCTGCAATTACAACTGGTGAAACTCACATCGACCTTCACCCATAGGGACATCTATGCACTTTACTTGGCAACTTTTAGGCACTAGGCATCGCTATATATATACAATTTTCATACATTCTTATTCACATATCACGTACTATATTTCGATAAAAATGTATTATCTTTTAATTGTACAGTGATTTTTACCATTTTGTGAGTACCATGTATAGAATTTTGATATTGATATTATTTTGATCTTGGGCTTAGTGTTGCACATGAAAGAGCGTATATATGTATATATCGAATGACACAGATAAGTACTTTGTAAATAACTATGAGAGGGCTCTTTAGTTGGGTGTGTATATAGTTTGTTAGTGGGGTGTGTATATATACATACAGTTATTGCCATTTATGTTGCTTTATTTTGTTTTATACAAGCACATAGGATTCTAGTAATCCATTGAAATATTCACTTCTTATAAAATGGGCTAGGTTTGTGGGGTGGTGGGTATAAAGGTGGGGATGTGTATAGATATGTATATATATGAATTAGAAATCTCTTTATACATATTGTAATTTTTAGCTTCTTGATAGAATGGTCCGTCTTGTTCTATTTTGACCTTTCAAATAGAAATAATTAGTAACTAGGATGATGAATTTTTGTATTTAAACATTGAAAAATGATGCCTAATTATCAATAATTGTTTCAGTGGTAGTTCCATATGTTTCCCGCTAAAATCTTGCACTTTATTACAATTCTTTCATCACTTATGCACTTTTAGGCACATGCACTTTACTATTTTTGCTGCTAAAGGTATTAGATTGCTTATTTGCACATATGAAAGATATTTCTTTTCTTAAATGAAATTCAACAGGAAAAGATTGTACCTTGGTATATTTGCATATAATTGACTATATGTTGATGATTTACTGGATTTAACCAGTGATAATTTCTTGTATGTCTATTCAGCAATAGCAACCATATATCAGCGGTAGTGCATTCTCACTGTTTATTATTTACCACAAGATCATGGTGGGCGTCACCAGGGGGTGGCGCCCAACTCACTGCATACACCTATAAAAAGAGCATAATTGAATGTTAACATGTTGCAGCGTGACCAAGGGCTTTCCGCCCGAAACGCGTCGCTGGTTCTGTTTTAATCTGCAATAAAAATTACCATCTTGCTGAATTGCTGGTCCGTCCCTCTTCCTTGCTGGCGTGGAGGCAGTGTCTGCGAGCGCAGAGCAGGCTGGGGAGGAGCCTTTCTTCATATATATATATATATATATATATATATTAGCTTTTAAAAAACCAATGAAATTCACTGAAAAAACCATAGGTTATAGACTATATATAGTTAGAAATTAGCCTTTAAAAAACCTTGGAAATTCACTGAAAAAACCATAGGTTTTAGGCCTTATATAGTTAGGAATTAACATATAAAAAACCATTGAAATTCCTCCTATATAGTTAGCTGGACATTTTATTGATTTAAAACCAATGAAATTCCACATATAGTTAGTTGCACTAACTATATATTTCGCGCATCCGCAATCCAATGCTGATGATGTCACATATTACATCATTCATGACATGGTCAGTGACATCACTGATGACATCACTGATGACAGCTCATTTAACATCAATGATCACACCACTGATGATATACTTCATGTGATAATACAATGCACCTCCTTACACTCTAATATAACCTCTGTTACACCTAGTGTAAAATACAGAGTATCATTTTTGAAACTATTGACACACCAATACCATTTGCTACATACGCACTCAATTATTGCTACGTCTACATGCACATTCATTCATTCACCCATAAGGTCACTCGTACATACAGTCACTCATCATTACAACACTATCATATGCACTCATACACCTATGCAAGACACTCACACACTGCCACTCATCCATGGAGTTCCTCACACACCTAGTCAGTCCTGTAAAGAATCAATCACACTTTGATTTCTTCATCTATACAGTTAAACACAGAACAGCTTACATTTTCACAGATATACTAACACATACTTACTCACTTATACAGTCAAATCCTTCATCCATACTCTTATACATCCACTCATTCTTCAATATGTAAAACATATTTAAACTTTACAAAAACACACAGACACTGAATGATGTCATCAGTGATGTCATTTGAGATGTCATCAGTGATGTCATCAGTGATGTCACTGACCATGTCATGAATGATGTAATATGTGACATCATCAGCATTGGATTGCGGATGCGCGAAATATATAGTTAGTGCAACTAACTATTTGTGGAATTTCATTGGTTTTATATCAATAAAATGTCCAGCTAACTATATAGGAGGAATTTCAATGGTTTTTATATGTTAATTCCTAACTATATAAGGCCTAAAACCTATGGTTTTTTCAGTGAATATATATATATATATATATATATATATTACCTAGTAGGTAGTTATAGTTAGGATTTTTTTCAATGCAAAATCTCAAAATTCTATTGTGAATAACTTTGGCACCAGTTGATGAATCTGCCTGAAAATTTCCTCAAATTTGCCTCGCGGAGCTTCGGTCCTTCCTTTAAAGTTTGGGGGGGGATTCGTGAAGTGGGGGCCGAGATATAAGGGGGTCCCAAAACGTGTTTATCCCCATGTTAATTTCCATAGCGCAGTCGAACTCACTTTTAGCCCGAACGGCTGAATGGATTTCCACCAAACTTGGCAAAATTGTAGGGACTGGTAGCCCGATGTGCCTTTGCTATGTCTCAAGATATGTGCTCCAGTGGATTTTAAGTAGGTTAAAAAAAATATATATTCATGGCCGCGCCCCGGTATGCACACCGGGGCGCGCTCCGGGCACGCCACGCGAGGTGCGCACGGAAAGCTGATTGGTTCTCGGGTGTCTGTAAACATTCGAACCAGTCCGGAGCGGCCGCCATCTTGTGTCTCGGTAGGATCGAGACACAAGAGGTGGCAAAAACAAAGGGGGAAATGACCATAAGGGGGCAGAGTAGACCCCCCTGACCCCCTAGGTTTGATGTGGGGGCTATAAAAGGGCCCCGTGGGGCAAAAAAATATTATTATTTTTTTTTTGATTTGCGCGGGGGGAGCGCCCGGTACGCGCACCACGGAGCGTACCGGGGAGCGTTCCATGGGAAAAAAGAATGATAGAGTTTTAAAAAAATTTAGCCTTTTTTTATAATTTGGAGGTAGTTCTAAAAAGAACTGTTTTTTTTCTTCTTTTTGTTGTTTTATATTTTTTTTAAGTTTTTTGAACATTTTGTACTTTTTTTGGCTTTTATGAACTATTTTGTATTTCTTTTGTTATTTTTATGGGGAGAAACAAAAAACAGGGAATTGAAAATGGCTCAACTGGAGTAAAAAAAAAAAAAAGGAAAAAATTAGGGTTTTTTGGGGCAATTGTGGTTGTCACCAGCAAGGATGATGAGCTTTAGGTCCTGCTCACCATAGGAGATGGTCTTACCACAAAAAATACATGTTACCCTAAATTCTCCAAAACGTGGTTGTATGCAAGGGATTGTCTCCCTTGCCTCTGGTCCCGATGGAGTGGGTTGTTTTCGTTTGTAGGTGCTGGGTGTAGATTGGGGAGGGTTGCTGGCCAGTTCTCTCATCACTGCGGCAGCATAGTTGTTCGGATGCTTGCGCTGCATGTGTCTAATCATGGTACTATTCCCAAATGAATATTTTTTATTTGGGTTAACCCTTGAAAGTTCCATGTCACAGATAAGGCAAGTCACCTTTGCCGCATTCACTTTCTTTTTTCCCTCAGGGATGGAAAAAAACTCCCATACAATGTGTGGCTTGGGTTGGTATGGGGTATTGTGTTCTTCCAGCCACCTCCTCCTGCTCCCCTCCTCCTCTTCCTCCTCCTCCTCTTCTTCTTGACCACCAAAGTGATGTTGTGGTGGTCCTCTTGGTGGTGGTGGTGGTGGAGATCCTCCAGCTGATGCTGCTACTGTAGTCATTTCAAAGTACAAAGTATACCTCAAAGATTTCAAAACAGGTCTTCCTCAGTCAAAGGACAAAGTCAGAATAAGGAAACAAGATGGGGGCTTTCATCATTTGGAAAGAAAAATGTCCTGAACCAATGAGAAGTGTTATTTTCAGGTCACAAGACCAGGGGTTTCATCATTATGAAACCAAAACTGTTCTGCACCAATTAAAAGTGTTATTTTCAGGTCACATGACCCGACGCACTTACGCGACGCGCCCCCGGGCGCGCCCGGGGGCGCGCCCTGGTTCACGTCACGTAAGCGCATCGGATGCTTACGTTGCACAATCGTATGCGCTCGAGTGCTTCCGGGTGCGTTTACGCCGTGCGTATCACGAGTACGCGGCTACGCGGTTCGTCACAATGATGTTTTCGGTCAGGGCATTGGCACTAACGGGACGCTCCCCGGTGCGCGACCCGGGAGGCTTCAAACGACTACGCTTTCCGGGGTGCTAACCGGGGCGCGCCCCGGGAGCGCTCCAGGGCAAAAAATAAATAAAATAAAAAAATATATATATACATTAAAAATTTGTTTTAAATACAAATATAATATAGGATTCATTCATTTTCAAAAATATTACATTTCATAGCTATAGACATTTGCTATTAACAACATTTTGAAATTCACTGAAAAAAACAGGTTTGGGGCCTTATATGTAGTTAGGAATTAGCATTTAAAAAACCTATGAAATTCACTGAAAAAACCATAGGTTTCACACCAGTTATAGTTAGGAATTAGCATTTAAAAAACCTATTAAATTCACTGAAAAAACCATAGGTTTCACACCAGTTATAGTTAGGAATTAGCATTTAAAAAACCTATTAAATTCACTGAAAAACCATAGGTTTCACATCAGTTATATTTAGCTGGAAATTTTACTGACATAAAACCATTGAAATTCCCACGTTATAGTTAGTTGGACTCACTATAACTTGCGCGCCTGCAATGCACTGCTGATGACGTCACATATTACATCACTCATGACATGGTCAATGACATCACTCATGACATCACTGATGACACCATCCTTGTGACAGAGTGACAGACCTCCTTTCAGTGTAATGTAACCCTTGAAACACATTAAAAAATAGAAACTAACATTTTCAAAAAATGGAGATACCCATACCAGTTACAACAAACAATTCAGTAATTCCACCATCTATATACACATCCACTCATTCACCAACAGTTCGATATAGTCACTTATACATATACTCACTCATCATATGTAGTGATACACCTATACATCCTGTTACACACCGACAGTCATCCAAAAGTTACTCACACACATACTCACACATGCAAATAAACTATTGAACATCCATTTATTTGCATATACAAGTATACACACACTAGCACATTACTTCTAAGGAAACTTACACATACTTACTCTCATAAACAATCACTTATAGAAACACATACTTATCTAAACAGGAACTCTTACAATCTCTCACTCTCACATATACTTACTGATATACATCAATACTTACAAATACTAGATTAAAACATATGTCGTTACTAATAAAGACACTAGTGAGACAGTCATTCACTCACTAACACACACATTTACACACTCATCCACCCTTACAATCCTACACATATGCTGTCTTCAAAACATATACAAACAGTGAGTCAGTCACCAACCCATGCAGCCACTTATACACAAAGTGAAACACTGATACATATATTTAAATATTTTAAAATTACTCGCTAATATATGTATTCACTAAGATACACTTTATAAGCCAGTTAACCAATCAATTTTTTTTTAAAAAAAACATCCATTTAGACACTTATTTAAAAATGTATTCTTCCATCGACCTTTACAAAAACATATATAAAACATATTTATTTTTCAGAAAGACACACATTCACTGGATGGTGTCATCAGTGATGTCATGGGTGATGTCACTGACCATGTCATGAGTGATGTAATATGTGACGTCATCAGCAGTGCATTGCAGGCGCGCAAGTTATAGTGAGTCCAACTAACTATAACGTGGGAATTTCAATGGTTTTATGTCAGTAAAATTTCCAGCTAACTATAATTGATGTGAAACCTATGGTTTTTTCAGTGAATATATAGATATATATATATATATATATATATATATATATATATATATATATATATATATATATATATATATATATATATATATCTATATATTCACTGAAAAAAACATAGGTTATAGACCATATATAGTTAGGAATTAGCATTTACAAAACCTTATTTTACTCACACAAAACCATTGAAATTCGCATATATAGTTAGTTGCACTAACTATATTTCGCGCACCGGCAATCCACTGCTGATCATGTCACATATTACATCATTCATGACATGGTCAGTGACCTCACTGATGACATCACTGATGACATCTCAAATGACATCACTGATGACATCACTGATGACATCTCAAATGACATCACTGATGACATCACTGATGACATCTCAAATGACATCACTGATGACATCACTGATGACATCTCAAATGACATCACTGATGACATCACTGATGACATCTCAAATGACATCACTGATGACATCACTGATGACATCTCATTTGACATTACTGATCACATCACTGATGACATCATTCATGTGATTATACGATGAACCTCTTCAGACTCTAATATAACCTTAGATACACTCAGTGTAAACAGACACTCACAGACTGTCACTCATCCATGGAGTTACTCACACACCTAGTCAGTCATGCAAAGAATCAATCACACCTCCATTTCCTCAACTATACAGTTATACACACCTTACTTATTCAAACATATACTAACACATATTTACTCTCTTATACAATCCCTGATACAAGTTCACAATGATCCATACAGCCACTCACACATTCACTGGCTCTTATGCACAGTTATTTATATATGTCAACTCTCACATGTATTGTGTTTTACAAATGTACTTACTTTGACATGTAGCACTGAGATAGCCATTCACTCACCAATACACTCATGCACACAGTCAACCGTCCATACAGCTGTTTCCACATGCACTTTTGAACCCATACATCTAGTGAATCAACTGCTCACACATCTATGCACAGTCATACACCTCCCAGCCACCCACACACACACTCAGTCTCCCATACAAATACTTGGGCAGCCAATCAATAACCCATATAGTTACTCATATAGCTACTGATCAACACATGCAGCAGTTTACAGAACAACAGACATAATGATGCACAAATTAAGACAGTTTAGTCACTAACCCATGCACTCAATGAGACACATTTAATCACTCACTCATACAGTCAGTCATGCACCTACTAAATCCTTCATCCAGACACTTATACATCCACTCATTCTTCAATATGTAAGACATATTTTAACTTTACAGAAACATACAGTCACTGGATGTTGTCATCAGTGATGTCATCAGTGATGTCATTTGAGATGTCATCAGTGATGTCATCAGTGATGTCACTGACCATGTCATGAATGATGTAATAAGTGACATGATCAGCAGTGGATTGCGGGTGCGCGATATATAGTTAGTGCAACTAACTATATATGCGAATTTCAATGGTTTTGTGTGAGTAAAATAAGGTTTTGTAAATGCTAATTCCTAACTATATATGGTCTATAACCTATGGTTTTTTCAGTGAATTTTCAAGGTTTTGTAAATGCTAATTCCTAACTATATATGGTCTATAACCTATGGTTTTTTCAGTGAATTTCAATGGTTTTTTAATACCAAATATCAAAAGCTGTAAAATGTATTTTTCTTTTAAAGGAAAAATATATTTTATATGTATTTAATATAATTTTTTTATGTATATACATTTTTTGAGGGAACGAATTTATCAACTATCATGCTGAAGAAGAGTGTGGGAAAAAAAAAACAAAGAGGAGGACTAAGAGGAAAGAACAATCAGTTCAAAAATACAATTGCTTTAAAGCATGAAGTGCTTTTCCACACATTTACATTTAAATAACCCATATTAGAACATACAAAATATCTACAGAGGAGACGGTGTACATTGAATTTTAGACTCTTCATTGGTACCTACATGTTGGTACTTACATCACCCACACAACACAACAGCTCTATTCAGAGCTACCCTACCTCAAAGCACTCTAAAATATTATTTTACTATTTCCCTTGGTTTTCCCCTTGTTACGCTTTCCGGAACGCTACCCGGTGCGCGGACCGGGCGCCGCTAACCAAGCGAAAATTTGAAAAAAAGAGGTTGTTTTTTTTTACATATATGGGCCTCCTCAGCCACCCTCAGAAAACCTAGGGGGTCAGGATATGTCTCCCGTGCCCCCTCATACCCATTCCCAACATTGTTTATCCTCCAACTTGTGACTAAATTCGTCCGAAACACAAGATGGCGGACTCCCGTTACGCTACCGGTGAGCTACCCGGTTCGCGTACCGGGTAGCGCTTCCACCGCGAAAAATCGAAAAAAAATGTATTTTATTTTTTTGCCCCGCGGGGCCCTTTAATAGTCCCCACATCAATCCTAGGGGGTCAGGAGGGGTCTACCTTGCCCCCTTTCATTCATTTCCCCCTTCGTTTATTTCCACCTCTTGTCTCTCGATCCTACCGAGAGACAAGATGGCGGCCGCTCCTGACTGTTTAGAATGTTGACAGTCACCGGAGAGCCAATCCGCTTCTCCTCGCGAAGTTCCGTTACGCGTTTTTTACGCGAACCGGGGCGCTAACCGGGACGCTGTCACAGATATATATATTTTTTTGAACGTTAATCTCTCAAAATCCACTGGAGCACATATCTTGAGACCTAGCAAAGGCACATGGGGCAAACAGTCTCTACAATTTTGCCAAGTTTCATAGAAATCCATTCAGCCGTTCAAGCTAAAAGTGAGTCCAACCGCCCTATGGAAAACTCAATGTTAAAAACACTTTTTGGAACCCCCCTTTTTTCTCGGCCCCCGCTTGACGAAACCCCCCCAAACTCTGAGGGGACGCTCAGAAACAAAATGTGCCATTTTCCTGAAAATTTCAGCCAATTCCGTCCATCAACGCCAAAGTTATTCAACATAGAATTTTTCAGAAATCCCTATTCAAAAAAATCCTAACTATATATATATATATATATATATATATATATATATATATATATATATATATATATACATATATATATATATATATATATATATATATATATATATATATATACATATATATATATATATATATAACATTTCTATGGCGTAATGAAACCCCTCATTTTGTTCCTTTTCAAATTAAATGTATTAAGTGTTACCACTTTATTCCAATCAAGATGACTTCAGGTGTGCCATACTTTTGTCATAAGTAAGACTGGTTAGCGTTCTAGTTGTTCTGTAGAACACTCTGGGACATTCTGTCATTGGGCTATAGTTGGGCTACATCTGGCTGATATTTGGGCTACATTTGGGCTCTTTTGTCTCTGGTGGCCATCTTGGGAGACTGCATATCAGAATTTTTTAAATGAAATATAAGAGGATTTGAGAAGTCACTTAAAATGTGCCCTAATTTTTCTTTCTTCAGCACTAATCAAAAATTCTATGGCAAAATGAACCCCCTCATTTTGTTCCTTTGCAAATTAAATGTTTTAAGTGTTAACACTTTATTCCAATCAAGATGACTTCAGGTGTGCCATACTTTTGTCATAAGTAAGACTGTTAGCGCTCTAGTTGTTTTTTAGAACACTCTGGGACATTCTGTCACTGGGCTATAGTTGGGCTACATCTGGCTGATATTTGGGCTACATTTGTTTTTTTTTGTCTCTGGTGGCCATCTTTGGGCTACATTGGGCTACATTGGGCTACATTTGGGCTCTAACATATATATAGCCCAATGTAGCCCAATATATATTTTTCAAAGTTAATTTTCGTAAAAACCACTGGAGCATATATCTTGAGACATAGCAAAGGCACATCGGGCTACCAGTCCCTACAATTTTGCCAAGTTTTGTGGAAATCCATTCAGCCGTTCGAGCTAAAAGTGAGTCCAACCGCCCTATGGAAAACTCAATGTTAAAAACACGTTTTGGGACCCCCCTTTTTTCTCGGCCCCCGCTTGACGAAACCCCCCCAAACTTTCAGGGGACGCTCAGAAACAAAATGTGCCATTTTCCTGAATATTTCAGCCAATTCCGTTCATCAACGCCAAAGTTATTCAACATAGAATTTTCAGAAATCCCTATTCAAAAAAATCCTAACTATATATACCTACTGGCGACCGCCAGTGGGTAATATATATATATATATATATATATATATATATATATATATATATATATGTATATATCACGCTCAAAAAATCCTCTCCCTTGAAGAAAGGAAACAGCACTCCGGCAGCAGCAGTTACAGTAATTTATTTCAGCAGCAAAACAAACGTTTCGGCGTTAGCCTTCGTCAGTGTTTCTCACCAATACCAAGCAGTTCCGGTTAAATAAAGATTTGTTAACAGGGGTAAACACCAACACGGGACCAGCCCTACAAACATCAAAATAGGCGCCATCTTGGAACATGTTTCTATGATGAATACTAATGCAAAATATCACCGAAAATCAGGATATTCACAAGAACGAAGGGCGTAAGCACAATAAAGCCGTGGATCGGCATGTGTCCCTATACAGATGCGTACCATGTAACAAATGTATACAAACAATATAATACTCGGAACTGCATTAGGATGTTCAGCACATTTCATATTAGCATTAATAAACTGTAATATATATTTAAAATGATAATACAGATAATTGCATATCATGAAATGACCATCATAGAGCGAAAACTACCAAGCCTCTGACACTGGGACAAGAGAAACACTTAATCTGAAGGGCAATTAAAGAATAAACATATTTTATAATCACATATTCAAATTTTCCAATTTTCATAGATAGAGCTTGAAAAGTGATAATTCGTTATCAATAAATGATATACCGGAGCACCAGATAAATCGAAATGATACTTCTAAAAAGCCTTTTGATAAAGCCAATGATTTCTGCAGGGCACAACTTCACATCATAGTCAAGAGCAAAGACACATAATTAAATTCATTATAGATGTCGATAGTAATGAAGGCAGAGCCAGACTAGATGGTAAAACCGTCTCGCCCAGTTCAGTACATAAAAATTACAGATGTTATTCATTATTTGCCAAGGTGTACTGCCATTTCCTCCCCGCTATTCATACCTTTTGGGTGCTTAGTGGACAGATCGATAATATATCTTGATTCAAGGCGTCGTAGCCTCCTAAGTCTGTCTCCTCCCCGTGGGCTACACGGAACATGGTCTAACCCAAAGAATTGCAATTTGTTTCTATCTTTGTTATGGTGTTCCGCAAAATGCCGGGCTACTGGGTACGAGGGGTCTACTCTATCAATTGCCCTAAGATGCTCCAGCACTCTTAACTTAAGTTGGTTGATGGTGCTCCCAATGTAGCGTAAGCCACATGGGCATATTAGACAATACACGGCATAGACAGTACTACATGTGATGAATTTATGGATCTTATTTGTTCTGCCAGCATCCGGGATATCATAATGGAGCACCCTCCGGCTGTTAGCGCATGCTTTGCACTTTCCACAGGGAAAGAACCCACTCATTTCACTAAGAGTGTTAGGTTGGGTCAAAAAGAACAGAAAAGATGATGGACCCTTACTAGGCTAAGCACCTGACTAACTATCCCCTGAACGGTATGTACACCCCTCAGATCAAACAAGGGGACTGTGTGCACACTGCATGGCACCCATCAACACTGTGCCTTTTCCCTTGGGAATTTTTTTTACAGTACATACAACCGCAAAGGTGCACCACATAAGTTGTTACAGTTGTAATGAAAATGATATATCTTGGAGATGTAGTTGTTCTTCTTCAAATCCTTTATTTTCAAAAACATTCAGTCAAACATAAACAGCCGACGCGTTTCGTCCCAACCTGGGACTTCTTCAGGGCTTAAAGTTAATCAGACGTCGCATGCGTGGGAGAAGTACCGTAACAATAAGACTTACTGTTGCTGGCAAGTAGAGCTCAAGACCACGCCACGGCACTTCTCCCACGCATGCGACGTCTGATTAACTTTAAGCCCTGAAGAAGTCCCAGGTTGGGACGAAACGCGTCGGCTGTTTATGTTTGACTGAATGTTTTTGAAAATAAAGGATTTGAAGAAGAACAACTACATCTCCAAGATATATCATTTTCATTACAACTGTAACAACTTATGTGGTGCACCTTTGCGGTTGAGTGTTAGGTTGGGTAATAGGAGCGTCCAGATGGCTATGCACCAGCATATCCCCCAGGGACCTAGCCTTACTGAAGGTCACCAGTGGGTATGGTGGCAGATCTTCTTTTAGCACCTCATCGGTGAGCAAGATGTGGCAGTTCTTGCGCATCATTGCTTTAAGTTTATTGGCACCTGTGGAGTATGGTGTTATCATCCTAAATGTACAGTGTAAAAATCATGGCATAATGTCAACAAAATAAGTGGGAGAAAGTGCATGAAAGAACCACAAGGCAATATAATTATAAAAAACTTTGTTTCATTTAATAAATATACAAATGTTCATATTAAAAACAATCAATAAAACAACATAAGTTCAAAACCAATTATAGAACAAACAAATATACAGTTTCCATACAATATATAAAAGAATATAAATAAAAATTACAGTGACAATCAATAATGTTCACAGTGGCAATCAATAATGTTCGACGCGCGTTTCGGCGTTGTAAGAAACGCCTTCTTCAGGAGCACAAACTTTATCTGAAAAACATAGTTTATTCAAAATTAATACAAACATTTTTGTGACCATTTAATTTCAAAAACATTTCTAATTTACATAAATGTAAAAAAACAAAAAACAGGTGCCTTAATGACATTTCCTCCCAACCCTATGCTTGTATAGCAAACTGAATAAAGCTAAACAAGGTACAAAACTAGTAGTACTATATTTGAGCAGTTGTAATTCAGAGAAGGATAATTCAGAACCAAAAAAGGTTTATTTGATATAAACTGTGTAGTTATACACTTATTGAATAAACATGGGGACTTGGCCAAGACACTAGGTTGGAAAACAGTCTCATACTTCGCTTACCAATCTATGGGTGTACCCCTTGTGACGGTCTCTACCCAAAATACAGAAATATACACAGTCTACTAAGATGGATAGATATATATACGTGGTATCGCAGGGGGCAGGCCTATCTAGCCACCAACTATTACCTACAAATAGGTTTTTCTTCATTAGTATGTCCGCCATGACTTGGATGTTTATAGATGTATATACGTATATCAGGTGCTGGAGTTGGCTAACTCTCGATTATTTGAAAGTTAATGATTCAAGGTCTATATAGTTTTGCGACCTGAATTTTATTAACTGTGGAGCACTTACCTAATTTCAGATCCTAAGGGTGATGGTGTACCGAGGACTGTGCTTTCTTTTTCTTTCTCTTTTAATTTCTATGTCCCTTGATTTTAGTCTGGAGTAGGGTAATACGATGTTGAAAAGAAGATAAGAACTATCAACTATGGTTGCCATAATACACGTAAGATTCATGAACACATTAAATCGAAATTTTATGCATGATTGATGAAGAGTAGTGACATAAGATTGCCTTAAATTTACAGAGCACACATTTTTTGTACTTAACGATCTGATAATTGCAAATAAGCACTGTTTAATATTTGAATCAGATGATTCTCTCAATGAGTAGTTGCTATTCTGATGGAAGTTCCAAGGGAAGTATACATTCATGCTTTAGATGGACAAAAACCTTGTACTTCATATATGAGGAAAGTTATTTCAGTAGAAAAAGCTCGATGTCAAGGATAATTAGCCTGAGCTTACCGTGACACATTATCGCTGAATGTTCGCATCAAGGTGACACCATCTAGATGGATCGATGTAGTATCCCTTATCCCTTTATTCGACTTTAATGTGATTTTTCGTAAAAACTTGGATCTAAGTAAGGAAAGCAGGGTGTAGAGATACTCAAAAGAGGGGCACAACGTTGTTGCTTAGCTTAAAATATATTTCTTTCACAAAACGAACTTAAGGATTTCTAAAGTAACTAAATATCCTTACCGATAAAACAACAGAATGTTGTGTTATTATTGTGAAAGTACAACAAGGATGAATGTTGCCGTCCTGGAGCTGCGATAGTTTACTTGTCCATATATACGGAACTTCTAATCCTTCTGGGAGGTACTAAATACAAAAGACACGTAGTGCAACTATCAATTACAGGAAGTTCGGTAGAAATAATCCTTTTGATAAGACAAACAATGGATAACATCTTATAAGCCACATCGCCTTACCTAGAGCAGAGATGTGTATTGCTAATGTTTTCGTGCGGGCGGTGCAAATGATAAATGCCGGCGTCCCGTAGCTGTGGGAAGGTTATATCCCCGTCAAGTTAACAATACTGAATCTGAAAATAAATAAAATAGACCCATAAAGGATCGAGATTACCTATAATTATCGGGTACTTTAACGACTACAAAGAGAGGCCCAGCGTGAGGCGGAGTTCTTACCGGTAGGGAAGTTCCCGTTCTATTCGTATCAAACCGCGGGAGCCGAAAAAGATGGCTGCTGGCGTCCCGCAGCCGTTGGAAAAAATATCACCTGATGCACGCAACAACGCATCCTTATATATGGACCACTCGGTTTGGTCTGAGGGTGACGTATATTTTCTGTGGTCACACCCATCATTAAAGGGAAATACCTCTCAAAATGTTACAGAGGCCAGATAGCAGACGGTGAATCGCACGAACGAAATATTTAACAGTACATGTATATGGTGCTGAGGGTGTCATGTATAGACATAATTCCCGATCCATATATTCATAAGGTATGGTATGGCATACATATTCTCAATCCAAAGAGAACAATGTATGAAAACTAGTATCGCGTATATAATCTCAATCAATGGAGATATGTATATATACGGGGGAGACTGTAGAAAACCCGATGTTACTATAGTAATACTGATAGAGAGGACGACTAATACGAATGTATTCGTATATGTAGTCACAGAAAAGTATAATCTTCTGATAGAATCTATTGACGGGATAGTTAGTCGTGATAGCCTGTACATAGCTGATCAATGTTTTATTTCACAACAAAATAAGTCCCATCTTTTCGTTTACAATATATTGTAGTGAAAGATGATTTATAACTGGAATGTACAAACAGCCGAGAGTACATTCTCAGCGATTCTCATATAACTTCTACTAGTATAGGTAGTCAATGCAGTAACTGCTCTTAAATATTAACTGTAAGTCTGGCTAATTGGTCTTATCCTGAGCAAGGAACAGATATACGGACATCACATGGGAGTAGCTACTGTATAGCATTCTCCCATGGAATTTCGCTGTTAAGTCCCCTTTTAAATGTGTCCAGAACAAAAATCCAGTATACCTCTCTCTTCTTCCTAATGGCACATCCACCTTTGCTGTCTGGTATCTTTATTTTCTCTAAGATGCGCCAATGAAATTCATCTAGTTTATGGTTCTTATCGAGAAAATGTTTCACTAAAGGTGCAGTTAATTTCTTAGTCTTTATGGCCGATCTATGTTCGGTTAGACGTGTTTGAATTGGTCTACAAGTTTCGCCGACGTAGCCTAAGCCACACAGGCAGCTGATAAAATAAACCACATTTGTGGTTTTACAGTTCCATAAATCCTTCGCTTTGGCCATAAATCCATTGTGGGTGAACTCTTCACCACCTAGGATGTTTTTGCATGATTTGCAAGAGGATCATGGAACTGTTCCTCGTACAGGGAGATTGGTAACTAAGGATCTTTGCATATGGTTGGCATTGGAATGTTTAGTATTGAACCTAGAGTGAACAATCTTGTCTTTTAAATTTCTGTTCCTCCTATGGGCAAATAAAAAATATGTAAATGTAAATTGATACTTGTATAGCGCACTACTCACCCGTAAGGGTCTCAAGGCGCTTTTTTACGAATACCGCTGTGGAACCCATCCTGGCTTTCCCTGTGAGGCGTCCACTCCTGGGCACCCCCAAGGTGGAGGCCAGGCATCCTTAGCGTTGTGGGGGCCGTTGTGGAGATTAAGCAAGCTATTGCCCAGAGTTGCAGAGTGGAACTCCATGATTGGAATAGGCACCGAGGCGAGAATTATCAGGTCCGTGGAATTTTTGAGCCCAAGACCCGCCGAGGCGGTGAATTGAACCCTGGTCCCGGGCTAGACCTCTGAATCAGGGTCTGCCGCTCTAACCATTGAGCCACACTTCTCCAAATAAAGGTTTTGACAAAACAGAGTTAGAAGTTGGATTGCAGTTAAGAATGTGCCAGTTGGCATTGATAATCTGTCTTATACGTTCGTTCATTGTGGAGTGGGTGGTCACACACACAAGTTGATCTTTCATAGGTTGTTCTTTAGGAGCTAGTAGGGCATCGCGATCAAAAAAGCGTGCTCGCTTATATGAGTTTCTTATAAGCCTATGTGGATATCCACTGTCCAAAAATGTATTTCGCATTATTGCTGCCTGTCTGTCGTAGTCCGCTAAGTTAGTACAATTCCTGCGGACTCTTAGAAATTGCGAGAAGGGGATACTCTCACGTTGGCTTTTTGGGTGGAAACTACTAAAATGTCCACTCCAGGATCAACCTGACTGATGATAACCTCAGGTTCACAGCACAATATAGCGAAAACCAAGTGGAGTTCCTAGACCTGTTAATTCGAGAAAACAACAGAAAATTAGAGGTGGACCTTTTTGTCAAATCAACAGCACGTAACACACTATTACATTTTAGTAGTTTCCACCCAAAAAGCCAACGTGAGAGTATCCCCTTCTCTCATTTTCTAAGAGTCCGCAGGAATTGTACTAACTTAGCAGATAAAATTTGTGGCTCCTGAAGAAGGCGTTTCTTACAACGCCGAAACGCGCGTCGAACATTATTGATTGCCACTGTGAACATTATTGATTGTCACTGTAATGTTTATTTATATTCTTTTATATATTGTATGGAAACTGTATATTTGTTTGTTCTATAATTGGTTTTGAACTTATGTTGTTTTATTGATTGTTTTTAATATGAACATTTGTATATTTATTAAATGAAACAAAGTTTTTTATAATTATATTGCCTTGTGGTTCCTTCATGCACTTTCTCCCACTTATTTTGTTGATATTATGCCATGATTTTTACACTGTGTATTTCCCTGTATTAAGAATTGATATTCCGAACAGGGGGTCCTTGTTATTTACACTGTATCATCCTAAATGAATCCTTTTTAGAGACACTCAACCCTTTCTGTTTCTTTTTGAGCAGGTCCTCCCCGGGGATCTTCTTGACTTTTTTCAGTGTGCTTTGTAAAAGTGGTTCGTCATACCCTCTTAAACGAAAGCGGGCCAGGCAATCTGAAGCAGCCGCCTCAAATTTCCAGTCTTGGGTACTATTCCTCTTGATTCTCAAGAGTTCCCCATAGGGGATACACTTGATGAGTTTAGGTGGAAGTCCACTTTTAGCAAAGAGGATAGAATTCCCCGCTGTCTCCTTGCGGTACAGCAAGGTGTGGACAAGGCCATTTTCAACGTACACCCGGAGGTCCAAATAGTTGGCTGCCACTCCACTAATTGTCCCAGATAGGTGCACGTTGTAGATGTTGTCATTAAGAGATTCGATGTATTTCTCTGCCTTGTCCCTGGTACCCTGCCACACGATGAACAAGTCATCATTGTAGCGGTACCAGTGTACCACCCTACCGCTTTCCTGGCCTTCCTTCCAGCTTCTGGGCACCCGCTCCTCCCACCAGCCAACGAACAAGTTCGCATAGCTAGGGGCGAAGCAGGTGCCATATATACATATATATATATATATATATATATATATATATATATATATATATATATATATATATATATATATATATATATATATATATATTCACTGAAAAAACCATAGGTTATAGACCATATATAGTTAGGAATTCGCATTTACAAAACCTTATTTTACTCACACAAAACCATTGAAATTCCATATATAGTTATTTGCACTAACTATATATCGCGCACCCGCAATCCACTGCTGATGATGTCACATATTACATCATTCATGACATGGTCAGTGACATCACTGATGACATCACTGATGACATCTCAAATGACATCACTGATGACATCTCAAATTACATCACTGATGACATCTCATTTGACATTACTGATCACATCACTGATGATATCATTCATGTGATAATACGATGAACCTCTTCAGACTCTAATATAACCTTAGATACAATCAGTGTAAACAGACACTCACAGACTGTCACTCATCCATGGAGTTACTCACACACCTAGTCAGTCATGCAAAGAATCAATCACACCTCCATTTCCTCAACTATACAGTTATACAAACTTTACTTATTCAAACATATACTAACACATATTTACTCTCTTATACAATCCCTGATACAAGTTCACAATGATCCATACAGCCACTCACACATTCACTGGCTCTTATGCACAGTTATTTATATATGTCAACTCTCACATGTACTGTGTTTTACATATGTACTTACTTTGACATGTAGCACTGAGATATCCATTCACTCACCAATACACTCATGCACACAGTCAACCGCCCATACAGCTGTTTCCACATGCACTTTTGAAACCATACATCTAGTGAATCAACTGCTCACACATCTATGCACAGAGTCATACACCTCCCAGCCACCCACACACACACTCAGTCTCCCATACAAATACTTGGGCAACCAATCAATAACCCATATAGTTACTCATATAGCTACTTATCAACACATGCAACAGTTTACAGAACAACAGACATAATGATGCACAAATTAAGACAGTTTAGTCACTAACCCATGCACTCAGTGAGACACATTTAATCACTCACTCATACAGTCAGTCATGCACCTACTAAATCCTTCATCCAGACACTTATACATCCACTCATTCTTCAATATGTAAGACATATTTTAACTTTACAGAAACATACAGTCACTGGATGTTGTCATCAGTGATGTCATCAGTGATGTCATTTGAGATGTCATCAGTGATGTCATCAGTGATGTCACTGACCATGTCATGAATGATGTAATATGTGACATCATCAGCAGTGGATTGCGGGTGCGCGATATATAGTTAGTGCAAATAACTATATATGGAATTTCAATGGTTTTGTGTGAGTAAAATAAGGTTTTGTAAATGCGAATTCCTAACTATATATGGTCTATAACCTATGGTTTTTTCAGTGAATTTTCAAGGTTTTGTAAATGCTAATTCCTAACTATATATGGTCTATAACCTATGGTTTTTTCAGTGAATTTTCAAGGTTTTGTAAATGCTAATTCCTAACTATATATGGTCTATAACCTATGGTTTTTTCAGTGAATATATATATACATACATATATAAACATATATCATCTGTATATCTATATAAATACAAACATAAATGCATGCATACATATACTTATATGCATACAGATGCATGTTATTTACATGAAAGTTGAAAAAACACTAATAAAAGCAAAGCTAAAAAGCCACCTCATTACAAACAGAATGGCTTTAACTTAAACGAGGGCGAGATCTATTGCATTTTCAATGCTTGTTTACTTTGGTTCCATCAAGAAGGCATTCAGATGTGTCACACATTTGCCATAAATTCTGAATGTTAGCACTCTAGTTGCACATTAGATCACTGTAGTAAAGCTACTGCTCACCAGGGACGTCTGCTGCTGGTATTCAAAGTGCATGTTTCAGTCTGCATGTCAGAATTTTTTTAATGAAATAGAAGAGGATTTGAGAAGTCACTCAAAATGATCCCTATTTTTTCTTTCTGAAGCACTAATCATACTTTCTATGGCAAAATTAACCCCCTCATGTTGTTCCTTTTTAAATTGAGTGTTTTCAGACTTACCACTTCATTCCAATCAAGATGGCTTCTGGTGTGCCATACTTTTGTCATAAGTAAGACTGTTAGCGCTCTAGTTGTTCTTTAGAACACTCTGGGACATTCTGTCATTGGGCTATACTTGGTGTACATATGGGTGATATTTGGGCTACATTCAGGCTCTTTTGTCTCTGGTGGCCATCTTGGGAGACTGTATGTCAGAATGTTTTAATGAAATTGAAGAGGGTTTGAGAAGTCACTCAAAATGTGCCCTAATTTTTCTTTCTGCAGCACTAATCATAATTCATATGGCAAAATATACCCCCTCATTTTGCTCCTTTTTAAATTAAATGTTTTAAGAGTTACCACTTTATTCCAATCAAGATGGCTTCAGGTGTGCCATACCTTTGTAATAAGTAGGACTGTTAGCGCTCTAGTTGTTCTTTAGAACACTCTGGGACATTCTGTCATTGGGCTATACTTGGGCTACATCTGGGTGATATTTGGGCTACATTTGGGCTCTTTTGTCTCTGGTGGCCATTTTGGGAGACTGCATGTCAGAATGTTTTAATGAAATAGAAAAGGATTTGAGAAGTCACTCAAAATGTGCCCTAATTTTTCATTCTGCAGCACTAATCATACTTTCTATGGCAAAATATACCCCCTCATGTTGTTTCTTTTTAAATTAAATGTTTTAAGAGTTACCACTTTATTCCAATCAAGATGGCTTCAGGTGTGCCATACCTTTGTAATAAGTAGGACTGTTAGCGCTCTAGTTGTTCTTTAGAACACTCTAGGAGGCTGCAGTAGAACACAAAGGAATCAACTGACAGTCTCTGTCCTTGTTGGATGTACATGTTTTACTGAGAATGTCAGACTTCATTTTCACATGACTGAGAAAGATAATGTGAATTTACAGAAAATATGCTTTCAGTTTAGCTTATAGATCACCTTCCAAACCACTGTGGGAAAATCATGAGATATTAGTTTTCTTTCAAACAATATTCATGATATCACAGCAGAAGGTTTTTTCACATGGTAAAATCACCTTAGAACCCACCACAATTCCTAAAACGAGTATGGTACCATCAACAAATGATTTATAATGTAACTAAAGTCCTAAAACCCTCTATTAACTACAATGCTTTTTAATGAGGTGCTATCATGTATATTGGTCCCAAGATGGCTGCCAACACTTCTTGGATGAAGTGCTGACAGCCAATCAGATCAGATGTGTGGTTAGGCTCCGCCCAGATATATATCTTTTTTTGAACCTAAATTACTCAAAATCCACTGGAGCACATATATTGAGACCTAGCAAAGGCACATCGGGCTAACAGTCCCTACAATTTTGCCAAGTTTCGTGCAAATCCATTCAGCCGTTCGAGCTAAAAGTGAGGCCAACCGCCCTATGGAAATTAACATGGGAAAAACGTGTTTTGGGACCCCCCTTTTTTCTCGGCCCCCCCTTGATGAAACCCCCCCAAATTGTCAGGGGCTGCTCAGAAACAAAATGTTCCATTTTCCTGAAAATTTCAGCCAATTCAGTCCACAAACGCCAAAGTTATTAGACATAGAATTTTCAAAAATCCCATAGAGAAAAAATCCTAACTATATATACCTACTGGCGACCGCCAGTAGGTAATATATATATATATATATATATATATATATATATATATATTCTCCAACGTGCCCCGGAACTTAGAAACGCCACTCCACAAGGATGGATTACAAATCTGTATTTGCTCACAACCACGCTGGCAGCCCCAACTGGTGTAAATCCCTGACGCGTTTCGTTGCGCCTGCAACTTAATCATAGGGAGGGGCCAACAGCAAAACCCGGTACAGTACTCCAAATGCAACTTGTCCATTTTTGCCTTAGCTTTCCAGTAAGCTGAATGCTGGGATTTGGAGTTAATTTTTCCCTTCCAGTAGGGTCCGATGGTATTTGCTTCACTCTTTTCTGCCCTTTATCATTGTCAGTGTTTCTAGCCCTCCAGTGGGCTTCGAGGCTGCTTGCATGGTTGAAATTAGGCAATCCTTCGTGCTGACAGACTGTGAAGGTATACAGTCTCGCAGAGCTGAATTCAATTTTCAGACGGTGCGTTTCCCGCGGCTCGGAGCCTGCCGCGTATTATCCATTCTCCAACGTGCCCCGGAACTTAGAAACGCCACTCCACAAGGATGGATTACAAATCTTTATTTGCTCACAACCACGCTGGCAGCCCCAACTGGTGTAAATCCCTGACGCGTTTCGTTGCGCCTGCAACTTAATCATAGGGAGGGGCCAACAGCAAAACCCGGTCAGTACTCCAAATGCAACTTGTCCATTTTTGCCTTAGCTTTCCAGTAAGCTGAATGCTGGGATTTGGAGTTAATTTTTCCCTTCCAGTAGGGTCCGATGGTATTTGCTTCACTCTTTTCTGCCCTTTATCATTGTCAGTGTTTCTAGCCCTCCAGTGGGCTTCGAGGCTGCTTGCATGGTTGAAATTAGGCAATCCTTCGTGCTGACAGACTGTGAAGGTATACAGTCTCGCAGAGCTGAATTCAATTTTCAGACGGTGCGTTTCCCGCGGCTCGGAGCCTGCCGCGTAATATCCATTCTCCAACGTGCCCCGGAACTTAGAAACGCCACTCCACAAGGATGGATTACAAATCTTTATTTGCTCACAACCACGCTGGCAGCCCCAACTGGTGTAAATCCCTGACGCGTTTCGTTGCGCCTGCAACTTAATCATAGGGAGGGGCCAACAGCAAAACCCGGTCAGTACTCCAAATGCAACTTGTCCATTTTTGCCTTAGCTTTCCAGTAAGCTGAATGCTGGGATTTGGAGTTAATTTTTCCCTTCCAGTAGGGTCCGATGGTATTTGCTTCACTCTTTCCTGCCCTTTATCATTGTCAGTGTTTCTAGCCCTCCAGTGGGCTTCGAGGCTGCTTGCATGGTTGAAATTAGGCAATCCTTCGTGCTGAAAGACTGTGAAGGTATACAGTCTCGCAGAGCTGAATTCAATTTTCAGACGGTGCGTTTCCCGCGGCTCGGAGCCTGCCGCGTATTATCCATTCTCCAACGTGCCCCGGAACTTAGAAACGCCACTCCACAAGGATGGATTATAAATCTTTATTTGCTCACAACCACGCTGGCAGCCCCAACTGGTGTAAATCCCTGACGCGTTTCGTTGCGCCTGCAACTTAATCATAGGGAGGGGCCAACAGCAAAACCCGGTAAATACCATCGGACCCTACTGGAAGGGAAAAATTAACTCCAAATCCCAGCATTTAGCTTACTGGAAAGCTAAGGCAAAAATGGACAAGTTGCATTTGGAGTACTGACCGGGTTTTGCTGCTGGCCCCTCCCTATGATTAAGTTGCAGGCGCAACGAAACGCGTCAGGGATTTACACCAGTTGGGGCTGCCAGCGTGGTTGTGAGCAAATAAAGATTTGTAATCCATCCTTGTGGAGTGGCGTTTCTAAGTTCCGGGGCACGTTGGAGAATGGATAATACGCGGCAGGCTCCGAGCCGCGGGAAACGCACCGTCTGAAAATTGAATTCAGCTCTGCGAGACTGTATACCTTCACAGTCTGTCAGCACGAAGGATTGCCTAATTTCAACCATGCAAGCAGCCTCGAAGCCCACTGGAGGGCTAGAAACACTGACAATGATAAAGGGCAGAAAAGAGTGTAGCAAATACCATCGGACCCTACTGGAAGGGAAAAATTAACTCCAAATCCCAGCATTCAGCTTACTGGAAAGCTAAGGCAAAAATGGACAAGTTGCATTTGGAGTACTGACCGGGTTTTGCTGCTGGCCCCTCCCTATGATTAAGTTGCAGGCGCAACGAAACGCATCAGGGATTTACACCAGTTGGGGCTGCCAGCGTGGTTGTGAGCAAATAAAGATTTGTAATCCATCCTTGTGGAGTGGCGTTTCTAAGTTCCGGGGCACGTTGGAGAATATATATATATATATATATATATATATATATATATATATATATATATATATATATATATATATATATATATATATATATATATATATATATATACATATACTAGCGGTCGCCATTAGGTAGTTATAGTTAGGACCTAGTTTCCATAGGAAATCCACAACATTCTATTTGGAATAATTCTGGCACTGGTGGACGAATCTTCGTGAATTTCTCCAAGAAAATGGCCTGCTCAGTTCCGCTCCTTCCCTGAAAGTTTGGGAGTGATTCGTCAATTGGGGGCTGAGAAAAAAAGTGGGTCCCAAAACGTGTTTTCCCCATGCAATTTTCCATAGGGACCTTTAGCCAGGGCTACAGCCCGAACGGCTGAACGGAATTACACCAAATTTGGCAGTGAGGTGGAGTTCTGTTCGCAGATTGTGCTTTTTGTTAAATGGTGTAAATTCGTTCAATAGTTTCTGAGAAAATTGCAAGTAAAATCATAGCGATATCTAGAGACTGAGTTCAGCAGGTGTACGGAAATCTGTTCAATTACTAGCGAGAGCTGTCAACACTCGAAACCAGTCGTATATCGATGTTTAGGATCTATTTTAAATTTTTATTTTTTTAAGAAAAAACGCGGCGTACGCATATGGAAATACGTAGAATTACGAGCAAGAGCTGGAAGCTGATTGGCTGTTAATACGCCAAACCAGGAAATGTTGGCAGCCATCTTGTTTGTCGGGAGAGCAGAGTCACAAGAAAACAGTAAAAGAAAGTTGAGAAATAAGAAAAGGGGGCAGGGTAGAAACATTCTGACCCTATAGTCTTGGTCAGGGGGTGGTACATGGATCTTTAAGCTCAATTGTAATTTTTTTAAAACAAAAAATGGCGGGGTACTTGTGCAGTACTTGTACGCGGTGGAAAAGGTGAAAAAAAGTAGAAGTTTGTATTATTCATTAGGTCCCGGGGGGGCAAATTACTGGTGGGCAATTTTCCTGCATAATGGGGGCTTATAAGGTGCCCTGAGCACTGGGGAACGGTACTCCAGTGGTTTTATTTTGAAGTATGCGGGGGGGTGTTACGGTCCTACCCCCCGCAGTCTCGGTGAGCTGCACCCCTGTTGTGGGAAGTAATCGATGACACCAGAATAGATGAAAGATGTTTTTATTATGAATGTAACAAGGGCCCACAGGGAGCCAGAAGATAAGGGTGCATTCTCAGCAACCCCTCGGGTCTTTTAAAAAAAAAATGTTTTGAGCTCTCTCTCTCTCCCTGTACACGTCACAGGGAACGCTACATTTCTAGGGCAGTGCTATGTAAAATGACCTTCCAGCTCTGGGTACCTGCATTGTCTGGAGTTTATTTATTACTGTTGGGAGGGTGGGCTTGATAAAACGTCCTTGTAAATTGCCATAGAAGCCTATGTTCTGGTGTTAACATGGGCTTCTATGGGAAATAACAAGGCCGTATTGTCAAGCTCATTATCGCCGTTTTATCGGCAGTTTCCTGTTAACACCGGTCCTTGAAAATATGCACCTAAGTTTACTGGTAAAGAAAAAGAGCAATGGGCCTTATTATCAACAAAAGGCGATACATTATCGTCGCTTTTATCAGCAGGAAACTGCCGATAAAGCGGCGATAATGGGCTTGATAATATGCCCTTGTGAATAACCATAGCAGCCCAGGTTAACATCAGAACCTTTGCTGTTATGGGAATTTACAAGGGCCTATGGTTTTTTATTAATGTTTGGAGGGTGGGCTTGATAATACGTCCTTGTAAATTCCCATAGAAGGCTATGTTCTGGTGTTAATATGGGCTTCTATGGGAAATAAGAAGGCCGTATTATCAAGCTCATTATCGTCGTTGTATCGGTAGTTTCCTGCCAATATAAATTGTGATAATTTTAACACCGGTGGTTGATGATAATCAGGTAAGTTTACTGATCAAAAAAAAGAGCAATGGGCCATATTATCAATAAAAGGCGATAAATTATCGCTGTTTTTATCGGCAGGAAACTGTCAATAAAGTGGCAATAATGGGCTTGATAATATATCCTTGTGTATTGCTATAGAAGCTCATGTTGACACTAGAACTTGGGCTGCTATGGGAATTTACAAGGGCCTATTATCAAGCTCATTATTGGCGCTTTAGCAGCAGTTTTCTGGTGATAAAGAACAGAATCTGGATGATTGTAGGCAAGTAAACAATTAAATTAATAAAATTAATTTCTGGCTATATTGTCAACAACATAAGGCGATACATTATTGCCGCTTTATCGGTAGGAGACTGCTAATAAAGCGGCGATAATGGTCTTTATAATATGCCGTTGTGAATTGCCATAGCAGCCCATGTTAATAGTAGAACCTGGGCTGCTATGGGAATTTATAAGGGCCTATTATGAAGCCCATTATTGCTGCTTTATCGGCAGTTACTGGCGATAAAAGTGGCGGTAATGTATCGCCATTTGTTGATAATATGCCCCTTCATTTCTATGATAGTATGTAAAACTTTCCTTTTTTTTGGTGTAGCAGTTGTACTCTCTATGCATGCGCAGCCTCATTTCGAAGCTGACGTTTTTTTCTTTCTCTTCAAGTTCGAAAAACAAAGCTTTCTTTATTTCAGGTATTAAATTTGTTCTTTGTTTTCCTGGGTCGTGTGTGTCATCCGCTGTTGTACTTTTGTAATATATTAATAATCGTATTTTATCTACATTTATTTGGAACGTAGTGTCGAGGCGCCAAAAGTTGATGAGGTACTCTGTCCACCGCCATTTTAGTAGTTTTTCACTGTTGTTTTTATTATATCTGTTACTTTCATTTTATCGTCCTCCTATTTTCTTTGTGATCGACGAGATTTCGAGGCAGAGGCACCACGGTGTTTGTCCTTAAACTCTGATTTTATCAGACTTTGTCACATGTATACCTAAAAACTAATTTGAAGGACGTAAGTAACAGCCATTACAACGTGTATTCGTCAACACAAAGACATTATTAAGATTATCGCTGCTTTTATCGGGAGGAAAACTGCAGATAATGTGAATTCCCATAACAGCCCAAGTTAACACCAGAACCTGGGCTGCTATGGGAATTTCCAAGGCCCTATTATCAAGCCCATTATCGCTGTTTTATCTGAATTTTTCCTGTCGATAAAAGCGGCGATAATATATCGCCTTTTGTTGATAATATGCCACTTTGTTTCGTGCTCTGCATCGCATTTTGCAATGCAGGGCGCAGGATACAAAATTAATTTTATTAATTTAATTGTTTACTTACCTGCAATCATCCACATTCCGCTGTTTATAACCCCCATCCTGCCCCTCCCCAGACCCACTTGCCACCTCACCAAAACTCCCTCCACGGGCCGCGGCTGAGTCACTTACTTGTACTTACCTTAAGGATAATACATTTAAAAAAAAGTATATATTATAAAATTGTGACCTGTGGAAGATACAAAAAAACACAGTTACTAGATATATTTTACAACACAATATATTTTGTAAAACATTTAATTTGCCTTTTTTGCTGTTCTCAGAATATATTGAATTTCACTACAAACAGTGAATTCAATAGTACTCATCACATAACAGCGGGCAAAAAAAAGACAATCCATAAGGATATTTTAAAAAAACCCAGTCAACATTCTGAATAACAATATAAAAAATAGAAATAAAACATATCCTAAATGTTTTTTTCTAAGAGCAATTTCTTACGTAAATATAACATATCTCAAACAATCATAAAATACCAATACATTCTGAATAATTATCTTACACTGTAAATAATGTTACTTACAAATAGATGCTGACAAAATACACAGCAAAAAGTCCTTAATGGTTTTGCACACTTTTCCTTATGGCCGAATAGTATGCATCAAGTCCATTGTTTGGAAGTTGTTCCATAGTAATCCTGAACGTCCGCCTCCCAGCCTTCTGATCCAAAACCTCCGACATCATCTACGTGTCCCCCAGGACTCATCCATCAGTCCGACGCTGTTCAACATCTACATGGCCACCCTAACACAAGTAGCCACCATCACAACTTCAACAACATCTCCTACACAAAGAACACCCAGCTCATCCTCTTCCTCACCAAGAAGCCACATACCATCAGAAGCAACCTCCACGACACAATTAAGGACATCACTAACTACATAAAGAGCAGCACTGTAAACACAAACTGGCAGAAGATGAAGGTACTCATCCTCCGACCCACTCCATCAGCCTCAGACAACTCCTGCTACCTGACTACAGTGTGAAGAGTACCAACACCTACCAACCATGTGCACAACATAGGATTCAACCTCAACTGCTCCCTCTCCATGTGTAAGCAAGTCTACACCGTGTCCTCGTACTGCTATAACACCCTCCACATGCTCCGCCACATTTACAAGTGGATTGTAACCTAAAGAAGAAGAACAGTGACACAGGCCCTCATCAGCAGCAGACTACATTGTGGTAAAACACTCTACACATGAATTCTAGCCAAACACCTACAACAACTACAACAAATCCAAAAGACTACTATGTGACTGATCATCAATGCCCATGGCTGCACCCACATCACCCACCACCTGATACACCTACACTGCCTCAATATCAACAAAACGATCACCTTCAAGCTCCTCACCCTCTCTTACGAAATACTCTACACCACCAGACTAATGTACCTTAACCGCAGTAATCCTAAAGGGCACATTTTGATCTTAAGATTTTGTCTTTAAAAGTATTAGGTAAGAATTTGGTAACTCTTTGAGCAAACGTTGCTTAAAAACGAATTGAGTATCATTACACTGTATCTAACCTTTCAGACATTTTAAATAAACAATGTAATGTCCAGATGTGGTAGAAGGTCCATCATGAAAAATAATAACAACAGCTTTAAAAGTTCTTCCTGATATTGAACATTGACCAGCTACAAAATTTTTAATTAAAGTTTTCAATTTTGTTCCATCAGTTCTACAACGTTGCAGCATTAAAATATCATACTGTCCATATCTTTGTATAAATAATGTTGATGACATTTCTAATTTACATTGGCTACACTCCATGTTTTGACTTGCTCCTCTATAAGCATGGGCGAATTTTGCGAATCTGGCGTTCGCGAATTTGCGTATTTGCGAACTCGCAATCCGCAAAATCCGCGAATTCTCGCAAATTTGCAGATTATTTTTTTTTTGTGTTCGCAAGGGTTTCTGCCAGTTCGCGAGGGTTTTGTACCAGTTCGCAATTGCGAACTTACTTGTCCGCTCGCAACGGTCGCGACTATGTTGTTTCTACGTCTGGTTCATCATTACAGGTTCCCAGCACCCTCTGTTTCACCACTGCCACCCTCTGTTTCACCCATGCCACCCTCTGGTACATCAATGCCACCCTCTGGTTCATCATCACTGTAGATTATGGGGGGGGAGGCAAGCACACCTGCCCTGCTTCAACTGACATGAATTAATTTGGGGTTGATTTATTAATGTGTCACTGGTTTAAAATTCCAGTCTGGCACCTGCTTCCTTATCTGTAATTTACTTTCTGTTGCAGTGCAATTTTTTTTCCAGGACCTTTGTGGCTTACTTGTAGCTATTCTATGAGCCTGCTGTGAGGGTCAGAGCAGGGTCATACAATTGTTGCAACTAGCAACTGAACTCTGGAGGGGCCCCAGTCAGGAAGCACTACAGGGAATGGTTACTAATGATGAGTTTGAAATTTTGCACCTGCTGAGTGCTTTCAGTTTTGCAAAGCTCGTTTTTCTGCAATTTCGCAGGATTCGCGGGGCGCGAACATGCGCGAGATCGAATTCGGAAGCCGCGAATTCGTGCGAATTTACGATTTGTTTTTTTGCGGCGTGTTAGTTCGCAAGGTTTTGTGCGTTTTAGCGAGCCGCGTGTAGCGCAACGGCACGAAGTTACCCTCACGGTCGTTCACGGGCGCGGCCATCTTGCTTGCATGACGTATTTCCGTTTCGGGGCGCGATGTGTAATCTCGCAAAGTGTGCGGCTCGCTAGTACAATTTCGCGTGTGTTCGCGAAGAAAATCTTGCGCGAACTTACCCACGTGGTCGTGAACGGACGAGGCCATCTTGTTTCTCATTCATTGCTATGGTTCTGGGCATGCTTTTTCTATCCTCTCTGAATCTCCGCCATCCTTTGCTTGTTTATAGTTTTTTTTGATCTATTTTACTTATTATCTATCCCTCTATTTTTCTAGCTCTATATTTTTGTGTTTTCTGCTACTTTTGGTTAATTTTAAACTACTTTTTTAAACTCTTTTCTTTTCTTCTTCCCTATTCTATTTTCTTTATTATTTAGCTTCCTTTCTGCCCAGACCATGGTAAAGGGAGCCGGGAAGCATCCCGAGAAGGGGAAGGGTCCAGCACCCCGTGCCCGGCTCCCGTGCGGGCGTTTGAGGGGGGAGCAGGTCGCACCCCGGGAGATCTTCAGCCCGGAGGAGGTGGCCGCACTAATTTTTTATGTTCAGCGCCGCCTCCCCAGGACCATCATGGCAGGCGGCAAGATCACTCGCGGGTACGGGATCCAGGAGCGCCGGAAGCGGTGGGAGAAGGTGTGCCGGGCCTTGTACCAACACTCTCGGGTCCGGCGCACCTACAACCAGGCCACCCACCGTTGGACGGATCTCCTGGACCGGGAACGCGATCTGCTCGACCTGCTCGGCCTTGAGATCCCCGGGCTTGGTGAGTAGTAGTAGTAGCTTTTTCTTTACTACTCTGTTTTCTCCTGCTCTGTGTGTTATTATATTGCAAATTTTTGTTTTTTACCAAGAGCATTAATGCTGCTGATTACATTGTAGGTAAATTATATTTCAAAATGTTCTGTGCATTTCAGGTGCACTGCTCTCCTTCTCAGTAGCGTTGCTACTATGCTTATTTGTTTTCGATTTTGTGTTCATTTCATTGGCTGTGAAATTATGTTTGAGTGTAGTTTAAAAAACTGCGTAATGCTAGACACTAAGGGTCAGATTTTTAATTACCGGCGCATCCCTGCAAAGTAGCAGGGATGCGCCAGTAATTGTGCGCCACGCCACCACCACCCATGGTGCGCCGTATTTACAATGCGGCGCACCATGGGCCCAAAACGTCACCAAAGCGTTACGCATCTGTGCCGTAAAGGCGGCGCATTGCTGGAGTTGAGTCGCAATGATGGCGCAGCTCCAGCAATGCTCTGGGGTGCCCTATCTCCCCAATGCTGCGTCAAGCCGTACGTCTGCTTCAAGCAGGAGCAGGGTTTGAGTCACGCATCATTGTCCTCAAAGTGACTGATTGAAATCTTGTAGATTTCCCTCAGCCACTTTTAGGATGCGTTCCTGCGCAGGAACGCCCTCCCTTGCGCTGGAACGCCCCCTGATGGCGCAGGGCTTTACAACGTGATGCATCTCCCATATGCGTCACGTTGTTAATATACGCCGCACCATGGCGCCTCTTTTGTTCTGCTGCTGCGTCACAAAAGTCACGCAACAATGGAGCAAAAGAGCCGCAAGGGGCTTCTAAATCAGCCCCTACAGACTCAAGTCCAACCCTTCCTTTGTACACATGGCGATAAGAAGAAATAGTGGTGGTGGATTGATAGTTTGAGTATTTTAATGACTGGTTAATGTAGTAGGAAACTTTTTAGTGTTGTCGCTGATCTGCAATCACGATGGACTTTGTCTGTCACTTCGCGTGCAAATCAAGCAATACTAATAACGTAGTAGACCACATGAGATCGGTCAATATATCCCGTGGAAAAGTTGTCTATTTGCTATTTCGCCAAAATACAGACCCCCCAGGATATAGCGGCATGGATTGGCAAATTTAGCGGCACAAAAATGAAAATTTAGCGGCACAAAAATGGAAATTTAGCGGCATTTAGCGGCGTTTTATTTTGGGTTTTTTGCAACACCAAACACAGATATCTTACTGTTTGAGTTATTTGACAACATGGAGCTATGTACATTTTGTTTATTTACAATTCAGCCCATTTGTTTTATTTATAAGGCATGTTAATCTTGGCCATGTACGTTCAGTTCTTCTGAGCACTCCACAATGCGCAACATTAAAACAATCTGCCTTTCTGCCTGTAATTTCGCTTCCCCCGGTCTCTCTGCCTTTGGGATTCGCTCTTTCCCTTTCATCAGCTGCCATTTTCAGCAGCATGGAGAGTTCAGCAATAAGAAATTCGAACTCCGTAGCAGGTACTTTTAAAGCAAATTTCTTTTTTTTAAATAATCAGCAACTTCCACCCCAACCTCAGCTTTAGGTGCGGCTGAATCAAACGGTTCTCTGTGACAAAAGAAGCAACCCACTGAGCTATCTACATATAATGCAGTTCATTACAATACAATATGCCGTTAGACTTTCTTTGCAGTATGCATATAAACTCTCTGCTATACTTAATAGTGAGTGAAAACAGCCATGAGACGAACTCTGACAGCTCTCTAGCGGGGATATTAATCATCTGCCTTAACTCTGACTAAGCAAGTCTCACAGTGCTGCGAAAATAAAGGCTGCTGCTTGTAGTACCACTGACAAGTAAGGATATTAAACCCTTCAACTAAACTAGCAGTTTGATGATTTATTAGTGCAGACAAAACTCAGAGATGGCCTGCATTTACAACACAAACAGACAACTTCAGTGTACCCATTTCCAAAGCGCTATGCTGTGCTGGAGACCCCCTCCCCATTCTCTTAATAAACATTTTGAGTTTCATTAGCGAATTATTAAATGCATATCTGACTTACCTGGTGTGGTCTCTTGATAGTCAGAATGATCCACTGAGAGGAGCTGCCTGCCTGAGTGTCACAGCAGAGATTGTTAGCCTGTCTCTTCTTAAGAGAGTCAGACAGACAGCCGTGCTGCAGCCTCAACCTGTGCCACCTGCTCTCACTGTGAGAATCACGGTTGGGTGGTGAGTCCGGCCATGGGCACTAGTTGGGCTGACTGGCTGGGCAGGGTACAGCAACAGTATGTGCCCAGGTCATGAGGAGGTGAACAGGTGATCGATTGTCACCGGCATCCTCCTTTCACTCTGGGCCATGTATCAGGGCGTGCAGAGGAACAGCAATGAATTCCTCGGTGCCTTGGGGCCCGACTGGCAGGCAGGAAATGAAACATCCTGTCAGACTGGTACAATCGAATGAGGACTTAACAAGGCCCGGGAACATTTACTAAAAATAGTTGTGGCGCTAGGTTCTTTGGCATAAGAAAGCCTTCGTTCCATTGAGCAATTATTGCATTGTAAGTATGTGCCTCTGCAGAGTTAGAGACGAGCAACAGTAAGCTGCATCTCTCCTCGATCCTTTGTCCGTGCACCGACCCTTCCCTCCCATAGAGAGAAGCTGTCACACCAACCTCGGAGGGGTGGGGGGCCAGGGCCGGGGGTAGAGGGATGGGAAATTAATAAATCCTCTCGGCTTGTTCTGTCTCTGCCCCATGCTTACTGCGCCGGCCGGCGTGACTCTCTATGCCAGTGAGCCTCGGTAGAAAATAAACAGCCATTTAGGAAACGGAGGCAAAACGCTTCATGCTCTCTCCCCCTCTTGCTGGTGTGGTGCTGGTCTCCTCCCTTTCTCGGTCGCCATCCTCGACCTCCTCGCTCCTTCTCTTCTCGCCGCGAAATCAATCCTGGGGGGAATGGTAAGGCGGAAACGGGCGGAAAGAACGGGCGGAAAGACGTCGAACGGCGGAAACGGCAAATTTTGCGGCCTTTTTGCCAAATATCGCGGCATTTCCAGAGATCGGCCAATTTCGCGATTTTTTTGCAAATCGCGAAATCGCGATAAGCTGGAGGGTCTGAAAATAGTTTGTTATTGTTCTTTTGAAATGTTTGATTTGGTTGACAAATATCATCCATGTTTTCTGGTCTTTCTTTCTTTCATGTTGTACATCAGCTCCCCCCAGGGGCAAGAGGACACAGGAGGAGGAGGCTGCTGTTCAACAGGATGCAGGCCAGGATCGGGCAGGCGAGGGCTCCTTTGCTGGCCCCGGTAAGTTTTAATTTTAATATAGAGTACCTATTTTTTCCTAGCGTTCCTCATTCGATTTTTTCTAAATCGTCTTTGATCTTCTTGTAGACTGTAT
Organism: Lissotriton vulgaris; assembly: GCF_964263255.1. NCBI lineage: Eukaryota > Metazoa > Chordata > Amphibia > Caudata > Salamandridae > Lissotriton > Lissotriton vulgaris. The sequence continues at coordinate 1,712,231,644 of NC_141687.1, forward strand.
CTAAATTCTTATCCTGCCTCGACTATGACTCCGTGTGGTATTACTAGATTATTCTTATTAGTCTGTCTGTGTAGCTAACTAAGATTGCATATTTGGCAATTCCATTGGACTCCCATTCTAGTCAGCAATAGCTCTATGCACTGAGTGCAGTCCTCTGGGATTGTCCATAATGTCTTTTCAAGTCTTCTAAATGTTTATGCTTTGATAATTGCCAACAATAAAAAGGTGAATGACCACCAAGAAAGAATAGGATACTACTTTACTTTTGGTTTGGATAGGAGGACAATCCATTCTACTACTGTTGCAGGGACAAATCTGCACAAACAGAACTATGGACACTAAATAATGCATTGCTTAGCTTATCAATTATATTAGGCGCTGTTAGACTTTCCACATACCTCAGTGATAACAGACTTTGTAGTTGAACCCCCAATCTCCTTACTGACTAGATAGTGTGGCAGAGTCATTTAGCTCCCAATGTCACCGATGATTGATCCCCAATGATGATTATCCAACGCAGGACAAGGGTACGGAGTCAGAGTCAAGAAGTGTCAGAGGCACGGACTCATGCTTGCAAAAATTGCAAAACCTTTAGCTCAGCCACTCTAGTCTGGAGGACCAAAAACCACAGAGTCTATTTAAGTTTAAAAGCTTTATTAAAAGTAAACACATTTATAAAAATCAAGTTTGTCATAAAACTAAACGTTTAACTGAAAATGGAAAAGTGCTTAGTGCTGACGATTAATTGAAAACATTTCTTGTGGTCGAGCCGAGCTCTCACCTGGTTTGAACTTGATCTTGCTCGTGTTCTTAGAAGTCAAGCTTCTGTCTGTTAGGAGAAAAAGTGGTGCGTGTTAATAAGCAAGCATTCATCAGTTGTGCCAAAAAGTGCAGCAAGACAACAGCCTTCCCTGGAAAAAGGGACATTTTTACTTTAGAGTAGACAGTCACAAATTATTGCATTGTTTTCTGTTTTTTTCACATTTCTTTATTGCTAGACCAAATATTATATAGTAGTGAGTGAGTGGTGTATTCTAACATTCTTAAATGTACTTTGTAGGTGGAACATCTGGTGGCGGGGCCAGCGCGGAGGTGGTGGTGCTGGATGAGGAGAACACTTCTGGGGAGGAGGCGGTGCAAGTGCCGGACGACACCAATGTGCCTGTGAGGGTTCACACGGTGGTGGCGGGCAGAGGTAAGCTATATATTCCTTAATTATTGAGATTGAAGACTGCAGAGTGTGCTTTCTGCACAGGTGTATTATAAATCAACCAGGTAGTAGCCTCCTCTAAATGTACTTCGACTTAGCTGTGAAGTTTTTGTCGAGAAGAATCCCAATCAGATCTGAGATGAACTTGATGGATGGGATGAACAAAAAGCGAAAGAAGGGTGTAAGTAAGTGTGGAAGGACGAGAAATGTAATGATGACTGGCAAAGAAGAATGATATGTGTTTGCTTGGTCCCCGAGGTGGCTGGGAAGGAAAGAATATTGTCGCGTTCTAATCTAGGACCCTGATCGATACTGTGACCTTATGCCCCTATACGGCTATAATCCATTTGTTCCCCTATATTGGCATAACCGATCAAATGCAATATTCAGAAACTCGTCTCTGGCCTCACACGATCAGAGCCACATTTTCAGAATCACTTCCTCTGCAGCTTCCTTTGCAGCTCATTAGTGCAAATGACACAGCAGAAGCCACTATCTAAGATTCCTAGATTACACTCCGAGTTCTTCAACAAGATAAAACTCAGCAACCTGGGAAAGCCCCGCTTGCTATGTTTTGATTAGTAATAGAACTCTAATGAGCACTAAGAGACGATCACTTCCTAGTGACATCTTTATTGACGTCTTATGTCCAAAAACTTACGTCAAACCAGGCACCTTTCAGGTATAAATATTACCAACGTTGCCTTAAGCAAACGCTGTCTCGATACTATCGCTGCCTCGCTGATACTGATGCTATTGCTGCCTCAATGACATCAGCGAACGATGGTGTGGTGCACATAGGAGCAGAACAGCTGTCCCCTTCAGAGCCCATCAGATGCAAGCTGCCCGCGGACGCTGCCCCTCCTCTTCCTCGACGCGCTGAGAGAGACGCTGTCTTTTCTCCTGCCGAGAAATCCAGCTCCGACGTTTCCAGCCTACTCTTGCGAGTGACTGGGATATCGAGTCCCTGGAAGGAGATACCAGACCTCCAACATTCTATTTCAGAGGTATAGTGTTGACTAAACCCTTAGAGAGAATTCTTGAAGCAAACCTTGGCAAAACCAACTTAACTAAAACTGCTACTTACTTACTCCCTCCCAAGTATTAGGCTTAGGTCAGGTACACTGGGGTAGGCGTAGTTAGAAGCACCAGTTGAGTACGTTAGCTAAATGTATATATGAATGTATATATGTTTTATTCATTTTAAACCATTGTATGGCTAAGAAACCATATCAATGCTTTTACAGTATTATTTCGCAATACTCATTTTACTGTACGCACTTTTTATAATAACAAGTCTTGCAATTGTGGCAATTCATTTCTCTTGCACGAGAAGAAAGACTGTTCAAGAAATAATACCTTTTTATTGAAAACGCCCGTCTCTCTATTCTCTGCACTTTGGTGAAAGTAATCTGCACAAAACTGACTGAGTAAAATAACTGTCTATTGTTTCACACGACTCTAGAGATTGACTCTTATTCTAAGGAGCAAAGTTGTCATGTTTATGCGGTTGTTGGAAAACTGAATCCCTTCTTGTCTGTACCAGGGAAGCTGATCACTTCCTATTCAGTCAAGAAAGTTTCCAGTGACCTCTGAGCTAGTTGGTAACAAACCCAATTAAGTGTAGCATAGTCAGTGGAGACCTGGAAGATCCGCACTTCTACGTCCATACTACTGTTTATGTTATTCCAATGCGCAGGGCCTATTGGGAAAATAGGAACTACACTACATGGCGCCCAAACATTTGGTAAGGCGATAAACTAACACAAGACATTAGAGTAACTCAGTCGTGCATTTTTCACACAGACCCCTTTCTCCCGTAAATACTCCAATAGACGTCTGGAGTGGGTCAAAATAAACAATCCACTCCCAAAGAAAAAGTTTTCCAGTCCAGAGGAAGGTCTCCTCGACGGAGGGAAAGAACTCCGACTCGAGAACACCAGTCTCCCCAGAGGGAGCCCTCTGAGAAAAGATACAACCTTAGAAATAGGGATAATTTGAAGAAGCCTGATAGATATCAAAGTATTGATACACGTCCCTCTCGATCTTTTTCGCAGAAATCGGAAAGAAGAGGACGGTCAGACCCAGGGGAGCACACCAAGTCCAAAGACAAGGAACCTGCTCAAAGTAAAAAACCTCAATTTCCAAGAAAGAAGGTAGCCAGTATTAGAGTAATCGAACATGCCGAGAATACTGAGGACACAGTTGAAAAACGGGGAGTGGGCACAGACAATGCTAGACAGTGCAGCAGAAATCAGTATAGCTCGCAAGATCCTGATGAGTCATCTTGAGACAGTGGACACGAATGAATACATTCAGGTTGAAACTGCCGACACCAGAGTTAGCGAGCCCCATAAGATATACGAAATAACATTGCGTATAGAGGGGGATAAGACTAGGAAAATAAGGGGTCTATTTTGGGATAAACTCTCAAAAGGCTATGATATTCTGTTAGCTGAAAAAGATTTGCCCCCAGAGTTTGTCAGGGAGTGCCCTTGTGGCGAAGAAATGATTATGCCTGCCTTCTCGAATAACATTCCGATTCACAAAAAATATAATTATGCAAGGAAATGGGCAGTAGCCCAGGCACCGGCATTATATAAAAATCATGTAGGATGGGATGAGGACTCTCCTCCTCACAAAATCCAGTTAAAAAGTCAACCAACTGCACAAAGGCAGTATCCCATTAAGCAAGAAGCTAAAAAACAAGTCAGGGAGATTTTAGATCAACTTGAATACCAGGGGGTGATTGAAACATGCACCTCCCAAATGAACAATCCTTTGTTTCCTGTCTCCAAACCAGACAATTCATATCGTCTAGTTTTGGACTACAGACACCTTAATGCATGTTGCAAAACATTTGCAGTACAACATTCGCATAGTGCTGCACTAATGAATAACATAGTTAGGAAAAAATATAAAACAACATTAGACATATCTAATTGTTTCTTTTGTCAAAATATTGCACCAGAAAGCAGATACTTGACCGCTTTCTCAGTAATGGGGTCACAGAAAAATTTCTGTAGGCTCCCACAGGGATTCAAGAACAGCCCAGGACTATTTTCAGCCAGAGTAACAGAGTTACTACAAATATATGATGATGAGGCATTATCTTATGTAGATGATATCTATCTCACAGACGACGACTTGGATACTCACTTGAAAAGATTGAACACCATCATACTTGGGTTCGCAGCAGAGGGTTACAAATTCAACTTTAAAAAGTCCCGAATTGCCCATCTGACAGTATTATTTTTAGGATACGAATTATCAAGTGAAGGAAAAAGCCTAGCGGACAACTTCTTAGAGAAGTGCGCTGTACTCCAAGCTCCAAAAACGCTGAAAAATTTACAATCGATTCTAGATTTCCTGAATTTCGGTAGAACTTACATTCTAAATTATGCGGAGAGGGTTAAACCTCTCTACGAACTAATTAAACCTGATTTTAAACCAATCACTTGGACTCAAAAACACACAGAAATTTTGAGATCACTGCAAACAGACATGTTAGCAAAAACAAAATTAGATACACGTGACAACACACACAATCTTGTAATCCGAGTCATCCCAGGAAGATGCGGATTCACGTACCTAACCTCTAATGAGGGAGAAAAGGTACCAATTTCAATTAAATCTCACTTGTACACACAAGCAGAAAAAACATTCAGTCCCACAGAAAATACTGTGAAAGCAGTAGAAACTGCATTAGTGAATGAACAAGAACTAGCACATGGCAAAAGGACTAATATCCTCACAGCGGAATCCGCCTTCGAGGCGCTATTCAGCCCAGTAAACCTGCCTACAGTGTCACTGGATCCGAAATGGATACAGTGTGTAGATTCTCTAGGAGCGGAAGATGTGAAATACTATTTCGCCCCGCAATTCGAAAAACTGAATGATTTGACTTATGAAGAAGAATATCCTCTGCCAATCGAACTTCTGCCTCTCCCACAGAACGCCTGTATAATCTATACAGATAGATTTGTACAGCATTTCAACGTAGAGAACAAATCCTACGATGCAGCCTATGCGATTGTTAAAGGTCGTTGGCTGTGCAGTAAATTCAGACCGAAAATAACGAAAACTGGATCAGTGAGGTACTGTTCGGCTCAGCGAGCTGAAATCAGATCTTTAAAGATGGCGCTTGAAAATGCAGAACGTGAATTCCCGACACTAATCGTGTGCGATTCGCATTTATGCGTCAACTCTTACAATAATAAGTTGCAGAGCTGGATTGAAAATGATTACAAAGATGACACAGGTGCTACAATCAAGCATAAATTGCTTTGGAAACAGGTAGCTCTTTTACAGAAAGAACTACAAAAGACTCACGTGATACACACTCTGAGTCATCAACGTGATGGCGTTCACGTTGCAGGGAATTCATTGGCTAATACAGCCACAGCGGAAGCAACTAAACCGGCTTCCGTAGCCACAAAAAAGCGTTCAGAAAAATACATAGACGGGGAAACCATGCTGGCAGTAAAAACGTCCGTAAAAGGCGACTGTTCAGCACTACCCGTGAACTATCCACTCAATTATGCATACGTAATTGATGCAAACTCTGTTCCTTTTGCTCGAATGCCTGGAGTGGGGGATAGGGTAATTCCAAACATGAACCGGAGAAAGTTATTAATAGCAGACGCACACATGGGTGAAGGTCCAAGGCACATACAGATGAAGGAATCTCTGAAAGAATTACAATCAGTGTACTGGTGGCCAGGAATGAGCCTACACCACTACAAATATGTAAAGAACTGCCCAGACTGCGACAGGGATCGCAGCAATGAGTCAAGCGCATTAATGCCATGGTAGGCATAATAATGTCTACCTACCATCCAGCGCCTTATTAATTATTAAGGCTAAATCCACTTAAAAAATGGGCCTCCAGCGCTCGGCTGACGCCAGAACGGTTATAAAAGATCTGCGAGTCTTTATCGGCACATACGCAATTTCCATGTTCCATTCTGACCAGGGTCCTGCTTTTAGCTCTCGAGCTTATAAGGAGGCCATGGCCAGCATGGGCGTTGGCTTGCGGTATTCTTGTCCGTCACACCCCGAAGGGAACAGTGTGGTAGAAAGAAAAAACCGGGACATAAAGCAATCTATAACAGCGAAGGTATTAGGTTCGGGTGCTGGGTGGGTCAAACATTTAATAAGTGTCCAGTTAAACCTAAACAACTTGCCAAGAAATTCTCTAAAAGGTTTCAGCCCATACGAACTATTGTTCAGAACTAGAATGCGAATTCAGGACTTAGATAGTCAGATATCAGTGGTAGAAGATAAGAAAACAGACTTTGACATCAAAGATCGTTTGGCTGTCTTACAGGACTTGAACGAAACAAGAAAATCCTTAAGCAACATAAAGTTAAAGCAACAGCTAGCTACCACTGACGAGGCACCACTAGCCCCAGCAAGGCCTGTCTGGATTCCAAAGATTGGGGATCTAGTCAGAGAAAAAATAGCAGTGAAGAAGGAATTTGGGCCTTCTTACAGAAAAGCAGTACCTGTCTTAGCAGTCAACGGAACAAGATCAGTAGTACTACCGCCCCTTGCTGGTAAAAAGGAGAACAGAGTTGTATCAATCGACCTGGTAAAACCACAAGCATGTGGCCTATAATCAACAGTAGGCCCAGTGGACTCCCGAGAAACAACAGAATACCCAAACTTGCAACAATGCAAGAGGTACAAACTGAAAGACTAATCACATTCGATAAGCCTGCTGTGCACAGAGAGGGACTATGCAATAATGCCATGGAACTCGTGCCTCTTGAGACACAGATTGAAACAGTTCGTCAAGAAACACCAGTCTACAATGATGTGGCATCAGAATGTGCTACCGAAAGACAAATTGAAAGAACAATTCCAACAATTGACAGAACTGCCTCTGGCTACTTCATCAACTTCGACAACTTTTCTGAGGATCAAAGCAACCCCAAAGTGATACCAGAAACAAAAAAGACTTTTAAAGAAAAAGCAATAGAACTCTTTCATCAACTCAAGGAAATTTACCTTATATCTCCATGGTTAGAGTTCTGGTTTGGTCTAGGTATATTTTTCCTCCTGCTTTGGCTCATCATGGTACTTTGTTTGGGAAAATTCATTGAGGGAAAATACAGTACAATGGACACAGCAAGTCAGAACATCAACTTAGTCCTCAAACCACACAGATCATCCCACATGAAGAAAAGAGAACTGTCAACAGTAAATGTCACAGCCATTCCAATACCCGGTGGGGTAGTATGGGAAAAACCTGACTATGAAATCTATGGTCCGGTCGAAATCCTGAAGTATCCTCATCAATTCAAGGTTTCCTTAAGTGACTTTGTAAAACCTAGTACATTCTCTGATGATTGGGACTTTGAAAGTATTAATAATATGATGTCTGATTTAGTAATGTCAGCTAGATTCACAGATAATGATTATTTACAAGGTTCGTCTAGTTATGAACATATGTTCTGCTTCACACACTATGGTGATCATTACTTGCATAAATCTGCACATCCTAGAAATGTTTTTAAGTATAACCAATGGGAACATTGTGCTACACCACCTAAAAGCAGTTCTAAAACATTCTATGAGAAATTTCAGTACTTCTCAGGGTTTAACACCAGTGATGCAGAAACGTTTTATTACAAACTGTTAGATAAAACAGGATTGAAAACAATGCTGACAAATACTAAATTGATATATTCAGAAGCATTTTATGAAAAAATTATGACATTTGGTTTTGATTATTGGAAAAATAACATTGAAACAAAAACAATCTGGGGTACAAAAGATTGGCAGGTACAAGGCCTAGAAGCACTATTTCGAGCCTGCATGATCCCAGAACAAATAATGTTTTTAAATGAAACAATTCACCAAACAACCTGCTTGGCCTAGCTAAGAATAAAGACCTTAACAAACCGTCTATTCCAAAGCCAATACCTGATAATGCAACAACAGATATTGAGATAGACGTATCTAAAATTTTACATTTAAACAGAACACATCCTGATTGGAAAAAGTGGTTAATCTGGCCTACTGACACAAACAACTGTCAAGATAGATTCCTGAACAAAACACAGGGGTTAACAATGTCCAGACAAGACCCTAGATACTCCCAGAGACAACATCCAGGGATAGTAACAACCTACAGTATAGGGAAGCTGTGCCTTGAATGGCTAGAATCATCCACACTGGCTGAAATTAAGCAACACTTATCTTTACTTAAAGATGGTGCTGATTTGCGCGATTTTATTATGGGACCACGCAAACAGCGTCAAAAATGCTTCATAGCGGCCAGCATCTATGCTGCGTACAACGAGGCTTGGAAAGTCACACAAATTGAAACAGCTGAAAAAATACGAGAAGTTGATCGTATTAATTTGGAAAAATCACTTTCTGTAGTGGACAATGGGTTAATGACTCTGTCTTCCAGAATATATTCACTGGACAGTATTGTATCATCTGCCATAGATATAATAGACAAAGACTTGCTAATGTTACAGCATGGCCAGTCGCAATTGCGTTCTATTGTACAGTTAGGCTGGACGCTGCAAAATCTTCGTTCAGGCTATGTGCCTTGGCGTTTAATCAACACAACATCATTGTTTTCCATCTTTAACCTTACTGATAAACAAATCAGCTTGGCACAGAAAGGAGCAGACTATACAATCCTGAGCATCAAAAAACTTGAGAGATTACCTTTGACAATGTCAGAAAGTCCTGTCATTGAATGGATAATACACAGGATTATCACAATTCCGATAACAACTTTCCAATTTAAAAAGTGCCTTGAATACATACCTACTGGCCAGTATGAACGATTGGGTAAAGGATACATTAAGTCAACATGGAAATTACCATACACGCACACATGCTATAGTGACAGCAACAAAAATGTATTTCTTAGTGGTGAAAACTGCAAACATTCACTAAGCGGTATACTTTTGTGCCAGGGTATTAATTTACACGGAGCCTGTGAAGGTAATTCAAACAACCTTTCATGCCACCAACTTGTCACACCTGCAACGCAGATAGAGCCTTTCTTTATGCAACTCGCAAATGGGAGTTACAATCTGAGAACGGATCACAGATGTTGTGGCCTATTGCCAGGAAAAGCCTATCTCGTAAGCGTAACATCCATGGTCAAATGCTGTATGCAAGCATTGTTTCCAAACGGCCCTGGAGCCACTGAGACTCCCTTGTGGCCTCGTCTGAATTTCTCTTCTATACAAATTGATACTTTGAGCAGAATGAAGTCTGTGCTTTTACAGACAACAGTGCCCATCACGTCATCAAAAGAGACGTATGAACTCCAAGTTGCAAGGACAACATCTGAGATTCATTACCTTTTATCAACAAATTGCCCCGTGCATTTCACAGAAATGCTTAGCCAACTCCTTAACATGTCTAGTGCCACAGGCATCCCAGGCATATTTAAGACGATTTTTACGGGACTGCTAACACCATTTCAAGCAATTCTGGGAATCATTCCTAATTTTGTCCATTCAGTCTTTGGCGGCATACCCCTGTTTTTGGGACTTGTAGCAGGCATTTTATTTTTGACCCTCCTGCTCCGATATGGCAAGCCAAAGCTCAGACATGACTCCTACAAGGATGGAAGAAACGATCCTAGCAATCCGCTACCGGGACAGAATAACTAGAGTCCTTGGATTGGCCAGGCTGAGAGATCTAAACATGACCTGGTTTCTTTCATTCAGACCGATATGGCAGACCTGCATCTTACCTGTGCTTCGATGTATGCTATGCGGAGATGAGTGCATGTTGGACATCTGTCTTGCACTTCCATCAGCAGTACCAATGGATATCGATACTTTGCTAAGTCCGATAACGGCTCACGCATTGTGTTGTCCCCAGCGGCTACCAATCCTGATGACGGCATTCGTTGAGACTCCTTTGCTACGACTAGGTAGTAACAGTGGAGCGAGAAATAAAAGCAACATCACCCAGGTACGACCTTCTGTGAGCATTGCCGATCCAGACTTTGATGACAGCACTCATTCTCACACCTGCCAAGTTACAGCGTTATCGAACTTGGTCGAACTGTCACCTGATTTTGTAGACCAATTCTTTGAGAGCCTGTCTGATATGATGTTCTCACCCGAACAGAAACAATAATTTTAGAAAAGCATTCCGACACACAGCGTTCCCATGAACTCTGAATTCTGCCTTCAGTTTTGATCAACAAAAACTGCTGAAAAGCGTTGGAACTCCATTCCCCCGTTCAACAAGATTTTTTTTTTTAATTGAACACTTTTTAAAAATATTTACCTTTTTCGGGCAAGAAAATTCTTTGCTTAAAGTAGACCTATTCATAAAGAACAGAAGCTTCTATTTTTTAGGTAAATCTAGAGACATAATAACTTTACACCAGCCTCTAGCACATTTCATAACAAATGCATTTATATGTGATGAAATTATCTTGCACTTCTTTTCTGTATTAAGAGATATTTCATGTGTAAATTTTTTGCAAAATCGTTCACTGATTACATATGCTATAATTTTGAATGATTTCTATGCTTAAAGACGTACAGTACATTCCATGTATTTCAAATACGCCATTTCATATGCAAATATGTATTTTGGGGTGGGTAATGTTACACATGCATCTTTTGCTATAGTTTTAGTAAATTGATGGACATAAATTCGTGGAGTGGGTGTCGCGTTCTAATCTAGGACCCTGATCGATACTGTGACCTTATGCCCCTATACGGCTATAATCCATTTGTTCCCCTATATTGGCATAACCGATCAAATGCAATATTCAGAAACTCGTCTCTGGCCTCACACGATCAGAGCCACATTTTCAGAATCACTTCCTCTGCAGCTTCCTTTGCAGCTCATTAATGCAAATGACACAGCAGAAGCCACTATCTAAGATTCCTAGATTACACTCCGAGTTCTTCAACAAGATAAAACTCAGCAACCTGGGAAAGCCCCGCTTGCTATGTTGTGATTACTAACTAACTCTAATGAGCACTAAGAGATGATCACTTCCTAGTGACATCTTTATTGACGTCTTATGTCCAAAAACTTACGTCAAACCAGGTATAAATATTACCAACGTTGCCTTAAGCAAACGCTGTCTCGATACTATCGCTGCCTCGCTGATACTGATGCTATTGCTGCCTCAACGACATCAGCGAACGATGGTGTGGTGCACATAGGAGCAGAACAGCTGTCCCCTTCAGATCCCAGCAGATGCAAGCTGCCCGCGGACGCTGCCCCTCCTCTTCCTCGACGCGCTGAGAGAGACGCTGTCTTTTCTCCTGCCGAGAAATCCAGCTCCGGCGTTTCCAGCCTACTCTTGCGAGTGACTGGGATATCGAGTCCCTGGAGATACCAGACCTCCAACATTCTAATTCAGAGGTATGGTGTTGACTAAACCCTTAGAGAGAATTCTTGAAGCAAACCTTGGCAAAACCAACTGAACTAAAACTGCTACTTACTTACTCCCTCCCAAGTATTAGGCTTAGGTCAGGTACACTGGGGTAGGCGTAGTTAGAAGCACCAGTTGAGTACGTTACCTAAATGTATATATGAATGTATATATGTTTTATTCATTTTAAACCATTGTATGGCTAAGAAACCATAACAATGCTTTTACAGTATTATTTCGCAATACTCATTTTACTGTACGCACTTTTTATAATAACAAGTCTTGCAATTGTGGCAATTCATTTCTCTTGCACGAGAAGAAAGACTGTTAATTAAATAATACCTTTTTATTGAAAACGCCCGTCTCTCTATTCTCTGCACTTTGGTGAAAGTAATCTGCACAAAACTGACTGAGTAAAATAACTGTCTATTGTTTCACACAACTCTAGAGATTGACTCTTATTCTAAGGAGCAAAGTTGTCATCTTTATGCGGTTGTTGGAAAACTGAATCCCTTCTTGTCTGTACCAGGGAAGCTGATCACTTCCTATTCAGTCAAGAAAGTTTCCAGTGACCTCTGAGCTAGTTGGTAACAAACCCAATTAAGTCTAGCATAGTCAGTGGAGACCTGGAAGATCCGCACTTCTACGTCCATACTACTGTTTATGTTATTCCAATGCGCAGGGCCTATTGGGAAAATAGGAACTACACTACAATATGGTATGGTGCATGGCTGGGTGAATGATGAAGCAAGGATGGGTGGAAGGAGAACAGCCTGGGTGGGTGAAACAGAAACTGTATGTGTGCATATACTTTGAATGGATAGATGCCTGGATCATGGTACTATCTGACTCTTAGATAGCATATGTGTATCTAGAGAGAGTAGACGGTCACTGGATGAACTAAGTGTTACTTTGAAGAGGATGTAACACCGCACCCGCACGTCCATTCCAGTGTAGGAAAGGCAAGGAAAAGAAGTTGTAATTTTGTCCAAATACTACCATGAATAGTAGCAGTAGTTTGTATTGCAACTGCAAGCACAGCATATATCCGGTTATTACGGTGGACACTCCCTACCTCTCTTAATAAGTTTAGTTTAGTAGTAGTACGTCATTCATGTGTGGGTGTATCACTGTTCACTCAATAAAAAGCAAAGCACCTAAAGTCATCCCATATGTAATCAAATACATCCCATGTGAAGTGATAGATAATAAGATTATTTAGCTTCTTCATTTTCCTTTTCTAGTACTCATTTGCACTGTAGGGTGAAAGTTAAATTAATTAAGCAGTAGCCCTTTTAACAGAGTATTCTCAGTGCCACCCGTAATTGAAAAGTAAGAGCTTCACCACCTGCATGTACTGGACCGGTACATTAACGCAAGTCTGTCTCACTCATCATGGTGTGCGTCTGTTTTTCTCGGGTGCAAGTTCACTGCGCTGGCATTATGCCGGCTTGCATAAGATAACGTACCAATTTTCCTAAACAAGATAGAAGAATAAGTCTGGTGTACTGTCATAGTCGACTGTAATGGAAGTCCATAGTGCTCGTAGAATTTGTTCCTTAAACTCCCACTAATGTTAGAGCAAGGATGAAGAAGTGGGAGGTTAGATAGATACTGGCCTCAATAGTTATGTACTGTGCTTTCAAGTTGCTAGTTGTACTGTGACACAACTTTCTGCTCAATCATTATGTGTTAATCTTGAGGAGCATTGGTTACAGACTATGTCTTTCTTTCTTCATATAGTTGCTCCTTCCAAATCAACAAAACCAACAAGGAAGGAGCAGGCTCGAATGGCCCGGCAACGGAGGCTGGATGCCACTGTCGCCGAATATTGGCGGCTGGTGGCCCTGGAGGAGGAGGACACGGAGTCTACTGGTACAACATCCACTGGGACAGCTGCATCCTCCTCCGTGCCCCCACGGGCTGCCAGCCAGCGCAGTGCTCCAGCGGTACGGAGCCGGGCTACCAAAGCCAACCGCCACCGCCGAGCAGCAAAGACAGCAGCTGCCCCCCACAGGAGTTGCAAGGCACGCCAACACCACTTATGCCTCAGAGTGTCCTACCTGGAGCAGGAGGTCCTAACATATATTGGCCTCCGCTCCGACCATGCCACCCTCCGCAAGGAGTATGATGCCCTGGCCACTAAAGTGAACAGCATCCTGCCGTAGTGTCCCTTGCCCCTTTTTTAGAGACTTTTGGGGGGTGGGAATTGGGAGTTGGGTTGTTTTTGGGACTTTTGGAGGACAATCGTTGGGGTTAGGGAGGGTCTTGCGGGAGATTATTTTGTTAGGGCTACACAAATATACTTTTTGAAACTTTATCTGAGCATACCTTTTTTTTACTGCTTTTGAGTCTGTTTGGTGGGGGTTTAACAGTAAGTTTGTTTTCCTGAAACTTAAGTCTGTGTCATTTTCTTCCTTTAAGTGTAAATGGCTAAATGTTTTCAACACTAAGTGCCTCTCACAGAGTAAGTGAATTCAAGAGTCCTAGGACTTTAGTAGTACTACCGTCAATCTCTCGTCTCTCCTACTACTCCATTATACTACCTCCCACCAAACGCTTATCTTACCTGTAATTTGTGTTTGAAAGTAGGGCTAGGCCCAGGGCTGGCTCCACGGGAAATGGCGATTAAGGTTGGTAATCCTGGGCGGATGAAATGTCCTCATTGCGGTGGTACTAGTGGTGTGACACAGTGGCAGTTGCATGCCTATGGAAAAAAAGAAAATGAAACCTGGTTTGTCCTTACTGGAGCATTACAACGGTACGATAGAGAATATAGCAGGTGACAGTACACTAGAACAGTGCCACAATGTAGCCTAACAAATGGAAAAAGTATTGAAAGTATAACTAGTACTTGCGTTGAATTTCTTTGACATTGGCTACTACTACAAGAAATAGTACTGAAGCTGAATAAGTCTAGAATATATCCTTGGATTCCTTCACCAATCTGTTGCTATGACCTTATCCTCCCCAGCAAGTGTGTGGAATTATTGATGTCATTTAGTCAGACATCAATCAAAACCACACAGCCCGGGGTAAGAGGGTTAGGGTTTGGAAAATGGATGGGAATGGGGGTTTCTTTTTGGGTAGGTTTTGTTGAGAGAAGAATAAAAAAGAGCAGCATGGACAAACAATAATTGAAGATAAAGAAATCTTTGGGTACAAAGCTAACCATAAATCTTTTAAGTGACTTAAAGGAAGTGCATGCACTACTGCATGCATTGTTACTGAAAAGTAAGTAGTACTTTCGACAACCGTGAATGACAGAATGCGACAGTACAGGGCTGCAGCGTTTTCACTTGCCTATCTCTGCACTCAGAGAAACACTTCTTACATTAAATTAGGTTTAAAAAATAGCCGAAGTAAAACTTATAGAATGGATGTAGGGATCAATTTAGAAGCAGAGAGAGATCCAAGAAATGCAGTCACACTCATAGAAGAAAACAATGGGTACTGTATCTGTATGTTGTTGTAGTTGTCCTGTTGAATTTGGTAAGTAAGTTGCACGCATCAAACCATTCCTCTTATTAGCGGCACTCCTCCATTCCAGCTGAGGCTTCGTCCATCAATGTTGGTGACCAGAAGACACCCTGTCCACTGCCTGCCTGGCGGATGCTGAATTGCAGCTCGCTAATGTGAAGCCTGACTTCATCCTTTTTTTCCCATTGCACAGACTGAAACCCGGCCTGTAATTATTGATGGAAAAACAGGAAGTGATATTAGAACACCACTGATAAATAAATATAAGGTATGTACGCTGTGTAGTGCAAAAAGTCACACTTTGAGTTTCCTAATAGACAGTACAATATTTTTGAAAGTGCGTACTCTGTCTGAGTCTCCTTTTGAAGGATAAATAAGTATGGGCAAATTAATTTAGCGGATCTTTCCCCTCAAGCTAGGTGTACTGTAAACTGTGTTTTAGAACAAAATTAGACCTTCCCAGCAGTGCTCCCACCCAGACCCTTACTAAAGCCAGTCTCAAAAATGTGGAAGACCCCCAATCAGATCTAAAAAAACGAGGCCTAGTAGAAAACTGGTGACAAAACGTACTTTGAAAGTAAAAGTAGGCCCAAATACCCCCTTACCCACCGTGGATTGTATTCAAACCACTTGCAAGCAAGCAAAAGTATCCATACCCAGCATCGCTCCAAGACTCGTAAACCCCCCCACAAACAGCCCCCCACCCAAACACATGCAATACAAATACTGCTAACCCTAACGAGCCCTAAGTTAAGAATAGTGGCAAACGTTTTCTTTAACTATGCCAAATCCCCCCTTGCCCACCATGGATTTTCTTCAAATCACTTGCAACCAAAAGTACACATTCCCACGAGTGCTCTAAGACCCCAGAACTCAGTTGCAAAAATCTAGAACACCCCGAAACACATGCAATCCTGCTGCTAGGGCTAACCCTAATGAACCCTAAGTTACAAAAAGTGCCAAAAGGTTTTTCCTTATGGATTTTGTCCAAACCACTTCTATCCGGTAGTAGACCTTCCCAGCAATGCCCCAAGACTTGCCAACCGACCCGCAAAAAAGCACAACACCCCCAAACAGCCAAAAAGGAAAATCTCATACTTACAATATTTATCGGCCTTCGGTCCAAACGCGCTGTGCAGCTAGGTCATAACTCCCGTTTTCCACCACGGATTTCCTGAAAAGCAAATGCAATCAAAATTAGACTGTCCCAGCAGTGCTCCCAGACCCCAAAACTCACCCACAAACACCCGGAACCCCCCCCAATGAGCACCTCAAAGGCAAGCAAGTCAGCAAAAACGCAAAAAAATGTTCACCTCCGATTTGGTCCAAACCACTTTTATCCGGTATTAGAGCTTCCCAGCAATGGCCCCAGAGCCGTCACCCCAGGCGAAAACTAGTAGAAGACCCCCAAACAGCCAAAAAGCAAAAGTACAAAAATGGGGACTTAGTCATTTTCATGGCAATTTCCAAAATCACTCCACGCGCGCTCTGCAGCTAGGCCCTAACTCCCCTCTGCCACCATGGATTTGCTTCAAACCTCTTGCAATCAAAAGTATCCATACCCAGCAGTGCTCCCAGACCCCGAAACCCACCCACAAACACCAGGAAGCCACCCAAACAGGCCCCCGAAAACGCTACATTGAGCAAAATGTCAAAAATAGCAAAAAAAAGTCAGCATGGATTTTGTCCAAACCACTTCTATCCGGTATTAGACCTTCCCAGCAATGCCCCAAGACCCGCCAACCCACCCGCAAAAAAGCACAACACCCCCAAACAGCCAAAAAGGAAAATCTCATACTTACAATATTTATCGGCCTTCGGCCCAAACGCGCTGTGCAGCTAGGTCATAACTCCCGTTTTCCACCACGGATTTCCTGAAAAGCAAATGCAATCAAAATTAGACTGTCCCAGCAGTGCTCCCAGACCCCAAAACCCACCCACAAACACCCGGAACCCCCCCAAAGAGCACCTCAAAGGCAAGCAAGTCAGCAAAAACGCAAAAAAAAATTTGCCTCCGATTTGGTCCAAACCACTTTTATCCGGTATTAGAACTTCCCAGCAATGGCCCCAGAGCCGTCAACCCAGGCGAAAACTAGTAGAAGACCCCCAAACAGCCAAAAAGCAAAAGTACAAAAATGGGGACTTAGTCATTTTCATGGCAATTTCCATAATCACTCCGCGCGCGCTCTGCAGCTAGGCCCTAACTCCCCTCTGCCCCCATGGATTTGCTTCCAACCTCTTGCAATCAAATGTATCCATACCCAGCAGTGCTCCCAGACCCGGAAACCCACCCACAAACACCAGGAAGCCCCCCAAATAGGCCCCTGAAAACGCTAAATTGAGCAAAATGTCAGAAATAGCAAAAAAAAATTCAGCATGGATTTTGTCCAAACCACTTCTATCCGGTATTAGACCTTCCCAGCAATGCCCCAAGACCTGCCAACCCACCCGCAAAAATGCACAACACCCCCAAACAGCCAAAAAGGAAAATATCATACTTACAATATTTATCGGCCTTCGGTCCAAACGCGCTGTGCAGCTAGGTCATAACTCCCGTTTTCCACCACGGATTTCCTGAAAAGCAAATGCAATCAAAATAAGACTGTCCCAGCAGTGCTCCCAGACCCCAAAACTCACCCACAAACACCCGGAACCCACCAAAGAGCACCTCAAAGGCAAGCAAGTCAGCAAAAACGCAAAAAACATTTCGCCTCTGATTTGGTCCAAACCACTTTTATCCGGTATTAGAGCTTCCCAGCAATGGCCCCAGAGCAGTCAACCCAGGCGAAAACTAGTAGAAGACCCCCAAACAGCCAAAAAGCAAAAGTACAAAAATGGGGACTTAGTCATTTTCATGGCAATTTCCAAAATCACTCCGCGCGCGTTCTGCAGCTAAGCCCTAACTCCCCTCTGCCACCATGGATTTGCTTCAAACCTCTTGCAATCAAAAGTATCCATACCCAGCAGTGCTCCCAGACCCTGAAACCCACCCACAAACACCAGGAAGCCCCCCAAACAGGCCCCCGAAAACACTACTTTGAGCAAAAAAAAATTCAGCATGGATTTTGTCCAAACCACTTCTATCCGGTATTAGACCTTCCCAGCAATGCCCCAAGACCCGCCAACCCACCCTCAAAAAAGCACAACACCCCCAAACAGCCAAAAAGGAAAATATCATACTTACAATATTTATCGGCCTTCGGTCCAAACGCGCTGTGCAGCTAGGTCATAACTCCCGTTTTCCACCACGGATTTCCTGAAAAGCAAATGCAATCAAAATTAGATTGTCCCAGCAGTGCTCCCAGACCCCAAAACTCACCCACAAACACCCGGAACCCCCCCAAAGAGCACCTCAAAGGCAAGCAAGTCAGCAAAAACGCAAAAAAAATTTGCCTCCGATTTGGTCCAAACCACTTTTATCCAGTATTAGAGCTTCCCAGCAATGGCCCCAAGACCCGCCAACTCACCCGCAAAGAAGTAGAACACCCCCACAAGTGCAGAGTCTTTCTTCATTGGGCGTAATCCAGCCCTCTGCTTTGAGGGAAATAGGAGTCTGGAGGAGGAGGATAGAGGAGCATGTTCTTGTGAACTTGTGAAACTGAGGAATGCAGACTGCGGCACCTTCAAATCAATAAGCAAACAAGTGAAGACAGTTCTGCTGATGGGCTTGTTTTTGTGATTAGGTGATTAAAGTTTTAATTATATTAACTGTGCAAAACAAAGAAAGACAGACACACAGGAATAAAAGTGAAAAAGGACGAAAAAGAAAGTTATTGATTCATTGGCTCATTTTCAGGGCTCGGTGTCAGGGGATAAGAATAAGAGTTCGTCCTCATACTCTGCGAATTCAGGCAGGAGTAGGTCAGTGTCACCTAACAGAGAACAAATTCCCTCATCTAAGTTGCTGTCCTCCTCGTCTTCATCCGGCGTTTGTTCTCGTACATTGTAATCTGGTGGTATGAGGTGCTGATTCATCTTGATCATTGTTAACCTCTCCACATTTTTGGGCGAGAGGCGGGTCCGTTTGGAAGTTACAATGCCACCAGCAGCACTGAAAACACGTTGAGAAGACACGCTTGCGAGTGGGCAAGACAAGTAGTTTATAGCCAGGTTGGAGATCTGTGCCCACAATTCTTTTTTCCCATGCCAATACGCCAATGGGTCAGCATTAACATAGACCTCTGTTGAGTCATTCAGATAGTCCTGCACCATCGACTCAAGGTCCTCCAAGGTTCCTCCACTTTGCTTACTTTTTGCTGTGACCTTCTGAGAACCAAACCCAAGCCAAGTTAGCCAATCCTCTTCTGCATCCAATGTTACTGTTGTGTCTGGTGCAGATGATCCGGTTGCCGGTGTCTTTAACGGCTGAGAGGCCACTTGTGCCACAGCCACAGGTGCAGAAGTGGATTCTTTTGACTGGGGTTGGCCTGCTGATGCTGATGTGCTGCCTTTTCCTTCAATTTGCTGCTGTTCTCTTTCAAACCTATTGGCTGACAAGGCTAGCCAACGTTTGTACTTTGTAACATCTTCATCATCAAAAGGAAAGAATGCTCGACCTGCCAGCGCCTTTTTGTAGTGTGGATCCAGAATAGTAGCACAAATGTAATGCTGTTCTGAGTGGATCATTTTAAGACGTTCATCAACAAGTAGGCGCTCTAATAATTTCTCCGCCAAAACAAAAGCGTCTTGCTTTTTTTCATCTTTTTGAAACATAGAAGACACCGCCTTCAGTTGGTGCTCCAGCATGCGCAACAATGGGATAGCTTTTCCCAAATTACAGTCCTCCTTGCTGACTGCACGTGTGAAGACCTCAAAAGGACGAAGCATGTCTGTCACGCTTTTAACTAGGTTCCATTGCGCCGCATCTAGCCTCAGGTCCTTCTGAGCTGTACCCAGTGTTAAGAAATAGTGATCGAGTACCGTATACTGCTCATACAGACGCTCAAGCATGTAGAAGGTTGAGTTCCAATGTGTTGGCACCTCCTGGATGAGTGCTTTCACTGGCATTCGACGTTCATGTAGCAGGCTCCTCAGATGCTTCCGGGCCTTAAAAGAATGGCTGAAATGGTTGCACATTCTTCGGCAGGTGGCCACTAACTTGCACGCTGGACTGTCTTCATCACTCAAGAATTTTTTAACAACCAGGTTTATACAGTGCGCCAAACACGGCACTCTGAAATAGTGACCCAGATCTATGGCCTTAACTACATTGGCGCCATTATCCGTGGAAACATAACCAATCTGGTGTTTTTTGGGGGACAGCCAGTGAAAGACCTTTGTGTTAAACTCATTCAAAATGTTTTCTGCTGTATGACGTTTCTCCAAGCCAAACATTGCTAGTGTTGCATGTTTCCGAGCAGCTTTAAAAACTTGGTCCGGGTCAACACCTGCGTTTAGCTTTGCTTTAACCCCTGAAAAAGAGACCCAGTGTGCAGTGATGCACATGTAATCAGCGCCTGCGCCACTGGTCCACATGTCTGTTGTCAGATGTATAGTGTGAACAGCACTCTTCTGCAAAGCTGCCCCAATCACCTCCAGCACATCTTCATGTAGTGCTGGAACCGCAACTCTGGCAAAATAGAACCGGCTAGGAACCTTCCATTTAGGGCTGAGCGCTGCCACTAATTCTAGAAAACCAACCCCTTCTACAAAAGAAAAAGGGAGAAGGTCCAGAGCTAGCATTTTAGCCAGCTTAGTGTTATACAGACGCGTCAGTGGGTGGTTGCGATCATATGGCGCTGCTGAAAACAACATGGTTCTAATGTTGCCCTGGACCATGCTTTTACGGGATGATGATGATGATGACTTCTTCGACCCAGTTACGCTTGCTGATGAACTTTTTCGCATTGGTGTCTCACTCTCTCCCACACTCTTAGTGTGGCTCACAGGGGGTGTGCTGCTGACAGGGGTACTGGGTGTAATTGAAGTGTTTGACACTTCTTCCTCCTCGTCATCATCAGATGAAACATAACGTTTTCTTGACTTGCAATTCGGGCTTCCTTGATCTCCTTAAGGTGCGCAAACCATTGGACAGCGTGCTGTCTCTTAAGATGACCTCTCTGGCCTCCGGTACCATAGTTGGTACTAAACTTACCACGACTAACTGCATGCTTACAAATGCTACAAATGGCGAAGTTTGCCTTTTTTGGGCAAACACTAAAGAAGTCCCAAACTGCGGACTTGAAATGTCTGTGGGGTTCGGAGGAGGCGGTAAAACTGGTGGTGGTGGTCATGCTGCTAATGCCAGATGAAGTGGAGGATGTGGAGTGCCGAACTTTGCTACACTGTGCACTTTCACCACCACTAATTGAGGTCGAGGTGGATGGAGGTCCCTTCTGGCGAGGAAGAAATATGGAAGCGGTACGTGTTGGTGTACTAGTTAACTCCAATGAATGTGGTGTTTCCATTGCCTCGTCGACAACATCATCACGCTCAGCAGCTTCTCGGGCTAGGGTCAAAATGTCTGTTTGCTGCATGCCCACTGGGGCTGCATTGACCTTTATGATGACTGGGTCGTCGTCGTGAGAGTCTTCATCAGCAGTAGTATCCGCCACTTATTGTTGAGCCTCATCACACTCCATAACTATGAGACTTTCGACGACCTTCCTTTTACGCTTAACTACCTTTGTCAGATCATGGTGTGCCTCACTCTCAGACCGCAGTGGTGGTTCCCAAGTTTGATCCATATCATCAGAAGGAGGTGGGCTTGAAGAAGATGTAGACACCACCCTTGATCTTTTCCTTGCTAGGGATGAGGAAGACAATGAATGATCATCAGGAGGAGTGGCTTCCTCAAATGATACCTCGGCTTGATTGTCGATTTCCTGATGTGCCCCTACTTCGGAAGGAACAACAATTGTGGGCACTTGTGACCCTCCATGCACCTCTGCTTGCTCATCTCCTTGCACGGCCTCCCCTTCCACAACTACTTGGGCTTGTACTTGCACATGTGGTTGTTGTTGCGGCTGTGGTTGTTCAACACTCGTCAGATGAGTTACAACAACCTGTGTTGATTGAGGGACATTGCTGCTACTTTCTTGCGATGAGCCAACATCACTGGTCGATGGTGATTGAACAACTAGACTAAGTGCCTCTGCAGCACTCAAGGGCTTGAACTTAAGTTGGCGTGGTGGTGGTGGCACTGAGCCCAATGGGGCGGGGGTGCTGCTCCCAGCTTAGTCCCCGGCAGATCCCACTGCTGCTGCAGGCGTACTTTTTTTTTTACTCCCAAAAAATGTGGCGGGCGGCACACCAGTCTCCTTGGTAACTTGCTTCTTCTGCTCCTTACTGGCAACTTTCTTTCTAGAGGAGCTACGGGGAACTTTTTTTGGGCCATCTTATTCAGAGGTCAGAACAGCAGGCCGCAGTTGCACGAGTTGCAGAGTAGTCTGTGGCCAGACGTGATGTCGCGTGACATTATGCTGCACACACACACCGCTGCCGGACTTCTTCCTGGCACTGGTGGTTCTCTTCAGTCTTGTGCACCTAAAAGCAATGAAAGACAGAGGAACATCAGTTCAGTTATACACCCCAAAAACTCGAAAACCACATACAAATCAGCACAATCCCATGCCATCCATGCCCTCCATGATGTTTAAATTCAAGACACCCCACAGAAAGACTAGGCCCATGCACCACTCACTACCCCTGGTCAAAAGGCCACAACAACAGCCCAAAAATTGAAAAACACAGAAAAATCAGCACAATCCCATGCCATCCATGCCCTCCATGATGTTTAAATTCAAGACACCCCACAGAAAGACTAGGCCCATGCACCACTCACTACCCCTGGTCAAAAGGCCACAACAACAGCCCAAAAAAACGAAAAACACAGAAAAATCAGCACAATCCCATGCCATCCATGCCCTCCATGATGTTTAAATTCAAGACACCCCACAGAGAGACTAGGCCCATGCACCACTCACTACCCCTGGGCATAATGGTTGAAAGCTAGGCAAAATGGTTGCAGACCTAAGAACACTGCCTGCATTCAAAATGGCCCCCTGCCTCCCAGCACATGGCCAGGGCCTGCCTGTACCAGCACTCAAAATGGCCCCCACCCACATGGCCTGTCCCCATGAACACCCCAAAAAATCGGAAAACACAGAAAAATCAGCACATCCCATGCCATCCATGCCCTCCATGATGTTTAAATTCAAAACACCCGACAGAAAGACTAGGCCCATGCACCACTCACTACCCCTGGTCAAAAGGCCACAACAACAGCCCAAAACAATGAAAAACACAGAAAAATCAGCACAATCCCATGCCATCCATGCCCTCGATGATGTTTAAATTCAAGACACCCCACAGAAAGACTAGGCCCATGCACCACTCACTACCCCTGGGCATAATGGTTGCAACCTAGGCAAAATGGTTGCAGACCTAAGAACACTGCCTGCATTCAAAATGGCCCCCTGCCTCCCAGCACATGGCCAGGGCCTGCCTGTACCAGCACTCAAAATGGCCCCCACCCACATGGCCTGTCCCCATGAACACCCCAAAAAATCGAAAAACACAGAAAAATCAGCACAATCCCATGCCATCCATGCCCTCCATGATGTTTAAATTCAAGACACCCCACAGAAAGACTAGGCCCATGCACCACTCACTACCCCTGGTCAAAAGGCCACAACAACAGCCCAAAAAATCGAAAAACACAGAAAAATCAGCACAATCCCATGCCATCCATGCCCTCCATGATTTTTAAATTCAAGACACCCCACAGAAAGACTAGGCCCATGCACCACTCACTACCCCTGGTCACAAGGCCACAACAACAGCCCAAAAAATCGAAAAACACAGAAAAATCAGCACAATCCCATGCCATCCATGCCCTCCATGATGTTTAAATTCAAGACGGGGGGCCTGGCCAAGATGGCGGTGTGAGCAGACGCGTCTCCAGGAGCTCCCGCCGCCGGCCGTCTTCAAAGCACCTTGTAACGCTCTGGTCCCCATCGGTGGGCCCCGGTTGAGAGCGCTTACCACCAGGAGGGGTTAGCCTGCGGTGTTACAGGCGGCGAGACACGAAAGACGCCGGAATCGGGACAGAAGAGGCGCCGAGACCGAGGCCGGACCTGGCCTAGCAGAGCGGAGCCGCGGGGCGTGGCCGAGAGCCCACACAGAGACGCCCGGCTGGGAGGTCCCTCAGGCGGCTGCTGACTACGAGAGGCCCGGCGGATTGGTGGTGGATCTGTCCCACGCATTATCAGCGCGAGGCCCCTAGGGCAGATCGGTCCGGGGGCTTCTGCGGATCCACTGGCAGGAGATCGCTGTGGCTGAGGCTGCGGACGGGCCTTCTGGTGGTAGCCTCGCAGACGGCAGAGTGAGGCGGGCCCGCCGACGGACCACGGAGGTCGGGGGACGGTCCCCAGGTCCCACCGAACGGAGGTGAGGTGCAGCGCAGGGGAAGCTCGAGGGAAGCCCTTTAAGTGGAGGCCGATGGAGCCGGAGTGCCTGGGGTGGAGCCGCACCGAGACTGTGCAGGGCTCGCGCTGGCGGGCCCGGGGCTGCCTTAGCCGCCATCTTGAACTGACAGGCCGACCCTCATATAGCGTCCTGGAGGCGCCAGCTCAGAGCCGGCGCTACAGATAGAGCGCAGATGTGCAGTGCGTAGTGGGCAGCTGGAGGCACGTGCGGAGCCAGGAGCAGCTAGAGGCTCGAGCGGAACCGGGCACAGAGGAGCATCAGCGGCTGCGGATCCGGACCGGCTGTGGGGACCCAGTGGGGTGGCTAGACACTACGAGGTATCTTCTGGACGACAGGGGGGGACTCGGGGGCTCCCCGAGGGGCTCTGGTGACACCCCTGGCGTGGTCGTCTGCTCGGCGGGCCCCCTGCGCGCTCGTGGCTGAGGACCTCCTGGACCAGCAGCACTGGTGGTGGCTGGGCCCGAGGGGCTTGGAGGGGCTCGAGGGGACATGTCTTCGGGGAGGCTCCGGAAAGGCGGCACCATCAAGGAGCTCTTCACCCCTACCACGGTGGGGAAGCGGACAGACGCTGCCACGTCCAACCAACGGGTTAGCGCAGAGAAGAAGGCACCAGACTCTCCGCCCTTGGGGCAGACGGACCTCGAGGGCCCCGTCACGCGGTCCTTTTAGGAGTCCCTCTTCACTGGCCTAAGGGAGGACATCCACTCTTTAAAGAAAGAACTGCAGGAGGAAATAAAGGAAGTACGCTGCGACGCAGACGCCATAGGTGAAAGGGTGGCAGATTTGGAGACCAAAAGCGATGACCGAGACGTGGAGATAGAGGCACTGCGACAGGAGCTAGTCCGCATACATGACCAACAGGTGGACCACCAAACTCCTGCCGAGGAGTTGGAGAACCGCTCTCGGCGGCATAATATACGGATTAGGGGAGTGAAGCAGTCCCCCGACACGGAAGATCTCTTCCAATTCACCCAGGGACTGTTTAACCACATTCTGGGCCGACCTGTGGACTCCCCTCTTCGGCTGGACCGGGCTCACCGGACGGGCCCGCCTAGAGCTAATGCGGCCCACCCGGCAGACATCCTAGTCTGCGTGCAGGACTACAGAACGAAGGAAGAGATTCTTAGCAAGGCGCGCCAGATGGGGGCGATCGCCTTTGGCACACACTCGCCGACTCTATACCAGGATCTCGTTGCCATCACGCTAGAGAAGCGACGAACCTTCAGGCCGGTCACGGCGGAACTGCGGAAGCGCGGCATCTCCTACAGTTGGGGTCACCCCTTCCGCCTGGTGTTCGGGCTAGACAACAATCTCCACCAACTGCGCTCTCTCAGGGATGCGTGTAATCTGCTGGGCATTGAGGAGCCGGCGGAGGAAGAGGTTCCCTCCGGGGAGGGTGCTGCGGGCACGGAAAACCCCGGACGATGGAAGCAGCAACGGCGGCGTCGCAAACCGAGGCGCCCTGCAGCGACGGAGATACAGGAAGGCCAACGAGCAGCAGTGGAAACCGTGGCGCAGGGACTGGTGAAGCCCGACAGCGGATGACCAACATCACGGCGGATTTCAGGCTCTGATGTGACCGATGGGGTTGAGACCACTCACGCCGGCGGCGGGGGCGGAGGCTATGGATTCCGACACTTTTTCCCCGATTTTGACCCTGATTCTTCATCTACGACTGTGGATGCGGGACAGGGCTGTTCTTTGTACTACTCCAGTCGTCTGTGAGGGATGACGGACAGTGATGTACTTTTCTGGTACTTTGCCTTAGGGTTTTCAGGGTGGGGAAGTTGGGGGGAGGGACGAGGAGGGGGGTGGAGGGAGACCGATGGTCTGCGTGGGGGTAAGGTGCGGGTAGTTTTGGTTGGGGGTAGGCGAGGGAGGGGTTCCAGGTCCAGGGAGTTTCGAAGTGACAGGCAATGTGGGCATCTCGAGTTGCAGGGGGCAGGCCGCTGCCGGGCATGACACGGCACGATCCAGGAGCCCGGTCTGGGAGGGGTTGTATGCCCTGAAGGTCAGCGTGGCGATCAGGGGTGGGAGGTGCGAGTGATGAGTCATGGCCTCTACTGAAGTGCGCATCCTCTCACTGAATGTGCGAGGTCTCAACAACCCTATCAAGCGTAGGGCAGTACTGTCGTGCCTCGAGCACTCACAAGCCGATATCTGTCTCCTCCAAGAGACGCACTTATTGCAGAAAGATTGCACACGCATGAAAGCACACAACTTTCCACACCAGTTTTTTTCATCCGCACCACACAAGAAAGCTGGGGTAGCCATACTAGTGGCGAGGAGGTTCCGGGGGCGGGTTCTGAGACAGGGAGCGGAAATCAAGGGGAGGCTCTTATCATACCACTTCTTACTGGGGGGCTCAGATTTCACGGCCTGTTCGGCCTATGCCCCTAACGAGGGTCAGGAAAAATTATTTCATGATGTGCTTACCATGCTGGCGGCCTCGACGGACAGGCATATCCTACTAGGAGGGGATCTTAACCTAGTGTTCGACACCACCCTGGATAGGTCAGCGCAGCGCTCCACACAGGCTGGGTCCTTGTCTGAGGGAGGGCTGGCACGACTGAGGGAACTGGGTATGGTGGACCTTTGGCGCAGCTTCCATCCCGGCGCCAGGGCCTACTCCTACTTCTCGAGCGCGCACCGCACTTACGCCAGGCTGGACTACTTCTTGGCTTCTACCTCCCTGCACGCCCTGGCCTCCACTGTGGAGATAGGAGTGGCATCCCTGTCTGACCATGCTCCCCTGTTGGCGACTTTCCTCTTCCCTCCAGTGCAGCGGCCTCCCCGATGCTGGCGTCTTCGGGATACACTGCTGCACCGCAAGGAGGTCCCGGAGAAAATAATAGGCGCGATACATGACTACCTGCTACACAACACCACTGCGGACACCTCCCCGACCACACACTGGGCGGCCCTAAAGGCAGTCCTCAGGGGGGAATTCATAGCCTTAGCTGCGGCAGAGAACAAAGCGCGAGCGGAGAAAAGGGATGAGCTGGCACAGAAAGTCAGGGAACTAGAGGGCATGCACCAACGGACGTGCGCCCCGAGGATCTGGAGGCAGCTGACCCTGGCTCGGAAACAACTGAGTGCGTTGGACCAAGACAGGGCGGAATTCGCGGCACTGAGAGTGTGCCACATGTATTACACAGGAGGGGATAGATGCGGGCGCCTCCTGGGACGAGCGGTCAGGGTGAAGCGTCAACATCAGGCAGTGCAGGAAATCGGAACGCCCAGAGGTAGCCTGGCCACGGAGGGTAGGGAAATTGCGGCCGCCTTCAGCGCTTTCTACACTACCTTGTACTCAGGGGAAACGCTGGATCTGGAGGCAGGCGATACCGTCCTAGACTCTGCCCAACTACCGGTGCTTGCCACGGACCAGGCTGCGGCCTTGGAAGGTGACATACGCCCCGAAGAGGTAATATCAGCTATCTCCTGGCTCCGGCTGGGGAAAGCCCCAGGGCCGGACGGCTTCACGGCCCTCTTTTATAAAAAGTTCTGTGTACAGGTGGTGCCACTACTTACCACACTATTCAATTATCTCTCGGAACCAGGAGCGATCACGGAAGACTTGCTAGACGCCACCATTTCCGTGATCCCCAAACCGGGGAAGGACAAAACGAGCTGCGCAGCATATCGGCCCATCTCGCTTCTCAATATAGACCTGAAGCTCTATACGAGTATCCTCGCCGCGAGACTCGGGCCGCTTATGCCGAGACTGATCGACCCAGACCAAACAGGGTTTATTCCTGAACGCCAAACCATCGACAACACCAAAAGGGCACTACACCTTATAGAAAAGGCCACGCGCACGGAAGGGGAATATATGCTGCTGTCCATCGACGCAGAGAAGGCCTTCGACCGCGTCCATTGGCCATACCTGGAGCGGGTTCTGATGCGGGCCGGTGTGGGTGATCGTTTCCGCGCATGGGTGCTCAACTGCTATTCGAGGCCCTCAGCGACGGTATGGGTCAATGGGTACTTGTCGCCCCGTTTCCCTATAGAACGTGGTACGCGGCAGGGATGTCCCCTTTCCCCCTTATTATTTGCCTTGTATATAGAACCCCTGGCACAAGTAGTGCGACTTAACCCAGAGATTCGGGGCATCAAGATGGGGGCCTTTGAACATACCATCAGCCTATACGCGGACAATGTCCTGCTGTCCCTCTCCTCCCCTCGTGAGTCCCTCCCGGCCTGTGTGGCGGTACTCGACGCCTTTGCGGAGGTGGCTGGTTTTAAGGTTAACCTTAGCAAGTCCGTGGCGCTTGACCTCTCCTTGGAGGCATCCACGAAGACACTCTTACAGGGCCTCTTTCCCTTCCCATGGGCATCAGAGGCTGTCCCATACCTGGGTGTCCAACTAGCACCTACTTTGCAGGGCACGGTTCGCCTAAACTATACGAAACTTAGACACGCGATCAGATCGGAGTTGGGCAGGTGGAAATACCTTCCACTGTCTTGGCTTGGCAAGGTGGCTGCGATTAAAATGACGATTCTACCGCAAATATTGTACTTTTTCAGGGCTATCCCTATGCGGCCCCCGGAGGGATGGATTCGGCAAACACAAGCTGAACTGGCCAACTTCATATGGAATGGGCGGCGCCCGCGCATGAAGCTGCGCTTGGCTATGCTGCCTCCTGAACAAGGAGGATTGGGTCTCCCGGACCTGTTACTGTACTTCCAAGCGGCACAGTTAAGTACGCTCGTTGAGTGGAGCAAATGGGAGTCGGAGAAGCACTGGCTCTTCCAAGACCAGGCAGTGGCGGGTCGCACTCTGCAGGAGGTACCTTTCCTGCGGCGGCGCCACCGACCCTCGAATCTCTATGCTTCCTTCATTACGAGGACGCCATTGGAGGTGTGGGATCAGGTGAGCATACCACATGAGCTAACGTCCTTCCCTTCCCCGCTGACACCTCTAGTGTCCAACCCGGACTTTAGTCCCGGCATGGACATGGTGGCTTTTGCGAAATGGGGTCCCGCGGGTTGCAGAGTGTTGTCCCACATCTATGCTAAGGAAGGAGCTATCCCCTTTGAGGCCTTCCGCCGGGAGTTTGGCTTGCCGAAGGGGGAACGTCTTCGCTACCTCCAGGTGCAACACTGGGTGCTCCATCCCACCATTAGAGCAGGGGCGGACCGCAGACTCAGCGAATACGAATACTGGCTGCTCTCTAGAAAAAATAACCGCGGCTTGATATCGGATCTATACCGCATGCTATTGGGCAGATACACACATATTCATAATGCAGGAAGGGCGCAGTGGGAAAGAGACTTGGGGCGCACGCTGAGTAATAAAGAGTGGGAAGGCATTTACTGGGCACATACTGGTATTATACCCCTGAAAAACTTCACGAGATGGACTGCACACGAGACGCGCTCTGCTGGCGGGGTTGCGGGGAGAGGGGTACACTGGTACATCTGTTGTTGGACTGTTCTCATCTGCAGGATTATTGGACCCAGGTGTTAGACGAAGTAGACCTGCACTTGGACACCTCCATCCCGAGGTTCCCCGCATATGTGCTGCTAGGCTCTCCCAATCCCATCACTTACCCCCTGCGCTCCCACAGAGGACGGCTGATTGCTATAGCTTTGGGATCAGCGACACAAAATATCCTCACTTATTGGCACACTACACATGTCCCCACTTTTCAGGGCTGGCTGCACCGTCTCTGGCACGTCCTAGGGATGGAGAAACTGTCACTGATTGCTAAGGGGGAGGGCGACAAATATCCAGAGCTTTGGCAACCCTTCTTGGCGCTTCTGGCTTCTGAATTTCGAGAAGTGACCTGCCCCAGATACCTGCGTCTGTTGCGTCTTTCACAGCCGCCTGCCACAAACACTGAGGCCTGAGAAACCACTGTTACGGGATGGGACACTGGACCTGGAACGAGGGTGGGGGGTGGGTAGGCTGGGGGGTGGTGGGGATGGGGACGTTTCGTTTGGTTATGGTTCTATTGCCCCTTTTTTGGACACTGCTGAACTGCTTCGATGCGGACCCAATTGCAGGAACCACCACCTTGATGTGGCGGCCCGCTATTCCGGGTCACCGCCAATGGTGCTTGGAAGACACTTTATCAGCACTTGGGCCTCAGGACTGGGTCCGCAACCCGCATATGTCCAAGCATCCTTCTCTCCCTTTTCCCTGTTTTGACCTGTTACTAAAAGCTGTATTGACGCTGGCTGGGCTGAATGTTGACGCCACGCCAGTCTGTGAAGCATATTGGTATGATACATTGAATTTGCAGCGTAATAAACAAAATTTACACATAAATTCAAGACACCCCACAGAAAGACTAGGCCCATGCACCACTCACTACCCCTGGGCATAATGGTTGAAAGCTAGGCAAAATGGTTGCAGACCTACGAACACTGCCTGCATTCAAAATGCCCCCCTGCCTCCCAGCACATGGCCAGGGCCTGCCTGTGCCAGCACTCAAAATGGCCCCCACCCACATGGCCTGTCCCCATGAACACCCCAAAAAATCGAAAAACACAGAAAAATCAGCACAATCCCATGCCATCCATGCCCTCCATGATGTTTAAATTCAAGACACCCCACAGAAAGACTAGGCCCATGCACGGCCCATGCACCACTCACTACCCCTGTTCAAAAGGCCACAACAACAGCCCAAAAAATCGAAAAACACAGAAAAATCAGCACAATCCCATGCCATCCATGCCCTCCATGATGTTTAAATTCAAGACACCCCACAGAAAGACTAGGCCCATGCACCACTCAGTACCCCTGTTCAAAAGGCCACAACAACAGCCCAAAAAAACGAAAAACACAGAAAAATCAGCACAATCCCATGCCATCCATGCCCTCCATGATGTTTAAATTCAAGACACCCCACAGAAAGACTAGGCCCAAGCACCACTCACTACCCCTGGGCATAATGGTTGAATGCTAGGCAAAATGGTTGCAGACCTAAGAACACTGCCTGCATTCAAAATGGCCCCCTGCCTCCCAGCACATGGCCAGGGCCTGCCTGTACCAGCACTCAAAATGGCCCCCACCCACATGGCCTGTCCCCATGAACACCCCAAAAAAACGAAAAACACAGAAAAATCAGCACAATCCCATGCCATCCATGCCCT
Source organism: Lissotriton vulgaris (assembly GCF_964263255.1). NCBI lineage: Eukaryota > Metazoa > Chordata > Amphibia > Caudata > Salamandridae > Lissotriton > Lissotriton vulgaris. The sequence goes on from NC_141687.1 coordinate 1,712,263,251, forward strand.
CCATGATGTTTAAATTCAAGACACCCCACAGAAAGACTAGGCCCATGCACCACTCACTACCCCTGGTCAAAAGGCCACAACAACAGCCCAAAAATCGAAAACACAGAAAAATCAGCACAATCCCATGCCATCCATGCCCTCCATGATGTTTAAATTCAAGACACCCCACAGAAAGACTAGGCCCATGCACCACTTACTACCCCTGTTCAAAAGGCCACAACAACAGCCCAAAAAATCGAAAAACACAGGAAAATCAGCACAATCCCATGCCATTTATGCCCTCCATGATGTTTAAATTCAAGACACCCCACAGAAAGACTAGGCCCATGCACCACTCACTACCCCTGGTCAAAGGCCACAACAACAGCCCAAAAATCAAAAATTCCAAAATTGTAGTTGCAGCAACTGTAATGCCCCAAACAAACTTACTTGTGAAATTTCTAATCCAAAAGTGATCCAAAGAAAGTCAAAAAGGCCTCAAATCCAAATATCCAGCAGCATCCACAAAAAAGATCCTTCCAGGTCAAGAATCCGAATGAAAGTGACCAGCACATGAAGAAAGCACTGGGAGGAGCCTGCTGGACAGGAACAGGAAGTTGGAGACTGTGGGGCACTTCCTTCCTCCCCCCCCCACCCCAAAAATGGACTCCTTGCAAAAAAAAGTGCAGGCAAATGTCAACCTGAGGAGTTATTCTGATAAAAATCATCATTTTCAGAAGGTTTATGCTGCTTGCTGGTGGATTTCTTGTGCAGAATTTCAAATTTTGTAATTTCGCGCGTGCGAGATTGTTGCAGCTCGCCGCATCTACGTGTTCGCAATTGCGAACTCTCGCGATGCGTGCTGTGCAAGGTGGCAAGCCGCGATTACTTAATCGCGGTCGCCAAACTCCCGCGGGATCCCGCAGCAAGATCCAAAATGGCGCAGCACTCGCAAAATATCGAGAAAAACAACTCGGCAAACGCTGAATGACGGTAAGTGAACGCCGCACGCCGCAAAATTGTATCACCAAGAAAAAAAAATCCGCTGCGTGCGAATTTGCGGATTTTTGGTAAATTCGCGAGCGTTCGCGGATTGAGAATTTACCGAAAATCCGCAAAATCCACGAGCGGAACGGATTTTCCGCCCATGCTTACTCCTCTAATTAGATTGTTAAAAGACACTGATTCACAGTCAGGTAAAGTCAAATATATGAATCTCTCAGTGTCTATGTCAGTGCTACATGTAAACAAACAATTTCGACAGTTATGATGCCATTTATAAGAAAGGCCAAAAAGGTTTTCAACATCTATACCTTCATCTTCCAGTACAAGCATAAAAATTTAAAATTCCTGACAATCTTGCTGAATATTCTACATAAATTTACTAGAACCAGAACATATGTCCAAAACATTTCGAATATCGGAAACACTTTGTATTTTACTTTTATCACTAGGACATTTCTCATAAACAGAATTCAACAATCAACAGAATCTTTTGTCCCGATTTTCTACAATTCACTGTTGGAAACTTTGAAGAAAAAAAACAACATTAACAACTACATTAGCATAGCAGTTGACACCAGAACTATTTTCAAACCGATAACCAACATTCTCTTCAACACTGTCCTTTGTCTTTTTGTTTGGAGGCGCAACTTCATCTTGTTTTTTTTCTTTCTCTACAGTTTCAGAACAGATATTCTCAAATCTTCTTTTTCTACCTACCACACGCTTTTCAATCACTTAATATTGACCTAAATTGGGTGCATATTCTCTTCTTAACTTATTATACTCTTTCACACAGTTTGTATCTGCAGAAACTTTTGTCTCATCAAAATCAATCAAGTACAATCCAGATAAATTTCTGACTCGAGACAAAGCAACATATGCCATACCTTCTTTAAACACGGTACTTTCAATATTTACTAAAGCACAATCTACACTTAAACATTGAGATTTATGAATGGTCACCGCATATGCCAAACAGGAAACTGTTTTCTGCAGACATACAAATCTTTTACAAGCAAAAAACGAGTTGCACAATGACTAACTTGTTGTACTTCAGCAATTTCATCAAATTTAATTTTCAAAAATTCAATGCCAGCTCTGTTTACATAATTAACAAAATCAACAATTTTACCCATTGCTACATTTACTAAACCTTTTTGCACATTCAAATTACGTCGCAAAATTACCCTACAATTTATACATGCATAACAATTCTTTTCTAAACCAGCAGTTTTACTTATCGATTTCTCTAAAAAATCCAATTTCCTCTTCAAGTTTTCACTCAAAATAATACTGATTCCTTCATGTTCTATTTTATCAATTGCTTCCAATTTTATAATTTCTTCATTTTCCAACTTTAACATTTCTTCATTGAATATAGCGCATTGACGCAGTGTTGGCATTAAGCAGATTACAGATTTGTTTTCTGCAATTCTCATGTATATTTGCTCCGGGACAATATTTGCATTTGGAAGCAAATTGGAAAGTAATCGTGTCTGTAAAGCTTGTTTGCCATGTTCGGTCAATTTTCCAATTCTTATATCTTGAAGAATACTTCCACAATCAACATAATTTGCTTGTCGCATATTTGTAGTAAGTTCCTTATACTGAAAGTATGACCAAATGTTTACATTGCCAATACTCCCCAAAGACTTTCTAGTATCTTCATTCACCAGTGTTTTAAACACTGGCTGTCCTTTTACAGGAGTAAGTTGTAGAAGATCTCCAAAAACTATGACGTGTTTTCCCCCGAATAATACGTCATACTGTTTTAAGAATTTGCTGCATTCTTAAATGCACAAAGGTAAGCATTAAGTTTGAGACCATGCTTACCTCATCAATAATGAGAAGCTTCATTTTCTTCAACACTCTTGAAACTTCATAAGAAGCTTCTCCAGATAGCTTGTGGTATTGTAATTTGTTGTCATGCTCTACTGGTAGCATTAATAAACGATGTAAAGTATTCCTTTAATATTGTGTGCCGCCAACCCAGTTGGAGCAGTGACAACACAAGACAAATGCGAGTCAGTTCTTCTCTGTAGAAAACTTGTGATTACTTTAATTAAAAAACTTTTTCCTGTTCCAGCTTGTCCACTCACATACATGCGGATAGGTTCAAATGATGAGCAAGAGCAATCTTTCTTCTCATGAAGAAATCCATGGTCAATCTGTTCTCTCACTTGCTCAAGTATTTCTTTCTGCTCAAGATTTAGGGCCAGATGTAGGTAAAATAGATTTACCGATTTTTAATTACCGAATTTTACTGATTCGGTAATTAAAAATCGGTAAATCTAAGGGGTGGATATGTAGGTATTTCCAGATGTGGAAATACCGAATCTGTAACATTCGGTATTTACCGATTCTGTAAATACAGAATCGGTATTTCCCATTGATTCCTATGGGCTTTGAAGCCCATAGGAATCAATGGGAAATACCGATTCTGTATTTACAGAATCGGTAAATACCGAATTTTGCAAGGGTGCAGGGGGTGCCACTTTGAAACCCTCTGGCACCCCACAATTAGGCATGTGCACCATGGGGAACACAGACATGCCCTATGGGCATGTCTGTCTGTCACATGGCTAGGTGTGCATGCACACCTGAATTCGGTATTTTAGCACACAATAGGATTGTTTGGTAAAATACCAATTTTGTAGGGCCTTTGGGACTCAGAAGAGTCCCACCTACATCTGAGATTTACCGAATCGGTAAAAATACCGATTCGGTATTTTACAGAATCGGTAAATTTACCGATTCGGTAAATTTACTGATTCTGTAAAATTGTGCCCCTACATGCCAATTCTTGAATACCGGTCGGTAACGACCAAAAATACCGATTTATGGCCGTTACCGACTGACCTACATCTGGCCCTATGTTGTTGTTCCAAGTTTACAAGTTTACTAAGTTTGTTAGATGTTCTTGACCATGATACATTACTGTTTCCACCTCTTCCATAGCAGTTGCTGCTTCATTTAGAACAATTGGTTCTCCCAGTGGGTCCTGACTCAACTTAGCAGAAGTTTGACTGTCATGAGAACTGTCTCTAGCAATCTCAGCTGCAATTGTAGCTTCTTGCTCAATTTCATCATTCAACATTTTTACATAATTAGCAAAAACAGGACATTCTATAGTATCTTTAGTTGCATTGAAGGAATCTTTATAGCTGTCAAAATCTCCAAGTAATTCCAATTCTGAACACCATGGCTTGAAAAGTTGCAAAAGAGCTAAATAGTAAAATTCCCTTTTGTCAGGTGTTTCGCAACTCAGTTTACGGTGATTAATCAAATGTCCGTTTCTTTGTATCACCAGACATCCTTCAGAACCAATAACGGCATATATACCATTATTAATGTTTTTGGTAATATTCCGTTTAAAAATATAGTTTTGACGCACTTCATAGAGACAAATGTTCTCAAGATGATGACTTCTATTTGGATAATATGTATCCAACATATTTGTTTTCACAATATCAGTACTTTCTGGCTCTTTTTCAGCTTAATATTCAATTTCTTGTACAGATTTAAGAACTCGGTTTCGTGTTACAGCAAGACCTAGACTCACCCAAATGATTCTTCTAGATTTGGAGTATAGACTTGCAGATGATAAGCGATCCAAGCATTCATACGCTCCAATTTCTCGATGAGATAACATCTTCAAACTATAACCGTATAATTTCTTACTTAGACTCTTCTCATGGGAAATCTCATCCCACATTTCCTTCAATTCCCATCTTTTCTGACTTTGCTATGTACGATGACACATATCGAGCAACAGCAATGGAATTGTCTGCAACATATTGAATATGCACATTAACATTCCACATGGACAAAATTACTGGGTTGTAGTCATTTATGTATTTTGACTCTTCATTTCTTCTTAAGTTATAGGTATTTTTTGGAGACTTTCTTGTGATATTATGTCGCAAAGATGACATAAAACTGTTCACTCTTCCTTTCGATATTACAGGTCGAGGAAATGCAAAACGGCATTTGCTGTAGAATTTGTCCTTAGATTTGTACTTTCGACGACAGTATTTGCCACAACGAGGGCTTTGGGAATCGTAAGACTTGTTGTCTTAAGTCCTTATCTTGTGTACTTTTGGGTACTTCACATGTAGCATATTCTTCAATAAAAGACCCACAGTATCATCTGAGTCTGTTCCAAATTTGGTAGCATCTTTGATCTGTAATAGCATATGTATGTGAGGAGCACCTCTTACTTGATACTCCTTTCTCCAAAAGAAATCCAGAACCTCTCCAAGAGGAGGATTTTTTTATTGGTGATAAAAGACATCATAGCTTCGAATCTATGATTGAAATACCTGCATACATCAACAGGTTCCAATGAGCCCAATTCTCCAGGTGTCTTGTATTCGATATTTGGTATATTTGGATTTGCCTCTCGAAGAAATTGAAGTAAATCATCCCAAGCATATTCAGCACAGCTTAGAGTATGGAACCATGTAGGAGTTCCTAAGTTCCTTAGCATACATTTAAGTTCTCCATGATGATGGTAACAGTGCTCATTAGTACCACGCTGACATGCCATCAGATTAATCAGCTGAGTTTCCAAAACATTATCTTTCTGCTGTACTTTATCCATAAATTCCTTTGCAGAAACATTTTGCAGATGTACACCTGTTTTCAATATGTGGTTTACTGCATAGGAAGGTATGTAACTGTTACCACGCATCTTTTAGCACGCATACCATTACCACGCATACCTTGACAACACTGGATCGTTTACAACGCATACCTTTACAACGCAAGACATTACAACGCAGATACTATTACAACGCATGCCATTACAATGTAAGTATAAGTATAGGTAAGTATATCATTTAATTTAACCTTTTAGGGTTCAGGGCTGGGTTTGGGTTTTGGGGTACAGGGGTATTTTTAGGTTTCAGGGCTAGGTTTGGGTTTTGGGGTACAGGGGTATTTTTAGGGTTCAGGGCTGGGTTTGGGTTTTGGGGTACAGGGGTATTTTTAGGTTTCAGGGCTGGGTTTGGGTTTTGGGGTACAGGGGTATTTTTAGGTTTCAGGGTTGGGTTTGGGTTTTGGGGTTCAGGGGTATTTTTAGGTTTCAAGGTTGGGTTTGAGTTTTGGGGTACAGGGGTATTTTTAGGTTTCAGGGCAGGATTTGGGTTTTGGGGTACAGGGGTATTTTTAGGTTTCAGGGTTGGGTTTGGGTTTTGGGGTACAGGGGTATTTTTAGGTTTCAGGGTTGGGTTTGGGTTTTGGGGTACAGGGGTATTTTTAGGGTTCAGGGTTGGGTTTGGGTTTTGGGGTACAGGGGTATTTTTAGGTTTCAGGGTTGGGTTTTGGTTTTGGGGTACAGGGGTATTTTTAGGTTTCAGGGTTGGGTTTGGGTTTTGGGGTACAGGGGTATTTTTAGGTTTCAGGGCTGGGTTTGGGTTTTGGGGTACAGGGGTATTTTTAGGGTTCAGGGTTGAGTTTGGGTTTTGGGGTACAGGGGTAATTTTAACATATATATTTACAAATTATTAAATACAAATTAATATAATTATTTAAAATATTTAATAAAATATTTACAAATTAATTATAATATTAAAAAAAATTATTAATTACATTATTTAAAAATGTTATATACTTACCTATACTTACGTTGTAATGGTATGCGTTGTAATAGTATCTGCGTTGTAGTGTAATGTGTTGTAAAGGTATTCGTTGTAAAAGGTCCTGCGTTGTAAAAAATGTGTGGTAATGGTATGCGTGCTAAAAGTATGCGTGCTAACATCATATACCCCATAAGAAAGTCCAGACAAATCACTCTCAAACAAAAGATGAAAGAAATATGGAATACATTGTCAAAATCTTGCATCTTCTGCATATAATCTTGATGTCCGTATTCAGATGCAGGAATCTGCACAGGTCGTTCATCATATCATACTCCTTTTCCTGTAGGAAACAACTGAGCTTCCAAGCTTTTTTCCCATACACTAATGGGACTTCCTTTTGCTTCTTTCAGTTGAAATAACTCTATAGCATTCCCCTCATTTGGAATGCAATGGATGAACACTGTAATGTTCGTAGATTTCTTCTTTTCTGGACACATCCACTTTTTCAATTTGTCCAGATGGCAAGTCAGTATCTTCTTGTACAGTTATTTCTTCTTCTCCCACATACACATTTTTGTAATATTGATTATTTTTTACCAGATACAACATTGCCTTATTCACTTTCCTAATATCCACGAATTCTTGCCAGATTTTCTTACTCTTAGTAGGAACGCCATTAACAAGAATACCTAAAGGTTCATCCTCTACACCAATAGTTTCAATATTTTTCTTTAAATCTAGTGGCAAATATACAACTCTTCCCTTTAATCCTCTTTGTAAATCAGAAGGAGGCAATTTTCCTGTCTTAGGCTCCATACGAACGATAGCCTGAAATGGATGCACACATTGAATAAGAATAGACTCATAGGTATTTAAATCCATCAGTTCAGAAGGAATATTTACCAACTCAAGATTAAATATGCAGAGCTCTAGCAGGCATTTTGTTCTCTTCTAATTTGTTATAACAATATTTACAAATACGCTGATCAGAACCCAAATCAAAACAATTCTCTACCAACAAATACGTTGCAAAATCCTTCCACTCACTATTATTTTCCTTTTCACTTTTTAAGTACAGATCAGATCAACAGTCCTGGTCTGATTTTTATAATGAATTCGTCGACAACAGATAACAAGAATAATTTGGCCTTTTTCCCTGAAATCACCTTAAACTGTATAATTTCTTGCTCAAATTTTTCTACACTGCACTGTCCTACATTCTCTTCCACATTTTCTTCTATTAATCTCTCACTTTCTGGACTGTCTTCCTGAGGACCAAAGTAACTAATCTCAATTTCATCACAAACATTTGTTACATCTGATACAGATCCACGCAAAAGAGCACTGTTCAACTTTTTTAACATTAGTGCTGGACTTTTCGCGTAATACAATGTTCTGACTAATTTCCTCACTGAGTATGATGAACTGCTAACATCCTGAAATGGTAGAAAACACTTCAACACACTTTTTTAGAAACACAAGGCATAGAATGACCTTGCAAACCAGTATTTTCTCTCACTCTGCAAGGGCTAGTCCTTGTGACATCTTAATCTTTTGTTTAACACTTCTCTTGGTATAATTACGTAAGAAATTGCGTAACAAATCAATAGATTCTTGCCGCACACTGCAAATACTACTACAATTTCAAGTGTACACTGAAGCTTTAGGACGTCTCCCTAAAACTTCATCATCTAACACCTCTTCTGCATCTCTTTCTCAATAGGACAACCATTTCTAACCTCATAAGCACGACCACTGGTGTCAACTGCATGCAACAAATCATTACTCTGAAGATAACTTTCTTCAATATAAAAAGGCTCAGAACTTGAACTATGTTTCCATTCACCCAAAAAAATCTTCTCCACTTACTTTTGGACTTCATTAAATGGATTCGCTTATCTAGTGATCTAACTCTATTGATTACTAAAATAAAGTTTTCTTTTTAATTCCAAAGCTTTCTTAACGACATTTTTTATAGCTTTCTTCTTCTTATAAAATACTGTTTTTTTCTTATATACCTTAATTTCTTTCAATACATTTGAAACCAATCTATTATAAAACTTTTTTTTCTAATTTCCATGAATTGCTTTTTTTTCCTTGTACTATACACAGTTTTGTCTGCACTTGATTTTCCATTATTCTTTTCTTTATTAGTAGTTTTTTTTTCCGTTGCTGATACACTAAAGAAATTTTTCTGTTTCTGAGCACTACTCTTAGTCTTTAGTATTTTCCTCAAAAAAGTGCTCCTGCTCTTACCAGGACTTTCTTTCTGTTTGTTAAGACATCTCTCTTCATGTAAATCTTCTTGGTGAGTTCTGTTCAAATACACACTTTTCTTTCGTTGCTTTCTCTTTTGGTCCTTTGTTGGTATGATGCAGTATTTTTAGTATCGATAAACACAACCTATAATAAAAAAATATATATAACATTACAACAACAAAAAAATCAAATATTCTATCATATTACTTACAAGAACAGAGGGAGGAGTATGAGGACAAACCTCAGAGTATAAAAATAAGAGGACTTACAGCAAAAGAACAAGGAGTATGAAGCAAGGAAAATGTAATAAAAAATGAGAATGTAATAGATAGTACAATATAATGGAATATAGAAACAGCCGCGGCCCTTGGAGGGAGTTGTGATGGGGCAGGCAGGTGGGGCGGAGGAGTGGCAGGGTGAGGACAGATAAACAACGGAATCTGGGGGCATATTACCAACAAGTAGCGATATTTATCGCTAAATAGGGTTAGCGACTATTTTTTTATTGCTGCCTATCACTGGATATGTTAGCGGAGAAAACATGCTATTAGCAACGGTTTTCTCCATTGTGCTAAAATATCCAGCGATAGCGGCGGAATGCGTGAATATCATTGAGAATACAGCGATATTCATGCATTAGAGACAAAATGGTCTTATTCATGTTATCCACCTCCCATTGGATAACATGGCTAGGAGCTGGTCTGGGCATGTGTTAGTATTTGGAGATATTCGCGCTTAGCGCAAATATTTCCAACGCTACGCCTGCCTTGCTAATAGGCGATAGCGACATTAGCGACTGCTTTCAGTTGCTAACTGGTTGGGTACGCCCACTTTGCACGTCAATAGCCATAAACATAGCTGACATGCAAAGCGGGTCCCAAACTGCTCTCTATCGTCTAAAAACTGTCGCTAACATCAGTTAGCGACAGGTTGCTAATAGGGCGATAGAATTATCGCTGCTTAGCGGCCAAAAACGGACGCTAAATCGGTGATAATTGGCTATCGCCCCCCTTGGTAATATGCCCCTTGGATCATTGCCGGTAAGTATACAATTAAATTAATAAAATGAATTTCGGGACATATTATCAACAAAAGGCGATAGATTATTGTTGTTTTTATCGGCAGGAAAATGCAGATAAAGTGACGATAATGAGATTGATAATATGCTCTTGAGAATTCCCATACCAGCCCAGGTTAACACTAGAACTTGGGCTTCTATAGCAATTTACAAGACGCTATTATTAAGCCCATTTTCGCTGTTTTATCTGCAGTTTCCTGTCCATAAAACGTCGATAATTTTAACACTGGTCCTTAATAATATGCCCGTCAGTGCCATATTATCAGTAAAGGGCGATACATTAGCGCCGCTTTTACTGGCAGGAAACTGCCACTGAAGTGGCGATAATGGTCTCGATAATATATCCTTGTGAATTTCCATAGAAGCCCAGGTTAACATCATAACCTAGGTTTCTATGGGAATTCACAAGGATATAATTTTGAGAGCATTATCAATGCTTTACCGGCCGTTTCCTGTCAATAAAAGCGGCGATAATGTATCGTCCTTTACTGATAATATGGCCCATAATCCCTTAATGTACAGAGGCACAAAATGATATTAAAGAAAAAAACATAACAGCATGCATTATAGCAAAACACATATACTACTATAAAACGTTTGAAACGGATGAATATAGGAGCATATTATCAATACAGGCGATAACATAATCAATAAACAATAAGAGGTGTACAGAGTTCCCCCAGGAGAGCTCTAGAAAATTAGCTCAACCAGTAATTCTCTCTCACTCAGTCTAGACAAAGGGTGAAGTGAGGGTCTCAGGTGTGCGGTGTAGACCCATATTCCAGAATGTGAAGGTACCTCACACAGGCTACCGACAGGACTACAGCTGTAGCCCCAGTCGTTAGTCGTCCAGCCTCATCATCGGTACCCTGCTCCTTCGGCAGGCTGGCGGTGCAGTGCCCGTCGGGCAGCGATGGAAGCTGCACTTTTGATGGAGATCTTTTATTCTGGGCCAGCGGGTGTGTGTGTGTGAGGGGCCTAAGGGAGTGTAATCGTGAGCGTGGTAGTGAAGTTAAAAGAAGTCAGGGAAGTCCTGTTGGTGAATGTTTTAATAGTCAGGCTTCCTGCTTCAATAAAAAGGTACAGGGGTACTAAGGGGTGGTAAATAATGGAACCAACCCTTACTCGACCCTTAAAGTGCAAGAAATGGTCAACATGTTTCACGCCCTAAGGGCGATTCATCAGGACCTGGATGCTCATAAATTACTCGGGTCCTCTAAGTTTTGCAGGACACCAGTATACGACCTGAGGCAGTGTCGTATCGTAATGGTTCCACAGAGGGGGCCTCCTGGGAACTGAAAAAAATAAAGAGAGACAACAGTATAGACACGGATAATGGCACCTTTACTTTAACTTACTAGTGACATATTATCTGTGTTTGTGTGCATGATATCCAAAAACATGCGTGCCCAGTGAATGGCTTTGCCTAGACATTGACAGCATCAAGTGTTATCGTAGGAAAGAGAGAGAGTCAGAATTCAATTAAATCAGGTGAGTGCGTGGAAGGTGCTCGCACTAAACAATGGCGGCGTGCTAGTTTGTTATGACTGGTGTGCTTTAAACCATGTCGTAAAATCAACACTGCCGCCTACATCATGCAGTCGATCATCACGTGGCAGGACGCGTGTTCAATCATACACCTCGAGAAGATGCGGCGGCGTGTGACACTGGTCCGCCAAACGTGATAGGTTCGAATCTTTATGCTTAAAAGTAGTGAGAAAGCCACACAGTAAAACCGGAAACGGTCGTAGTTTGACACTCTGTCGGGAATAATCAATCTGTGCATCGGTACAATGGTCATAACGATCAGTACGCCGTGGGGGTGCATATATGCCCGACTCTGATCATGAGAGAGGCGGGAGACCGAGTGCAAGGGCCCTTTACAAAGCCATGTGGCATTTATCGGATCGTTTTCTCCAGTGTCGGCGCACTCACCCCTAATGTTTCCTCCTGGAAACCTCACGCGCCGTCCAAGTGGGGCCGGCAGCGAATGAGGAAGTCCTATGGGGGGAGAGAAAAAGGGCAGACGCCCACAGGGGAATCAGACGGACATGAAAATCGATCCGGGCTGCTAAGGACAGACTGTGAAGATGACACTACGTCAATTCAAACAGCTGATCACATACCCGCCCAACACCTCACCTCTTACGTCGCTGCAGGCAAGCTGCTCTGCACCTACCCCTCCCACTGGAAACCAACGGTCTGGACAGCCGGCATGGTTGATCAGATCGTTTCCGGGTTTAAATGAGGGAGGCAGCGCGCGCATATTGAGGGTGTGTCCGTCCAGTTGCTAAGCGACGGTACACAGAGGTAAAAAGAGAGAAGGGGTCGGTGAAGGGCTGCGCAAACCGGGCGCGTTAGTGTGAGCGCCATCTTGGAATGGGGTCAGGTGTATTGTTGACAGGGAATGCACAGAAATGGAAGTAAACGTGGACAACGTGTCCAAACTTATGACTATCTGGCGAGGGTCGTCCAGGGCACCCCGTCATTTAAACCCAACGTTTCACACTGCAGTCGATGTATCCATCTTTGTTCATGCTTGAAGAGTGCTTGTTGATTAAGGTGTGGTAGAGATTCAATCACAGTCCATCGAATGCTTTCAGGAGGGTGTTCTTTATCCTTGCAGTGGTCATACAATTTGGTGTGAGATTTATGACATCGAATGTTACTGTTATGTTCCATTATCCTTTGCTTGACAGGGCGCATGGTCATCCCTATGTACAAACAGTTGCAAGGACAGATCAGGGCATATATGCACCTGGAGCTGTTGCAATTCGTATGCTTGCTGTAAGTCCATGTGAAATTGTTGTTAAGGGTAATGGACTTGCCCTGGATGGTTTGTGGACATACGACGCATGTGCCACACCGATAGTGTCCAGTTACAGGGGGGAGGTCCCACAATGTCTTGGTAGTTTGAACAGTGGTCTTCTTGGGGCGAGTGTGGACAAGAGTATCTTTAAGGTTTGCCGTCCTCTTGAAAGCGAAACGTGGACGTGGCATCTCCATTCCTGCAGAGTTCAGGATGCCCCAATGGGTATTGACAGTTTTTTTGATAAATGCGGAGTTCCTGGTGAATGAGGTAACACAGGTGATCTTATCGTCTGGTACCTTAGGGTGCACCTCGAGAAGGGCCTCTCTATTGTTATTGAGAGCTCTTTTGGTGGAGTCTTTCAGGAGGCGGGTGGGGTAACCCCGGTCCAAGAGTTTGGTTTGGAGGGAGCGTGCCTGTCGTTTATAGTCATCGGTTGAACTACAGTTTCTCCGGAGGCGGAGAAATTGACCAAATGGTAGATTATCCCTGAGGGATTTGGTATGGTGGCTGCTATACGGTAGCAGGCTGTTCCTGTCCGTCTCTTTCTTGTAGAGGGTGGTGCTTATTGTCGTGGGTTCCAGCACTATGGTGAGGTCAAGATAAGGGATGTGTTCACTCGACATGGTGCCCGTAAATTTGAGGAAAGGGTCTTGTTGGTTTATCCAACCACAGAACGCCTCACAAGTCATCCGGTCCCCTTTCCAGAATACCAGAATATCGTCGATGTACCGACGCCAGCAGGTGAGATTCTCACGGAATGGATTGTGGTCTGGGGGGTAGATGCATCTTTCCTCGAATGATGCCATGTAGATGCAGGCTAGGCTCGGCGCAAAGGTCGAGCCCATAGATGTACCGCGTATCTGATGGTACAAGGACGACTCATATTTGAAAAAGTTTTCAGTTAATGCCAAATGAGCCAACTCCATAATGAGGGAAACCGGTGTAGGTGACACCCACTCTTCTTGTCGGAGGAGAGTTTCCACGGATTCCAGTGTTGCTTGTTGGGGGATGTTCGTGTAAAGTGCTTCCACGTCGAGTGTCAGGAGAAGATCAATGTCCTCTCTCCCATCCATATCGTTAATGAGGCGAAGCACATCTCTGGTGTCCTGCAGGTAGGATGGAATGAGTTTAACCAAGGGTTGCAGGAAGGCATCGCAGAACTGAGAGAGGGGTTCTAAAATAGAACCAATGCCAGACACAATGGGTCGTCCTGGAACAGGGGTGATGCCCTTGTGTATTTTGGGCAGAATGTAAAAATACGGTGTTACAGGGTCTGTGGTCACCAGGAATTCTGCCTCTTTTTTGCTCACCCAACCGTTGGTCTCTGCTTCAATGACCAGGGACATCACGGTGGTCATGAGACGGTTAGTGGGATCTTCTGTCAATAATCTATAATGGTTAGAATTAGACAATTGACGTCTGCATTCCCGATCGTAGTCATCATAATCGAGAATAACAGTGGCACCAGATTAACATAATCAACACTTTATCGGCAGTTTCCTGCTGATAAAGAGGCAAAAATTGTATCACCGAGTCTTGATAATATACCCCATAATTCGTTAATGTACAAAGATACACCGCACAGACGCACTCCCATACAACTTTTCAACTCACCTTTCAAATTGAATTCTAGATTAACAAGAATACCACTCACACAGTGGATATTCTTTTACAAAATCTCTAGAGTACAGTGTTTGCAGCACAACCGTCAAATTGAACATGTTCCCTCTCATTTTACGCATACATACATATAAATAACCAATTAAAATCCTGTTCACATTAATTCAAAAGAAAGCACACATTTCGATTGGTTTAACATTCCAAAGCTTTCGAACTAATAGAACTTTCAACCCTTCCCCGGTTCCAGAATCTGCAAGTTACCATAGAAACACTTCAGGGAACACCTAAATCAGCACACAGGTGAAAAGTTCATCATACATTGTTGCAAATTAAAACAGCAAGTGTGCTTGACTGGAGAATATCCCAGCTTATCTTGTGTAATGTTCTTTTTTATCACATTTTCTTAACCAATAAAAATAAGGCTTTTAAAAAACAGAAACATGGAACCTAGGTTTTGGTAAAATGTTGTCAAACGACCAATGATTTCTTTTCTTTTTTTGAAAACTGCATGTTGTCCACCATTTTAGAAAAATCTTACTTTTGAAACTAGCATTTCATTTACAGACGCCATCAGAGTGCATCCAGACCTCTCTTCAAAATGTTTACAGTGTGGATTGTGGGACACAGCTATATTTTCTGGAGTCAAAGGTCATAATTGTGCACTGTGGTGGCAATGACCTAGGCACTTTGACTGGGGTAGCTCTGCAAATGCTCATGAAGGACACCTTTGTCCAATTGATGACACTGTTCCCGAAAACTGTCTTTGTATATTCTAATATATGCCAAAGGCAGAGATGGAAGCGATCCAACCACTATTGTCCACAGTTTGAAAAAGCTAGGAAACATGTGAATAAATCTGTTTCTGCCTTTC
Organism: Lissotriton vulgaris; assembly: GCF_964263255.1. Lineage (NCBI taxonomy): Eukaryota > Metazoa > Chordata > Amphibia > Caudata > Salamandridae > Lissotriton > Lissotriton vulgaris. The sequence continues at coordinate 1,712,278,457 of NC_141687.1, forward strand.
TCCGAGACTACCGAATGGGGTCCATTTACAACAATAATCTGCGTTTCAATATGCATGGCATCTATAGGAAAGATGGTGTACATTTTACAGATGAGGGGAACAGAGTGTTCCTCATAAACTTAAGACTCTGCATCGGTACTTACTTGTAGGTACTAAAATCTCGCAAAAAACACAACGGCTCTATTTAGAGCCACACAACACATAAACAAATACATTTCATAAATATCAAAAATTATTTTTTGTTTTCTTGCTTACGTACGCTTACGTGACGACTTTCAACATTACAGCTGTACATCGTCCATACGTGGTTGGTACGCGTACAATAAATCTACCACCCCCTGAGCAACACTATAGGTTCAGAATGTTTCTATCGTGCCCCCTTTCCTTATTTGTCAACTTTGTTTTACTGTTTCCTTGTGACTCGGCTGCTGTGACAAATAAAATGGCTTGCAACACTTCCTGGTTTGGAGTATTGACAGCCAATCAGCATGCAGCTCCTGCTCATAATTGTACATATTTCTGTAAGCGTACGCTGCGATTTTTCTTTTTTAAAAAAATGGATCCTAAACATGCATGTATAACCCCCTAACCACGTGTGATCGTCACCACGAAGCCATTATAATGCATTTCGGGTCATAATATCAACAAAACGAGATGGATTATCGCCGCTTTATCAGCAGTTTCCTGCTGATAAAAGTGGGGATAATGTGTCGCCTTTTGTTGATATCGCGTGAAAATATGGCCCCAAATTAGTTTTATTAATGTAATTGTTTAGTTACCTGCAGTTATGCAAATTCCGTTGTTTATCACCCCTCACCCTGCCCCTCCAACGCCCGTCCTGCCTGCCCCATCGCAAGTCCCTGCACGGGCCGAGGCTGAAAGACGCGGTTGCGATCTAGTCATTTACCACAGAGTTGTGGGGAATCGTTGGTGAGGCTCACTAACGAGTGCGCACTTGACCGAAGATGTTTCGGAGTTCAGACCCGTTTTCAGTTGCTCTTTAGACGTTCGTGAAGAGAAAGTTGAAATATTTCTGTGAGACTTAAAGAACATTGTTTGACAAGTTAGTGAGTAAGTAAACTTACCTGACATTATAGACACTATTGAATGTACTCAGTCGATGTATTTTCTCTAACTTAAAAGAAGTCAAGATAACATTCGTGTGAAGCAAGGTCTTAAGGGAAAAGAACACATTGAGTTGGGACTAGTAGAAAGAGTTTTGAATTAAGAAGGAACATTAATGAAAAACACAAGATATTGAAGGATTGGCAGAATAGATAACTAGCAACTGCATAAAGAAAAGTTAGTAGAAGAACACAAGGAAATTAATAATATGAAAATTAGACAATAAACTGAGAGGCTTAGGTTAATGAATGTTACGTAATTATAGGTTAAAAGCAGTGAGAAAAATTAAGAACCGTAAGCTACAAGGTTGCAGATAAATACTAGAGGAAAGGCTAGTTCGAAATTGGAAGGGGTAGGTAATTAGTAGGGTTAGACTAAGTTATAGATGAGGAATAGAGATAGAGTAAACACATGAAGTATTTAAAAAGTAGTGTGATAATGATATCTAAATATACACAGATACACAGTGTTGTTCAGGACAATGAATAGTATCTTTTCCATTATAGTAAAACACATTTACTGTTTTGGAAAGGGTAAGGTGAATAGACATATTCTACATTTTTTAGTAGTGTAGTTTACTGTAACAGCTTGAGTCTTTTCCTATAGTCATAAGGAGTGACTGCTTTCAACATTGAAGAAAAGCTAAGAACAGGATATCATTAAAAGTAATTATAGTTGTATAATTTTGCAAAGGACTAAAACTCTACTGATGGAATGTTATTAGATAATGGTATTTATATAGTATTTTTTGTAGGCCAAAATAGGTGAAAACAGTAGTTTTGTATTATATATTATGAAAAGTGATAACATTATCTGTTTATATTTTTATACAAGGAGCAAGAACATAAAGGAAAAATTATGGAAAGAGAACAGCCTCATACTCGGGAGATTTTGGATATTACCTTGAGTGTAATTGAAGAACTAATCGTATCTGTCACAGGCAATAAGAGTGAAGAAGGGGAAATTAGTGCTGCACACATGAATTCTAATTTTGAAGTCGAAAGCTTTGATGCAGATTTTGTTGAAGTTTTAAATTATGTTGAAATTTTAGAACACATTAAATCAGAACCTGCTTACGAGGAAATTGATCTGAATGACATATCTGATGAAGTTGCATTGGAATGTCTGTTAAATTCTGAGATGTTACAAGAATAAATTTATTGTTGAAAAATATTAAAGCTTTGAGCACTATCTACTAATGTATTTATTGTACTAAAAATGAAGCAGTTATGGATTCAGTTATATATTCTTTAAATGTTTGTATTGATTTAAAATATGCAAAGTGGGTTTGAGGGTATCGATTTCTTTAAAATCTGTATGGAGTATACATTCTTTCTTGTATGCAGGTGCAAACTTGTGTTTTATGCCTTCAATTCCCCAGTCTGTATCCTTAGACTTCCACCAAACACCCTGCCACTGCTATTTTAGTATTGTAGTGAGCCACTCAGCAGTATGTTATTTTTAGTTGTACAGTGGTAAAACTGAAGCTGTAATAAATTTAGTGATGAACTTTCTTTGCAGAAGTGTAATGATCCAGTCAGTATCTAGATAGTCATGGATTAAAAGAGGACTTAGTGCATAGGCTGTTTCAAACCTCTATGGACTGCGGATGAACTGTTCTATGCACCAGCAAGCGTATGTTTTATATGTTCAATTCCTCAATGTGTATCCTAATACTTCTGGCAAACATTCTCACACTACTGTTTCAATATTGTAGTGAGCCATTCAGCTGTATGTGTTTTCTGTGTACTGTGGTACAACTGAGGCTGTTATAAATTCAATAACGTTCTTTCCTTGTAGTCTTGTAATCATCCACTCACTATCTAAGTACTCATGCATTAAAATAGGTCTTAGGGCATACACTGTTTCAAAATCCTTATAGACGATGTATGCAGTCTTCTATGTACTTGCAAATTTGTGTTTTATACGTTCAATTTACTAGTTTGTATAGTTACACTTCCAGCAAACACTCTGTCACTGTTGTTTTAGTTTTGTAGTGACTCATTCATTGGTATGTAGTAATCCTATCACTACATTAAAACAATAATGGGCACATATACAATAACTGGCATATCCCCAGGAATATGTCAGTTATTGTGCTCCGTGACACCATCACCATGGATGCGCCGTATTTACAATGCGGTGTACCATGGGATAAAAATGGTGCATATATGTAATGTATCTGTGCTGTAAAGGTGGTGCATTGTTTGAGTTATGTTGGAAGTGCAACGTATCTCCAACAATGGTCTGGGGGCCCTATGCTCAGACTGCTGTGTCAATCCTTACACCTGCTTCAAGGTAGTGCAGGGTTTTGACACAGCATGAGGCCAAAAGTGACAAAGTGAAATCTTGTAGATTGTAGTCAGCTACTTTTAGGAGGGTTTTCTGCGCAGGAACGCCCCCCCATGTAGGAATGTGTCCTTCTGGTACAGGGATTTACAATGTGACGTACGTCCCAGATACGTCACATTCTAAATAGCACATATCGTGGTGCATCTTTTGCACCACTGCTTCATCAGAAAAGTGATGCAACGGTGGTGTAAAAGAGGCACAAGGGTGTTGTAAATCTGCCTCTGACAAACACTTAAAAATTCACTGAGGCAGTTTCACTAGCACTGCATTCTTTTTGAATTTACTTTTGTTATTATTTTAGATTATAAATATGAAATGGAACTTTAAAAATAAAATAAATATAAGTATTTATAATAGAAATGTAGGAAATTACTATAAAAAGAAAGAAATATAATAATTAGTATATTTCAAAATTATCATTTACAAAACCTTCGAAATTCACTGAAAAAACCATAGGTTTCACACACGTTATAGTCAGGAATTAGCATTTAAAAAACCTTGGAAATTAACTGAAAAAAACATAGGTTTCACCCAGGTTATAGTTAGCTGGACATTTCTCTCATACAAAACCATTGAAATTCCACCGTTATAGTTAGTTCAGCTAAATATAACTCGCGCGCCCGCAATGCACTGCTGATGACGTCACATATTACATCACTCATCACATGGTCAGTGACATCACTGATGACATCACTGATGACATCTCAAATGACATCACTGATGACATCACTGATGATATCTCAAATGACATCATTGATGACATCACTGATGACATCATCCACTGAATTGTGTCTTTCTGAAAAATAAATATTTTTATATATGAATATCTAAAGGTCTATTGAAGAATAAATGGCTAGGGTAAGACCCAAGAACAATAAATGCCTTTTATAGATGTTGCAATTTCATCCGTAATATGCAGAAGAACTAGCCTAGGCGAATGAGGTATAACCCAGCCCAGCACTTCAGATAAACATCGAATAACCCCCCTAAGAGTGCCACCATTTTAAACATCGATTCAGAAAAGTGGGGTGGTGATGGACAGAGCATCTGAATTAAGCAGAATACTCGTACCCAGTCAACAGATCAGGGCTCGATCCATCACCGTTTTTTAGCTCACTGCACCATCATGGTGCAGTGAGCAAGGGACTCACATCTGAGCATACCCTTCCACGCTTGTGGTGGACAAAACGATTCAGAAAAGGGGGGTGGTGATGGACAGAGCATCTGAATTAAGCAGAATACTCTTACCCAGTGAACAGATCAGGGCTTGATCCATCACCATTTCTTAGCTCACTGCACCATCTTTTCTGAATCGTTTTGTCCACCATAAGCGTGGAAGGGTATGCTCAGACATGAGTCCCTTGCTCATTGCACCATCAGGATTCAAGCAAGCCGGGCCGAAGACGGCTGTAATGCCAGAAACCGATCCCCGGAAGCTTGTTTCCTTCCCAGTGAAAGAATTGGCTTGGTAGTTTGGTCTGCCCTGTACCCATGATGCACTGGGCCAGGGACAGACTAATTTGCATGTAGCCAGGTTCGGAGCTGGGATGGTGCAGTGAGCTAAAAAACGGTGATGGATCAAGCCCTGATCTCTTGACTGGGTATGAGTGTTCTGCTTAATTCAGATACTCTGTCCATCACCACCCCCTTTTCTGAATCGTTTTGTCCACCATAAGCGTGGAAGGGTATGCTCTGACATGAGTCCCTTGCTCATTGCACCATCAGGATTCAAGCAAGCCGGGCCGAAGACGGCTGTAATGCCAGAAACCGGTCCCCGGAAGCTTGTTTCCTTCCCAGTGAAAGAATTGGCTTGGTAGTTTGGTCTGCCCTGTTCCCATGATGCACTGGGCCAGGGACAGACTAATTTGCATGTAGCCAGGTTCTGAGCTGGGATGGTGCAGTGAGCTAAAAAACGGTGATGGATCAAGCCCTGATCTCTTGACTGGGTACGAGTGTTCTGCTTAATTCAGATACTCTGTCCATCACCACCCCCTTTTCTGAACCATTTTAAACATCATCGTCCCCCCAATAGGGAGAGCGGTAGCAATTACCAGTGTCTCACTTCTTGCTGTAGACGTTGGCACAAGGGCTCCAGGTTTGCCTCATGGCATGAGTCTAGGCATCTAATTATCCAGATTCCAGGATGCTTAAACTGCACCCATGCTATCTGCAGTGGCAGGGGGAGTGTCTATCCCCATGCATATTTTTCTTTTTTGGAAACTGTAGCGATTTTTCCCAGTTTATGATGAGCCCGGAGTAATACCCATATATGCGGAAGATATCTGGTAGCCTACCCAGTGACTGGGCCACATTGGTCAAATACACAAGATGTCTTCAGCATATAATGAGATACATTCATCCACACCCCAACTTCCGGACCATCCCCATACCTGTGCACCCACACACCCCCATCCTGTCAGTACTTCTATAGCAAGGGCAAACAACACTGGCGAGAGTGAGCACCATTGACGGGCACCCTGTTTTATGCTACATTACCGTGATGTGTGACCGTTAGCCTGCACTCTGGCTACAGGTCGGTCTCACAACAATCTGACTTACCTGATGTACTTAGGGCCAAACCCCATCTTGTCCATCCCTCCAAAAAGGTAGACCAATTCCACTTAATTAAAGGCTTTGTTTGCATCCAAGGATGCAATCACCTTTCCCGTCGGCAACTCCCAGGCTGCCACCAAATTATTGTGAAGGGGCTTAAGATTCAGCTTGGTCGAATGACCCAGTGTAAATCCATTCTGGTCCAAATGCACTAATTCCAACACAACCATCCTCAGCCTGGCAGCCAGCAATTTGGCCAGGATTTTGAAATCCACACTCAGTAATGACATGGGTCTATATGAATCGCATCTATCTAGGGGTTGCCTGCCTTCGGGCTCAGAACTATGTCATCTGGTAGCACTCCCTCCTGAAACACTTTTACACATGCCTGATGTAGAAGGGCCATAGTCCACGGCTGCAACTTCCTGAACATTTCAATTGGGAATTTACTTGGCCCCCGGGCTTTCCCGGGTGCATCTGACCCATGGCGGAGGAGACTTCCTCCACAAAGCAACCTCCAGGTCTCTTGTGTGGATTCCCCCCAGTCATTTATAAAGGCCAAGACCTCCCCATCAGTGGCACGTAAGTGGGAATCAAAGAAGACCTTCAAATGTTTGGCAAATTCCTCTACAATTTCACTGCTCCCTCTTACCGTGTCACAAGCATCGAGCTTCAATTTTCTAACAGCCATTCTCCCCCTTTCTTCGCTAACAAACCATGCCAGCAGTTTGTCAGTTTTGTTCCCTCCATCATAAATTTGTTTCTGCTTCACTAGATAGGCTGATCTGGCCTTGTGGTTAGTTACTGCCTGATACTTTGCCCTCTTCAAGTCTATAGCTTTTCTCCCTGGTGCGGTTAGGGCCCTCAGCATACTCCCTTTCTAGCTGTGTCCTTTCTCACTCCAGTGCAATCATTTTAGCATGTCTCTCCTGCCTGTTTTCTATCTCCCCATAGATAATAACATCCCTAATAGTAGTTTTATATGCCTTGCATAGTGTAACTGGGCTTTGTACCAAATTATTGTCTTTTTTGAAGTAACGTTTGGATGCTTTATCAAGGCGTTTCAATTCCTGTTTATTAGCGAGGTGCCATGCCTCCATTCCCCACATCCCTTTTAGTTTTAGTGCCCTAATAGTCGGTGTCACGTCTAATGGGGAGTGGTCACTGACGCCTCTAGCCATGTATCTAGCATCACTAAACCTAGTAAGTGAGCCCCTGTGGTGAAAAGATGGTCCAGCCAGGAGTGCATGTTTTGTGCCCCAGAGTAAATTGAATACCCTCTCTTCTCGATGTGTAGAGTGCACCACATGTCACACAAACCCAGTGCCTGCATGAAGTTCTCCAATTTTCCTCTAGTGGCCTCCCCCTCCAACCTGGGACTCATCCTATCCTTGGTCGTATCGAGCAACAAGTTAAAATCTCCGCCCAGCAACATCAATGCAGACAGCACCTCCAACAGCAGGCAATCGACATCAGGCAGGAGACCGCGGGTGCATAGACATGGACCACCAAGAGCACCTCTCCCTCATGTTCTCTCGGGTGCACAGTGTAACACCCATGTGTGTCGGTCCATGACCATTTTATATGAAATGAGAGCATTTTTATTAACCAAGATCATCAACCCCCCCGAGCCTGAGGTGTAGGGGTGGACGGATTTCACGGATCCACGATCCGCGGATTTGCGGATTTGCGGATCCGCAAAATCTGTGAATTTGCGGATTCGCGGATTTTGCGGATTTTTTTTATGGGGCTGGTCATCTGTGCGAGTTTAAGTGCCTCTTGTGTGTATAAATGGTCAGAGACCGATCAGAGCAGCAGATGAAGAGAAAGAAGCTCCTGGTCACAGGAACAGCACGAGGATTGCGCTCGTGAAAGTCAAGGATACAAAGGCCTCTATCCAGCATCACAGCTGATTTTCGACGGTAGATTTGGGAAGAAGGCACACCTGCCCAGCCTCGACGACGCTCGCGATTGTTTTTGAGCTGATGAATGAGTCACTGAATTTGAGCTTCAACTAGTTCCAGCGACCATGTGTGTGTTACTAAGCAATCGCACCAATGTGCGCAGGGGTCCCTTGAGTGACCTGTCCATCCATCATCCTCCTGTAACTATTTTAGGATGGCGCCAGCAAGCTACCAGCGCTATCCTAAAATAGTTACTAAATTAGCTTCACTAATAGATAAAATAAAGCAGGTGCTCGAGCACCTGCTTTATTTTATCTATTAGTGATTCCTGTGCTTCCTGTTGCAGCTAACTTTGTAACTATTTTAGGATGGCGCTGGCAGCTTGCCGGCACCATCCTAAAATAGTTACAACAACAACTTCAAGCTTGAAGGCTTGAACTTTTGCCCCCTGAATCCGCCGCTCCTGGATTCGCGGATTTTCGGTAAATTCGCGGGAGTTCGCGGATTGCGGATTTACCGAAAATCCACGAAATCCGCGAGCGGAACGGATTTTGCGCTCACGCCTACTGAGGTGTATTGTGGATATCCTACCAATTTCTATCACCCTCCTCCCCATACTGCTGTGTTGAGCATCAATGAAATGTGTCCCTTGCAAGTATATGACATCCGATTTTGTTCTGTTATGGACCCGTTGCACCAAACTCCTCTTCACATTATTGCCAGTTCCTTGACGTTCTATGCTAACAGTGTCAATGGATGGGTGTGTATGATAGCGGGTACACTCAGCTCATTCCGAATTGGGTCAGATTCCCCATGTGCAACCTAGCTAAGGATCCCTCCTGTCTTAGGTGTTTTATGGAGTTGTGAAAATCTCCTTAACTAACCCCCATCCTACATTACCATGCTGTGATTGTTGAAGTAACCACCTCTCCTCACCACAGTATGTGTCATTCCCAAAACAACATCACACAAACATATGGAATTAGTACTGGGGCGCAGCTGCCAGCCTGTCATGCGAGGCAGTCCATGTGTCAATGTCTTACCAAAGTCAGTCTTTGTGAACGGACGTCTGGCGTCTCCCAGGGCCTCCACTGCCCTGAAGCAAGTCCCAAGGTTACCAGACCCTGCCATCTGTCTGGACCAGCTTTCCCCACATGGTCTAATGTCATGGGTGTCATCAGAGGCATCTGGTCATCTTCTGTTTCCTGTTCCGATTCAGTATCTTCCAATCCATAGGCAAGGGTCTTCACTTGTTGTTGCTGAGAATGTCAGAGCATTGTAGTGTGTCCCTGAGCATCTTTTCCTGTGCTGCCTTCATTTGGTCCTTGGTGGGAGAGGAAGCGTTGGTTTTCTCTTTAAGATTCCTGTTTCTGGTTGGTGCCGGTATCCATCCTCCATCACTTCCCCCTCGTGACAGTGGGCCGACCAGAGGCCACGCTGTTTGAGCCACGACCAGTCATCCTGCGCTGACATGAGGAACTGAATCTTTCTTTTGTATTCCACTCTCAGCTTTGCTGGTTAGACAAGTGAGTAATTGAGCTCCAACTGTCTCAACACTTTTTTGAGAGGTATAAATGCCCCTTGTTGTCTTGCTAGATTCATATATTCTGAGTACAGACACAGCTCATTCCCTTCTATATACTTCAGGGACCATGTTTCTTTTCCACCTGGAGGATGACATCTCTATCCCTGAAGTTCATCAATCTCACTATGATAGGTCGCATATTCACCCCTGACTGTGGAGGGGGATAGAGTTCTGTGCGCTCTTTTCACAGAGAAGAATTGAGAAGTTTACCCTATAGGACAGTCTTTTCCAACCATTCCTCAACACAGAGTTCAATACTCGACTCCTCTGACTTTTCCGGCACCCCTATGATTCTGATGTTGTGATGGTGGGATCGGCACTCCAGTCTACTCAGAAATAGTGTTACCTCCTTCTCCATGGTGGTGTATTTCCCAGTGAGATCTTTCACCTGCGGCAGGGTGGTGTTCAAATGGTCCTCCGTCTCCTACACCCTGTCCATTAGTTTCCTGTTGTCATCTCCCAGCAGGCTCCCCTCGCTCACCACCACTGCTACTTGGGTCTCCAGTAACGGTTTGGTATATTTTATGGCTTGCAGTATAGTTGCCGTATGTTCAGACAAGGAGTCATTGCTGCTGCTCACCTTTTCATGCCCCTGCATCTCAGAGTCACCGGTCTGCCCTGTCTAGAAGGAGTGGGGTCTCTTTCACATTGCACTGGCATACCATGGTCTAGGCAGGCACTCGATCCTAGCTTCTATGTTTCATATGCCAACCTGAGTGTTGGACGTGTGACGTTGTCAGACTTCACCTACCCCAGGTGTGCCTCAGTAACTTTGTGGTCCCTCCACCTCTGGTGTGGCACACCAGCACCTCCCCCTCTGTACACCACTCAAAACCCACCTCCGAATGAGATTGTGGTATGGCTCCAAAGACTCTTCTCTCCCAACAGTGTCTAGCTCCTCACATACACACAGGGATGCAGACAGGAACACAGTGATGGCTTACCAGTGACAGTATGTATTAAGGCAGTTCCAGAGCCTCTGATTCTCAGACTGGGGGTGAGAGAAGAGGATGTATGGCACACCTGACATGGGCTACTGTAGTCTGCTTAAAGTACTGCCACCTCTCCAGTTAGGCATGGCGTTATCTCCAGCCCAGTCCCCCTGGGCCCAGCCTAGCCAGAAAGTGTATATTGGGCAGACACCCAGAATCATGGTTTAAAGGGCTCCAGCCACCTGCCCCATGTACTCTGGGTTCCTGTCCCCAGTCACCCCGTATATGGTCTGCTTAGTGGGTGCAAAGTATCTAACAAAGGGGAGGGAGCCAGGCGGGGAAAGACAGTCATGGTAAAGCCACAAGCCCCACTAGCTGCCTCGCTGTTCCACTGCTCTGGGCGGGTGCCTGCTCCCTCATCTGGCTCCCGCATGCAGCACATCTGCTTCAATCCTGTCCTGGGAGCTCCTCCGCTCCCGCCTTACACCCAAGCCAGTCCTAGGTGCCGCAACCTGAGCACAGATGGGCTTCGATCATCACCCCTGCTTCACCTGCACAGCTGTTCTGGGTCTCAGTAGAGCTGGTGCACTGCTTGACCCACATAGTGGTTCACTCCCATCTCTGCCGCTTCCCACTTCAGGTCTCAGTGGGTGGCGATCTTTCACTCCATGAGCGTGGCTCGATAGTGGGAACATTTTGTCTCTGAGACACGCTGAGAAGTGCGACTTCATATCCCCCACTGCATGCCTTTAATACATGAAGCTGGGCCACTTAACTCTGTCCCTCAGGTGCACGAGTGCCTTGCCCCCTCTGTGGTGAGGTATTTTTTATAAAACCTGTTAAAGTAAATGCCAACTTTAATGTGGATGTAAAACTGGTTAATAGTCTTTAAGTTAACACCTATCTTGCGCCCTCCCTATCTCCTTACAATAAATGTCCTAACCTATTTGCAGCAGCGGCTCATGTCAGGGAAAAGAGCTGAGGCAGCTTGGGTGACAACAACAAAAAAGAACTTATGGGACACCCGCCCTATAGTTGCTCTTCTGCTCCTCTGGCTCCATTGCAGCACAGGCTGAGTGTCCTATGCTCCCCTAAGGCCAATCCAGACACTGCTCTCATGGTGCTGGCAGCACAATAGAAGCACCTGGATAGGCCTGAGTGGACTGGATTTGGGCTCCCACGGAAACTAGGTGTCTGTGCCTGCTGTCTCCAACCCGACTACGTGGCTCGAGTTCGAGACATCTCAGTGCGCATGTTGGTTTGGCCATCCTAAGATGGCTGGCCACACCCACAAGCGCACTTGCAGCTGTGCCCTCTACTCCTCCACCATGCCTGTCATCATGATGGCACTGCTCCCAAGACTCGGCCCTGAAGAAACCTGTTTTGTTATCATTTTATTTTTCAAGTTTTGCATCTGCTCTCAGGGGGGGCAATGCTCCTCCACCATAACAGAGGAGCCGCCACTGCCTGTATGTTGTTTTAAGTAGATTAGAATGCTCTTACCTTACTGCAGCTCATCCGTGCTTCTGATCTTGACAGCGGCATTCCACTGACTATAGAAAAAAACACACAACCACCCTAAAATGAAAAAGGGACACTATTTCTCACAGAAATTAACGAGAAGAAGTGGGAAATTGTTTTAGACTTAATGGTTTATTAAAATTAAGTGTTCAATAATTTGTTGAAAAATATTCAAACAAATTGATGTAATTTTCAAAGAACATTGGAATGTTGGGAGCTCCATTGTAGACAATTGAGTGCTCCATGCTTCTACGGGCTGGTAAAGGCCTGCAGAGCAAAATTCCAATGTTTTACCAAGGCCTCTCAGAGCTCGAGGGGAGCTTCAAGTGGTCTTTGTTTTATTGTTAGAACATTCTGCCCTGTAGTGGTAGAATGTGCTAATAGCCTTACAGCCCTTCGTAACAGGGCTATACCGGCTATTAAAGTACTGGTCCCTTGTTAAAGTCCCTCGCCTTCGGCTCAGGCCTTTAACCCGGGAGCGGACCTTTAATAGCTGGTATAGCCCGCTAAGGCGGGCTATAATGCTATAATACTTTTTAAACTATTATTATATGTAATTGTAATTAATACAAACATGTATTATGAGATGAATAGTTGTGTATGCTTTTTATTTTTATTTTTATTTTATAAAATCTTTATATTATATTTATTAAGTACTCTACATTTGTTGACATTTGATTTAATATTTAATCAGTTTTTCAAACTAATTAACCTATTTCAGCATTTTTGGTTTGAAAATGTTATTTAAATATTTATTATTGTCATTTTAGCAATCATTATATCCCAGGTATTTTAATTTACATGCTTCCTCACTCAGTACCCCTAGATCCTCATACTCCCTTCTAAAAAACATTTTGTGTACTTTAACCAAATATGCATTGTAATTTTATTAATTTAAAATGTCAAGAAATTATTAATGTGCAGGTATTGTAATTGATACATCAGTATTAATACACTTACTTGCTCATTGCCCCTAGATCCCACACATCCAGCTCCAAAAATATTTTGCATGTTTTAAACAAATATGCACTGTAATTTTTATTAGTTATGAATTAAATACAATTATTAATACCCAGGTATTTAATTATTAACTGAGCATGAATACGCTTCCCCATCCAGTACCCCTAGTTCCCTCCCATTATGCTCCCAAATATTATTTTGCATATTTCAATCAAATATGCATTGTAATTTTACAATTATAAATTATATAATTAACACCTGGGTATTTCAATCATTATATGAGTATTAATGAGTATTAATACACCAGGACCAGTATCTGTAGATTCCTCACATCCGACTCTTAAAATAATATTTTTGTATCAAATATGTGTAGTAATGTTTTTAAATTAAAATGTATTTTTAATAGCCAAGTATTTTAGTTCATACCTGAGTATTAATACACTTCCTCATCCATTACCCCTAGATACCTTAGATCTCGCTCCTAGTTTTTTACTTAGTTTAAACAAATATGCATTAATTTTGTATTATTTGCAAATGTTTTTACAAACTTTTATATTACAGTAATGTAAAATAATAATTAACTGACCCAAAAATATAATTCAATGACATATATTTACCAATACTTACCTTAAGCGTGGTAAAGAAAACATAGGTGGTAAAGGCATGCATGGTAAAAGCATTCATAGTAAATGACCATGCATGGTAAAGTCTGCATTGTAAAGTCACTAGCCTGTGTGGTAAAGGCTGTTTTCCCGCTTTGTCTTAGCCTCCTCGATGAATGTATCCTCTCCACCATTCACCATGACCTGCCATATGACTTTCATGTTCCTAGGACTCCAAATGTTAGGCCAGCTGTAAGCTACACCTCTCTATTTTATAACTACATTTTTACTTCACCATCATGTCATACCTCTCTCTAAACAGAGGATCTGAAATGACGGATGTAACACTTTTCATATATGTAACACAGTGGGGGCCAGCTCAGGTAAGCGTGGTGATGCAGGGCAGAGCTCGGCAGAGGGGAGGCTGATGGACGACGGATGAGGTATAATAAAATAAATAATTAATACCTATTCCGTCATCCGTCAGCAACCCCCCTGCCGCACCCTATCCCCCACACACTTACTTGAGCCGGCCGCCGCTCGTACCGCATATATATTGGAAGCAGCTGAACTCTATAAAAAATGGTAATGTAAATAAAGAATAGCCAGTGGCTTGAAATGCATAGGGACAAGGGTACATTGTTATCCCTGGATTAATCCCTTCACTGTTGAGGCTTTCCCATCCCCAGTGCTGAACCCTTTTTTTGGACTTCGCAGTTGTTCCTTCATAACTTTTTTTTCACATAAGTTATTCACACTAAGGGGTATATTTACAAGCCCCTTGTGCCACTGGAGAGTCACTTTTTTTGACACTCTGGTGACGCAGTGTGCTGGGCCATATTTAAAAGCCCAGGCAAAGCCACCCTGCGTGGTTTTTAGTGGCCTTGTAAATATGGCCCCTTTTCGCGCATTACTCTGGTCGAACGGGACGTTCTGTGGGTGTTTCCATGCAACACCCATGGATTCTGATTCATTCCCAGATTTAAAAGGCTTTCGTAAACTTTTCCTCTTTCTATTTGTGTTGCATTCAGCAGCACACTTAAAAGGAGGAAAACACCATAAATTATTGTTTTTGTGCAGGAATGTTTTGCTTCTTGCACATAAACAATTGAAAATTGCTCACCGCCAAATTCCAGGACCAATGTTCAGAAGCTGACAGCTAAGTGTGTATCCACTAACGAAACTTTTGTTGGAAGAGGCGATACATTTTGTTAATTGTTTAGTCCATACAATAACCATTCTCTTACAAAATGTAAAACTAAATGGATTAGTTTTGTATGGAAAGGGCCATCTATAATCTGCCAGATTTAGAGATGTTCACAATCTCTGTGTATGGTATTTGTAAAATGCACTTTTACTTTTCGCTCATTAGGAAAGAGATCTTAATAATCATCCCTCACAATCAACAAGAAGAGGGTACAACTCAATCCCTGCAAAAATTCTGACCTCCTCCAAGCTGCCATTACAGTTCAACAGTAGGAGCACAAGAAGCAGTTTGTTGGACAAACACAAGAAAACCTGTAAAAAAAACTACATTAACAGCCAGTAGTCTCCCTCATAGGGAAGTCGTACGGGTTGCAAGTCTCTAGGCAACATTTTTTTTTGTGTTCAAAAGGTTTATTGGCATTTAAAAGGTATATGAAGAAATACATACAGTGACAAATGATACAAGGGATGGAAATCGATAATAATGCAGCAAAGCAACAAATCAAGAAACAAGTATTTCATTAAAAACATGGTAAATATGATAAATATGGTAATGGACCGGGAGGAAGGAAAAACAAAATAAAAGGTACTAAGAGCCATCCAGAGTATCACTGTAATAGAAAATGCAAAAGTGAAAGAGAAAGAAGGGAAAGAGAAAGAGAAAGGAAGAAAGGAAAGACGAAGGAAGAGTAAAGTCAGTCAATTATCTTTATTCGATTATTAAAAATCATAAAAGAACGAGCATTTTTACATAGCAACATTTCATCAGAACACAAGTTAATACATAATTATAACAAACAATCAATGTTTAAAAAACACTAAAATCGCAATGTACAAAATGGAACATACGAAAATGTTAAAAATATTAAAAAGAGACTTTTTAAAAAAACAAGGCGTTTAAAATCAATGAAATAAAAAGGGAAATCAATGTTCAGGAGTAAGGTGCCTAATACTTGTGCGGTGTTTATATATACGTGCTCCTGCGACTAGAAAACTAGCAACATGAGAGACTACTCTCACATTGGGAAGGAGTTGCAAAAACATCAGGGCTGGTTTTACCTGAATAAAGCCTTGATTGCGCAGGATTGGAAGCAAATATCTTTTTCTAATCTCAGTATAATGACCGCAAAACATGGTAAAGTGAATCGTGTCCTGGGTGGAAAAGTGATCACAATCACATGGTTCGGCATTGTCGGGTCTATTCCAAGTTTTAAAATTGCCCAGAATGAAGTGGATCAAATCAAAACGGAATCTCGTTAGAAGGAAACGATGGTATGATTTAGTTACCAGGAAAAGGTATGGTTCCATTCCTGGAACAGATGTCAACAAACAGTGTTTCCTTACCATGGGTTTTTTTAACTCTATGGCTTCCCTCTCCATGACATATAAGTTTGTCAGGGTATTTTTTACTATTTTAAGGTCTTCCTGTCTTATCAAGTCTGGAGATGAGAAAAGCTCCGGCCGACCGGCTAAAGTTAACTGCGTTTTTACGTATTTTACCCACGGGATGTTTTGGGCTCTATCCAGGGCTAAACAATCTTTTAAGATAGTGTGATTTAATGTAAGCTCCTGGTTAAGCCAAGTTTTCATCCATCCGATGACTGGGGCTAGTTTTAAAATGTCAGTTATATAGCCCAACCCTAGCTCTGTGTGTAATGCATAGGTGGGAGTCGATTGGGGGACTGAAAGCAGGGATCTCAGAAATTTGTTTTCTACTTTCTGGATTTTGTCATGATTAGTGTACCCCCAAATAACAGAGCTGTACTGGGCAACAGACAAACATTTTGCTTTATAGACCTTAATAATGCTTTCCATGGGACGGGCACCTAGTTTTTTAGCAAAACCAAGCAACCCTGCTGCCGCTCTTGCAACAGCGTTGCTTTTAACGGAATGCTGAGGGCCCCAAGTGCCCTTTTCATCGAAGGTCACCCCTAAGTATGGAAAAGATGGGACTCTCCTGACCTCTTTCCCAGCACAAAAAAATGTTTTCGACTTTCTTTTCCTGCCTGCGGCTCCTGCAATCATTACATGAGATTTCTCTGTATTGGTTTTCATGTCCAACGAGGTCATGAAGTCCCCAAAAGATGAAAGGAGTTTATTTAGTGCCACTCCGGAGCGTGCCAAAAGGGCTGCATCGTCCGCGTACAGGAGGACAGGTATCTTTGTCTCACCTGCACGCGGAATATCGGTGTGGGATGCTGCCAAGACTACCTCAAGATCGTTTATATAGAGAGTAAAGAGGAGGGGGGCAAGGATACACCCTTGCCTAACCCCCCTCTCTGACTTAAAGTGGCAAGTGCATCTTCCTTCCCTAGTCACTCTGACCGAGGTCATAAGATCCCTATGTAACTCAGCCAGGTATCCAACCACAGGGGGGGCGATGCCCATGGTCGAAAGGATCCTCCACAGCTTTGCCCTGTTGACCAGGTCAAAGGCTGATGAGAGGTCCATAAAGGCCATGTACAGAGAACCCCCCTTGGCGATTACATATTTATTTATGATTAGTTCTAGGTTTAGGCACTGGTCTAAGGTTCCTCTTTTGGCTCTAAAGCCGTATTGTGCGTTTGATAGGACACCCTTCCCTTCTAAAAGCTGGGTCAGTCTTCCTAAAAGGACTCTTCCCAAGATTTTAACACTAGAATCAATGAGCGAAATTGGCCTATAACAGGCCGGGTCTGTCCTCTGACCTTTTTTAAAGATCGGTACTATCGTGGACTTGGCCCAGCTAGTAGGAAAAATGAGCTCCCTTGTGGCATTAAAAATGTTTGTGAGAATCTTGGTGCTTAGTTCAGGGGCACTCTTGAAGAAATCTGCGGGGACCCCATCGGGCCCCGGCGCCTTTTTATAGAGTGTGTCATTAATTGCTTTTTTCACCTCCTCTGAACTAAAGGGAGAGATGGTAGTTGTTGATTGTGTGAGTGACATCTCGCAGTCTGGAGTAGTATCAGTACAGCTATAGATGTTACTGAAATGTGTCACCCACTGTTTGTCTGGTATAATGGAATCTGCTCTCTGATTGTCTATTCCCGCGAAGTATGGGTGGTTTATTATTGCCCAGAATCTGGCGCTATCTCTCTGTATATCAGGCATTAATAAATCACTCCAGGCCTCCTTTTTTATCTCAAATTTCCTCACCCTGATAGCGTGACTGTATTGTTTCCTCAGTGATGCTATCTGCTCTTTATCTCTGGGTTTGTTTTTTAGAGCCTTTAGGAGGATTGAGTGAGCCTTGGAGCAGTTTGAGTCAAACCATCTGGGGCCCCTGAGCCTATTAGTCTTTGTCTTTACGGTCAGGTCTAAATTGACCTGACGGCAAATAACATTGAAAGCCTCAATCATGGTGGCACCAGAATTCTTATTATCCAGACAAATGGACTAATATTCGCTCTAGGTTGGGAGTAGAGAGACATAACCATATTAATAAAGGAATCACCAAGATTATGAGCACGAAGGACGGCATGTAAGTAGGGCCAGGAAACTTTATCAAAAGCCTTCTCGGCATCAAGGGCCAGAGCGGCTGCTGGCAGGGTAGAGCGCTTTGCAGCGCCCAAAATATGACAGAAGGTACGAATGTTGTCCCTAGCTAGCCTAGTTTTGACAAACCCGGTCTGAGAAGGATGAACGAGCTTGGGGATAAAAGATTCCAGACGTTTGGTGAGAATCTTTGCAAAAATCTTAGCTTCCATGTTCAGAAGGGAAATGGGGCGATAATTTTTGGGATCAGAGTGATCTTTACCTTCTTTTGGTATTACTACATTTGTAGCGTCAGCTGCTGAGCCTGAAACAGAGCCATCATGGATAAAAGTATCAAAAAGGGATTTAAGGTGAGGGATCACAGAAGGTAGAAAAGTTTTATAGAACGTAATAGGAAAACCGTCTGGTCCAGGAGCCTTGCCAGAGCGTGTAGCAAGAATAGCAGAAGATATTTCCTCCAACGAGATAGGACAGCCTAATTTAGCAGTATCTGCGGAGGAAACCGACTGAATAGGAATAGTTCGTAAGAATTCCTGACATTGGTCAAAAGAAGCTTGATTAGTAGGGGTGTATAAATTACCATAAAAATCCCGAAAAACATCAAGAACGTCTGAAATTTTGGAGTACCGGATTTATCAGTGATGGAAGATATTTGAGAAGATTTAAAATTGGAATACTGGTATTCCAATGTAGCAGCTAGAATTTTACCAGCCCTGTTTTTCAACAATAAGCGTTTCGATTTTTGGGCTTGAACTCCAATATGAGCTCTCTTGGTGACCATAGAATTATAGGAGTATTTTAAGTTCTTAATGGTTTGCAAGAGTTGGGGATCCTTCGAACTACGAAATAGAAGTTTGTTCTGTTTAATGGAGTCTGCTAATTCCTGCAGTTCTTTCTTGATGTCCGCGTTTCTCTTTGCCATACATTTGATAATATGACCTCAAAGTGTGCATTTAAAAGCATCCCACAACACAATGGGGGAGCCGACCGAACCTTCATTATCAGAGAAGAAATTGGCAATCTCTTCCTGTAAGGCCAAGACTTGAGGTACATCATGAAGAATCTCAGTATTCATCCTCCAAGAGCGAGGGCGCTGTGAAGGGGTCAGATGTAAGAGAGAAAAGGAGACAGCGACATGGTCAGAAACAAGGATAGGATGAATATGTGGCGAAGACGAGAACGGCACAAGAGACGAGTGAACTAAGAGACAATCAATATGAGAGAAACTAGAATGAGGAGAGGAAAAGAAAGAAAAATCACTGTCAGTAGGATTATGAAGGCGCCAGATATCCTGAAGTATATGTACAGAGCACATATTTAGTAATTGCTTGTGAGCTTTAGGAGGGCGGAATGAGAAAGCTGAGCTTCTGTCTAATAGGGGGTCTAGTGGTAAATTAAAGTCGCCTCCAACAATTAAATTACCTTGATGTGGAGTATCAGCTAGTTTCTTGGTAATCCCTCGCCAGAAGGAAGGATCGTCATTGTTTGGAGCATATATGTTCAAAACATAGAGATCGGTTTGACCATTAGAAAGTTTAGACAACAACCAACGACCTTCCGAATCATATTCCGCTGAAATCACTGATAAACCAGATATTTTAGAAACCAACGTAATCACACTGTTTTTCTTGCCCATGGCATCAGAACACACTACATCCAGGACCCTATCTTTCCTCAGAAAAAGCGCCTCCTTATAGGAAACTTGTGTTTCTTGAAGTAGCACCAAGTCCGAGGAAAGAGATTTACAGTAATCCAAATTTTTGGCTCGTTTCACCGGGTGGTTCAACCCTCTAACATTAAGGGACAAAATGTTCAAATCAGGCATAATCCCACAAAATTCCAAAATCCGTAAAACATTGATGAAAGAGGTGACGATAAAGACACCATAAGATAGTAGCACCAGCAGAAGATCCAGGAAATAAGAGAAGAGGAAAGAGAAAGGAAAGAAAAGAAGAGCGAGATAAAGGAGAGAGAAAAGAGAGAGAGGAAAAGAAGGAAAACAAAAGCAGCAGGGGGAGGACCATGAAGGGCCAAAGTCATACACGGGGGGACATGAAGGAACAAGCAAGAGGGGCAGCCAGAAAAGACATAGAATAGATAAATAAATACCCTAATAGAGATAAAGGTAGACAGAAAGGCATAAAAGATCAGAGAGTTCAGGAACCCATGTAGAGTAGAAGCAAGCAGATGAAAACTGAAGAATAAGAAAAGGTACAAGGTAAGAGAAGTAGGTGAACAAGAAAATACATCAAAATCGCGAGGGATAGGAATTGAATGGTGAAAGAAGATAAATTCAGCAATGAAGAGCATCTGAAAGAACAGTAAGCATGTATACGTGTATATAATCATATGAGATTTATATAGCCAAAAGGCAGAATGAACATAAGCAAACCTATGTAGTTAGTTAAAAGAAAACTGTATACTTAAGCAACCAGTATAAACTATAGGAGCACGATATCAGATAAGAAAGGGTATAAATAGAAATATAGATAATACATCACCAATACATGAGTGCATATAGAAGAAATAAATGCAAGCATAGAGGTCGAAATATTAAAGGACTATTAGTAAAAGTATCACAGTATCAAGAGCATCTGAAAAAACAGTAAGCATGTATACTTGTATATAATCATATGCGTTGTATATAACCAAAAGGCAGAAAGAACATAAGCAAACCTATGTAGTTATTTAAAAGAAAACTGTGCACTGAAACAATCAGTATAAACAATAGGAGTACGATATCAGATAAGAAAGGGTATAGATAAAAATACAGATAATAGATCACCAATACATGAGTGTGTATAGAAAAAACACATGCAAGCATAGAGGGCGAAATATTAAATAACTATTAGTAAAGGTATCACAGTATCAATGGAAAGAGAACATCCTGACAGAAACAGAAAGTAACATCCTGACAGGAGCATAAGAAACACTCTATAGAACAAGCCTACTGAAGTCATGCGCCAGAAGAACCAGAAGCTGGAGAGGAATCCATCTGGACTTCAAGCTGGTTATCCAGAAAGGAGGAGAGCTCAGAAGGTTCCTCAAAAAGTCTAGAGCGACCCTTGGAGGTAATACGAAACTTCGAAGGCCCAACGAAGGAGAAAGGAATATTCTTATCTAGGAGGCGTTTGCGTAAATTGAGAAAGCCTTTCCGTCGGATAACAGTATCTCTGGCAAAGTCTTGTGATGTAGCAATTCGATGACCTTCCCAAGTTACCGCCTTAATCTTCCTCATATGAGCCAAAATCTGCTCAGAGTGTTGATGATGCAGTGGTTTAAAAATGACCGCCCTGGGTTGAGCAGTTGACTTGGGACGGAAAGTGGGCACACGGTGGGCTCTCTCAATTTCAAAATCCTTCTGAAAGTCTATCATAGAAGAGGCCGACTTCTCTGCTTCCTCAGGCAAACCGAAAATGCGCAGATTTCTCCTTCGATTCCGATCCTCTTGCGCAGTGAGGTCTCTTCGTAGTGCCGCCATAGAGCGTTCCATTTGATGAAGCGACTTAGATTATCGATGAGCAGTGTCCTCCACACCACTAATGCGTGTCTCAGCATTGGTAACTCGAAGAGACAACGCTTTAAAATCATTACGAATAGCCGCCACTTCAACTTGTAGTAGGTCCGTATTGGTTTTTGTAGATTGCGCAATATCATGAACCGCATTCAAGCGGGATAAAGTAGTGTCCAAGGTGGAAGTGGAATCCTTCTGTGAGGACTCAGGTGTAGGAGATGTTTGCTTAAGCCTCTTCAAAGCACTCTTAGAATCCTTTGTGGTAGGAGAAGGATCCGTGTTGTCAGCCATACAGAGAGGTAGCCAGAGAATGCAAAGGAACCTCCGTATCTCTTGCAGGAACGCACCTCGTGCTAGAAAGCAAGCAAAAGGTAAATAAAGAGCGCCAATATATAAAAGAAGCTGATCCAAGGAAGCAGGCTCAGAGCGGTGTACCAGTAGAACCCAAAAAAGGTGTTATAAATGTATTACGACATTGAGGTAAGGAAAAAACAGCACCAAAACGTCGAAAAGATTAAGAAAATCACCAGGCGGGCGGGCCACTGATAATTAGTATCCAAAGATGAAAGAAGTGAAATTCATCACCATTAATAACACCAATCGTAATCACCGGTGGATAGAAGCAGGTTCTGAAGAGAAAAACGCGAGCGACGCCACCAGGCTCAAAAAGGCGAATGCCCGCGAAGTCCCGTGAGCTGCACCTCCAAAGACAAAAAATATAAGTTCCTGATTGCGAGGAGTGGTGAAATGCCTGTCAAATTGGTCACGGCATAATCCCAAATCGAAAATGCCGGTTACAGACAAGAAATGCCGCCTCATGGGATGTAAAAGTCGTCCTGACAGCCTCAAGTGTCCCGGAGTTCAAGCACGAACCGCCATCTCGCAGCGGCGCGCAAGCCACGCCCCCGTCTCTAGGCAACCTTTTTGAAGCCACGGATGCATGTGCCATCTATTACGATCTCTTCCTCAACCTCCCACAGCACACATGTATTCCAATTGACTCCCTTGCTCAACTCTCTAAAGCAGGTGCAACTCCAGTCTTCTCTTCATCTACTGTGGAACAAGAAACAACAGGTGAGAAGAACCCTACTCCATTCATCAACCTCCCACATGTCTACGCTCTTTGTAATGGATAATTTTCTAGCATTGTTCATCAGCTACATGTGTGGGGTGTATGTCATGGAAAAATACTGTTGTCCTCTGGAAAGATCAATGGGGCATATTATAAAGACAGGCGATAAAATTATCGCAGTTTTAGCGGCAGAAAACTGCAGCTAAAGCAGCGATAATGAGCTTGATAATATGCTCTATGGAATTCCAATTGAAGCCCATGTTAGATGTGAAAGTAATCTAACATGGGCTTCAATTGGAATTCCATATAACATATTATCAAGCCCATTATCGCCATTTTAGCGGCAGTTTTCTGCCGCTAAAACTGCGATAATTTTATCGACTGTCTTGATAATATGCCCCAATATTTCCAGCATCTCCGAGGGAGGGGGATATTTAATAAATGGTGGAAATCATTCACAACAATGAAACCCCCCTCAAAGAAGGTTGATGGAGAGATAGGCCCATCGTTTAGCTGAGAGTAAAGCAGCCATCCAAAACCGGCACAGTTGCACTAGAAACATCACTGTGTGTCGGGACAGTGTATGCTTTGACCATGCAAATGACACAGACCATATCACACAGATGCCTGTGTCGATCTGCAGAACTAACACATACATGTCAGTCCACCAGGGTACAACATCAACTTGTAAGGCCCATCCTACCCACAAACTCTACCAACAACCCACATGCAACACCCAGAAACCTCCCAGCCTTCGCTACACAACTGTGCACATTTCAGAGGTGGAGAAATATGGTATCTAAGTGGAATACATTGGTCCAATAATAAACTGAATGGGAGAAATAATAAAAGGAACACTATTATTTGTTGAAAAAACAATTAAAGAGATTGATGGAAATACATTTTGAAGTACATGTGTGTGTAAGGAAGGATCGGTGTATGTAAACAATTTACAGTTTTATTTAAATATTTGTAATACGTATGGAATGTACAAAGGTACAAAGGAGAATTTTATTTATGTGAATGATGTTTATAGTCATAACAAGTATTGCATGAACGAAATAGTGATGTGTTAGATTTTGCATATTGCAATGAGACATGAATTTTGGTTGTGACATCATGGTGCTAGATCACTGGGGTGTCAGGATAGTATATGTGGATGGTGTCTCTCCACACGAGAGATAAGATACAGGAATTCGCACATGACCTGGAGAAACAGCGCCCCACAATATCTTGATGTCCGACTATCATTCTCCCCTCCGACTTGTTTGAAGGCAACCACTGCCGGGCCTTGGCAGCAGCCAAAACGTGAGTAATCTTTTGGAAGATCCTACTCTTAGCGCCCATAGGCAGAATAGTCTTAGCCAAAATGATCTTAGTGCCGAAATGCCTCTGCTATTTTGCCAACACCTATGTTATTCTCCCACGTTCCATCTTTCGAGAACTAGACACTATTAAGCTCCCTTATATGTGGCAGTGGACGCCAAAGTGTTGCCCTTAAAAAATTGCAACTTCCAATAGATCAGCGATGACTGGGAGCACCGTTCTTCAAGGATTATTTTCTTTTGGCACAAACCCAATGGCTGTCCAGGTGAACGGCAGGGCGTTATTTAGCGGAGACTGCCTCGGAAGGAGAGCCCATGTCGGGTCAAGCTCTATGTCACCTACTGCTCCCAGGCATTCATCCGAAGTCGACACACTCAGAGCAGGTAAAGGTGGCACGAACATGCATGTTGGGGATCCACTGCATCTCTGGTAACACTCCCCTATATGCTCCCTTGTACCCGCTGGCTGGCCTGCCCAGGAACAAAGGGTTCTATTCCGCTCAGGCAATGCAAATTTGGATGGATCACCAATCCTGGAGGTGGGATCCCTGTTCGAGGATAGTCAGTTGTTACCATTTGGTCAGCTCTCAGATGAAACAGGCCTCCCGCCAGGGCAATTCCTATTACACAGACAAATAGTCCTCAGCAGCCTCCACATTTGGGATCTTTCCGAAGGAGAACCGGAGACACACCCGGTACTCCCCACAACCTTCCCATGGGGTTGGGGCGACACTTGATAACATGGCTTTACAAAGCAATCTGACACCTCACCACCACCACGCTAACCCGTTACGACAAAAATGGGAAGAGGAGATAGGGCGCCCACTACACAAATGGAAAGGGAGCGCACCCTGGAATAGGAAGAAAGTGTCTCGAAATGCCCTTTTTAAATATATACAGTTCTCTATACTGCATCAGCTTACCTCACCCTGGCGCCGCTCCAGCGCTTTTACCCAAATACCCAATTTGAATGCCTGAGATGCCAATCCCCAGATGCAACATTCGAATACATGTTTTGGTTATGCCCCACAATACAACCCTACTGGTATACACTACACAGGACATTACAGGAATTAACAGAGCTCACCGACATCAACACTTGGGATGCCAGCGGGATAGGGATTTTCTGCAGTCATAAAAACCTTAAAGTTCAAACGCATTTTGTTTCCTTAGCCCTCCTACTGGCTTAGAGGGGGATCACAATGCATTGGAGAGCCCTGAGGGGATCCCCATTAGAGGCCCGGGTGGGGCAGTTAGAAAGTGGGCCTTGGCAGAAGAAGACACAATCAGGCAGGAAGAGGCGCAGGGAGTACGCAGGAAACACATCTCTATGGAATGGGCTATGCTTCTGCATCAATTCTGCCACCGCAAGGTTGATGCCCAACAACCAGCGCTGCCACCCACTGCACCAGACGACCCGAATCACAACTCACAGCCTGAGCCGCCACCACATACTTATGCGGACGCAAGCACTTCTAGAGTCTGTCAAGAGACATGACCCTGTAGTACCCCCACAGGTGTAGAACCATTTGTAAAGCACCCTAATTTGATTGAGCCACACTCCTGGAACGCTCCACCCTCCCGACACCTTCCCCACCCTCCTCCTCGCAAAGACATATAACAACATGATTACTTTTATTCTTAGACGCTCATAGAGGCAGCTCCAGTCCGTCCGAACCCATTCGGCCCAAGTTTCAACTCCCAGCAAGTCACACACACCGGTAGTTTAAAGGACCGGAAGCTTGTTCAAGGGAACAGCTCCTTGCTGAGCAAACATTGAGGCCCGCTACAATATCACGTCTCTGTCTCAGGGTGTTCATTAACCAAACGTGCTTCTTTAGTATGCACTCCTAAACCCTTGTAAGACCAGATGAACTTGTATGCAAAAGTAACATAAAAATGCTAATAAAATGAAGGGAAAAAAAACGGTATGGTGTAAAGGTTCACCATTCATCATTGACTTAATATCATTCAACCACTATGCTGCAGCAATCAGCATAGCAGCTTAGGTACAAAATTAGGCCACTAGTTGTTCACACACCTGCAGGATCTAACCTCTGCTCTGTTTCTCAGCCCCAGGAACTCAGATGTGGCCATGGTTCAGGTATTAGGTCACCATTATAGTCCCATCGCATGGCAATTTGTGTAACATGCAACTTTAAAAAAATGTAGTTTCATTGAAAAACCTACAGATAAGCTATACATACATGTACACCATGTTAATGTCAGGCGTGTGTTGTGATGGGGTGAAGTTATGAGTGACAGAATTTGTGATACCAGTCTCTTGATAAACATGCAAATCTAGTGTAAGTCAGTTAAACGTACCTATTAGCCACATGTCACTAACATTCCCAGCAACTTGCTAACATGCAACAAGTGAGAAAAAGTAGCTATTGTGTGTGCACCCAGGAAAGGCATCATACGCACCAGCGAAACAGGCCCTGGCATTGCAGAAAGCTTGCACCTTCACTGAGTGCCAACCTTATCCGCTGTGGAGATGGTGTTGCCAGTAGAGATTCAGGAAGGATCTCAAGACCTGGCTCTTCGACTGAACCGCTGCGCCCAGATGGGAAAGCAGCCCCCCCTCCGCATTTGGTGCATTGAGACCCTTACGGGTGAGTAGCCATGCTATATAAAACCCTGATTGCTTAATTGATTGATTGATTGATTGATGGCTGGGAGTGGGATATAGTTGAATTGTGCTTTGGCTCCTAATCTGCAACCATGTCAAGGATCACATCAGGCAAGAAGTGGTATGTGCCAATGCAGGCTTACCTGGGCATGCCAAAGATGTTGATCCTCTGCATCCAAATCCTCTCTCTTCTCCTCAGGTAATTGTTCCTCAAAGAGAGGGCCAAGACAACAAAGATCTTCACCAACATGATGCACAAATGTTTTAGGGACTGTGGCTTACTTTTATATGTGGGCAGCCTGTGTGTGATTGACTGATGTAGCAATGAATTTCAACTGTTGATGTGTGTGACAGAGTCCTAATTTTTCACTCCCTTCACCCTTGCACAGGGTCAGCTTTCGCACTGGTGGTGCCCAGTGCGACAATCTTTCTAGCACCCCCGTATGACTTCCTCCTCCGTAGATATCCTCCCTACCACCCAGCAAAAGGGCTCCTCAACTCTCCATAGCCCCTCCCTTGAATACATTTCCTTTGTTTTAAAGTGCTGGTAATGGCTGCTTTACTAATCCACTCAGCTTTTCACTTTAAATACAGATCTGTTATGTGCAGCAGACATATTAACTCTCTGTGCTACTTTATGACGAGTCAAAACTGGCACTAGACAAAACTCCAATCTCTTCCTCCAGCAGAAACATTAATCTCAAGAGTTAACGACATTTTTATTGCTGCCTGAAATCTGGACGCACAAGAAATTCTGCTTAAACTTCTTTTAAACGTGAGTTATTGCTAAACAGAGAGCCCCCACCTAAGATCAGCACCCAGTGCAACCTCACTGGTCACACTGCCCAACAACCGGCCACATCAGGTGTGCTGAATGTGTTTGAAGCCAGGATGCAATATCAAAATGTGTTTTAAATTACTTGTTCATAAATTTGTTTATATTTTTTTTAAAACCATGTTCAGAAAATAAATTGTATAAAAATCGTTTTGGAATATTACCATTATTAAGTTTTATCATTTTCTTCTCCATGTGGTGTTAGTGTTATTTCCTGACTCCATTGATTTCTATGAGAGTGTGCTGCAATACCAGTGATGGGCCATGTGTGGTACTTGAGTTATTCCATAACTTGGTTAGATCAGATTTCAGCCTGTTTTGTCAGTAAAACCACTAGATTTAGGTGTACCTTTTGTGATTAGCAATAGTCTTAGGACCGGATTTAGAGTTTGGCAGCGGATACTCCAACGCTAAGGTAATGGAGTACTCTCTCAGTCTAATTGAAGGTCCACCCAACTATATCTAAGGAAGGGCAGGCCTTCAGCAAGCAGACAACGGAGACAGCTCTGTCTCTGCTGCTTAGTGGAGAAGTGTGGCTCACTGGTTAGAGCAGGCAGACCCTGAAGCAGAGGTCAGACCCGGGACCAGGGTTCAATTCCCGACGCGGCAGGGTCTTGAGCTCAAATGTCCATGGACTCGATAATTCTCGCTTCGGTGCCTGACCTAATCATGGGTTCACACTCTGCAACTCTGGGCATTAAGCTTGCTTAATCTCCACAACGGCCCCCCGCGGCGGGATGCCTGGCTTTCACCTTGGGGATGCCCTGTAGGGGCTATCTCACAGGGAAAAACCAGGACGGGTTCCCAAGGCAAGCGTGGAGATACCCCTTCGGGGGTCGATTCTGGCGCTATATAAGAAATATAATAATAATAATAATAATAATAATACATATCCCTCCAGCGGCTCGACAGAATAAGGGCCATAGGGTGGGCGGACATATGGCCAATATTTACTTTTACAAACACCACTCAAAACGTGTCAGTATGCAAAGTAATAACGGTTCAATGACCCCCACGCATTGGGAGGAACCTCTCATGGGGAGGTGGTTACAGCTTTTTTTATTTTCAAAATCAAAGTCCTACTCTGGCATTTTGTTTTCGAAATTAAAAAGAAAAGAAAATGAAATGAAAGTGTGCAGAGCGGCGCCTTCATGCATTGACAGGAACCGCTGTGTCTGTTGTTCCTGGAAATGCAACAGATGTCTGCTGGGTCAGTTGACATCTCTAAATTTGGCGGGAGTACAGTACTCTGCCATGGGGACGGTATTAAAGCCATCTGCAAAGTCAAAATCAGACCCATACTCTTTTGTTTATGTGTTTTAGTATTTGCACGTGCCTTCTTCCTAAATCCCTCCTTCATTTTCCATGAGTCCCATCGATTTTGTAATAGAAATCTCAATTTCTCATCCACTCCCACTTCTCGCTCTCGCATGTCCATATGCGGAACCCTCCGCACTCATGACTGTGCACATAAGAGATCAATCAGATCGGTGGAAGCAGAGATCTCTGGCCAGAGATTTGTGAATAGCATCTGCGATTATGTAAAGAAGTGTTAGTGGAATACAAATTAGATACTCAAAATAAATGACCCCGATGCTTTCCACTCACTG
The DNA here is from genome assembly GCF_964263255.1 of Lissotriton vulgaris. Lineage (NCBI taxonomy): Eukaryota > Metazoa > Chordata > Amphibia > Caudata > Salamandridae > Lissotriton > Lissotriton vulgaris. The sequence continues at coordinate 1,712,307,659 of NC_141687.1, forward strand.
GCTATTCTCCTTTTCCATCTGCCTGACGTCTTGCCCTAGAACATCTGGGGTCGGAGAAAGAAGATTATGCTGCAGCAAATCTGAAGCTCTGTTCCCCTACTGTTACCTGAGAGGGAGCATAGAAACACAGATAGATCCCTTCAGGCTGATGTCCTGTCCTTGTTTACTAACGGGTTTTTATCCAGCTAGCCTAATGTACCACTACATTTACCAAAAATCCTTTGGGAATTATTTCAAACACTCATTTTGCCGTTTTAAACACCACAACATGATTAATGTTACTGAACTAATGTGCCTAATAATGTACCATTAACACTCAAGTATTAAATGTCCCTAACATTTCTTGGCGTAGAACCCACATATCCATCTTTAACGCAGAGGCTAAACTTCAAGTGACAAGATCCCAGCTCCTTGCTGATATTGGGTGTCATTCTGAGCAACTAACTTGTTTGATCTACATTATGTTTAATTCGTCATGCAATGCCATTGCAGTATTGCAAAGAAGTCATTCCTTCTCCCACCTGGCGGTGAAGACCTGGATTGTACTTCCCCTGCACCTGAGATCCTCTTCATTGGTGCTTCAGTTCAGGAGAGGACTCAAGACCTGGTTGTTCAACTGAGCAGTCCCTCTGAACACCAGCTCCTCTTGCAGCGCCTTGAGACCCTCACGGGGGATTTGCTGCGCTTCACAAATGCTTGATTAATTGAAAATTAGGGGTCTTCTACCACCCCTACAAGGATAGTGCAAAAAGGGAAATGTCACAGTCACTGGTGATGTTTTGTAAAAACAAACAAAACTGAACAGATAAACAAAATGTGCCATTTCCTTCATTTGTTCATAATTACAAGCCACCCTGAAAAATCCAATGAAGCTTCAAGACCATTCAGGGCTCCAGGAGGATGATACATTCTTTCAAATGTTTCCCTCTGTCACTCAGTGTGCACAGATTACAAGAATGGGTAGTGCTCTGGTGGGCCAAGAGTGAGGACCAGTATGAACAAACCCGTCATGTCGCATAGTGCTTGAGACAGGGCCCCGCAGGCCTGGGATGGTCTCCTGAGGGAAGAAGTTCTGACTAGGGCCCAGGTCAGAGATCCAGCTGGGCGGACAGTGGCGCTCCTGTTCTGGGCTCAATTTTCAGGCTGCTGTGTCACAAAGTGCATGGGAAAGGGTCCTGTAGGTCCCAGGAGAGCTCCACTGCTTGCCCAAGAGAACATACTCTGACCGGGCCCTCTAGTTGCTTCCCGGCCACTCATATTGTCGGACATGCCATAAGAATGAATGGCATGCTCAGATGGCCGGGCTGTCCTGGAAGTTCCAATAAATCTGCTGTCATCAGTGCACACTGAATAAAGAACATAAGAGGGACCCTGAACCTAAAAAGGATAAGGGGAACAACCCACCAGGGAAGTAATTAATTGGAACAACATGAAAGGGCAGTTCCCAATAATGTAAAAAACTAAAGAGTTCCAAGGATGTAAAAAGCAAAGTGCCCACAGAACAGCTAATAATGTTTAAATTATTTTATTGTCATTTATATTTATAGAAAAATCTCTGTCAAAAAGTGCAAAGTACAAAATACATAAATCATTGAATGAGGACTGCATATAATTCATGTAACATCAGCCCAGGAACAAGAAGAATAAAAAGAGGCACACACATCACTCACTCATACTACCAGAAACATACTCACTCACAAACCATTCATGTTGACTCAATCAACTAAACTCGCCAATCAGCCAGACAAAAAAAGCGCTTCTTTTGTCTGGCTGATTAGCGAGTTTAGTTGGTTGAGTAGGCAGGGTGAGGTCACCGCCGACTTCCCGGTGGAGCGGGGAGTTCGTCAAGGGTGTGCAATGGCCCCCTTGCTTTTCTAACTATTTATCAACGGCGTAGTAGCAAGAATGCTGTCCGTTAATGTAGATGCACCCTCGCTGGCGGGCATTAAGGTACCTATTTTAATGTTCGCAGACGATACCTTGATTTTATCAAAGACCCCAGAGTGGCCTGAAACGTGCTCTCTATATTTTTGATGAATTTTGTGGGGAGCATGGTTTAGAAGTAAATGTGGATAAAACCAAGCTAATGATTTTTAACCCCCATCGTAGTTTCCGATCTAAGGTGTTCATGAACCACCGCCCTTTAGAGGTAGTTAAAGCTTTTACCTATCTTGGCATTTATGTAACTAATGATTTAAGATGGTCCCAGCATATCGATCTTGCGGTATTAAGGCATAGACAATTAGCTGGAGCTCTTGGGGCAGAGCACAGAAAATCAAAGTCTAAACCAATCAAGCCAGCACTTCAGGTATATGAAGCAAAAGCACTTGGTTCTGCATTGTATGGGGCTGAGCTGTGGGGATTTGGGAAGCTTCATTTAATGCAGAAGTCCGAAAATAAGTTTTTTAGGGCAATCACTGGTCTCCCCAAAAGCACCCCATTGTTCCCCCTTAGATACGATTTGGGTAGGAAATCTGTAGGAGATTTGGCGAGGCTTCGCCCGATTTTATATTGGAGGCGGCTCTGGAATACTCCGGAGCTTAAACATTATGCTGAGGGTTTTTAGCAATGATTGAAGCTGCTGTGTTCCATAGGATAAGATGGCTGAAAGATCTTAGAACCATGTTATGTATGCTTGGCCTCCAATTCCTTTGGGACAACCCGTTAGAAGTCCCTTTTCCTAGTAAAAAAACATCAAAGGAGCTATATTGGGACTATGTGGCCACGCGGGACTGGAGAAAAGCCGACGTCGAATCTATGACTGGTCGTTTTTTGGAAGCTAAAACCTTCCCTAGCCTAGAACTTTACTGGGACAACATAACTAAGCCAGGGGACAGGAAGCTTCTTTTTCAAATAAGGAGAGGTGCTCTCCCTCTCAGGTCCCTAACAGGCAGGCGGAGGGGTTCATCTAACACCAACTGTCCCGTTTGTGGAACCCCAAAGGAAACCATTGGGCACTTCTTATTTTCTTGTAGGGCCTATGTCGATCCAAGGCGAATCTGGCTAACACCAATGTGTAAAAACGTAGGCACCTCTAGTAGTTCAATAGCTCTGAGAATTATCTGCACTAGTACCTTTTTGCCCTTAGCTATAGCAACAGCTAAGTATCTGAGATGGGCATGGTCTATTAGGCAGAGAGCTATAGCCGAGAGACTACCTATATAGGGATTGTTGTATTGTATCATCTGAGTAATTGCGTAAATTTTAACACTTTGTAACTCTTTTAATCATGTTTTTTATGTCTTGTAATTGATTGTCATTTGAATGAGGCACCTATTTAATGATGTTTTAAATCTATGTATGTAATGTGCTTTTATGAGAATCACTCGAATAAAGCCTATGTGACTTGACTACTGCATTCTACGCCAATGCACTCTGTGCCATGGCACTCTACACCACTCTACTCTGCATCACTCCACTCTATGACACTGCACTCTGCAGTACTCCACTCTACACCACTGCACTCTATGCCACTGCATTCTACAACACTATCCTTTACTCTGCATCACTGGTGTACAACATGTCTGAAACACATTGGCAAAGTCAATAACTCTTGAATAGGAGTGTCAGGATTTAAGCCCAATGCGCCTGCCTAACTACATTTCCCAACAAACTGTGGCACTGAACTACTGTTCCCAGCATGCCCGGCGGAACAGGAAATCCTTGGGCGGAGCCTTCGATCAGTGCTCGTGATTCTGGGAGGCGGAGGCAGCGGCTGCGCTTCTGTTCCCGGTGTTTTCCAGGATACTTTGGATTCCTTCGAAGTTACCCGGGCCAAGGTTTCTGGTAACGTTTTGTGTACGCGCCGTTTGCGTGTACTTTTCGGCTGCGTTTATTTGTGGCGCTTCCGCGCCTTTGGAGCAACTCTGCTTATTGTTATTTTTCCCCTCGTGGCTGCGAGCGGGGAAAAGGCTACGTTCCTGTTGCTAAGGATCCGCGCTGGCTAGCGCGCTCTTCATTCCTGATCTGGGGTAGTGCTTACTGCCCATTGAGGATCGTCTCTGCATAGGTGTACTTTGCCTCGCGGCTGCGAGGAGCTGATCTGTTGTACAGTGAGTAAGTGACTGGTGCCAGGAGAGGTGCTTTGGAGAACTTCAGTGCCTGTTGTTTTTGGAGGTACAAGTGGCGGAGTGCAGGGGGGGGTGTAAGACCTTCGCACTGCCGTCACGAAGTTGAGGGGACATTATTGGATTTATAAATACCAAAGCGGATGACAGTAGTGAATGAACTACGTCATGCCGTGTTTGGGTGGACGTGGTTATGTTTAAGTACATGAAGGATACTCATGCTCTGGTTTATACCATGGGAGGTATACATCTCAGTGTTATGGCGCAGGATTGACATTTAACTTTGGAGCAATCAACTATTTCTTTGGATCTATTCTTTGAAGCCTTTAATTTTGCACCATGGGGTATGTTGTTATCAACTAGGAAGGTTTTTGTTTCTGAAGTGTTACTACTTGTGGTTAATACCTTCTTTTGTGTTGTGCAGGAAGGAAGGAAGACGGGAGAGACAGCATTTGGGTGTTGTTGGGCACATTTGCTACAGGTGATTTTAGGGGTTCTTGGACTAGTGAGAATTACTGAGAGTAGGGTTAAGTATTGTATTAACCTTTGTATTTTTGTCTTACAGTTTCTTTATCCCTGCTGCCCCTTTCCTCCTCCTCTTTATTCTTTCTGGGTTTTTTCCCCTTTTGGGGTTTTTCCCTAGCCGTATCGTCTGAACACCCTGTGTCTATACTTCGGGGTGTTCGGAGGGTCCGGAGGTGGAGCATTGTTGCTGCAGGCGGATCCCGTGGAGCGTGACCTTGACAGAATCACGAGCCCAAGAATTTCGCTCTGCCTGATCCGTTTGTAGCAACAATGGCGTCTATGGAGGATGTGTTACATGCTTTGGTCCTGGTACAACAGGAATTGGCCTCCTCCAAGGCAGAGACCACTGCCTTGCGGGAAAAGGTGGAACGTCTGAGTAGCAATCCATTTAACGCTTCTGCTTCATCTTCTAATGTCCAGGTCACTGTACCTCCACCCATTCCGTTGGCTACACCTGAACGGTTTTCTGGGGACCCCCGTAAAGTACACGTGTTTATGACACAAATCCTCATGCATTTTTCTTGTAAGCCTTCATCGTTCCCCACCAATCATTCTAGGGTGGCTTTTTTGATTTCGTATCTGGTTGGGGATGCAGCTGATTGGGTGGTGCCTTTAGTAAAAAGAGATGATGCTATCTTGACTGATTGGACAGCATTTAAAAATGAATTTGAAAGGGTTTTCGACCGACGAGCTACTACGTTTAGTGCTGACAGAGAGTTGTTGACTTTGAGACAAGGCAGGGGGGAATTGATAACATATCTTACAGCTTTTAATAGACTAGTGGCAGAAGCAGAATGGCCTGAGGAGAAAAGATTGTCTTTATTTTATCAAGGGTTACATGATGACTTGAAAGATGTAGTGGCTCAGGTGGATCCGCAGGGAGAACATTACAAAAAACAATTTGATGGACAGAATGTAGATCAATGTCTTACATTCACCCCAGTACAAGGATCTGGGCCTAAATCCATCGTTTTTTGCACTCCACACCACCCTGGGTCAGATAATGGCTTTATGCAAATCAGCTCTGACCCTGTGCCCCATGGGAACAGTCCAGTCCGAACTACAACAGCCATATCTTTCCCAGACCGGAATCAAGCATCCGAGGACCGGACCGGTTTCGAGGTAACACCTCTCATCAGCCCGGCTAGCTTGACTCCAGTGGTTTGGAGGCTCTGGGACCCACGTCTGAGCTACCCCAGTACACTCAGGGAGAAAATTACAAAAAACAATTTGATGGACAGAATGTAGATCAATGTCTTACATTCACCCCAGTACAAGGATCTGGGCCTAAATCCATCGTTTTTTGCACTCCACACCACCCTGGGTCAGATAATGGCTTTATGCAAATCAGCTCTGACCCTGTGCCCCATGGGAACAGTCCAGTCCGAACTACAACAGCCATATCTTTCCCAGACCGGAATCAAGCATCCGAGGACCGGACCGGTTTCGAGGTAACACCTCTCATCAGCCCGGCTAGCTTGACTCCAGTGGTGTGGAGGCTCTGGGACCCACGTCTGAGCTACCCCAGTACACTCAGGGAGAAAATTACAAAAAACAATTTGATGGACAGAATGTAGATCAATGTCTTACATTCACCCCAGTACAAGGATCTGGGCCTAAATCCATCGTTTTTTGCACTCCACACCACCCTGGGTCAGATAATGGCTTTATGCAAATCAGCTCTGACCCTGTGCCCCATGGGAACAGTCCAGTCCGAACTACAACAGCCATATCTTTCCCAGACCGGAATCAAGCATCCGAGGACCGGACCGGTTTCGAGGTAACACCTCTCATCAGCCCGGCTAGCTTGACTCCAGTGGTGTGGAGGCTCTGGGACCCACGTCTGAGCTACCCCAGTACACTCAGGGAGAAAATTACAAAAAACAATTTGATGGACAGAATGTAGATCAATGTCTTACATTCACCCCAGTACAAGGATCTGGGCCTAAATCCATCGTTTTTTGCACTCCACACCACCCTGGGTCAGATAATGGCTTTATGCAAATCAGCTCTGACCCTGTGCCCCATGGGAACAGTCCAGTCCGAACTACAACAGCCATATCTTTCCCAGACCGGAATCAAGCATCCGAGGACCGGACCGGTTTCGAGGTAACACCTCTCATCAGCCCGGCTAGCTTGACTCCAGTGGTGTGGAGGCTCTGGGACCCACGTCTGAGCTACCCCAGTACACTCAGGGAGAAAATTACAAAAAACAATTTGATGGACAGAATGTAGATCAGGTGGATCCGCAACCTACTTCATTTGTGGATATGGTGAATTTGGTGTTACGGCTGGACAGCCGTCTCACGGACAGGGGGAGTAATAGGAGAAGATGGGAAAGAGGAGTCTACAGTGGGGAAAGGAACCCTCGGAAGGCCTCTGGGGCCACTGACAACCTTCCAGAACCTATGGAGATAGGAGCACTCAGAGCTCCTTTGTCAAGAGAAGAGAGGGAAACCAGAAGAGTACAGGGACTATGCATGTACTGTGGGAAGAAGGGGCATTACGTCAGGGAGTGTCCATCTAAACCCAAATCTTCAAGTAACGTTAGTAGGTTTAAAAAGGTTGCGGTCTCTACTGTAGTACAGGAGAGAGAGCAGAAGGAAGACAACAAAACTAACGTAGAAGGGAGACATGAGTGGAAACTCACGTCTCTGTCCTCTATGGGTACTGAAGAGACAGAGTCACATTTGGTGGTGGTCATGACACTAGAGTACGATCTAGAAAGACGACAGGTGAAGGTAATGTTGGATTCTGGAGCAACGGGTAACTTTGTGGATGAAGGATTGGTGAGACGTCTGGCTTTACCTCGTGTCTCTAGGGAGATACCTGAGGACGTGTTGGCAGTTGATGGGCAGCCATTAACATCAGGTCAGATTACTGAATGAACAGGCGAGTTGGGGTTGTCAGTGGTGACACATGGATATGTGCATTCTGAGGTGTTAGCGCTAAACATAATTGACGCACCTCAGTATGAAATTATATTGGGGATGCCTTGGTTACATAAACACAATCCTGTGGTAGATTGGCAGTCTAAAACGTTTCAGTTTGTATCGGAATATTGTAAAGATCATGTCACTCCATGTGTGTCTGCCAATGTAACAGCGTTAGCCACCCCGTTTTTGGTAGCTACAGCTGCGGAAAAGGATGTCCAACTACCAGATGAATACTTGGCTTATAGCGATGTGTTTAGTGAGGCAAAGGCAGAAACTCTACCCCCACACCGGGAATATGATTGTCGTATTGATTTGGTGGATGGGGCTACGATACCGTCTTGTAGGGTGTATGCTTTGTCCGTACCTGAGACCAATCACCTGAGAGAATACATAGAACATTATTCTCGCTTGGGTTTCATACGACCGTCCCGTTCACCTGCAGCTTCTCCTCTCTTCTTTATAGCGAAAGCCAATGGCGATTTAAGGGCATGTGTGGACTATCGCGTCCTGAATCGAAACACCATTCGCAACCGTTACCCTCTTCCACTCATCTCAGTTCTGCTCGATCAGGTGAGAGAGGCCGTGATTTATACCCGTCTGGATCTACGGGGGGCATATCACCTGGTCAGAGTAAGAGAGGGGGATGAGTGGAAGACGGCGTTCAAGACACGATTTGGTTTATATGAGTACTTGGTGATGCCTTTTGGGCTTTGTAATGCTCCTGCAGCATTCCAGTATTTTATAAACGATGTTCTGAAAGACTATATGGACCACTTTGTAGTGATGTATATTGACGACATCTTGATATACTCACAGGAGGTGTCATGTCATACCACACACGTTTGCAAGGTCTTGGACAAATTAAGGGAGCACCACTTATACGTTAAACTGAGTAAATGTGAATTCGGGGTGCGAGAGGTGGAATTCCTGGGTGTGATCCTCAGTCCTAACGGTTTGCAAATGTCTGAGAGAAAGGTACAGGCGGTGAAGGATTGGCCATCCCCTAAGAACGTGAAGGAGGTACAGAGTTTCTTGGGGTTCGCCAATTATTACCGTAGGTTTATATTGCATTTTTCCCAGACTGCGGTACCCATCACTAGGCTTTTAAGAAAAGGGAAGTCTTTTGTATGGACAGGAGAGGCTGAGGAGGCCTTTAGAGCTCTGAAGGATGCCTTCATCACAGCCCCGGTGTTGGCACATCCGGTTCTGGAACATCCTTTTATAGTCGAGGCAGATGCTTCAGATGAAGCCATAGGGGCAGTTCTGTCTCAGAGAGATGTACACTCAGGTCAGCTCCATCCGGTTGCTTACCTATCGAAGAAGTTGAGCTCGGCTGAGGTCAACTATTCTATTGCAGAAAAAGAACTCTTGGCGATTAAAAAGGCTTTCCAGGAGTGGCGACCTTATCTGTGGGGGGCTAGTCAGGCGGTGACTGTTTATACCGATCACCGGAACCTCCAATACATGTCATCTGCTAGACATCTGACGCAAAGGCAAATGCGGTGGATGCTGTTTTTTTCCGAGTACAATTTTGTGGTAACTTTTCGTCCTGGCTCGGAGAACAGGAAGGCGGATGCTCTTTCCAGACAGGAACTCCCGCTAAAACAGCGGGAGGAGGAACAATCCATCATTCCTGCCGCCAAAGTGGTGTGTGTGATCAGGGCAGAGAAATTTTTGGATGACATCAAGGGCTCCAGATCTATGGATTCCTGGGTTCGTTGGGCAACTGCCAAAGGTGGTAGGAAGATAAGACAGGGTTTACCTTTCCAAGGGGATTGCTTGTTTTTGCCCAATGAGGAGATTAGAAAGAAAGCGTTCAGTTGGTGTCACGAAGCCCCAGCGGCTGGACATCCGGGAATCACTAAGACAGTGGAACTGCTTAGGAGGCATTTCTGGTGGGAGTCTTTGGTCAAGGACACTTCTCAATGGGTGGGGAAATGTGACACATGCGCCAGAGCAAAGGGGGAAACAACAAAAAAGAAAGGCTTGTTGATGCCTATGCCCACGCCTAATCGTCCTTGGTTGAACATAAGTCTGGACTTCATTACCGGTCTCCCCCCTGACAAGGGAAACACAGCGGTGTTGGTAGTGGTGGATAATCTGACAAAGATGGGGCATTTTGTGCCGTGTGTGAACCTCCCCACAGCTAGTCAAACAGCTCAGTTACTGGCCTCTCAAATCATTCGTTTGCATGGCATTCCCAGAGTCATCGTGTCTGATAGGGGGCCACAGTTCATCGCTCGCTTTTGGCGTATGTGGTGCAGTGCTTTGGGTATAGAGGCAGCGTTATCTACTAGCTTCCATCCTCAAACAGATGGCCAGACGGAACGTCTGAATCAGACGTTAAAGAAGTATTTGCGCTGTTACTCTAAAGAAGCACATGAGTCATGGGTGGATTTACTGTGGATGGCGGAGATGGCGTATAACAATGCTTGGCACAGCTCCATAGGCATGTCACCATTCAGGGCCAACTATGGTTATGATGTTCACACCTTACCAATCCGTATACCTGATGATGTGGTTAACCAGCCTTCTGTGAGGGAGCATGTCCAGACGATGAGGAGGGTACATAAAGCTGTACAAAAACATCTGTTGAGGGCAAAAGAGATATACAAAGGTTGGGAAGATAGGCACCGAACACCTGGCCCTATGTTCAATGTGGGGGATAAGGTGTGGCTTTCAACCAAGTACATCCGTTTCAAGATGAGGAGTATCTTCCATCCGCGATTTATCGGGCCATACCCTGTGGTGCGACGCATCAACCCTGTCGCATACAAACTTAAATTGCCCAACACATTGAGAATCCATCCGGTGTTCCATGTACATTTGCTGAAGAAAGCCCTCACGTCCCGCAGAACTGCATCTCCCGTTGTTGCTAGTGACGGGAATCTGGAGTACGAGGTGAGGTCTATCCGTGATTCCAAATACAACAAAGGGGTGCTTTGGTATCTGGTTTCATGGAAGGGTTATGGTGCTGAGGAAGATTCATGGGAACCGGAAAATCACGTCCATGCTCCTAGGGCTGTGAGATCCTTCCATGATAGATTCCCTGCGAAGCCTGGGCCTAGGAGGCGCTTGGGAGGAGGGCGTACTGTCAGGATTTAAGCCCAATGCGCCTGCCTAACTACATTTCCCAACAAACTGTGGCACTGAACTACTGTTCCCAGCATGCCCGGCGGAACAGGATATCCTTGGGCGGAGCCTTCGATCAGTGCTCGTGATTCTGGGAGGCGGAGGCAGCGGCTGCGCTTCTGTTCCCGGTGTTTTTCAGGATACTTTGGATTCCTTCGAAGTTACCCGGGCCAAGGTTTCTGGTAACGTTTTGTGTACGCGCCGTTTGCGTGTACTTTTCGGCAGCGTTTATTTGTGGCGCTTCCGCGCCTTTGGAGCAACTCTGCTTATTGTTATTTTTCCCCTCGCGGCTGCGAGCGGGGAAAAGGCTACGTTCCTGTTGCTAAGGATCCGCGCTGGCTAGCGCGCTCTTCATTCCTGATCTGGGGTAGTGCTTACTGCCCATTGAGGATCGTCTCTGCCTAGGTGTACTTTGCCTCGCGGCTGCGAGGAGCTGATCTGTTGTACAGTGAGTAAGTGACTGGTGCCAGGAGAGGTGCTTTGGAGAACTTCAGTGCCTGTTGTTTTTGGAGGTACAAGTGGCGGAGTGCAGGGGGGGGTGTAAGACCTTCGCACTGCCGTCACGAAGTTGAGGGGACATTATTGGATTTATAAATACCAAAGCGGATGACAGTAGTGAATGAACTACGTCATGCCGTGTTTGGGTGGACGTGGTTATGTTTAAGTACATGAAGGATACTCATGCTCTGGTTTATACCAGGGGAGGTATACATCTCAGTGTTATGGCGCAGGATTGACATTTAACTTTGGAGCAATCAACTATTTCTTTGGATCTATTCTTTGAAGCCTTTAATTTTGCACCATGGGGTATGTTGTTATCAACTAGGAAGGTTTTTGTTTCTGAAGTGTTACTACTTGTGGTTAATACCTTCTTTTGTGTTGTGCAGGAAGGAAGGAAGACGGGAGAGACAGCATTTGGGTGTTGTTGGGCACATTTGCTACAGGTGATTTTAGGGGTTCTTGGACTAGTGAGAATTACTGAGAGTAGGGTTAAGTATTGTATTAACCTTTGTATTTTTGTCTTACAGTTTCTTTATCCCTGCTGCCCCTTTCCTCCTCCTCTTTATTCTTTCTGGGTTTTTTCCCCTTTTGGGGTTTTTCCCTCGCCGTATCGTCTGAACACCCTGTGTCTATACTTCGGGGTGTTCGGAGGGTCCGGAGGTGGAGCATTGTTGCTGCAGGCGGATCCCGTGGAGCGTGACCTTGACAAGGAGAGCCCTTTTGGCTTTGCCAATGCTTGTTAGACATAGTGCAACAAACATGACAAAATATGAAAAAGGCTGTTAAAAATTCCAAAAGGTATATTTCAATTAACATGGGTAACAGTTTCACTTTTAGCATCGGATTATATTATTGCATTGAAAGACATTTATTAAAAGTCATAGTTTTCAAACATGACTTGAAATATCCAAGCCTACCTGCCCTGACAGCAATGCCATTAGTGAACCAAGATGCAAGTAACTTGTCATGGGCACACTCTATGTGGCCTAATGTATTATTATATGCTATACACAAAACAATATTATAGTACCAGGAAGTTGGAAGGTAAAGGGCCTCCTAACCTATGGATTGAGGTGACAGTCCCTATCCAGGGCACACTGGAAACACTCTTGTGTCCCTCCTGGGTGTGGAGAGGAGACAGGATCCATGTGAAGGCTCAGTCACTGGGCATCAAGTTACTTTCTGCACTTGCCTTGTCAAAGATAGTGATAGCAAGCAAAGAAATATTACTCCAGGGCGCGTGAAGCACAGGGATAACAGCTCAGATACAGAATAACACAGTGTTGTCAAATCTATGACGCTTATAGAGGCTAGGGGTTTAATTTAGAGGGAAGTATGGAATGAAAGCCTCAACTCCATGACTTACTGTGCACAACGTTGTAGTGTAGTTCCTATATTCCCAATAGGCTCTGCGCATTGGAATAACATAAACAGCAGTGTAGACGTAGGACTGAGGTCATCTAGGTCTCTACTGACTATGTTAAACTTAATTAGTTTTTTGCCAGCTAGCTCAGAGGTCACTAGAAACTTTCTCGAATATTCAGGAAAGGGTTAACCATCCTGATTTAGACAAGAAGTGATTAGTTTCTGACAACCGCATAAACATGACAACTTTGCTCCCTCAGAATAAAGAGTGTATCTCTAGAGTTGTGTGAAAACAATAGACAGCTATTTCACTCAGTCAATCGTGCATGCTTAATTTCACCAGAGTGCAGAGAAATAGAGAGACGGGCGTTTTCAATAAAAGGTGTTATTTTATTGAGCAGTCTTCTTTCTCATGCAAGAGAAATGAATTGCCACAATTGCAATACTTATCATAAAGTAAAGTGCGTACAGTAAAAGTAGTATTAAGAAATAATACTGTAAAAGCATTGATATGGTTTCTTAGCCATATGATACTTTAAAATGGATAAAATATATACATACATAAAAACATTGACTAACAAACTCAACTGGTGCTTCTAAGATACGCCTACCCCGGTTTACCTGACCTAAGCCTTATACGTGGGAAGGAGTAAGTAAGTTGTAGTTTTAAGTTAAGTTAGGTTTTTGCCAAGTATCGGAATCAAGAATTCTCTCTAAGGTTTTAATTAGCTCCGTACCTTGGTTATAGAATGAAGGAGGTCTTGTATCTCGCTTCTCAGGACTCGATCTCCCAGCAACCCATGAGGGTGACTTGGGAACACCGGAGCTGGATTTCTCGGCGTGAGAAAAGGCAGCTTCTCCAGCGCGTCAAAAGGGAGGGGCGGCTTCCTTCGGCTCTTGCATCAGCTGGGCTTTGGATAAGTAGATAGCCGCTCTGCTCCACACCACTGTGTGATTGCTTAAGGCAACGTTGGTATATTTATACCTGAAAGGTGCCGGGTTTGACGTAAGATTGGACATAAGACGTCACTAAGAACTAACAGTTCTTTCTGGACTCCAGGAGTTCTTGTGCAAATCAAAACAAAAGCAGGGGGAATTCCCGGGCTGCTGGAGGCTTGGTTTGTTTAAAGAACGCGTTGTGCTTTCTAGGAGTCTATGGGAGTAGCCATGCCGTGTTTTGGACTGCATGGGCTATTACTAAATGTGGATATGATTCTTATGCCTTTATAAGGATACTATTTGTTATAACCACATAAGGGCATGAATCGGGAATATCGAATTAGGGTCCTAGATAGAAATACAACACCCACTTCACGTATTAATGTCCATCATTACTAAAAATAAGCAATATTAAACATACGATGCATGTGTGTTGTCCAACCCACCCCAAAATACATAATTGCATTTGAAATGGTGTATGGTTTATACACGAAAAATGAGTATTGGTACTGTACGTTTTTTCAAGCAGGGTTATCATTCAGTTAAATGCATATATATATCAGCTGAATGAATTGCGAAAATTACACATGAAATGGCTCTGTATACAGAAAAGAAGGTCGAGACCATTACATCACATATTTATACGATACTATACAAGTGCTAGAGGCTGAGGTAAAATATTGTCTCTAATGTCTCTAAAAATAGAAGCTCTGTTCTCTAAGAATAATTCTACTTTAAGCAAAGTACCATGTGCCGGACAAAAAGGGTAAATATTTTTGATTTTAAAGAAAAATAATTTCGCTTTCAGGGGAAAAAATGGTTCCAAATATTTTCAGTTGCTTTGTTTAACAGAACTGAAGGTCAAATTCAGAGTTCAGGGAACGCTGTGTGCTTGTTGTTTTTAAAAGTTATTCTCGTTGTTCAGGGGAGAACATCATATCAGACAGGCTTGCCAAAAATTGGTCTACAACATCAGGTGAAAGTTCGACCAAGTATGAAAATACTGTAACTGTGCAGTTCTGTACGTGATTGCTATTATCGATGTTTGGATCAGCAATGCTCACAGAAGGTTGTACCTGTTTGGTGCTGCTTTCCTCTCGTACTTCACCGCCACCTACTCGTAGTGGTGAAGTCTCAACGAATGCCGTCTTCAGAATAGGTAGCCGCTGGGGACAACACGTTGCATGAGTCGTTACTGGACAAAGCAAAGTATCGATATCCATTGGTACTGCTGATGGTAGTGTAAGACAGACATCCAACACGCATTCTTCTCCGCATAGCAGACATCGAAGCACAGGTAAGATCCAATCCTGCCAGATTGGTCTGAATGAAAGAAACCAAGTTGTACTCAGATCTGTTAGCCGGGCTAATCCGAGGACCTTAGAGATACGGTCTCGGTAGCGTATTGCTAGGATCGTCTCTTCCATCGTTGCTGGTGTCTTGTCGGTGTCTTGGCTTCCAATATCGGAGCAGAAGGAACAAAAATAAAATTCCTGCTACGAGTCCCAAATTTAAAGGTAGGCCGCCAAAGACAGAATGGACCAAAATTCGGGAAGATGCCCGGAACTGTTTCAAATGGTGTTAACAGTCCCGAAAAAATTGTCTTAAAAACATGTGCGATGCCACTGGTATCAGACATGTTTAAAATTCTACGAAATGCACGGGGCAATTTGTTGATAAAAGGGTATGTATCTTGTCCTTGCAACTTGTAGATCATACGTTTCTTTGGACGAGGTCAGCGGCACAGTTGTCTGTAAAAGAATAGACTTCATTCTGCTTAAAGTATCAATTCGAATTGAAGAGATATTCACATAAGGCCATATTGCCGCCTCCATGTCTGGATTGCTGTTTGCATACAATACTTGCATACAGCAAATGACCCTGGAAGTAACGGTTACGAGATAGCATTCTCCTGGCACCATTCCACAACAGCTGTGGTCATTTATTAAACCGTAGCTACCGTTGGAAAGTTGTCTGAAGAATGGTTCTATCTGTGTTGCAGGAGTGCCTTGCAGGTGACATGAAAGGTTATTTGAAGACCCTTCGCAGGCTCCATGCAAGTTAATACCTTGACACAGAAGTGTACCACTTAGTGATTTTTTACAATTATTACCACTAAGGTATACCTCCTTTTTCCCTTCACTATAACATTTGTGTGTGTAAGGTAAATCCCAGGTTGATTTGATGTATCCTTTACCCAACCTTTCATACTGACCTGCTGATATATATTCTTGGCAATATTTAAACTGGAAAGTTGTTATCGGAATTATAATTGTTCTGTGTATTATCCATTCAATGGCAGGTCTTTCTGACATTGTCAATGGTAATCTCAATGCTCAGAATCGTATAGTCTGCTCCTTTTTGTGCCAAACTGATTTGTTTATCAGTAAGGTTAAAGATAGAAAATAATGACGTTATGTTGATTAGACGCCATGGCACGTAGCCTGAACGTAGGTTTTGCAACGTCCAGCCTAGCTGTACAATAGAACGCAATTGGGACTGACCATGTTGTAACATTAGCAAGTCTTGCTCTATTATATCAAAGGCAGATGATACAATACTGTCCAGTGAATATATTCTGGTATACAGAGTCGTTAACCCATTGTCCACTACAGAAAGTGATTTTTCCAAATTTATACGATCAATTTCTCGTATTTTTTCTGCTGTTTCAATTTGCATTACTTTCCAAGCTTCGTTGTATGCAGCGTATATACCGGCCGCTATGAAACGTTTTTGACGCTGTTTGTGAGGTCCCAGTATGAAATCTCGCAAGTCAGCACCTTCTTTAAGTAAAGTCAAGTGTTGCTTAATTTCAGCCAGTGTGGATTTCTGTAGCCACTCAAGGCATAATTTCCCTACACTGTATGTTGTAACTATCCCTGGATGTTGTCTCTGGGAATATCTTGGGTCTGGCCTGGTCAGTTTGAACCCCTGTCTTTTGTTCAGGAATCTATCTTGACAGTTATTTGTGTCTGTGGGCCAGATCAACCATTTTTTCCAATCAGGATTTGTTCTGTTTTGGTGAAAAATATGGGCTACGTCTATTTCCACATCCATAGTACTATTACTGTCAGGTTTGGACTTCGGAATAGACAGTTTATTTAAGTCTTTTATCTTAGCTAAACCAAGACAAGTAGTTTGTTGAATGGTATCATTCAGGAATATTATTTGTTCTGGGATCATGCAGGCTCTAAATAATGATTCTAGACTTTGTACCTGTCAGTCTTTTGTTCCCCAGATGGTTTTTGTTTCAATGTTATTTTTCCAAAATTCAAAACCAAATGTAGACATTTTGTCATAAAATTTTTCAGAATAAATCAGTTTAGTATTTGTCAACATTGTTTTCATTCCTGTCTTATTTAACATTTTAAAATAAAACGTTTCTGGATCACTGTTGTTAAATCCTGAGAAGTATGGAAATTTCTCATAAAATGTCTTTGAACTACCTTTTGGTGGAGTTGGACAATGTTCCCATTGATTATAAGTAAAAACATTTCTAGGTTGTGCAGATTTATGCAAATAGTGATGACCATAGTGATTGTAACAGTATAATTCTTCATAATTTGATGAACCCTGTAAATAATCATGTTCTGTACATTTAGCTATGTGGCTGCACTGTCAATCCGAGTTAACAGAATCTCGGGGTGGATAAGTCACATCAAGACAGCTTATTTCAAAACAAGGTGAACACTCTATGTATAGGAAAGACCAACATGGTACAGATCATTCATACATGGTTGACAAATCCAAAACAATTAGCAAAGGGTTACCATCAAATTGACTCAATGATCAGTCCTTTCATATGGCCAAACCCCGGGCCCGTTATTAGACATATATTAGTTGACCGTCCTTTTTTTGCACTGTTCTATGTTTTTAATTAGGACGTGTGGTTCGTCCGTAGAATAAAGTTAGAAATAGGAGGAGACTCCATCCTATTTTAAAGTCACTATTTTTTCTGTTGCACGGTTTCTCACTTTACCATCAAAGATCAGCCATCATTGTTGGTCTGTTTGTATGGGTGGACCAAATCCTTGACCAGCAACTAATGGTGCAGTGCTTGAAGTTCCAATGGTCAGGGGACTAGCCTGATTGGCACCGATTCTGTTAACTCGGATTGACAGTGCAGCCACATAACTAAGCTGGTAGACACCCCTGTTTTTTGTGTTATACATATGTAAGTAGCTGGGGATAATAATCAGGTAGGGGTCTTTAAATTAAATATCCCTTGGACCCTCTCTAAACGGTTTGGTTGTTGATTACTGTAAATTTAGCTGACATTACTAAATCGGACATCATATTGTTAATATTTTCAAAATCCCAATCATCAGAAAAAGAACTTGGTATCACAAAATCACTTAAGGAAACCTTAAACTGGTGTGGATACTTCAAGAGCTCAATCGGGCCATTAATTTCATATTCAGTTCTGTCCCATGCTATACCCCCAGGTATTGGATTGGCTGTGATGTTCAGTGATGATAGTTCTCTTTTCTCGATGTGAGAGGATTTGTGAGACTTTAGGACCAAGTTGATGTTCTGACTTGCTGTGTCCATTGTACTATATTTTCCATCAATGAATTTACCCAAGTATAAATCCATGATAAGCCAAAGCAGGAGAAAAAGTACAGCTAACACAGTCCAAAATTCAATCCATGGTGAAATCAGATATGTTTCTTTTAGTTGGTGAAAGAACTCGGTTATTTTTTCTTTGAAAGTTTTTGTTTCTGGCTTGTCTCCATGTTCACTTGGATCATTGGAAAAGTCATCAAAGTTGATAAAATAGCCAGATGCAGTTGTGTCAATTGGTGGGATTGCTTCAGGATTTCCATTGATCTTTGCATTTTCTTTTGTTACATTTGTACAGTCTGAGGCTACATCGTTGTAGATTGGTGTATCATCAGGAATTGTTGCAATTTGGGTTCCAAGAGGCACTAGTTCCATGGCTTTGTTACATAGTCCATTTTTTATTTACTGCAAGTTTATCGAATGTGATTAGTCTCTCAGTTTGAACCTCTTGGATTGTAGAAAAGTTTGGTCTTCTGCTATTTCTTGTAATCCACTGGGCCTGCTATTTATTATCAGCCACATGTTAGTGGTTTCACCAGGTCGATGGAAACAATTCTGTTTTCCTTTTTACCAGCAAGTGGCGTTAGTACTACTGATCTTGTTCCGCTGACAGCTAAGACAGGTACTGCTTTTCTGTAAGAAGGCCCAAATTCCTTCTTCACCGCGATTTTTTCTCTGACCAGGTCCCCAATCTTTGGACTCCAGACAGGTCTTGCTGGGACAGGTGGTTCTTCAGTGGTTGTTGGCTTAAACTTTATGTTACTTAGACTCTTTCTTGTTTCATTCAAGTCCTGTAAAACAGCCAAACGATCTTTGATATCAAAGGATTTTTCTTCTACCACTGAAGTTTAATGATCCAGATCCTGGATAATCATTCTAGTACCAAACAAAAGTTTGTACGGACTGATACCTCCTAGAGAATTTCTTGGCATGTTATTAAGACTACGTTGGACACTTATTAAATGTTTGACCCACCCATCACCCGCACCTAATACCCTCGCTGTTATAGATTGCTTTATGTCACGGTTTTATCGTTCCACTACCGCATTACCCTCAGGATGGAAGGGAGAAGAGTACCGCAATGCAATGCCCATGCTGGTCATGGCCTCTTTGTAAGCTCGAGAGCTAAACGCAGGACCCTGGTCAGAATGTAGCATGCCAAATGCGTATGTGCCGATAAGGACTCGCAAATCTTTTATAACAGTTCTGGCGTCAGACGAGCGCTGGGGCCACATTTTTAGTGAACCAAGTCTTAATAATTATGCGACCGCATTTGTCCGGTCGGACGTCTGCGCATAGATAGCCTGATGCTGTCTAATAGTGGTGTCTGGGCTGGTACCTGGTCCGCTTCACAACTGCGATCTCTGTTGCAGTCTTCACAATTCATTGCAAATTTGTAAATTTCTATGCTCATTCCCGGCCACCAGTATTCTGATTGTAATTCTATTAGAGATTTCAAGATCTCTTGGTGCCTCGAGCCCAGTCCCATGTGTGTGTCTTCAATCAAGAAAACTCTCTGGTTCGTGTTTGGAATTACTCTATCCCCCACTCCAGGGATTTGAGCAAAAGGAACAGAGTTTGCATCAATTATGTATGTATTACTGAGTGGATAGTTGAGAGGTAATGCTGCATAATCGCCTTTTAACAACGCTTTTACCGCCAGCATGGTTTCTCCATCTATGTGTTCTTTTGAACGCTTTTTTGTGGCTACAGAAGCCAGTTGAACCGCTGCCGCTGTGGCTCTGTAAGCCAATGAACTCCCTGCAACGTGAACGCCATCACGTTGATGACTCAGTGTATGTATCACGTGAGTCTTTTGTAGTTCTTTCTGCAAAAGAACTACTTGTTACCAAAGCGTTTTATGCTTTATTGTGGCACCTGTGTCATCTTTGTAACCGTTTTTGCTCCATGTCTGCATGTCATTGTTGTATGACTTGACGCAGTAATGCGAATCGCACACTATTAATGTGGGGAATTCGAGATCGGCATTTTCAAGCGTCATCTTTAAAGATCTTATTTCAACTCGCTGAGCTGAACAGTTTCTGAGTGATTCAGTTTTGGTAATAATTGGTTTGAATTTACCAGAGCGCCAGCGACCTTTAACAATCGTGCATGCTGCATTGTAAGATTTTTTCTCTACATCGTAATGGTGTGCAAATCTGTCCATATAGATTACACAGGTATATTGTTCGAGAGGCAGAATTTCGATTGGCAAAGGATATTCATGTTCATAGTCTAGATTATCTAGTTTTTTCATTTTTGGGTCAAAATAATATTTCACGTCTTCTGTAGCCACGGAATTTTCCCATTGTATCCATTTTGGATCTAATGCCACTGCATTCAGATTGCGTGGACTTATTACTGCCTCAAAGGCTGATTCTGCTGTATAAACAGTTATTCTCTTGCCTTGGGCTAGGGCTCTTTCTCTTGCTACAGCAGTTTGAACCGCTGTCAGAATTTTTTCTGTAGAGCTGAATTTCATTTCAGCTTGAGTGTACAAATGTGATTTGTAAGCTATAGGTATCGTTTCTCCCTCCTTAGAGGTCAGGTATGTGAATCCGCATCTTCCTGGGATGACTCGGATTACAAGGTTGCGTACGTTTTCGCGTGTTTGCTGTTTTGTTTTAGTTAACATGTCTGTCTGTAATGATCTCAAAATTTCTGTGTGTTTTTGAGTCCAATGTATTGGTTTTATTAATTCATATAGAGGTTTAACCCTCTCTGCATAATTTAAAATGTATGTTCTACCGAAATTCAGGAAGCCTAGTATTGATTGTACATTTTTCAGCGCTTTTGGTGCTTGGAGTACTGCACACTTCTCTAAGAAGTTGTCTGCCAGGCTTTTGCCTTCACTTGATAATTCATATCCTAAAAATAGGACTGTTAGATGGGTAATTCTTGACTTTTTAAAGCTGAATTTGTAACCCTCTGATGCGAACCCAAGAATTATGGTGTTCACTCTTTTTAAGTGAGTCTCCAGGTCATCGTCTGTAAGATAGATGTCATCGACATATGATAATGCCTCATCATCATATATTTGTAGTAATTCTGTTACCCTTGCTGAGAATAATCCTGGGCTATTCTTGAATCCCTGTGGGAGTCGGCAAAATTGTTTTGCGACCCCATTATTGAGAAAGCGGTCAAATACCTGCTTTCAGGTCCAATGTTTTGACAGAAGAATCCATTAGAGATATCTAATGTAGTTTTATATTTTTTGCGCACGATGTTGTTCATTAGTGCTGCACTGTCTGAATTTTGTACTGCAAAAGTTTTGCAGCAGGAGTTTAAATGTCTATAGTACAAAACTAGACGATATGAATCATCTGGCTTGGAGACAGGAAACAAAGGATTGTTCATTTGTGAGGTGCATGTTTCAATCACCCCTTGATATTCAAGTTGATCTAAGATCTCCCTGACTTGCTTTTTAGCTTCTTGCTTAACTGGGTACTGCCTTTGTGCAGTGGGTTGATTTTTTAACTGGATTTTGTGGTGAGGAGAGTCCTCATCCCATCCTACATGTTTTTTGTATAATGCAGGGGCTTGGGCCACTGCCCATTTTCTTGCAAATGTGTATTTTTATGAATTGGAATATGATTTGAGAAGGCTGGCATAATCATTTCTTCGCCATGAGGGCACTCCCTGACAAACTCTGGTGGCCAGTTTTTTCAGCTAACAGGATGTCATAGCCTTTAGAAAGATTTTCCCAAAAGAGACCTTTTATTTTCCTAGTTTTATCTCCCTATATACGTAATGTTATTTCATATAGTTTGTGGGGCACGCTAACTCACGTGTCTGCAGTTTCCACCTGAATGTATTCATTCGTGTCCACTGTCTCCAGAAGATTCATCAGGATCTTGCGAGCTATGCTCACTTCTGCTGCGCTGTCTAGCATTGTCTGGGCCCACTCTCCGTTTTTCAGTTGTGTCCTCAGAATCCTCGGCATGTTTAATTTTAATACTTGCTACCTTCTTTCTGGGAAATTGTAATTTTTTACTTTGATGAGCAGGTTCCTGGTCTTTGGATTTGAAGTGCTCTTCTTTGAGTTCTGACCGTCCTCTTCTTTCCGATTTCTGTGAGGAAGTCTGAAAAGAGCGAGAGGGACGTGTATCAATATCTTGATATCCATCAGGTTTTCTCAATTTATCCCTATCTCTAAGATTGTATCTTTTCTCAGAGGGTTCCCTTTGGGGAGACTTGCCTCCTCGGCCAGGAGATCTTTCTCTCCGTTGAGGAGACCTTCCTCTGAACTGGAGTCGTTTTTCCTTGGGAGTGGATTGTTTATTACCATCCCAACTCTTTTTTGGAGTATTTAGATTATTTTTAATAAATGTTTTTTCAGAATTTTCAGTTAGTTGGGGTTTTACTGGTTTCCCACCCAAACGATCTCTTCCTAGTTCTTCATAGGATTTTTCTATGATTCTGGCAAGTTCAAATGGCTGGTCTGTTATATCTGTCTCCGTAAATTTCTGGCGGGTTGCCACACATGCTGCTTCTCCTTTTATATTGGCTAATAATATAGCAGAGACCTGCTTAAAGTCTTTTAGTAATTTCATACCCAGAGTTAAAGCGGGTTCTGGACCGTATTCGTTCTGAATTTGTCTTAGTACATCTGGTATGACCGCCATATATGGAACACCATGTGTTTTTGTGTAGATGGAAGCAAAGACCGTGCCCCAAGTGTCACAGTCCTCCACATGTGGTGCGACCCCCATTGGGAGGCAGATAGTCAGAATTCTGTGTTTTTCATGAGGTGTAGTATTAGGAAATACTGCCTCTATTTGAGTTATTTTTTGAGCAAACCAGAATGGGATTTGTTCCCGTTTCATGGGTGTTTTACCAAGACATGATTGTATGTTCTGTGGTGTAATTTTGTTTGTATTCCCCTGATGAGGGGTCAGTTGTGGGATGTTAATTGCTGGTTGGACTGTTGAAGTCCGCATGTCATATTGGACCAATTGTCTATGTATTTTAATTAATAGTTTTAGCTGAGCTAAAAGTTCCCGGTCCGACATTTTATCAATGTCTGGGTGTGGTGTGTAGCTGGCTAGAACCGGCCACGTGGCTCCTGGTCTTCCTAGTGGACCGTGCCTGGTGATGTGATTTTGATGTTTTAGGGCGCCATTAAACCAGAGCAGGTGCTCTTTGTAAGTTAGTGGGATTTCAACATCCTCGAAAGGAGTGTATACATCCGGAGGTTCCTCTATTTTGTAATAGTGGAAATCTTTTGTCACAGCGCGTGCTGCTGGAAAATGTATCCATGAATAGAACACCTCTGTCTGCCGATACTCATGTGCCTCTTTCACGAATATGACCGTACCACCTCTTGGTGATAGTCCATTCTCTATAAGTTTAAGGGTTATAGTTTTTCTTATATTGACCGGAATGATTATAGCATTCGGGTCACCTTGCTGGAGACTTGTGTCTTCTTCTAAGGGTTGAGTTGCTAATGCTTCTTTTTCTCTTTCGTCTTCACTTTCCGTCATTTTATTGACTAAAGAATGTTTTTGTTGCAGAGCAAGTTTCAAGGAAACAAAGATTAGGTGCACAATATTTTGGAACACTGTATCCTTCAACGTTGACTAAACCAGAAACTAATACATAGGATTCTCATCCTACTAAGTTCCGGCAGATATTACCCTTTCACCCACTCCAGACGTCTATTGGAGTTTTTACGGGAGAAAGGAGTCTGTGTGAAAAGCACGACTGAGTTACTCTAGTGTCTTGCGTTAGATTATCGCCTTACCAAACTTTGGGCGCCATGTAGTGTAGGCTCTGCGCATTGGAATACCATAAACACAGTGTAGACGTAGGACTGAGGTCATCTAGGTCTCTACTGACTATGTTAGACTTAATTAGTTTTTTGCCAGCTAGCTCAGAGGTCACTAGAAACTTTCTCGAATGTTCAGGAAAGGGTTAACCGTCCTGATTTAGACAAGAAGGGATTAGTTTCGGACAACCGCATAAACATGACAACTTTGCTTCCTCAGAATAAAGAGCGTATCTCTAGAGTCGTGTGAAAACAATAGACAGCTATTTCACTCAGTCAATCGTGCATGCTTAATTTCACCAGAGTGCAGAGAAATAGAGAGACGGGCGTTTTCAATAAAAGGTGTTATTTTATTGAGCAGTCTTCTTTGTCATGCAAGGAAAATGAATTGCGACAATTGTAATACTTATCATAAAGTAAAGTGTGTACAGTAAAAGTAGTATTATGAAATAATACTGTAAAAGCATTGATATGGTTTCTTAGCCATATGATACTTTAAAATGGATAAAATATATACATACATAAAAACATTGACTAACAAACTCAACTGGTGCTTCTAAGATACGCCTACCCCGGTGTACCTGACCTAAGCCTAATACCTGGGAAGGAGTAAGTAAGTTGTAGTTTTAAGTTAAGTTAGGTTTTTGCCAAGTATCGGAATCAAGAATTCTCTCTAATGTTTTAATCAGCTCTGTACCTTGGTTATAGAATGAAGGAGGTCTTGTATCTCGCTTCTCAGGACTCGATGTCCCAGCAACCCGCGAGGGTGACTTGGGAACACCGGAGCTGGATTTCTCGGCGTGAGAAAAGGCAGCTTCTCCAGCGCGTCAAAAGGGAGGGGCGGCTTCCTTCGGCTCTCCCATCAGCTGGGCTTCGGATAAGTAGATAGCCACTCTGCTCCACACCACCGTGTGTTTGCTTAAGGTAACGTTGGTATATTTATGCCTGAAAGGTGCCGGGTTTGACGTAAGGTTGGACATAAGACGTCACTAAGAACTAACAGTTCTTTCTGGACTCCAGGAGTTCTTGTGCAAATCAAAACAAAAGCAGGGGGAATTCCCGGGCTGCTGGAGGCTTGGTTTGTTTAAAGAATGCGTTGTGCTTTCTAGGAGTCTATGGGAGTAGCCTTGCCGTGTTTTGGACTGCATGGGCTATTACTAAATATGGATATGATTCTTATGCCTTTATAAGGATACTATTTGTTATAACCACATAAGGGCATGAATCGGGAATATCGAATTAGGGTCCTAGATAGAAATACAACACCGTGTACATGCTTCGCTTTCCCTATCCATACATTTTACTCCCACACCCCACCCTGCTGGTATCAGTGGGGTCCTCAGTCACACCACAGACCATATTTTTTGTTCCTTAGGAAAATGTTTATGAGTGCCCATGTTCTAAGCTGTTCTTAGCATATTAAATGTGACATTTTTGGTTCCATTTCTTTTTGCACACGTCAAACGGGTTTACAGCAAGCAACCGCCTTCAAAGGTGTTTGGGCAAATTATCAAGAATAAAATATTGTGTGAAAAAGATATAATCTCCAAAGTGAAGGTAAGTGTCTTTGTAAGCAACGGTTTACTATACTTAACTCTTTGTATATGTGCCTTGAAAATACATAGATCTTCAAAGTTCGTAGATGTGGAGTTAGAATAGTAAATCTATACTTACCTATTTGCACTTACCTTTTTGATACTTTGTTCCTCGATATATTGGACCCAATATTTTGTCCACACAATATTTTTGACATTGATATTTTTTAAGTAAACAGCATTAAAAATGAGACCATTTTGCTGCATCCTGCAAAACAGCATTGCTTACTGCATACGAAAAATGAGCAAAATAACACTAATGGTCAAATAGTACCTTAATGCAACTGAGCACAAGTCAAACATAAAAAAACAGGTCTTGTCAAAGCCAGTAGTTCTAGCTTGCATGCAGCACTGCCTAAAACATTAGAAAAAGCATGTGGCAATGTAAACATATTGTTTTAAATATGTTATGAATCTATAATATAAAGAATGTAATGTTTGATGATTCAGAGTACTTTTGAGATGTAAACCAGTTCCTTGCCCATTCAAGTGCATGTAATTTACAGGAGTTAGACAGAGGGCCTTATTATGACTACAATACCCCAGATATACTTGCGATCAACCTGAGGGGCAAGGACGGCAAGGGGCTGGACATTTATAACGTCTATCCCCATGGCGCCAAAGCGGGCTCAAGATCACCAACCATACAAGTCTTGGAAGATTGCCTTGAAGAAAGAGAGTCCTTAGTCCCTTTACTAATAGCAGGAGACTTTAACACTACGTTTGAACCACTGGGTATAGATGATCTTACAGACACCAACATAGTAGATGAGATGTGGCATGTTCCTCTACTTGATATTCAACCCATCAAAAAATGGACCCATACTGCTCTACAGCTTCAAGCCCTCACTCTTGAGTAAGTTCTCAGGGCAGCCAATGGCCGCACCTTATCTGATCGGAAGGGGGCAAGTACATTCAATAGAACAGACAATGTGAGCCAATTTGACTATGTACTACTAGAGCCGAGATTGTTGCCTGATGTACTGGATATGATTGTTGTAGAAACCACAGATAGTGATCACAACCCCCTTGACCTTACAATGAACAGTAGTTCGATGGAGAACTCATGCTCTATTGCTGCGAAGCTTGCAACTAAGGAGGTATGCCCCACGAATAACGTGGGGCATAGGCGCCTTAAGTGGGCACGAGTAGCTATTGATCAATGTAAGCTGGAAGCTATTAATCAAGCACTTTTGAACAGTACTAACATTCTTAGTGATCTACTTATGAAATGAGCTTTCAGCAATAACGACCACCCACACGTCCTTGTTTTCTGAGCTTGCTTCTCATTTTAATCTTCCAGTGTCTCGAGGCAAGAAGCCATCAGACAATCATCACTTGTCCTGGTTCACCACAAAATGTAAAAAGCTGTGGCTTGAGCTGGCAGCAGTGATAAGAGCAAATCGAGTAGAGGCGATACGACTGGTGAGGAAACTATACAAACAAGCACAGGCTGAAGCAAAAATGGAGTGGACTGAAAACTGCTGGGTTCAAGTTTGTAAAGCCCGTCAAAGGAAAGATTCACAGCTGTTCTGGCTGCTTGTTATGAGGAGCGTTGCCAAAAAATCAAAACCACCTACAAGTAATATCTCTGAAGGTGCATGGTACAAACATTTCTCTGCAGTTTATACAGGATCATAAGTGGAAGATTCGGAAGGTCCCTTCATGGATCATAGAAGCACCCAACTTAGTATCAATCTGTTCTCCTCAGTGGAGATAACGCAAAGTATTTGCACTTTATTTAAAAACAAATCATCTGGCCCTGATGGCATACCTGGAGATGTTTTCCTGAGCGACATCCCAAACTGGACTAACTATATTCTGACTTTAGCAAATGGAATTGCCGCACAGGCTCTGATACTTCCGTCGTGGAGGGGAGCCGAAGTTATCCCAGTATTTAAGAAGGGGGATCGTTCACTACCCTCCAACTATAGACCAATCAGCCTACTTGATGCAGCTCAGAAGGTTTTCTGATTGGATGGAGGAAAACAACATACTATCTCCTACCAAGCGGGGTTCAGGAAGAAAGTGAGCACCGTTGATCAAGTTTTTCGTTTTTCCATGCTGGCCTGGAAGACAGTACTGCTAGAGCAGGGTGGTCTGTATACTACCTTTATTGATCCAAAGTCAGTTTTTGATCTCATACCCAGGCCTAAACTATGGCAGGTTTTACATGATCAGGGGCTCCACATGATATTTTGACTCTTCCTATACGGCTACACAAGGGAAACTACACAAGGGTGAGGTGGGGAGACCAAGGGCAGTTGACAGATCCAATCAAAGTTGCAAGAGGGGTACGGCAGGGCTGGGTGCTGGTGTCCACTCTTTTTTCACTATTCATAAACGGAGTGGTGAAGTACCTAGCTGAGGTTCAAGCGGATGCCCCCAAATTGGGAGGAGTGAAAATTACAACCTTAATGTTTGTGGATGATACCCTCCTGGTCTCAAAAACCCCCAGTGGCCTTCAATTGCTGCTTGACCACTTCATGTCCTTCTGTAAATTGAAAGGATTAGAGATTAACTGCTCAAAAAACAATCTCGTGAAGTTAAATCCACATAAATCATTCAAGGACAAACTATTGCTGGATGGGACGCCCCTAGAGAGAGTGGACACTTTCAATTACTTGGGCGTAATGCTTGAGGAGAAAATGTCCCGGAAACATCACATCTTGAAACGGTCCATCCAGCAGAGGAAAACTACAGGGGCATTATTGAAGGAACACAGGGCTTCACAAACTAGGCCAATAGCCACATTACTCCAAATCTATGATCAGAAAGTGGTAAGCTCTGCTCTTTATGGAGCTGAACTGTGGAGGTTTGATAACCTTGAGGATCTTCTCCACTATGAAAATAAATTCCTGAGGTCCCTGTGCTCCCTCCTGCAGAATACTCCACTGCTCCCTCTTAGATACGACATAGGTAGATCCACATTAGTGGACAAAGCCAGATTATGCCCCTTCTTTTTTGGTTACGTCTGAAAAAAACACCTGAACTTATCCACTATGTGGCTAACCTTGAAGAAGTTTGTAGTCTAGACCGTTCGAAAAAAATTGGGCGGTTTAGTAACATTCAAAAATCCCTCTCTGCGGTTGGTCTGGGGAAACTGTGAGATGAGTCTGATATTAGTTTGCTACCTAGTAGGGACTGCATCAAGACCTGCTATTGGAAGTTGGTAGACCAGAGAAATGTTTCACTAGCAGGTGGCCGCCTTACAAAAGAATTTCTTGAATTCAAGCTATTTAGTATGTATGAGCAGTATATGGAAGTAATCACCATCCCAAATGATAGAAAGCTATACATATAGTGCAGATTTGGTGCAGCACTACGTTGCTGTCCCCACTGCTCAGGGGCTCATGAGACGATTAACCACGTTTTTTTGCATGCCCACTGTACAAATCCCCGAGGCTCAAGTGGTTAGCCCCCGTCTGTAGGCTGATGGGTACCCAATGCTATCAAGAGGTGCTGCTTATTCTAAAAACAGACTCTAGGCCACTCTTAGTTTGTGCAGTGGCCAAATTTCTGGGGAAAATGTGGCTTATAAGAATACTTAGACTGAAGAATGCCTAAACTACTTACCGTAGCTCTCTAACTTCACCTGGCCCTTTTAGTTTACAGATATAGTTAGAGCATATTACACCTTTAGCACTAGTATCTGTATTTTTGTTATCTTGGCTGTGGTCTCGTAACTAAATGTGTACAAATTGTACTACGGGCTTGAGATGCTATGGAAACTAAGCAGACTTTTTTATTGTGTATATATGCCCTATTTGTTTACGCATTTGTTTCACCTTCATTAGGGTAAAACACGGTAAGAGACATTTGTACCAGCTAATTAACAAGTATGTACAGTGGTATCCCTGTGGTATAAGCACTAGTATTTTCTTCTCCATCTTCCACTCTGAAGTTTTATGTCTGAGAACACTATCTACCCTAAAGCTCTCACAGATTCTAGGGGGCAAAGGTAAGTTCCAGCGGACAACGCAATTTAAGCCAGTCTCCCCAGGGCTTGAAATCTACAGTGTTCAAGCTAGACCTGTTGTAACTTACGGTGCAGAACTTTGGGGACATTCGAGTACAGCAAGCCTTCTCAGGGTTGAACAGGCCTTTATGAGGAATCTGATTGGTCTACCCCAAAGCACCCCGCTCATACCCCTGAGATTTAACCTAGGTGTGCAGCCCATCTCTGAACTATTAGCTACCCGACCCCTCCTGTACTGTAGAAAGCTCTGGGCAGTACCTGAGCTTGCGGATTACAGAGCTGAGTTTGCTGCTGTCTGGGGGTCGTTAAAGAGTAAGAAAATACCCTGGTTGCTCCACATTAAAACTATTGCCTATCGAATAGGAATGCCCCAAATATGGGAGACCCCGGCGGAGAGTTGTCCAGTGGTGTGGAGAACTGTGCTGCTGGCCTCTCTGAGGCACTACAACCTAAGTCTGCTGCACCGTTCGCCAAGTATGGGCAGGTTGTCTTCAGAATTTTTGCAGGTAAAACTCGTGCCCAGAAGGGAGGAATTTCTGGACCAAATAGAACCTCCCCCTGCAAGAAAACTATATACACAATTAAGGCACGGTTGCCTGCCACTTGGGTCACTGACCTACAAATGGGCAGGTCAAGAGGAGGGAATCTGCCCTGTCTGCAACAATAGCAAAGAAGACATTGCCCATGTTTTGTTTTTTTGCCCTGCTTATAGCGCAATCCGGAGAGCTTGGCTGGTACCACTATGTAGAAATCTGGGACTAAAACATTGTGCTCATGCCTGTGCTTTTATGGTCGTTGACCGAAATAAAGTTATCACAAACGAAACTATTTGGAGCTCATCTTTGCTCTTAACTTTATCAATATGATGCTTCATTTTAATATGATATTTGTAAGCTTAGTCAACTCAACTGAAGGAGCTACTCAGATGAACAAAGGAAACTGCGCCTATTAGACATTAGTGGCATGTTGTTTTTTTTTTTAAACTTTATTGTGCAAAAAACAGAAGAATTACAAGTATATGCCTACAACCCAGAGGCCGGCCGCTAGTAATCATCAAATAAATAGGCAGTCAGTAAAACAGCAGTAGGTCTCAGGTAGGTCCAAACAAAAGTACAGGATACATAATCGGCAACAAGGATGCATGCAGGATACGCGATTTTTATTTTATGAAAGGAACAAAGAAAAACAAAAAGACAAACAACTCAAGGCGCGGGGCATGATAAATGAAGTCGAGCTCCGACTCTGGGGACCAACCATAACAGATAGGGAAGCAGGAGGACATTGAAGAACCAATGGGGGGGGGGGAAAGTAGTGGGAAAAGCAGGACATTCAATCTAGGAATATGGTATCGAGGAACCTCAGAGGTCAGGGGGACAGGGAAACATCAGGGATATCTGCGAGGGGGGAGTGCAGATGTCTCCTCGGTACGCATTCCATTGGCCCCAAATTTTACTCCACGCCCTAGGCTTGCCCCTAGCCAAATATACCGTCTTCTCCCTGAACATGCACCAGTCCATGTTCTCCTTCCACTTCGACACGGTGGGAGGCCGTTGGGATCCCCAGAGCTGTGCGATGTCCCTTTTGGCAATCATGTTCCCAAGAGCCGCCCACCGGGTCTGGGCAACGTTGTAATCATTCGGCTCCCACACGTTCAACAAACATCTTCGAGCCTCGGGCAACAGAGCGACCCCCGTGACGCACTCCATCACAGCATGCACACGGCGCCAATACGTAGCAACCTCATGGCACTCCCAGAGGATATGAAGAAAGGTACCACTCATTCCACAGCCTCGCCTACACAACCCATCAGCCGAAAAACCCATGGCAACCAAACGAGGGCCAGTTACATACATGCGGTGAAGAATTTTAAGCTGAACAAGGCGGAGACGGGCCGGAATGGCAACCTCTTTAGGGGAGGATAGAGCAGACTGCCAGTCTTCGTCGTCCAATTCCAACCCGTCTCCAGCCCAGGTCTCCCTGAGGCGCACAAGGAGATCCGCCCGATTGTTGATCAACTTTTTATAGATCAAGGAAATCGTACTATCAGGCAGATAACCGTCGAGTATACGATCCTCAAGTGGGGAAGATTCAGGGACCACAGTACCGGCCGTGAAGATCGACATTAAAGCATGACGCACCTGTGCTTATCGGAAGAACTCCCGCTCACTTAATTCATATTCACCACGAAGCTCCGCGAATGTTTTCACCGCACCATTCTTCCAAAGATCACCCACTCTGCTAAGTCCAATCATATCCCAGTTCTCAAAACATTTCGTCTTCCAGAGGCACCCCAACCGTTCCGAAGCAAACAAAGGGGTCGCCTGCGTCAATCGATCATTCCATCCCAGATCCACATTTGCATCGTTCCACACACGCACTGCAATTTTAGTGGGTCCCGTAAGGTGCCTCCCCGCCGTCCGAGAGTAGAGTGCTCTGTTAAAGTCGCCACCGGGCAACAAGTGTTTGTCCATAGCGTAGGCAGGTTTTGTCCCGGGAGCGTATGTGGCATGGTTAATGACGGACAACTGGGAAGCCCAATAGTACCTCCTGATGTCCGGGAGAGCGATACCCCCATCATACCAGGGGAGGGTCAGTTTTGAGAGAGCAATGCGCGCTCGGCGGTCCCAAACAAGTCTCCTCTGGAGTCCCTCGCTCTCCCAAAAATAGCGTGCAGGAATGGTATCGAAGGAGTTCTGGAGTGCATAGAGAAATCGGGGTAGGGACATCATTTTGAACAGCGCCACTCGACCGAGTGGGGACAGCGGCAACCTGCGCCAACGATCCACATCGAGCTTCAACCGCCTCAAAGGAGGAAGGAGATTATGTTCATAACGGGCGGCCGAGTCCAACGATATATGAACCCCTAAGTATTTAAAGCCAGAGTGGGAGACCTAAATGGGAAACCTGGTCAGTAGGGGGGGAAGACCACCAGAGATAACATATACGCAGGAATTAGACCAGTTGATAATCAACCCGGAGTTCTTGCCAAAGGAAGTTAGGACATCAAAGAGGACGTTAAGGGACTTGCGGGGGGAGGTAAGGTACAGGAGAATATCATCTGCGTATAATGAGACCCGGTCTAAAAGTTCAGGGGTCCAACGAATGCCCTTTATCGAGGGTTCCCATCGAAGCCAGGCCGCAAGCGGTTCCAGGGCGAGGGCAAAGAGCAGGGGGGACAGTGGACACCCCTGTCTAGTACCCCTCCCAAGAGCAAAAGACTGGGAGACTCTACCGTTAACAACCACCTGGGCCAGAGGGTCCGCATACAGTAGCCTCACCCAACAAATGAATCCCGCACCGAACCCAAACTTCTCAAGTGTGGCCCAAAGATACGGCCACTCTATTGTATCAAAGGCCATCGTGGCGTCTAATGAAGCCAAGATGGCCGGTTCAGACAGAAGCTCCGCCCTTGCAAGAACGCTGTGAAGGCAACGCAGGTTTAGAGCTGTGTTCCGGTGCGAGATAAAGCCGGATTGATCCGGATGGACCAGGTCACAAATAACAGTGAGGAGACGGTTGGCAAGAACCTTCGTGAGAATTTTAGTCTCTGCGTTTAGTAGAGAGATAGGCCGGTATGAGGCACAGCGGTCACGAGGTTTGCCCTCTTTGGGAATCACCACTATGGTGGCCAGGCGCTGGTCGACGGGAAGGTAGCCAAGGTCACGCGCCTCCGCGAACATGTCACGGAGGTACGGTGCGACCCTGTCCGGGCGAAGTTTATATAATTCGATGGGCAGGCCATTCGGCCCCATGGCTTTACCGGAACGGAGGGAACGAATGGCAGTTGCTATCTCATCGACTGACAACGATACATCCATACTCTCCCGGTCCTCTTCGGACAGGCAAGGTAGCATGATATTCCTCAGCAAAAGCCGAGAGTCATCCTCGTCCCTGTCGGACACCGGGGAGTAGACCACACGAAAATAGTCAGCAAAACATTCCACAATCTCACCAGGGTCAGTCACCTCCACACCATCAGAATTTTGAATCATAGGGACCACACGATTCGCTCTCTCCTTCTTGTCAAGCCAGGCAATCAGTTTACCCGCCTTGTCACCCACGTCATACATTCTACCTTGTTGTTCTCTGTACATCGATTTGGCAGCCTCCGTCACAAGGGATTTGTAATCAAATTGCTTCAAGCTAAGGGCGTGGAGTCTATCCTGAGTGACACCCGTATCCAGGTCGTCTTCTAGGCCCAATATTTCAGCCTCCAGACTCTCGACCTCCCCGTCCTCCCCTTTCTTGGTCTCTGCTATTAACGATAGGGCGTGTCCGCGAATAACAGCTTTAAAGGCCTTCCATAAGGACACCGAGGACGAGACAGACCCCTCATTCTCAAGGAAATAGTGATCAAGTGACTTTGCTAGGCTGGCGCGAGTCTTAGGATTACGCAGGTGCCAAGGGTTGATATGGGCAACCCGTCCCGTAGTATGCAAACCCACGTCATAAAGAAGCAAAACAGGAGAGTGATCTGAAATACCCCTGGCCAAGTGGCTAATTTCCCCGATGTAAGAGGACTGGACAGCGGGCATTAGAAAGTAGTCTAGCCTGGAGAGACTCCTGTGAGCACCAGAGTGAAAGGTATAGTGACGTAGAGTCGGATGCATCAGCCTCCAGGCGTCCACCAGACCAAAGGTGTCCAAGAACCCGCCCAACCACGATTGAGACGCGGGAAGGTCCCTGGGGGGGGGTGGCGGTCCATGTCGCCAGAAAGTACCGAATTGAAGTCCCCAACCACAAGGAGAAGACCATCAGGGAGTCCCAGCAGTAACCGACCCACATCAGAAAGGGTAGAGGCCTGGAGGCCCGGGGCACATAAACAGAAACCAAAGAAAGAGTCTTACCCTCCCACCTACCAGTGAGGGTGATATAGCGCCCCCTGTCATCAGAAGTAATGCTATCGATCTCAAGAGGGAGGGAAGACCGGATCAAAATACCCATGCCCCTAGAACCAGTGGTAAATCCAGAATGCGCTACCAGTCTGTAACCCCATCTATTCATCGCATGACACACATTGCCAACTAGATGTGTCTCCTGCAGGAATACCACATCGGGGGACAAACGTCGTAAATATTGCAAAACAACACCCCGTTTTATACGGTCACCCAAACCATTGACATTCCACGATATAATCTTCAGCCCACTACCCCCCATTCCAAAACACGTTACATGGGGGTCCCCATGAAGAGCAGGACAGCAGGGTCAGAAAAAGAATCAATACGCCACCTTGAGCAAGGAAAACACAAACAGAAACACCGCCCCACCCCCCAACTGGAACCCGTTTCAACACCCCCCTCCCTGCACCCCTGCAAAAGAACAAGAAACCACCCCAAAATGCAGTGTGCCTGTCGCCCTAACAACCCCATTCTACAGAAGGACCCCGGAGGAGGAAAGAGGCCCGTTCCCACCCACCACCCAAATGTGGACTACTACAAGGCAACAGTAATAGAAAGATAGTACCCAGCTGAGCAAAGTCCAATGTTCAGAGATCAAGGACCGAAGAGTCACTTATGAGTAGGCTCACCACCCTCGGCACCGCCAGGGTGCTCCGCACGTTCGCCTCGCCCCGGCAGGGAACCCAACCAGTCGCTCACACTGTCTGGTCGATCGAAAAAGTAGGTCCGTTCCTGATATTCCACACGAAGCCTGGTAGGGAAAAGCATGGCGTACTTGAGGCCCAGGTCCCGGAGACGTCGCTTCACTCCCAGAAAACCCATCCGTTGTCGTTGCACTAGTTGAGTATAGTTCGGGAAAAAGTTAATTGAGGAGTTCTCAAATTTCACTGGGCCATGCACTCTCGTTGCCTGCAAAATTGCATTGCGGTCTCTAAAGTGAAAAAGTCTCGCAATAATGGGCCTCGGAGGGGCGCCCGGCTTGGGTTGTCCGCCAGGAACTCTGTGTGCACGCTCAACCATTAAGAATTTACTCAGGCCATTGGGAGCAAGATGGGTGAGGATCAAATCCTCGATCAGGAGGTCCACAGAGTGAGACTCGGGGTTTTCCGGGACCCCAATGACGCGGATATTATTGCGTCTTGCACTGTTTTCATAGTCCTCCAGCCGATGGGACATTTGGTCATTCACCAATTTCAAATTCCCAATTTCCGTTTGGAGTTCCACCACATCAGCCGTAAGGCTGGAGGTCTTCAAATCGAGCGACTTAACCTTTTCATTCGTTTTGGACAAGTCAGCCCTGATCAGGGTGACATCCACCGCGACCGTGTCAATTTTACTAGCCAGGGCTTCATATTGCTGGCCGATGGTTTCCCTCATAACGGTGATGGCGCCCATAATGTCCTGCAAGGACAACTCGGCAGGAGCGGAAGAGTCGTCTCGGACGTCCTCCTGGGTTCGGCCGGAAAGCCCAGGGGAGCCTTTAGCTTGGGTGTACCGATCCATAATGTTGGTCTGGACCGGTCCACCACGTAGAGATGGTTTTGTCCTCCTCCTCTCGGCATCCCCCTTTCCCACCATACTGGAAACGGTTCTCCGGAGGGGCCCACACGACCTTGTGAAAATGGCCGCCAACAATCCGGAAAAAAAGCCAGAAAAGGCACGATGGAGTACCAAAAAGTTGAAATGAGAAACGTGTTCAGAGGCTAAGTGAGGGCTGGACTGGTCCCCAACCGGGCGAAGCGGTCTCTCAATCAGACCGTGCGGGGGTCCGGGAACGAAACCGAAAGTAGAGATGCGGTCTCCAGGGAGGCCCACTGCCGTTGTTGTTCAACTCCGTCCCAGATCCGCAAGTGGCCAAGGCCCCGGCTCAGCCTCCAGGTGGGCCAAAGAACTTCAAAGTACCATAACTTCGGCCGCCGATGTCCGATTTCAATTCTGAGAAGAGTTATGGACTCAGCTGAGCTTCATCTTCGAAGAGCTGTCCAAGAAATCAGGATAAACTCAGGATAAATTGCGAGGAGCGGCGAGGGTCCGGGGAGCTCTGTGCTCACGTGACCATCTTAGATGCCCGCTAAGCTCCTCCAGTGGCATGTTTTTAATGATTGTTTATTGCTATTGTATGTTTTTTATCGACAAGTTCCAATTTCTCTTTTCTCTTTTTAAACTCACAATGTTTTATCTATTTCTAACCTTCTTATGAAGATGTATTTATTGTCAGCTAATGTATATAGTAACATCAGTATTAATTGTAAGTATTGGTGAATCTACTATCCTGTACCCATTATACTTTGATGGTCAAATCGACTGAATAAAATTCTTGACTGACTATGGTGGTCGGACCGCATTGGCACTGCTGCAACAGCCAGGGATCAGAGATCCCTGGTGGTGTTGCGGTGGTCTTAAGGCCGCAATATGCTTGGCGGCCAAGCATATTACTAGTTTCCTCAATCGCTAAGGATACTTTCCTCAAACTACTGAAGAAAGTAAAATCAGGGTCCCCGTCCGACTGCTGCCGGGCACAAATACTGAGGGAGGTTTTCTCCAGCTGCTCCGAGCCCCCTCTAACTCTCCTTAATGCTTCCATCACCCAGGGCGCTGTCCCTCTCGCCTTTAAATCAGCAGCAGTTATTCCCATCTTAAAAAAAAATCTGGAGCTGACCCTTGCACCCTTTCCAATTTCCGACCTATCTCCTTGCTCCCGTTCCTGGGCAAGATTCTGGAGAGTCATATCACCCTCTGCCTCTCCGCTTTCATTGAGGAAAACCCTCTCCTGGCCTCCAATCAGGCGGGTTTCCGCCCGGCTCATTTGATGGAATTTGTTGTTCTTTCCGTCATGGATTAGCTTAGGAGAAGCGCGGACACCAACGCCCCTCAGGCACTGGTCTTCCTTGACTTGTCCACCGCCTTCGACACGGTCGACCACTCCATCCTTCTCGACCGTGTCGGGGGCGCCGGCATTCAAGGCACGGCCCTGGCCTGGCTTGCCTCATTCCTACGGGATAGGACCCAAGAAGTCCACTTGGACGGTTTCTCTGCTGCTCCCACCCGTCCTGTTACCTGTGGGGTCCCCCAGGGCTCCTCGTTATCCCGCTCCTTTTTCATCTCTATATTCATCCTCTCATAGCTGCTCTCCAGCAGATGGAGGTCTCAGTATTTAATTATGCTGATGACCTCCAGCTCATCTTTGACCTTTTCTGCTCTCCGGATTCCATCTCTAAGTTTCACACCTCACTACTGTTCGTATACGACTGGATGAACCAGAATCACCTAAAGCTCAATCCCGATAAGACAGAGCTGGTCCTTATTGGTGGTTATCCCAGCCCTTGGACCCCTGCCTTCTGGCCCCCTGCCCTTGGCGCCCCTCCCTTACCCTCCTCCGCAGCCAAAACCTTGGGCATCAAAATCAGCCAAGACCTGATGATGCGCCCCCAGATCAGCGCCGTTGTCTCAGCATGTTTCCTGTCACTCAGGATTATTCGTAAAATGTCCCGCTTCTTTTCTCTAGAGGCTCTTAAGCTCATTGTGATGGCCTTGATCATCTCCCGCATCGATTATGGGAACGGCCTCTATGTAGGCATTCCTGCCTACGAGCTTAGGAGACTCCAACTCATTCAAAATCAAGCTGCGCGCCTCATTCATAGGCTCCCTAAATCCCACCGGGTCACCCCTCTGCTCAATTCTCTTCACTGGTTGCCTATTTCTCAACGCTCCCTTTTTAAGCTGGGCTGCCTGACCTTTATGGCTCTGGCGGGCACCGCCCCCCTTTGTCAATTCAAAGATCCGGGCCTACGCTCCCAGCAGAACCCTCCGCTCTTCCACTCAGATTTTATTGGAAGTGCCCCGCTTTCGGAGGAAGAAACTGGGAGGTACGAGGTTCTCCATCCTTGCCCCCTGCTCTGGAATGCTCTCCCTTCTTCAATCAGGTCCATTCCCACCTACATGGACTTTCGTAGGGCTTTGAAAACCCACCTCTTCTCTCTAGCTTTCTCTGGGCAGTAACTCCTTACCCTTCCCTCTGTGCGGTCATTTCTTAGCACCATGAAACCGCTTGGTATATGTGCGCTTAACAAATGTTTTCAACTTCAACTTCCTCACCGCCACACTTTCCATGGCATTTTGACCGCCATGAAAAGTGTGGCGGTGAGGAAATAAAAGGGGTCCTACAGAACCTCTTGAGCTTTTGCGCCATGGGGTACAGGCAGGAGGGCACATGTTGTGCCCTCCTGTCTGCATGCACCCCCAGTTCCTGCAGGACATCGATTTGACAGTCCATGTCCTGCAGAAACTGCCTTGGGCACCGAAGCCGCCATGAGACTGCCAAAGAACTGCCTACCAAAGACTTTAAAAGTCATACTCTGGCGGGTGTTTTTTAATGGCCTTGGCAGTCTCAGAACGGGGCAGTGGCATGGCTGCCCCGCTCTGAGTGCCAAAATCGATAACTTTATTTCGGCCTCAAATGACCATAAAAACGCAAAACAATGTGTACAATACAAATATTAAGATACTAAATATGAAATGCTTTTAAAATACATTAAGTATGCAAACAAATCAAATACATAGTAAAATGGAATTAAACTATATTTCATTATCGAACTTACATTTGATTGTGGCGAGAATACATACTAGGCGCTAATCAGTTTCCTGCGCCGATGCCACATTGCATTCAGGAAACGCGACACAGAAAAGACAATAGGGGGATGGTTGTCGTATTTTAGGACTCTCATTGCGCGTGCCCACTGGCGAAATCCCAAGTTTCTACAAATAGGGATTAGCTAGTACTTACGTGCACCCTGATACCCTGGGCAAAAGAAAAAGACATGTATGTCATTTTCCACAGAATGTCCACAAACGGGGAATTCTTTCTGATTGCTTTTGTCCCATTTACTAGAGAAAACTCTAAGAGGCAAAGTGCCCAATCTGAATTGCATGTAGAGTTTTCTTGCTGGTGCGGGGAATATCACGTCCAAGAATTCTTCCCTTTTATATTCTGCCTTGACCTCAAGGAACTCTGTGGTCAGTCTTCCCACCCCAGAGCTCGCCTGAAGGGTGGCTCGATTGTAGTTCTTATAATGGCGGATCACCTCAGCCTTGGTGATCTCCGGGCAGGCAACATCCGGGGTCTTCCAAAGCTCAGGTAAGCCTGTCCTACTGCTAATGTACTTTATAAGAGATGGCCACCTAATGTTCTTGCCTCTCAAGCCATTCCATATATCCCTGAATTCATTTCTATGGGACACGAGTCCCGGGATAGACCACAGTCTTTTCCAAAATGTTAGAGGGTGTGATGACATAACCTCTTCAATGGGGAGCAACCCTAGTTCCAGATGCAGTGGGACGAGTGGGTTGCTCACAGGAGGCCCAATATGTTCCTTAGAAAGGTGTGTTAAACCATCGCCAAACTGGGGGAGTTTTGATGCCCCCAGAGTTCGACCCCATAAAGGGCTGCTGCTCTGGCCTGCACACTGTAAATTTCTATAACTGGGGCCGCCGATTTGAACTCAGACTCTCTATGGAGCTTCTGCATCCCCCCGACCACTCTTGTTAGTTTGAGTGTAGCTTTGGCCAACTGCGGTTCCCATTGGAAGTGTTCCCCCAGGGTAATGCCCAAATATTCAAAGGTTTTACCTCTCTCTAGAGGAGTTCCTCCCAGCAGCGGATTCGGACGTGTCTGCCTCGGGGGATTGAAGATCATAAACTTGGTTTTGTACAGGTTTATCTCCAATCCCCGCAAGACACAAAAGTCCGCGAAGCAATCAAGGATGCGCTGGATGCCCGTTGATGTCTTGGACAACAACAAAGTGTCGTCCGCGAACATCAAAGCGGGCACCCGGCCCGTAATTAACCTTGGGGCGTCTATGTTCCCGATCCCAAGTAGGTGATCTACCAGGCAGGTTGATGTTCAGGCAAAAAAGGGTGGGTGCCAGTACACAGCCCTGGCGGACCCCCTGCCCAACTGGGAAACGTGGAGACAGTTCACCCAGCCTTCCGCACTTCACCTGGGCGAAGTTATCGGAGTGGAGCCTAGCTAGAACATTGAGGAGGTAACCTGGTAGACCCAACTCATGCAGCACCTTCCAAAGTTTTACTCTGGACACCAGATCAAACACTGACCGCAGGTCTACAAAGATCATGTAGAGGCTGCCATCCTCTACAGTCACTGTTCTCCAGTATAGAACCTGGAGTCTAAATAGCTGGTCCACAGTTGATTTTCCCTGCCTGAAGCCAGCCTGGAAGGTAGACAAGACCTCATGTTCCTCCATCCAAGACTGTATTCTGCCCAGGATGAGGTGTCCCATCAGTTTTTGGGTGACGTCAATAAGGCTAATTGGCCTATAGTTGGACGGTTTCAAAGGGCAACCTTTTTTGTAAATAGGGACAATTTCGGCACCCCACCATGAGTACAGAGGGTCCATGCCTTTAAGAATGGCGTTATATAGAACACAGAGATAGGGGGCCCATATGTTCGGCTCTGAGCGATACAAGTCACCCGGTAGCTTGTCCAAGCCAGGGGCTGTGTTTGGGGACAGGTTCAAGATAGCAGACTCAACCTCCGCCGGTGTGATCTCTCAGGCCCCCTCCAGTCGATACTCATGGGGGGGGCATGGGAAAGGGGTCTCTAGTCCATCATTGCTTGGGAGGGAGTACAACCCCCTAAAATGTGACTCCCAAGCCGAAGCAGCTATGTTGGGTTCATTCGTCAGTTTTCCTTCTTTACTCCCACAACTAACAATTGACCAAAAGGATTTGGAGTCTTTGGACTTGAGTGCAGTTCTTAAATCTTCCCAATTGTCCGCCTCCCACTCCTTCGTAGCCCTCTTCGTAGTCAACTTGTACAAACGCCGGTAAAGCTTGATTTCTTTTTTGTCCTGGAGCCTGACCGCACAGACCAGTTAATTTTTAGCTTTCCTACAGTTGACGTTGTACCATGGTTGCACTGTGGCTGTTTTTGCCTTAGGTCTCCCCTCTGGGTAGAGCACATCACCAAGGTCCCGTACGAGCCCCTGGTGGATAATTAGGGGCTCCTTGCTGACTATTGGGATTTCCTCAACCTCCGCAATACCGCCAAGGTGGGGCAGGGCCCTTTGATAGACATCAGCCAGTTTGTTGGGAGAACCCAATATATATGGCCACTTAACTCTCCGCCTGTTATTAGTTAAGGATAGCGGAGGGGCGATTAAATTTGGATCGGAAGCTGGGTTAGACAGGCCTAGGCTCCCAGGTTTCAAATGCATGAGCAGGGGATTGTGGGCACTGTCTTTCTTAGGAAAGATTTTGAAGTCTGAGACCATACCCCATGTTCTTGCTTCCACCAGGATATAATCCAGGATGGAGCTTTGGCCCTCCCTATTAAATGTCATTTGGGCTGGTCTATCTGAGGTAGTCCTCCCATTACAGGCTCTGAGAGAGGTGGAAAGAGTAAGGAAATTAATTTGTAAGACCAAAGGGGACCAAGCTCTCACCACGGGAATCTGTGGTTCCGGGATGAGCCATAGCTGGTCCTCTTCATCTGGGCCATCGTGGGATGAATCAGTGAGTGGCTCGAACTGGCAAGTAAAATCACCACTCACAATTAGTGTTACTGCTGGGTCCAGAGTTGGAATGAACTGCACAAGTTGGTCTATAGTTGGAGATTCCTTCCCAATTACATTGGGTCTCGAGTAGATGTTAATTAGCGCAGCTTGCCTGTTTCCAGGGAGTGTAAGTAACACACACTGCACATCTAGGGACTCAGTGGGAACCTGGACAGCCTGTGCCCCCAGGTGTGTGCCGACCCAAATGCTGAGGCCTCCAGAAGGTCTACCCCTCCCCTTCTTAACTGCCGGTTCGCTGAAGGTTGAGTACCCACACCTTTGTTCGCCTACCAGTGCCCAAATTTCCTGGAAAAGGCAAACATCGTTACTTTCCACAAACGCTCACCAGTCTGGGCATAAGTTTGTTTTTACTTCCAGCCACATTCCAGAAAGAATTTTAATAGAATCCTTTCCCATCCCCACCCTGTTTTCAGAAACCACTCGGTTCAAGATGTCCCCCCGAACAGGCCCCTCCTCTGGTGTGTTTATAGTGAGTGATTGCCCTGCCTTAGGTGGCTCACTGTCTATGGGCCCATCCTCAACCTCCGAGTTGGCCATAGGCTGGCCCTCCACTCCACCCGAAGGGGGCCGACCTGGGCGTCAATCAAGCTGCTCTAACACACTGAATCTATTCGTGAGGGCGAGCAGATCGCTCCTAGGGCCGTTGTTATTATTCCTCATCCAGGGGATCCGGGTATCATATGGTCTAGGGTCCAAAATTCCCTGGTCGCCCCTGTTCTGTAACCCTCTCACCCTATTTGACGTAGGATAGAAATAAGTCAGGTGGAGAGATTGAACTTGTGATCCAGAACACCATGGAGCCCAGTTAGAGATATAGTCCACCACCCTACTCTCCCTGAAACAAATGCTTGTACAGTCTCCCTCTATGTTTTTCGCCCATGGCCTTACCCAACTCACATGCCGTGCGAAAATAATTTCGCTCGATACATGCAGTGGCAGTGGCCTATTACAGTAGAGCCAATGTATATACTTATTCTTAAGGATGACATAATCCTCCCTGCTCTCTTGGTCCAGGGCTGGCACTCCAGCAAGGACAACCACATATCGGGCTGACTCAGGTGGAAGATCCAGACAATTGGTTTCTAAAGTAGAGGGTGGGGGATTCAGAGTTACACTCCTGGAAGAACTGGTATGGGGATTGGTGAGCCCACCACCCGTTGCCCGCTCAAGGGGTCTATGCCCCTCTGTGTGGCCAACGATGCCCTCCCCAGCTAAATCCCCCTGACTCCGCACCTGGAGTCTCTGGGGTAGCGGGTCTATGGGCTTATCTGTTGGCAATACAGGAGGGTTGCAGGACACATTGTTCAACCCAGATGGCCTCACTGGGATGTCCTTAGCTACTAATGAATCAGAGACCACACCCTGCCCTAGGTCAACAGAGTGCAATTGTTCCAAGCATGCAAGTCTATTTCCAATAGCATTCAATCTATCATGCAAAGGGCCACAAGTCTTGACAATTTTTTTTCTCCATTTTGACCCACAAATCTTCACCCAGGTCCGTGTGGCAGACATCACTAAAGTCT
This sequence comes from Lissotriton vulgaris, assembly GCF_964263255.1. Lineage (NCBI taxonomy): Eukaryota > Metazoa > Chordata > Amphibia > Caudata > Salamandridae > Lissotriton > Lissotriton vulgaris. The sequence continues at coordinate 1,712,351,041 of NC_141687.1, forward strand.
AAGGATGCCCTAGATGCATGATCTGGTCGCTGGCCCACTGGAGGACTCACAGCAACTGTTGGCAATTGGTCCTTTCCCCCGCCATTACATTTTTGCATCTTTGCCTTCCTCTTGTTCATGGGTGCGCCCCGCTTCCTTTTGGCTGATGCTACCGCAACCTCTGCACCTCTGTGTTGACTGGTTGCGGAGCGAGTTTGGAGGTTCCTGGAGGTAGGGCCCGGGGCTACAATCCTGGTCTCCAATGTATCCTGCATAGGAGATAGAGCATCCTCCCCATCTAAGGATACCTGAAGTCTTATTTCTATTTGCACCAGATGAGGAGGACCCTCTCCACTCCCCCCCTGTTAGATGTTTCAGGTGATGCCAGCCTAATTGGTGATGGGACCTGTGCCAACCGACCCAGAGGAGACCGCTTGTCGAGATTGGGATCCAGAGATAGCCTTTTTCCCGTAATGTCTATTTGTTGGGCCAGCATAGACGATACCCTTTCCCGCTTTTGCACCCGCCATATTGGGTTTGTAAGCCAGAGTACTTGTGGACAAGGGCACTGAAATAAAGTGGGCACTACAAAGCTCTGCCGAGGGTTAGGGGTTGAAACAATCAAAATTAAATCACACCAACCTTAGCTTCGTCTTTTGCGGTGAAGATGAAAGAGGGTGGCCCGTCCCGTCCTCACCCGGCCTCGAACTGGCTCAAATGGGCCCGCCCTTGGCCCGGCGAGCGCCTGCGCGTGTCCCGCGGGACGATGCAAGAGGGCTGTTTAAGTACAGCTACTGTGTTTGGGGCGTGGCGAATGGGCGGCTCTCGGCCCGGTGACTCCTGGGGAGCTTGGTTCTCCCCTGTTTGTATTCCCCACTGCTGCAGCTGACAGGTCCGGGGCGCGTGGTTCTCCCCTGTCCGTGTGCCCCACTTCTGTCGCTGTTGGATTCTGTGGTCTGCGAGCGTCCGCCAAAATCATAATAAGGCCCATACACATTAAAGAGTCAATATCATGCTGTGAGAAAGAAATATTCCTCTGGGTGGAGCAGAAGCACTCTCTATGTATATTTTATGGAATTGGCAACAATAGGTAACAGTGTTGCGCTTTAAATTCAGACCAGAAAAATGGCACGAACAAGCAGTCTACGCATCACTTGGAGTTTCACTTATTAAGTTTTAAAAGAGATTTTATATGATGAAAAGTTAAAAAAGTACAATATTTAAAGAAATATTACATAATCATAGAATAATGCAGTTTATTCATAAAGGAATGGGAAAAGGAAAGCGAAAGAAAGAAAAGAAGGGGGATTAAAGGTAAGAAGAGGGGTAAGAAGAGGGGAAAGTAAAATTCATACTAGATCTTATAAGTAAAATACAACATTTATGTAACAATAATTCCTACTGTAATAACTTAGGGCCAGATGTAGGTAATCTCGATTTACCTACTCTTAAATACCGAATCATACCGATTGAGGCCCATAGGAATCAATGCCAATTACCGAATCGGTAAATACCGATTTGGTAAAATTATCGAATTTGCAAGGGGGACAGGGTGTCACTTTGACACCCTGTTGCACCCCTCAATTGTGCATGGGTGCACATGTTGCTGACATACATGCCCTTAGGGCATGTATGTCTGCAACATGGCACGTTTTTTAAAGCAAAAATAATGCTTTTTGAAGGGTTTTCATTCTTTACCACCAACTTCTAGTTGGTGGTAAATAACGAATTGTTAAACCCTTGTAGCACTGATTACAGTGCTACCTACATGTTGAATTTCAGAATCGGTAATTTTACCAATTCGGTATTTTACTGAATCGGAAAAATTACAAATTCGGTAAAATTACTGATTCTGTAATTTAACATGCCCCTACATCTCAATATCCAAATACCAGTCGGAAACGGACGAAAATCGGTATTTTCGGCCGTTTCCGACCGGTATTTGGATACCTACATCTGGCCCTAAGTCTCTAACCATAGGATAAGATATATTTGAAAATAGCGATAATTGTAAAATCAAGGAGGTTTGGATATTTCCTCATTGCAAGGATTATGCAAGGGTAAGATTTTAGCTGACAAATTAAAAAAGTTAGTGACAGGTAACCAAAGCAAGTCTCGTTTGATAGCAAGTGTAATTGGATTGACATAAGCTCTATCCAATCTATGATTGTGGCAAACACCATACCACCATGCTTGAAAAGAGACAGTTGAAGTATTTTTCCATGACTTGGTAATATGTTGAAATGCAACCGCTATAAGTAAATCAATAATGTAGACATTAGTATCATGAGAGGCCCAAACTTCTGAGATGCACCATAGCAAAACATATGAAAGAGAGAAAGGGAAATGAGTATGGAAAATATTATTATTAATTTGTTGCCATACTCTGGTCCAGAAAGTGTGAATGGATGGGCAATCAAACAGCATATGTTTAAGATCTGCCGATGGGGCAGGACAATACCAACAGGTAGAGGAGATGACAGGATCTATAGTATGCAATTTAGCCGGGATGATCAGAAGTCTATTGTATATGAAAAACAAAGTCTGGGTAGTATTCGCTGCTCTAGAAGATTTCCTCACCTTATTCCAGATTTTGTTCCATATTGGAATAGGAAAAGATTCTCCCAAGTCAGAATCCCAAATACATTCTACCAAAGAGTTATCACGAGTGACAGGGATATCCATTACATTTTTATACATTTGAGATGCGGAAGGGAGATTGTATAAAAATGATTTTGTAATAGGAGACGAAACAGTAAGCGCAGAAGAAGGCACAAAAGCATTATAAGAAGCTTGAGCAGCTGCAATCAAAGACATATATTTGGAGTAATATGAAGGAGGAAGAGAGAAATGGGATTGAATTATGGAAAAGGGATACAGATACCATCTTGAAAGAGTTGATGTGTCCATTTAAATCCAAAAGTTAACCAGTTCTTCCTGAAAATAGCTCTGTTGTTAAGTTTAGTATGTTTATTATGCCAAATTGGTGAGTTTAGAAATTGAGTACGTTCATCTAGACCACCTGAAAAGAGAGGTTGAAAGATTTCACTGGTGTTTTTGAGAATAGGAAGAGATAATGATACTGGAACTCAGGAAAGAGAAATGTATTCTTAAAAAGTAAAAGGATGAAAAAATGAATTTTGACCTCTACCCACAAAGGTTGAAGAATAGAGTCATTCACATTATCAGATAACAAAATGGAAGAATGTTTAAGAAAAAATGAAATATTATAAGAAGAAAAATCAGGAAAATGAACTCCACCTATGTGTTTAGGTTGTTTAAGTTCGCAAAGAGACATCCTAGCTTTTTTTATGCTATAAACATTTTGAGAGAATACTGTAAATATTTTTATAACAAGATTGAGGAATATTAATCATAATAGTGGATAAATAAAACAGAATTATTGGAACTAGCATCATTTTCATAGAATCTAATCTACCCCACTAGGGTAAAAAGAGGGGATGCCAATGAGACATGGAGTAGTTAATATTGATTGTACGTTTTTCAAATTCAATGCAACCATCTCTTTAATAGGGCGAACCGTAGTCCCAGATATTTGATCTTAACTAGATTCCAATTGAAAGAAGAAGATAAGAAATCACCATGAAAGCAGTGTTTGTTTAAAGGAAGGATTTCACATTGTCAGCATTGAGCTTATAACCTGAAACTAAAGCAAAACCTGATACTTCTGATAAGAATGCTGGTAAGGAATTTTGTGGATTAGAAATAAATAAGAGAATGTTGTCTGCATATACAGAAAGTTTTAAATGCTTATCACCATACGGGAAACCTGTAATGTCATTATTCAAATTAATTTTTATTTTGGGCAAGGATAAATAAAAGTGGAGAAAGTGGCCAAACTTGCTGAACTCCTCTGTGAAGAGGAAAAGAGGGAGATACAAGACCATTAGCTAGAATAAAAGACCTGGGAGAAGAATAGAGTACGGAAACAAAAGCAATACATTTGGGACCAAAGCCAAACCAAACAAGTGTTGAGAAAATAAACTGCCAACTGACCCTATCAAACGCGTTTTTAGCATCCAATGAAATTTCTGCTAATGATTGTTTATGTGATTTAGATTTGCTGAGAACATTAAAAAAGAGCTGAGTATTGTCAAATAGTTGTCGTCCCTTAATGAAGCCACATTGCTCTTTTCCAATTAATTGTCGTAGAATACCATCTAGACGAAGGGCAAGAATTTTCGTAAATACTTTATTTTATAATCCAAATTAATTAAAGAAATGGGTCTGTAGTTTTTACACCATGTGTGATCTTTGTTTTCTTTAGGGAGAAGGCAGATCAGAGCTTCCTGAAAAGAACCTTCCAAATTCTGAGTTGATACAAAAAATTAAAATAGCTGATGTAATTTGGGAAGAAGATGGGAAAAATGTGTGTAAAATTAAATTGTAAATGCCATCGGGCCCAGGAGCTTTCCCTTTTTTAATAAATTGAATGTCAGTAAGGATGTCCTTAATTTGTATATCTTCTTCTACGGAAGACAAATCTGCATCAGGAGAATAGGGTGGAGGAACAGAGGATAAATATTGTGAAGAAGTAGTTTGTTGAGAAGGGGATTCAGGGGTATAACGCATTTGATAAAAGTTAGTAAATTCTAAAAGAATATCTATCTTAATTTTTATGAACTGCAGTGTTGGTTGAGCTTAACATAGATTCAATTTTAGTGTGCTCTTTTTAATCTTGAGATAATTAGCAAGAAGATTACCAGATTATTTTGTGTACTATAATATTTAGCCCTGGATTTAAGTAAGTATAAATTCGCGGATTTAGTTAAAAGTTTAATCAGATTGAGCCTTTGTAGAATAGTAGGAATGTTCCAATTTGAGAATCAAGCAGTTGTATGGCTTGAGAGTATGCTCTACGTTTCTGGGCTACAAAAGAAAGAATGAAGTCTCTAGAGGCAGCTTTAAAAGTGTCCCAAATAAGTTGAGGAGATGCATGGGGGGGATTCATTTTCTATAAAGAAAGTGTTTGCAAAATCCTGAAACACTGGTGTAAATTTTGAGTCTAATAGGAGGGAATTATTAAATCTCCATCTCCTAGTTCCTTCGATGGGAGGGAGTAAATCTAGACCTAAGGAGACAGGCTCATGATCAGATATTAATATAGACCCTATATCAGAGTGAGAAATGTGTTGAGTAAGGGATTTGGAAATAGAAATGTAGTTTATACAGGATTGAGAAGGGTGAGCTGGCGAGAAATAAGTGTATTATTGAAGAGTAGGGTGACATAGTCTCCAAGAACCAACAGGGATCTTTGACTTATAGTAGAAGTGAATTGATTGTGTGTGTAGGAAGGAGAAAATGTAGAATTAGAACGTCTATCTATGAAAGGATCAACAACCATGTTACAATCACCACCAGAAAATTAAGTAATCGTCTGCATATGACATCAATGTAGATAGAATCTGAGGCCAGAAGAGTATATCATGGTTAGTGGTGCGTACACAATAAAAATGGTGAAAGGAATTTTGTTAATTAGTGAAGACACTAAAACCCATCTACCCTCAGAATCTTTAGCTTGTCGTATAAGTTGAACATCGAAACGTTTATGGCAGAGAATAGCTACACCATTTTGCTTCCCTGAACCTGGGGATGCAAAAACATGACCTACCCATTGGTGTTGCAATTTAGCTATCTCATCATTTGTCACATGAATCTCTTGCAAAACAATATCACCTTTTAAACCAGCAATATGCAATAAAACCCGTTGATGTTTGATGGGAGAACCCAAACCCTTATCATTCCAACAATATCTAAATATATAGAACAAATAATAATATAGAACAAATAATAAAATCTGATAAAAACAGTTACAAGTAGTTAAATATAATGACACATCTTGTGTCAGGTTACCAAATAAGAGAAATTCTGTAGAGAAATAATATATATAGAAAAAGAAAGTTATATAGTAGAAAAAAAAGCTATAGGGAATCAAAAAATGAGTGATACTGAAGAGGAAGAAGAGAGACCAGCAAATGAAATAAAATAGGAAAGTAGGAATGTGAAGAGGGAGGAAAAAATAAAGCAAGTAAGAAAAGTAGTATAGAAGGCATAAGTTAAAAAAGAACAGAGCAAAAAAAGAATGAAAAAGTAATAAAAGAACATACCACAAATATACACAGAAACATGGGGATGGTGGAGCCACATACGGCACAGTCAAGAGGGAAAACTCCAAGACGAAAAATGGGAAAGGGAGACATCATCCAGGCGGGAATATGGGATCACATATCGGAGAACCACGTTAAACCGCAACTGACACTAGAAAAGAAATTGGTTACAGGAAATACAATAAATAACAATAAAAATTATCAATATAAATAGAATACCGAATCATAACAAAACAAGAAGAAAATTAAAACAACGACGAATGAGGAATTCCCAAGCTTTCTTCTTTGCAGGTATCCCAAAAAATTTCTAGACATGCCGGATCTTCATAGGAAGTGGTTTTATTGTTATAAGTCACCTTTAATAAGACAAGGGTGGAACAACTCATATCTAGCATTCAAATTGCGAAGTGCCGGTCTCATGTCCAAAAATGTTTTCCATCGGTCTGCAGTCGCTTTGGCATAGTCCTGGGCAAAGAAGACGTTGGATCCTTGCCAGGAGATTTCCCCTTTACTTCTGGCAGTATGTAGGACTTTAAGCAGATCTGTATACTACAAAAATATAAAATAACGCCTCTTGGTTTAGTGATAGAAGAAGCCCAATTTTGGACTTGCCCAAGCAATGAGCTCTTAGGATGTTCAATTTTGGAGATTCAGGCAAATCCAGAAGAGTCGTGAGAAAGGTGTGAAAAAAGGAAAGAGGATCTGAACCTTCAAGTCCCTCCGCAAGGCCATAATTGCAAACGTTATTACGCCTATTGCAGTTTTCCAATTTTTCCGCTTGTTGTTTAAGGTGCGGAATCTCCAAATGCAAGGAAGGAATTTGACTAGTAATAACTTGAAAAGAGTCAACATGTTGTTGCAGGTGTGTAACTTTTTGTTCCATGTGGGACCAAATCCTCAAGACCTTGGAGACGGATATTTGTTTCCTCCATGTAAGGCTTGAGAGCACGTATTTCTTCAAGAAGTGATTTTGTAGATAATGACGTTGAAGAGTTGGAAGGTGAAGGTGGGTTTTTCTTGACACGTTTAGTTGAAACAGATGCTGAGGGAATTTTAGATGACTGCTTAGAAATGTTATGAGGCAAATTAGCCGTCGCTATAACTGAGGGTGGAAGTCCAGAGTCCACGTCTTCCATATTTTCCTGTAAAATGCTGAAAGGGTTATAGTCTTCCACTGAATTGCCGTCCATAGAATAAGCACAACTACGTGTAGAGCACGCCTTTGCCATAAAACAAGGATAACAGCAGTTCCTGTGAGAAATCAATGGAATGATAGTTCACATTGCCCTAAGATTTCAGGAGGTCAAGTAATAGATGGTTCTATCATTAATTTCCTTCAATAAATGAAGTACGTTTTATGGAACGTATGAAGAGCCAAAACAGAGGAAGAATTACATCCTTGGAAAATTAGTTCACATGAACACTTCTCAAATGGCATGCAAAGCATTAAGTATTGATGAAAGTGTTGAATAATAATCAAGCGACATGAGGTGCACATTAAAAAAAGAAAAAAGTGAGGAGAGATGCCCAGGCGGCGCCTAAGAGAAAAACAAAATGGCGGCCGCATGAAAAACGAGCGCGTCCGAAACAGGAAAGAAAAATGGAGACAGCGTTCACCCTGGGCTCTGACAAGCAAGTCAAGTTGTAGCACTGACCTTCATTGAAGATTCCCCAAAAAACAATAGAGGAAGTGTAGAGGTAATGATAGAATCACCCTCCTAACAGATTTATCTAAACAAAAGGATTCTATCAATGTGTGATGGTGACTAATTTTTTTTTTTAATATATATAATGTAGGTGCGATACTAGGCTCTCTCTTTAGGATGTAAAGACGAGGGCACTATGTGCTTTTAAAATACCCCTCACACACTAAGAATCCCTTAGTGTCATGCTTCATCATGGGGGTCTTCCCGTCCCTCTACGGGGCGGGGCGTGCTGCGACCTATGAGCTACACGGGAGCACTAATCGTTGTGACAAAAGGCTTATGTGTTGGTGCAGTGTAGGTGATATCAGTGAGGTGTAGGGACCTAAATATGTGAGTGCAAGATTAAAAAGGGGGTTTAGAAATTCCCTGGCTAGTAGAAAAAATATATTTTATTCACTTTTCTGGCTGGGAACATTAGGAAGGAGATTTTGAGGTAGAGCAATTAGCTGGCTACCTGGTCGACATGTTTCATAAGCAGTCCCCTACTACTTACTCATCAGGACCTTTTAATGGTCCCTACTAGACAATACTCAGTTTCTAAAGTTGTAAGCCTAAAGTCCTACAAACAGGTAGCAAAAATAGGCTGCCCGTTTAAGCTTCAGGGTGTGAGCTGGCCCTAGGTGAAGTGTCGAATTTTTGTCAAAAATTATTTGTCAAAAATAATGACCTATTGCGGTCTCTGTAAAGGAAAAAGGGAAAAAGAGACAAAACATATTTATGTATTTGTAAAGTTGTTGGCACATAGCACTCAACGTCCGTAATTTAGCAAGGATCACAATATTTACGGTTGACCTCTTTTTCATGAAGCGTGCATACTAAGCTTCACAGACTGAGATACTTCTGCTGTTGGTTCGTTAGCCAACTGTGACTGAATGTATCTCATACAGCCCCACAACTGTGAGGACAAGTTAATCTCAACAAACACACACGTGTGACTCAATACATTTTTAGCAAAACCTGATACGAGGGACAATCCGGAAACCCAATATTTGCGGTTCCACAGACTAAGGAAGTAACAAAAATTGTCAATAGACCGAAGTATAAAGGGATGTATACATACTAGTTCGATAAATGTTGCATGCCCCATGAGCTGGCAGGTGAAGGGTATTCCACGTGGTAAACTGTGAAAGAAAACCGCACCCTTTTGTTAATTACGTGTTAGTCCATAATTATTGTTTTCCTCATGGACCAAGTTTTTAGAGACTCGTGGTCGGAGTCTGTTACTTACGTTTACCGCTTGTGTACATTGCCTTATTCCTACCCCTGTGCCGCTCCGAGGAATAGTGGCGTCCTGTATCTGCCGTCTTTTAAACCCCATTGAAAGTGCATTGTCATCTTCGATTCCAGATGCCGGTAAACACTGGTGCGCTAACTTAAGATGGCCGCTGGCCACAGGACATCTGGTGGGTGTTCTGATTGTTATGGGAAGTATTTCTCCTATTTCCATGCGGTCTATGTCGAGTGTTTTCACAGCTGGGGAAACAATAATGGTGATGCCTCCAAAGCGTGTGTTTATTCGTCAATCAGATCTTTATGGAAGTATTTCTCTCGATTCTGTGCATTCGACGATGGATCTTAAGGGAACAGTGATGTAACGGACTACGATATAGGCCCAAAAGGGTTATTTGTCAATTTTTTATCTGAGCTGGGGTTTTTTAAATAAAAGGGGGAATTTTGTCCTTTATACAGATAGATTTAGTGAGAGGGAGATGGGCGGGGGTGTTTAGGCTTTACACAGCGGTAATAGTAGTGATCAGATACTTTCGTTACTGCTCTTATAGCTGACCCCAGGGTATTTCATCATTCAGGCCGTTTATGTTCGATTTGATACGGAAGACCCACCTCTGTTCTTTTTCCAGGAGGTGGTCCTCATTATCGACCTGTTCTATTATGATCCAGGAGATATCCTCCAGTTTGTGGCCACTTTCCAAAAAATGGTTGGTCAGTTTTGTGCTCGTTTTTTTGCATTTTATTGTACTTTTGTGTTCCCCTATTCTGGACTTGATGGCTCTGCTTGTCATGTCAACATATTCCAGGTTGCATGGGCAGGTGATGAGATATACAACATTGAAACTATTGCAGTTGCTGAAACACCTCTGTTCCCATGTGGTCCCATCATTAAAAGTCAGTTTTTTACTCTTTTTGGTCAGACAGCATACCTTGCAACCACCACATGGATGATGTCCTTGTACAAAGTTAGGTTTTTTTGTGTGTTAGTTCTTCCAGCTTTTGGTCTTGTGTGTACCAAAATATCTCTTATGCTTTGTGCTTTTTTTGTGGGAGAAGATCGGTTTAGGTATCTGAAGGCCTCCACTGTTTAGGATCTTCCAATTCTTGGTGATGATTTTCGTCACATGATTCGAGCTTGTGTTGTAAGTGGTTACACAGATTGGTCTCTCTTCTTCCTCCTTAGGTACTTTCTCCTCAAGAAGACTTTCCCTGCAGGTGTTTCTTGCCCGCTTGTATGCCTGGTCTATGATTTTGTTGGGATACAAACGGGTTTCCAATTTCTTCCGTAGGTCTCTGGACTGTATTTTGAAGTTCTCAATTTCTGTACAGTTCCTGCGAAGGCGCAGGAACTGGCCATACGGTAGATTGTCCCGTAAATGTTTTGGGTGGAAACTTTGGTACATTAACAAGCAGTTCTTGGAGGTACTCTTGAAGTGTGTGGTGGTCATCAGCCTGCCATTTTTGGGGAAGGTATTCAGATCTAGGAATACCAGGTTACTGTTTGATGTGGTGCTGGTGAACTTCAAAAAGTCATCCTGTAAGTTCAACCAGGTTAGGAACTGTTTGGAGGTCCTCTCATCTCATCCCAGATGATAAGGATATCATCGATGTACCTTTTCCAAGTTCTGATGTTGTTTCTGAAGGGATTTCTGGGGTTCAGTATCTTAGATACCTCCAGATGATGTACATAGAGACCAGCTATGCTGGGAGCAAATGTGCCCCCATGCTGGTCCCGTGCTTTTGGAGGTACAAGGTGCCATTGTATTAGAAGAAATTCTCTTTGAGTGCTAGAGAACAACATTCCATGACCACGTTTCGTGGGGTCTGGTATTCCCAGTCATCTTCAAACAGTACATCCTCAATGATTGCAAGGGTTTCATTGTGTGTTAGGCTAGTGTATAGACTTTCCACTTCACAGCTGATTAAGAGCTGGGTGTTGGGATCGAAAGTCAGTTCCTCAAGTAAGTTCAGCACGTCTTTCGTATCCCTCAGATAGGTTGATGTTCTTTGGACCGTTGGTCTGAGAAATGCATCTGCAAATCTCGAGATTGGTTCTAATACTGACCCAATCCCCGAAACGATGGGACAACCCGGGGGGTTTTGCAGACTCTTGTGGATCCTAGGCAGGGTATACATATAAGGGGTCTTTGGATTTTTCTGGCATAGAAAATCCCCTTCTTTCAGTGATCCAGTTGTGGGCCAATGCTTCCTCCACCATTGTGTTGATTTTGATAGTTATCCTTTCAGTGGGATCCGCCCGAAGGACTTCGTAGTTCCGTTTGTCTTTTAGGAGTCGTATACATTCATTGTCATACTGTTTCTTGCTTTGTATTACAGTTGTGCCTCCCTTGTTGTTACTTAGTTCTCGCAGTGCTTTTCGCTCTTCATTAGAAACATTTTGAAATGTGTTGTCCATAGGAGTGAACTTAGATTTTGGTTTAAGTCCAGTGTCTCCATGCTCGGTGTTATCCTCTTTGTCTTTGAAGAAGACTTGGAGTTTTAAGCGCCTCATGAATTCTTGCACTTCTTTACAGAGGTGGAATTTGTCCATGTTTGCTGTAGGGACGTATCCCAAACCCTTCTCCAAAACGATTCAGATAGTTCGATTTCGGTGAGGTTCACCACTAGGCTCATTTCTTATTCTTCGATGCGCCTGTCATGCTCCTTGTCGACACCCTCGGGGTTTCTTCTTCTCTGGTGTTTCAATGTATGGTGGTTCCCCTCCTGTTCCTCCCTTTGTTCCGTCCTTGGCGTGCGCCTAAAAAAGACGCCGACTGGTCAAAGTAGCCGTAGTCTTGCTGTTGGTATCCCCAAGGCGGGAAGGGTCCATGCGGATGTTGGAAAGGCGGTGGGCCATATTGTTGTTGGGGATACATCATATGCGGTGGGTAGTTGTTCCATCCCCTTGTGCTTCGATAGTTGGGTCGTCGGAGATTCCTTCTGTTGCCTTGGTATCTAGGACTTTTGCTTCTGCTCGAATTTGAGCTGTTGGATCCCGTATCGAATGATTCCTCATCTGTGACGTTGTCGCATGATGATTTATAGTCATCTTTGATGCAGGGATAAATTCTCTCTTTAGTCCAACGACTTGTGTCTTTCTTTAGTTTCTCATATTTATTTTCTTTGAGAGTTGTTTCAAACTCATTCAATGTTTTGTTAAGTTCGTCTAGGTATTTCTTCAGGTTAGCAGGGGATTCGCAATTTTTTAGTAATACTTCAATTGTTTGTATTTCGACCTTAAGGTCGGTTGCTAATCTGCTAGCGGTTTTTATTATGAGAACAATCCAGTCTCGTGTACATCGCCACGAGATTTGTGACCAGTCGATTTTGAAGGTTTTGTCGTCGAGAAATATGAATAGTTCATTGCGAACTATGAGGCCTGATGGAGCAGTGTTGACTTTCAGATATTCTGACATTAGTAGCCCATGGATTGCGGTCTTGATCTGGGTTCTCCTCAGTTCTTCCAACTCGTCCCAGTCGTTATTTCTTGTTGAAGGACCCGTTGAGTTAAGGCCTTCAAATGTCCCCAGGGTTGACATTAGATTGGAAATTTCATCTTCAGTAAATGCAAGGCTCAGATCGGCCATTTTGTAGGTAAAAGTTAGAGGTTAATATGGTGGGCTTCTTCGGTCCCGTTTCTCGGGTGCTGTCAAATGTAGAGTCACGGAGTGGCTTTGAGATACAGTTTCTTGAGAACTTCCGCAGCTGCACGCTGCCGGTAACTCCAAAACAATAGAGGAAGTGTAGAGGTAATGATAGAATCACCCTCCTAACAGATTTATCTAAACAAAAGGATTCTATCAAAGTGTGATGGTGACTAATTTTTATTTTTATATAATGTAGGTGCGATACTAGGCTCTCTCTTTAGGATGTAAATACGAGGGCACTATGTGCTTTTAAAATACCCCTCACACACTAAGAATCCCTTAGTGTCATGCTTCATCAGGGGGGTCTTCCCGTCCCTCTACGGGGCGGGGCCTGCTGCGACCTACGAGGGACGGGAAGACCCCCATGATGAAGAATGACACTAAGGGATTCTTAGTGTGTGAGGGGTATTTTAAAAGCACATAGTGCCCTCGTCTTTACATCCTAAAGAGAGAGCCTAGTATCGCACCTTCAATGAGGATTGCCAGTGTTTCTGGGGTCCATATAGCAGGAAAAACACACATGGAGGAGATTCGATCCCTCACGTCATCACCGAGCTCCGCGCAAGAGCGACCATCTTCTCTGGCTCCGAAGCCATGCCCCATGGAGTTTCACTTATTGACATCCAGAGGGAGCAGTGTGTAACCTTCCCCAATAGACTTCTGAGAATGTAGTTAACTAATATTTCTACTGTCCCACTGACAACTATCTTACCCACAGACAGCAAATCTCACTCTCATGAGACTTCCTTACCTCCATGTAATTAGAACTTTGATTAGTGAAGCTACCTGCTACCTGCCTCGCCAGTATTAGCTGTTGGGAATTGTGGCAGCAGCAGTTTGGTACAACATAACCTCTCTGCAATAATGTACAGCTTTGTCACTGCCAACTCCGTACACCTCACACCCGGATAGTACCACATACTGAAACCATCTAGGCATTGGGTGCATATTTTTTGTTTAATTCCTTGTCAGTTTTGCTAAACCAAATCTGGCAAAGTTTTTTTTTTAAAAACACCGAAAGGTTTTCTTTGTTGCAGCGGAAACTTTCTCACTGCCCCGAAGGATGGGGAGTTGCACTAGTTTAACTTTATATGTGGACGGTGCCTTGCTCTGTCTCTGCCCTCCCCCTGACAGACGTCTCAGAGTGACAATATCAGAGGGTGGGATCAATGGAGATGGCTTGTCGGAGTGGCAGCCATTGTCTTTTTTCTCAGTGCAAATTCAAGTGATAGCAGGGAAGCACATTCTTGCAGCCCCAAATCCCATACATACTGATAGGACGTCCAGCTACTGGGATGCATGAAATAAAACTCTATTGGCAAATTCGGATATGTTCGCACCTCTTTGCAGAATGCAAAATATTTTGAACTCGCATGACGATGCGTGAATAATTAAAATATCAAACTGTAAAATGAATACATCCATTGCAGAGGTTCCTGTATAACTCGAACATAGAAGCTTGGTTAGACTTATTGGCCGGTGATCGGCCTGGATTTGCTAAAATAAACATCTCTCAACTGAGTTATTGTACACCTGTATTAAAACCCCATATATTGTTATGAACATTTCAGTTGTCCATGGCTGAGTTATATAGATGCTGAGGCCTTGCGGCACTGTTACAAAGACATTATCGGCTCTAAATTTAATGGGTAGCACTAGAGGATTGTGTCTGATATACAACTGTGAACATAAACAAATGGTATTTGAGATCCAGCACTGACTGGCCTAGTTATAATAAAAATGATTCAGTCTCTGGGATTACTTGGAGCCTATTTTGCTAGAAGAGTTAGTGTGGATGATCTGAGTAGATATGTCAAAAGCGTTAATACTGAACATTCTTCTAAGATGACCTAATGGAGCTTTATGTCACACATAAACATTGCTATGGCACAAAGAAAGACACCTACATTTTACAATCCTGGGTTGTTTTGTCTAATGTATCCTCTTCTTCAGTAGTGATACAAAGTTCACACCTGTTATTTGGTCATAGTTTTGCAGATATGTCTTCTGCTCTCCTTTGCATTATTTACTTAAGTATGGCAGCAAACCATGTGGTCTTCCAAGTTTGATGGTGAGAACGTCAGCTTGGGTAGGGGGAGATATGCTCAACCATTTGAATTCTAAGCCTAGGATACATAGCTATACCTGATACAGAAATGTCATGAGCGGCACTGCTAAGGTTTGAAGACACAAGGCAATTACATTTTTTCTTGGGCAGACCTCCAAACTTTCACAAACATATAAGGCCAGATTACGAGTTTAGTGATGGGGAGCTGAAAGTTATGAATTTCGGAGTGGTTAGATACTGTTCCAACTCCAGTCATCGCAATATTAGGGAAGTATGGGACTTCAGAGGAATTAGATTGACTATTCACTCTCCAAACAGCACAAACGTAGGCAAACGTTTACTTTTGCCTGTCCAGTCTGTTCAACAGTAGGGAAAGAGTTGGATTTCGGCAGAGTGAAAATTCAGATCCGCTCCAGTCAGCACAACAGTAGGGTAACCAATGGACTTTGGATGGGTAAAATTTACTATTCTCACTTACGTCTGTTTAACAGTAGGGAGAGCGTTGGATTTCGGCGGGCTGAAATGTACTATTCTCACTCTAAACAGTGCAACAGAAGGGAACGTGTTGATCTGCGAAGAGGTTAATTGTACTACTACTACTGCAGTCTAACTAAGCGCACAGAATATACTTCACTTCAAAAACATTAGACACGGCGTGGCTGGGCAAGATGGCTGAGCAGACGTGACCTGCTTCGGCTCCTGGTCCGCGCGGCGCTCAGCGGGCTTTCCCGGATGCACTTCGGAACGTAGCTTGCCAATCTGGAGTGTTACTGACGGCAGATTGCTCGGGGAGTATTGAGCCACCTCTCATGTGAACAGAGAGGTAACGGAGCTCCGCTTTTCGTCCGCCTACTCGGCGCTGAACCTTGATCGCAAAATGGCGGCTGGAGAGTGAGCCGGGACGTCCACCGGGAGCTCCGGCCACAGCCTACATCGACCCGAGAGGTGAACGACAGACCAGAGGTGCTACCAAACACCAGGAGGCTTCCACTGACATCCGGCTACCGACAGGCTGGCCCTGGGGAGAATGGAGACAGCACCCCCAATGCCTGACTCTAAGATGGCGGCCGCTGGGACGCTTTGAATGCACGCCGGCCTCGTGGGGCTCTGCGGGGTCCCTGCACTCTGGAGCTCGGCCTAAATGTGTGCGAGGCGCCCAGCAATGCAGCGCAGACGATTCCTGAGCACCGACCTTTCGGATTAACGGCGGAACCTGGGAGGAAAGCAGCTTTGACGGGGCCTATGCTGGGAAGCCTTGGGGGCGACGCGCTGAGCGGCCGGCTACACTGGTGAAGGGCGAGGAGACGCCATCTAGGCCGAGGGTGACGGGCCTACCAGAGAACGCTGCATAATTATTGAAGGGCTATCACCTGCACACCTCTATCACGGCAACAAGCTGAGGGGCACAAGAGTCTTCGCTGGCATACGTGGAAACACCGAGGAGGGCGACCCTACTCCTTATGCCTCCGTAGAAGGGCACAACTAAAGGAACTGGCAGGGTTTCGGATTTCTTCGTCTCCACTGACGCCAGGCCGGCGCTCCGGTGCTCTACGGGAAAAGCAGCCATGGCCCTCTCTAAGGTGGACCTCCAGTCCATGCTTAAGGACTTCAAGTCAGAACTTCGAAAGGAACTGAGCCAGGACATGAAATCTTCCATTGACCAACTGCGCTCGGATATCACGGAGCGCATGACCTCACTTCAACATGATGTGGACTCAGTAGGTACAAGAGTGCTCGACTTGGAGGCCAGCCACCAAACACACGGTCAAGCGTTGGGGGAATGCCAAGACGACATCAAATCTCTAAAGTAACAGCTCCTGCAAATGCAACTGAAGACCGAAGATTTGGAAAATCGCGCAAGGCGGGAAAATGTCCGCATCAAAGACCTTGAGGAGGGCACGGAGGGGCCCAACCTGGAGGCGTTCATGGAGGGCCTCTTTGCGGAGATCCTACACCCCACGGTACTCAAAATAAAGCTTGACAGGGTGCACAGAGTGCCCCCCCTCCCCCCCCAAAAGGCGATCGTCGGCGGCCCCGGGATGTCCTGGCGAAATTCCACTCATATAAAGTGAAAGAAAAGGTTCTAGAAGCTGCAAGGGCCAAGGACTCCGTCTCCTTCCAGAACTTTACGTGCTCCGTCTTTCAAGACATTGCTCCGTCTACTCTGGCGAGACGACAATCTCTGCGCCCTGTCACAGCCAAACTCCAAGACGATGGAATCAAATATAGGTGGACCTACCCCTTTGGTCTTAGCTTCGAACTACACAACAAACAACACCACCTCACTTCCCTGGGAGAAGGTCTGCGTCTCCTGGGGCTGCCGACAGAAGAGGGAGACCCAGCACCGGGCGCATCCGAGACCCCGCCGGGAGGCACTGCTTCCACCTCGCCTTGGACGCAGAACACGAACAAGAAAAACCGCTTAGGGTATTCATGGTGAGCGATTTTCTTCTTTTTCCACTCTGGGGAGATGCCGCGGAGACTACGGCTGGCCACCTCAGGCTGTGGAGGACGCATCCACGCTGTCTGGGCCGCCGAGGACATTCCTATCCTCATGGTTGGCTACCGCTGTGCTGTTTGAATCGAACTGTAAGTGACCTTAAGTTCCAATGACTCTATGTTACTACTGCTGAAGTGCTGCGCGGTCCGGGTCCCCAGGACCCGTAGTTCCCACCAGTCTATGCGTGGGGTGGGCTACCCCGCGCGGCGGCTGCACAAGTATTTACAATTTTGGTTATGGTTGTTCGTTCTATTGATGGATCTGGGGAAGGGGGGGACAATGGTGGTGGCAGCCTACTTTCATCTGGGTTGGCTGATTCTTGTGGGAGAAATGGATGGGGGAAGACGGATTGGCGGGGACACGACGGAGCCTTCCATTGCATCTCGAGGGGGGTGGCACGCATAGCACTGGAGTCGACATATGATCGGCCTTCGGGTAATGGAGGGGGGAGTCACATCGAGAGGTGCTCACCTGGGATCCTGGGTGGCCTCGCCAAGATAGTCACCCAGGAGCTCACGTGGCAATGCCGCTCACAATAGGTACCTGGAATGTTAAAGGGCTTAATTCTCCCCAGAAGAGGCAGAAAGTTTGGAAGTACATCTTAGACCACCATATAGACATAATTGCACTACAAGAAACCCACTTAATGAAAACTGAAGACTTCTGCCTGAAACATAAATTGTACCCGCTTATTTATAGGTCCTCTGCTCCTACCAAGCACAGGGGGGTGGCACTCCTTTTTCGCTCCTCTACTCATTTTCAGCCCCTGGGTACACTAACTGACAAGGACGGCCGGTGGCTGATAGTTAAAGGTCGGCTGAAGGGGAAGTTGTGCACCTTCGTGATGCTTTACGCCCCCAATAGCGGGCAGAAAGATTTCCTGAACACTCTCTTGGGTAAAGTGACGGATTTCGCTGACGGCCCTCTTTTCCTGCTAGGTGACTTCAACTTAGTCTGGCATCCCACACTAGACAGTACACATACTAATCGCTCTGGTCTGGGCTCTTTCCATCCTGACACTCAGGGGCTTATTCAAGACATGTGCCTGTTGAATACCTGGCGCGCCCTCTATCCACACACCCAAGACTACTCCTTTTTCTCCCACGTACATCATTCCTACTCCAGGTTGGATTACATTTTCCCCAGCCAGTCCTTGCAGGGCAGCCTTAGGGAGGCTAAGATATTCCCCATATCTGTATCCGACCATGGCTTATACTCAGTTTGCATGTCATGGCTTGGCAATGCCCTTCACCGGCCCAATGGTATTTCCCAGCATCCCTAGCCAGGGACAAGGACCCGTGTACCCTCCTGCGGGAGACTATCAAGGACTTTTATGAGTATAATCATCCGGAAGACACTTCTGAATATACTACTTGGGACGCCCTTAAGGCGGTGGTTCGGGGCAAATTTATTGCGCTTAACTCCGCCCTGAATAAACAAAGGGCAAAAGAGAGGGAAAGTCTGGAGGAGGAACTGGTGTCTGTCGAACGTACCCACAAACGTGCACCCACCAGGCAAACGCTCCACAACCTCACGGCCTTCAGAGGCAAGCTAAGGGCTATTTATAATAACCGAGCTGAATTCACTCTCCTTAAACTACGCAACCTATCCTACACCCAAGGCAATAAGGTAGGGAAACACCTCGGGAGGCAGCTGCGAGACAAACGGAAGCGGGAGTACAGAGGGGGTATTCAAGACCCCTCTGGGGTACTTACACACAGGGATGAGGACAAAGCGAACCTGTTCGGGGACTTCTACAGGGCACGGTATTCTGCAGATGCCCTAGACCCTGACGCACAGCAGGATTTCCTTCAAAACCTACCTATCCCACAGGTCTCCCCAGCCTGGAATGATGAGCTGACTGCCCCGATCACACTGGAAGAAGTGCTTTCCGCTATCAGGGCTCTGAAATCCCATAAGGCACCAGGCACCGATGGATATACTGCACTTTTAAAAAAAACTTTTGCAGCCGACCCTGGCCATCACTTGGTTTGGCTGTTCAACCAGATGGCCTCCGACGGCAACACGTCGATTTCTATGGCCGAGGCAGTGATCTCGGTGATCCCTAAGGTGGGGAAAGACCCCAAACTTTGTGCCTCCTACAGGCCCATTGCCCTTTTAAACATCGACGCCAAACTCTACTCTTCAATCCTAGCTAAAAGACTGAACGGCCTTATGCCGCTCATTATCCACCCAGATCAATCAGGTTTTATTGCGGGTCGCCAAACGCACAACAACACTCGGCGCATCATTCACCTAATCGAGAAAGCGAACAAATTTAACATTCCTGCCATCCTTGTCGGGCTCGACGCGGAAAAGGCCTTCGATCGCGTCGATTGGAAATTTCTTATGACTACACTCACAGCATTTGGCTTCTCCCCCAAATTCATACAAATGCTTCAAGCCAATTATAGGCTACCGAGGTCTAGAGTCTCGGTGAATGGCGTCCAGTCTGCTCCCTTCTACCACTCCCGAGGTACCAGGCAGGGGTGCCCCTTAGCCCCTTTACTGTTTGCCCTTAGTATTGAACCTTTGGCCATAGCCATCAGAGAACACCCGGGAATTGAAGGCCTTCCATTCACGGGCGAGTCCCATAAAGTATCCCTCTTCACGGACGACGTCCTCCTGTCTCTTTCCAACCCGAGATTGTCTCTCCCGCACCTGCAGACTGTACTGAGCCACTTCGAGAACGCGGCTGGCTTCAAAGTCAACCTGACCAAATCTTACATACTCAACATCACTCTCTCTCCGGCTGAGGCCTGTCACCTTAAGACACTGACACCCCTGGCATGGGCTTCCTCCTCGCTCCAATACTTGGGGGTACAGCTCACATCGAAAGTGGAGAAATTGTACAATGCCAATTTTCCTCCTATTCTGACTCGCATCCAAGCAGAGCTCGCGAGGTGGAAACCTCTTTTCCTCTCTTGGCTGGGACGTATCCACGCCGTCAAGATGACACTCCTTCCCAAACTGCTATATCTATTCCAATCACTTCCCATAGAGATGGACAAAGATTTCTTTAGGAGGGTGAAAGCAATGATCCTGCGCTTTATTTGGCAGGGAGGGCCCGCTCGTTTCTCTTTTCAAATGCTTTGTCGTCCCCAGAGGGAGGGTGGAGCGGGCCTTCCTGACATGCATCTTTACTATAAAGCAGCCCAACTTAGAATCCTTGTTGAATGGTCACAAGAAGAATCCGAGAAACACTGGCTCCATATGGACCGTAGCGTAGCGGGGAGGACGATCTGGGACCTCATCTGGCGTGCGAAGCAGGACTGACCCAAGAACACCTATCTTAGCACCCCAACACATACCACTCTGAAAGTATGGGACTCAGTGGCATCATTGGATGGCTGGACTTCCTTTCCCTCACCCTTCACCCCTATCCATTTTAACCCGGCTTTCCCCCCAGCACTTCATGGAGGACCATTTGACACCTGGAGGGAGGGAGGTTGTCTGGCTCTGACCCATCTGTTACACAACTATGATCCCCTCACATTAGAGAACTGCAAGAGAGACTATGGGAAAGGGGACTCTGAACGCTTCCACTACACTCAGATGCTACACTGGGCCCTGGGTCCCCAGGTGCCGGAGGGAGCGACCCGATCCCTCACCAAGTTTGAATCCTTCCTAGGTAAATCTTCAAACATGAAAGGTGCCATTTCCTTCCTGTATAAACACCTACTGTCTTCTACACCATCCCCTCGACCGCGATACTTGTCAATGTGGGAGGGGTTGGCCCAGCGGGACATCACTGACGAGGAGTGGGCACACTTGTGGTCTGATATTTTCAAATTCAATCAATCTGCAGACCTGCGAGAAGCACACTTAAAGACGATGATGGATTGGTACCTGTATCCATCCAAACTAGCTCGGATCTTCCCAGGTACATTACATAGGTGCTGGCGAGGGTGTGGTCTCCTGGGAGACTTTCAACACATTTGGTGGGACTGTCCCTCTATCAGGCCCTTTTGGGAAGAAATTCTGGAGCAGGTGAAGGATTTACTGGGGTACCCTATACCGACCTCCATGATTTGAACTCTTCTGGGTGTCCGAGACCCTATGCTAGAGCACCAAACTAGGGCGGAAAAAAGGATCATGTGGCTCTGTATAGGGGCAGCTAAAACCACCATTGCAGCAGCGTGGAAGAAAAGGGAAGCGCCGGCGATGTCATTGTGGCATTCCCGTCTTTGGAGGCTCCTCAGTATGGAACGTATGTCAGATATCTTCCGAGAAGACTTCAAGAACTTTGAATTCAGGTGGGGACCGTTGGTCGCCTTTCTATCCCGGGGGTTGCCCTCAGCAGTGTGTCCACCCACAGTACGGGCCCTACATCTTTTCCAAATCTAAGTAATACCGCTTCTGCGACACTAATCTGTGCTACCGCCACCACCAGGCTGATGCTGACATACACCCTAAATGTGTGTTAGAAATTAGAGTGCATTACCTTGATTTGCTGACTGCTCCTTGATGCAGCTTCCGCGATTCACAGAGCTGAAATTCCTGATTCTTTGTCCTTTATTTATTATGTGATTGCAGGACTATCTAGAATGCATAAGAGACGCAGTGGAAGAATAATAGTCTGGGGGAGCCAGATGTCCAAGACACAAAGCCGATAGAGCAGGTAAGTGGTCCAAAAGCTGTCGAGGCTAAGCGTGTGACTCTTTAAATCGCACCCTCCACATGATTGCCATCTCATGAGGGGAGCCGAGGCAGTTTCTCAGCATGTTACTGCATGCAGGGTGGTTTATTCGGCATGTTGATGCTATTGCTGTAATATAGGCGGTGCCAGAGGTAGCGCTCTGCTCGCATTCAAGATAAATCACTACTTCCTATGATATACAAACTTACAGCGATTCAGAAAAGGGGGTGGTGATGGACAGAGTATCTGAATTAAACAGAACACTCATACCCAGTCAACAGATCAGGGCTTGATCCATCACCGTGTTTTAGCTCACTGCACCATCCCAGATCAGAACCTGGCTATATGCAAATTAGTCTGTCCCTGGCCCAGTGCATCATGGGAACAGGGCAGACTAAACTACCAAGCCAATTCTTATACTGGGAAGGAAACAAGCTTCCGGGGACCGGTTTCTGGCATTACAGCCGTCTTCGGCCCGGCTTGCTTCAATCCTGATGGTGCAATGAGCAAGGGACTCACATCTGAGTATACCCTTCCACGCTTATGGTGGACAAAACGATTCAGAAAAGGGGGTGGTGATGGACAGAGTATCTGAATTAAACAGAACACTCATACCCAGTCAACAGATCAGGGCTTGATCCATCACCGTTTTTTAGCTCACTGCACCATCCCAGCTCGGAACCTGGCTATATGCAAATTAGTCTGTCCCTGGCCCAGTGCATCATGGGAACAGGGCAGACTAAACTACCAAGCCAATTCTTATACTAGGAAGGAAACAAGCTTCCGGGGACCGGTTTCTGGCATTACAGCCGTCTTCGGCCCGGCTTGCTTCAATCCTGATGGTGCAATGAGCAAGGGACTCACATCTGAGTATACCCTTCCACGCTTATGGTGGACAAAACGATTCAGAAAAGGGGGTGGTGATGGACAGAGTATCTGAATTAAACAGAACACTCATACCCAGTCAACAGATCAGGGCTTGATCCATCACCGTTTTTTAGCTCACTGCACCATCCCAGCTCAGAACCTGGCTATATGCAAATTAGTCTGTCCCTGGCCCAGTGCATCATGGGAACAGGGCAGACTAAACTACCAAGCCAATTCTTATACTGGGAAGGAAACAAGCTTCCGGGGACCGGTTTCTGGCATTACAGCCGTCTTCGGCCCAGCTTGCTTCAATCCTGATGGTGCAATGAGCAAGGGACTCACATCTGAGTATACCCTTCCACGCTTGTGGTGGACAAAACGATTCAGAAAAGGGGGTGGTGATGGACAGAGTATCTGAATTAAACAGAACACTCATACCCAGTCAACAGATCAGGGCTTGATCCATCACCGTTTATTAGCTCACTGCACCATCCCAGCTCAGAACCTGGCTATATGCAAATTAGTCTGTCCCTGGCCCAGAGCATTATGGGAACAGGGCAGACTAAACTAACAAGCCAATTCTTATACTGGGAAGGAAACAAGCTTACAGCGGCGGCTGGCACGGATCAGGGTTGTGGGGAGGGGGAGACTGGGGGCAGAAAGAAAACTAATATGCACTTACCTTTAACCGCGTCTCT
The DNA here is from genome assembly GCF_964263255.1 of Lissotriton vulgaris. NCBI lineage: Eukaryota > Metazoa > Chordata > Amphibia > Caudata > Salamandridae > Lissotriton > Lissotriton vulgaris. The sequence goes on from NC_141687.1 coordinate 1,712,374,503, forward strand.
TCTTTGTCGTCTCTCTCAGTCAGAACAGGATGCAGGAGGAACCCAGGCTCCTCATAGCCAATTACAACACTGCAATGCAGAGTTGTGATTAGTTTGAGCGCCGTGGTTCGGTACTCAGACAGGCAGTGACAGCCTGGGCATGTTCTCCACCCAGGCTGTAATGCAGCCTGGGTGGAGAACATGCAAAGTGTGCAAGACTGCTTGGCCATACCTAGAAGCGGGTCCCTTGCTCACTTTGCTGCTGAATTCAAGCTAGCCTGGCTGATGAGGGGTGATACCCTGAAACCGGCCCCAGGATGCCTGTTTCCGGTCCAGGAGGAATATGGCTTGGCAGTTCGGGCTGGACTGTTTCCTACCGGTGCCCGATACAGGCACAGGTAGCAACCAGACCGTTCACCTATATTCCCCTGATATTACACTGCATAATGGTAAGTTGCCTCATTCATTATGCATGAGGATTCTTCGAATCACTGCCGGACTACCATCTCCTGCATAATTATTATGTATAAGGGTCATTCCTTCCGTCATCCTAGTCCAACATGACACAGCAAGGTATTTCCCCTGTGGAGTACCACATTGGGTATATAATCACCATATCTTTGCTGAGGCAAGATAGGAGAAAAAGGACTTCCATGCTGACATGAGAAGCTGAGGTTCCTGCACCCACACACTCCGGCTCGCAGTTGTCTGACATCCCTTGCGGGGTGTCCAACTCAAGACCAAGACGGGGTTCTGCAGTCTCTCACTTCAGGTAATGGGGTTGACTTTTATCTTAGAGGAATTCTTCGCTCCACACCTACATACATGCTAGGTACACTTAGGTACATCTAGTTATGGTCGCATCGTAGGAGTACGCATTTTATTGTCATGTATTTTTATACCTGCCGGTATTCATTGTTTTAGCACTATGGTAGAAATCTACCATTCTTTTACTCTGTTGGTGCTTACGATCATTTATATCTGTTTCTGTCTAATGGTTGCATCAGCACACTTATTTTACATTGGAATGACGCTGGTTTAATAAATGCTTATTGAAAACGTCCCCACTGTGTATTCTGTGTATCCCTCTGAGACAAAGTGATCACGAGTGACTAAGCAAAAAGTATCGTACTGTTTCCACGATCCCTGATGGGACAGAGTTGCCAAGAACTATTCTCTCCCTGGTAAGAGGGGTTTTTAGTGGCACTGTGAGCTAGCTAGTATACAGGCTAACATACCCGGTGGGGGTGCCTAGAATCAGTCTGGACACCAATACTACATTGTATATTGTCTAAATGGAAAGATCCTATATAGGTTAATCGGAACTACACAACAGTACAGTCAAGACTGATTTTCATATGGTTGGATCCAAACTGGGGTGGTTTAGTGAGGAGAAGAATGATAATGTATTCAACCCAGATATTTGAATGGAGTTGAGTGTCTGAAAAGTTTCAGTGCTCCGTCCATCATCTTAATGTGTTTGCTATGTTCACCCTAAGTGGCCAGGGTATGCCCAGACTTTGGTCCCTTGCTCACTTTTCTACTGATTTCAGGCTAGCTTGGCTGATGAGGGGTGATACCCTGAAACTGGTCCCAAGAAGCCTGTTTTGGTCCAAGGAAACCCTGGCTTTGCAGTTTGGGCTGGATTGTTCCTAAGAGGAGCAGGATCAGGACTGCTTTGCATATGGCTGGGTCCAAAGTGGGGTGGATTAGTGAGCAGTAGAAACGATGATGGATTCAACACAGATCTGTAACTGAGGGTGAGTGTCTGAATAGTTTCAGCGCTCCGTCCATCCTCTTATTGTGTTTGCTTTATAAGAGAATTTGTCATTTTTGTTTTTTGCTGCTGCAATGACTTGGCAAGCTGGTGTTGGAGGAAGAAAGCAATGATCTATCTGGGTTAATCTTTTCTAGAGGTGTTGTGTGGCTGGATTCTGTAGGCACTGAAGGAAATGCTGGTGAGTTCAAGGATGAAATGAATGAGAAAGTCAAGCATATTATCCTTCTCAAGATTATCGGGGATACCTGGATATTGGAGGTTGTCCTGCGTATTCATGTCCTCCAATTCATTGATCTTCTGTTGCATGTTCCACAAGTCCTGCTCCTATAGTGTGTGCCATTTTTTTGGGTTAAGTCAATTTTACTGAGTTTTAACAGAGTTAAACAACAGCTCTGTGCAGCTTATGGATACGAAATAAAACACTTCTAGTAAGTCCATATATCTTGCTTTCTGTTCCAAAGCAATATCAGTAAATGATGAATGTACTCCCTTCTCAATCTCCCCCTCAATACCAATCCCAAATCGATCCACTTAGAAAGAAAAAGAAAAGAAATATATGTAGGCACAACTCCTACATTAACTTCAGCCTGTTAGAAAATGCTCACATATAGAGCTCACATGTGTAACACCGCTACAGTAGGTCAAAGCACATTGTTTCGGTGTCAGTAATGAAATAAGTTTGGAACTCTTAACTGGGTGGGATATAACAAGAGGGGGACACCTACAGATAAATGTTCTATCAGTGAAAGTCTTTCCATCTCTAGGATACTATATACTCTGTGAAGCTACAGGGATATTGGTGGTGTTTCGGCTTCATCAAATGTGCCGCCAGGGTAGTCTTAGCTGCTGCTAATCAGTTGCACAATATTTAGTGATCAGAGAAGATTTGGTATCTAAGGGTGGCGGAATGAAGACTCAAGAGAACAGATTCTAGAGTAGTTGGAGTAAGGTATCCCAATATATGTTTCATGCAATTTAAGATTTCGTTTCAGGACGGCTTGATGATATGTGGACAGTCACACCATACATGTCGAATGTCACCAATGGACCACAGCCTCTCCAAGATAGGGGGTTAAGCAGAGGATATCATTTCACCAATTTTGGCGAGTATAAATACCAATCCAATACAAATTGGATACAAATTTAATATGAGCCTACTTATCAGCCATTGTTTGTGTCACCCATTAAAAGTCTGTAATGTCGCAGCCTAGGACTCTATTCCTAAAAGTTGTAAATGAAAATTTGGGGGAGGGCAGCTTCCATCAAAAGAATATACAGGTGTATTTTGCAGCCCTTTGATTCTCCAGATAACTGCACAAACTTCTCATTTGGTGTAAGTTCCCTGGTAGCTGAAAGTTTATTTTGACGTTGAAATACCCGATGATGTAGTTGCAGGTAATGGAAATGGTCTGTCTCGTTCAAGTGGCACTTCAGTTTACAGGCTTCAAAAGGCAGAATCCCAGGACCACAAAACGTGTCTGAGAAGGTCTGAGAAGGTTAGACAGTTGCCTCTGTGCCATTAATCAAAAAGACTGGGCTCCAGTGCTGGTGTGAAGGCTGAATTATAATGATAGGTGCGTACGAGGTAGGTAAAGTAGTTAGCTGAACTTTGGTAGTAACCATGTCCCAAACAGTGAGAGTAGTCTTTGTAGGTGTACTCAAGTATGCACTACAAGGCCTATCATTTTTGGCTTTCCAAAGTAGATCACAAAGGTAGCCTTCTACTACTGCTCTATCCATGTTTTGTAGCATTCCACCACTGCTCTATTACCATCTGTCACCTAGAGGGAGCAGTCAGTGATGACTTGTAGCTGCACTGCCTTATAGCAAGTTATAAAGGCAGCCAGACTTAGGCCTCCGGCTGACTTTACTGTTCTTAGATATCTATAGGAAAGTCTGGCTTGTTTTCCCTGCCACGTCCTTCAGAATGCGTTGTTTAATAGTTAGAAAAAAACACCTTCCAGACCAGGATAGGTATGCCTGAAAGAAATAAAGCACCCTAGGGAGGACATTCATGTTAATTGAATATATTCAGGCCAACCACAAGAGCTAGTGCTGAGTCCATCTTGGGAAATCTTAATGCTGCAAATGCAACAAAGGAAGGAGATTGGTGTAGTAATTAAGTAAATAAAAGATGCTAGCACATAAATAAAATAAAGTAAGTTGCTTTATTCTTCAGAGCAACGAATTAACACTACAACTGTTAAGCCTGGGCCAAACCGTCTCTGCTTGGAATCCGGAACAAGGCCTGTGTTCCAGATTCCAAGAGGACAGGAAGACACCACACATTCCCCGTGATAAACAGAGAAATAACACAACAATATAATATAGAATTATAAAAACAACAGTAAAAGACAGAATATAATACAATTAAATAGATATAAACATTTGTTATCTAGTACAGAAAATCTAAGAAAAATTGATTAATTCAAATGATAATCTTTGGACTATACAGGACGTTGACGTTGCCTTTGTACAGGATGTTTAAGTGGAATATCAGACTGTTGAGGAACAGATTTGCGCCAGTTTGTTTCATTGTGAGAAATTTTAGGAGATAAGGCAGTTGACGGATCAGCAGTATTGTTTCCAAGCCACAACCACTGAGGAATTTTCACCACTTTGGACAAACTCCAAACATTCCCATCTGAAAGTTCAACTACTTGACGACCAACTCTGACCACCTTTAAAGGCAAAGAAAACCGTGATTCACCGGACCTCACAATTCTACCTTTCTTAACACGAACCCAGTCATTAATCTTCACAGGAGAAATCACATCTTTTCTCTCTTGATCTTGATTAAAATTATATAGGAGATCTCTCATCGATGCCTGACCCATGTTGCATACACACTTTCTTCCTCTCATTTTTTCAAAAGGTGAAGAATCTCCACTAGATCTTGTAGTATTTCTATAACTCCAAAGAACCTCTTTGATGGCTTGATTGCAATTTTTCCCAATAGACACAGTTAACTGTAAGCATTCTTTGAACACCTTGATCCATCTTTCAACAATTCCATTACTCGGAGGATAGTAAACAGATGAGCGTTTATGAATTATACCATGACTGTCTAGAAAAAGTTTCATTTCGGATGATGTCAATTGTACTCCGTTGTCGGTATGAAGTGATTCAGGAAAACCTTCTCTTTCAAAAATATCATTCAAAAATTGAATTACAATATTTGATGTAACGTGAGGAACAAATTTAATCTCAGGCCATTGAGATAACTAATCAATAGGAACTATGGCAAAGACAGGATTGTGGCCTAAAGAAATCAGACCAGCTATGTCAAGAGATATACATTGCCATACACGTGACGGTCTGGAAATAGGCAGATGTTCATAACAAAGAGTTTTTTGTGATTTATCACTAAACAATCTTTGACTTTGCGTTCCACACACTTATCCATTGCTGGCCACCAAAATTTGCTTCTAATTCTTTTCATACTAGTCATTCCAGGATGCCCTTCATGCGCCATATCAAGAATGGTTTGTTGCAATTCAATCGGTACTACCAGTTGCAAACCTCTCATTAAAATATCATTATGTACTGATAATTCATGGGCAACATGAAAGAAAGGAAGAATATTTTCTGAAATCTCAATCTTTCTAGGCCATGCCGAATTAATGTAGCCAATTACTTCTTTTATGACGAGATCATTGTCAGATGCAGCTCTCCATTGATTCTCTTGTATGCATCTCTTAGACACCTCGCAAACAGAAACAACTTTTTCTAAATCATCATCTTCTGCAACAACATTGTCATCAGCAACAGGCAGTCTCGACAAGCAATCAGCAAGGATGTTTTTTACTCCTGGAATGTACTCAACTTTGAAATGAAATTCTTGCAATTTGTAGTGCCATCTTGCTACTCTTGAAGTGGCTCCACTACAACCTTTTGTTGTAAATAAATCAACAAGAGGACGGTGGTCAGTCCTTACCTTGAACACAGTGCCATATACATATTTACAAAAATATTCAATACCCCACCAACATGCTAGTGTTTCTTTTTCTAGAGTGCAATATTTACACTCAGCACCTCTTAACGGTCTTGATGCAAAGGCAATTGTCACTAAAGGACCATTTTGATTTTGCATGAGTACAGCACCTATTCCAACATTGCTAGCATCAGAAATAATTACAGAGTCAAAAGCAGTATTGAATATGGCTAAAGCAGGTGCAGAAGAAATACATAATTTCAAATGTTTAAATTCATTGGCACAGTTGTCATCCCACAAAAATGATTGATCTCATGTGTACAGTTTTGTCAGAAAAAACAGGTATGAATTTCGCATAATACTCCGCAAGACTAAGAAAAGACCTAAGTTGGTCTTTATTTTGGGGTTCTGGAGCTTGTTTGATAGCTCTGACAAGATTTTGTTTAGGACAAATACAATTTTTGTTTATAGAGTGACCTAAATAGTCAACAGAAGATACACCAAACTTACATTTTTCTTTTTTTAATGTCAAACCATTATCTTGTAAAATACACAAAACTTGGTGAAGTATATTGGTATGTTCTTGTGAATTAGATGCAAAGACAAGAATGTTGTCTTGAAAATATAATACATTCTCTATATCCTTAAATAGTTTATGCATTAATCTCTGGAATACAGATGATGCAGATATTAGCCCAAACAGTATTTTTTTGTACCTGAAAGCTCCTTCTGATGTAATAAACGAGGTAAGATGTTTGCTATCCTCATGGAGAGCTACCTGGTTATAGGCATTCGATAGATCAAGCGTAGAGAACACTGAGGCACCTTTAAGTTTAGCAAACATTTCATTAATGTTGGGTAGGGGATGTATGTCCATCCAGACACTGTTGTTTAGATCTCTCAAATCCATACACAATCTCACTTGACCATTAGGCTTATGTGCGACAACAACTGGTGACAACCACTCTGAAGATTCTATTTCCTCAATGATGTCAAGACGACACAATCTATCTAATTCATTCTTGACAGCATCTCTTAAGTGTAATGGGAAATGTATGACCTTGTGCACACTGGGTATAGCGTTATGTTTAAAAATTATTTTGTGAACAAAATTTTTAAGAAGACCTAATTTAGAAGTTGAAAAGACACTAGGAAAGCGTTTTCCCCACTCAGATGCTGGATCTATATCAACGTGTAGTATTAAATCTGAATAACCAAGAATCTAATCGGGATAGTTAGGATCAAGTGTGATCATGAGGTCTCTTTGCTGAGGCCAACCCAAGAGACAAGAACCCTCTTTTGCAACATATATTTTAGAAGAAATACTCTTACCTTTAAAAGTTATGGTAGATGTGAAAAATCCCAATACATCAATGAATTTTCTGCCATACCCTACTAACTTGATGTCAGGAGGAGACAGACTTATATTAGGAAATTCTTTCAACCATTCATCTCCAATTAAGGTATGTTTAGCTCCAGAGTCTGCCATAACTCTTACATCTTTATCTCCAATTTCTATGGTGCAATAAGTAGGGGGCATATTACCAAGCAATAGCGATAATTATCGCTATTGCTTGGTTAGAGACAAAAATTTACCGCAGCGCTGCGGCGATTTTTACCGCAAATAAACCTTGGTATTACCAAGGTTTAACGCAAATGCGGTAAAAATCGCCGCAAAGCATGAATATCGCTGAAAAGTCAGCGATATTCATGCATTAGCGAGCTAATGCTCTTAGCCATGTTATCCACCTCCCATTGGATAACATGGCTAAGAACTGCTCAGGGCAGGTGTTAGCTTTTGGAGATATTCCCGCTTAGCGCGAATATCTCCAAAAGTTGGTAATGGGAGATAGCGATGTTAGCGACTGTTTTCAGTCTCTAACATCTTGGCAGGCCCACTTTGCATCTCATTAGTGATAAATATCACTGACATGCAAAGTGGGGCCCAAGATAGTCGCTATCTCCTACTAGCTGTCGCTAACTGGTGTTAGCGGCAGCTAGGTAATAGGGAGATAATTTTATCTCCGCTTTCTTGGCTTTTAAAGCCAAAAAAGCGGAGATAAACCCCCTTGATAATATGCCCCAGCATCTTTTGTACAGTTGACTTCATATACTGCTAAAAGATATTCATCATCTTCAATATCACAATCAACTTATTTAACTTGTTCAGGATGTTGAAATTTAAAATCGACATTACTGTTTTTGGTTTTACTCTTGTTCCTACACATTCTAGTGTAATGTCTCTTCATCTTTCAATATCTACATATTTGACCATTTGCAGGAATTTTTTTTATCATTTGCCAAGTGACCAGGGATACCACACTTAAAACAAACATATGCCTTCTTGTCTTGATTGGGATGTGATTTAAACTTGGATTTGTTAGAAGTTCCCTCATCAGCATTAGTCTTTTTTAACTAACTGAACTTCAGCGACTTTTTGCTCTGCAAATTCTTTTAAACCAAGTTTCATGTCCTCAAAGCGATGAGCTATGTCAATGGCTTTATCCAATATAAGGTCTTCAGCAGCTAAAGGTTTTTCCTGCAGTTTGACTTCTGCAACCTTATGCATCAGTTGGTCACGCACCATCTGTTCATGAAATGTAGAATAATTACATTTGGATGCCAAAATTCTTAAATCGTTGACAAAAGCATCAATGGATTCATTTACCAATTGACCTCTGCTGAGAAATTTATGACGTGCTACAACTTCGTTGTTTTTTTTTTATATAACGTCTGTCAAGTTGTTTATTAGCTTCATCGAAAACATCTATGTCATCATCCGAAGACGATGCGTGGTGCACAGGAGGTAAGTGACTTAAGATGTGCCTGCATTCAGCACCCAGACAATGTTTTAATATTGCTAACTTCCTCTTGTCAGTAGAGTCGTCACCACCAATTGCTTTAATATTTGCATCTAAACCTTCTTTCCACCGTTTCGACTCTACCAGGAGTGGGTAAAAATGATGCAGATGCATTAAAACCCTCCATGACAATATAATAATACTGTTAATGAGACAAAATAATGAAAATAATAATTTAAATTGCCAGGGAGGTGTGCAAATCACCGTTGTAAGATTGTGTGCAGTCTAGTTGTTAGTGGGTGGAGTTAGCGGCGACAGGAAAGGGGCAGTTAGAGTAGGGACAGGGAACAGAGAAGAAGTATAATAAAGAGCTTGTGATCATAGAACATTGTGTAGCGTCATTATTGGTAGCACGATGCTACAGCTGGCGACGAGGGTGGGATGGTGAAGTCTGCCACCCCTGAACCCCTGGAGATAAGTACCCGTCCCGAGCAGCACACCAAAGAAGTCGCCGTCGCGACACGGGTGCCTGGAAGAAACCGCCGCCGAAAGGAAGAGGCCAGCGGTGAATGCACCGCGTTTTGTGACCAGCCGGTCGTGGAAGCCTAGCGAGCAAAGCGCGGTCGAGCGCGGAAGTGATCCAGTGGAGGAAGCGCTGCAGAGTGCTAGCATCGGGTGCCCACCCCAGATGCGTGATGAATTGCAGGCGAGGTATCGACGTCGGGAGCTCACCCCGGTCCTACCTGTTGGAAGGAGATCCCTCGTGAAGGGAAGCGGTGGAAAGCGAAGACCCCAGCACCCGGCGTGGACCTCATCTGCCCGGTGAGTGTCTGAAGTCGGCCGATGACTGAAGTGCAGTGGAGGGAGCCAAAATCTCGTGGAAAACGAGATTTCGAGTACGGCGGCCATTTTGAAGTCAGGCCGTCCCTACCAATCCCCTGTCGAGGCCAAGAAGCGGCCATTTTGGAGTCAGGCAATTATAAGATAAACAAGCACAGGCAACTGCAACAGAAAGCAGACAATAAGCACAAGCCAAGGCAATCACAAGATAAACAAGCACAGACAACTGCAACAGAAAGCAGACAACAAACACAAGCAAAGGCAACCACAAGAGAATGACAAGCACAGGCAACTGCAACAGAAAGCAGACAACAAGCACAAGCAAAGGCAACAAACAAAGAAAACAAGCACAAGCAAATGCAAAGAAAGTAGAAGATAAGCACCAGCAAACGCGAGAGTGACATACAAGCATGAGCAAAGGCAAAGAGACTAAGACACAAATCAGAAATGACGACGTCACCGCAACAGAATGCGGCGGATGCGGCGGTAAACCCGCCCATTGCAACTGGTGTCTCATATCTGCATCCTCCGGAACCACTGGCCCTAATAGCTGGAGGGGCAGGGGGCCCAGATGGCAAGAGTGGTTTGAGGATTTCGAGGACTATATGAAGGGATTAAAAGTCACGGACGAGAAAGAAAAGTTAATTGCACTACGCAATCTGGTCGGGAAGGAAATCAGTAAGCTAATTAAGGAATTGCCGACTGACGAAACAGGATCATATATCAAGGTGCGAGATGCGTTAAACAAAAGATTTTTACATAAAAGAAATGTGGATTATGAAAGATACATGTTTCACCAAGCCCATCAAGAAAAGGAGGAACTGATGAGTACGTTTATAATGAGACTACGACGATTGTCTCGGTACTGTGAGTTCGATACGTTTTCCACGGAAGACGCCATAAGATTGCGAATAATTGAAGCTTGCCAATCAGAAACTCTCAGAAGGTGGCTACTACAGAAAAGCCATACCCTCGATGAAATTGAAGAAATGACCCGGATACACGATCAAGCAGAGGAGCATGCCAGACGAATGGAGACGGGGCATGGTGAGAGACGGGAACAAGCATACCGAGTACAAGCTAAAGACACTCAAAGACGATCTCGAGATCAACACCAGGCATCCAGGCCATCGTCCTGCCAACATTACACTGGGCGCAGACGCCATGAGTCTGGCCGCAGAGACAAGAAACGAGATCACCCACAAAAGTGCTATCGGTACGGATACGACTTTCCGCACACTGATGTGTGTCCAGCACTTGGTCAGCAGTGTCGAAAGTGCGGGAGAGAAAACCACTTCAAGGCTATGTGTGGAGAATATCGCAAAGAAAGAATGAGAGAGACAACGAGATCATCGTGCCCTGATACGAGGCGGCACCATGTGAAGGCATTCCAGGATCGGCCGGAGTCATCCTCTGTCTCCTCACACTCCAGCAGAGAGTCTCGCAGGTCCCAATGGGAGAGAAGGTTCCTATCTCGAGGGTCCAGGTCAGCATCTCGGGAATCGGTATACACTGATGAGTATGTCTGCATGGTAGCTGATCCAGATCAACTAAAAAAATACCCCAGACTCGACATCAGTGTGGGAACTCACGCAACCAAGTTTGTACTGGATAGTGGGGCATCATTAAACTACATCCCTGTGACTGAATATAACAAAATGAAACCACCACCTGCTTTAAGCCCAGCGCATGTCAGTGTTTTCACATGGATGTCAAAGAAACCTCTCCCTTGTTTAGGGAAATTTGCAACTACTCTCAAGCACAAGACCACCTCTGTGCAGGCATACATACATGTAATTGAAGGGCCGGAAGCTGACTGTCTCCTCAGTCTGCCCACCGCGGAGCGACTTCGGCTGGTTGAAATTTTATACAGAGTAAGCGATGATCCGGACATCATACACAAGTTCCCAAAACTATTCACCGGACTTGGGAAAATGAAAAGGTGTCAGATCCGGTTGCACATCAATGAACGAATACGTCCCGTCGCACATTCAGCGGTCGGGCAAATATGTCTTAGTGATAATGGACGAGTACTCCAGATTTCCAATAGCCCATTTTGTATCATCCACCAGTGCCACCAACACCATTGCGGTGTTAGATGAAGTATTTGCTGCCTGGGGTGTTCCTAAAGAACTCAAGACGGATAACGCCCCCCCCTTTAATGGGCACGAATTTGGAGAATTTGCGAAGCATCTAAATTTCAGGCCTCGCAAGATCACTCCCCTATGGCCTCAGGCCAATGGCATGGTGGAGCGATTTATGGCAACCTTGAAGAAGACATTCCAGCAGGCCATCAGTGATAAGAAGGACTTACAAGTGTCTCTCAATGAAGTTTTGAGAGCATATCGAACGACACCTCATGCCACTACAGGGAAATGTCCTGCCACTCTCATGTTGGGACGACCGATCAGAACACGGATACCTATGTGGGAAGGAGCCCTGCGAGAACACATGAGGAGCTAGTAGTGGCTGACCGAGGACGCAAGAACAAAATGAAATCATATGCTGACACTCGGAGGAGAGCCAGATCTCCATCTCTGCAAGAAGGGGACTGTGTCCTGGTCAAGCAGGACAGCAGAGAAAGACTGACTGCAAGTTCAGAGCTGAACCCCTAATGATCACTCAACAGAAGGGTACAATGCTAACGGCTGACTAAGAGAACAGGAGAACTACCAGGAATGTGTCACACTTTCAGCGGTGCAGCCCCGCTGTCAAGGATGCCCTCCACAAAGTGACTGAGAGACTGGATACAGAGGAATCTGGCCATGCAGCTGCAGTACAGAGAGCTGTGACTCATGCTGAAGCTGATTATGAAGGAGGTGTGGTCCTACGACCCAGACGAGACATTCGACGACCTGTGCAGCTGATCGAAGAGCTATGACCAAGCCAGACTTTTATTTTCTAATGTTGCTAAAAAAGGGGGAGATGTAAGATTGTGTGCAGTCTAGTTGTTAGTGGGTGGAGTTAGGGGGACACATGAAGAGGAGGAGCGGCGACAGGAAAGGGGAAGTTAGAGTATGGACGGGGAACAGAGAAGAAGTATAATAAAGAGCTTGTGATCATAGAGCATTGTGTAGCGTCATTATTAGTAGCACGATGCTACAACCGTGAGAATGTTGTCATAAAAATAAATCAGGGGGAAAAAAACGAAGATGTAATCTGCACTTGAGGTGTGCAAATCACCGTGAACAATTGAACTCAGTTTAATAAAGACCTTGAAATAATTTAATGTATATAAGGTGTGCAGATCACCATGAAAATAATTGAAATGATGACTGCAAACAAAATGTAATCTGCACCTGAGTGTGCAAATCACTGTGGACTGTAGAATTTTTAAGACTTTTAAATATGTGTTTTGCAATATGGTGTGCAGATCACCGAGAAATTAATTTAAATAGTGACTGCAACAACATGAATTCATCTTCATTAGAAACTAACTCCACACAACTTATGTAAGGTTAGCATACCAGTCGTACTTGAAGACTACAGAACATGCGCAAAACACAGAGACAAGTGTTGTAAAATCCTGTGCAGGCAGCGTACTAGTCTTTTTCTGTATTCCCAGCACATGCGTAAATCACACAGATGAATTCCTACGCCAGCAGGGATCAGATACGCGGCGGTCTAGAAGCAGCTTTTAGGCTAGAGAATTGACGCGTAAATTATACAACTCACAATAACTGGGACGATGAGGTGAGTTGAACCGCGTGAGCCTTTTAATTATGTTTGTGTTTCTTTGAAGTTCTATGCGCGAGTAAAAGCGCGCGCAGTAATTGTTTCATGCGAGGGGCCGCGTATGTGAAGATTCGTTAAGGGTTTCAAAAGATGAGAAATGCTTAAAAATTGATTGAGCCTCACCAGTAGATTTCTTGAAGATGAGGTTTTGATGAAAACGAAGCTCTTTTTCCCCAGAATATATTGGTTAATTATTTTTTTTTTCAAATATTTTTGATTGCATTTCAAGTAAAAGTACATCAATTTGCAATCTCAATCCCCAACAAAGACCCCCCCTCCTCCCCATCCGACTATAGCTGATAATCATCATACATTCAGTACCATAACTTTAGATTAACCATCAATTTATACAGCCAATCTGCCAACAACCCTTACAGGGGGCAGGCGGTGCTTCTCCTCATTTATCTGTCTCATGGTTGGTAGGAGACACCATAATATACGTGCAATCATAGCATGCAAGTGACTGCTAGATATGTCCCAGCCCTTCTAAACCACACATTACCCAACTCTCTGTGGCGGTGCGGGTGCGTCATCATCCCTCTTGCTCATCAAGTACGTGTGGTAGAGACTCCAGAAATTTTTGGGCCTGCTGGTGGGGGGCTGCAGTTCGCTATCATTTTCAATTGAGTGCAGCAGTAGAGCACGTCGTGCTCCCAGCGCTTTAATGCTGGTAATGGTCCTCTCATCCAGCAGCAAGCCAGCACTCTGCGGGCCATCAGAAGACCCATATCAACCAGTCGTCTGACCGCTCTAGGTAGTTTTTTAGTGTAGCCCAATATAGCGATCAGAGGATCCGGTGTAATCTCAACCTCCGTTAGTTCACTTATTTCAGCAAAGATTTTTTCCCAGAACCCCCAGACTCCTGGACATTGCCAAGCGAGGTGCAGGAAATTCGCATCAGGTGCACCACACCATTCACAGCTTGCCGATTCCCGCAGGCCATATTTGAAAAGACGCGCAGTGGTGTAGTAAACTCTATTTAAGAACTTTAAGTGAATTAATCTGTGTCTGCCATTTAGGGAGACCTTCTTAGTGACTGTGCAGCAGTAGCGCCATATGTCGTCATCTAGTGCTAGGCCCAGGTCAGTCTGCCATGTCAGCCGCGCCTTGGTATTCGGGTACCGGGTAGGAGTTTGTGTGAGTTTGTATAGGCTACACAGCAGCCCTTTGGGTGTTGTGGTTTTGAGCACATGCGTAAGCTCAGGAACCTCTGGGGGTTCCGCCATGTCCCCACCCAATAGGTCACCCAGAGCACTGCGCACCCTCTGGAACTGAAAGCGCGTTAGTAGCGGAGGCGGTGCGCTGGAACCCAAGACCTGCTCCCATGTCTTAACTACTCCATCTGCAAACAAGTCTCCTGCTGTGTGTATGTTCAGGGTGTGCAGAGCTGCAATTACTCCCTTCTCCGTGAGCGGCGGGAGCCACCTAGCCCAATCAACTGGCATAATCGGTGAGTATAGCAGTACCCCTCCCTGCATTCGTAAGAGGCTGTGCCATGCATGATTGGTGACTGTTAGGGAGTCAAGTATGCCTGTTCTGCGATCAATAGCCCTGAAACCAGTGTGGGGGAGTTTATCTGGTTGTGCGAAAATGGTCTCCATGCGCACATGAGGTATGTTTCTATCTCCGTGTATCCATGTGTGCAAATGTGACGCCTGTGCTGCTCTGTAGTACGCTTCCATGTCCGGAGCTCCCAGCCCGCCCATCGCATAAGGCATAATAAGTGTCGTCCATTTGACGCGTGGCGGGCCACCCGCCCAAGCTAGCTTCGTCATCTGTTGTTGTAGTCGTGCAAAAATGATTTGGGGAGGACTATTGGCAAGGTAAGGAACAGGAACAAGAATCTCGGGAGGACCACCATTTTCATTAAGGATATGCGTCCCATTAGGGACAGTGGAAGTTTACTCCACTGTGCCACGTCATCCTCCAGTCTACTCACCGCAGTGCCATAGTTGGCCCTAAAGAGAATTTCCGAATCTGTGTGCAGCTGTATCCCTAGATATCGAATCGTATCTGTGGTCCAATGGAGGGGATACTCCATTTGTGTTTGTTGCGTGTGCAGCGTGAGCGGGAAGTCAAGTGACTTGGTCCAGTTGACCCGAAGCCCTGAGAGCGCCCTGAATCGCATCACTTCCCAAAGCACTGAAGATAAGTTGTTGTCTGGGTCGCGGATGTGTAGCAAGGTATCGTCAGCGTACATTGAAACTATTATCCTGTAGTCCGGAAAGCCTATGGCTTCGTTTCCGTGATATTCCCGCAACGCGCAGCCTAGCGGTTCAGCCACCAGAGCATATAGGAGGGGCGAGAGGGGGCATCCCTGCCTAGTTCCTCTGCTAATGGGGAATGGGTCCGTAACCAGGTCCCCTATGCGGAGCCTCGCTTTCGGCCATGATACAGTGCCCCCAGCATCTGCAGAAAAGGCTGTCCCAGACCCATACGCTGCAGAACCTTACGCATGTAGGGCCATTCCACTGAGTCAAAGGCTTTCTCTATATCAAGGAAGACAGCCAGTGCTTTAACTTCTGGTCTGACATGTTGAATCACTCCCAGGACCGTACGTATATTATAAACTAGGTTTCTGCCAGGGACAAACCCTGCCTGTTCTGGGGCGACCAGTCCGTCCACGAGCAGGGCTAGCCGAGTGGCCAGTACCTTGGCAAACAGCTTGGTGTCGACATTAAGCAGCGACAAGGGCCTATACGAACTACACTGTTCTTGGGGTTTACCCGGCTTCAGTATGGTAACCAGGAGTGCCTCTCTCATTGAGTGCAGCATGTTACCTTCCACGCATATATCGTCAAATAGGGCCGATAGGTGTGGTAGTAGTTGGTCTTTGAATGCTTTGTAGAAGCCCGCCGTTAGGCCGTCAGCTCCTGGTGCGCTGCCAGATTTCATACTGGCTAGTGCTTCTAATATCTCATCCTTCTCAATCGGTTACTTAAGGAATTCCCTGTCATGGGCAGCCAGTGAAGGAATGTCTATATGACGGATATATTCATCTATTTCCTCTTCCATGCCTTCCACTTTCGAGGAGTACAAATCCGAATAATAAGACTTGAAAGTCTCAGCTATTTCTCTCTCGTCTGTGGTAGGAATTACCGCAGCGGTGTGAACCATAGAAATGTGTTGGCGCCGTCACGACCCCTTCACAAGGTTGGCCAATACTGCGCTCGGCGCTCCCCTTCCCCATACACCCGTGCCGAGGAGTATTTGCTCATGTGGCGGATCTCTCTGTCCGCCTCCTCATGATACTCCGCCAGTAGTGTTTTAATTTCCGCGCTCACTGCATCATCTGTGGAGAGGCACTGTCTGCGCTCCGGTTCTTGTAGCTTCCCCTCTAGGTCTGTCAGTCTCTTTCTAATTGCTTTAAGAATGCCCGAGTGCTTTGACATTGCAACTCCTCGAATATAAACCTTAAAGGCTTCCCACACTACCTGGAAGCTTTCGACTGAGCCTATGTTCTTTTCGAAGAACAAGTCTATGGCCTCGGCTAGTTCTCCCTTAAACTCTGGATCTAGCAATGAGTTTGGTGGGAACCTCCAGGTAAATGGTGGTATGTGTTTGCCCGGTACGTGAATGTCCATGAGGACCGGTGAGTGATCAGACAGGGGTCTAGGCAAAACCCTGCAGTCCCCTACTCGGTTTAGGAGGGAGGAGGAAGCCAGTAGGTAATCTATCCTAGTATGGATATTGTGAAATGCAGAGAAGTGCGTGTATCCTCCCTGCTGCGGATTCCTGGACCGCCATACATCTCCCAGATCGAGGCAGTTTATTGCGCTCTGCAGCTCTAGGGCAGCAGCCGCAGGTCGGTGGGGAGGGCCGGAGGATCTGTCTAAGGCAGGGTCAATAGTGAGATTGAAATTGCCCCCCCATAACAGCAGGTTCCCACGGTCCAATTTTCTGATCTTGACCTTGAGAGATCTGTAGAAGTCTGGTGAGTCAAAGTTAGGGCCATATGTATTGACTACTATAATGTCTGTGGCTGGGCTGAAGCATCTGGATATAACAAATCTCCCATCAGGATCCGCTTCCAGTGTTTGAATCTGTAGTGTGGATTTTGGGTTAACCCATGTCAAGACCCCTCTGGCGCTAGTGGTGAATCATGCCACTGAGATATTGCCCTCTAACCCTCGGCAACGAAGCATGTGATTGTGTGTCGGGAGATGTGTCTCCTGCATCAAAGCTACGTCGACGTGCTGGTGTTGCAGATAGCTAACAACCTTTCTAACTTTGCGCTGGTCGTCCAGGCTACGGACTAAGCATGGGCGAAATTTGCGAATTTGCAATCCGCGAATTGGTGCGAAAGCGAAGTTGCAATTCGCAAAATTCGCGAATTCGTGCGAATTTGCGAATTTGCTGTTTTTGCCATTTCGCAAGGGTTTCGTACAAGTTCGGGAACGCGAACTTACTTGTGTGGTCACAACGGTCGCGACCATGTTGTTTCTACGTGTCCAGCCTGTTTGCGACCCTGTGGTTCATCGCGGCTACCCTCCGGTTCATCACTGCCACCCTCTGGTTCACCAATGCCACCCTCTGGATCATCACTGTCCCCCTCTGGTTTATCACAGCACCCTCTGGTTCATCACTGTCCCCCTCTGGTTTATCACAGCACCCTCTGGTTCATCACTGTCCCCCTCTGGTTTATCACAGCACACTCTGGTTCATCACTGCCATCCTCTGGTTGATCACTGCCATCCTCTGGTTCATCCCTGCCACTCTCTGGTTCATCACTGCCACCCTCTGGTTTGCCACTGCCACCCTCTGGATCATCACTGTCCCCCTCTGGTTTATCACAGCACCCTCTGGTTCATCACTGCCACCCTCTGGTTCATCACTGGCATCCTCTGGTTCATCCCTGCCACCCTCTGGATCATCACTGCCACCCCCTGCTTCACCAGTGCCACCCTCTGGTTGATCACTGCCACCCTCTGGTTGATCACTGCCACCCTCTGGTTCAAGGCTGTGGATTGGGGCAGGGAGGGCTGAATGAAACTAGACACTGCCTGGGGCACACAAGGTGTCCCATGCAAAGTCCAGTTCAAACCGGTGCCCGGGCTCTTCAGCCCCAGCTCTGGTGTGAAACTGGACAAAGGGAAAGGGGTGTAACCACCCCCTTCCTGGGTCCCACCCATAGGAGGGACCTAGCAGGAGATTTAGCCCTTAGATGTGGAATAAAGGTAGGAGCTGTGCCAATGCAAACCAGATCATCCTGACTGAAACTTTGAAATGAAACTCTGGACCCTTCGACATCCCACTTGATGTGGAAGACTGAAGAATCTCCTTTGTGATCAAGGAGTGGCCACCCTGTGCAAGCAGGCACCATCAGTGCATCGAGACTTTCTTTGCCGTTGCTCCCGCCAGAGCTCAAACAACAGAGATCAACAAGACCCAGACTCCCAGACATCCAACAGCCCGATCCACAGTCCTGGCAAAGCTGAGACCCGTGGAGGCGACGAGAGACGTGGGACTGGCCATCTTGAATAGTCGACAAAGGGCTTCCTGTGCAGCTCCCGAGGCACCCTAGATGCTGTGCTTTGGGGTTTGAGAAGCCCCAGCCCCAAGCAGCCTGTGCTTCAAAGATCACCTCTCCACACTCACGGAGTGCTGCGTGGGGCCCTTTTGCACTTTTCCTGCTTGCCATGTTGTCCGGTTGGTGGCCCATTGGCTAGTGGCCTCTGTGGCAATAATCCATCAAAACTACACTGCTGGTCTGGTTGCTCCAGACTGGCCCTAGCTCCCCTGAAAAGGAGCCATCGATCTGACCTTCCCGGTATGATCCAGAAGACATCTTCGAGTCCTGCTTGGGTTGCATTTGCCAAGGTTTGGTGACTCCAATTCGAGAACCAACACCGCCGACAGCAAAAGCCTTTGTGGGACAGCTCGTGTCCACCAGATGGTCATCTTCGATCCTTTCTGCTCCACGTTGCAGCGGAGACAAACTACTCAACAGCACCTGATCGCAACCCGACACTGCCTGGTTCCGTCCTGGTTCCATCCTGGTCACTGGCTAGTGACCTGGACTCTGTCCTCTCTGCTTTCAGGTACTCTACATCTTTGATCCACCCTTGGATCCAACCGGACTCTTCTCTCCTGGCCGCATGCAGCATCTTTACCTCCAGGCTCCATAGAATCCACAAAGAAACCCGACGCACTTTGGCACCTATGCACCCCCTTCCTGTGGGTGAGGTAACGAGATTACACCGGTGCTCCTATAGTGGTTTACGCCTCTAGTGTCCTACTTTTTAGTGGCTAAGTTCTAGTCCAGTCGGAAGACTCCTAAACCTATAACATTCTGATTTTTACGCACCATTGACATGTATGGTAAACGCGTGTGCCTATAGACACTGCACCCGCATCCTGTGGGCCTCCTATGTCCTAACCTTCATTAGTCCAGTGTAGGCCCAGCGATTCCCTAGGCCCTAGGCCTGTTCATTGTTCGTGACGTGGTACTTATACCACTTTCTTAATATATGGTTTGAGTGGCCACCCTGCCGATCCATAATTGTGCATCTTATTGTATGTTATACTGTGTTCTTTGTTTAACTTTTGTGCTCCTGTGCTCATAAAGAGTCAAGGGGATTATTCTAGAAATAAATACATATATTTTATAATATATAATTTGTGTGTTGTCCTTTCATTTGGGATTTAAAGGATTGCATATGGTAAAACAGTTGGCTTCACATGCCCTCTTGAGTTTAGCCTAAGACTGCTTTTGTCCATGCTACCACTAGGATAGCTGGTCTATAAGGTTGACTTACAACCAATCACGTTAAGGGTCGTTTGGACTGGTGCAAGGTGCTCACTAGAATAGTGATCATCATATACCAGGCCAACTTCTCACACACAGCACCCTCTGGTTCGCCATTGCCACCCTCTGGTTGATCACTGCCATCCTCTGGTTCATCCCTGCCACCTTCTGGTTCATCACTGCCACCCTCTGGTTTGCCACTGCCACCCTCTGGATCATCACTGTCCCCCTCTGGTTTATCACAGCACCCTCTGGTTCATCACTTCGACCCTCTGGTTGATCACTGCCATCCTCTGGTTCATCCCAGCCACCCTCTGGATCATCACTGCCACCCCCTGCTTCACCAGTGCCACCCTCTGGTTCATTACTGCCACCCTCTGGTTGATCACTGCCACCCGCTGGATCCTCACTGTCCCCCTCTGGTTTATCACAGCACCCTCTGGTTCACCACTACCACCTTCTTGTTCACCACAGTAGATTATGGGGGGAAAGCAAAGCACACCTTCTCAGCCTCAACTGAGATGAATTAATTTGGGGCTGGTTAATGTGTCACTGAATTTGTGCTTCAAGTCTGGCACCTGCTTCCTTAGCTGTAAGACCTTCCTGTTGCAGTTATTTTTTTACAGGAGCATTGTGCCATACTTGTAACTATTCTCTGACCCTGCTTTGAGGGTCAGAGCAGGGTCAGAGAATAGTTGAAAGTAGGCAACTGAACTCTGGAGGGGCCCCTCAGGAATCACTACAGGGAATGGTTACAAAATAGCTTTTGCACCTGCTAAGTGCTTTCAGTTTTCCAAACTTTGTTTTTCTGCCATTTTGCGAGATTTGCGGGATGCGAAATCGAACTTGCAATCCGCAAATTCGTGCAAATTTGCTGATTTCTCTTTTTTTTGCGTGTTTGTGCGTTTTTTCTTTTTTTTTGCGTGTTCGGGCGGTTTTTTGCTTATTCGCGGACCGCTTGCAGCGCACCGACCCCGAGGTTGCCTATGCGGTCGTGTATGGGCGCTTCCATCTTGTTTGCGTGATGTGTTTCCGTTTCCGGGCGCTCGTTGCATGCTTGCGTCGTATGCTGCGCGCGATTACGTATTCATGGACGTTTTTGCGTGCTCGCGGGGGAAATATCGCGCGAACTTACCCACGCGGTCCTCTATGGGCGCGGCCATCTTGTTTTTCATTCACTGCTATGGTTTTGGGCATGCTACCTTTCTATCCACCTTACATCTTTGTAATCCTATGTTTTTCTGAACTTTTTGTTTTTTTTTTTGCTTATTATCTCTCTCTTCAATTTCCTACATCTATATTTTGTGTTTTTTTTTACTTTTTGTTACTTTATTACCTACTTTATTTCTTTCGCTCTCTCTCTTACTTTTTTTTCACACCTATTCTTCTTTCCTTCTTCTTGTGCCCAGGACCATGGCTAAGGGAGGCGACAAGGGCAGGGGGAAGGGCCCAGCACCACGTACCCGGCTCCCTTGCGGGCGTTGTAGGGGGGAGGAAGTGCAGCCCAGGGAGATCTTCTCTGCGGTGGAGGTGGCCGCCTTGATGGTTTTGTCCAGGTCCACCTCCCTAAGACCGTGGCAGCAGGTGGGCGGATTGCTTCTGGTTACATCCTCCGGGAGCTTCGCCAGCTGTGGGAGAAGGTGTGCCGGCGCATGTGTAAGGAGTCTGGGGTCCGGCGCACCTACCACCAAGTGACGCACCGGTGGAGTGACATCTTGGACCGGGAGCATGACATGCTCGACCTGCTCGCTGTGGAGATCCCTATGCTTGGTAAGTAGCTATTTAATAACTACTTTTTTTCCTTCTGCTCTGTTATATTGCTAATCTATTTTTTTCCTGAAGAGTACGAATGCTGCTGATTAGATTACATTGCAGGTAAATTAATGTTTAAATAACTTCTGTCATAGCAGGTGCTCGCCTGGTTATTGGCGTTGCTACTATGCTTACTTGTTTGCAACTTTTTAGTCATTTGAGAGCATTACTACGTAATGCTAGAGACAGTAGACTCAAGTCTAGTCCTTCTTTGTACTCCTGCTGCTGCCACTTTGAAGAGATAGTGGTGGATTGATACATTGAGAATATTATTTATTAATTGTTCTAGGACATTTGTTAGTGGTCTGCAATTATGATGACAGACTGTGTCTGTCACGTGACGTCTCGTGCTGCTGAGTGATGGCAGTCGTAGTAGAACCTTTTTGTTGTTGATGTAGTTAGTGAATTACATAACTTTCCTATTAGATGGTCTGCGAATCCTACAATACTGTACCACTATCCTCGTAGTTGACCAGATCAGATGCAATTGATGTTAATTTATTTCCCCGACATAATTTTAGATTGAGTACAAAGAAATCAAATATTTCCCAAAAAACAATCATCCATGTTGTGTTTCTTTATTACATGATCACCAGCAACTCCCAGGGGCAAGGCGACGGCGGTGACAGAGACTCCGGTGGCAGAAGTTGGACAATAGCAGTCCCTTGCAGGCTCTTCTGCTGGCCCCAGTAAGTTGTTTTATTGTTTTATTAATACTTATACTTCCCTAACTTTTACAGCTCCTATTCATTATAAACTGGTTCCTAATAATTCTATGTTTTACAAAATAGTCTTTGATCTTCTTCTAATGTAGACTACTTTCTACATTCTTATCCTGCCTCTACCATCACTCTCTGTGCTACTACTATTTACAATTATGAGTCGGTCTGTGTAGATAGCTAAGCTTGCCCATTCGGCAAACGGTGTGAAACAAAACTCTGATACAGCAATAGCTCTAGGCACTGAGTGCAGTCCTCTGGGTTGCCCTTGCTGTCTATTCCAGTCTTCTTAATGTAAGTGCTTTGACAATTTGCAACAACAAAATGTATTTGTTTACACCAAGTAAAAGGTAGCAGTGTCCTTTTTGATTTGAGAGGAGCACATCCCATACCGCTAGTGTTTCAGGGACTATTCTGCACACAAAGAAGTATGGACAAGATGATAGGTGCAGTTCGACTTTCGACATACCTCAGTCCGAACCGAAATTGAACCCCCAATCCCCTGACCGACTATCTAGAATGTCTGACCAATGATTTTACGACCCAGAAGAACAGAAGAAGACTACCTCCGAGTCCTGGCTTATCTGAGTCACTGAAACATGACTGCCAAGTGCAGTAGTTCAAACCTTTCCGCTCACTCACTAGTAAACAAAAACCACACAGTGTTTGTTAGTTTTAAACTTTTATTTTCAATTAAAAAAAGGAAAACACTATTTCTTTATTTTTAATAGCGTAGTATTCTGATGGATGAAGATGACGTTAAAGTTGCGACAACAATCCCATGAATGAAATTAGTATGACTCAAAATTAATAATAGTTAACAGACACATGAAATTATTAGAATAACTGTGCGGGAGCCCCCACCTTCTTTAAAGTACTTAAAGTACTGCTGGTGATGACTTAGTAGCAGTTGGTGAATTGTCTGGCAGAAGGGCAATGGAATCTTCTTTCTGTAATGAGAAAAATGGTGCCCGTTAAGCAAGCATTCATCAGTTGTCATAAGAAGAAGTGTAGCATTTAATGGAATAAGGATATAAAAGGTTAATACCCTCCCCAAAACCGTTACTTTTTTTCAATCCCAGTAATAAAAAATGTGTTATGTAACATTTTCTTCCGTTACGAGACAAAATAGGGGGTTGTGTATGGCATCTGAAAATATGACATGTTTTTCCTAGACGTCACAACATCTGACGCGGCACAGATGACCACCAGTGCCGGGTCCAGCAGTGCGGAGGTGTCCACTCAGGAAGCGGCGGCGCCAACAGGAGGAACTGGGGGGGAAGACTCAGCGGCGGCGGACGGTGGTAAGTTATTATACTCCTTACTTATTGAAATTTTTTTGAGTAGCCTCGCAAAGGAGTGTATGATGTACTGTACAGTAGTACACAGTACACTAGTATAAGTACACTGTACTGTCAAGAACATTTACTAATTTAGAACTACTTTTTGGGCTATCACGGAGAAGACAGTCAACCTTGACTTTTAATAGCATTAGTGGCGGTATTTCTCTGATAACCAATGGCCTCCTCTATTTCACTTCAACTCAGCTGGCAAATTTTTATTGTGAAGCCAAGTCATATCAGATGAAGTTTAGGGATGTGAAGAACGAAAAGTTAAAGAAGGGTGAAACGAAGGACGAGCGAGTCTTAATATTTATGACTGTAAAGAATGGCTTTGTTGAATGCAACTCAACATAAGAAGACAGCGGTTTCCAAAATATAATGAAAAGGGTGTTAGTTGGTTTTTGACAAAAAGAAATTTTGGTACATTTGAGACATTAAGAAGAATCATAGACGTACTTTTGAAGCCTGGATGTTATCTTCTTTATCCTCCTCGTCGATAGCAGAGGTGTATGATGTAGTAGAGCAGACGCTGAGTGGAAGTGGCAGTGCCACCCCTACAGAAAAGTAAGACATTCAGATCCGCACTTGCATGTACTGCACTGCGAGTCTGCATCATCATGGCCTGTGTCTGTATTTCTTGGGTGAAAGCTGAGTGAGCTGCCATTATGGCGGCTAGCACAAGTTCACATACCAGTGATTTCTTTTGCAACCCAAGAGAAAAAAAGTAAAAAAAGCCCTTTTTTTAGGACTCTCTGACTATGTATGTAGTAGTGAGCCCATTCATAGTGCTGCTAGTGGAATTTCTGAAACTCCCGGTAAGGTCACAGGCTTACAAAGACGGCGGAAAGATACATGCCAAAATGTTATACTGTTACAACAGGCATCTGTGCACACGTCGCCTTTTACAGAGTAAATGCTGTAGGTAATCAAACAACACAACCAATAGGCAAACGATGTGGAAGTAGTCTTGATAGAAGTTTTTCTTCAATTCAGATTTTATTTTTATCCACCACGCCCAGCCAACACTTGTTTCGTCAGGGCTAGTAGCCCACGACTTCATCAGGGCTCCCGCGGGCAGCGGTTCAAAAGCTATTGCCACAATGGCTATGTGCTCTCAGCCGGTTCTAATTCCGACCCGGCTACCGGGTACTGTCGAGGTTCTCGCTGATTCGTCTCAGCCGTCCGTGTGATGGTTAATACCAAAGATGCGACACACCATAGGAGTATCCGTGTGAGCGGCAGGTTAAGCCGTACTGCTTTCCAGCGTCTCCGAGTGTAAATGCGGAAGTCATTTACAGTTTACACGCGGAGATGCTGTAAAGCTGAGACGGCTGAGACGAATCAGCGAGAACCTCCACAGTACCCGGTAGCCGGGTCGGAATTGGAAGCGGCTGAGAGCACCTAGCCATTGTGGCAATAGCTTTGGAACCGCTGCCCGCGGGAGCTCTGATGAAGTCGTGGGCTACTAGCCCTGACGAAACAAGTGTTGGCTGGGCGTGGTGGATAAAAATAAAATCTGAATTGAAGAAAAACTTCTATCAAGACTACTTCCACATTGTTTGTCTATTGGTTGTGTTGTTTGATTACCTACAGCATTTACTCTGTAAAAGGCGACGTGTGCACAGATACCTGTTGTATCAATTATGTTTGGATCTTGGTCCTAATTGGAGGTTTAGGTTCTTCCTCCTATCTGGGGCACCCTCAAAATAGTGGTTAGAAATTATAAATAACGTCACATATGGGAGGCGCCAGTTGTGGATCGACAATCAAAAAAAACCTGGTCCGTTATCTTCAAAATGTTATACTGTGTTTGCTACTTGCTGGTGTTACTGATGCTGGTGTTACTGAGTGTCAACTTTCTGTTGAATTATTTTAACTTTATGTTAAAGACTATTGGCTACAGTATTTTTCTTTCTTTTTTCATAGATGCTACTCCAAAAAAGCTCACCCGTAAGGAGACGGCTGTCCGGGCCAGGGCCGGTAAGTTGGAGGCTATTTGTGTCGAGTGGGCTCGGGACCATGAGGAGGACACTACAACAACCACCAGTACATCCTCCTCCACTGCCCCCGGGTCCACCAGCCACAAGCCTCCAGCCAAACGGAGCCGTGGCCCGACAGCCTCCCGCCGCCGCCGCACAGCAGCAAAAACAACAGCTGCCCCCCCCCCCCCAGAGCCTGGATGGTACGTCAGCGCCGTCTCCGAAAGTGAGTAGACTACCTGGAGCTGTTGGCCAAAAAACATCAGCGCCAGCTCCGGGACCTCCGCAAAGAGCTGCGGGACGTGCAGCACCAGCTGTCCACACTACGCCACCAGAGGAAGTGACTGTCCCTTGCCCCTTTTTTAAAGACTGTTGGGGGGGTGGGATTTGGGTTTTTTTGGGAAAGGGTACTTTTTGATTTTTGGACATTGGTTTGGTTAGGGAGGGGGGTGTGTTGGGGTAATTTATTTTATTTTTGTGACAACAACATCCATAATTTATATTTCTTAATAATTATATTTTTCATTCCAAAACACAGTATACGCGCTCATATTATTTTGTGTGGGGGTTGGCGGTGGTTACTGGACGTTTGGTTTTTCAAACTTAACAGCATGAATGAAACATCTTGTCCTGAAATGTACCAAAATGCAAGTAACCGAGTTAGTCAATTCAGTAGCCCTACTACTGTACTTTACTAGTAGTACTGTCAGTCTCTGCTCTCCTCCCAACTTAGTCCTAGCCCATTATTCTACTACCTCTCCAATATGCTTATCTTACCTGTGATTTGTGAATCACGGTTGGTGAATAAGGTTGGTTGTTGACTTGAATCCTCGACGGATGCAATATCATTGTTGTGCTGGTAGCAGTAGTGGTACACACTGGCAGTATCACCATATGAAAAAAAAGAGGAAATTAAACATTGATTGGCCTAAGCGTAGCATTAGAAACAGTACAATAGATAGTACGGTACAGAACAGTGCCCTAAATTGTAGCCTAAGCAGTGCCAACGTAAGGTAGCATTAATCATTTCATTGTTCACGTCGTGTAGGAAGAGGATGTTCTTATCAATCCACGATGGCGCACATGAACTTCTGGTTGCTTTGACCTTATCCTCCCCAGCAAGTGTGTGGAATTTATTGTTGTTGTCAGTCACACCTCAATGAAATACCACACAGCCCGGGGGAAGAGGGTTAGGGTTTGAAAATTGGATGGGAATGGGGGTTTTTGGGAAAGTTTGGTAGAGAGGAAAAAAACACAGCATGGACAGTCAAACAACAAATGAAGAGAAACAAATCTTTGGATTAGAAGATATTGATAAATCTTGAAAGGGACATAAAGGAAGTGCACTACTGCATGCCAGAAGTACTAAATGTATGGTTAGGTTACTGAAAAATAGTACTACTACTTACTGCAACTTACTAGTAACTACGAAGAAACAAGTTGACAGTACAGGGCTGCAGTCATTACGCAATTTCACTTGCCTCTCTGCCCTCAGAGAGAATAAACACTTAGAACATTAAATTAGTGTTAAACATAGCAAAGATGTATCAAATTGCTGGAGGGAGGGATGAATTTGAAGCAGAGATCAAACAAACGCACAGAGTCACACTCATAGAAGTAAGTTCAAGTTCACAACAATATCATTTAAAAGATAAGGAGAATTTTGGATACTGTTACTGTTTTTTGTAGTTGTCCCGTTGAATTTGTGAAGTCGATGCATCCAGCCATTCCTCTTATTCGCGGTACTCCTTAATTCCATCCGATGCTCCGTCGATCAATCTTGGTGACCAGACACACTGTCCACTGCCTGCCTGATGCGGATTTGCGGATCGCTAATTTTAAGCCTGAGTAGTACATCGATGGCACAGGGTAAAAGCCTGCCTGTAATTGATGATGGAAAAACACAACAGTAAGTGTTAAAGACACCTCAGAGAAAAAAATATGTAAGGCACGCTGTGTAGTGCAAAAATTATACTATCACTTTCAGAGATGACAATCCCCAAAATCTAGAACACCCCACATTACCCTCCCAAAAACGTGCAGAACACTGCTGCTACTTCACAGAGGCCTAATTTCAAATCGTGTCAAAACGCACTCAGAAAATATGCCCAAAACCCCCCTTTCCCACCATGGATTATCTTCAAACGACTTGCAATCAAAATTAGACATAACAACAAGTTTTCCAAGACCCCACCCAGTCGTAAAAATCTATAACCCCCGCTCAAACACATGCAATACAATACTGCTAACCCTAACGAGCCCTAAGTTAAGAATAGTGGCAAACGCTTTCTTTAACTAGGCCAAATCCCCCCTTTCCCACCATGGATTGTCTTCAAACCCCTTGCAACCAAAATTACACATTCCCCCGAGTGCTCTAAGACCCCAGAACCCAGTTACAAAAATCTAGAACACCCCCAAACACATGGAATACTGCTGCCAGTGCTAACCCTAACGAACCCTAAGTTACAAAAAGTGCCAAAAGGCTTTTCAGCATGGATTTTCTCCAAACCACTTTTATCCGGTATTAGACCTTCGCAGCAATGCCCCAAGACCCGCCAACCCACCCGCAAAAAAGCACAACACCCCCAAACAGGCAAAAAGCAAAAATGGAAAATCTCATACTTACAATATTTTTCGGCCTTCTTTCAATTCTGTCCAAACGCGCTGTGCAGCTAGGTCATAACTCCACTTTTCCACCATGGATGTCCTGAAAAGCAAATGCAATCAACATTAGACTGTGCCAGCAGTGCTCCCAACCCCCCAAACCCACCCCCAAATACCGGGAACCCCCCCAAACAGCACTCCAAAGACAAGCAAGTGAGCAAACACGCCAAAAACTTTTTTACCTCCCATTTTCTCCAAACTACTTTTATCCGGTATTAGACCTTCCCAGCAACGGCCCCAGAGCCGTCAACCCAGGCGGAAACAAGTAGAAAACCCCCAAACAGCCAAAAAGCAAAACTACAAAAATGGGGACTTTGAAATTTTCAGGCAAATTTCCAAAATCACTCCGCGCGCGCTCTGCAGCTAGGCCCTAACTCCCCTTTGCCACCATGGATTAGCTTCAAACCTCTTGCAATCAAAAGTATCCATACCCAGCAGTGCTCCCAGATCCCAAACCCCACCCCCAAACACCAGGAACCCCCCAAACAGGCCCCCGAAAATATGATAGTGAGCAAAAAGGCAAAAACTTTTTCAACTCTGATTTTCTCCAAAACACTTTTATCCGGTATTAGCCCTTCCCAGCATTGCCCCCAGGCCCGTCAACCCAGGCGGAAACAAGTAGAAGACCCCCCAAACAGGCAAAAAGCAAATCTGGAAAAGCTCACATGCAATCAAAATTAGACTGTGCCAGCAGTGCTCCCAGACCCCCAAACCCACCCCCAAACACCAGGAACCCCCCCAAACAGCACCCCAAAGACAAGCAAGTGAGCAAACACGCAAAAACTTTTTTACCTCCGATTTTCTCCAAACCACTTTTATCCGGTATTAGACCTTCCCAGCAAAGCCCCCAGAGCCGTCAAACCAGGCAAAAACAAGTAGAAGACCCCCAAACAGCCAAAAAGCAAAACTACAGAAATGGGGACTTAGTAATTTTCAGGCAAATTTCCAAAATCACTCCACGCGCGCTCTGCAGCTAGGCCCTAACTTCCCTTTGCCACCATAGATTTTCTTCAAACCACTTGCAATCAAAAGTATCCATACCCCGCGTTGCTCCAAGACCCCAAAACCCACCCACAAACACCAGGAAGCCCCCCAAACAGGCCCCCGAAAACGGTAAATTGAGCAAAATGTCAGAAAATGCGTAAACGTTTTCCTCATGGATTTTCTCCAAACCACTTTTATCCGGTTTCAGAACTTCCCAGCAATGGCCCCAGAGCCGTCAACCCAGGTGGAAACAAGTAGAAGACCCCCAAACAGCCAAAAAGCAAAACTACAAAAATGGGGACTTTGAAATTTTCAGGCAAATTTCCAAAATCACTCCGCGCGCGCTCTGCAGATAGGCCCTAACTCCCCTTTGCCACCATGGATTAGCTTCAAACCTCTTGCAATCAAAAGTATCCATACCCAGCAGTGCTCCCAGACCCCAAACCCCACCCCCAAACACCAGGAACCCACCAAACAGGCCCCCGAAAATATGATAGTGAGCAAAAAGGCAAAAACTTTTTCAACTCTGATTTTCTCCAAAACACTTTTATCCGGTATTAGCCCTTCCCGGCAATGCCCCCAGGCCCGTCAACCCAGGCGGAAACAAGTAGAAGACCCCCCAAACAGGCAAAAAGCAGATCTGGAAAAGCTCACATGCAATCAAAATTAGACTGTGCCAGCAGTGCTCCCAGACCCCCAAACCCACCCCCAAACACCAGGAACCCCCCCAAACAGCACCCCAAAGACAAGCAAGTGAGCAAACATGCAAAAACTTTTTTACCTCCGATTTTCTCCAAACCACTTTTATCCGGTATTAGACCTTCCCAGCAAAGCCCCCAGAGCCGTCAACCCAGGCAAAAACAAGTAGAAGACCCCCAAACAGCCAAAAAGCAAAACTACAGAAATGGGGACTTAGTAATTTTCAGGCAAATTTCCAAAATCACTCCACGCGCGCTCTGCAGCTAGGCCCTAACTTCCCTTTGCCACCATAGATTTTCTTCAAACCACTTGCAATCAAAAGTATCCATACCCCGCGTTGCTCCAAGACCCCAAAACCCACCCACAAACACCAGGAAGCCCCCAAACAGGCCCCCGAAAACGGTAAATTGAGCAAAATGTCAGAAAATGCGTAAACGTTTTCCTCATGGATTTTCTCCAAACCACTTTTATCCGGTTTCAGAACTTCCCAGCAATGGCCCCAGAGCCGTCAACCCAGGTGGAAACAAGTAGAAGACCCCCAAACAGCCAAAAAGCAAAACTACAAAAATGGGGACTTTGACATTTTCAGGCAAATTTCCAAAATCACTCCGTGCGCGCTCTGCAGCTAGGCCCTAACTCCCCTTTGCCACCATTGATTTGCTTCAAACCTCTTGCAATCGAAAGTATCCATACCCAGCAGTGCTCCCAGACCCCAAAACCCACCCCCAAACACCAGGAACCCCCCCAAACAGGCCCCCGAAAACATGATAGTGAGCAGAAAGGCAAAAACTTTTTCAACTCTGTTTTTCTCCAAAACACTTTTATCCGGTATTAGACCTTCCCAGCAATGCCCCCAGACCCGTCAACCCAGGCGGAAACAAGTAGAAGACCCCCAAACAGCCAAAAAGCAAAACCTTAAAAAGTGAGACTTTGCAAATTTCGGGCCAACCTGGAATTCAGTCCAAATGCGCTGTGCAGCTAGGCACTAACTCCCCTTAGCCACCATGAATTTCCTGAAAAACAAATGCAATCAACATTAGACTGTGCCAGCAGTGCTCCCAGACCCCCCAACCCAGCACCGCAAATCTAGAACACCCCCAAATAAACCCAAAAACCTGCAATACTGGTATATTGAAAACATGGCAAATTGCGCTGTTCACAAAAAACAAACAACAATTGGTTTCAACAGAGACAGACAGCCATTGCTGTCCACTGCATGCCATCTTCTCATTATTCATTACCTGTTCTACTTGATGTCCGCATCTTCTTCGGAAAGTGAGGGCCCACAGGGCAGCCTCTCCTGTAAATTTCAGAAGTAGGTCTGTCAACAATCAGCAAAAGAGACCCAGTGTGCAGTGATGCACATGTAATCAATGGCTTGGCAACTGGTCCACATGTCTGTTGTCATGTGGATACTGTGAACAGCACTCTTCAGAATAGCTGCGCCAATCACCTCCAGCACATCTTGATGTAGTGCTGGAACAGCAACCCTTGCAAAATAGTACCGGCTAGGAACCTTCCATTTAGGGCAGACTGTTGCCACCAATTCACGAAAACCCAGCCCTTCCACGAAAGAGAAAGGGAGAAGGTCCAGCGCTAGCATTTTAGCCAGCTTGGCGTTATACAGACGCACCGTTGGGTGGTTGCGTTCAAATGGCGGTTCCGACCAAAACATGCTGGTAATGGTGGGCGGGACCATTTCACGTGATGATGATAATGATGATGATGATGATGATGCAGACTTCAAACCAGTTAGGCTCAGTGATTTAGTTTTTGGCATTGGTGTCTGTCCCAGACTCTTAGTGTTCCTCATATATGTTACAGGGGTAGAGGGTGTGGGCGCTACCACTGCAGTGCTGCTGCCAGGAGTACTGGGTGTACCAGAAAAAATGGCTGTCGCTTCTTCACTTCCCCCTGCACGATCAGCCTCTCATCATCATCAGATGCAATATGAAGGGATACATTTGGATTTGTTTTGGCTTTCTCAATGTCACTTAGGGTGGTGTAGTTTGAGATGACCTCTCTGGCCTCCGGTACCATAGTTGGAACCAAGCTTACCCTGACTAACTAATACTTTATAAATCGAACAAACGACCATGTTTTCCGACTTTTTGCTAACAGTAAAGAAGTGCCAAACTGGGGACTGGAGATGTCTGCTGCTGGTGGAGGAGCTACTTTGACTTTCAATGCCAGATGAAGTGGAGGATGGGCGTGGCTGAATTTTTTTCTGTAGTTGACTTACAGCACCACTACTTGAGGTAATGGAGGTCGTGCTGGATGGAGGTCCATGCCGGCCCTTCTGACGAGAAAATATGGAAGCTGTAGGTCGTTTTGGTGTTGTAGTTAACTGTGTTGGTGGTGGTACCAGTGCCACGCCTCCCACATGATCATCCCGCTCAGCAGCCATTCGGGATAGGGTGAAAATGTTAGTCTGCTGCATGCCCGCTGGGGCTGCAGTGATGTCTGTGATGACTGGGTCGTCATCAGACTGTTCATCAGCAGCACAAGACACCACATCTTGTTCGTTGTCATCACCCATAAGTCGAAGCCTTGTGGGAACCTTCCTTTTCGGCTTAGCTACCTTTTTCGGCTCATGGCGTGCCTCACTGTCAGACTGCATTGCTGGGTTCCAATCAAGATCAAGGTCATCAGAATGAAGGGGTCTTGTAGAAGAACTTGTAGTAGTAGCAGCCCTCCTTAACCTTTTTCTTGCTGGGGATCTGGAAAGCAATGGATCATCCTCAAGAGGAGTGGATTCCTGGGATGATTCTTCCACTTGAATATCAATTTCCTCATATGCCCCTACTTCTGGAGGAACAAGCGTTGTAGGCAGTTGTGCCGCTCCATGAACCTCTAGTGGCACCTCTCCATGCACCTCTACTTGCACCTCCCCTTGTGCATGTACTTGCGCCTCTCCTTGCCCATGTACTTGCGCTTATCCTTGTCCATGTACTTGCGCCTCTCCTTGCCCATGTACTTGCGCCTCTCCTTGCCCATGTACTTGCGCTTGAACTAGTTGCACTTGTGGTTGTTGTTGCGGCTGTGATTGTTGAACACTCGCCAGCTGAGTTACACCCGGCGTTGATTGGATGGTACTTTCTTGTGATGAGCCAACATCACTGGTCGATGGTGATTGAACAACCAAAGTGACTGCCTTTGCGGCACTCATGGGCTTGGGCCTAACTTGGCGTGGTGGCACTGACCCCAATGAGGCGGAGGTTCTGCTTCCAGCTACGTCCCCGAAGGACACCGCTGCTGCTGCAGGCGAATTTTTTTTTCTCCCAAAAAAGGTGTCGTGGGCACACCCATCTCCTTGGTAGGTGGTGCCACTTGCTTCTTCTGCTCCTTCTTACTGGCAGTGGCACTGGCAACTTTCTTCGCTGAGGCGCTACGGCCACCTTTCTTTGGGCCCATCTTCTTCAGAAGTCAGAACAGCAGGCCGCAGTTGCACGAGTTGCAGAGTTGTCTTGTCCATGGCCACACGTGACGTCGCGTGACGTTATGCTGCACGCACCGCTGCAGAACGTCTTCCTGGCACTGGTGGTTCTCTTGTGCACCTAAAAGCAATGGAAGACAGAGGAACATCAGTTATACACCCCAAAAAGTCGAAAAACACATAAAAATCACCACAATCCCATGCCATCCATGCCCTCAATGATGTTTAAACTCAAGACACCCCACAGAAAGACTAGGCCCATGCACCACTGAGTACCCCTGGGCATAATAGATGAAAGCTAGGCAAAATGGGTGCAGGCCTGAGAACACTGCCTGCCTTTAAAATGGCCCCTTGCCCCCAGCACATGGCCAGGTCCTGCCTGTACCAGCACTCAAAATAGCCCCCACCCACATGGCCAGTCCCCAACAACACCCCCAAAAATAGAAAAACACATACAAATCACCACAATCCCATGCCATCAATGCCCTCAATGATGTTTAAATTCAAGACACCCCACAGAAAGACTAGGCCCATGCACCACTGAGTACCCCTGGGCATAATGGATGAAAGCTAGGCAAAATGGGTGCAAGCCTGAGAACACTGCCTGCCTTCAAAATGGCACCTTGCCCCCAGCACATGGCCAGGCCCTGCCTGTACCAGCACTCAAAATGGCCCCCACCCACATGGCCAGTCCCCAACAACACCCCCAAAAATCGAAAAACACATACAAATCACCACAATCCCATGCCATCCATGCCCTCAAGGATGTTTAAATTCAAGACACCCCACAGAAAGACTAGGCCCATGCACCACTGAGTACCCCTGGGCATAATGGATGAAAGCTAGGCAAAATGGGTGCAAACCTGAGAACACTGCCTGCCTTCAAAATGGCACCTTGCCCCCCAGCACATGGCCAGGCCCTGCCAGTACCAGCACTCAAAATGGCCCACACCCACATGGCCAGTCCCGACAACACCCCCAAAAATCGAAAAAAACATATAAAAATCACCACAATCCCATGCCATCCATGCCCTCAATGATGTTTAAATTCAAGACACCCCACAGAAAGACTAGGCCCATGCACCACTGAGTACCCCTGGGCATAATGGATGAAAGCTAGGCAAAATGGGTGCAGGACTGAGAACACTGCCTTCCTTCAAAATGACCCCTTGCCCCCCAGCACATGGCCAGGCTCTGCCTGTACCAGCACTCAAAATGGCCCCCACCCACATGGCCAGTCCCAACAACACCCCCAAAAATCGAAAAACACATAAAAATCACCACAATCCCATGCCATCCATGCCCTCAATGATGTTTAAATTCAAGACACCCCACAGAAAGACTAGGCCCATGCACCACTGAGTACCCCTAGGCATAATGGATGAAAGCTAGGCATAATGGATAAAAGCTAGGTAAAATGGGTGCAGGCCTGAGAACACTGCCTGCCTTCAAAATGGCCCCTTGCTGCCCAGCACATGGCAAGGCCCTGCCTGTACCAGCACTCAAAATGGCCCCCACCCACATGGCCAGTCCCAACAACACCCCCAAAAATCGAAAAACACATAAAAATCACCACAACCCCATGCCATCCATGCCCTCAATGATGTTTAAATTCAGGACACCCCACTGAAAGACTAGGCCCATGTACCACTGAGTACCCCTGGGCATAATGGATGAAAGCTAGGCAAAATGGGTGCAGGCCTGAGAACACTGCCTGCCTCAAAATGGCCCCTTGCCCCCCAGCACATGACCAGGCCCTGCCTGTACCAGCACTCAAAATGGCCCCCACCCACATGGCCAGTCCCAACAACACCCCCAAAAATCGAAAAACACATAAAAATCACCACAATCCCATGCCATCCATGCCCTCAATGATGTTTAAATTCAAGACACCCCACAGAAAGACTAGGCCCATGCACCACTGAGTACCCCTGGGCATAATGGATGAAAGCTAGGTAAAATGGGTGCAGGCCTGAGAACACTGCCTGCCTTCAAAATGGCCCCTTGCCCCCCAGCACATGGCCAGGCCCTGCCTGTACCAGCACTCAAAATGCCCCCCACCCACATGGCCAGTCCCCAACAACACCCCCAAAAATCGAAAAACACATACAAATCAACACAATCCCATGCCATCCATGCCCTCAATGATGTTTAAATTCAAGATACCCCACAGAAAGACTAGGCCCATGCACCACTGAGTACCCCTAGGCATAATGGATGAAAGCTAGGCATAATGGATAAAAGCTAGGTAAAATGGGTGCAGGCCTGAGAACACTGCCTGCCTTCAAAATAGCCCCTTGCTGCCCAGCACCTGGCCAGGCCCTGCCTGTACCAGCACTCAAAATGGCCCCCACCCACATGGCCAGTCCCAACAACACCCCTAAAAATCGAAAAACACATAAGAATCACCACAAACCCATGCCATCCATGCCCTCAATGATGTTTAAATTCAAGACACCCCACAGAAAGACTAGGCCCATGCACCACTGAGTACCCCTGGGCATAATGGATGAAAGCTAGGCAAAATGGGTGCAGGCCTGAGAACACTGCCTGCTTCAAAATGGCCCCTTGCCCCCCAGCACATGGCCAGGCCCTGCCTGTACCAGCACTCAAAATGGCCCCCACCCACATGGCCAGTCCCTAAAACACCCCCAAAAATCGAAAAACACATACAAATCACCACACCACAATCCCATGCCATCCATGCCCTCAATGATGTTTAAATTCAAGACACCCCACAGAAAGACTAGGCCCATGCACCACTGAGTACCCCTGGGCATAATGGATGAAAGCTAGGCAAAATAGGTGCAGGCCTGAGAACACTGCCTGCCTTCAAAATGGCCCCTTACCGCCCAGCACATGGCCAGGCCCTGCCTGTACCAGCACTCAAAATGGCCCCCACCCACATGGCCAGTCCCCAAGACACCCCCGAAAATCGAAAAACACATACAAATCACCACAATCCCATGCCATCCATGCCCTCAATGATGTTTAAATTTAAGACACCCCACAGAAAGACTAGGCCCATGCACCACTGAGTACCCCTGGGCATAATGGATGAAAGCTAGGCAAAATGGGTGCAGGCCTGAGAACACTGCCTGCCTTCAAAATGGCCCTTGCCTCCCAGCACATGGCCAGGCCCTGCCTGTACCAGCACTCAAAATGGCCCACACCCACATGGCCAGTCCCCAACAACACCCCCAAAAATCAAAAAACACATACAAATCACCACAATCCCATGCCATCCATGCCCTCAATTATGTTTAAATTCAAGACACCCCACAGAAAGACTAGGCCCATGCACCACTGAGTACCCCTGGGCATAATGGATGAAAGCTAGGCAAAATGGGTGCAGGCCTGAGAACACTGCCTGCCTTCAAAATGGCCCCTTGCCCCCCAGCACATGGCCAGGCCCTGCCTGTACCAGCACTCAAAATGGCCCCCACCCACATGGCCAGTCCCCAACAACACCCCCAAAAATCGAAAAACACATACAAATCACCACAATCCCATGCCATCCATGCCCTCAATGATGTTTAAATTCAAGACACCCCACAGAAAGACTAGGCCCATGCACCACTGAGTACCCCTGGGCATAATAGATGAAAGCTAGGCAAAATGGGTGCAGGCCTGAGAACACTGCCTGCCTTCAAAATAAATGGCCCCTTGCCCCCCAGCACATGACCAGGCCCTGCCTGTACCAGCACTCAAAATGGCCCCCACCCACATGGCCAGTCCCCAACAGCACTCCCAAAAATCGAAAAACACATACAAATCACCACAATCCCATGCCATCCATGCCCTCAATGATGTTTATATTCAAGACACCCCACAGAAAGACTTGGTCCATGCACCACTCACTACCCCGGGGCCTACTGGCTAGTGAGGCTTAACAGGCACCCCAAAATAAAAAATAAAAAACATATAACAGTGAGCTAAAATTCCATGACATAAATGAGAATTAAGTTTTAAAAAAATCAGAGAAACAGTTGTATTATGCACCCATGACTAACCCTGGGCCTACTGGATACAGTGGCTAGCTACCCACCACAATATATATTTTGTTAAAGTTGTGAAAAAAGTTTTAGAAATGGAGTTGCCTCAACTACAATGCCCCAAACAAACAACACCAACTTACTGTAAAATCTCAAGTCCAAAAGTTATCCAAACTCCAAAGTCCAAAAAGTCCTCAAATACAAATATCCACCAGCAGCAAGAAAAAGTAATCCTTCCAGCTCAACAGCCAAATGAAAAGGGGCCAGTACATGGACAAAGCACTGGGAGGAGCCTGCTGGACAGGAACAGGAAGTTGGAGACTCTGAGGCACTTCCTTCCTCCCACCCCACCCCAAAAAATTGACTCCTGCACCAAAAAGTACAGCCAAATGTCAATCTGAGGAGTTATTCTGATCAAAATCATCATTTTCACAAGGATTATGCTTCCTGCGGTGGATTTCTTATGCAGAATTGCAAATTTTGCAATTTCGGGAACTCGAGCTGTTCAAACCTCTGCCGGAAGTCAGCTGCGCGCCGTCGCCTGCATTTATGACGTACTCGCGTTGTCAAAGTCTCGTCGTGCAAGATGGCAAGCCGCGATGACGTAATTGCGTTCGAAAAACTCTGGTGCGATCACGCAGCAAGATCAAAAATGGCGCAGCACACGCAAAACCGGGAGAAAAACAACCTCAGCAGGCTCAGAGTCAACGCTGCGCACGCGATATTGTATTTTTCAAGTGCGACCAAGCAAAATAATTCATAGCTTGTGAATTTGCGGATTATTGGGTACATTCGTGCGATTCGCGGATCGCAAAAT
Source organism: Lissotriton vulgaris (assembly GCF_964263255.1). Lineage (NCBI taxonomy): Eukaryota > Metazoa > Chordata > Amphibia > Caudata > Salamandridae > Lissotriton > Lissotriton vulgaris. The sequence goes on from NC_141687.1 coordinate 1,712,412,768, forward strand.
CTTCAAAAATCCGCAAATTTGCACGCGAAATAGATTTTTCGCCCACGCTTACCGCAGACATTCCAGGTAAGAACAGTCAGTTTGGGTGCGCGTATTGGTGTCACTCCTATGATGGTATCAGCCATTACGCCGTGGTGGTGAATAGCTAGCGCGCATATGGGTAACTGTGTAAAGCATCGTCATATTGTGCAAAGTCAGATCGCGCAATTTCCCCAACATAACAGTACTAACTTCTGCAAAATGAAATATCTCTGTTAAATAGTTCCCCATAACCCCACCCTGCCCCTCCCACAGCGGACCAACCCCAACTTGGCCCAGCTTGTTAACGTCCCCCTCCCAATTCTACCCAATTACTCTCAAACAATCCCGGAGTGGGATCAGCAGTGCACACAGCGCGGGGGCCAAGGTTGCCAGATGGGACGGTCGTTACTACCGGCTGTGACTATACAGGTGCCCCCCCTGTCTCTAACACCCATAAGAGGTGGCACTAGTGAGAGACATTAGGGCCCAGATGGGTCGCCATGTCATGCGCACAGACATGCGCTCCCCCCAACCAAAGGGTATCAAGTTTGAATTAAGTCCAGAGACGCCCTAGGCACCTGCACACATACCATGGCCGACTAGGCGTGCAGTCTCTAAGCCCAGCGGAGGCATGCTCTCAGAGGTGTAGGCAGGAAACATCGAAGTGTCGAGTGGACCATGTGGCTGTGCCAGGACTTCAGGTTGCAGCCAATCACACCGCCAGCGGCCAGGTGTCCCAAAAGTAGCCAATCCCCTGTTTGGCGCAGTCTTTCTAGTCCTGTTTATCCAGCTGTCCGCCCGTGTCCTCCTCGTCATTCTGACTCCTAAGGCTGCCCTTGCGTTCCTTTGTCCAGACTTTCAATGCCTTGTGTAGGTCTTTAGGGTCCGTGAAAATGTGAGAGTGGCCTTGTCGATTGATTCTTAATTTTGCTGGGTAAAGCATCGCGTAGTCCAAGCGTAGATCACGAAGTTGTCTCTTATACGGGGCAAAGTGTCTGCGTTCTTCTTGCACCTTCGCGGTGAAGTCCGGGTACAGAGAAATGTCGGAACCCTCATAGCGCAGAGTCCCTTTCTCTCGAGCTGTCCGCAAGGCCGTGTCTCTATCTCTGTAATTCAGTAGTTTGGCTTTGATTGGCCTCGGGGGTGCTCCGGCTTCGGGCCCAGCGTGCGGTGTGCTCGTTCCACTATGAACATCGGCGAGAACACCTCCGCTCCCAGCAGCGTTGTAAGCAGATTCTCAACGAAGAGCTCCATTTTACCTGTTTGTGTGGTCCCGGCACTCCCTTGATTCATATGTTTGATCTTCGAGAGCGGGCTTCCAAGTCCTCCGATTTGTCTTGTATGACTTGTAGTATTTTGTCATGTTGCTTTTGAAATTTGTCTTGTTCCGTTTGCGCCTCTTCGATCTCAGTTATGCGCCTCTCCGCCATGTCTATTCTCTCTGCGTCCTTGTCTACCCTCTCGGTCATGCGGTCCATGCGGTAAGATAGGGCATCTATTTTGAAACCTAACGACGCTATGCTCTCTTGGCGGCCCTTTTCCATCGAGACCAGCATCGTTTTAATGTCTGCACAGAACGAGCCTTCAGCTCCTTTTGACTGTGGGTCCGATTCCATTGTTTGCGCCTCTGGGGGTCTGGCGCGACGCTGCTCGAACGGCAACTTGGTTTGGGTCTTGTCACCTTTGCCCATTCTGCTCCCAGGTCTCCGGGTGGTTTCCTCCCCGTACTTTCGCTGTGTCCTGATGGTGTATTGCTATGAGATTATGCCGTTCGTTCTTCCAGCACAAATCCGTCACAATTCGGGACCTACACGCCAGCACCGGCTCCCGAGGTAAGGGTACAGGGCAATCTCTCTCACCGGGCAACACACTCTGCAGTCACCGCTCTTTTAGTCCCCAACTCCGTCATGCCACTCGATCAGCAACCGAGTTCGCCACTACCTATCGTGAAGGTAGGCCTTACTCACTGCTCGTGAGCATACACCGCCTGAAGTTCTCACCACAATGTCGTCGTAGTGGCCGCACCGGGGGGGCGTCCCAAGTCGCCTCTAGTATTCGGGCCTCGGGGGAACTCAGCGCCTCTCTCCTCGTGCTTGGTATTGTATGCGGGGGCACTACAGGCCCACTACAGGCATGTCTCTCTGTGCAAGCGGTGGCTGCAGGGGTTCCAAAAAGTCGGACTCTAGGGCTCCAGAGTAACGTTCTCAAGATGGGTCAGCTGGGTGCTCTGCCAGTAGTTCAGCTGTCGTGCAGGACGAGTTGTAGCTTCCCGCCGGTTATATGATGTTACAACGCATTCCGTTGCAACGCATGCCTTTTCCACGCATGCGATACAACGGAATGCCATTACCACGCATATGGTTTACCACAAAAATGCCTTTACCACGCATAGATTAACAACTTTTTTCGTTGTTTAACTATGCATGATATTGGCATTTTCATGTTAAACCGACTGCATGATTGATTATGTAGTTGAAATCTATACATGTTTTTTTAATTATGCCTAACCTAATACATTATTATAATTAAAAAATGTACTTACATTTTCTTTCGACGGTATTCTCCTTCTTCTAAGTGGTCCTTTCTCTATTTTTGATGGAGTACGTAGACGCACGTACGTAATCACGTCTGTTAGGGAGGCTCTTTCCATGAAGGACAGAGGCACAGAAGAGCGTGTTTAAGGTAAGTTTTCTTTTTTTTTTTGATTAAACCCTCACGTTTGTTTGCTTTTTTGGGGGGGGAGACCCCCCCCCCCCCTTTTTTCCGACCTTTAACTCACATTCCTTTACTACGTTTTTCGTAGTAAAGGAATGCGTGGTAAAGGTTATAGTGGTAACCACGCATTCGTTGTAACGCATGCGTGGTTAGTGCATTCGTGGTAAAGGCTTCGTTGTAGTGGCTGTTTCCCCTTCCCACCACTCCGTAGGGGGGGCCGCGGCGTCTTCCACGTCGGCTCTCAGCCCCCCACCGGTCCGAAGTCGTCACAGCCGGCCGCACGTCCTATCACGCACAGCGGCTGCCGCGGTAACCTGAGGACGGGGACGAGCGGCCTAGGACACCAGCCTTCTCTCACTCGTCGCGTGGGCCGCCGCGGCTCGCAGCGGCTCCGTGCCTCTGGATCCCGGCTGCGGAGGTCTCCGGTCTCGTGTGGCAACCTCCGAGACCCGCTGAAGCCCTCACTAGTAGGATATTTGACGAATAATTAGGGTGTTAGTGCGGAGCGTCTTGATCACGCGTCCGCCATCGGCCGTGGCAAGCTCTTCCCCCCAATATATCGGTTATTACCAGAAGTCTTCTTATAACTTCTATTCTGAATCGGACGTGTTATCTGCGCTTGCAGGGCTCCAGGCTTAAGGTCCATTGTCCGCTTGTTGCCAATGTAGTAATTAAGTAAATAAAAGATGATAGCACGCAAATAAAGTAAAGTAAGTTGCTTTATTCTTCAACGAATTAACACTACAACTTTTAAGCCTGGGCCAATCCGTCTCTTCTTAGAATCCGGAACACGGCCTGTGTTCCAGATTCCAAGTGGACAGGAAGACACCACAGTTGGCTTTATAAAGATCATCAGGATTAGCAACTATTTGAATTCCTCAAAATAGTTTAGCGAAATTATAGACCATTTAAAATTAGTGAATGAGGCCACCTCAGAGACTGTTTTTGATAGAAGAGTCAGATTCAAGATCTAGGATTACGTGAAGTTGACTTTAAAACAAGATACTTACTCAAAATCCTTTACTAATTGTTTAACCATAGGGAAAGAGGTATGCGGGGAAGTCAGGGTCCGTAGGATATCATCATTGAAATGAATAGTTAGTGCGTTTCTTGGCTAATGGATATTCCCACAATTCCTCCTTCTGGTCTAATCAGAGCCTTCTCTGCATCTAGAGACATCCATATGACAGAGATAGCTTTCTTTCTAGCTTTTTCGACCAAGTGGAGCAGTTTGCGCATATTATCATGTGTTTGTCTGCCCTTGATGAATCCCAATTGATTCTGTATTAAGTATCACACAATGTCGTCTATTCCACTGGCCAGAATTTTTGTGTAGATTTTAGCGTCTACAATTAATAACGCTATTGGTCTATGAAAGGTGCTTTATGAAGAGTTATTTTCTGGTTTAAGGAACAAGGAGTCTACAGCCCCACTCATCGTTGACCCTTACCCTGCCCTCAGGCCAGGTCACTCCCCCTCTGTCGCACAGCTCCCGCTGCTGCTCCGTGGCCCTGTGAGGCATGGGTTCGATCCCACATGGCCTGACTGCCACCCGCCTTTCTGTTCTCCCTGCTGCCCAGTGTTTGCTCAGTTTTTGCTGAACTTACTGTTGCTTGTGTAATCTTACTGTTTTGTGCCCTGTTTTTTTCCTCTTTTCCCCCCTCTCCCGCTGCCTCTCGCCCTCCCTCCTTTTTCTTTAACCCCTGCCCATTCCTGCCTCTGATCCCCGTGGCCCCGCCCCCTTTGTCGCCCCTTTGCCGCCCCGCTCCCGCCTCCCAGCTGCTCCTCCCTCCCTCTCTGCCTTATCATGGAGGCCACTGGGCGACAGGAAGAGTGACCCTGACCCTGCCCGCAGGCCAGGTCACTCCCCCTCTATCGCACAGCTCCTCCTGCTGTGCCAGGGTTCCGGCTGATGCTCCGTGGCTTATCATGGAGGCTGCTGCGCGGCTGCGCGCAGCGGGCACACTTCGGCGTGCCTAAGGCAAACCTGGATCCCGCCCAGCACCAGAACCCCTGGACCCCGCGAACGCCACGACACCAGAACTCACTACAATGCCAGCAGCCTCCATGCACTCAACCCCGGCCGAAACCACACCTACTTCCAGGCAGCCCCGAAACTGACCCATGGACCCTTCTCCTGCCGCACCTCCAGCTTCACCTGCGAAAGAACCACCAAACCTCAAAGGACTGGACCCAACCACCTCAGCTGCATACTTCTCAACACCTGCTCCGCACACAAACACGCCATCGAGCTCTGGGATCTGATCGACATCTCCGCCCCAGACGTGCCCTTTCTGACCGAGACCTGGTGGAACGACTCCTCGGCACCCGACATCGCCATAGCCATCCCGGACGGCTACACGATCACCTGGAGGGATCGCGTCAACGGAGTCGGAGGAGGAATAGCCATCGTCCACAAGTCCAGCCTCAAGGTCGCCACCCACGCAGACGACACCCTCAACACCGCCAAACACCTGCACTTCCTGATTCACACCGACCCCAACACCACCCTCAGAGGAACACTCATCTACAGACTCCCGGACCCTGGGCTCAGTTCAGCGACTCTAACGTCGACCTCGCCAGCACCCATGCACTCGCCTCCACAGACTACATCCTCCTCGGGGACCTGAACTTCCACCTCGAGAACAACAACGCCAACTCCGCCACCCTGATAGCCAACCTCGCCAACCTAGGCCTCAGACAACTCGTCACCGTGCCCACCCACACTGCCGGCCACACGCTGGACCCCGTCTTCTCCACAGGCTCCCATATCACCTTCGACCACACCGCCGAATTCCATTGGACCGATCACCGCTGCATCCATTTCACCTTCAAGAAACCAACCACACACCACCGCACCCAACAGCTACCTCGCCGCTGCTGGAGCAAAGTCACTGATCACCACCCTCGCCCAGAACCCACCCACCGACCCCACCAACCCAGATGCCGCAGCCCGCAACCTCAGACAGTGGATCGACGACTGCGCCAACACCCTCGCTCCGCTCAAGAAACCCTCCAACAGCCATGCCAGCAAAAGAGCCACCTGGTTCACCGATGAGCTCCTGACCTCCAAACATGCATGCCGGAAACTGGAGAAGATATGGCTCCACGAATGCACACCGAACAATCACGGAGCCCACAAGGACGCCACACGCAGACATCTCCACATCATCAGATTAGCCAAGAGATCCTCCTTCAAAAATCGCTTGGACATCAACGCACACGACAGAAAAGAGCTCTTCAGCATCGTAAAGGAACTCACCAACCCCAGCGCCAACACCAACGACATCCTGCCCTCACAAGAACTGTGCGACTCACTAGCCATCTTCTTCCACCACAAGATCGCTGACATCCACAACAGCTTCAACACCACGACCACCCTGACTACGCCAGACGCCACCTCCCCTGTGAACACCACCAGCACCAACCGCTTGACCTTCTGGTCCAACGTCAACGACGACACGCAGGATCTCCATCAGACCTGTGCCCACACCACGTATTCAACAAAGCAGAAGCAGCCATCGCACCCTAACTACGGAAGGTCATCAACATCTCCTTCGAAACAGCGACATTCCCAGAAAGCTGGAAGCACGCCGAAATGAACGCCCTCCTCAAGAAGCCTAAAGCGGACTCCAAGGGCCTCAAGAACTTCCGGCTCATCTCCCTGCTCCCGTTCCCGGCAAAGGACATCGAGAAAATCGTCAACATGCAAGTGGCCCGCCACCTGGAAGACAACAGCATCTTAGACCCGTCCCAGTCCAGATTCAGATGCAACCACAGCACCGAGACTGCCCTCATCGCCGCCACAGACGACATCAGGCGCCAACTAAAGAACGGCAAAACATCAGCCCTCATCCTCCTGGACCTGTCAGCCGCCTTCGACGAGGTATGCCATCGCACCCTAAAGACAAGCCTCCTAGAAGCCGGAATCCAAGAGAAGACCCTTGACTGGATCACGTCCTTCCTCTCAGGCAGAACCCAGAGAGTCCGCCTTCCACTTGTCCGATCCGAAGACACCAACATCTTCTACTGCGTCCCCCAGGGCTCATCTCTCAACCCGACGCTGTTCAACGTCTACATGGCCCCCCTCGTACAAGTTACCCGCCATCACGACCTCAACATCATCTCCTACGCCGACGACACCCAGCTCATCCTCTTCCCTCACCAAGGACCCACACACCACCAAAACCAACCTCCACGAGGGAATGAAGGCCGTCGCCGACTGGATGAGGAGCAGCCATCTGAAGCTGAACTCAGACAAGACGGAGATCCTCATCCTCAGACCCACCCCCTCAGCCTGGGACGACTCATGGTGGCTGTCCACAATGGGAACAGCAACAACACCCACCAACCGTGCACGCAACTTAGGATTCATCCTCAACTCCTCCCTCTCCATGTCTCCTCCTCCTGCTACAACACCCTCCTCATGCTCCACAGAATCTACAAGTGGATCCCGACCGAAACAAGAAGAACGGTGACACATGCCGTTGTCAGCAGCCGACTGGACTACGGCAACGCACTCTATGCAGGAATCCCAGCCAAACGCCTCCGCCCGACTGATTGTCAATGTCCCCCGCCGCTGCCACATCACCCCCCACCTGAGAAACCTACACTGGCTCCCCGTCGACAAGAGGATCACCTTCAAGCTCCTCACCCAGGCACACAAAGCACTCCACAACGCCGGACCAGCCTACCTGAACAGCAGATTCCGCTTCCACACCCCCATCCGCCTGCTCCGCTCCGCCAGCCTTGCCCGTGCCACAGTCCCCCGCATCCAACATACGACCTCCGGCAGCAGATCCTTCTCCTACCTCACCGCCAAGACCTGGAACACCCTCCCTACCCACATACGGCAGACCCAAGACCTACTCGCCTTCAGAAGACTCCTCAAGACCTGGCTCTTCGAACAGTAGCAGCACCCCCCTCCCCTCAGCGCCTTGAGACCCTCACGGGTAAGTTGCGTGCTTTACAAGTACTCTGATTGATTGATTTATTGAAGAAATGTTGCTATATTTTGCTACTGTATCAAACAGAATTGTGAGCTGAGGGGCCAGTAAAGAGGAGAATAACATTTCTCCTCTTCAATCAAGATTCAACAAACAGAATGCTTCTAATTTGTCTTCCTCGGAGGGGACAGGCTGGCCCTTTGAGTAAGTTACTTAACTAATCTAATTTTGTTCCTGGTTTTGAGTGCGTTGTCTAGGCAAGAGTGCCACCCCTTTATTCCCTTGATCAAATGTGGTTCTTTTTAAACTTAGCAGCGCCAATTCAGATTTGTTATAATAGCTTTCAATATCAGGAGTGGCCAGTGCAGTTAAGAGCGGTGGGGCTGGGTTGGGGGCGGGGGGGGGGGGGGGGAATTTCGACTGACGGCCACGAGGGAAAATTAAATAAATAAATAATTTTCCCTCGTCGTCTGTTGAAATCCCCCCCCCCCACCTCACTCAGCCCCACCACTCTTACCTGCACGAGCCGTGGCTGTTCAATTTCTCTCAGTGACACCACCCTCCACTGAGTAGGATTCCCTTTATGCTCTTTCTCAGCCACTAACGGTTCAACTTCTAGCACAGATTTTTGCTTATTTTCCACATGTGTAATGGCCGAGAGGATCCCAATGCACCTGCCACTTATAACTGCCTTAAAGATTTTCCAGTAACATGTATGAGTATTATCATCTTACTCATTTAATTCAAAGTAGTCTGCAAAATGGAAGTGTAACTTTTCCTTGAGGATCCTATTGTGCATTTGAGCATTGTTAAAGAGCCATTGTCCTCGTGGGCTCCAACCAATCCATATACAAAATATGCCTCCAAAGGAGAGTGGTCAGGAAAGGTGATGAAGAGGCTTTTAGAATCTGTAAGCTGGGGCAGAAGAGCATTACAAACCAATATGTAAATGAGTCTGGAGTAACTTCTATTGGAGTGTGCATGTGGAATTTTTGAGTCACTTTGTCAGGATCCGGACGCCAGTCTGGATAATGTCAATGATGAAGAGACTGAAAGGCCACAGCATTGATGGTTCTTGTCTGCCAGAGATAAGGGCCACCCCTTTTATTATAAACACAAAAAAACTCCTCGGTCTACAGAAAAATGAAAAGAAGGAAGGGTGCAAGGTAGGGTGACCTAACTGGGTTGGAATATTCCTTTTAAAGGACGATTTCCCTCACCCGCCATAGGTGGCATACTTCATCATCAGGAACCTCCTCGCACCGTGATACCTAGTCATGATGCTGGCTACAAACCCCTTACTGGGATGGAGGAGAACAGTGGATATTTTGAGAGGTATAATAAATACCTTTTAGTGTGCTTGGGTGGTGAGGTCAGCAGAGCGTGAGCAAAAAATAAATGTGATAGTTGAAAATGGCTGCAGTGTACGCGAATACATTTATCGATGCATCTCCGGGCCCGGAAAAAAACCAGGACACTGGAGCAAGAATAAAATCTGCTCAATCATGTCACCAGGATAGGTCAACATGTTTCAGCATATGCGCAGACCTGCTCCTCAGGGATCGGAGCACGGATGGACAGGAGTTGCCGCCAATGATCCTAGTGCAATGCAGATTCATGTGGAACTCAGAGCTAAATAATTCATAGATGATCTGATTGTGGGCCATGGTTTTTGTAAATAGCAGAGCAACTACCATTCTGCGATCTATTGAAGGTCGTTCCCTGAGCCAAGCTTTTGTCTCCATGGGTGCCTATGTCCCTCAGCCGCTATCACTGGTGGGAGTGACGGTGCAAGTTCAATGTAGGTCCCCTCCACATGCCGCATGGTGAATGGGCCTCACCACCCGTCCTGCACCACTTTGTGAAGGCACACTGCCTTACAAGTCATCATGATGACCAGAAGGCCTGAGCAATCACCAATGAAGGAGTCAGGACGCAAGCCAGTTGTTGGCTTGAGGTAGCTCCTCAAGACATTCTGACTGCTGGTCTTAGCGTGCATTAGCACACTGGTCAGTTGGTCTGTGTGCCTGGGCACTCTTCCAGCAGCTCCAATGTGCTTGGGTAATCAGATATGTAGGTGGAATGGGACAACTGGTGAATAGCTGGAGGGCTGGCCCGTGCCGTTAACCCATACTAGTGTCTCCTCCTGCATCACTATGGTGGCTTAACAGTCAAGGAAAAAAGGCACCGTGGACTTAATGATCCTTGGTTACCCATTACTAAACTTCTGGAAGGTGGACAGCACCCTGACACCTTAGAATGATGGGCAGGATGGACATCCCAGCAGGTAACCGTGTGTGACCAACTCAAAGATGCCCCAGTGAAAGGTTCATGAAGACCAGATGGGTGCATGAAGCCTGGTCACAGCCACATTCCACATCCAGGACAGGTGCTGCCAGACCAGGAGAAGTCTGGTACTCCTCCAACACATCGATCTCAGACAAAATGCAGTTGGAGAATGGTGAAAAAAGTACCAATGCCTTGGACTTGGTCCCCTCAGCCAGGGCTCCAGGAACAGGCTGCTGCAGGCTACCCAGAGTGGCGCCAGACGAGGGAGGAATCTTGTGCTCCGCCAGGCCAACCAACTCCAAGTAGCCCCATTGGGATGTTGGTGAAGCCCGCAAGAACCACTGGGCCAGGCCCCCCAGAGCAGGGTTCCTGGCAGAAACCAAAACCAACCTCCCTATCTAGTATATGGAGGAGGCTGAACAGGGAGGAGTTGTGTGCTCTGCCAGGCTGACTAGCAGCTAGAAGCCCCAGTGAGAGGTTAGTGAAGTCCAAAAGGATGTCTGTGGCCTGGTCACCAGGTCCAGGGCTCCCAGCACTGGCCGGAGACACCTTCGATACTCCAGGCAAGGTGGTTACAGAATGGGTAGGAGTCTTGTGCGCCTCTGGGACAACAAGCTCTAAGAAGCCTCATCGAGAGGTCGGTGAAACCAGTGAGAATGCATGGGGACTGGTCCTCCAGGCCAGGACTTCAGGCACTGGCCACAGTCACCTTCCTTACCCAGGTCAGAGTGAGGCCAGAGTCTTTTGCTCCTCCAGAATGGCCAGCTCTAAGAAGCCCCAATGAGAGGGCTGTGAAGCCCACACAGAACCTGAGGATGGGTTGCCAGGGCTCAAGGGACTGGAAAGTGCTACATTCCCTCCTTAGGGCAAAGTCTTGCGAGACCCTAAGTTTAAAAAATGTAAAGACTTCGACCTGTTGCAGCTTATCCGTTTCATGAGCATGTCTTGGCTAAATCATCACCAGTGAGATTTCCTTCTCCGGGCAGATATAGCCAGGGGACGAGTAGAGGTCTGCTAACTCTGAGTCCTGCTCATGAAAACATATTCTTTTTGTACTCAAAACTTCACCTATCAAGCAGGCACAATTATTGTCACACTCACCTATTTTCCTCACAACGATGTTTGACGTTAAATTGATAGCGGTTTCTTTCAAATCTTGCTGTATGACAGCTATAAAATGGGGTTTGACATATGGAGAGATAATGATAAATTATAAAAATAACAGAACACCATTGGTATTCATATGTGATGTGTCACATAAAATGTTGAAAGCCTATGCATAACAACTTGTAGGACTGTGATCCAATCCACCGTCCCTTATATATGAAAGTTGTAAAAACGATAGTCTTGTCCTTATGGTGGTGTGCTAACCAGAACCCCTCTTGCGCAAAAGGCCAAAAGAAAGTGCTAACAGCGACTATGGAGAAGAACCTTTGAAGGAATGGTATATTTGGTGTCTAGAAACTGTTTTTGTCTTTTAGGCTCTTCGCTATATACGTTGTTATGGATTCAATTTAGTGTTTGGATATTTAGTACAAATCTGAGTACAAGCTCCAGCTCCAACACCCAGTACCAACTGTAATGTAAAGAATAAGGTTTACAATCAGATTTACTTTGAATAAAAAACAATGAGCTTGTGCACTGTTGCTTTAATGTTAGTTATCCCTTTGTCCCAGCAGTTTTTTGAAATTCTGCTGTCTCTTCTCTCATGGCTACTCTGAGGTGCCTTGGAAAAAGTTTCTGAAGCAGTTCATAATACTCAGGGTAAAGAGCAACAGTGGTTCAGAACTCTGAACACGGCTAACATGTGACACAACAGTATGTGCTCTTTATACAACATTCTCATCTGCAGAGAGGCAATACTGGCGACCTGCGCTGCAATGATTTGTAGCGGTGCTTCAGTTTCTTGGACAACTAGGATTGGCTGTCAGAGCCCTTGTTAGAACTCTCTAGGATCAGAACAAAGAATACTATCTTAACTTTACTGTAATACTAGAGACAAGTTGACATAGTCACAGCAAACGCTATGAAAAGAATCGAAATGCTGCAATCCACTCCCATTACTGGGGCAGCATTAATCAGGATAAACTGAATAGTTCTGCAGCTGCGAAACAAATTGGTAAATGTTATTCAGTTGAACTTGGCTTGTGCTCCGGATGTCAGTCATCTGGAACATATGACAACAATTATTCGATTTGCTTAATTTAGACAGACAGAACTAAGCACTCAGAGAGCCCATAGTGAACAATCCTTCCCAGGATTCATTCCCAGGATTAATGCCAGATCATAAATCCATTGTTGCCGGGCTTACATAATAGACTCTTGGAGCAATACACATTCTGATAACGTGTTACGTATTGAAAGGTTCAGAGTTAAACAGTGGTTCAAACAGGAACATGAAGCACTGTACAGAAAAAAATATCTGAATTTGACAGGACAGCATCCTGTCACTTACCATGCTTAGTCGCTGGATATAGTAGTGAATGATACTTCTTTGACTTGAAAACTGAGCATTGTTTTCATCTAATGATGATTTTAGCAATAAATAGTTTGCAACCAGATACTTTAACTTAAGAAGTGGAGTTCTGTAGTGATGCCTGCGAGTATAAAAACATGTGGGCACATTTTAAGATCTGTAGTGCATTAAGGGAGTACTGATGTACATAACCAACCCAGCTGGGGAGTCTTTGCCTAACACCAGTTCTCAGCCCATTTATGGCTCCGAGTTGGGAAATGCATGACATGGACATCAGTCTCAGATCATGTTTTGAAGCGGTCACTAGACATGGGCAGACATTTGGCAAAAGAAATGAAGAGCTTCAAATGTCTGTGTGCCACAGTGATAATGATCAACATACTACATGAAATTACTGATGCAAATTCAGTGTAGGGACTTCCTGTAAAATACAGTTGATGCTTTGGGCAAGTTCAAAACGTTCTTGAATGACTACTGCTCTGGTGAGCGTTTCCAGGAAGAGGGGAGAGAAGCAACAGGGTTGGCACTTGGAATAGAAACTGAACCAGAGCTCCCTGTTCACCCACTCTTCAGCTATGAGAGAGAAGATGAACCAGTTTGAGGATTGGAGGAACAGTTCCGCATAGGTCCTTTCAAGACTGTGTTTGTTGGAAATTACATGGAACCTGTCACTGACACGTTTGAACATATGCAAAAGCATAGTGAATATCTCCAGTTGTTTTACTCTAGCATGAGGGATAGGAATATTGACAACATAATCTGAAATACTCTATGGATCTTCAGGAACTTCTTACCGGTGATGCAAATTTGAACATAAGAAACATGGAGGATTATATAATAGTTATAATGAACTTACAGCTTCAGCTGGCATTGTGAAAACAAGCAAATAGCATCTTAAGTGCTGGAACATGAATATGCAGATTTGGCAAATTTTTCCTTTGCCAGTCACAGTGACTTCTGGTGAGAGCTTTTCGAGCCTTAAAATCATATAGAACTGCATTTATCCTGCAATATCGCAGGAGAAAATAGTAAGGATTGATGTGCTGTCAGTTGAAGGTGACCTTGCTAATGACAATGACTTTCTGCAAATATTAAAGACTTAGGGCCATATGTAGGAAGCCTAATTGCGCTCGCAAATGCTGAAATTCGCAGAATTTCAGCATTTGCGATCGCAATTAGGGCAGTGTGCTATGTAGCACACAAAAACCCACATGCAAAATAAGGAATCACAAAATTTGCGATTCCTTATTTTGCAATTGCATTTAAGGAATCGCAAATTGCGATTCCTTACATGCAATGTAGGAAGCACCCAAGTTGTGCGAATTTTGGTTTAAGGAATCGCAAAATACCACCAACTTCAGATTAGTGGTAATTTGCGATTTCTTTGAAAAATGCAGTTTTTGGCATTTTTCAAAGTGCCATGTGGGCCACATGTGCATACATTTTAAATGCATGGGTTCAAAAGGGTGTCCTATTGACACCCTTGCAACCCTGAAATTGCATTCTCAATTTCCAATTCTCTAATTGAGAATCACAAATTGAGAATGTCTTCCCATTCATTCCTATGGACCTTCTAGCCCATAGGAATGAATGAGAAGGTATTCCTTATTTGCGAATCTCAATTTGCGATTTACAAATAAGGAATAAGTGGGATTCGCAAAAAAATTTTGCTAATCCTACCTACATTGCGTTTTGCGATTCTCTAATTGCAATTCCCTAAAATTCGCAATTTGAGAATCGCAAAACAAAAATTACCTACATATGGCCCTTAGAAAAGTACAAAAGTTCAATTTGTTTACACATTTAAGAATCAGTTTGTTTGCACACTGTTAATGGCGTTTATGAATATGAAGTTATGTTTTGTTATTGAATTGTGTATAGCGCACGATTACCCTAGGTCGTCTTAGCGCTAGTGTTAGTGCAGCCTTCTTATAATGATAGAGCACAGGATGGATATAAACAGAGCGAATCTGTTGGGGTGGATTACTGAAAAGGTGGGTTTTTAGGTTTTTCCTAAATATTAGGAGATTGGATTGTTCTCTGAGATGAGAGGGGAGAGAGTTCCACCATTTAGAGGCAGAGTAAAGAAAACGTCTTCCTCCCCATTGAGATCTTTTTATTCTTGGCACACAGACCTGCCTGGCAGTACTCTACCAAAGGGTGCGAGAGGGAGTGTACCAGTGAATTGCTTAAGCAGCATTAACAACCATGATGTCTAACTAGGCGTTCTTGTTGCCAATTTTAGGTTGACGGGGACATATCCATAGCTGATCTAGAAAGGAACTCTGACAATTAGTTTCCATTGGCTTTTTGTTTTGTCACTTATTTTCTGGCGTTCCATTTGATGATTTTATCTTTTTTACTCCATTCAACTAGTCTTTGTCAACCCCATGGAGCACTCCCCGTTAACCATCTCTCTGATTGGCTCATTTTATCCTTTTCAGAAGTGTCTGTTTTTTGGGAACATTTTTAACTTTTTCTAAAAGCACTCACAAGAATGCATGTTACCCTGCTGTCTGTTTTCCCACTTCTCCCAGTATATTTATTTTCATAACATTATAAAAATGTCATTTTCCACAACTTTGTCCTTGAAGGCACTTAGGTCTGCTGTCCATTTTATACAGTTTCTCACTTGGAGCTGCTCTCTCATGCTCTTTAACTCCACAGTGTGCTTTCTCTTGTTTCTTCGCTCCCACTGCCCCTTGCTGCTCTGTCTCCGTTTGCTTCCCTCTCCGCACTCTCCTTGTTGCTTCCCATACATGCATCCTCCATGTCTCTTCCGCCTTGCTCTACTTTTGCTTCCCCACTCTCCGAGTTGTTTCCCCTATCTGCATTCTTTTCCCCCACATGCCCGAATAGGTGAACAAAAAGTAAGAAAAACATGGGTCATTTCGCAGGGGTGCGTGCTCCTACAAAACGATGCAACCAGCCACATAGGCTTTTTTCCCCGTTTTTTAGGTCTCTCCTGAGACATTTAGTCAGTGGCTTTTAAAAGTGCCCCCAGAGGCTTTTGCAGGCCTACAGCTTGCCTTCACGAGCTTGTGCACGTGCACAGCTGCCATCTGTGCTTTTATTGCTGTAATCAGGCTCCTCTGCTTGCACTACCCCCCACCTTTTCCCTCTCGCTCCTGGTCAGCTTCATTTGTGTCTTCTAGCTGTGAATCATGCTTCTCTGCCCGCACTCCCCCTCCACTTCCTCAGTTTCATTTGTGTCTTCTATCACTGTGAATGCTCCTGCTTCCACCAGGCACACACACCATAAGTCGTCAGCGCACGCTTTCACCAGGCACACACTCCACCAGCGGTCAGTGTACGCTTCCACCAGGCACACATACCACCACCTGTCAGTGCACACTTTTAGCAGGCCCACACACTACCAGCCGTCACACACCACCAGCCGCCAGTGCACACTTTCACCAGACCCACTCACACACCACCAGCCGTCGGTACATGCTTTCACCGGGTACACGCACCACCAGCCGTCAGTGCACGCTTTTCCCAGGCCCACACACCACCAGCCGTCAGTGCACGCTTCCACCAGGCACACACACCACCAGCCCTCAGTGCACGCTTCCCCCGGGCACACACACCACCAGCAGTCAGTGCACGCTTCCACCAGTCACACACACCACCAGCCATCAGTGCACGCTTTCACTGGGCCCACACAGCACCAGCCGTCAGTACATGCTTCCACCAGGCACATACACCACCAGCTGTCAGTGCCCGCTTCCACCAGGCACACACACTACCAGCCCTAAGTGCACGCTTCCACCAGGTACACACCACCAGCCGTCAGTGCACGCTTCCACCAGGCACACACACCACCAGCCATCACTGCACGCTTTCACCAGGCACACACCACCAGCCGTCAATGCACACTTTCACCAGGCACCCACACCACCAGCCGTCAGTGCACGTTTTCACCGATCACACACACCGCCAGCCGTCAATGCACACTTTCACCAGGCACACACACCACCAGCCGTCAGTGCACGCTTCCACCAGGCACACACACCACAGCCGGCAGGGTACGCTTCCACCAGGCACAGACACCACCAGCCATCAGTGCACGCTTCCACCAGGCACACACACCACCAGCCATCAGTGCACGCTTCCACCAGGCACAGACACCACCAGCCGTCAATGCACACTTTCACCAGCACACACCCTACCAGCCATCACACACTACCAGCTGTTGGTGCATGCTTCCATCAGGCACACACCACCAGCTGTCAGTGCACGATTTCACCAGGCAAACACACCACCAGCTGTCGGTGCACGCTTTCACCGGGCTCTCACACCACCAGCCATCAGTGCACGCTTTCACCAGGCACACACACCACCAGCCGTCAGTGCACTCTTCCACCAGGCACACACACCACCAGCCATCAGTGCACGCTTTCACCAGGCACACACACCACCAGCCGTCAGTGCAGCAGGCAGGCTCTTCTCAGTGTTTCTTGGTAAATATGTGTTCGATGCCTGGGAGGGAGTGGGTCGCTTTTCCTTAAACCATGCTGAGTATGCAGGTGCAGTGCATGAACTCCTGTGTGAGTGAGTCATGCTGCCTGGGGCTCACTCACTCCACACTTGTAAATTGCACCTGCACCAGGCTTTTTCTCATTTGCAAAGTTCGGCGCATGCGCACAGCTAGGCAGCTCCCACACCCCCAGGAATGACTGCTTCCTACAACCAGAATGGAAACAACATTCAGAGCAATGAAAACAAGTTATTTGATGCAAAGAACTGTCAACAAAAACCATGTCCAGCTATTGTAGATCTGGTAACTTAAACAAAACAGCAACAAAAAACAAACAAGCATTGGCACAACCAATAGGTCTCGCTGTTTGGACCCTATAAGTATTTAGTCAGGCAGCAGAATATCCTTGGTGCAACAACACCAACTGTTGCATGGCTAAACACTCATAAGGTCCCAAATACGAGACCTATTGGCTATGACAATGCTTGTTTAGCCATGCTGCAAGCAAAATCACTTTGCCCCAAAGGTAAAACCTCAGGAATGGTGATTCGTAGCCTCTACTTATTTATTGTTTTATTTCATCTAAATTCTTGCCGTAGTGATGTCGAACTAGTGCTTTTTTAGTAGTGTCTAACCAGGAGAGATTTTTTTTCTTATTTATTTTTACATCTTTCTTGCTTTGTTCGCTATTTCAGGCGCTGTATTATGCTTTGTGAATGAAAATCATAAAACTGTGACAGAAAAAAACGGTATGACTCTGAGCTCTGTAACTGGAATGGAGCAAGACTTAATTGAGCATGCATTGTAGTGCTGCAGAATTTACAGTTTTCTGAATGTCACATCAATCAGTGGCAGTTTTGACTAAACTCAAACATAGTGTAGAGGACATAAGAGCAGTCTTTCTCTGTGACCAGAAAGAACAGATCCAAACCATAGGTCTCAAGAGAGCTGCTTTCTGTATACCTCCGTGCAGAACAAGCCCGAACTGGAAAAGTCAATTTCGAACAGCTAACAACCGTACCATGCAGTCTAGTGTTGCCTTCTGTGCAACGGTCATGCAAAGTGTAGCTGCCCTTTATCAGGTTGGTAGTGCATTCTGCTTCTCTCCCTGCAGCCTAATAGTAGTGCCATGCAATGTTTTCCTGTAGCTTGATGGTAGAGCAGCCTGTGCTTGTTTTAAGACTCAGTCACTGCTTTAAGCTCCTGGTCCTGTGACTCAGGGATAGAGAATTGCGGTCTGAGCATTATTTGAGAGAAACGTTTGGCTAAACATTGATGCCACAAACTGTGCTAGTGGAGGGTTTGCTCACTACATAAAATGCAGGCGATCAGTGGGCTAGTTACATTAGCCTCTGAGTTTGCTGCTCTTCGGGGCACACGCGTAGGTATCAGTGGTACAGTCAGTGTAGTGTGGGATGGGGCCCAGCCTGCCTGCACCAGCTGCAGTTATATCAGAAGTTACCCACTCTGAATTTTTTTTAACACGACTTTGTATGTATTCCTTGCACAGGGTGGGTAAGGTATGGAAAAAGAAAAGGGAGACATAGAGAAGAAAGAAGAAAGGGATGAAAGAAAAGGAGAAAGTGGGGGAAGAAAAGGAAGGAAGGGAGGGAAAGAGGGAGGGAGCATTTGGTGCAGTTAATATTAGTGCAGCAAATTCAGTGACACGGGCCTAAACTGTGAGAGACCCACTGAATCCTATTTATGTCTGCAGTGTAAAACTGGCCTAGGGTGAGTGGAAGCCCATTTTTCTGCTATCATTGTGACCCATAACAACCAAGCTGCGCCCCTGGTCTCAAAAATAGTGAAGTAGCTCAATGGGTTCAAGCCAGGCTGCCATCTGAAACCAATAAAAATAGGGGAGAGGATTTGGCCCAAGGGCTGGAGTGGTCGACCTCGAAGGTGGGGAAACAGGTTTGTGTCTCAGCAAGGAGGCTCAACATCCTGTGATTCTGGGTAAATCGCTTAATCTCCCCTGCTTAACAAGTCTGTCTGTAACACGCGCTTGTGTAAAGCTCCCTGGTACTTTCGGGTCGAGTTCGAGCTATATAAAACTTTTTTTTTAAATCCCCTTCGACGCAGAAAGAACACCTTCTTCACTTTGGCCTCCACAAAGAGTCTGTATATGAGTTAGACAAAGGGCAGCCACCCTGGTTCTGGTGCCTCCGCTTGACACCTCTTCACAACCTTCAGGCCAGCCCATAGGTATGAATCGTATAAGAGCAGTTCGCCCCTTCCTCGCACTTATTCTACCCTCCGCCCTTCCGTGATTTTGATTATCAACCCTGGGAGTTCAAGTATTCTGCCTACACGAGCTGTCAAGCCTCGTGTGACCTTTGAAGAATACCACTTTGCCCAGTGGGGAGTTTGTTCAGGGTCTGATTCGTTGCTGCTGTGAACAGATGCACAAAAGTTTGCTGCACGTTGCCCCACAACAGCAGCGCTCTCTGCTGTGGTATTTACAGCCCTCGGTGAGAGTGGCACTTGAAGGCAGACACTTCACTTTATCATATTTACTTGGGATACTTAAACACGTCACTAGGCGTAAAAGCCAGCGGGATTATAGGCTACTGTTTTACAAGCTTTTCAAACGTGTGTACGAGAAGGTGCTTGCTTCAGAAGAATGGCTACAAGATGAGGACAGGGCCTACTTCAAAGGCTTCTGTGCACTTGGACTAATAGTTCACGGGAAACGAACCCCACCCTGGGATGGTTACTCATTGAAAGGGGAAACTCAGCTACTTGAGGCCTTCAACAATCAAAAACGACATGGAAAGGAACACCCTGGAGCTGATAAATGTTTATGTCACCAGACCTTTCTTGGAAAAGTTATTTACCTGTTTTGTTTCCTTTGCTCAGTTTTGGAAACTCCCTTATGTCCTGAAAGGGTTACAGGAGGACAAAAGTTCAGGAGAGAGTGGGGAAAGATAGAGAGACACTGTGGTAACTCACAACACTCATAGCAGCCTTTTAGAAAAGGCAACATGTGCAACGTGTAAGTAGGGAGATATCCCAGCTGAAGACGAGAATGATTCATGATGGAAATGATCATCTTGTGCATGGATGTTCCCAGATTGTTGTCCTCTTCTGCTAGACTCTCTTTTGCTGGCCATAGGAGTCTGCACACTTTACCCCTGCCAACAAGTGGTAGAGTGCTTGAGCTCTTTTCTCTAAATATGTTAGAATTGGCTTTCCCCAAATTGGTATATTGGCTTTCCCCAAATTGGTATATTTAAAAAAAAAAACTCTTTTTATGACAAAATAGCAAAAAACAAAACAAAGGAGCATCAGGTGAACCACAATCTTCTTATCATATAGGTCCGCGTGCCACATGTACAGAATCACTTGCAAGTATTTGCATGCAGTGGGATCATAGGGATTCTTGCGCCTCGGATTCCGCTCGTGGCTCCGGTGGCTCAAAAATCGCTCCACGGTGGTTGTTCCACTCCCCCCAAACCTTCTCCCATTTCCCCGGGCACCCTCTGGCTACATACACAGACTTTTCCCTAAACATACACCAGTCTAAGTCTTTAGCCCATCTGGAGATTCGAGGCGGCTGACTCGCACCCCAAAGCTGAGCAATATTTCGTTTAACCACCATGTACGTGAGCGTGACCCACTGCCTCTGGCACACACTTAGATCTGTGGGTTCCCACACATTCAGTAGACACCTCCGAGCTTCTGGACGTATATCCTCCCCCAATACCTCTTTCATTGTGTTGTGGATTTTCGTCTAGTACACCTGAATTACCCCACAATGCCAAAGAATATGCATGAAAGTACCAGACTCTCCACACTCCCTTCTGCACTCTCCACTCGCCCCATTCGCACCAACTGGGGTCCGGTAATATATGATCTATGCAAGATCTTTAGCTGCACCAGTCGGAGCCTCATCTGAATCGCCACCACCTTTGGGGAGGAAACTGCCTCCACCCAATCCTCGTCATCTAATTCCAACCCTTCTGTATTCCACTGCATTCTAATACGTCCCAACGGGTCCTCCATATTGTTAACTAACTACCTATATATTAAGGAGATCGTCTTCTTGGGTAGGTGCCCATCAAGTACTCGATCTTCAAGAGGAGAGGCTTCCGGGAGCGTGGCCCCCCTGGGTACATGGGTAAGGAGAGCGTTCCTCACCTGTCGATATTGATAGTGTTCATTGTCGTGCATACTATACTGTTGCTTAAGAAAGTCAAAGGTATGCATCTTGTCTCCTCCCCAAACATCCTTTATCTGGGTCATCCCTATAAGATCCCACTTATCAAACCCCTTGGTTTTCCACAAACTCCTGAGTCTCTGCGAATTAAACAGTGGGGTTGCCAATGTCAATCTTCCCTCCCACCCTAAATATCTATTAGCAGCGTGCCACACCTGCACAGCATGTGCGGTTGGGCCCGTTAACACGAATCGCCCTGGCTTAGCGTACAAAGCTCTATTAATGTCTCCACCTGGCGCTAGCCCGCGATCCATGGTGTATCCCGGGTCCCCGGGGGGACCATGGACAACATGGTTCACAAATGCTAATTGCGACGCCCAATAATACTTTCGTAAATCTGGGAGTCCAATACCCCCATCATACAACAGGAGGGTTAATTTGATGGAGGCTATTCGGGGTCTGCCGTCCCAAAGAAGCTGTCTCTGAAGCGCCTCGAATTCTTTAAAATAAGAGACTGGCACCGGGTTCATTGAATTCTGTAGCGCAAACAGAAATTGCGGGAGGCCATCATCTTAAACAGCGTCGCCCTTCCAAGCAATGATAGCGGAAGGGCTTTCCAGCGTTCCACATCTTTCTTAAACCTGTTTAAGGAGGAGCCCAAATTATTGGCATACCTCAACTTCGGGTCCAGCGTTATCTAGAGGCCCAGATACTTAAATCCTACCGGTTCAATATGAATAGGACACGATTGCGGAATACCGGCGGTTCGCCCGCTAAGACAAAAAGCACAGACTTCGTCCAATTGATAGCAAATCCGGAGTACCTACCAAAAATGGCAAGCACATCTAGGAAACAAATCAAACATGCCCTGGGGTTGGTAAGATAGAGCAGAATATCGTCGGCATACAGTGACAATTAATCCTCCCAATCTGATGTCCACCGCAAGCCCTGTATTGAGCGATCCTATCTGACCCTCGCTGCCAGTGGCTCCAGGGCCAGGCTGAAAAGTAGCAGGGACATACATCTCTGTCTCGTGCCCCTGTCCAGTGAAAAATCGTTTGATCTACACTTATTAACTACCACTCTGGCCAGGGGATTAGCGTATAATAGCCGCACGCATCCGATAAACTCTCCTCCAAAACCCAGCTTCACCAGAACCGCAAACAGATAGTTCCATCCAACCCGGACAAACGCCATTGTGGCGTCCAAAGACACTAGGACCGTCAGCTCCTGTATCTTCGAGGAACCTCCAAGAATCCCATGCAGCCTCCGCAGGTTCAGAGCCGTATTACGGCGCGGCGTAAAGCCGGACTGATCAGAGTGTATGAGGGTTGTGACTACCTTGACCAATCTGGTAGCCAACAATTTTGCTAAGATTTTGGGCTCTGCATTAAGAAGTGAAATGAGCCTATAGGAGGAGCAGTGTGTCCTGGGTTTACCTGTTTTATGAATGACCACTATATTTGCCACACGCTGGTCGTATGGGAGCTGGCCCCTCTGCTTACTCTCCAGGTACATGGCTCGGATATAAGGGGCAAGTTTCTGAGCATTCAACTTATATAACCCTATCGGTATCCCATTAGGACCAGTTGCCTTGCCGGATTTTATCCCCCTGATTGCCACCGCTACTTCATCATCCATGAAGGGGAGTCTAAATAACTCTTATCCTCATCAGATAACCCTGGCATGACAATATCTTTGATCATGTAACTATTCTCAGCCTCCTTGAACCCTCTTCCGGCGGTATATACACCCTTGTAATATGCTAGAAATGTGTCAGCCACCGCCTTTGGGTCCGTAACTATGTCCGAGTCAGTCCCCTCTATCTCAGGTACCAGCCTTGATGCCCATTCCTCGCATTCAAGCCACGCAATCAATTTACCGGCTTTGTCTCCATGTTCATATATCCGGCTCTGTATGGCCTCATTTTGAGCTATCGCTCTATCTCTAGCTAAGCCTTTATATTCATTCTGACATAGCTTCAAATGGTGGATGTCCTACGGTGCTGAAGTTCTAGCCACCCTCTCCTCTAATCTCACCACTTCTGCCTCCATCTTAGTCACCTCAGCCTGACGTTTCCTCTTCTTCCCCGCTAAAAAAGATAGGACCTCTCCTCTTGCTACTACTTTGTAAATTTCCCAAAGAGTTTGCGCTGATTCAACAGTACCGACATTTTCAATCTGACATCTGAATAACCTCCTTCTTAGTGGCCGGATCCTTTAATTGCCATGCACTGATAGGAGCCACTCTGCCAACCGCCGGCCGTCCAAACGCGAGCTGTAACCACAGTGGAGTGTGATCAGATATACCTCTACCAAGATACCGTACCTCCTGAACAGTGGCTGCCATAGCCGCCAGCAGCAATATGTAATCTAGCCTGGACAAGCTCTTGTGCGCAGCTGATATGTGGGTTAAATGCGTCCGCGTCGGGTTACGTACTCGCCAACTATCTACCAGTCCCAATGTCTCAAGGAAGTTCGAGAGCCATCTTTGCGATGGTTGAAGTACTCGCGGTGGGGTTCTATCGGCCTCTCCATCTAGCACCGCATTAAAGTCGCCCCCCAATACCAATAGGCCCAGGGGCAATGTAAGAAACACATGCAAGCACGAATTAGCCTCTTACTTTGGATTAGCTACACTTCTTGGCCATTCTGTACATCTTAGGAACAGGACATTATATACTCCTTGTATTTTCATCTTGTTACACTCCAAAATTCTTAACAGCCTTGAGGAAGTTATGGTACTTATTTAGTACTAACGAAACATGTGTCGGCTGTCTCCATTGTGATGCAATTTTGAATAAATGGAATGAAGATTTTCAAACTTTGAGGATACTGATTTATTCTTCCTGTCTCGAACAAAAAACTTCTTGTGATTCCAATATTAGAATGGACTGTATGGTGTTTGTTTAAAACTAATGTGGCTATCATATCACTGCTTTATTATTGCAATATAGGATGGTGCACGCTTGACACAGTTTTTTCTTATATATATATGTTGAGTTTGTTTACTTAACATTTGGTCACCCCTGGTAGTGAGTGACATGGGTTTTTGTTGCATTATCATATAAAATTTACACTTTTTTGTCCTGTAACCAACTTTTATACATTCTCATTGTGATTGTGCGGATATTCCTCATAGGGGAACACCACTACCTTTTGTCTTTATAATAAGAAACCCAGTACTCAGATCTCAAAAGGTATCGGAATGTTAACCAGGCGGCACATACATTGACAAGAAGGTAACCATCCTACCCCATAATTGCCCCGACATACCAACATACCTACCCCTCTGATCCAACAATGTTGCCTTTATTGCCATAGGAAAGGAATTCTTCACCAAAACTCCCACCCCTCTGGACCCAGTTGTAAATCCAGCATGCGCCACTAACTTATAGCCCCCTTTATGGAGGGCCATGCAGCGGTTACACCACAAGGTGAGTCTCTTGCAATAGCGCCACATCTGGGGTGTGCCTTCTAATGAGCTGATTAACCATCCCTCTTTTGATCCTGTCACCCAGACCATTCACGTTCCAAATTAGTACCTTCATCCCGATCCCTGACTAGCTGGCGACATCGGACCCGCACAACAAACCTCTAATTACCACATTCTCACCTGATGCAAAAAGAAAAAAAGAAAAGAAAAACACACCATAAAACCACCTCTCCATCTCCTAACAAAAGGAAAAAAAGGCAAAGAAAACAACAACTGTGCGACAACATTCCCGTCCCTCCTCCCCCCACCCTGCACCCCTGCTCGCGGCTTCCGCCAACCTCGAACTCGCAGTGTCCCTGTCGCCCCATTTTCTAACTAATCAACAATCTAAAAGTAGATCTGAGGAGGATGTCAGAACCCCATATCCCCATCCCCGCCCACAGGATGTCATGCCTAGGGCCTATTATAACTCATATTCTCAAAGGGCATGCCCAAAAAAATGTCTCGTACGCGCCCCCCCTCCTCCACAAGACTGTACATCACAATACAAGACAGTACTCATCATTCCTGTTCCAGTGTGCCGTCTCCGTCCTCACCACTCTGTCCCCGGGGCTCCCCCCAGGGGGAAGTCTCTCCAACAAGGCTGAAGCAATTTCAGGATTGTCGAAGAACCAGACCTTTCCTTCATCCTCAACCCTTAACTTGGCCGGAAACATCATGGCATACTTCAAGCCTCTGTCTCTGAGTCTTCTCTTAACGCCGAGGAAACTTTGCCGCTGCCTCTGGACCATCTGAGTGAAGTCCGGAAAAAAGGTGAGGGTGGAATTTTCGTATTTCAGGGGGGCTCCCGATCTGCAGGCCTGCAGGATAGCGTCTCTGTCTCTAAAGTTAAGCACCCTCGCAATAATTGGACGAGGCAGGGCCCCAGGCCTTGGTCTTCCTCCCGGGACTCTGTGGGCCCGCTCTTTCGTGAAGAAGTTCCCCAACCCTTAAGGTTTCAGATGATTGAGGATAATGTCTTCCACAAAGAGGTCAGGGGTCAAAACCTCAGCTTTCTCCGGAACGCCAATAATATGTACATTGTTCCTCCGGGCCCTTCCTTCATATTCCTTTAGCTTGCGGCTTGCCAAGTCACTAGAGGCTTTAAGATTCTGAGCCTCCTGCTGCAGCTGCGATACGTCATCTGTCAAGCTAGTAGTTTTGATATCTAGCGACTTCACTTTCTCACTTGTTTTGGTGAGATCGGCTCGAATTAGGTTGACCTCTATGGTCACGGTGTCCAACTTGTGATCCAGCGACTCCATCTTCTGCCCAAGAGAAGTCTTAACCCCAACTATGGCAGCCATAACATCTAGCAGTGTGGGTTCCGATGCAGGGCCAGTAGACTCTCCCCTCCCATCCTGTATTTTCCCCAACCCAGGAGGTGAGCCCCTGGGCTGCGTATACCGGTCTAACTTATTAGCTTGGACGTAGCGAGACCCCTTAGTTGGCCTGGGCTGCTGTTTCTCACCCTCAGGTTTAGTCGCCATCTTGATTCTTCACTCGGACGACTCTGAGCCTACTACCACTTCGGCCACGCCAATAGTCCACCAGCCAACAAGTATGACCAAGACTCCACTGATCCAGTCTGTTTGGTTTAACCCCTGCATATACTCCAGGCCATCTGTACCCGTCTCAGGCGTACATAGTCAGCCCCACCGCCTGGGGGCCACTTCACCACTGCAGACCCAGATCTCGCAGCCCACCGTATCCAGAGCCTGTACTTGGGCCGCGTGTTGCTCCTCTTCTCGATCCCCAATTCAATCCAATACACCTGTAGACCGCTCCTCTGCGTCTCCTTTGGCTTCAACACTATGCACCCACACCGTGATTCATGTATTCCTATGTGGACCACTCGTTTGGAGCCGCTCCCCTTCTGCTCTTTTATTATGTCTGCCGCCAACTGCCTCCGTCTCGCCACGCTATTGAGTGTCTTCTCCTCTCCCCCCCACGCCGCACCCCGTCCGTCAAGTGACCACCTTCCTGGACAGGCGCCAACCTGGGGTATACTCTCTGCGTTCAATTAGCGCACAACTCAAGTCTTCTTCTTGCCCTGGGGGGGTGGCGTGAGCAGGGGGAGGGGGCCAACAAGTGTCTCTCACCATTCACTGATGCGATGCCTGCACAGTGGACGCGGGGCGAGCAACGTTGTGTAGGAACCCAAGCTGTGGGTTCGGGCTCCAAATGCCAACACCAGGCTCCAGTGTTTCTTTGTAGCACTCTGCCCTCACAGGGGCTGCGAGTTTCTGAGGCGTCCCTCCAGGGTACTATGCTTCCCAGCTGGAGTTAATGAAGCATGCCCAGCTTTAATAGGATTGCCTATGCACCATTGCAAGGAGTTTGGCCCCTGCAAAAATCAATATTGTTGGTGGCATGCGAGGCCCCTTGACATCCATGTGGGCACCACAATGTAGAGCTCCTCCGACGTCCGCCCCGACCACACAGCATTACTTCACGCTCCAGCCCGGGCCGGTCATCTCCCGGGCTCCGCCGAAACCAAGGAGCCAAACTCAGTAGGATAAGGGGGGGAAAACTCCTCCACACCACCCTGACGTGCCCCCCCAATATCGCCGCAGTCGCGATCTGGTATCCTCTGCCCCGGTGTCACCGCCCCGGGTGTTGCACTTGCGGCCGGCCACCGCCACCACTCGAGCGCCCCGGCTCCGGTAGCCCACAATGTCCAAACTTTCAGGGTGCGCCGCTTCGGCCCTGGACCTCGTAGCGGGCCAGGAGCGGCGTCGGAGCGCACCACTTCACCTCCGCCAGCCGATACGCTCCTCGGCGCCTCAGGATGATTGCCAGGATTGTCGGGCGAGGCGCGGGTCCCACGGAGCTACTGGCCTACGCGGCCATCTTCGATGCTCGTGTTGCTCCTCCTCCCAAATTGGTATATTTAATTTGCTTGTAAGTATATGGTACAACGGTGCCCATGGCCTGTAAATTAAATGTTACTAGTGGGACGTAGCACTCATTGTGCCACCCACTAAAGTAGAACTGGAAAATATGTCTCTAGGTCTGACCCTACAGCCTGGGTGTGCAGTTTTATACTGCCATTTTGACCAGGCAAAACAAACCTTTTGCCAGGCCTAAATCTTGCTTTTTAATATTTTAAGTCACCTTGAGGTAGACCTTAAACCAACATAGCGCCTGATGAATAGTATATAAAAAGTAGGGCATGTATATTTAATGGTTTACATGCCCTGGCAGTTTTTGACTGTGCAAGACAGGCTCTCCCATAGATAAACAGCGTTTGACTCTATTACTTTTAATAAGTGCTAAATTCAGTTTGGGAATAGGTAGAAAAATAGTTCAAGGACTTTAATAGCAATGTATATTTGAAATGACTGATCAAGTTGATTTTTTATTTCTACTTTCGGAATGACCCTTTTAGAAAGTTTTCATTTTCCAGCTTAAAACCAAAAGGCTCTCCTGCAAGTGTCAAGCTGCCACCTGACCTATGATGGCTCCTGTTTAGTTAGATGTGTATTGGTCTCAGAAAAAGGGACAAAAGGCTCTTGTTGTGGGGAGTGGGACTCCTCCCTTGACAGGATGGTCTGAGGCTGCGCCTAGCCCCTTTCTGAGCTTCAAATGATGCCTACCATGCCACTGGCAGGTGAAGCTCACACCAAAGGCTGCCTCCCCTTTATCTCTCTAATAGGGCTAGCATTGAACCTAGCAAAAGGGGAGGAACTTATTGGCTTAGGGGGTGTACAAAGGGTTGCCCTTCACCCCAGGCTGGCACTGGACATAAAAAAGGGCCTACAGACCTCATCTCAAAACAGTCCTGGACCGGTAAAGAATTAGAAGGACTACCCTACTGTCTGAAGAACCTGAAGGAAGACTGAACTTGTGTGCTTATACCTAAGTCCCCAGAAGTGAATCCGAGGATCAGTTGGCTGACCTCCTGTTTGAGCTACAGTGAAACAACAAACTTCAAAAGGCCTCACTGTTTTCAACGACCCAGCTAACCAGTTCCAACATTACCTCCCCTGGAACTTGCTGCTGGCCTCTGTTGGAGTAAGTACTAACCCCAAAATACTGCCTCAGGTACTTTACCATTACCTGGTGTTAGAGTGTACTCCTTCTGTCTCTCAAACTGCAAGAAGTGAGACTTAGAAATGTTTTGCTAACTACCTGCCTAGAGACCAAACAGAGACCGGGATCGCAGTCGTTGCTGCAACTGTCAATGTCAAATCGCACATTAGTCTTCACTTTGTGTGTGGCCCACTGAAGGGGATCTTACTTCCAGAAAAGTCTCAAGTTTGAAAATAGAGGGCTTCATTGGGACAGACTCCGAGCAGCAGGCAATCTATGTTGAGGCCATACCACATACGCACTTTGATTACACCTGCTCAAAGCTGTGCCTCCTTTGTCAGTGACCAAACTAGGACCCTGCTCATCAGCAACCTGCCGTCATTGAGCCCCACTTCAGATCCTGCTTGCACCTCGCACTGCCAACAACTCACCAACAACCACTTTTTCTACATACAATTTTCTAAGTCAGAAGGTAAACTTCCCACTGGTGTTCAACCTGCTTTCTGTATCTGAACAGCTCTTCATCGCAGTCGGCCTTAACTTTTGACTTTGATGCAGCCTGGCGTGAACGGATAAGCATGGTTGTCACAGTGTGATTTTTGGTACAAGATTTAGTTCAAACTTTCTATATTCACATCTCTGGTTCTACTTACTGGATTTTTTTTGTCATTTTAGTGTCAAAACACCACTAAAATGTTATCAATTTTTCTAAATTGAAATGAGATTTCTCTTGCTTGGTATTTTCACTTTATAAGCATTTGAGTGCTGCATAAATACTTTACACGTTACCTCTAAGTTAAGCCTGAATGCTTTTGTGCTAAGCTATAGGAGGGTTAAGCAGAGGCTTAACTAGTAACTTTAGTGGTTCACCTTAACAAGTATTGTGATTATTATTTGAGGTGGATTCTCACCCCTCTCAACTAATAATCCAATTTCTTACAACTCTGTTTCAGTGCTCAAATGCTTTCAGAATAACCCTGACTCTCGAGAAATCTCAATATTTCCTGATTGGAAAATGTTATCTAACCATTCTTTAAATGAGATGGGTCGGAGACCCACCAGGACTCAAACCTGTGACAAGGTCAAACATAAGTTCCTGGAATAGTCCACTAAACCAACATACTGAGCTTTTATGGATCTCAGGAAAAACTAAGCCTGGTCGAAAATTGGGCAACTGTAAGTTCTGGCACAGGCTGGTGCTATGGTTCCAGCTGGATTGAGAATTGGTCTGTGTTTGCAGCCTTGGGCAAGCATGCGTCGCCCCAAGTGAGGTTGGGTGCAGCATTCAAAACGGGTTGGCTGAGTGTGGATGGGGAGCTTCTTACTGGAAATAAGACATCCTGTAGCTCTGCTGAAGGTTTCTAGGCTCTGGAACCATGTTACATGTGACTAGACTCTGTAGCAGTAAAGGCAATGTGGCCAAAGGCGAATGGAGCAGCAGTGTGGAGGTTGTGGTTTAACTACACTGATCTTGCATGGTGCACCGAGGACATCCCTCATTGCCATTGTGATTTTACATGCAGCACAGCTGAAGAGGGATACCAAAAACCCTGATATGAGTATTGTGGTTCTGTAGTTCGCGAACCGGGTTCGATGGTTCCGAACCCGTTCACTAAAGATTGTCGGAAATGGACGATTTTGGTGTCAGCAGACCGCAAATGGCGAGTGTAGCGTGTCTGAGTGTTTTCGTATGAATCGATATAGGAGAACACTCTCTATTCGAGGATTTAGTTTGAACCTCCGGGTTCCATTTTGTATATGGCAGACATTTTGTGTGGTTGCCCTAACATAGGCCCGATGACTGTGGCCGAACGAGTCCTTGAGACACGTACGCCTTAGCTGACTTCTGGGTGACCTGGCCGAACTGACTCCTTGCCCGAGGCTGACCTCGCTGAGCCAGTTCCTTGTTCAGCAGCTGGTCCGATAAAGATCAAAGAGCAGGACGTGCCCGAGTTTATGGTACACTGCTCCCACCTTTCTATCTCCTTTCCAATCTGTTTCTGCCTTTCCTTTACAACATAATCATTGATTTGGGTTGAAGGCTTTATGATGGGTTTGTCCGGCCTGATCGAACAGGAAACTTGGGAATGTGCGTGGTCATTTCTGGTGGGCTGGACAACGGAAAATGGGATTGTCTGGGATCGTCGTCATACGCTACTTTTGAAATGTTACATTGTCATTGGTCAGTTTGTATGCACCGAATGTAAATTTGAAATGTTGCCTGAGGCTTGATTTTTGGCATAAAAGACCATGCTCCGCTTACCAAAATTGTGCAGTCTCTGACGAACCACCCGTGTGTGCTTCGTAGATCTCTGTTCCTGGTTGCAGCCAATAAACTTTGGTCTTTGACGTCATCAAGAAGTATCCCGTGTCTCTGTTTGCCAAGACAGGGGAACTCGAAGGTTTCAGGCGTTCTCCCTGACGCCGCTGGGTTCTAAAAACCCGGTCCTTCAGTTGGCGCCCAACGTAGGCCGACTTCAGCGGTACCGGTCCGAGCCAGAGGTTCGTGAGAAGCTTTGTGTGAAAATTCTGGAGGAAGGCCAGCCACTTCATCGACCTCTGTATGTCGTCGTGGTCCGAAAGTCTTTGCTGTGAGGTTTCCCGCTTTCCGGCGGCTACGAAGGACTGCTGCCCTGACTGTCGCCCTGTTTTGGAGCCTTAGACGTTTGTAGAGCGAGACAATTGACGGGTCTTCTGGTGACGCCATCGACATTTCAGTTAAGTATAAGCGGAGCGTCTCCTAGTCCTTAGTTTGTTTTGTATCCTTTAGTGGATAGCTTTGATTTGGTACCTGCAGGCCCCAAAGCCAAGGGATTCGTGTATTCACGAGACTGTGGTTTTTAGACTTCCCTTGTTGTTTGAAGCAGAACTAGTGAGCAAGATGCCTGGTTTTAGCAGTTTTAGAAACTTGTTTAGTTGTGGTATATCAAGGGATTCCCGGTTAGAGGATTCGTGTCCGGTTCTTCGGATCGGAACTCCTACATACGAGTTGTATGTGAAACATGGTGTGGGCCCTATTAGCTACAATGAGATCTGGGTAAAATATACGAAGAGTGACGGTGTCCTACAATGGCCCCGTTATGGTAGTTTTGAAACTGAAATACTAGATAACCTTGAGGTGAAATTGTTCAAGAAGAAAGCCCGGCCGGCGATGTTTGACTCTTTCCGCATATGGCGCAAAGAAGCCAAACAGAAAGAAATAAAATTAGCGAAAAAGAATAAGCGAGAACGAGGTATGTCAATGGTGCAAGCTGCCATTGCGTATAGAGATAATGAGGAAGAACAAGAAAGTGAACAAATGCTTAGAGTGAGGAAGTTAGCGGTAGATAGATGCTACCCAGTCCTGTCGTCTAAAGAGCAGAAAGACGAGAAAGATCTTGCGAAAGATACTTTAATGTCGCATCTGTTAAATTCACCGCCGCCTTATGTGCAGAAGGCTGTGCAATTGCCGGTTGTTTTGCCTCCTGCGATTCCTCCACAGCCAGCTCTTCAGTTGGCTACTGTTCCTTTGGCGCAGCCTCCTCGGGGGCCGCCAACTTTGCCTTCTTCTCCGACTGTTACTTTTATGCCTGTCCCTAATACTTCTTCAG
Organism: Lissotriton vulgaris; assembly: GCF_964263255.1. Classification (NCBI taxonomy): domain Eukaryota; kingdom Metazoa; phylum Chordata; class Amphibia; order Caudata; family Salamandridae; genus Lissotriton; species Lissotriton vulgaris. The sequence continues at coordinate 1,712,444,953 of NC_141687.1, forward strand.
TTCCGACTTTGGATTCTTCTACTACTGTTTCATCTTCCCTTATTCTTCCAACTACTCCTTCTCCTAGGCAGCGGATGACAGCTACCTTTTCTGGTTTTCTGACTCCTTGGTTGGGACAATTGGGTATGTCTCCAGTGAGTGAGCGTAGACAGTTGCGTAGTCAGTTGCCTGATACAGATGAACGAGTGGTTTTGGATCACATGGCACGTAGATGGGTTATGTACACGTCCCAGTACGATCTTGAGGGTATCATGGATGTTTTCCGACAATGGGAAGCACCTAAGCAACGATATGTTTTTGAGATCATGTGTGCGTTCCTCCATGACCAATGGATGGACGAGGTGGGTAAACCTCCTGAAGAGTTGTTTCGATTGCGTTCTGAGTTTGCGAAGGGAACGATTGTGAGTCTCCTCGACATCGAGAGAGCGGTGTCGTCGTTATTGTCATTTCGAAATAATGCTTCTTCTGAACGGCTGTTTGAGCCCGATTCATCAGTTGGGAGAAAAGCGACATTTTGTGTGGTTGCCCTAACATAGGCCCGATGACTGTGGCCGAACGAGTCCTTGAGACACGTACGCCTTAGAGAGTGTGGGTACATGTTCCTTGGAAGCGTGCTGAAGTTCTAGCGCTTAAGCAGACTTTCCCTGATCCGCGGAAAATTCCTGCAGGATATTATAAAGAGCTTACGCAAACTGTGAGTTTGTGTGTCATAAATTTGGCGGACATAGATAATTATGTTGTTTGGGAATGTTGTTCCACAGCCCATCTGGAATGTCATTCGACATACGGATCATGATAATGAATTGGGTGATTCGTGGGTGAATCTTGTTGCCGCAAACGATAGACAAGTTGGAGGTGCTAAGCCTGAAAATATTATTACAGAACTTCCTGGTAGGATTATTAATTTCATGAAGACTTTGATGCCCGAAGTACGTGTTAATTGGGATAAGTTGTCTGCATGTAAGCAGAAGAAAGATGAGACTGTGTCAGATTTTTTCACGCGTTTTGAAGAAACTTTTGTTGATCATAGTGGGCAGGATATGGCTACCGAAGGTGGCCAGAGGTTGTTCGTCGACAAGTTTGTACACAATCTTCTTCCCGAGTTATGCACTAAGTTGAAGGATTCTGAGAGTGCTTGGCCTGTTTCTATATCAGCGCAGATTTTAGCTACGGCTCAGTATTATGAGAATAGACGTAAGGATGAGTTAGAGAAAGCGGATAAGAAGACTAAGGAATTGAAGACTAAAGTTCTTCTACAACAAGCTTATCCACCCGTGTTAATAATCAGCGTGATTATCAACAGCCTCAACAGTATTCGAGAAACTCGCAAAGGGACGAGACTCCTCAACAGCGTTTTCCGTATGGCCCCAATCAGTGTGCATATTGTAAAGAAGAGGGTCATTATAAGAATAGTTGCCCGGTCTTGCTACAACGAGGGAATAGTGCTCCTAGTATACGAGGTAGAGGTGCTCAGCAAGCGCCTAGAGGTAGGGGTCGCGGACAGAATGTGCGTCCTTTGCCTCCGCAGAAGTCGATTAATAGTTTTGATCAGCAGCAGAATTCGTCTGGTAGGACAGCACAGTACTACGTAGATGATTACTACGTTGAAAGTGATGAGGCACATGGTAATGATTGCTAGGACAGCCATGGACAAAGAGAGGGAGTTGTTTCAGTTCCAGTAGATCAGAGTGGACCTTATGTTGAAGTGATTGCATCAGGTGTGTCAGAGCCTTTTCTGCTAGACACTGGTGCTACGAAGAGTTCTATTATGCATTCTAAACTCCCTGGCGCACCTTTGTCTTGCTTTAATAATGTTTCTGTAGGTTTTTCTGGCGCCCCCGTTACGAATCCGATTTCTGCTCCATTGCCCCTTTCTGTTGGTCCTCGTAGGTTTGAAGCACCCCTTCTTTTGACTACAGGTTGTAATGAGAATTTGTTGGGATTGGACTTGTTGAAGAGATTGTATGCGACTTTGTATTGTTCTCCGGCGGGAGTACATCTTACTTTGGGTGAGAGTGTGATTTGTCCGATGTATATATCGAAAGATTGTCTTCCATCGGAATTGTCTTTGTTACCAGATTCATTGTGGGCTACGGGTCTGAATGATGTGGGCCTGTTGGACATTCCTCCGTATGTTGTGACACTGAAGGCGAATGTTAAGTTACCACGCATTCCGCAATATCGTATATCAAGTGATGGTGAGCGTGCACTTTAAGCGATCATTTATGATCTGATCGACAAGGGTGTTATTGAAGAAACACGAGGTAATGTGTGCAACAGTCCTGTTTTGCCTGTTCTAAAGAGAACTGACCCTTCACTGACTCCTGTATATAGATTTGTCATTGATCTTCGTGAAGTGAACAAGATTGTGGTTCCACAATTTCCTGTTGTGTCTGACATTACTGCGTTATTGACTTTGATTCCGGCTTCTGCTACCTGGTTTTCGGTGATTGACTTGAAGAATGCTTTCTTCAGCATCCCGATTGCTATGGAGAGTAGGGATATCTTTGGATTCTCTTTAGGAGGACGCAGTTTCTGCTTTAGGCGCGCTCCTCAAGGCTATTGCGAGAGTCCATCGATTTACAGTCAATCTTTGAAGACACAACTTGATCTGTTGATTTTACCTTAAGGTGCAGCTCTTATTCAATATGTTGATGATTTGTTAGTAGCTGCCGATACTGAGGAGATTTGTAAGGATGCCACTTTGTCATTGTTACGTCACTTGTCTGATTGTCATCACAAAGTTTCTCTCTCGAAACTGCAATTCTGTCGACAAGAAGTCACCTACCTAGGTCACCTCTTATCGAAGGAGGGAAGGAAACTGACCCCAGAAAGAATTCAGGCTATCGTGAAAATGAGTGTTCCTACGACACGGAGAGAAGTACGTGCGTTTTTGGGTATCACGTCGTACTGTAGGCAGTGGATCCCCAATTTTTCTCTGTTAGCGAAGCCTTTGATAGCTCTTACTGTTAAGGATACCCCAGATCCTATTCCTTGGACTGATGAAAGTCAGAAGAGTTTTTCTGAATTACGCAATGCGTTGTGTTCGGCTCCTGTGTTGGGTACTCCCGATTACAGTAAGCCTTTCACATTGTATGTCCACGAGAGAGAGGGATGTGCATTGTCGGTTTTGACTCAGCAGTTTGGCGATAAGCAACGCCCATGAGCGTACTTTTCGTCGACTTTAGATCCTGTAGCTAGAGCGTTGCCGAGCTGCTTGAGAGCCACAGCGGCAGCGGCTGTTTCAATTCGACAATCTGCTGGTTTGGTTATGGACAACACGTTAGTGGTGATGGTCCCACATGCAGTGGATACCTTGTTGAATCGTACCAAGACACAGCACTTAACTAGTGCTCGGTTGTCAGGGTATGAGCTTACACTGTTAGCGAGTCATGTGCACATCAAAAGGTGTATCGAAGATACCTTAAATCCAGCTACATTGTTGCCAATTTCGTTTGAGACAGATGAGGATAGTGAAGAACAGCACAATTGTTTTCTAAGAACAGAAGAGACGAAAGGGAGAGTGGATCTCCGGGATACTCTTCTTTCTGACTGTGATGATGCTTTGTGGGTTGATCGTTCGTGTTTTAAATTGCCAAATGGTGATACCACTGCAGCATATGCTGTGACAACTTTGTATACGGTTGTTGAAGCTGCACGTATCCCACATAACTCGGCACAGGCAGCGGAATTGATTGCACTTACGAGAGCGTGTGTGTTGGCGAAAGGAAAACGAGTGAATGTGTATACGGATAGTCAGTATGCGTTTGGTGTGGCTCATAGCTTTGGACGTTTGTGGCGTGAACGTGGATTTTTTACATCGCATGGGACCAAGATCCAGCATGGGCAACTGGTGAATGAACTTCTTGAATCTCTTACGTTACCATTGCAAGTAGGGATTGTGAAATGCAGTGCCCATAAAAAGGTTACGGATGATGTTGGTCGTGGTAATGCGTTTGCGGATGAAGTTGCGAAAGAAACTGCTAGAAATATGATGAGTCGAATGTATGTTGCGGGTCCAGCGAGATAGGTTCCAGAGAAGAGTATGTGTGAAGATACTATTGAAAGCGTGAAATCTATACAGGGTGAGGCCACAGAGAAAGAGTTGAATGACTGGAGAGAAAGCAAGGGTAGATTGGATTTGAATGGTTGTTGGATTGATTTGTCAGAGCATCAGAGATGGTTGTTGCCTAATGCGTATGTGCTTTCAGTTGTTACAATGGCTCACGGAATGGCACATATTAGTGTGAAAGGGATTTGCAAGCTGTTGGCCCCTGTTTGGCAGAATGTGGAAATTCCCAAATGCGCAGAGAATTTGGTTAAGAATTGTATGGTGTGTTTGATGCATAATCCTGGTAAGGGAACTCCAACACCAGCTGGTCATTTTGCTCCTCCTACGTATCCGTTCGAGGCTTTGCAGCTAGATTTTATCCATATGGAGAGATGCAACAACTTGAAATATGTGTTAGTGGTTGTTTGCTCCTTTTCTAGATGGGTGGAAGCTTACCCCCTTAAGGACAATACTGCTTTGTCCACAGCGAAGGCTTTGATAAAAGAGTTTTTCCCGAGGTTCGGAATGCCGAGAATTATCTGGAGTGATAACGGGAGTGAATTTGTGGGTCAAGTTATGAAGAGAGTGTGTGAGGGTCTCGGGATTAGGCAGAAATTCCACGCTGCAAATCACCCCCAATCAGCTGGTTTAGTCGAATGCTATAATGGCACTCTTAAGTTAAAATTGGCCAAAATTCAAGCGAGCACTGGTTTGCAATGGCCAGATGCCTTGCCATTAGCACGTCTGTCTACAAGGATGACTGTGCATTCACGAATGGGTTTGAGTCCGTATGAGGTTGTGTTTGGTCGCCCGGCAAATATTTGGGGCGTACCAAGACCAACGATGTTTAGTGACCTCGAGTATCCTGTGTTGCTTGACTATTTGCGTGAACTGACAACTAAAATGAGTGTTTTACGCCAACAGGTGCATGACAGTCTTCCGCAAGCTTCAGAGGATCCGGGGCACTCTATTGAACCTGGGTCTTGGGTGTTTGTACGTAACTTTCAGCGGACCAAGGACGAACAGCCCCGTTGGACAGGGCCCTACCAGGTGCTCCTGTCGACAAGATCTGCGGTCCGAGTGCAAGGCAAACGCAACTGGATCCACGGATCCCACACCAAAAGAGCACCTCTGCCCTTGCCATATGATAAGTGGGTCCAGGAGGGACTTGCAGACTCTGAAACGGAAGTTGTCCCACGGTTTATACTGTTCAGTGATGCTCGACTGATTGGAACGAACTCAGAGGAATAGAGTGATAGAATTTTGCAAGCGTCAGTACCTCCTGCAGATCGATTGGACACTACAGAGCCTCACCTTTTGTTCATTGATCAAGAATTAGCTGGAAAGAATCGCTATAAACTGAGACCGAGAGTTACGGATAAATAAATAAAGACTAATAAAGTTTGATGATTTTTTTGTTTGCAGGTTAACTCTCCACCAAGAATCTACTCATTTTTGGGTTTTTTTTAACTGCATTCCGGTTCTCGCTGCTAGGGTTGCGGTTGCTCCCAGTCTTGGGAGTGCAAGCCTGAGACACTAGGTCAAGGGTTCTGTTGGCTCAAGGCAGTCTTCCTGGGTTAGAAGAGGCACTCCTGAGCAGAATCAACCTACCACCGCGGGCAGCACATTTAGTTTAGGATGGATTTCTTTGAGTTGGAGAGACCTGTACAGACATTGACTTTTAGAAAACAAATATGCTAAATAATATCGAAGAAAAGTTTTTTGATACCATGTTTATTTCTACTATTGAGCTTTATGATATTTATAGCTGGCTATGTAACATTTGCTTTTAAAATGACGTTTAATTTCACTGTGCAACCTACACCTTCACCTACTATTTCTTCTTCTCATTCTTTCCACCCTTTGCCTGAGCATGAGGTAGTCAGACGATTGGAATTTGCTAACAATTCTTTCATCCAACTTCTGCACCAACACCAGTTAGTGATGAATACTACAAATTGTTGGATTTGTGGTTTGATGCCTCATACAACCGATAAGGGTATTCCTTATTTAGTTTTGCCCTTTAGTTTTAATGGTTCGATTTGGGCTTACTGAACGATGTTTATCTATGCCCATTGTGTCTACCCCCAACGTTCGTTGAAAGACAACCCAAAGAATAGCGCCATAGTCAAAGGCATTGTCGACATGATTAGAGGGATTAGCTCATATGAGACTAGTCCGAGAGATGAGACACTAGCCTACATTGGTTGGAACGTTACTTGATATGGAGTTAGTCTGAGTGTTAACCAGCAAGCGAAAAGTTCTCCACCGATTTGGATAGTGCCCCATCAGGGTCACTATTGTCTGCAGGGCAACGGTAAGAATCCGAAGGCTCAGTTAGGGAAGAGTGCTTGCACTGAGACTTATGTATTGCGTCTCAGTCTTCCCCAGCGTTCCTAGCTGCTAAGGGTACCTACTATGTTTGCTATGACAAAGCGTATACATGGTTGCCCCCTGACTTCTCGGGCACATGTTTTGTTTCCTTTCTGTTACCTCCCACTTTTACAGCTGCGGCAGATTACCATAAGACGAGAGTTGCTAGAGGTGTCTTTAGTCAAGAAGACACCGCGGGACAAGAACTGGGAGATTTCTTTAAGGGTTTTCTGCCATTCTGGGGATCTATGGCTAACAGTAGGAATATTCGCCAGTTGACGAGAGTGGTCCACCGTAGTCGAAACTGCCGGTGCCCTTGGTAATCTGACTGCTGAGCTCCAGTCGGATAGATTCATGACACTTCAAAATAGAGTTGCCCTTGATGTTATTTTAGCAGATCGAGGTGGAGTTTGTAAGCTGATACAACCAAGCTGCTGCGTTTTCATTCCAGACAACGCTCCTTCAGTCTTTCAGGCCATTTCCAAAGTGCATAAAATCTCTGACTCTGTCCATTTGGACAAAGGAGATTGGTCTTTGATGGGATGGTTATGGGGATTGATATCCACTTGGGCTTGGAAGATTTTGATGGTTATTGGGATGGTCTTAGCAATCCTTTTCATGTTCTGTCTCTGTGTACAGTGCGCTCCTGCTATTTGTGGCCTCTGTGCTGCTTCGTGTGCAAGGAAACCTGTCCAGAGAAAGGTACTAAGTAATGATAGGATGATGCTACAGCACCATATCGATGATCTGATGAATATAGATCCGGATTCAGATTAACATGGGTTTTGGTCTGTTGCCTATATTAGGGCAAAAGGAGGGTCTGTGGTTCTGTAGTTCGCGAACCGGGTTCGATGGTTCCGAACCCGTTCACTAAAGATTGTCGGAAATGGACGATTTTGGTGTCAGCAGACCGCAAATGGCGAGTGTAGCGTGTCTGAGTGTTTTCGTATGAATCGATATAGGAGAACACTCTCTATTCGAGGATTTAGTTTGAACCTCCGGGTTCCATTTTGTATATGGCAGACATTTTGTGTGGTTGCCCTAACATAGGCCCGATGACTGTGGCCGAACGAGTCCTTGAGACACGTACGCCTTAGCTGACTTCCGGGTGACCTGGCCGAACTGACTCCTTGCCCGAGGCTGACCTCGCTGAGCCAGTTCCTTGTTCAGCAGCTGGTCCGATAAAGATCAAAGAGCAGGACGTGCCCAAGTTTATGGTACACTGCTCCCACCTTTCTATCTCCTTTCCAATCTGTTTCTGCCTTTCCTTTACAACATAATCATTGATTTGGGTTGAAGGCTTTATGATGGGTTTGTCCGGCCTGATCGAACAGGAAACTTGGGAATGTGCGTGGTCATTTCTGGTGGGCTGGACAACGGAAAATAGGATTGTCTGGGATCGTCGTCATACGCTACTTTTGAAATGTTACATTGTCATTGGTCAGTTTGTATGCACCGAATGTAAATTTGAAATGTTGCCTGAGGCTTGATTTTTGGCATAAAAGACCATGCTCCGCTTACCAAAATTGTGCAGTCTCTGACGAACCACCCGTGTGTGCTTCGTAGATCTCTGTTCCTGGTTGCAGCCAATAAACTTTGGTCTTTGACGTCATCAAGAAGTATCCCGTGTCTCTGTTTGCCAAGACAGGGGAACTCGAAGGTTTCAGGCGTTCTCCCTGACGCCGCTGGGTTCTAAAAACCCGGTCCTTCAGTATCCGTAAGATGACTAGTCTACCTCCAGTATCTTAAACAGGAATATGCTTAGCTCCATTGCACTACAAATGCAAGAAACAACCCAGCCCCCACTAGACGCTTTAGCACATGCAATGGCTGATGATAAGCCTGTAACTCTGCCGCTGTGAGGAGGTCTCCAAGTCCCAGGCACCCTTGGGGCTGACGCCACTACCGATGCCCTCATCCTGCACCCAGAGGCACGTTAAGAGAACAGCAGCAGGCTCCAGCAGCGTGGGAAGCCTGTCACTCTGCCGCCGTGAGGGGAAAAGCCAACGAGCAGGACTCCAATTCCCAGGCATCCTTGTGGCTGACACCACTACTGACGCCCTCATCCCGCACCCAGAGGCATGTTAAGAACAGCAGCGGGCTCCCGCAGTGTGGGCCATGGGCTGGGCCATCTGCGCCCGTCCGCATCAGGACGAGGCTGGGATGGGCTGCCCCTTTTTCACCTGCCATCCATCAAATCTATTGAGGTGAGTGTCACCCCAAACAAAAGGTATAAACGCTGTTATAGTGACTCCTTATGGGGAAACGTACCAGGATACCCTGCCTTCGTCCCGCAACAAGTATAAACAGTATGCTGGAAAGGGCTGTCAGTATAATTGTCAACAAGATTGAATTAATGGGAAGGAGCTTGTCCCTGGGAGTTGTGGCAACATGATGTAAGTGTGCGACAGGGGTAACTTCAACAGGATCCAGCAGTCTCCCCCTCTACTCCTAGCACACAATTGACTGCTTTGAGCACCCTATTGCCTTCTACAGCCTCAGGACTTAGCTTTAATAATGAGGACTTACCTAATGTACATTGTAATGGAGTAAGTGCCGTCGATTCCCTGTCGAACTTGGATCCAACTACAATTTCTGCAGCCCTAGGGGTAAATGCAAAAGGAAGATGGCCAAACCAACTTGCTGAAAATGGGTACAGGGCCCTCCACTCCCCATAAATGCAGACATTGTCGATCCTATTGTTGAGCCTGCCTCTACAATGGCATTAAACCAAACTTTTTCCACCCAGACAGATGCTGCAATTACCGCTCCCACTTGCAGCAATTCTGGTGATACCTTTATCGACATAATCATGGACTCTGTATGTGAGAGCATTCAAGATTTAATTGATAGGAACTTCACCACACTCTGGAAACTCTTAGACCCCTTGCACACTTTGACTAATAGAATAAGTTTACAAATCAAAACACCCAAGACTGTCACTTCCGATGAGTTGAATTTGAATTCTAATTTGTTAACTAGTGATATGTGTCTATTCCCAATCTACAGTCGCAAGTGCCAACATCTATTCCATCCACTGGTACCTATGATACCTGCAACAAAGTTAAGGAATGTTTCCTTTCAGAATCCACTATTGTTCACGATAACCCACTTATTGCCGGTACTGTTAGTAGTTGCCCTGCTACAACCACACACATGCCATCAGCCGTTATGCAGTGGAGTGTCCCAGAAAGAGTTAATTTTAGGGGAGTATTCAACGTGAGGGTGTTTCAGTCCCTGCGAGTATGGAAATTCAAGAACCGAGCAAGGAAGTAATAAGTTTACCTCCGGCAGCATTCCCCTATGTCTTGGTCCTAGCAGAGGTACCTCCTCTTAGAAAAAACCAGGTCGAGACATGGGACCAATTGCGAAACAAAAGTGTAGATTGGCGTGTAAAACATAGGGGGGTTCGGGTGGCACATACTAGCGATATCATCATGGTATGCAGGATTGGGTGGGTTGGCCCATCCACAAAGAATATTGAGGGAGACTGCATTGTTATTAATTTTTGCAACCCGACATTGGTGAGATCACTACTGATGCCACATGAGCCAAACATTGCCAAATCAACTCACATTTGGTCATTGCCAGTGGGTTATTTTTATAAGGCACTCTTAGGGACAAAAACCAAGGACGCTTACATTTTAACCACGCACAATAGGTTCTCCCTACTGTCTGGTCTTGATAATCAGGACTGACTGGCACTTTTCCCGACACCAGATGTGTCCACTACTATATTGAATGTGCTCGCACCCTCATGTCATCACATTCCAGAGGCCCACCATACTACTCCTCCAACTGAGCCAAATCTAAATCTAAATATATTAAGTTGGAATGTTGTCGGTTTGGCATACAAAATAAACACACCAGACTGGATAAAGATAGTTTATAAATATGACATTCTCATGTTACAGCAAACTTGGGCCACACAGGATTTTTATTTAGAATGGTTTGAATGTTTTGACATCGTTGTCTCTACTTCTAAGGTTGGCCGCCCGTCTGGTGGTCTTTCAATTTTGGTTAACATCAATGCAGGAGGTAGTACTAAGGTTGTTGTTACAAATAATGACAAACTCCAGGCTTTGATCTACACATGGGGGGCTTCCATTTGTTTCATTCATTTTTCTAATAATGATTTTCTTACTTCACCTAACATGAATTTTATTAATTTGTTGAACTATATTGCTACCTTACAAAGCCAAATGGTTTATGATAAATTAGCTGGTATTTGTTTGGGTGGTGACTTCAATGCCAGGTTTTCCAGAGGAATTAACTTAGATATGGATTCTTCATTTAATGTGCTTCCATGTAACAGGGCGATAGAATTATTGTATAATTTGTCCAATAATAATCTATTTTAATGCCATGGAAATTGCGGCAGTACCCAATAAGGAAAAACATGTTGTGTCAACATACAGAGGCCGAGGCAGCGCTTCCATTATTGATTATGTTTTTATATCTAAATGTAAATTGATACTTGTATAGCGCACTACTCACCCGCAAGGGTCTCAAGGCGCTTGTACGAATACCGCTGTGGAACCCATCCTGGCCTTCCCTGTTAGGCATCCACTCCTGGGCACCCCCAATGTGGAGGCCAGGCATCCTTAGCGTTGTGGGGGCCGTTGTGGAGATTAAGCAAGCTATTGCCCAGAGTTGCAGAGTGGGACTCCATGATTATAATAGGCACCGAGGTGAGAATTATCAGGTCCTTGGAATTTTGAGCCCAAGACCCGCCGAGGTGGGGAATTGAACCCTGGTCTCGGGCTAGACCTCTGCATCAGGATCGGCCGCTCTAATCATTGAGCCACATATTTCCCACCTAAGAAGATTGCTTGGCAAAAGCCGAGGTTGTACCTACTGCTCAAGGTGATCATAATCCCATCACATTAAAGTTAAGAATTGCCCTGAGAAGGAACTTTGCTTTGGGGCAGCAACCTAGCATCTTCTAACAATAATATAAGATTGATCTGGAGAGGCGTTGACAGCAATGATTTATTTATCAGAATGGTAACAGAACATCTGTTGCTTATTAACATTTGTTTGTCGCCAACTGATCATAATCCTGAAGTAATCATTGCCTTTAACAAACTCTGTGGAGGAATCAAATCAATGATATGGTGGACCCTCGTCATGGACCGAGATGGTTCAACAGTGAGTGCTCTCGAGCAAATAGAGAGCTCCCCAAGGCACTTATAAAGAGCCAGAGAGACCTGGCTCTTATTAAATCTTTGAGGCAACAGTATAAGGCTACAATTACCCTACGGAAAGATTAGATTATAAAGGAGCGTTGGGACAACCTTGCATGTACTGCCAGATTTAAGAATGGGAATGGTGCCTGGGTAGCAGTTAAAGATATGCGGTCTAGGAGGGCCACACATTAACTCCCAAAAGCTGCAATATAACAAGCAGTGCATGGGAATCCCATTTTTCTAGGATATATTCAGCCACAGTACAAAATGAGTATCTTTACAACCATGAAACTGCTCCTAGGATTCAGATATCCCTGCTAGAAGTAGAGGATGCTAGAAGTAGAGGATGCCATCCTTTAAAGTTTGGGCAATAAAGCTCCTGGTTCTGATGGGCTTCCTATTGACCTCATCAAACATAAACCAAAGTTTTGGACGCCCCCTTTATTAAATGTTTTTAACAATTTAAGCAATGCCACGATTCCGAGCACATGGTCTACCAGCATTATCATTCCAATTTTTAAAAAAGGCGACAGATCCAACCCAAGTTGCTATAGACTGATCTCCCTGATTGATACACCTCAAAAATTCTCAAGAGGATCCTGTTTAACAAGATTACGTTATGGACCGAGGAGGAACACATTTTAAATTCCTGTCAGTTAGGCTTCAGAAGTAAAATAGGTACAGTTGAACAGTGCCTAAACCTTAACTTGATCACTGGAAAATATACCATGGCCCAGAAATCCCCTATTTATTTGTTTTTTATGGATCTTACTTCAGCCTTTGACTATGTCAACAGGTCACGCTTATGGTCGATTCTTTTAAATTATGGGTTGGACGAGGTTTTAGTTTACTTTTTAGCTTATTTAAATAGGGACCTAAAAGCTCAGGTGAGGATCTGTAAAAGTTAGGAGGTTTCAAGGGACATCAATATTGGCAGAGGGGTCAGGCAGGGTGTGTCCTGGCCCTTCTCCGTTTTATTCTATATATTAACGGCCTTCACAACTCACTGATTGAACTTACCAATGATGTTCCTGGAATTAACGGCAACATACTTTCCGCCCTACTGTACGCTGATGATGCGATCCTAATGGGCCGCACACCGAATGCACTACGCACTTTTGTTCGGGGATTTGTAGATTTTATGGCTGGTTTAGATCTTTGTACCAATTTTAAAAAATCGTTCTTAATGGCCTGTGGTCCAAAAAAGCATATCATTATTATAATTTCTATAGGTTCTGAATGTTTACATCGCACTTTCACTTTTCCTTATTTGGGGTTGGTATTCGCAGCCAATGGTTCCTGGGTTGATCATGTGGCACATACTAGGAGCACGTTTTCAAAAGCCATCAACTCAATACTATGCCTCCTGCAACCTAAAAAGACAGAGGTGGTTTCAGCTATTACCAACATTTTTAAATTACAGTGTATCCCAACTGCAACATATGGTGCTGAAGTTTGGGGCTTCACAAAGTGTAGCAGCATTCAGGTTGAGGAAAATATATTTTGCCGCAATCTTTTGGGGGCCCGATCTCTACTTCACAGTATGTTTGCCAAAAGGAATTAAAACTGACATACATTGAGGACTATATCAGGGCTTGTCCAGCTATATTCTGGCTTTCAATCTGGAAAAACCCGGCAGAGACTCTCACCAGAGATGTAATAACAGATTGCCTCAAATGTGTGTAAGGGAGAGCATAAACATCGTGAATCTTGAACATATCTTTTCCAAACCAACTGATATAGAGCACATCAATAAAAAATGTATATACACAGTATAGAAATGTAAGATATAAAAAGGAGGCTTTGAAATCCTCCGTCGCCAGGTACATGTCCCTAGTCGACGCATCCCACTTGCCATCATATTTACAATCAAGTTTCCTCTTAAAAATCATAGGTCGTTGGGAGAGAGGATTGCTCTTTCGGGCAGGTACTTTGTTTCTCTTTAAGGTACAACGCAAACCTCAATCATCTGCCATGTCCCTGCAATGCAAATCAACAAAAGGAGAGGTAGGGAAGGAGCAACACTCTTAGTCCCCACAATGACTAGAAAAATAACAACAAAAGAGTGTAACTTGGTTGAAAAATACACAAGTAATGGAGCACAAGAGAGAAACAACACCAATTAGGTTTGTTTAGAAAGCCCTCACTCACCGACCTGGTCGGTGACATGCTTCATCATCGGGCCCCACTGGGTGTGACCGAATGTCACCCCAGTGTGCTTCAACGCCAGATTTTAATGCGGAGCGGGTAATGTGAAGTTGTGAGGGCTAAGTGATAGGTTACGTGATAAGAGTGTCGTGGTGAGGTTAAAAATGCCTCAATTGTATCAAAAATTGATTTAATGACTGATCAACAAAGACATATTAAAAAATGTGTTGGTAAACACGGCCAACTAAATTGAAAGGTCTGTTACCAATATCATTACGTGATGGTCAACATGTTTCTGCCAATGTTGGTGTAATTAACCTGGCATTCGTCAGGACCTATGGTGAATAAACCCCGGCGGTATGGACACGCTAAGGCCCACCCTACCAAGGGACGTGAAAGTAATAAGTCGTCTGTGCAAGTGCAATGAGAAAGGGGCCACACCGAACAAAAAACCGGGAGGCACACACCCTGCTTGTCTCTGGATTAGAGACTTCAAAAATAAAATGCACCTATGGAAGCAAGAGGTACAGACAAACATAGAGAGACAAACAAACAATTAGTTATTGTTATTAAGTATTTCATTGTAAATACTGTGACTTGTGCTCATGTGAACCAGGCAAGTGCATAACACTAAACTAGTTGTAAAGTTAAGTGACACCGCCTATAGGAGTGTATTGAGTTGTAATACAAGATAGCAGTTCAGTGTACTGCCGATCTATCGCAAAGTGTCAGTCCCAAAGGGCAACAACAATTGTGGCCCCCAGTGCGCGTGTAAGATTTCATGCCCCAAGAGGGAAATACGTGACACTATGGAAAATGGAAGCTTGGGTAGTAAGACTGTAAGGAACACAAGCGCGTTCACTCTGTGTAACTACCGGATCAATGGGCCAAGGGCCAGTGACCATTATCCCCCAAATTACGGAATACCAATGCGATGGTTCTCACTTGGAAGGTGAGAAAATGTCACCACATAGACCGCGGGGGGGGGGTGATGGCGTATTTGGCACATCCTGCAAAGAAACGAACAAAGGGACGAACTGTTAAAAGAAGCCTGAAAAGTACTTAGCTTGTGCTGGTTATGCGGCCAAGGGAACACTCACGCCCTCGACGCCAGGCACCCGTGTGTAAACTTGTTCGAACCCTCTGAACCGAGTCTCGACGATCGGGACCCGGTGGAAAGGGACGGTATAAGTAGTGGGAGCTGAGCCAACAGCGCTCGCATTTCCGGGTTTGGGCGTGGTCTGTACGCGCATGCGTGGAGTATACCAATGGGATTGGCCCGCCGATGTCAATACACCCGCGTCGCTGTTTAGAAACTAGAGCGCTGCGGCGCTCGTTATGATGCCCAACGTATACAGAATCTGTGGGAGTATACAGTTATCAGAAGAAGACAAGAGATATTTCACTTCATGGTATGTCATCATTGAGACCATTTAAGTGGGTGGCAAGGCGATATACCCATCTCTGCTCCTTCTCAAAAAGTCTTTCAGCAATATTAGGGCCCTCGATGAGCTGTTCGATGATTGTCCATCGCAGATCATTGGTGGTATGGTTCGCTTGTAAGAAGTGATCGCTCATCTTGGTTGTTGCTTTATGACACCTAAAGTTGCTCCTGTGTTCACACACCCATTGTTTGACCTTCCTTGTTGTCATACCCACATATCGGTGCATACAGGGGCATGTGATCAGGTAGACAACATTAGCCGAGTTACAATTAGTGTGTGATTTTTGCCACCATGTTTTGCCTGGTTCCAAAGACAAAGATTTTGTAGCCGTCGTCAAGTGACAGACAGAACAGTTGGAGCATGGATAATGTCCAGTAACCCTTGGTAGGTTCCACGCATCGGTGATGCTACGAATTGGTATTGCAATGGGTTCTTTGGGCCTGGTGTGCACCAGAGAGTCTTTCAAACTACGACCTTTTCTGAACGAAAAGAGTGGTTTTTCCCAGTCCTTTTTGGTACTGGTGATTATTTTCCAGTTTTTACTAATGGATTTTTTCATCAGATTGGACAAGGTACTGTAGGTTGTGACACATGTGAGGGGAGGTTCCTCCGGGGTACTCACAGATGGTTCGAGTAGAACTTCCCTGGGTTGATTGCGTGCCCGTTTAAATCCTTTGTTTAGGATGTGGTTGGGGTAACCTCTTTGTTGTAGTTTGGCAGTTGGGTCAGTTGATTGCTGTCTGAAGTCGTCAGTACTGCTGCAATTGCGCCGGATCCTTAGATATTGGCCGTAAGGCAGATTTTCCCTCAGCGGGCGCGGGTGGAAGCTAGTAAATTGGAGCAGGTTATTTTTTGCAGTGGCTTTGTAATGAGTTTTGGTGGTTAGAGACGTACCAGTATTGGTTATCACTATGTCAAGGAATACCACTTCAGTGGTGCTTACTGTGTGAGTGAATCTCAGGTATCTGTCGATGGTATTAACCCATCCTAGAAATTCCATCAGGCGTTCAATACTCCCTTGCCAGATGAGGAGCACATCATCGATGTAGCGCTTCCAAAAGAAGATGTTACTGGCAAAGGGATTGGTGATGGGTAGAATATTCTTGGCCTCAAAATCAGACACGTACAACCCCGCCACACTAGGGGCGAAAGTGCTGCCCATCGAAGTACCAGAGCATTGCAAAAACAGTTGCCCCTTGTATGTAAAAAAGTTCTCTTTGAGCACAATAGTGGCACAGTCTATTACAAATTCTCTGGGAGTGGTATATTCCTAGGTAACTGAATTGAGAGCCGAACTCAATACCTTGATGGTCTCATCTTGAGGAATACTCGTACATAGGCTCTCTATGTCGAGAGTAGCCAATATCATTGAGTTTGCTTCGAAGGAAATAGTTTGTAGTTGGTGAAGCAGGCTCTTGGTGTCCTTCAGATATGTGGGTGTTTTTTGAACGATGGGTTTCAAAAATTGATCACAAAAAGTTGACATGGGTTCTAATAGGGACCCAATGCCTGACACTATCGGCCGGCCCGGTGGTGGCAGTATGTTTTTGTGGGTTTTAGGGAGAGTGTAAAAGTAAAGGACAGTACATTTGCTGCTGGAAAGAAAGTCTGCCTCATTTTTAGACAGGTGCCCATTTTGTTCAGCTTCCTTGACCATGATGGTGATTCGATTTTGGAGATCAGCAGAGGGATCCTGAGTAAGGGGAGTGTAGTTGTTGGTATCATTCAGTAGATTCTCACATACTTTCTCGTAGTCTGTGGTGTTCTGGATGACAATACCTCCACCCTTGTCGGCAGGTTTGATTGTAATCTTGGTGTTGTTCTTGAGTGATTCAAGTGCTTTATACTCTTCAGTGCTGAAGTTCCCGTATGTCGAGGGGTCTTGGCAGGTCTCCAAGTCTTGAAACACTGCTTGTTCAAAGGCTGTGATAGCCGCCGGTACTGTATGCGTGGAGGTGTGAATGTAGATTTAAGTCTGAGACCAGTATCGCCTTTCCGTAGGTCTGCGTTGGGGTCCTCTTTACCTTCGAAAAAGGCCTTTAATTTCAATTTTCTGAAGAAGTCAGTCAATTCGCAGTGCAATCTGAATTTGTCTGGGCGGGCTGTCGGTACAAAGCCAAGCCCTTTTTCAAGGACCTGTTGTTCAATACTTGTCAGTTGCAGGTCTGGCAGGTTAGTTATCAGACTTGTTGGTTGCTTTGCCTGGGTTGTGGTGTTTTGCTCCGGGTGTGGTTGCCGACCGGGTCGTCTGTCTGCCAGGACACTTGGTTGGGTGTTCTTCTGCTCTTGCCTCTGCCTCTTTGGCCCCTCTCTAAAAAAGGCTGTTGGTACTGATTCTGGAAGTGTGGTTGATGCCACGCAGGGTTCCAGCCCATCATGGGGAAGTGTGGATGGGGAAAGGGAAAAGGCGGGGGTCCGCAACCAGACGGCGGTGCCATTGGCCAATTCGGTGGATGGTTCTGGTATCCCTGGTTGCCTCTATTGCCTCTATTCTCTCATCTCCGTCCTTGTTTATTAGAACCGGTGCTGGACCCACTGCTGTTGGAGAAATTATCGTCTGAAAGGTCAGACTCCTTGTTACTTTTGGCTGGAATCGTGAAGTTAGGATCAGCCCTCACTCACCAGGTCGGTGAGTGAGGGCTTTCTAAACAAACCTAATTGGTGTTGTTTCTCTCTTGTGCTCCATTACTTGTGTATTTTTCAACTATGTCCCTGCAATGATCATAGCACCCAATCTATGTTACATTTCCTATTTTTCTGTAATTCTTATCAAAAATATACTAAATGGTTTTTGATTAAATTTTTTAAGGAAATTGCCTCAATTAATTATAAAAACAACAATTGATGGACAGAATGCAGAACAATGTCATACATTCACGCCAGTACAGAGATCTGGGCCTAAATCCATCGGTTTTTTTGCACTCCACACAACCCCAGTTCAGACATGGCCATATGCAAATCAGCCTTGACCCTGTGCCTCATGGGAACAGTCCAGCCCGAACTGCCAAGCCATGTCTTTCTTGGACAGGAATCAAGCATCCTAGACCGGTTTCTGGCTATCAGCCGTCATCAGCCAGGATAGCTTGACTCCAGTGGTGTGGAGAGCATGGGACTCACGTCTGAGCATACCCATCCCACTCGGTGTGACAAATGCAAAAACAACAATTGATGGACAGACTGCAGAACAATGTCATACATTCACCCCAGTACAGAGATCTGGGCCTAAATCCATTGTTTGTTTGCACTCCACACCACACCAGTTCAGACATGGCCGTATGCAAATCAGCTTTGACCCTGTGCCTCATGGGAACAGTCCAGCCCAAACTGCAAACCCATGTCTTTCCTGGACCGGAATCAAGCATTCTAGGACCGGTTTCTGGCTATCAGACGTCATCAGCCAGGATAGCTTGACTCCAGTGGCGTGGAGAGCATGGGACTCAGGTCTGAGCATACCCATCCCACTCGGGTGACAAATGCAAAAACAACTAAACTACACGTCCAGAGAACAACTCAAAAGCCAAACAGGCATTATTCCATGGCATATTTAACAGGTTGCATAAGATTACGAAGAAACGTTGATAAAACCAACTATAAATCCCAAAAGAAGTGCTACCTCTGAACTGGAGGATGACATGAATAAGTCCTTACATGTGTCAGCTAGCTAAATACTTAGGGAGATAACTTTTTCTTTGAATTCCTGTAAACCATAAGAACAGGTAAATATGATCTGCAGGGGTCCATCTCATTTACATGCAAAGAAATGCCTTCTGTTAAAGCAACATTGTCTAAGAAACATACATTTGGAAGACCTCTCTGGCAATGCATACACTTGTTCACCAGAGCCAATCACGTTGGTGCCTGGGATATTGTTTCCTGGCTTCATGGATGGTATCTATGTCCCCATAAATCCTCAGTGATAAAGCAGCCAGGCTAAATATTAGAGGTCACCACTGCAGAGCTGGACATCACTTTTGTCCCACAGAGCCAAAGGAAGATGAGGAAGGGACTGCACCACATCCTGGGTGTAAAATAGCCAACTCTACTAGGTCACAATGATCAACTAGGGTCTTGCAGACCCGCTGAAAAATGTAATTCTCTGGATATTTTAGGACATCAGCAGATGAGAAGAAGACCGTACAGAAATGTGCCTCTCCAGCCGGTCAGAAGACATTTTCTATGGGCAATGCACATCTAGATATTAAAGAATTTAAGAAAGGAAACTTCTTGTTGGACACTGAGGCAAAAATTCCCAGCTCCAGTACCTCCGAATGGGAGACAACATAAAAACTATCTCCTGCCAGAGCCCCTCTTCGTGACTGGTATTGGAAAACCTGCTGAATCTAGCTGCATGGGAGTGCAAAACAAACTTTAGATGAGCAGCAAGGAGAATATTGTGCACCTGAAAGGCTAAGAGGCACAGAATATCAGAACCATTAGGAACCATCAGTCCATGAAAGATGGGTGACCACTTATTGCAATGGCAAAAGATGTATTTCATAGGGTGAGTAGTAGAATTCACTGGAAATCTTAACCAATGTGGTGGCGAAGTACGGAAAAAACACTGTGATTGAATTAATGCAGATTTTGTTTTATTGACAATAAAGGCCCAGGTCAAATAGCAGACTGATCATCAGTTTACTGAGACAATTCATTGTGGATGCCACAAGGGTAGAGCTTTGACCAGCTAACCACTGAGGTTTGAGTAGATGTGCAGCTCTTGGTAACGATCATGGGGTGGCCCTCAGCGACTCCCTTTCGATTTGCAGAGCTGGATTTGTGCCAGCTTGACCATTTTCCAGGACTCCTTTATTAGGAAGAGTTTAACAGAATAGAGATTAAGGATCACATACAAACCTCAGGGTTTTTTGTCCAGTAAAAAACGAAATGGAACCCCCTGACACAAAACACAGGCCCTCATTACCACCCAACTGGACTATGGCAACGCTTTCTACATAGGAATTTCCACACACCTCCTGCAGCGACTTCATATCATACAGAATGCAGCAGCCAGACTCATCCCCGCCCTCCCCAGATGAAACCACATCACACCCCACCTCAGGCAACTCCACTGGCTCCCCATACAAAAGAGATGCCAATTCAAGCAGCTGACCCACACACACAATGCTTTACACAGCCAAGGACCCATCAAAATTAAGCACTGCCTAAATTCTACCAACTGTCGAGAAGTTTACCCTTTGCCTCCCTATCACTTGCCCACACTGCATCTACTGAAGCAGAAGCGGAGGACACTCTTTCTAGTGCATCATAGAAAAGACCTGGAACAGCCTCTCCAAGCAGCTCAAGAGCATCACTTCACTTCCAGAATTCCTAAGGGCCCTCAAGACCTGTCTGTTCGAATGAGCCTTCTGGGATCTGCAAGTGCATACCTTATCGGGTGACTAGCAGCACCATATGAATCTTGATTGATTAATTGATTATTTGAGGACTGACTTGGGACATAATTCTAGGCCCTCCAATTCCAGAGGCTACTAAACTTTTGTTTGTGACTCCTGGAGACTGGGTGATGATTAGAAGGGAAGGAGAGGTGAAAGAGTAAGACTGACCTCCCACCTGACACTTTGGTCCAACCTGTAGGGTTTCAGATTTCAGTTTATTTCTCAGAAGGTGATAAAAGATAATGGATGTAAGAAGAGTGCATTTTGCATTTGGGTCTCAGAGGGTGGCGTAGAAGTGAAGAACTCCTTTGCAGGCCTATGCTGCTTTCGTCTATAGTCACTTGCAGATCTGTTGTGACTTTAATGTTGGTTCAAGTCAACGTTTGAGCCAAGGGGTGATCTAGTTTTATAAATCGATGGAGAGAAGGAAGAGTGAGATACTTTACTGAGGTCCTACACCCTAGCTCCTCCCGGGAAACAGTTAATTAATTATCAGAAGAAGGGTAGTTCCTCCTATTCCAAGTGAGTACGCACAGTTGTACCAGCCCCAGGCAGGGGCACAAATATATTTTTTCTTGGTCCTGATGAAGTGCTGCCCGATCATGGGGTTCTCAAGGCACGAAACATGTTGACCACACCGAACTAGTGACCACTTCAGACTAGTAGCTATCTTGGTACCTGAAGACCACATGATAGCACCACTGTTTTTACTTAGTTCTGGTACCCTTTCCTCATTAAAAATCTCTTCCTAGGTTACCAGTACCTATTTTAGTCACCACACACTCACCAAATCCATTTATTCCCTCACTTACATTCATCCATACATCATCTTCAGATCAAAAGATCTCCGATAAAGAAGCCCTCATTGCCGGCAACAGGAGGAGCGCCCAATGATGAAGCATGATACCCTAACAGGTGTGTGAGGGCACTAAGATCTGACTTTCAGACCTTCCAGCGACACATACTGTAGCCATCTGATACAACTGTGTGTATCCACTTGGCATAGGAGGAACTACTCATATTCTGATAATTAGTGATCTACTTCTATCAATCCTTAAGGCAGTCATTGATGAATGTGAAGGTTTTGAGGAAGTCTTTGAAGAGAAAAAACACAAAGGAAATTGACTTCTGAGGTTCAGTTTTGCACTTAGTCAGCTTCTAGAGGGTGAAAGGAGGAAAGATTTCTCTGCTGTTAAAGGGGAAATCAATATCTTCACCCTATGAGGTATGGAAAAACGAGCTTATGTTGAAGATGTTCACAGAGTGATACACTTGGCTGCTGCAGCAAACTTTTAAGAGACAAATAATTTAAGAATAAAAAAGTCGGCATTATACTTCAGCAGCCCATACAGTCATCCGTTATGCATGCAAAAAATGGTGCTATCTGCGAGAATGAAAAACTCTTGGTTCGCCATAGACCGTGTGCTCCAGCCACCCAGCTTCAGCAATGTAAAAACATATAACCGAGCATTCTCTGCGGCCGCACCAAGAATCTGGAACTCACTACCTCCCTCCATCAGAAGAATTACTACTTTGTTGCGCTTCAAAAAGGAAGTGAAAACCTTTCTAATGAGCAAATTCCTCCAATAACTCTCATTTATTGCGCAATCCACCTTTTCATGGCCTATGTTTCTGTGCATAATCTCCTGAATTGCTTGTCCCTCTCCATGTATCAATTGTTCCCCTTGTTTTATTGCTGGCATGTCGCTCTCTGTTGTTGGTACTGTACTGTTTATTGTATATAGCTCTGACTTTTGCCCTACTGTAGTCAATTCCCTAACCCCATCCTTGTATTCTGCCTATGCATATACTGTACACAACGTGTTTATCCCTGTAAAGCGCTCTGATACCCTAACGGGTCATGTTCACGCTATATAAAACCTCAAATAAAATTAAATTAAATAAAACTAAATTGTCAACCAACATCTTCTGTTTAACTTCCATTAAGATCATTTTTCTACTTGCTTGACAGGGGTAGGATGGAAGGACACACATAAAAAAAGTCCAAGGTTATCCAATATCTTTACCGCACTTTGCCGGAAGTCAAGGGGGCATATTATCTGCTCATTTAATATGCTCTATGGAATTCCAATTGAAGCCCATGTCAGATGTCCTTCACATCTAACATGGGCTTCAATTGGAATTCCATAGAGCATATTATCAAGCCCCATTATCGCCGTTTTTGCGGCAGTTTTCTGCGGCTAAAATGGCGATAATTTTATCACCTGTCTTGTTAATATGCCCCAAGGTGACAACACATCACTCTTTCCCCTGCTAATTACTGCAACTCCACATTAGGCTGCTGGAGAATGAGCAGCAGTACATATGGCTCTTCATAAATACACTGAATTGTACACACAGTTTTTGGTGACATCCATGAACAAATTGCCTTGTTGTTTGGTGTGTAACAGCTCACCTGACTTCAGACCTATCCATTCTACAGTCACCAATCAATGTGTGGAAAAACATGAGTTTGGAGAATCAATAGTTATATAGTGACATGGTCATGGGCAAAGACGTGTTGAACCCAGAGTCTTATGGCGTCTGGATGTTCCTCTTCACAATCTCCTTAAAGAGAGATCATCTCGGCAGGTACATGCACCCCTAATCTGAGGAGAGGATTGCAGACTGTACAACATGCCAGATATCACTTCTGACATAGCCACAGTGCTCCGCAAGGGCATAAGCAGCTATTCTGGAACATAAGCAATGGAAGGAGAACTGCTAGAAGGCATCCATGTTACTACATTACATATGGTCGATGTTAGAGCACAGAATCTGCACATGACACCGGGTAGCCAAATTCAAATTGGAATAAATTTCCCCTTGCAAAATCATAAAGACTTTAATTTTCCTTTCAAGGTTTTTAACACAGTACATTAGTTGGTGAATAATTGGTAATTATATCAATTTATGTTTGTGTTTTGCAGTATATTCTGGTACAAAAAAATATTTTTTAAACACAAATTGGAAAAAAGTACCAGTTCCTATTCAAGCACTTATTCCAAAATATAAGCCCCATTTACACCACGAGGTAGGAACAAATGCTCCTCTTCCAAACCGACTTCAAGTTGTCAGAATAGGCTCCATCACTACAGGGCAACATTTTTTTACCCCAACACGTGACGTTTTCGATTCGACACCTGCTCCTTATTGCAAACATTCCATGATTTTTGCTTTACATACGTGTGTGGGGATTGCTTTCTACAAGTGAAGCTTGAATAGGAGGACGTGAACGTATATACTGATTGTGGAGCCATATTGTGATATTTGTCCACTCATCTGTGTGTTTACTCGTTATAAGGACAGCACAGGTTGCTCGAGGGTAACAGGTGTGGGAGGAGTAAAATGGGCAGATATTTAAGTAACTCAGCGGGTCATGTCATGTCTTCTTCAATAATTAAGTATAATGAATGCCAGAGAAAGGGAATGTGTAGGGTAAACAAATGTGTGAGTGTTGTTAGAGACATTAGCACATTCAGGTGTGTACATGAAAAGGGTTTCTCTGTGTATGCTAAGCTATCTATATCCAGCCTTTTAGCTGAAACAGCAACCAGGCCTTCTAAACATTAGTAAGGCCAATGCTAAATGGGATGGGTTAATCAGGGAAACACATGAATGCACCAACTGACACTTCAAAGGAGACTCACTTAGGGCCAGATGTAGGTCGGCAAATACCAGTCGGTAACGGCCGATTTCGGCCGTTACCGACCGGTATTTGCTAATGGAGATGTAGGGTCTTAAAACATACAGAATGGGTATATTTACCGATTCGGTAAATTTACCGATTCTGTAAAATACAGAATCAGTAAATTTACCGAATCGGTAAATACAGATGTAGGTGGCACTGAAAACCAGTGCCACAGGCCATTACCGATTCGTTATTTACTATGTAATACTATTACATGGTAAATAACGAATTCCAGTGTACATGCACATCAGTGCATGTACACCTGTGCCATGTGGCACACAGACATGCCCTAAGGGCATGTCTGTGTGCCACATGGCACACAAGCCAGTAACAGGGGGGCAACAGGGTGTCAAAGTGACACCCTGTCCCCCTTGCAAATTCGGTATTTTTACCGATTCTGTAATTACAGAATCGGTATTTGCCATTGATTCCTATGGGCCTTGAAGCCCATAGGAATCAATGACAAATACCGATTCTGTAATTACAGAATTGGTAATTACCGAATCTTACCGATTCGGTATTTTTACCGAATTTTTTACCTACATAGCAATTACCGAATAGTGAATACCGAATCGGTAAAATTCGGTATTTACCATTCGGTAATTTGCTATTACCTGTCCTAGATGTAGGTAATAGCAAATTACCGAATGGTAAATACCGAATTTTACCGATTCGGTATTCACTATTCGGTAATTGCTATGTAGGTAAAAAATTCGGTAAAAATACTGAATCGGTAAGATTCGGTAATTACCGATTCTGTAATTACAGAATCAGTATTTGCCATTGATTCCTATGGGCTTCAAGGCCCATAGGAATCAATGGCAAATACCGATTCTGTAATTACAGAATCGGTAAAAATACCGAATTTGCAAGGGGGACAGGGTGTCACTTTGACACCCTGTTGCCCCCCTGTTACTGGCTTGTGTGTACCCTTAGGGCATGTCTGTGTGCCACATGGCACAGGTGTACATGCACTGATGTGCATGTACACTGGAATTCGTTATTTACCATGTAATAGTATTACATAGTAAGTAACGAATCGGTAATGGCCTGTGGCACTGTTTTCAGTGCCACCTACATCTGTATTTACCGATTCGGTAAATTTACCGATTCTGTATTTTACAGAATTGGTAAATTTACCGAATCGGTAAATATACCGATTCTGTATGTTTTAAGACCCTACATCTCCATTAGCATATACCGGTCGGTAACGGCCGAAATCGGCCGTTACCGACCGGTATTCGCCGACCTACATCTAGCCCTTAGTGTACAAATCTACAAATGCGCTCATGTTTTAAAAATAAACTTTACTGAGGACTTTATATATTTGACTGGTTGGTCATGATGACTAGAGGCAGGCACATGTTCTTTCTTTCGCTGCAAATTTTTGCAAAGTTCACAATGTTCAACCTTCACAAAGTGCCTGGTAGGACTTCGCCTTTGCCCATGCGAAGACTTCTGCACTTCTGAACCATTTTCAATGAAAGATCATTGTCACTGTCAACGGTTCATACTCTAACCCAGATCGGATGACAAATGTATGCAGACCTTTTCTTTGCAAAGTTCCATTTTGAAGAATTTTCCTATGTGTGCTGGTTCAAGTATCCAAAACGTTTCTCTTCAGATGTAACTTTTGTGATATAATTTGTTGTAGAAGTCGTGAGTTGAGTCAAAACACATAGGGGCATATCATCAAGGTAATGTGATAAATATCGAAAATCGTGCTTAACGCGATTACCATTATCGTCGTCTACCGCCGTGTTAGTGGTGTATTAGCAACGCTTTGCTAAACGGCGATGTGAAATAGACGGCGATAATCGGCAATAGCGCGTGAAATCAAGCTATGATTTCACAGCACTAAGGAAATGCTTGATAATATGGGAGTGTGGACTTAACCTGTAAATCCACCTCCCATATTACAGATAGCTTTGTCAGGATTCTACCAGGCTTTAGGGGCCATATCATCAAGCCCTAGCGATAATTATCGCTAAGCGCACTTAGCGCTAGGACAATTATCGCCAGGTAGCGTGGATTTTAATCACTGAGATAGAGTGCTATTAGCAAAGCTTATCTCAGAAGTGATAAAAATCCTCGCGCTAACTGTCAAATGAGAGATTATTGCTGGAAAACCAACGATAATCTCTCGAAGTTTGGCGTTAGCTTGATGATAGGGGCTCACAGACTTAGCCATGATATCCACCTTCCATTGGATATCATGGCTAAGTCAGGAAAATACCAGGTGTAAAAAAAGCAGCGCTAACCGCGGTTAGCGCTGCTTTTGTTTATCACTAACAGGGTTAGCGATATCCTTGATAATAGGAGAAATGTCGCTTAACAACATTTCTCCTATTATTTTTCTCTGGAACGCCCCCTTTGCATCTCATTAGAGATGCAAGGGAAAGCGTAGAGAAAAAGGGTGCTAACATGCGAATTTGCGTGTTAGCACCCTGTTGCTGATTGGGAGATAATTTTATCTCCGCTTTCTTGGCTTTTAAAGCCAAAAAAGCAGAGATAAATCCCTTGATAATATACCCCTAAATTCCGGCAAAACCTGTGGTTAGCGCTGCTTTTTTCATCGCTTCGCGGATCTGCTCCATGCTTGTAAATATTGCGAAGCCTTGTTAGCAATTATTTACTTGGAGTAATGGTCAGGAACGCCTTCTTCGCATCTTATTAACGATGTATATCGCTAAGATGCGTGGCGTTACAAAAACGGCAGCTAACATGCGCTAATGTATGTTAGCGCTGCGTTGTTGATAGGGAGATAATATTATTGCCGCTTTTTTGTCTTTTAAAGCCAAAAAAGCGGCGAGATGACCCTTGATAATATGCCCCGTAAATTGCAAAGATTTCCATGGAACTTGTGAAGGTCACAAAAATATATTTTCAACTTAGCACGCCCCCTATTTATTAAGTTTAGGGATGATACACAGCCACCTTAGACAGCGATCTCTACAGGATGGAGGTGCATAGCGTCCCTCTGAAATCCTGACAGTTCTGAAGAACACAGAGCCTGAGGTTTGCCCAGTTCCGAACACGGTTGCCTAAGTTCCGAGAGCAAAGAGAAGAGAGTAATGCTATCTACATAAAACAACAGTACAAAGGAAAAGGTATTTTAAAACACCCATTAGTGCAAATAAACCCTATGACCAGGCAAATATGATACATAATCAAACAAGCAATGGTGATGTCAGAATATTTTAGAAGAAAGTAAACAGGCTGTATTGTGTCATGAAAGAGGCGCCTTGATAAGACATCCCGAAACATATGTAGCCTAAAAGTTGAGCTACTGATGAAAATGTTATAATTACTTTGTATTAATACATGTGGGTGAAGATTAAAATTAAAAATGACTCATTGAAATTCTTACTTTGATGAAATGTTGAAATCGTTTCCCAGAACTTAGTCAAGATTTTATAGATACGCAGGGGCTTATTTACAACCCCCTTGCGCCACTTCTGCGTCATTTTTAACATGGGAAAAGTGATGTACCGGCGGCGCAAGGGGCTTGTAAATAAGCCCCGCAGTGTATATGGGATGGCTTACTTGAAGGGTTCGCTCCACATGTCAAGCATAGTAGTTCCAGTCAACAGTAATATGTTTTGTCGTTGTTATATTTTTTATTAATTGAAACAAAACCTCGAAAGTACATTGTACAAACCGACACTCTTTTCAGGGCCCTGCTTGTCGATAAAGAGATGCAGTGAAGCTGTCTCTCCATGAGGGAGCAGGCGAGCGGGTGGTCCGCGGTGGAGCGGAGACACTGGCAGAAAGCTCTGAAACCAAACGTATTTTAACAGAAAGGCGTTGCTATTCAAAGGAGACCTTCCCCATCAAGCTTCGTGCATATTCATGAACCCTTAATCCCGTTAAATATGTTGCGGCTTCTTCTGGGCGATGTGGCGAAGGGCCCGGCGGGCAGGAGACGCTTAGAGTGAATTCAAAGACAAGCCCACAGCTGTCACTGCAGTGGCTAACCCTACACCTTGTCACCAATGGACAAAACGCTGTGGTAGAGCCAGGGACAGCTGCTTGCATCCTTCTCCCAGATATCCATAGCTTGAAAGATCAAGAGATCTGTCCATTAAAAGCCCCCAGTGACTTGATCATTCTTCGTACGAAGAGGTGAGCAAAAGAGGCTGGGTGACCAACATCCGAGCAGCTGGAAGGAAGCACTGGACAGTCTGAGCCGCCATCAGTTCCTGCCCTGCCACCCACAGTCCGAGCTGCCACCCCCTTCCTTCAGGGCGGCCAAGGCATGCTTCCGTGAAATCGGACACAAGGGATGCAAGTTTAAGGCCAGCCTGGAAAATGTGCTTCAGGCCACTGAGTGGAGAGCGTGTAAATGAGAGGTACAGGAGGCTCGTATTCAATTATTCCACTATTTTGTGGTCTACACAGAGCACTGGCAATAAGAATCACTCCTAAGCTTCAACACTATTGACAATACTCACTGTTCACCTTTACAAGCCAGTGCTATTCCAGATTGCCAAGCTTGTGAAGCTCTGTTTCTTGCATAAACTCCGACTTTGGGATGGCTCTGCGAGGTGTGCTTTCCCACCCACGGGGGACACAGGTGAACTTCGTTCAATGCACCAATGATGAATGTGAATGACAGGTTATTGTAGCCCTGCAAAACTCTGATCGATGTGTTATTGGAATAGAGTTATTGCTCTTGGATCCCTCATGGAGGGGTCAGGGGCACAGTGGTAACAGTAACAAACCTATTTTCACAGTATCACGCACACACTACTAAGAATGAACACTTTTAAGTAAAAGTATTTATTAATACAGAAACAATCTGTTCCTCAGTCCATCTAAAACAACTACACAGAATAGCATAAAAACAGCAAGAAGGCAGGTTATAAAGAAGGAGAATAAAATGAAATTTCTAACATGTTTAAAATTTTATTTTTAGCGCCTAACACCCTAACACCTACTTCTATGCGCTACGTAGCGTTATGAGAGTATGGAAGGCAAAGCAACTTCTAGTCTAGAGTTTCTTACGGACAAGAGATACAAAGCATATCTTGTTGATAGTAAAGGCTGTCTTTATCAGCAGAGACGTGAAGACAGTGTTACCAGCAAAGGGCAAAGACACACTGCGATCTTCCTCCGGGACTCAGATTTGCAGGTGATGAAGCAGGGATTCTCATACAGACTTTTACTTACCAATCCTTAGAATCCCTGGCCGACTGATCTCTTTAGTCTGCAAAGAAGTGTAAAGGGAAGTTCTCTATTTTCATACTTATGACAATTTTCCAAGGGCCAAATACATCCCAATCCAAAGGACCACTCACTACGAAATATAGTTTAAAGATTTATTACAACACCAAAAACAACTGAACATATAAGCACCTCAGCAAGAGGTTCAAGAAATAAACTGGCACTAATACAAACATAATCCTACGCAGGAGTCTAAGACGACTCAGAGTAAAGAGCAACGTAAGTTCAAGAAGCATTACGCAAGCAATAACAGTTCCCACTGTAAGTCTCGACTGCCTCTGCTCCAAAGGGAAAGAAAAATTAATCTATCCCTACACTAACTATAAGGTGACATCCCTACTTAGCATATCTCCCAGGCAAGAGAAAAAGGTGTCAGCTGTGAAGACTCCCTAAGAAGCACATTCACTTTTCCCAGGTAAGTAGCCAAAGCTACTGAGCTCGTTCTAATGCTCCTTAATTTCCCAATTCCCACCAAGACCCCTGTCTAACTGCATTTCCAATTGGACTGCCTTAGACAGGACCCAGTCTGACTCCAATTGACTCTAACCCTAATTCCAATTGCGACGGACTCTCCTCCCTCTGGGCACTTTCCCTAATACAAAATCCCAAAACAGTAGACACGCCTTGGTCACACCTCCTCTTGGCACGTGCAGCCCCTTGTACCTTTCCAGTACAGGTCCATCTTCTTCCAAAAACCGTTGCTGTGTCCTTGGGTCCCAGGCACCTTCTCTGCCAAATGTTGCAGTTTTTCATACTAGTAGACTCCCTTCATTCTCACTCCTACCAACCTAACTCCTAAAACAATGGATTATTTTACCTAACGAGCTACATGGCCTTGCATCTGCAAAAGAAATGCATGAGAAACAATCCTGTACACGCTCTAAGTTAGATTTCGAAATTCAAGTGTGAACAGGAGCCTTTTCCCAAGGAAAACATTCAACCCTGCCTTTCTGATTGTGCTAAGAAAACTACAGTTAGGCCTCTGCTGGCAATTTCATGTCTCAGGCCTTTATTCTTTTAAATGCATTTCTAATACAACATAAGCATTACATTTAAACAATTCTAAAGCAGGAAGCCACGTGTGAAGTGGGATACTATAACGAAGCCTTATGAGTTGGGCGGATTTGCCGTGCCGGATATGCGACTGTATTATCTGTGTGCCCAGGCTCATTTTGCTACTTACAGGATTTCGGCACCGCCATATACGCCGCAGTTGGCACTTGAGGCAAGCGCAGTTTTTCCACTACCCTTAAAGGCAATGATAGTTATCCGCATTCGGTATATGAGAAGGGTGAAGTGGACACGGTACAGTGTACTTCTAAAGCCTGGGGGGAACTGGCCAAATGTTCGAACAGACTACCACTATATGCGCCGGGAATGCCGTTGCTATATCATGCGGATATCTCGGTGTCGAGCGAAGTGGGAACTCTGCAGCTGCTGCAGGGCACCGGGGTACACACTATGGGGATATTTTTCCGACCGCTCAGTTTCTTCTGTTACAGAACTTATTGGATCAGGTGACTAATTGAACCATGGCCACTTTTGTTTATGTCAGGCTGCGAGCTGCGGAGCGCGCTTTATATCCTTCTTTCCCAGCAGAACCACCTGTGCTAGGCGCATTACAGTTACTATATACGACGACCAACCGGGGGAAATTAGTCTCGCGATTGTACCGTGCATCACAGGAGGATGAGGGTGGAGGTGGTGTGACTGCAAAGGCAAGATGGGACGTATGTTTGCCTGAACCTTTGACTGATGATGAGTGGTCTGAGTGCTGTTCTATGACTAGTAACTTCGCAGCTAATGGAAATTTTCGACTCATACACTATAAATTCATGCAACAATGGTATTATACTCCTGCACAACTGGTCAAGTATGGTCTCCGTGAATCATCTGTTTGCGTGCGTTGCGGACTGGATGGAGCCGACTTAATGCACTTGGCCTGGATGTGCGCACGTGTATATGCATTCTGGGCGGCTGTGACTGCGGCATTATCGGAAATGACATCAGTTGAAATTGCTAATGACCCGCATTTATGTTTGCTGGGTATGGCCTCTGGAGTGCCGGCCGGAATGAGGCGATTGGTAGTGTTGGTGCTGCAGATTGCCAAGCGCAGAGTGGCGGTTTGCTGGGGTGGGAGACGAGCGCCTGATGTTAAAATATGGTTGCAAGACATGTCATATTGACGTGATCAGCTGACTTGTTATTATGAAGAAATCCCTGCTGCCTCGCGCCCGCGGGATGTTTGGGGCCCTTACACTGCGTATATGCTGTCTAAGCTTGATGATGATTGATGAACGATACTGCGCGTCTGTGCAGTGCCTGAGGGGGACTTCCCAGCTATTGTTGAATGGGCAGATGCCCTTTGCCTTGCTGTGACTGTAGTACTAATGCTCCCCGCATTATCATGTGATGGAACACTATAGCATTGACCTCTGGCGACACTTGATTTCGCCTCCATTTGTCTGCAGTACGCTTTCTTTCTTATAGTAAGCATTCTGTAAGTGAGCACGGCAAGACCCTTGCCTCAACCAAAAACATGACGAACTCAATGTCCTTCACACCTTTAATGTCCTCTGATTTTAACGACTTTTGAACACTGACCTGATCGGATCCCTGGGCTGTTGGGGAGGGGGGTGTTGAAGTATACAGTTGTTCCTAATGTATACATAAAAATGAGACTGCTTGTAACTTCTATGTTGGTAATGCAAGACTTATGTCCATCATATTGGAATTGTTGTGGCGCCGGACCCCTTGGTCTCGACGGCTACGATGTGTCAAGGTGATTGATATATAGACATTGGACTACTTCGCGGCCGGCCCTTTTTGTTGGGTTGTAGGCCTAATGCTGTGTTCTTGCATTAAGATACAAAAAAGGTCTTAAAAAAAATATATGTAAAGCAGTATTTCATTACATTTCTAAACATTATTCCTTCTCATGTTAGAGCATCACACGTTTTAATAATAAGCAACCTACACATGCAATTTTAATATAGCACATTCAAATCTAATGCAACATTTTAAACACAAAGCAATAATTTCTACATTACTTAAGACATATTTTCGAATCTGGAACTACATTAATCTTCAAATGATATAAGCACCAAACTACATATTGCACTGATTCCCGGCCTAGTGCTATATTTTAAAGTCACACAATAACACGGCCCTCTAAGTATGTGGGTGCTGACTACTTGGGATTAGGGTGCACACCAACAAATTTTCAAAAAATTTGAGAAGTTAGCCTGGCATATGATGTCCACTAGTTCTAGTGGGCACCTTGCACCAGTCTAAAAGACCCTTATTGATGGTGGTTGTAAAGTCAACCTTATAGAAAGCTAGCCTAGTGGTAGCATGGACCAGCAGTCATCAGGCTAAGACTTCAGAGAGCGTATTAAGCAAGTTGTTTTACCAATTATAATCCCTTGAGTACCAAATGAAAGGACACCACACAAGGTATATATCTAATATATATGTATTTATTCTAAACACAACCCCTCTGCACTCTTTATGAGGTCATAGGTAAAAGTACAATACAAGTTATTCAATTACTATACGATAAGTTGCACAGTATACGTTATGCCCCAGGGGCCCTCACAAACCATATACTAAAATAGTGGTATAAGAACCACGAGAGAATTAGAAAGCAAGCCTGGGGCCTGTGGAATCGCTGGGGCTACTCTAAATAACCAAAGGTTAGGAAGTAGGAGGCCCACAGGAGACGCGTGCAGTGTCTAAACACAGCCGCAGGTTACCATTGACTTTCCATGGAAACGTAGAAGTTACAAATATACAATTCAAGGACACTTCCGGATGGACTACGATGGAACCCTTTCAAACTAGGACACTTGGAGAGTCAAGACCCATGGGAGCACCGGAGTACTCGTGTTACCTCGCCCGGGGAAACCGGGTGCATAGGTGTCTTTTCGTGTCGGGTTTCGTCGTCGTTTTCAATGGAGAACTGCAAAGAAGTGCTGCAGGCGACCAGAGGACAAGTGTTCGGGTAGATCCAAGGGGGATCGAAGATCTGTAGAACCTGAAAGCAGAAGGGACAGAGTCTGGGTCACTTGCCAGTGACCAGGGCGGGGATAGAAAGATGCCACCAGATGTTGGGTGATTTCAGGTTAGAAGGTGAAGCTTGTCTCTTCAGCCACGAAGACCAGGAGGTGTCGACGACAACCAGGACCTGGATTTGAGCTGTCCCACTAAGGATCTAGTTGACTGCGGTGTCGGTATCCGGACTGGACCCAACAAACCTTGGCAAACACAACCCATGCAGGATGTCAAGATTGGCTTTGGTGCAGACCAGCAAGGTCTAAGGAACGCCTCCCTTGCAGGGACGTTGGAACAGGCCTGGAGCAATCAGGAAAGCAAGTTAAATTCAAAAGAAAGTCTTCGGGGGATCACTAGCCAACGGACTAGGAACCACAAAGACGTGTCAAGCTCAAATGCAAAAGCGGGGCCCACGGGTCACTTGTGGAGTGGGGGCCTCTGAGCTTCGGTGAAAATGGTGCTCGGGTCTGGGGCTTCAAGCATCCGAATGCACAACTTCGAGTTACCTCATGAAGTGAGTGCAGCTCGCAAAATACAGGATGTCCAGGAGTTCCGGTCCCACATCTCTCGTGTCCGCCACGGGTCTCAGCTTTGCTGTGGGCAAAGGTCGAAGTCAGAGATGTCTGGAAGTCTATGTCCTGTGTCGCAGATTCTTCGGGATCCGGCGGGAGCCTCGAAAATGCAGACCAGCAAAGTTGCTGTTGGTGCCAGTTTGAAAAGGGTGGTCACTCCTTTACCACAAGGGAGATGTCTTCCGTCTTCCAGTCGAAATGGAATGTCGAAGGCCCAGGATTTATGTTTCAAAGTTTCGTCCAGGGTAATCTAAAGTCCTAGTGACTGGGCTCCTAGGTTATTTCATTCAGCCTATTTACAACACAGTCTCTTTAATCCAAAATAAGATTTGCTCCAACAGCTTCTAGAACATGCTGCAAAAGTTCAAGATGAAGAACAATAGATTCATGAGATGGTATTTCAGTTCCTAAGATAGGGAATATCAGTCTATTCAAGATCAAGTTACAAATTCTGCTCAGAATCGGAGGGTTTGGAACTGTGATGGTCAGCACTCCTTCAATTTCGAGTCCTGGTACTAACAACATGACATCCAACTTTACGTTAGGGCTGGTACTAATCACTGTCACTGCCCTCAGTCTCCCCAATCTCAGTACTCCTGGCATCAGTCACAATGTATGACCACTCTGGAGTTGCGTACTTTCAGCAAGGCACTCTCTTTTGTCTTGATCTCCTCAGACCTCCACCGGCTTGCTTATCTTCACCTTCATCCGACTCAGACTCTTCAGATACTGGAGCAAGATCTCTCTCGGAGGCCAGTCTCAAGTTCAGTCGCCTCTGTCTCTCTGGCCACAGTTCCTCTGCTCTGCTTGTTCTCCTGATTTCTCTTTGCTCACCCTTCTCACAGCTTCTCTCGGCTGAGTCTGACTCTGGACCACTTTCACAGCAACTTCCCCGTTCGGAGGCAGTTTCAGTGATGCTGTTGTCGTGACCCTCCTCAGCTTGATCAAGTGAGCAACCAGCTTCTTCAGACACCCTCACAGCTTGACTTGTTTCCTCATGTGGCCCTGCCACTTCAGCTGGATTTTCATTTGGGAGAGGAGCTGTTTCTTCCAAGGGTGCTGAAACTTGACGGGTGTGAGAAGCATACACCCATTTCGGCAATCCTCCACACTTTACTGCAGTGTTCGTTACCAAGATAACCTGATGTGGGCCTCTCCAGCGAACATCCAAGCAGCTCTTTCTCACGTGTTTCCATGCCAGCAACCAGTCCCCCGGGCTTAGGTCATGATAGAGATCACTCAAAGCCGGAACCACAGCAGCCGTCACCTGATGGGACACAAAACGGATGACGTCAGCAAGTCCCTTGCAATAATCAAGGATCATATTGTCTGTGATGCTAATCAAGGCCGTAGATGGTACTGCTGGTAATCTCATAGCCCTACCCATCAGCACTTCATGAGGTGAAAGACCTGTTCCCCTGTCTAGGGTACTGCGTATACTCATCAACACCAAAGGCAAAGTATCAGGCCATTTCAAAGACGTGGATGAACACACTTTCGCTATTCGAGCTTTCAAAGTCCCACTTATTTGCTCCACTATCCCAGAAGCCTTTGGACGATAACTACAATGGAGTCTCTGATCAACATTCAGTGCTGTGCAAAGCAGCTTCATGATTTCGCTATGGAAGTGTGTTCCTCTGCCCGATTCCAAAGAGGTCAGAATCCCAAACATAGGAATGAGTTTTCTCTACAACAGCTCTGCTACAGTGAGTGTATCACACCTACAAGTAGGGTAAGCCTCCACCCACTTTGAGAACACACACACACACCACTACCAAAATGTACCTCAACCCATTACACCTAGGCATCTCAATGAAATCCAACTGCATCCTGTTGAAAGGTCCCCCGGACCTCCCAATGTGACTCATTGTAACCACAGTTTTCTTTCCAGCATTCATTTGCTGGCATGTAACACACCTCTGACACACAGCTTCTGCCATAGCACGAAATCACGGATTGTACCACGTTTGTCTGAACACTTGCACCATCACATCTCTTCCCAAATACACTGCACCATGAATCTGTCTTGCCATTCGGTTCAACAACTCATCCGGCAACACCACTCTTCCATCACTTGAGACCCAAATGTCCACATTCCCTTTCAAACAGCCTGAGTTGATACACACATTCTTCTCCTGGTCTGAAACCTGTTCCTGCAGGCACTTGAGCTGATCCCAAGTATCTGCCATGGCCGACATCATGTTGAGCTCGGTTCCTTCTTGGCTCCCATCTACATGACTTTCAGTGAATGAACAACCTTGTTCAGCACAGAATCGTGCAACTTCGTCCGCATAGCGATTTCCAAGTGACACTTAACAACTGCAATTGCCTTAAGGCGCTGTAAGGCCTCTAGGAGCAACGTCACAAACTCCCCATTCTGAATGGGTGATCCAGATGATGTCATGTAACCTCTCTGGGACCATAAATGTCCGAAGTCATGAACCGCACCAAACCCATACTGGCTATCAGTGTAAATGGTAATTCGAATTTGGTCTGTTACCTGACAATCTCATCAGGGCCATGCACAACAATGTCGGGTCTCGGTTGGGTGAAAAGCTCAGTCACATCAAGACAATCATGATCTGCACAATCTTCATCAAGTGTGTTTGGCAACGGCATCAGTGTGGCAAGATTCAAAGCAGAACACCTCCTAAGGGTCACATTCTCCGCAGCAAGTATAACCTGCTCGTAGTGGGTGAGC
Source organism: Lissotriton vulgaris (assembly GCF_964263255.1). Taxonomy (NCBI): domain Eukaryota; kingdom Metazoa; phylum Chordata; class Amphibia; order Caudata; family Salamandridae; genus Lissotriton; species Lissotriton vulgaris. The sequence goes on from NC_141687.1 coordinate 1,712,481,798, forward strand.
CTATTATTGGTCAGGTGCTGTGTCTTGGTCCTGGTCATCAACAATTCAACAAAATGTGGAACAAAAACAGTCAATTGGTGACCCATGGCAATGCTTTCACACCTTTCAATGCTGACACCCGTTGCAGCAATGGATTTGAAACATCCGGGCAACGCTGAAGCTACTGGATCTAAAGTAGCTGAAAAGTAGGTAACTGGTCTACGAATACTTCCATGTTCCTGGACTAAAACTGACAGTGCACAACCTTCTCGCTCACAACAAATTAGTGAAAAAGGTTTGTTGTAATCAGGCATCACTAGTGCCGGAGCACGACAAAGGTCCTCTCGCAACTCTAAGAACGCCTTCATACAGTCGTTGTCCCATGGTACTGGATCACTTACATCCTTGTGCGTCAGTCTCTGCAAAGGCTTTGCTTTCAATGAGAAGTTGGCAATCCACTGACGACAGTAGCCAACCTTCCCTGAGAACATCCTGACTTTTCACTGAGTAGAAGGCACTATCATTCCCATAATTGCTTCTATCCTATCTGGTGATACCTTCCTCTTGCTTTTTTCTATCCAGTGACCCAAATACTGCACCTCATTCAAGCAGTACTGTAGCTTATTTGGTGACACCTTGTGTCCATTCTCTGCCAAATGGTTCAGTAAGGCGATGGTATCAATCCTGCAGGCATCTTCAGTCTCTGACACCACAAGGAGGTTGTCTATGTACTGCAAGAGAACAAAGTTCTGCAGCAGTACAAGACTCTCAAGATTCTTCTTCAAGATCTGATTAAAGATCGGTGGACTCTCTGTATACTCCTGTGGGATACAACACCACGTTAAAACACGATTTTCCAGCTTACCACAAAAATAAAATTGGCTCTCCTCATGCAATGGAATAGAGAAGAAAGCCTGACAAGGGTCAATCACAGTGAACCCCTCTGCTTGACATGGAATCTGAAACAGTATTACAGATGGATTTGGTACCACTGGACAACAGGGAACAACTATGTTGTTAACCCGGCGCAAATGCTGTATAATTCTGAATTTCCCACTCGCCTTCTGCAATCCCATAATAGGCGAATTACATGGACTGCTCATTATCTCCTTCAGAATTCCCTGTTTAATCATGGACTCAATCACAGGCTTTATTCCTGCAACTGTCTCTGGCGTCAAATTGTACTGAGGTGTTCTGAGGAACTCAACATTCTGCTTGACCTGAATCTTAACTGGATCAACTCCTTTGATCAAGCCTATGTCCTCAGCAGTGAAGTCCAACACGTCCCGCGAGACTGAATCTCTCAAATCAAGGGAAGCTCTTCCACTGTCACAACAGGGTACATTTCGATGCACAAATGTTGATTTGTGACCTTAAAAGCCGCATAATTGTCATTGGTTTTCAGTTCCACTCCCTTAGGGGTGCAATAAATGGTGCAATTGAGTTTACACAGGAGATCCCTTCCTTGTAAACAAACAGGGTTCGAATCGCACACCGCGAACTGATGTCTGTCTCGAAACGTTCCTATCTTCACAGGAATCGGTTCAGTCAAAGGGCTTGTTATTTTCCTATTTGCAACACCTACAACTTGGATACATTGTCCCGAGAGGGGTAGGTTGGGGACTACTGCAGATCTCACAGTAGAACAAGTAGCACCAGTATCAACCAGGAAAGTGGTTGGGTGACCATCGACATCAGCTTCCACAAATGGTCCCCTCTGGTCTACCACAAAGACTGCCACAAGAGTGCAGTCTTCCTCCCCCCTCAGGCACCGTCATGCCAACAGGTCTAGATAACGATCATCGCTGTCATCAAAAAGAGGCATCAGCTGGTAGGTCCGAGTCCCTGTCAAGATCCTCTGAGGTAGGGGAACCTGAACTCGCGGAGCCGAAGTCCCCCCTTTTATCGACTTTGGCTTTACTACCGTCTTTGTCACCTCAGGCGCTTGTACCTGCACTACCTCTTCCTCCTGTTGCATCTGATTTGCAGGACACTCGCATCTCCTGTGTCCAATCTGATGACACTGCTGACACTCAGTACTCCTTTTCAGAGTTGCCAAATCTACTCTTGGTCTAGAAACCTCTGTACTTCCCTTTCCCTTATTCTGAGCGTTCTGTTTCCTTCCCAGCGTACCTCCACCTGACTATACTTGATTCCCTTATTGGCAGCTTGCATCTGAACGAACATCAACTTGTCCTTGAACTTCTTATGCTTCAAATTAACCTCATCACTGTAATATCTAGCATACCTCAATATCTCATCCAACGGCTTGTTCTGCCATCAAATCAAATGCTGCTGGATCATAAGACAAATCTCAGGTCTCAACCCTAGAACAAACTTCGACACAAACTGTTCTATATCCTTTGGATCCATTACATTCAACCCACTGTACTGCTTAAAGACTTGCAACAACATTTCGTAATACTCATGCACCATCTCCTTTGGTTCCTGAACTGTCTGATCTATTTTCACCCAGTCAATATCCTGCGGTGTTACCTTGGATTTAAACCACATGATCTCCTGCTCGTATTTCTTCATAACAAGAGGTGATGTGCCATTAGTGACATCATACCTGTCCGGTTCAGAGGTGGGCCATTCGACAGCAACCATATATGCTACCCACAAGTCACTCGGAAACACAATGTCAAACAATGTATTCAAATCAATCCACAACACCTTCGAGATCTTGACAAGCCTCTCAACCTACTTGTACCATTCCACTGGACTTTCTCTCAGTATTGGGAATTCATTTGTAAATGCTGTCAAATCTCCTCTACTCCAAGGCACATGCACATACCCTCCGCTAGCTACCTCTCGTAAAGGGTGGCTCCCAATTCCTTGTGTTTCCTCTCCCGGAGGAGGTGGCTCTGCCGCATTTCTCGTAACACTCTTTTTCTTGGACCATCTTTTTCCCACTTATCAAGCCTATTCCATGCTCGTATCTCTATAATCAGCTCTCTGATATGGGACTTCAGTCCAATTACCCTCTTTTTGTCCAAGTCCTGGTCAGTATACTGCAATCAGTAACCACCCTGCAACATTTTAGTTTTAGACAAATCCACTTCATACCTATTTGCCAATTCAGTTAGTTTCTCATGTGCCGACTTTGCCTTATGGGTCACATCGTTTGCCACAAACAACAACTCTTCTGGCTCATAGAGTACCACTCTCTCTAGAGGCAAGTTCCCATCAACAATCTCATCCACTTCTGCTTTCAATCGCATCGCATCTAACCTCTTTGCCCTTATTGCTGTCTTAAGGGTGCCTCAACTCCATGTACCACTCGACTCTCTGCAGTCACCGTCCTGTTCTCTGCACCTATTTACTTCAAATGTGTCCCTTAAAGCCCCTCTATTCTCTGCACTCCCATGATCCCAGTCCTCCCATTGCCTGTCACTTGGTGTCCCTTCAACCGACTCCCATGTTCTCAAATCTGACCTCAACATTCCCAGTGATTTCGGTCTTGGTCCTCTCAGATCCATCGGTCCTCTTGACGAATCTGCTGTAGCCGGCAATGGTGTACTCGACTCTACAGGCCTCGGTAATGGAACCAACCCAATCACTACACTGTTCTCTCCGAAGCCAACACTTCCTTCCATTCCTGTCTGTGATGGGCTTCCATTCCTCACCTTCTCTGGATTGTACACTGACACTATGGGACTAATTGTAACCGGCACCCTAAGAGCATCCGGTAATCACTGAGAACTGACACTTTCAGCGTTTTGCTTTTCCCCTATTGAGAGCTTTCCCACTACTTCAGAACATGGTGGGGCTTGTGATTCCCTAGCTCCCTCCGTAGGGGCTGATCTCTCCCCCTCTGACTCCAGGATGTACGGAGGTGGTCTCTCAGATAACAGCCTTTCTATCAAGCTATCATCAGTATAACTGTCTTCATCCTCAGCCTTCTTTTTCTGTGTATCCCTTGACTTGACCAACAATGGATACAACTTATCCCCCTCAATCGTCTGTACTTTCCATCTCTTTTTCAATGCATTCCATCTCGCATCTTGAAATGCCCTGACTGACCTCTTCACTCATTCCTGTCTCCTGTCCCTGTTTCTTTCGTGCGCCGCTGTAATCCATGCATGCAATGCCTCAAACTGTGTTGGTCTAGGCAAAGGTCGAAAAGAAGCCATAATCGATTTAAACTGGTATAACACTTCCAATCTAAAGGTTCCATATCTGGGAAACCTCAACTCCTCATTTCCTTCAGTCATTTTGCACCAATTCTCAAGCCATAGTATAGTATGCAAACCCACATTCGTAGCCATGTAATGAGCAGGAGTGTCCTCGGGCGGAGCCTCTCCCCCCCCTCCCTCCCTCCCCGGCTCTAAATTCTTTTCTCTTTTGAACAAATCTTGCAAAAATTTGAAACATTTCATGATGAAACCAGCTTTTCTCTTTTCGCAGCCCTTGTTTACTCCCTGATGACAATCCACCAATCCCAGCGCGGCTTCACACCAACCGGCCTATCACAGTGCGGCACCTTCTGACTTCACTGTTCCCCCCTCTCGCAGCAGTTCCCCTCCTTTTCAATTTGCTTCTCACTCTCGCACAAGTCCCATACATACACTGAAAAAATCACCTGTACGTCCAAGGAATTACTTCGCTGCCTGTATGTCCACAGTCTGACTGTACGTCCACAGTTGTGTAATTGTCTACCAAAAAAACTGGCAACTGTCTGTCCAGGAATTGATCGGACAATCACCTCAACTGATAGGTTACAAACACTCAGCAACCCATTACCAGAGTCAGTTACTCAGGCACTCACACATTCGTTCCCCCTATCTCGGTCCAGCGGGCAATCGATGGTACCTCATGATTCCCTTAACAATGGTCGACAATTACACCAGGCGTCTGCCACACCCAACTGCTTAAGCTACTCCTTGAGCCTAGGACTTTCCCAGGCTGCGCGCGCTCACAGCCTGATCTCCTTTCATACAACAGACATTCCAACTCCACAAGACATTACAACACAAACACCGCAATCTAACAACATATAACCCTATTCATACCCACTCTCCCACGAACTGCTACTTTCGCCGCACCGTCACTCTCCGTCAGTTTCCTTGAAATGCCATCTTCCGCCGGTAATCCACTGGACGGTCATCGCCTGAATTCTATGGGCCTTGGGGAAACTCTTATCCTAATCTAGAACTCCGTTACTTCCAGAGACAAACCGTCCTCTGGCTACCAACTGATGACGCTGGGATTCTTTACAGAATTTTTCTTACCAATCCTTAAAATCCCTGGCTGACTGAATCTCTTTAGTCTGCAAAGAAGTGTAAAGGGAAGTTCTCTGTTTTCATACTTATGACAATTTTCCAAGGACCAAATACATCCCAATCAAAAAGACCACTGACTACAAAATAAAGTTTAAGACTCGGCTCAGGGGCAAGATGGCCGCCGACTGACAGTAGGAGGCAGCAGCTCCTGTCCACTCTCCCGAGGTGAATGCTGAAATTTTGAGAATGGAATGAAGTTGGGAAAATAAGCTGCACTACCCAACACCTGCGGATAATAAAGGACTTGTGGAAGAAGGGAGCGACCTGTGGAGTAAGAAAAGGAGGCTCAAGGCGCGATATTGCGGGATGCTTAAGGCCCTAGCGAGCTGGGTTAATTCGATAGAGTGGCCCACATTACAAATATTTATCAGCTTAGAGAAAGAACCTCGTGTCTTGTGGCAGTCATTTGGTACATCGATAGAAGAGGCACTACAACGACTCCAGAGTACGTGGCAAGTCGGAAAGCAGCATATGGCCCCAAAATTAATAAGAGCACCTAAGGACGGGACGGAGGATGAGGACCCACAAACAAGTGAGGCTGAGAACCCATCGGTAAAACTTAGTGCGAAGACACGACATAGAGCCCAGCTAAGAAGGGAGGCTGCTAAAGCACGTGAGGAAGTGAAAATATCTGTTGCAGAAAAGAGAAAGCAGGATAGAGATACGGAAAAAAAGAAGAAGAAAGAGACAATTAAAAAAGGTCTTACCAAGAGTATAGATGCTGGCTCCGAAACATCAAAGAAAGCCTCCCTCCGACAGCAGACATTGTTTCAATCCTTCCCGGCACTGAGAACTGAGGGCGTACCTGACATAGCTGATGTTAGCGGATTGAATGGCTGTGACGGCTTGGACGGGATTACAGAGCGGCTACCTGGCGCGAGGTATATAACAGAGGCTGACCATTCAGAGGCCGCAATGAAGCCAGTGGATGACGTTATTGAAGGAAGGAGCGCAGAGTTCTTTGAAGAAGCAGCCGCCCGGAGTCAGGCGGAAGAATGGGACGATGCATCAGGAGATACTTACAGCGCACAGCAAGGGGCGAATGAAAATAAGGAGCTAACTGTGGATTGCGAGTTTGTAACAACGCATAAGGAAGATCACACGGGAAATGCCTGCTCAGGATTGGAAAATGTGAACGTACAAGCGAATACAAGTATTGAACTGCAGACCTGTATCAGTGGGGAAACGGGTGAAACTGATGCACAAGAAAAAACAGATATGAGAGAGGCCCTTGCAGAGCCCGTATTTCTGCCGGCAGTAATCACACTTCAGACTTCAGCTGAATTGGGTAAGGAGCAAGAGGGGGAATCCCAGCTAACTAAGAGCGTTTCTGAATTACCTTCACAGCCTAATAGTAATAAGGGAATTGTATCTACGGTCAGCTCAGCTTTGCCAAAAGATAACCCCTCAATCACTCTAGCGCGTAAAAGTGATGAAGCTAGTAATGCCGCCAATAATATTTCAGAGGGCATTCCAGATGATTCTCAAATAAATAATGGGGGGGCAGATAAAGAACATGCCGACAGAAATATTGATCGCCTCCCAGCAGCTACTGGTTCACCCAGTGATGACTGTTTCTTCACTGGGAATGATGATGATAAGGAAGAGGTTGAGACTGAGGAGTCTGAAGACTCGGCTTCAAATCATAACTTATCCACTGATATGGAAGATACACCAATATCTACGGAAAGTGATTCAGAGTCTTCGTAGACAGATACCTCAGAATTAGAGACTGAGTCAAATCCAGAACATAACACTATACTAAAACGAAACCTGGAGTCTAAGTCAAGTAGAAACAAGGGAGCTAAGGGAAGGACTTGCAGAAGAACAAAGAAAAGAGGGAGTGTAGTACAATCTGGGGTGGCTAAAAAATTGGATTGGGACTACGCAGCCACTTCGCAGCTGTATCAGGAGGGTGCAGTTGGTGGCTTTGAGCAACCAAACAAATCGCAAAACCAGACACGGGCACGTCCACAGACACAGGAAAATAGTTATGCAGCAAACTTTGATCTTTTGTTCTCGACCTTAAAACAGATCCAGGGAGAGGCCCGTCAGGAGAGTCAAAGAGCTAAGCAGGCGAACAAAAAAATACAAGGGTCTCTCCGCAAGGTTGACAAAATGTATACAGAAATGGCCGATCGGAGGAGAGGACAGGCAAAGTTGAGGACGAAATGGTAAAGTTACAGGAGTACAGAGAAGAGCAAGAAAAAACATCATCCGATGTTTTGTGGAAACTTGAAGACTTTGAAAATAGGCAGAGGCGCAATAATATAAGACTGCTTGGTGTTGAGGAAGGGAAGGAAGGGTCGGACATACGCGCCTTTGTTGTAGAACTGTTGAAGGGGGCTTTCCCAGAGCTTGATAAATGGGATTGGGACAAGGAGGTGCAGCGTGCACACAGGTTTCCCTTAATGCAGAAAAAAACCACAAATCCGAAAGCAAGGGCTATTCTAGTGTATATGGGGAATTTTTTGCTGAGAGAGGAAATAATTAAAAAGGCAAAACTTACGGCTAAGCGCTCATATAAGGATATAACATTTTTTACCCGCCCAGATTTCTGCCACACTACTGTGGAGAGAAGGTGGCGCATGAGGCAACTAATAACACCCTTTCAGAATTTGGGATGTGAAGTATACTTAATGTTTCCTTGCCGACTTAAAGTTGGCCATAATGGCCAATTCAGGGTTTTCTTTTCGGAAGTAGTAGCACAGGAATACTTGAATTATTTAAAAGAAGCGAAAGCACAAAGAGATGGGAAAGCACAAAATGAGAGGGCTGTAGCCATAAGACAAACCGAGTATGTGACACAAAAAAAGAAAAAATGAAATGAAAGAAAATAAAGTATCAAGGGTGGGAGCAGCACGGTTAAACAGTACTGGTGATACAGGGTGTATAAAAAGATGTTGACACTTCACTTCGGGAGGGTGGGAATGGAGAGGCCCTCTGGGGGGGGATCGGCTGTCAGACAGAGGTCAACATTGACCTTTTTGCCAGTAGGGAGGGGAAGGGTGGGAGGGAGGGAAGGGGTCTAGGGGGTGGGGGGGAGGAGACAGGGCACGACAAGGCAGCAAAAGGCAGAATTATTTACAGAGGCAAGGGCAGAGGTGGGAGGAAAACGAGATAAGATAAGATATAAGATAAGAGATATGAGGTTGAAAAGAAGGAGCAATATATTTGATAAGGGTGAGAAAAGAAGATATAATGGGAAAAAGTATGAGTATGAGTATAAGTATAGCTGTGCGTATAACAGTAATATAAGGAACCACCCATGGGAACTAGATATGTGACATGGAATGTGTGTGGGTTGACTGAGGCTCAAAAAAGGCTAAAGGCATCATTGTTATTACGGCAAATGAATGTAGATTTTATTTTTATTCAGGAAACACATGTTATGAACTCACAAGATTTTTATTTGAAACAATTGGGTTTTCAAGTACTAGTAACTTCACAGCAAAATGTTAAAAAAAGAGGGGTAGCTATACTATCCAGAGATAAAAAGGTACTCTTGAGAAAAAAGGCACAAGATCAATGGGGGAGATGGGCAATGGTTGAATGTATGATTGATGGGGAGTGGACAACGCTGATAAGTGTATATGGGTCAACCGAGGATGATCCGGAGATTTTCCAATTCTTAGATGTGGAATTAGCCACCTGGGCTCCCAGAATCATAATGGCAGGAGATTTGAATATTAATGGTGCTGATGGGTTAGGCTTAGGTTCATTTGGTAAATATTGTGGTAGAAAAAAACGAATGTGTCATGCCTTACAAGAATTAGTGGCCAATAATGCTCTAGCTGATGTTTGGGGAAAAAGAATGTTAGGGAAAAAGGGCTTTACATACTATTCCGCCCCACACAAAATCTGCGTGAGATTGGATTACTTTTTTGTCTCAAATGAAATTTTAACAGAATCTAGGATAGATAGACTCCCCCGAATCTTAAGCGATCATAATCCCCTAATCCTCACATTAAGAAAATCAATAAATACTAAACAGCAAAGGCAATGGACTTTCGAGAGAGGATTACTGTTGGAAGAAAAATATGTGGAGCACATGAAATTATGGATTAAAAAATTCCTTGAGAACAATAGAGATAGCTCCTCTGTGGGGGTGGTATGGGATGCATTCAAGTCGGGGGTACGGGGGGAGACTCTGAGTTTTAGCTCTTATAATAGAAAACAGGAACAAAGGAAAAATACGGAACTGGCCGAGGCAGTACTTAAAGCTGAGGAGAAACTAGAGGAATGTATCATGACCGGGTGCCCTTTAGAAAATGTGTATTTGGAACTACTAAAAGCAAAAGGTGAAGCTGAGGGAGATATTGCTAGAAGGGCTGCAAAACTTTACATTACTAAAAGAGAAAAATGTCATGAGTTTAGTGAAGCAGTGGGAAGAACTTTAGCAGTTCGAACAAGACAACAAGAAGCATTAGGCACTGTAAGGGAGATTAAGGACTCTTTTGGTAGGATACACACAGAGACTGAGGAAATAAGGGAAGTTTTCAGATCTTTTTACGAAAAGCTATATGAGGAGCCGATAAGGGGTGATGCTAGGAAAACTAGAGAATACCTACAGGAAATTCCGGTGACTAGATTTACGGGAGAGGAGGCAGACAGCTTAGAGGAGATTTTTCAGGAGGAAGAAATAAAAAATGCTATATCAAACCTCCCATCTGGAAAAGCCGCAGGTCCGGACTTGATCCCAATAGAGTTTTATAAGATATTCTGGGATGTTCTAAAAATAGATATGCTTAGGACAATGCAGCAGGCACAAGTTGGTAATTCAATTCCTAAGACATGGGGAGGTGCGGAAATAGTTATAATATTAAAAAAAGGGAAACCAGCAGAAGAACCTGGGTCATATAGGCCTATCACGCTGATGAATACGGACACTAAAATCTTCTCTAAGGCATTGGCGACAAGATACGCTAAGATAATAGATAGGGTGGTGAGCAAAAATCAACATGGCTTCATACCTGGGAGGGGCACCACCCATCATACGCGTAAAGTGATAACACTGTTTGATGCTGCAGCAGTCTCAGGGGACCCGATGGTGATCATGTTATTAGATGCAGAAAAAGCATTTGATCGGGTCTCCTGGGACTACCTGTGGTATACACTGGAAAGAGCAGGAGTCAAACAGGGGTTCATCAAAGCAGTCCAGGCGCTATATGTAAACCCCGTGGCCTCGGTGCGGGTGAATGCAGGGGTTACTACGCAATTTGGGATAAGGAGAGGTACAAGGCAGGGGTGTCCCTGTTCCCCATTGTTATTTGCAATGTATATGGATCCACTAATCCGGAAAATAGAGATGAGCGTTTTAATAAAATCATTACCTACACGAATTGGGCATTGTAAAATATTGGCGTATGCTGATGATGTTGCAGTAATTACACCAGCTCCAACGGAGGCTATTGCTCAAGTAGAAATTGAAGCTCTGAAGTTTGGGGAAGTCTCGGGCTATAAACTTAACACTGCTAAGACCCAGATTATTAAAAATTTGCATACCCCCTGTACAGATAGCCGAGTAACTAAATCTGGAACATATTTGGGAGTGATTATATCGGCTGAATTGGATAATTTAGTGGAAACAAATATAACTCCTTTAATAAACAAAGTACGGAAGGATCTAGATAGAATAGACAACCTGCACTTGTCAATTCTGGGGCGGACTAACATGGTAAAAATGCTGGTGTTACCTAAGTTTCTTTATTTGTTTAGAGCAATCCCTTTATTATTTGAGAACAACCTATTTAAGAAGATAGAAAATATGATTAACAGGTTTATATGGGCAAAGGGAAAAACCAGGAGAGCACTCAGGTTCATGACATTACCAAGAGAGAGGGGAGGGTGGGCACTGCCAGATTTAAGGTTTTATTACTGGGCAGCAGCTTTACAAAATATGGTTGGTTTGGTGGGTGGGGGAGAAGACGAAGGGGGGAATGAGTTGGGATCACTGGCAATTTATGGCTTGCTACTAGGGCCAGAAGCAGAATTTTTTTTTTAAATATACTGAACCCAGCTACTACAAAAGGACACGATTTAAGACGCTCACTGCTGCACATACCGTTTGGAAAGCTTTCACTAAAAAATTTGGGCTGGGGCGGTATAATGCATACACGAGATTGAAAGGAAACCCAAATCTATCCGCGGAAGTTGTGTCTGGGCCTATACTGGCAGCATAGGAAAGAAAAGGGCTTAGAAAGGTGGGAGACATCTTGGGGCAGCAGGGAGTCTACCAGTTTTCTGAACTACAAACTAAGTTTGCATTAGATAAAAGACAATTTTTTAAGTACTTACAAATTAGGAGTTTTCTACATAATAAGAAAGGTGGCCAATCAGGGTTTAATAAAAATGCAATTATGGAAGTAATACAAGCAGGGGAGGATTGCACCATTAAGAGATTTTATGCAGAGCTATTGATCTCAAAAGAGGATGATATAGAGAAATGGGCAACTAAGTGGAAACATAATCTGGAAATTAGTGAGGAAAGTTTCTATATGTCCCTAGAAATGGGGTACACATTATTATGCTCAGCGCCTCTACAAGCACAACATTATAAAACACTGTATCACCGCTATCATACGCCTGCTAAAATAGCCCAATGGGGCGGCACAACTGGAATTAATTGCTACAGATGTGGGGGCTCAGAAGCAGACTTAATACATATATTCGCAACATGCCCTCACTTGCAGTCGCTTATAAAAGGCATTGAGGACTTTATAAACCGAGGGTTAGGAATAGATACTCTTCTAACTCCCTCAACTATTCTTTTGGGGGTAAAAGAAGAGGAGGAGGGACAGCAGCAGAGTAACATCAGGGCAAATGAGAGATGGGAATATTTCTTATTCTTAGCTATGTCGGTACTAAGACTCTGTATTGCATCGGCATGGCTAGACCCTAAAACACCGGCATACCATCAATGGCTGGCTAAAATACTGTCAATTTATAATTTGGAGATAGAGATCTATGCAAGGAAGGGGAAAAAGGGTAGAAAAATTGGTAGACAGATTTGGGGCCCTATTACTCGTTGGAAAGAAGAGAGGGTGGAGTGAAAGGTCTGATTAAATTATTTGTATGGTTTGGATTGATTTGGATAGAATGCATTAATATTGCTTGATATATATGTAACTTAAAAATACTGTATTTTTCTTTGTTAACCTGCCTCGCTATGTGTACTGTATAATCCATTGTCGTGCCTTGTATGTATGTAAAAGTTGGAAAAACTTGGCAATAAAAAGATTTTTTTTAAAAAGACTACAAAATAAAGTTTAAAGATTTATTACGAAGCGTAAAACAACTTAACATACAAGCACCTCAGCAAGATGTTCAAGAAATAAACCGGCACTAATACAAACATAATCCTATGCAGGAGTCTCAGATGACTCAGAATAAAGAGCAACGTAAGTTCAAGAAGCATTAGGCAAGCAATAACAGTTCCCAGTGGAATTCGCGACTGCATGTGCTCCAAAGGGAAAGAAAAATTATTCTATCCCTACACTAACTCTAAGGTGACATCCCTACTTAGCATAACTCCCGGGCAAGAGAAAAAGGTATCAGCTGTGAAGGCTTCCTAAGAAGCACATTCACTTTTCCCAGGTAAGTAGCCCAAGCTACCGAGCTCGTTCTAAGATGCTCCTTAATTTCTCCTGCCTAATTCCCACCAAGACCCCTGTCTAACTGCATTTCCAATTGGACTGCCTTAGACAGGACCCAGTTTGACTCCAACTGACTCTAACCCTAACTCCAATTGGAATTGACTCGCCTCCCTCCGGGTACTTTCCCTAATACAAAATCCCAAAACAGTACACACGCCTTGGTCACACCCCTCTTGGCAGGTGCAGCCCCTCGTACTTTTCCAGTACAGGTCCATCTTCTTCCAAAAACCGATGCTGTGTCCTTGCTGTCCTTGGGTCCCAGGCACCTTCTCCGCCAAATGTTGCAGTTTAGCATACCAGTAGGCTCCCTTCGTTATCACTCCTACCAACCTAACTCCTAAAACGATGGATTATTCTACCTCACGAGCTAAATGGCCTTGCACCTGCAAAAGAAATGCATGAGAAAGAATCCTGTGCACGCTCTAAGTAACATTTCGAAATTCAACCTCGAACAGGAGCCTTTTCCCAAGGAAAACATTCATCTCTGCCTTTCTGGTTGTGCTAAGAAAACTACAGTTAGGCCTCTGCTGGCAAATTCGTGTCTCAGGCCTTTACTCTTTTAAATGCATTTCTAATACAACATAAGCATTACATTTAAACCATTCTAAATCAGTATATTATTACATTTCTAAACATTATTCCTTCTCATGTTAGAGCATCACTCGTTTTAATAATAAGCAACCTACACGTGCAACTTTAATAATGGCACGTTCAAATCTAATGCAACATTTTAAACACAAAGCAATCATTACTACATTACTTAAGGCATATTCTCAAATCTGGCACTACATTAATCTTCAAATGATATGAGCGCACAACTACATATTGCACTGATCCCCAGCCTAGTACTACATTTTAACGTCACACAATAACATGGCCCTCTAAATATGTGGGTGCTGACTACTTGGGATTATGGTGCACCCCTACAAATTTTCAAAATAACATGGCGCTCTATCATAGGCGTGAGGCAAAATGTATAATCTGCGAAGTGCTAAAGTGTTCTGCCACTAGGTGAGACCATCTGTGGCAGAATTTCATGCAATATTTTGGGCTAATGCCCTCTCCAGGGGCCTCATTTATGAAAAGTGACGCATCGCTGCATGAAAACAGCGATGCGTCACTTTTCACTGCGCACTCCTTGCGACACCAATGATGCGTCATATTTAATGTATGACGCATCATGTCGCAAGGACTTACAGATACGTCAGTATTTCTGACGCATCTGTAAACGCAAAAGTGACGCATTGCTGGAGTGTGTCACAAAAGTGACGCATCTCCAGCAATGCGTCCTTTCACATGGGGAAAGCCCCATGTGAAAACAGGTGCCCCATCTGAAGAGGTGATGAAAAAGTATCATCAATACATTACCTTTTTAAAAGGAAAAATCTCTCCAAAGGAAACAGATTGGGTTAAGATTGACAGAACAACCCAAGAACCTAAAGAATCAGTTCACGCCTACTATGATAGGTTGTTGCAGGTGTTTAAACAGTATAGTGGGTTTGTGAATATTGGAGATAAAGATATGGGACATTTTGTCTATCGGTTTGTATATGGATTAAGACTCGAAATTAGTGCAATGATACAGCAGCTGTGCTGGTAGAGTAAGTCAAGTGACAAGATTCTAAGATATGCCAAGTATTGTAGCGACGATATTGAATCTCGAATCTTGAAAGTTAAAAGAGAAAATGATGTGGGCACAAGTGAAATTGGCAGAACAGCAACAGGAAGTTAATAATGTTACACCAAAACAGGGTCAGGAAGGTCAGGCAAACAGTGAAAATCGAAGGAAGTTTGAAATGAGTAAAGAAGAGGCTAAAAAGAAATATCCTTGTCATGCTTGCGGGAAGTTGGGACATTGGAAGAATGAGTGTAAATCTGTACAAAAAGGTAACAAAGTAAATCAAATAGATGCAGAATGCATGGATCAGGCAGCAGCAATGGGTAGTTACACCCCAGTTACAGGTGCCACAACCACCCATACTTCCTAACATGAATGCTGACATGTAGATGTACAGTTCGGGATTTTGAGAAGAATAGCAGTTTGGTAAAAATCCCTTAGTATCGCAGTATTTGGTGTGTTGCAGTGAGAGTGAGTAAGGATTCGACACAGTGACGGTGCCTGAGGGGGGAGGAAGAATGTGTACTTGGCGCATCTTTAGCGGTAGATCAGTCAGGTCCATTTATCAATGGAAAGGTAGAAGGAAAGGACATCACCTTTTTATTGGAAACTGGTGCTACCCGTTCCACTGTGAGAGCAGCGGAAATTTCAAACCTACCCCTCTCAGGAGAAACTATCCACATTGTAGGTGTTGCAAATAAACATATTAAAACTCCTGTCACAGCCCCAATAGAAGTTCACATTGGAAACTTTAAAGACATGCATCGGTTTGTAGTATGTGATACCAGTCTGGTTCATCTTTTGGGCAGAGATTTGATGTTCAAAATGAATAGCACCATTCATTGCACACCGGATGGTGTTGCAATAATGACACCGGATGAGGATGTTGAATATAAAATATTGATGGCCCAACAAGTGTCAGAAGTAAGTGGATTATATTCACTACTGACAGAAGAAGATTTGCCAGAAGAATTAAAGGATACAGTGGGATCAGATGTGTGAGATTTCACAGAAAGAAAGATTGGATTAATGAGAAATGTGGACCACATTCAGATATTAGTGATATAGGATGGAGCAGTGTGTCCCAATACCCCTCAGTACAAAATGAGTCAGAAGTAATTTCTGGAGTCATGCCTGTGATTGATCAAATGGTTGAACAAGGATTATTAAAAGAAATATTGAGCAGTCCTTGTAATTCAGCCATCATTGGTATCAAAAAGCCCAACGGAAAATATAGAATTGTTTAGGATTTGAGAAAGGTGAGTAAAATTGTTGTGCCACGTTTCCCGGTAGTACCAAACCTGCTGTAATTTTATAACAGATTCCCTGTGATGCTGAATAGTATACCGTTATTGATTTGTGTCAGGCATTCTTTTTCATCCCCTTGTATCCGGAAAGCCAATATTTATTTTCCATCCGGTTCGGAAATCTTGTTTCGGCATGGTGCCCAGTTCCTCAAGGGCATACTGAGAGTCCATCAATCTTTAATCAGATTTTAAAACAATGTTTGGAAACTTTAAAACTGCCTGGAAACTCTGTCCTGGTCCAATATATTTAAGGCCTACTGTTGGCATCAAAGATGCATGAAGCATGTGTAACAGACTCCATTGCTTTGCTAAACCATCTAGCTGAAGGAGGACACAAGTTTTCACCATCAAAGTTACAGTACTGTAGACAAGAAGTTCTGTACTTAGGTCATAAGATTGAAAAGGAACTAAGAAAGGTGACCCCAGAGAGAATCAGTGTAATCAAGAAAGTTTATCCACCCTAAATTCAGAAGGAAGTGAGGATGTTTTTGAGAATGGTTGGATATTGCAGACAGTGGATATGTGGTTTTTCGTTGATTGCAAAACCTCTACAAAGGTTAACACGAAAAGATGTGAAGGATCCAATTGTGCTGGATTGGGAAGCAGTCTGTCAATCGCCTGCTTTAGGAATGCCAGATTATTCTAAAGAATTTGCGTTGTACTGTTGTGAAAGAGATGGATGTGCGCTTGGGGTTTTAACTCAGAAACATGGAAAGGCAAGACATCCAGTAGCATACTTTTCCGCTACTCTGGATTCAGTGGCCGCTGCATTGCCAGGATGCTTAAAAGCAGTAGCTGCCACTTGCGCAAGTTTGGAACAGAGTGAATCAATTGTGATGGGTTACCCAGTGAAGGTATATGTACCTCACTCTGTTGAGATACTTTTAACAGGTACTCGGACTCAACATATGACAAATAGTCGGCTGACTAAATATGAGAGAGTGATCCTAGGTACTAAAAATGTGACAGTGGTAAGATGCACTACTGTGAGCCCTGCCATATTATTACCAAACTCAAGATGTGAAGAGGTGAGAGAAGAAGCAGAAAATGATTGTTTGGAAGTGACAGAGCTTTGCTCTAAGCACCGCCCAGATATTGCTAATGAACCATTGGAAGAATCTGATTGTGAATTGTTTGTAGATGGATCATGTATGAGGAATGCAAAGGGTGAATTGTGTGCTGGTTACGCTGTCTGTACTTTGACTGGAGCCCTGGAAGCATCTTGTCTGAAAGGCATAAATTCTGCCCAAGTTGCAGAGCTGGTTGCTCTTACCAGAGCTTGTAAATTGGCAAAATGTCTAAAGGTAACAATATACACTGACAGATAGTATGGATTTGGGGTTGTACATGACTTTGGTCAGTTATTGATGCAAAGAGGATTTATGTCTTACTCTGGTTCTCCAATTCGAAATGGGAAAACTGTAAAGGAATTATTGGAAGCTTTGCAGGTGCCAAAAATAATTGCAGTTGTAAAATGTGCTGCACATCAATCAGGAGATGATAATGTGAAAAAGGGTAACCCATATGCGGACCAATTGCCTCTTTAATGTACACAAAATAGCCTGGCAATAAACAGATCAATAGAAAGAGGAAGTACCGAATACCACATTATGCTCACCACCACATTTGCGACTTGGGATGAGATGGGACTAATGCAGGATGAAGTCAGTGACAAAGAAAAGGAAGAATGGAAGAGAGCAGGTTGCAGGAAAAACTATGAAGAAATATGGGGTTATTATGATGAAAGACCAGTATCACCAGACTTATTGCTTTCTCACATGGCTAGGATGTATCATGGACATGCACACATTGGGCGTGGTGCCATGGTAAGAATGTTCAAGCAGTCCTGGTACAATCCCAGGTTTAGGCCGATCACTGAGAGTCTGTGCCGAAGGTGTGTTATCTGCCAGAAACAAAACCCAGGAAGGAAGACAGTAATCAGTTGGGGTGTACTTGGGAGAGCAGGAGGACCTTTCACTAGGCTGCAGATTGATTTAAGCGAACTGCCTCCATATAATGGGCTAAAGTATGTCTGGTCATTGTTTGTTTGTTTTCTCACTGGGTGGAAGCATACCCAACAAGAAGGAACAGCAGTCTAAGTGTGGCAAAATTGTTGTTGAGAGAATTTATCCCTAGATTTGGTTTTCCAGTCCCTTTGGAATCAGATAGAGGATTGCATTTTAATAATTAAATAATTTGAATGATCTGTGCTGCTTTGCAAATTGAACAGAAATTGCATTGTGCCTACCGACCAGAGGCATCTGGTATTGTGGAACACATTAATGGCACAATAAAATCCAGATTAGGGAAGGTGTGTGTATCCACAACACTAAAATGGCCTGATGCTTTACCCATTGTATTAATGAGTCTCAGAAGTGTACCTGACAAAAAGACTGGATTAAGTTCCCATGAGGTGTTGATGGGAAGAGCAATGAGACAAGCAAACATACCTGCAAATAAATTGATGAACCTATCTGATGATCATGTGCTGGACTTTTGTAGAGGAATGGCTGACCTGGTACATTCTGTGTCTCGCCAGGTTGGAGGAGATGCCACACTGACACAGAGAGAACAAGCACACGACCGGAATCCTGGAGAGTTGGTCCTAATGAAGAAGCATATGAGGAAAACATGTCTAGAACCCCGTTAGAGCGGTCCTTACCAGATCATATTGGTGATGACCACAGCAGTGAAGTGTTTTGGTTTGCCAAATTGGATACATGCAAGCCCTACCCGCGTAGTCCCAAGTCCAATCGAAAGACCCAAAGAGCAGCAACTGAGAAACATAAATCTACAACCAGTAGCTGAAGTATGTGAAGCTGAAGAGCCTGGAGTGAAAGATTCTGATGAACATTTTGACAATGAACAGCCAAGCACAAGTCGAGTAGCGCTAGCTGCGCACTCAACAGTGTCTTCCAAACCCCTAGCTCTTTCCTAATCTCCCCAGTCCACCGCGAGCCTGGCTCGATTGAAGTGGAGGGAGGTTTCTTGCTATCTCTTACCTTCCCACACTTCCGGTTGGGGGGCGAGTTAGCGGTCTAGTGCTAAGCCGCTTCTCTCCCCATAAAACGGATGTGCTGGCCGTCGCACAGCAGACGCGCGCAGAGGGCGCGCCAAAGGGTAGCCCGTCTGCGCCCGTCTGCGGCAGACCGGGGCTAGGGGCTAGCCACCATGCCCATCCATTGATATATTCCGCGGATCAGCTGAAATCTCTTCAGGGCAATCACAGGATAGACAATGCTCTTTTCAATTTCTTAGAGCAGCAGGGCCTTCTCTCCCTTGCTCTCAGACCGGTCATATCCGACCACACACGGTCAAACAGTGCAGCACTCGCCCGCATCAATCTACATGACAAAATCACTACAGAGCCTATTCCACGTTTGAACAAGGGATGCGCCCTGACAATTTATTATCTCAACACCCGCTCCCTTGGCAAACACCAGTTAGAGATACTCTCCCTGATCGATATGAACAGGCCGGATATTCTATTTCTGACTGAAACTTGGTTGTCCCCTGATTCCTCCCCGGACATCCTAGCGGCTATCCCCGAACCCTACTATATACTTCATACCGACAGGGATGCAGGTAAAATGGGAGGGGGAGTAGCCGCAATTGTTCACAAAAGGCACCAGTTCACCATACTCAAAACCACACAAATCCCGCATACGGAAACCCTGACAGTTAAACTGGAATCTTACCATTCCTCCTTGGTATGTGTGGTCGCCTATCGACCGCCTCTACACATGCCGTCGTTCCCGCAGGATTTTGGCGACTTAATCGCCAACATGGTGATCAATCATTCCAGAGTGCTGCTCGTTGGCGATTTCAACTATTGGCCGGGTGACATAAACGAAAGCCCACTCTCTCGAGAATATACAGATTCTCTGACCAGTCTAAATTGCTCCCAGCACGCATATGCCGCCACGCATAACAAAGGACACATCTTAGATCAAGTCTGGTCATTAAATCTAGATATTACCCAACTTGCCATTCTTCCTTGCACTTGGTCAGATCACTGTTTAATAACCTGTACGATCTCGAACATTGATGTGGCCCCCACCGTCAGACCAGGCAGCATGAAAGCGAGGAATTGGGGTCAAGCCTGTATCGAGACATTCAAAACGATCCTAACTAACACTGCCCCATTGACCCAAGCAACCCCCCTCTCTACTCAGTCGAAAAATCTTACTACCTGGCTCGAATCAGCTAGCGATAAAGTTGCCCCTCTGAACAACATCAAATCGCGCAGGACACACAACGCTCAAAAATGGTTTTCTCCTACCCTAAAGAAACTTAAATTAAGTCTCAGACAAGCTGATCGGAAATGGAGAAGGCAATACGAGCCTGAATTGAAATGAATTTACCTGTCCCTCTTCAAGGAATATAAAACCGCTGTGCTCTTATGTGAAACCGAGTTCATCACACTGAAAATCTTGAACTCTGCCAATAAAACCAGAGAGATTTTTACAATTGTAGATGAATTGGCAGGCCTTGAGAGAGTCTCAGCACAACCTGTGCATTCTCAAGAATTATGCTATTCGTTAAATCACTACTTTTTCGATAAAATTGTTACAATAAAAGCTAGTATCCCAGTATCCAATACGTCCGACCCACTTGCTCCACCTTGTCAAAACCCAGCCCTACTCAACCACTTCCCTCTCATCAGTTCAGATTCTTTTTATAAATTGATGAATAGAGTCAAATCTGGCTCCCCTCTTGATAGTGCCCCCCCACGTACTACGCGAAGCTTTCAGTGCCTGCCCTGATACTCCTATATCTCTTCTCAACACCTCAATTAGTAGCGGCACTGTCCCTGCCTCTTTTAAAAATTCAGAGATTCTTGCCATCTTAAAGAAACCCGGTGCCAATCCTCAAGTGATGAGCAACTAACGCCCAATATCCCTCCTGCCCTACCTGAGTAAGATTCTGGAGGCACATGTGGCTGGTTGCTTGAGCTCCTTTGTTGAGGAGTCCCGCCACCTGGACCCCCACCAGGCTGGCTTCAGGCCTGCCCACTCGACCGAGGCTGTCATTCTGACAGTCATGGACGAGCTACGCACCGGTGCTGACCTTGATTCCCCCCCAGGCCCTGATCCTCCCTCACCTGTCCGCTGCATTTGACACGGTCGATCACAACATCTTGATCAACCGTGACTGCAGCGCAGGCATTGGGGGCCAGGCCCTGAAGTGGATACATTCCTTCCTGACGGACAGATACCAATCCGTCCGCCTAGGCAACGTTTGCTCAAAAAAAGGTCGACTTTCCTGTGGATTCCCACAGGGCTCCTCTTTCTCCCCCCTTTTGTTTAACTTATATGTGCAGCCCCTGGTTACCGCCTTGAAGGAAATGGATGTCCTGGTGTTCAATTATGCAGACGATCTGCAATTAATTTTCAATATCCAACCTACAAGACTATCGGAATCTAACATGCAGGCTACCATGACTTACATCAGCAACTGGATGAACGCCAACCAATTAAAATTGAACCCAGACAAAACAGAGCTGATCTTGACAGGCAGCACCCTTAATCCTTGGAATGCCAATTTTTGGCCTCCATCCCTGGGCCTCCCGCCTGTCCCAGTTTCTTCGGCAAAAAGCTTGGGGGTAACGATAAGCAGGGACCTCTCAATGAAACCCCAGATTAGCTCAGTGGTCTCGGTTTGTTTCCTCATGCTATGGAAAATAAAGAAAATAAAAAGATTTCTATCAACAGAAGCACTAACTTTGATTGTTCTCGCGCTTATCATCTCGCGACTGGACTATGCTAATGCACTCTGCAATTAATACAGAATCACGCGGCCAGACTTATTTTTCAACTCCCGGCCGCCAACATGTAAAACTTCTGCTCAAACAACTGCATTGGCTTCAGGTGGAACAACGCAGTGTCTTCAAGTTAGGCTGCATTGTACACGAGGCACTGTCAGATGAAGGCCCTAAGTTAATCTCCAAAAGTATTAAGAAATACATTCCCCCCCGTACCCCCTGCTCCTCTGGTCAACATCTTCTGACCGTTCCCAATACAAGCCCCTCAAATATGGCGGGACTCGGTTTTCTATGTTAGCCCCTCAAACGTGGAACTCCCTCCCTCTCCCAATACGGTCTACTGATTCCCATCTTCTGTTTAGGAAACAGCTAAAAACGTGGCTATTCCGACAAGCCTATTCCATCGAAGCCTTCAATTTATGTAGAACTCTGTCCTCAGAAGCGCCCAGAAACCTACCCGGTGAACGCTGCGCTATACAAATATTTTAACATAACATAACAGTAGTGTGGGCACCAGACAGGGCCGAACTGGCCATAGCGGGCACCGGGCAATCCCCGGTGCGCCGCACGGGTGGGGGCCGGGTTTGGGCCCCTGGGGGCCATTTTTGTTGCAGGGCCATTTTTGCAGCATAGCTGCAAAATCAGCCCTGTACTAAAATAGGCCCAAAACCAGCCCCGGCAAGGAGCTCAGCGGCACCTCCAACCCCCCCTAGTGAGGTGGGGGGCTGGCCAAGCACTTTGCCAGGGCCGGTTGTGGTTCCCAGATTTTGGGACAGAAGTGACAGTTGTTGGGTCAGAAGAAGGTGATGCTGCTATTGAGCTAGGAGAAACTGAAACAGCTGTCGAGATAGAAGAAGAAACAGCTGAGGTTCCAAAGACCATTCCAAATAAAAAACGAGATCACAAGGGAGTTAGAAGAGGGAGAATTAGCTAGTGAATCAGACTCAAGCACTAAAGCTCCTGAGACTGAAAACCAAGAAAGTCAAGAAAAACAGATAGGAATAAGACAGGATAAGAGAAATGGTGAACAGAACACAAAAGGTGATAAGATAGTTCAGGCAATGAAATCTAGAAAGGGAGACTGTTGGCCAAGTGGGGTGAAGAAATTGAAATACAGAATAATAAGGAGAAGATTACGAAGAAGACCAGAACAAACCAACAAAATCTCTAGTCAGACAGAACAAGCAGATTTAGTGAAAAGCAGAAGAAGAAGAAGATCGAAAAGAACCAAAATTCCCTGTAGAAAATACAAGGCCCTTGAATGGACCTAAGTGATTCTCAAGGAGTTTGAAACTTTAGGCCTAAGTGAGGAATACGAGAGTAGTGATACTGAAAAGGAGGCTGAGAGCAAATTAAGACTACCTTAACAAGAACTGTAACAAATTGAGGTGAAGGAAAAATTTGTCAGATTAAATCATCTAAGGACTCACAGATAGACAAAGCGGTTAAAGAAGAATGTCATTGGGTTTAGGATTACACCACCCTTATATATTTTGTAGATAAGAGTTAATTTAGATTTCCTAGGCACTAACAAAGAGAAATTGTTAGAATTTTCATTTTTCGTAGAGTATTAAAATGGCAGGAAATTAAGTGATTGGACAACCAAAATCTAAACTAAAATATAGATGTGATACATTTGCTTAAGTAATGTTTTTCTACTAACATTTATGTGGATTTTATTAATTGTTGTTGTACCAATTTAACATGAATAAACCCGAAAATGACACTAATCATGTATTTATTGAAGGAATGAAAGATGTTGCTAAACCAATAATGAATACTAATGAAGAACAATTAGATGGAAGTATTTTCCATCATTATGAATTAACTAATGATTTTTCCTTAAATGTGTTTGCTAAATTGTTGTACGATTATGATAATACCATGAATGTGAGTGATTGCTATGTCTGCATGAAATTACCATTGTCTGTCTCTGAAGGTATAACATACCTGTATCAATGTGGAGGGAAGATGGAATTTGTGATCCTACCAATTTCCTTTGGTTAACTATACTTATCAGGGGAGGGGGGAAGGATCACTTGTCCTGCATAACTCTGGGTATGCTGTGACTGTTCCGAATCGTCCCAATATTAACCCTCATGCACGTGCTGGTAAAGGTGTGGTATAAAGCGGTATATCTTTTTGTCCGCCGTCCCTCGCACGTGAGTGCATAATCATTGGGTTGTTTTTTGTCATGCAACCTCCATCCAGGAGGCATTACCCATTGTTAAAAACAGTAGTGATTAGTGATTGTGAAAAAGTGATGGCTAAAATTGTCTCTCTTAATCAGAAAAATTATTTATTCGTTCTGGATATGGAGGCAATGGCTAAAAAATTAAGGAGGTGAACACGAGTTATTATGACTCGTACACACTAAGTGAAATACAAGGTCGACATGTTTCAGCCCTTCTTTATGCCTACTAGGTCAAGTGGGCTTTCTTCAGGACCGTGGAGTGAACTAGAGACCTCTCACGTCTCTAGTGGTGATCAGAAAATTCAATGGAGCATAGCTTTATGTTGCTCCATAAGAGGTCAAAAAGTACCTGCAGGAAAACAACATAGAGGACAAGGGTAAGGGTAAGGGAAAACATATAAGACTTTCACACTGGTTGGATGGACCAGGAACATATAAAACGCATAGTATGCGCAGCAACTAAAAAATGGCAATACTTAGCACTGACTTCCCCACTCTAAGAATAGGGTCAACTCACTCATAATTGGCAATATGGTTCTAATATTTCACTGATTTTCATGATTGGTAGACATTTAGATTCAGTTGTTTCAGAGTGTCATACTTCACATGCATTCAGACAATTATTTTAAAGGTGTAATTTTCATTCACGCATTCCTTTTGTAGCAGGCATTATGTCTCCTTCGACTGCCTGCCAATGGTATTTCACTGATTTTCATGATTGGTAGACATTTAGATTCAGTTGTTTCAGAGTGTCATACTTCACATGCATTCAGACAATTATTTTAAAGGTGTAATTTTCATTCACGCATTCCTTTTGCAGCAGGCATTATGTCTCCTTCGACTGCCTGCCAATGGTATCATTGATCATAAAGATGGTAAGTATTTAGACGTTTACTATGGGGTGACACGAGGTTGAAGAGTGTCTAGTATCTTTTGTATGATTAATTGTGTGGCGTTCATTTGCATTCTTTTTCCACACGCGTTCGTTTCTCAGCAGGCATTCTGTTAACTTCAACAGCGTTTTACTATTGTGCTGTAAGCCGCCTTCTAGAGTTCAGATAACAGACTCGGCAATCTTATAGATGTTTTCTATGGAGTGACACGTGGTCGAAAAGTGTCTTAGTTCAGACGCATTAGTGTAATTACTTAAACCGCATTCATTCGCATACTTATTTCCCACGCGTTTATTTTCCAACAGGCATTCTGTTTCAATTAACAGCGTTTTTATATTGCGCTGCAAGCCGACTTCTGAAGTTCGCCCTCGGGAATAGACTTCCATATCTGTACATGGTTTATCAACATACCTCCGTTCTTGACTACAATGAGCCTCATCGGTTTCAGGGTGGGTCAGGGAGGCACACTAAAACAGTAAACATACTATCAGAACTTTATGTTCTAGGTTTGTTATACTTTACAGTTTCACCGCGTTGTGCTCCTCGTGGTACCTCTGGCTCTCCATACACTGCTTGTGCTGACTCTGCCACCTCTGTCCCGGGTTACCAGAGGCAATTCCGGGTTAGTGATTTTGTAGGTGGTGGTGCAATGGAGATAGAGGAAAGACCATAGTTGTTTCTTTCCGGTGGAGTTGTCATTAAATCTTTAGAATGATTGTTGGAGATTTAATAATGCGAGGTAACCATTTATAGCCTCAAGGATGATTTAAAAAAAGGGGGTTCTGAGCATCGCAGCAATGTGAAATGTAAAAAGGCGACCACAAAGATGTCAAGTCACTACCTAGAAGCCGGCCACACTGTGAAAGATCTGCAGTGGGTTATTCTAGAGACACTACACAATAAAGACCACAATGCAGAGAGAATTCTCTTTGAAAAAGAGCAACGGTGGGTGAATAGACTCCACACTGATGTTAACGGTCTGAACGATAATATCCCATGGGGCTCAATTTATAATGGATGATGCCAATTTTTATTAAGGTTTTCCAATTTCTATTTAACCTTTAGCAGAACCCCCTTTTTTTAAATCATCCTTGAGGCTATAAATGGTTACCTCGCATTATTAAATCTCCAACAATCATTCTAAAGATTTAATGACAACTCCACCGGAAAGAAACAACTATGGTCTTTCCTCTATCTCCATTGCACCACCACCTACAAAATCACTAACCCGGAATTGCCTCTGGTAACCCGGGACAGAGGTGGCAGAGTCAGCACAAGCAGTGTATGGAGAGCCAGAGGTACCACGAGGAGCACAGCGCGGTGAAACTGTAAAGTATAACAAACCTAGAACATAAAGTTCTGATAGTATGTTTACTGTTTTAGTGTGCCTCCCTGACCCACCCTGAAACCGATGAGGCTCATTGTAGTCAAGAACGGAGGTATGTTGATAAACCATGTACAGATATGGAAGTCTATTCCCGAGGGCGAACTTCAGAAGTCGGCTTGCAGCGCAATATAAAAACGCTGTTAATTGAAACAGAATGCCTGTTGGAAAATAAACGCGTGGGAAACAAGTATGCAAATAAACGCGTGGGAAATAAGTATGCGAATGAATGCGGTTTAAGTAATTACACTAATGCGTCTGAACTAAGACACTTTTCGACCACGTGTCACTCCATAGAAAACATCTATAAGATTGCCGAGTCTGTTATCTGAACTCTAGAAGGCGGCTTACAGCACAATAGTAAAACGCTGTTGAAGTTAACAGAATGCCTGCTGAGAAACGAACGCGTGTGGAAAAAGAATGCAAATGAACGCCACACAATTAATCATACAAAAGATACTAGACACTCTTCAACCTCGTGTCACCCCATAGTAAACGTCTAAATACTTACCATCTTTATGATCAATGATACCATTGGCAGGCAGTCGAAGGAGACATAATGCCTGCTGCAAAAGGAATGCGTGAATGAAAATTACACCTTTAAAATAATTGTCTGAATGCATGTGAAGTATGACACTCTGAAACAACTGAATCTAAATGTCTACCAATCATGAAAATCAGTGAAATACCATTGGCAGGCAGTCGAAGGAGACATAATGCCTGCTACAAAAGGAATGCGTGAATAAAAATTACACCTTTAAAATAATTGTCTGAATGCATGTGAAGTATGACACTCTGAAACAACTGAATCTAAATGTCTACCAATCATGAAAATCAGTGAAATATTAGAACCATATTGCCAATTATGAGTGAGTTGACCCTATTCTTAGAGTGGGGAAGTCAGTGCTAAGTATTGCCATTTTTTAGTTGCTGCGCATACTATGCGTTTTATATGTTCCTGGTCCATCCAACCAGTGTGAAAGTCTTATATGTTTTCCCTTACCCTTACCCTTGTCCTCTATGTTGTTTTCCTGCAGGTACTTTTTGACCTCTTATGGAGCAACATAAAGCTATGCTCCATTGAATTCTCTGATCACCACTAGAGACGTGAGAGGTCTCTAGTTCACTCCACGGTCCTGAAGAAAGCCCACTTGACCTAGTAGGCATAAAGAAGGGCTGAAACATGTCGACCTTGTATTTCACTTAGTGTGTACGAGTCATAATAACTCGTGTTCACCTCCTTAATTTTTTAGCCATTGCCTCCATATACAGAACGAATAAATAATTTTTCTGATTAAGAGAGACAATTTTAGCCATCACTTTTTCACAATCACTAATCACTACTGTTTTTAACAATGGGTAATGCCTCCTGGATGGAGGTTGCATGACAAAAAACAACCCAATGATTATGCACTCACGTGCGAGGGACGGCGGACAAAAAGATATACCGCTTTATACCACACCTTTACCAGCACGTGCATGAGGGTTAATATTGGGACGATTCGGAACAGTCACAGCATACCCAGAGTTATGCAGGACAAGTGATCCTTCCCCCCTCCCCTGATAAGTATGGTATAACATACCACCATCTTTCTTTAACATTTGCTGTTTCATGTAGTGTTCTTAGTGGTCTATTTTACATGGAAGGTAAATTGTAGTACAAATATACAGATGTAGACTTAGGGGCTCATTATGATGGCGGGTGGACATTGTCCACCTGCAACCGTAACGGTGAATGGGACCGTCCGCCATAGGTGCGGCGGTCCCGCAATGCCTATTAGGATGCCACCACCACGGTGGTTTTGGCATCCTGCATATATAGCAATGTGGTGGGCAGTGCTGTAAGCAGGACCCACTACAATGCAATATATGCATGCAGTGCATTGACATGCACAACGTGACAGGCACGGCGCGGTGCCTGCCACTTTGTCCATGCCAATGCTGGGAGGTACAATAGGTACCCCCCAAGTGCAGCCAGAAGACCGCATGCCTTTCCATAGTGGAGTCTCCCCAATGGAAAGGCAATACACCACCACCACCACCATATTGCAGGCCTTTTCCGCCCAGTAGGCAATCGGGAGTACTGCCTACTGGCAGACAGTCTTTCCATCGGCCTGGGTCCCCACCGCCATCGTAATATGGTGGGGGAAATGTTAGGCGGGCGGTGGAGAATGGCAGGTGGATAGCCACCGCCATACGGGCGGTGGTGACGATCCGCCTGCCATCCTAATGGGCCCCTTCGAATTTTCCAAAGTACTAATTATAGGAGAACAAAACAAGGTAGATAGTAGTAAGCACGCATGTTATATGGGTGCATTTTTCCATAGCACCAAACCATTAAATTTAGAATATGCTTATAAAAATAATTTAACTTGCGGATTGCATTATGAGGATAGACTGTTTTTGGACATGGTAGAACATAGAAGACAGAGTTTTCAGAAAAAAGGATGTTAAACAAAAAACAAAATAACCACCATGGTCATTTAGAGAGGGACATTATGAAAAGTGTGAAACTTATGCTGCAATTTCCCTGGACAGGTCACACAAAGGGAAGTTATGTTTATTGAGATCAAAGACTAAGTACAATAATTATTTTATTGGCACTAGTTAATGTGAGCATACTTTCCAAATTACTGGAGATTGGGTATTAAAGGGGGGAACTGATCCTGTGTTTCCAGGGATATATTATGTATGTGGTAGGAAAGCCTATTACAGGTTACCTGACTACTGGTGTGGGAGTTGTTACTTTGGGATTGTTTTTCCAAAGGTCTACCATATAGACCGAATAGATCAAAGTGTCCATGAAATAAAGCAAGGATTAACAAGTAGTAAGAGAGAAAGTTTTTCAGAAATATTAGGTGATTTATTCTCTATACTAATACCCTCAGTTGGGGTAATTCTAAATTCATTTAAAAAATCAAAGACTGTTCACAGTGGTTGATCGTTTATCAACTGATACTGCTGGTGGTTTTAATGATTGATACTGAAATGGTGGCAATAAGATCAATGGTTTTGCAGAATACACTTGTACTTGAAATTTTCTTGGCAAAAGATGATGGAGTCTGTGGAACGTAAAAAATTCAACACTGTTGTACCTATATCCCTGATAAAAGTAAAGGAATAGAAGGGTATATAAGAAATATTACAATGTTACATAAAGATTTAACCCAACTGGAGGTTGACTGTGATTGAGAGAGAATTGGTAAGAGTATTCCAGCTGTGAGAAATTGTTTTTTAACATTAAAATAGTAATGCCAGTACTTTCAATAGCATTAACAATTTTTGTAATAATAACAGAGGATAAATGTTGTAAGTGCATGAAAGGGAGAAAGATTATATTGGATCAAAAGAATAGAAGGAGAGGAGTAAAGAGAAAAAGAGATGCGATAGAACTTGAAGAAATAAATGAAGGATATTATGACATGATAAAAAGACCAGATAAGAGTGGCATGAAAGAAGAGAGAACTACTAAACTTTAGATAAAATGAAAGGTGGCACTTGGTATGGTATTTATGATGGCTTCAAAAGCAATCAGAGCAGGGAATTGATTGAGCAGGGCTTCGCAGAAAGAAACCCGCTTGGATTGAGCACCGCTGTAATACGTACTAAATTTGAGTAGTAAGTATATTAAAGTGCAATCACACATCACACATGGGAGATTTGCTTTGCAATATGCCTAAATTGAGCCCTAACAATATGTAAATAACAGAAAATTTAATAATATTGTGTATAGAATGTGTTATGAATGTTTTCCATGCAAATTGCACATATGTATATATGTAGTAAAAGCATGATGCGTGTTGCTTTGTTATAATAATTAATGCCACTTTTCTACTTATGCTATGCTAGGTAAAATGGGCCCGATTCACAGAACTAACTTAAGACAAAATCCTAAACTTACTACCATTTTGGTATTCACAGAAGGCACTTACTCATTTTGATATTCACAGAAGACACTTACTCATTTCGGTATTCACAGAAATTAGGAGTCCTAACTTTAGGACTCTTAAATGCCTTCTGTGAATACAGAAAGTCTTAAAGTTAGGATTTTTCTCAATTTAGTAGTAGTAAATTAGGACTCCTAACTTTCGGACTCCTAAATGCCTTCTGTGGATACAGAAAGTCTTAAAATTAGGAGATGACGTTTGAAGTGCAGCCAACTCTAGTGTGAAAAAGTCACAATATGTAATTGTATAAACATTTGTCCTTAATTTTGGAACATTAACCTCATGAGATAACAGGGATGTATACTGAATATGTGGGAACGGAAATCATACAATGGGATAGTCAAAAAGTGTGGTCTAATAGTAGGGTGACCACCCGCCCCTCGTCTTTACCCAACCCGCAGCTAGAATAGGTGACTTTAGCAACTTTAGTGGGATGGATATGTATGGTAAGGGTGTAAAGAAGAGGTATTTAGTGGTGGGGTCTAGATTCTGAGGGTTGCAGATTCGGCTGCTGCTTTAGGCATGGAGAGAGAGGGTGCGCCGCTGATTATTGGGTTGCAGTGAGGCCTAGCTGTTCTGGTCCTATCCATGTCCTGATCCTAGAGTCTTTGATCCCTGACTCTCTGTCTGGGGGTCCCATGCCGCTACCTAGGCCTGAGTGGTGCTTTTCATCATTCATATTCTTTGGGTTGGTATATTTGATAACTCAAGTTTTTTTTCTTCCTTTGGACTTTCGTGTCATCTATCCCCTACATGCAACATATGTTTCTTGAGATTGATTAGTTGCTAACTATTTTTAGAGTGTATTTTCTTTCATGAAGTAATTTTTAATGCATTTGGTTTACATAAAATTTAACAATTTGCAACAAAGAATCTGTGGTTATTTTAGTTTGACTACGATTTGAATAACTGTTGCCTTCAATTGTTCAACTACTTGGTTCATCAACCAAGAAGATGGAAATTTGAACGAAAGGGTTTATTGTGAGATTGTGAACTGTTTAAATATCAAACAGCAGAGTTTTGAATTGATAAGGAATTTTGCCAATTGACACCAGCGCAATAGGGACTTTGGGTGTATAGGGATGGGCCAAAGTAAGTGAAGTAATTGAATGTTTTTCCCTGTCTTAATTATTGGGTCCGTGCTGGATCCAGCATATGAGGTAAAAGGACATCTATTCACACAATACTTTTTTGGCTAAATTTATAAGAACAAATGCAGTAAAGTGATTAGAAGCAAGTATAGCTAAAACATTATGCTAGGTAGCGCTGGCCGGGGGCAAGGTCTAATTTCGGGCCGGCAGCGATGGAGGGCAGCAAACTATAGGACCTACGCTGGCCCCGGTGAACAAAGTACCTTTCCTGGTTGCAAAAGACGAGATGTGTTGATCTTCTCCACGCAGTGAAGGCGATGCATTTGCTCTGAAGATGGGTTCCGGAGTCGAGAGGCGTCAGGCAATGTGCCGGATTCCACCACACAGTAGAGGGAATGTGTCAGTTTCACCAAGCTGCAGCAGGGGCGATAAGCTGTCTGATGCATCAATCTCTGGAGGCAAAGCGCTGGTTCAGATGCGCAAAATTGTTCTCCAGCTACCGGGTTGTTGTGCTGGTTCTGCAACATGCAGACAGGAGATACATCGAAATCCATGTTGCAAGTATCTGAGCCCCTACAAGTGGCGAAGGCGAAGGAGCAGGGGTAGACTTGGGTATCCCTGAGACTCAAACAATAAGAGGCATGCTAACAAGCCATTGGATATCACTTGGAGGAAGGACAGAGTCAAGTTGTCCTTTAGCAGAATCAGAGGATAGCAGTTCAACAAACAGAAAAGCAATCTTTCCAGATCAGCAGTCCAGTTGGGTTTTCTAAGCAACACAGCAGTCCTTCTGACAGAGGTTCAGTTCAAGATCCAGAAGAGTCTGATTTGATGAGGTCAAAGACCCAGTACTTATACCCAAAAGTACCTTTGATGTGGGGGAGACTTCAAAGCATCTCTCTGAAATGCACAGGTCTGCCTTTCATCCCAGACCTGTCTGCCAGGTTATCTTACTGCAGAGAGTATGCAAAATCACAGAACTATGCTTGGCACCATAGAACCTTTGTTGACAGGGACTGAGCTATCCTACCACCTTAGTACCCATGAGTTTGTGACCAACAAGCTATAGTGTCTCACTTGCCCTCCTACTCACTCACAGAGGAACAAGTGATTAGACATCCCAGAACACAACACTCCCGACCCTCTCAGGAATCGCTGTGACAGAACACACCCTTTCACTCTAACACTTGTACTTATCCACAACAAGTTCTGACTGAGACACGGGAAAATATTAAAATATTTATTTTAACTTTCGTGCTCTGGAATGCAGTATACATGCCACAATAAGTAAGAAGATGCCTAACACAAATACGGTCAGCATAGTAAGTAATCCATAAATCGTAAAAGGGGCTGTCATTGTATAAGACAGGGTAAACTAACCCCCCTCCCCTTGAACAGACAAAGTGATTATGTATCAAAGCATCTCTGGGTGTTTGCAGCAGACCCTGTACCATAGCATGCACATAGAAAGTTCTAAATCTCAGGTGTAGTCGCGATCTCGTCTGTGTATTTGTATGTCTGTGTATACCTAAAAGACAAACGGCCAGATTCATGAAAGACCCGTTTTGCGAGTCTGAAATAGCGATTCATAAGGAATCGCTATTACAGACTCGCAAAACGGGATTCATGTGGAAATCGCAAAATGAAATGCGATTCCTACAGATTCCTTATTTGCGATTAGCAAATTGCTAATCGCAAATAAGGAATAACTCCCCATTCATTCCTATGGGCCAAAAGGCCCATAGGAATGAATGGGGAGTATTCCTTATTTGCGATTAGCAATTTGCTAATCGCAAATAAGATAGCGATTTGAAGGGTGCCAGGGGTGTCCAAAGGACACCCTGTAGCACCCCTTAAATGCACATTTCAACAGGTGTTGCGCACACACATGTCATAAGGACATGTGTGTATAACATGCAACTTAGAAAAATGCTTTTAAAAGCATTTTTCTAAGTTTTCGCTAGGTTTGACCTCGCGGTAAATAGCGGCCGAAATTTGCGAATTCGCAATTTTAAAATGTTTCAAGAATAGCATTTAAGGAATCTCTAATAGAGATTCCTTAAATGCTATTCCTCGCAAATTTGCGAGTTTCTAAATAGCGATTTTTGCATTTGGGATGATGAATCCCAAATGCAAAAATTGCACTCGCAAAGGGCCAGATTCTCAGAATCTGGCCCTTTGCGAGCGTAAAAATGGTTGATGAATCAGGCTGAAAGGGGCAGATTTATGTTGGACTTGCGCCATGTTTGTGTCACGCAATGGCAGAGTAAACGTGGCACATCTCTGCGACCTATTTACAACATGACGCATCTAGGCAGATGCGTCACGTTGTAAAGCCCAGCGCCACATGTGGGCGTTCCGGCGCAGGGTGGGCGTTCCGGGGCAGGTGCGCCTCGTAAAAGTGTCTGAGTGAAATCTACAAGATTTCACTCAGTCACTTTTAGGCCAATGCTGCATCAAAACCCTGCGCCTGCTTGAAGCAGGCGTAAGGCTTGACGCAGCATTGGACAGATAGGGCACCCCCGAGCCTTGCTGGAGCTGCATTGCGCTTGCGACGCAACTCTAGCAATGCGTCACCTTTACGGCACAGATGCGTCACGCATCTGTGCCGTTTTTGCCCCATGGTGCGCCGCATTGTAAATGCGGCGCACCATGGGTGGCGGAGCTGCGGCGCACAATAACTGGCGCATCCCTGGGGATGCAGCAGTTATTGTAAATCTGCCCCAAAGAGTATATGTTCCCAAATAACAGCTGCATTTGTGTGTTTTGTCTATGTGCCAGAGCCTGACCAAAACAGAATAACAAGGGGCATTGTTGTTTGACCTTGTCTACGGTGTTCAGACCAAATCCCAGGAAAAAACAGAATGCAAAAACAACGGTAGGTTCTATGTGAAAGTACAGTGTGGCATAAAGCAAAATACGGGTGCATAGTAACGTGTGAAAAGCAGAGTAAAGACTGCAGCATGCTAATGCTCATATAGGAAAAACGACAACGGGACTGCACAGAACATATGACAATCTATGTGGGGGTAAATCAGCACTACCTATTCAAGTGAAGTGTTAGCCCCTCTCTTCCGTCCAGCCCTGGCAAGGCCATCAGAATGAAGATGTATGTAGGTGGGTACTCAGACACACATATCCTTCCTGTATTGTGGCTGTCTAGAGGGAATGCAAAGTGTAGCTGTCACCCAACCCAGATGAGTATTGGAGACAGGCTGTCAGGCACAGAGAGCAGTACATGCAGAGAAATGTCCTCTTTGTAAAAGTGGCATTTCAAAAACAGTAATGTCAAATCAAACGTCAGTAGTAAAGAGGATTTATCATTACCATTCCAAAGATATGAAACATGAAAAAATGACTCCTCTCCGACCACGAATTACAGCTTAAAAGTGTATTAAGGAACTCCCAATACTAACCTATGAGAGGCTTAGGCTTCGCAGTAGTAAAAATGTAAATGGCCTGATTGTCACTAAAGTACACGTCCAAACTTGTATTTACATAGCACCCTGCCCTTAGTGCTACCTAGGGCCTACATTAGGGGTGACATATGTAATAAAAAGAGGATGCATGGCAAGTAGTTTTAAAAATGAAGTGGCAGTAAACTGTATACATAGGCCTTGCAACAGTAGGCCTGAGACAGGTTTGAAAGGCTACTTCTGTGGGAGGCACAATAAGTGCTGCAACCCACTAGCAGCATTTAACTTACAGGCCCTGTGTGTATGGTATACCACTTAACAAGGGACTCAAAAGTAAATTAAATATGTCAATCAGGTATATACTAATTACACACATGTTTAGGGAAGAAGCATATGCACTTTACCACTAATCAGCAGTCCTATGACCCACAAAAAAGATTTAGCAAAATGTGGAAGCAAAAGTATTGCATATATAAAAGCCCTAGGAGTATTCATGCTTGGCTGTACATGTTGCATATGCCATTGTTTGTCATTTACAGATATATCTTATGAAGGGTCTTGTTTTATATATATATATATCCGTCAATCAGGAAGCACCAAGCGGAAGAAATCCACAGGAAGCTCAAGTAAGTGGGTATTCTTTAATTAACAACTTGCCAGCAGCCACTTCAATCAGAAACCGGCATCTAAAATAAATGCCAGATGTGTTTCAAGAACAAACTCCTTTCTTCAGTGGCAGCAAAAGAAATTAGAAGTTCGCGCTGCACATGTACTGTTTAAATTTCAAACACCTGCCTCAGTGGGTGGGGCACTCCCGCAGCCTTCTGGTGCTCGTAGTCCATGTGCACAATAATCCCCAGTGGGTGCGCTTTTCATTCTGTTTAGATGCAAAATATTAAAACCCGTGTCGGTTGATGCTTAGTTCATGTTATGTGGCCGCCCTGCTTTGCAGAAATCCAAACCTACTTGTGTTGTTTCTAACCCTGAAATGGAACTTTCACATCTTCCTCCCGATATTTCCAGCTCAGGTAAAAGCCAGAACGGGCCCGCGTTGCAGCAGTGGGTTCCTTCCACGGCTATGCAAGCCGTAATATATCCGTCAATCAGGAAGCACCAAGCGGAAGAAATCTACAGGAAGCTCAAGTAAGTGGGTATTCTTTAATTGCAACAACTTACCAGCAGTCACCTCAATCAGAAACCGGCATCTAAAATAAATGCCAGATGCGTTTCAGGAACAAACTCCTTTCTTATATGGCAGCAAAAGGAATGAAAGGTTGCGCTGCACATGCACTGTTTACATTTCAAACACCTGCCTCAGTGGGCTGGGCGCTCCCGCAGCCTTCTGGTGCTCGTAGTCCATGTGCACAATAATCCCCAGTGGGTGCGCTTTTCATTCTGTTTAGATGCAAAATATTAAAACCCATGTGGGTTGATGCTTAGTTCATGTTGTATGGGCTGCCCGGCAGAAATCCAAACCCACTTGTGTTGGTTCCAACCCTAAAATGGAACCTTAACATCTTCCTCCCGATACTTCCAGCTCAGGTAAAAGCCAGAATGGTCCCGCGTTGCAGCAGTGGGTTCCTTCCACGGCTATGCAAGCCGTAATATATCCATCAATCAGGAAGCACCAAGCGGAAGAAATCCACAGGAAGCTCAAGTAAGTGGGTATTCTTTAATTGGAACAACTTGAAAGCAGTCACTTCAATCAGAAACCGGCATCTAAAATAAATGCCAGATGCGTTTCATGAACAAACTCCTTTCTTCAGTGGCAGCAAAAGAAATGAAAAGTTCACGCTGCACATGCATTGTTTAAATTTCAAACACCTGCCTCAGTGGGCGGGGCGCTCCCGCAGCCTTCTGGTTCTCGTAGTCCATGTGCACAATAATCCCCAGTGGGTGCGCTTTTCATTCTGTTTAGATGCAAAATATTAAAACCCATGTGGGTTGATGCTTAGTTCATGTTGTAGTGGCCGCCTGCTTTGCCGAAATCCAAACCCACTTGTGTTGGTTCCAACCCTGAAATGGAACCTTCACATCTTCCTCCCCATATTTCCAGCTTAGGTAAAAGCCAGAACGGGCCCGCGTTGCAGCAGTGGGTTCCTTCCCCGGCCATGCAAGCCGTAATATATCCGTCAATCAGGAAGCACCAAGCGGAAGAAATCCACAGGAAGCTCAAGTAAGTGGGTATTCTTTAATTGAAACAACTTGCCAGAAGTCACTTCAATCAGAAACCGGCATCTAAAATAAATGCCAGACGCGTTTCAGGAACAAACTCCTTTCTTCAGTGGCAGCAAAAGAAATGAAAAGTTTGTGTTGCACATGCACTGTTTAAATTTCAAACACCTGCCTCATTGGGGGGGCGCTCCTGCAGCCTTCTGGTGCTCGTAGTCCATGTGCACAATAATCCCCAGTGGGTGCGCTTTTCATTCTGTTTAGATGCAAAATATTAAAACCCATGTGGGTTGATGGTTAGTTCATGTTGTAGTGGCCGCCCTGCTTTGCAGAAATCCAAACCCACTTGTGTTGGTTCCAACCCTGAAATCGAACCTTCACATCTTCCTCCCCATGTTTCCAGCTCAAGTAAAAGCCAGAACGTGACCGCGTTGCAGCTGTGGGTTCCTTCCCCGGCTATGCAAGCCGTAATATATCCGTCAATCAGGAAGCACCAAGCGGAAGAAATGCACAGGAAGCTCAAGTAAGTGGGTATTCTTTAATTGGAACAACTTGCCAGAAGTCACTTCAATCAGAAACAGGCATCTAAAATAAATGCCAGACGCGTTTCAGGAACAAACTCCTTTCTTCAGTGGCAGCAAAAGAAATGAAAAGTTCGTGCTGCACATGCACTGTTTAAATTTCAAACACCTACCTCAGTGGGCGGGGCGCTCCTGCAGCCTTCTGGTGCTCGTAGTCCATGTGCACAATAATACCCAGTGGGTGCGCTTTTCATTCTGTTTAGATGCAAAATATTAAAATCCATGTGGGTTAATGCTTAGTTCATGTTGTAGTGGCCGCCCTGCTTTGCAGAAATCCAAACCCACTTGTGTTGGTTCCAACCCTGAAATGGAACCTTCACATCTTCCTCCCAATATTTCCAGCTCAGGTAAAAGCCAGAACGGGCCCGCGTTGCAGCAGTGGATTCCTTCCACGGCTATGCAAGCCGTAATATATCTGTCAATCAGGAAGCACCAAGCGAAAGAAATCCACAAGAAGCTCAAGTAAGTGGGTATTCTTTAATTGGAACAACTTGCCAGCAGTCACTTCAATCAGAAACTTGCATCTAAAAGAAATGCCAGACGAGTTTCAGGAACAAACTTCTTTCTTCAGTGGCAGCAAAAGAAATGAAAAGTTTGCGGTGCACATGCACTGTTTAAATTTCAAACACCTGCCTCAGTGAGCGGGGCGCTCCCGCAGCCTTCTGGTGCTCGTAGTCCATGTGCACAATAATCCCCAGTGGGTGCGCTTTTCATTCTGTTTAGATGCAAAATATTAAAACCCATGTGGGTTGATGCTTAGTTCATGTTGTAGTGGCCGCCCTGCTTTGCAGAAATCCAAACCCACTTGTGTTGGTTCCAACCCTGAAATTGAACCTGCTTATCTTCCTCCCGATATTTCTAGCTCAGGTAAAAGCCAGATCGGGCCCGCGTTACAGCAGTGGGTTCCTTTCCCGGCTATGCAAGCCATAATATATCCGTCAATCAGGAAGCACCAAGCGGAAGAAATCCACAGGAAGCTCAAGTAAGTGGGTATTCTTTAATTGGAACAACTTGCCAGCAGTCACTTCAATCGGAAACCGGCATCTAAAATAAGTGCCAGACGCGTTTCAGGAACAAACTCCTTTTTCAGTGGCAGCAAAAGAAATGAAAAGTTCGCGCTGCACATGCACTGTTTACATTTCAAACACCTGCCTTAGTGGGCAGGGCGCTCCCGCAGCCTTCTGGTGCTCGTAGTCCATGTGCACAATATTCTCCAGTGGGTGCGCTTTTCATTCTGTTTAGATTCAAAATATTAAAACCCATGTGGGTTGATGCTTAGTTCATGTTGTAGTGGCCACCCTGCTTTGCAGAAATCCAAACCCACTTGTGTTGGTTCCAACCCTGAAATGGAACCTTCACATCTTCCTTCCGATATTTCCAGCTCAGGTAAATGCCAGAACGTGGCAGCAGTGGGTTCCTTCCACGGCTATGCAAGCCGTAATATATCCGTCAATCAGGAAGCACCAAGTTGAAGAAATCCACAGGAAGCTCAAGTAAGTGGGTATTCTTTAATTGGAACAACTTGCCAGCAGTCACTTCAATCAGAAACCGGCATCTAAAATAAATGCCAGATGCGTTTCAGGAACAAACTCCTTACTTCAGTGGCAGCAAAAGAAATGAAAAGTTTGCGCTGCACATGCACTGTTTAAATTTCAAACACCTGCCTCAGTGGGCTGGGTGCTCCCGCAGCCTTCTGGTGCTCGTAGTCCATGTGCACAATAATCCCCAGTGGGTGCGCTTTTCATTCTGTTTAGATGCAAAATATTAAAACCCATATGGGTTGATGCTTAGTTCATGTTGTAGTGGCCGCCCTGCTTTACAGAAATCCAAACCCACTTGCGTTGGTTCCAACCCTGAAATGGAACCTTCACATCTTCCTGCCGATATTTCCAGCTCAGGTAAAAGCCAGAACTGGCCCGCGTTGCAGCAGTGTGTTCCTTCCACGGCTATGCTATATATATATATTCAAAACTCCACTTAGGGTCCTTCTGGAATCCATCTCATCGCCAGGTGGTGCACCTGCTGGCAGGAACCCCCCAAGCCGGTTGGTATTTTCAAAAGTCACAAGGGTAAATGATGCACTCTCAGAAGCCAAAGTATCAACCACCAAGGTTTAATTCAATACCGTTACGCGTTTCGACACTACCAAGTGTCTTGATCACACAAGATTACAGTATAATCGGGACGTGCTTACATAGATAATAGACATAAAAGAGGCACATAGTTCCTGTATCTGGCGTCAAAAAGGTGTCCGCCATCTTGGAATGGTTAAATGCATCGTGAGTTTGCAATAAACACTGTGTATTTGTCTTTGGAGCAAAACTTGTCTAGTCAATTAATTTGCTTAAAATATAGAAGCGGAGGGGGCGTGGCCAAGATGGCGGGCTGAGCGGACGTGGTTGTTCTCGGCTCCCCGGCCCAAGCCCAACACAGCCTTCTTTTCGCTGCAGTGGCCCTCGACATCCAGTCTCCTTGCCCCTGCGGGGTGACCAGTGACCGCAGGCAGCGCGATCAGCCATCGGCACCGAGAGGCGAGCGGATTCGGCGCAGCCGGCGCATCGGCCCGGAGCGGAGGGCGGCCCACGCCGAGGCGGAACCAGGGCTGCGGAAGCCGGTGGGCAGAGCAGATCGACCCAGCTGGCCACAGCACGAGCGGATACCTACGCTTGCGGCATCTGAGGTTTGGAGACCTGGGCCGCGGGTGGAAGTGACCGGAACCCCCCCGTGGCGGGGGAGCGTTGGCAGCCCAGCATCCGACCGCACAGCGCCTAAATTGAGGCCCCGGCACCAGGCCTTGGCGGACGTCACCGGACCTCCCAGGCAGTGTTGGAGGGGGGTCTGTTGTGATATACGGGCACATCAGCTGGCCTGGAAGGCCACCGGGAGCTACACGACAGTCGAGAGGCGCCGGTGGCAGCAGGGAGCGGTGCCCACCCGATTCCCCGGTCGGCGGGCTGTTTCAGGTGAGGCCCCGGCTTCGGGCCTAGTGGCGGCAGTGGAGCCCTGCGGACCTGCGTAGCGGGGGAGAGGCCAGCGTGGTGGACGCCCGGCAGACACAGTGGAAGCCCGGTCCAGGAGAATGCTCTTCCGTGGCACCCCCGCCCCCCCCACAGCATTGCGGCCTGGCCTAGACTGAGGACCCGAGGTAAGCCCGTGCACCCCCGGGGGCCGCGCAACACCGGACTAAGGGAGTAGAACAGGTGGAAGGAGGCCTGGGGGGGGGCAGGTGGGTCCGCTGGGCCGGGGGGCGGAACATTGACACAGTGGCCCGGTGGAGTCTGGGCAATTGGGCCCCCTGAACACGTGGGTCCCCGGCCTCTGGTTGGGGACACTCTGAGTCAGCGAGGCGGAGGGACCGCCGTGAGCGGCGCCGGCGGGGTGAATCAGGCCCCGCAATGCTAGTATTTTTGTTATACAAAGGTCCTTAGGTTTTGGATGATAGTTCGAGAAATAATTTACACAGGCTTCCACGCCCCTGCGGGGGGAGCCCATCACCTCTCACTAGCATTGCGGGGGTAGGTATTGGTATACAAGGGAACCCGTAAAAATTGGCCAAGGACCTACGGGTGGAACTACGTATTTTTGTTATACAAAGGTCCTTAGGTTTTGGATGATAGTTCGAGAAATAATTTACACAGGCTCAAGATAAAGGCTGTGTTTTTCCTTTCTTCCGAGTCCAGCCGGACCTAGAAGCGTTTATTTTGGAAAACAATTTATAAATATAAATAGGATAGGCGAAACCAGGTCGCACATGAGTAACTGGGCACAAGCCTGTACCTAGTCAGGAAAAGACAATACTGGGGAAAAAGGAGAAAGAATAAACAGGCAAACAAGGAGAACAGGGTGGCTTATAATACAATGTATACAAATTTAAATAAGCACAAACCCACAGTATCTCCCGTAAAAATTGCAAATCATAAAACAAGCAGTACTGCAAAACAGTCGACGAACGTTTCGATCCCTATCTCCAGAAATAGTGGGACCATTACCAACATGCTAGCGAAACCTACCTCCAAGGGGGGGAAGACACAGACGCCCCCCTCTACCCCGGCAACCGCAGGCGCACAGCAACAGGAGGAGCAGGAGGCTCCCATCACACGCACCTTCTTAGAGGCGCTGTTCAATACTCTTAGAGATGACTTTCAGGCTCTCAAGCAAGATATCGCTGGGGAACAACGGGAGCTACACCGAGACTTGGATGGTTTAGGGGAGAGGGTAGCGGCGGTGGAGGAGTCCGGCCATGCCCGCAGCGACGAGCTAACGCACCTACAACAAGAGGTCCTCCGCCTCCAAGATCAGCAGGTAGGCCTCCAGGCCCACGCGGAGGACCTCGAAAACCGCTCTCGAAGGAACAATATACGGGTCCGGAATGTGTCACAGGGCGCAGAGGGGAACAGTGTCACTGGATACCTGCAGGCCCTCTTTCGTGCGGTGTTGGGGGAAGCGGAGGTCTTTCCCGTCCGCATAGATCGTGCCCACAGGGTGGGCCTGCCGAGGCGGGCTCCAGCCCCACCACCCGACATTCTGGCCTACCTCCCTGATTTCCCGTTAAAGGAGCGGATTCTCCAGGAGGCCCGGCGACAGCAACCGTTGCAGTTTCGAGGAGTGAGTGTGGCATTATATCAGGACCTGTCAGCCATCACGTTGCAGAAAAGACGCAAATTTAAAGTTGTGACCACCTTTCTGCCCGAGAAAGAAGTACCATATTCTTGGGGCCACCCCTCCCGGATCATTTTTAAATGGCAAGGGAAGCTACACCAACTTCGCTCACTCAGAGACACCTGCTCCCTCTTAAACATTGACTTGCCGGATCCCTCTGACTCAGAGGATGGACTGTCACGTGGTTCTTTGGAGGGGTTGGCGCAGCGGGGCCAGGGCGACTGGCAGAGGGCCGGACGCAGGCGCGGGGCTCGACTGAAACCGCACTCTGAGACGATTGCACAGGAACAGGCTGCGGCAGTGCAGGAAGTGGAGCTGGACACCACAGTTGCCCCGTGAGCAGCACGAGAGGACCACTGCTCACACCTCGCATCGATTTGGGGGGTTTGGGGGGCCGGGAGAAGGCCGCCACTGCCACGTTACCCACGGACACTCTTCTACGGACCTGTGAAGTTTAACAGGCCCGGGACTATGGACCATTCCAATGGGCTCCAAGTTGGGGTTTCACAGAGGGGGGAGGAGAGGGAGGGCAGTTGGGTGAGGGTGGGGGGAAGACCCGGGGATGTTGGTTTTGGAGTAGGGGGGGCAGTTGTTTGGGGGGAGGGAGAGGGGGGGAGGGGAGGACCTTCTTGTCCGCTGGCACCACAAGATGGCACTGACAGTTTATCCTTTTTGCCACCGACCCGCTCTGACCAGGAGCGAGCCCGCGCCCCGCACCCAGGTTGATGTATCGCTTGACCATACTTTCCCTGAATGTTAGGAGACTCAACAGCCCAAACAAGCGCAAGGCAATCCTTTTCTTCCTAGAGCGCTCGCGAGCTGACATCTGCCTCCTGCAGGAGACGCATCTGCTGTCTAAAGATCATCATAGGCTTCGGTCCCGGGCCTTTCCTGAGCAGCTGTTCTCGTCCGCCTCTAAG
Organism: Lissotriton vulgaris; assembly: GCF_964263255.1. Classification (NCBI taxonomy): domain Eukaryota; kingdom Metazoa; phylum Chordata; class Amphibia; order Caudata; family Salamandridae; genus Lissotriton; species Lissotriton vulgaris. Next base: position 1,712,524,663 of record NC_141687.1, read on the forward strand.
AAGGTGGCGGGAGTGGCCATATTGGTGGCAAGGTCCTTTAGGGGGAGGGTGCTGCAAAAGGAGGCGGAGATCAAGGGCAGGCTACTGCTCCACCGCTTCCAGGTGGCGGGGCAGACGCTTCTAATTGGCTCTGTGTATGCGCCCAATGAGGGTCAAGAGAGGTTCCTGCGCACGGCGCTAGAGGCGGCCACAGCCAACACACACCAACACTTACTTCTGGGGGGGGACCTCAATCTAGTGTTTCATAATGTCACTGATCGCTCCAGCCAGAGGGTGGGCCAGGTGGGAGCCTTGGCCACTATAGGTGTGGCAGGGTATACTCAGACATGAGTCCCTTGCTCACTGCACCATCAGGATTCAAGCAAGCCGGGCCGACGACGGCTGAAATGCCAGAAACCGGTCCCCGGAAGCTTGTCTCCTTTCTGGTGAAGAATTGGCTTGGTAGTTTGGTCTGCCCTGTTCCCATGATGCACTGGGCCAGGGACAGACTAATTTGCATATAGCCAGGTTCTGAGCTGGGATGGTGCAGTGAGCTAAATAACGGTGATGGATCAAGCCCTGATCTTTGGACTGGGTAAGAGTGGTCTGCTTAATTCAGACACTCTGTTCATCACCACCCCCTTTACTGAATTGTCAACGGAGGGGCACGCGCACCTCACAGACCTGGGACTGATCGATTTATGGAGGCACCTTCACCCTCACGATACAGACTACACCCACTATTCCGCAGCCCATAAGACCTACGCGCGATTGGACTACCTGCTTTGCTCAACTCTCCTGGCGGCGCGCGCTCAGGGAGTAGAAATCCACCCGGCCTCACTCTCAGACCACTCCCCGGTTTCGGCAACTTTCCTGGTGCCTGATACACCGAGCCCGCAACGGCACTGGGGCTTGCGCGACGGCTTGCTGCAGAGCCCTTCTTCTGTGGGAAAGATTAAGACGCCCATCGTCCAATTTCTCCAGCACAATGCTAACGGGGACACTTCCAAAGCTACTCAATGGGTCACGCTCAAAGCAGTCCTCCGGGGCGAATTTATCTCTCTGGCGGTGAACAATAATAGAGAACGCGCGCAAAAGAGGGCTGACCTCTCGCAGCGAGTTCGGGAGTTGGAGCAGTTGCATCAGCGCACCGGAGCGGCCAGGGCATGGCGCCAACTCTACACGGAACGGAGGATGCTAGCTGCGCTAGACCAGGATGTCGCGGAATTTGCTGCGATACGTCTGAAGCATGCCTACTATACTGGGGGGGACCGATGTGGGAAATTGTTGGCGTGTAAGTTGCGGGAACAAAGGCAACGCCGGCATGTCCAGGCCATTCAGCCCAATCAGGGGGATCTAATCACAGACAGCGCCGCCATAGCGGCAGCATTTGGGGCCTTTTATACCGATCTGTAAGATGCAGACGAGCTAGACTGGCAGCACGGCAGCGACTACCTTGATGGGGCAACTCTCCCGTCCTTGACTGAGGCTCAATCTCAGTTCCTTGACAGACCCATCGGTCTGGAGGAGGTCATTTCCGCGATTTCCCGCCTTAAATTGGGGAAGTCCCCGGGACCCGATGGCTACTCGGTGGCTTTTTACAAAACGTTCTGCCAGCAGGTAGCCCCCCTGCTACGGGACCTGTTCAACACCTTCGATAAGACCGGGACTATTCCCCCCGAAATGCTGGAGGCAGCAATATCAGTGATACCTAAGGCCGGGAGAGATCCCTCCCGATGCAGCTCATACAGGCCCATTTCTCTATTGAATGTGGACCTGAAGCTATATACAGGTATCATCGCGAGCCGGCTGGCACCATATATGCAGCAACTGATCGATCCCGACCAGGCCGGATTCATCCCTCGGCGGCAAACGAGCGATAACACCAGACGCATTCTCCACCTTATAGAGGCCGGTTCACGCACAAGACCGGGGTGTATGCTGCTTACCATCGACGCCGAGAAGGCATTTGATAGGGTGCACTGGCCCTATCTTGAGCAGACTCTTCAGAGGTTCGGCCTTGGGGAGACCACCCGTAACCGGATCTTTAATTGCTATCGCCAGCCCACGGCGACAGTGCGGGTCAAAGGGCATACCTCACCGCGTCTTCCGATTTGTAGGGGGACCAGACAAGGTTGTCCGCTCTCCCCCCTCCTGTTTGCGCTCTACATGGAGCCAATGGCACAAAGAGTCAGGCACCATCCTCGTATCCGGGGCATCCCCTTTGGGGGGGACACACACAAGATTAGCCTATACGCTGACGATGTCTTGGACCCTATGCAATCCTTGCGGGCTCTGTTGGTGGAACTACACTCATTCGCGCACGCTTCGGGCTTTAAAATCAACGTTGACAAGTCGGTGGCTCTGAATGTGTCCCTACCCGCCGACGTTCTGGCGGAGGCCAAATCCGAATTCGACCTGCAGTGGTCAGCTTCCACAGTTCCGTACCTGGGAGTCCTTTTGGCGCCTACAGTGCCGACGCTAACTATGCCAAACTGAGCACGCAAATCAATGAGACGCTGAGAAAGTGGAACCGCCTCACTCTATCCTGGCTCGGACGCGTGGCGGCAATTAAGATGACGCTTCTGCCGCAGATTCTCTACATCTTTCAAACCCTCCCGCTACGCCCGGCTTCAGAAGACCCAGGCGGACTTGACGCGCTATGTCTGGAACGGGCGCCGTCCCCGCTTTAAGCAGCGGATAGTGTCTCTCCCACCGGCACATGGGGGCGTTGGTCTGCCGGACATCACCTTGTACTTCCAAGCAGCACAGCTGCGCACACTAGTAGAATGGTACCAACTTGAATCCAGCAAACACTGGCTCTTTCAAGACCAGGCGGTGGCTGGCCGCCCGCTCCAAGTTGTACCCTTCCTACCGAAGTGTCGCAGACCCCCTAATCTATACGCGTCATATATCACAAGTACTGTGATGAAAATCTGGGATCAGGTGGCTGTACGGAATGAACTCACCTCATTCCCTTCCCCGCTGACACCCATATTTGGGAACCCCGATTTCACCCCGGGCCTAAATCCACAGGCATTCAAAACCTGGAGGACCACTCCCTGCCGGGAGGTAGGGCATATGTTTAACCTGGAGGGAGTCCTCTCCTTTCAGAAAGTGAGAGAAGATTACGGGATACAAGAGGCGGATCGACTCTCTTACCTGCAGGTCCGGCACTGGGTCCTGCACCCATCAGTTCGACCGGGCGCGCAATGATTTCTCACGCCATATGAGAAATGGCTCCTCACACACACGTCGGAGAAGAAACTGCTTTCGGATCTATACCAACACCTACTCCTCACACACATACACACCTACCACCCAGGGAGGGCCAGATGAGAGGAAGACCTCGGGAGGCAACTCACACGGAAGGAATGGGAAGGAATCTATCATAGAGCCAGACACTCGGCCTACCATATTGGCCTCACGGAGACACTGACAAAGGTAGCCATGTATTGGTACCACACCCCGGCGCGCATACATCGATGGGACCCCAAGGCAATCGATCGCTGCTGGAGAGGGTGTGGGGCAGGGGGCACACTTGAACACCTGCTCTGGAGCTGTGAGAAGCTGCAACAATATTGGTCCACCATCCTGGATCTCGTAGACGCACACTTAGATACTCAACTGCCTCGATTTCCTGCTTATGTGATTCTAGGCCTGCCGAATACACTGATGTATCCCCTGAAGTCCATGAGAGGGAGGTTGATTGCCATAGCGCTGGGTGCTGCGGTACAAAATATTGTGGCACGCTGGAGGTACCCACAGCCCCCCATACACCTTGGCTGGCTCCATAGACTCTGGATGGTACTGGGGATGGAGAAGCTATCCCTGACTGCGGCGGGGTGAGGAGTTTGAAGACCTTTGGCGGCCATTTCTAACGCTGCTCACAGGGGAATTTAGGGAATTGAGTTGCCCCCGCTACCTGCGACTACTGCACCTAGCGGATACTCCTATCCCGGAACCTAAGGTCAAGACTCAGCGGCGCGCACTTCAGGGCGGGAGGGTTCGGGTACCAGCTCTCTAGACCAGTTGTAAGGAAGGGGATCAGGCCAGTATTACTTAGCGGACAAGAAGGAGGGTGGGGAGCGGGATTGGGGGGGCAGTTGGGGCTTGTTGGGGGTTTATCGTATTGCATAGATTACTATAGCATCCGACTCATGCCATACTTATTTTCGCGGCCGGCCCGGCTGGGTTGTAGGCGGCTTGCTGTGTTTAAATATACCGAATGATGCTTAGGCCCGCCGAGAGTTTCCTCAACCACTGTAAATGTGTGACCGGTGCCTTTGCATGCATGAGTCGGAGTGTTCTGTTGCTCTGAATAAAAACATTTAATACTAAAATATAGAAGCGTTACAGTAATTTCTGGTTGCAACATTGAGATTAAGTGAATGGAATCTGAACATAGCTTTCTCATCGAGAAACATTGATTCACGTATTTAAATGGTTAAGATCAACTCTGAGTGACAGGATTACTGCTCAAACTTATGAAGTAACCACTCTCATAAATGTCGGACTGTAAAGTGGGAGGAGTGCGAGAGATCGTATGCAGAGCCCAACAGGGCAAGCTGGCTGATGATAAAAAGTGAAAGAGGACTAGTGCCTTGCTTCAGAGATCATCGTCTCGAACGTTTCAAGTTGGACTAGTGCCCATTATGAACCCTTTCCCTGATGACTGTAGATACATAGGTAACTAAAAAAAAGCTCATTGGCTAGTAGATGGAGGCCTCTAAACCAAACAACCCAAAACAAACCAGATATTACATGTCAAAAATATTAGCCAAGAAAAGTGCACAATTTATAAAGACAGTTCCTTATCTTGAACGAAGTGCAGTGTCCATCTTAATGAAGAAAAGGGTAGGGAACCCATGTGTATTCAAAAAAGTGGCAGTGTTGGGTCCCTTCCTTCCCTCCTAAAAGAAAATCAGACAGAAAAAGACAAATTAAAATCAATGCATTAAAAACAAGATCATATCATATTTGCTGCATACAATTACTAGTTTACACTAACTGAGTTCAATTTTCATGGAGGTGGGTTGCTAATTCTTCATCGAAATTGAGTCCATATGTGACATCATCAGCAGTGGATTGCGGGTGCGTGAAATATAGTTAGTACAACTAACTATATAGGAGCAATTTCAATGGTTTTGTATGAGTGAAATGTCCAGCTAACTATAACACCCCTAAAACCTATAGTTTTTGAGTGAATTTTAAAGGTTTTTTAAATGCTAATTCCTAACTATATAAGGCCTGAAACCTATGTTTTTTTCAGTGAATATATATATATATATATAAATATATGACGTGACATTTCTAAATGAAGAAATCAGAGGCCAGAGGGGACACCATGACAGGTAACACGCTTTTATTCCAGTTGTCCCAGTGTTGGCGAATGCATTTCGGCAAAAGCTGCCTTCCTCAGCGCCGTGCACTGTAGCGAGTCCTTCACCTATTTCCTCCATCCTGGTTAAAATACTCGCATGCCTCCTAGTCTCCTCTCCCTAATGCTGTCTGCACACCTGTAGAAGTTCATCTTAGGTCTGCAAAACTCCAGTTCCCAGAAGGCACTATGTCGGCTGGTCTGAGTAGGTGGTGTGGGGGAGTGGGCTGGAACCGTAGGTCGGTGCATGCTTACAGGTGAGTGGCAAAGCGATCTCCATATATATATATATATATATAGATATATATATCTATATATATATATATGTAAAAGACAAACAATGGCTTATGTGACACATACAGCCGAGCATGAATACATGAATACTCTTAGGACTCTTATATATGCTATTTTATTTCTGACAAGTATATTGCATATTATGCCTAAATGTGCATTCTATTCTGGAAAGTTAGATAATAGTAATTTGAGAGCATAGATTTCCCTACCATTAGACCTGACAGCCTTAGGGCGGGCTTCTCTCAATCTTTTTGCTTCTACATTTTGCTTAATCTTTTTGTTGACCATAGGACTCTGAGCACTTTTCCACTGCGGATCAGTGCTAAAGTGCATATGCTTTTCCCCTATGTATATATCAATAGACCTATTGGTTATATATATTGTTGCGACCCGTCATCTGGCCCCTGGAGAGCAGTGGAGACTGTCAGCATTGCTGAGCCATGAGTAGTCGATGAAGTATCCAGATGCCGTCTGGTCTGTCTTGGGGTGCAGCTCAGCAGGCTAGTTGAATTAGATGAAGCCTCAATCTGTGGTACATTGACGTTGTTCTTCTCAGGATTCCGAATCGATATCTGTGTTTCTGTACTTCTAGACTGCACTAGTTGTTATTCTCGAAAGAGATAGAAGGCATACTTCATTGTTACTCATTGTTGCCTCTTGTTGAAAAGAGCAGGCTTCATTTGTAATTAATGCTTCCATCTGAACCTCCTGTATGGCAGCTTGAGGAGATTGGTGGCTACCCAGGAGTCCATGTGGCTTACTGTTGAGAATCAGCCACATAATGTGGTTTGATCAGGTCAATGGAGACAAACCTAACATCCAGCAAAGGGCGTGTACCTTCAACAGCAAGGACAAGCACAGGCGTTCTTAGCCCAAATTCTTTGTTTTCTACAATGATTTCTAGGACCAGATCCCCCGACCTTTGAGACTCAGCCAGATCTTTCCAGAACTACCTTCACTTCTCCAGTGGTGATACGTTTTGCTTGGACGTTGCTTTGTTTGTCCCGGAAATCATTCAATTCCTGTAAAACAGCCAAACGTTCATTGATGTCAAACAGTGTTACTGCACCTCTGTGCCAACATTATTGAGGTCCGGGACCCACATCTTAACCCCAAACAGGATCTCATAAGGAGTCTGACCACCAAGGGACTTTCTTAGCATATTGTTCAAATGCCTCTGGATCCCATATAGACGATGGACCCAACTGCAAACGGAGCCTAGTACCCTTTCTGTTAAAGACTGCTTTAAGACCCAGTTTTTCCTCTCCACAACCGTGTTTCCCTTGGGATGGTATGGAAATGAGAAACAGGAGGTCACACCCAAACCTTCCATGGCCTCTTTGTAAGCCAAAGAGCTAAATGTCCGACCCTGATCAGAATGTAGTGGAGAAGTGGGGCTCAATGGTTAGAGCGGCAGACCCTGATGCAGAGGTCTGGCCCGGACCAGGGTTCAATTCCCACCTCAGTGGGTCTTGGGCTCAATTTCCCCGGACCTGATAATTCTCACCTTGGTGCCTATTCTAATCATGGGTCCCACTCTGCAACTCTGGGCAATAGCTTGCTTAATCTCCACAATGGCCCCAACAGTGCTAAGATGCCTGGCTTCACCTTGGGGGTGCCCAGAAGTGGGCATTTCACAGGGAAAGGCCAGGAAGGGTTCCACAGCGGTATGTGCACAGCGCATTGAGACCCCTTCGGGGGTGATACGTGCGCTATATAAAAGCACTACATTTACAGTGTGCCTACTTCATATGTCCCGATAAAGACTTGCAGATCCTTTATAACAGTTTGGGCTTCAGCTGATCGCTGTGGCCATACCCAAAGGAATCGAGAGCAGGAATTCACTACCACCAAGATGTACTTGTAAGCCCTGTCAGATGATAGGAGGCTGCAGTTGTCTAAACACACACAAGCCAAAGGCTTTTTGAAATCAAAAGTGGTGTCTGAGGTGGACGTGCCATAGTGGAACCTGCTGAAGGATGTCACATCCCAGGACAAAGTCATTGGTCTGTTATAAAGACCTGGCCACTAATAGAATTGTTGTAATAGTGAAATTGTAGCAGCCATCCCTGCATGTGCAAAAGCCAGGACCTCATGTGCAGCAATTAATCCCAGGCTGTCCCCTACTTGTGGAATCTGAGCATGAGGTGTGTTTTGTGCATCTAGCTTTAAGAGTCCTTGAATGCATTTCGAAGGAGTTTGTTGTTGCATGCAGCATTGACGGCCACCATGATGTCTATACTCGTACTTGAATGGGTTATTGCAGCACCCGCGGTGGTGCAAACCATCACTTATGTGGCTTCATCAGCCAATGAATTCCCTACAACGTGAACACCAACACGTTGATGACTCAATGTATGAATGACATGAGCCTGTGGCAAGCATTCTTTCACCCTTGCAACTTGTTCCCAAAGCAACTTGTTCTTCACTGTGCAGCCTTTCAATTCCCTGAATCCATTCTGGCTCCAGTAATCAAGATACTCATTACATGACTCCACACAATAATATGAATCACAAACTATAAGTGTGGGGAATGCAGCATCTGTAGTCTGTCGTGCCAGTTCTAGAGCTTTAAGTTCTGACAGCTGAGCAATCACCTCGTGACCGCGTGTAGGTTTTTTCAGGATGGAAGGTTTCATCATGCATATGACCTTTTATGACTGCATATGCAGCTGAATATTGGTGTTTGGTCCATTCAGCAGGCTGAGCAAAACCTTCAATGTAAATGATATAGTCATAGCGTTCTTGAGGCATTATTTCATTAGACAGAGGACATTCTTGCTCGTATTGGAGAAAGCTGTAATGTAGCATCAAATCTGTAGTCTACATTGCAGTGAGGGAGTTTGCCAATTGCATCCATCTTGGATGTAGAGCTTTAGCATTCAGAGCACTTGCTCTGGTAACCTCCTCTAAGGTTGGTACTGGGTCCACAAGAGTGATGTGTTCAACCTGAGCCAGGGCTCACTCTCTCGCTATGGCAGTCTGTACTGCTGTAAGTATTTTTTCAGTAGATGCAAAACACATTTCTGCATTTGTATAGACATGTGATTTATATAGAGTGGCAACCACATGACCAATGAAACCGGTAACTGATGAGAAGTATCATCCATCCCCATCCTCTTTCTTTTCAACCAGGGTTCCAGTGCTTGATTTATGCACCTAAAAAATAAGATGGCCTTGCGCTGGTACCGAAGCTACTAGCTAACTGAAGATGTAGGATCGTCCAACGTGAACAGTATGTTTATGTGTTTCCCTTGCCCTGTAAATATTCACATTTTTTTAACACACAAGAGAATGACATGAATTTATAGTCTTTTCTTCATGTCCTAAATATAGTGTGCCATTAAAAGTCTGCAAACTCTGAAGAGGACCTTCATCACCACAAAAAAAAGGCCTTAGAGGAAGGTCGAAATGCGCCCGCGTGCATATTGGTGTGGCCTGGAGTTATCTATAATGAGAAAGGAATGAATTATCTAACTTAAAAGGTGATGACAAAAACATTTTGGTGGATACTGCAGCAAAGTTGCCCATCAGTTTAATTCCGAAGTCCAGGACAGGTGCTGCCCCGTGCTCATTCTGTACCTGTTTTAATACCTCAGGTAGAACCGCCAATGAAGGGTTACCATGTGTTGTGGTATATAGTGCAGTGAAGACTGTGACCCAAGTAGCACAATCCTCTACTGGGAGAGTCATCCCCATTGGGAAGAAAATTGTGCCATCATATCCCTGTGTTTGCTTTGTTCGCCCTAAGTTGGCAGGGTATGCCCAGACATGGGTCCCTTACTCACTTTGCCACTGGATTCAAGCTAGCCTTGCTATATGAGGAAATGTTACCGCAAAACCGGCCTCAGGAAGCTTGTTTCCGATCCAAGGAAGACATGGCTTGGCAGTTCAGGCTGGACTGCTCCCAGTAGGCACAGCATCAAGACTGATTTGCATATGGCTGTGTCTGAACTGGGGTGGCGAAGTGAGCTAAAGAATGATGATGGATTCAACCCAGATCAGTGACTGGGGATGAGTGTCTGAAAAGTTTCAGTGCTCCGTCCATCATGTCCTTGTGTAAGTAAATTATTAATATCCTGTGTTTTTCTACGGGCCTGTGTTTTGTGCAATCCAAAACTGAATTTCTTCCCTTTTGGTGGGAATTTTTCCCATTACTGCATTCAGGGCTTGAGGGCTAATGTCTGGTGTAGCTAACTGTGGTGCTACCACTTGAACGGTCCCACGCAGGAGCGAATGTTAATTTTTGCATCACAAAGTGTGTACAGCTTCTGTTTATTGTTACTAGATTATTATATAATCCTCAAAGATGTCCTGTGGTCAAGTGATCAACACTAGGCTTCAGTGTTTAACCGGCTATGATTGGCCATGTCACCCCCTCATTGCTAAGTGGGCCCAGTCTCATGTTTTGTAAACTATGGGGGAGGGAACCTTTAAACCAATTAATAAGTTCTAGGTAAGTTAGAGGGATTTCTATCTCCTCATAAGGAATGTATTCCTCTGGTATTTCGCCTACTTCAGATTTGTGAAATACCTCTGTAGCAGCAGCAGAGAATTTAACCCAGGAGTGAAATTCCTCTGTTCTAAATGCCTCGTGTGCCTCTACTACGAAGATAACAACCGCACCTTCTAGTGTGAGGCCCTGTTGAAGTAATTTTTGAGTGACTGCATGTCTGCAGTTCTCGGAAATTTTTTCTGCCATGTTGTTTAGGAAATTAATTACTGTGTTCCGCTAACACAGAGGCAACAATATCCTTTCATGCATGAATTTAGCCACAGACAATACATAGGGTATACCTACTCGGTCGTCTCCAGTTTTGAAAGGTGTGTAGGGATCTTTGAGGAAGGACAATTGAACCACTCAGTTGATCCATTCAAAGTAAGAAAACCAACCAACGTTGCCAGCACCATGTCGTGTAGTTTCCACTAATCAGTAGGAACTGCACGTTTGCAGATGAGATAAATTTAGAATGATTACATGCACCTCTGCGGGATATGTTGTCCCTTGGACCAGCTAGCTCACAGTGCCAAGGTTAGCCCCCCCAAGCTTAGCCAGGGAGTGAACAGTTCTGGGAATTACTGAATATGTGGTTTAATGATTATTAGACAGAAGCAGACAAAAGTTATAATAAAACAAATAAAACGAAGAATTCCACCATCTTGTTGAGACAGCTTATATATGCATACATATGGAGTATTTATAACAATCTAGTGTACTCCTACATTGCAAACCCTAACCTACGTGTCTAGGGTGTGAATGTATGGTCTGCCAAGAAACCCCCTTCTGGATGAGCTAACCCCTTAACCTGGTGAGTAAGAGTATAGAACCCTGTTTTGGTCATGAACTGGATGCCCCTTAAGGAGATTTCAGTTAGCTGCTATGCGAAAGCTTCAGCATGCAGGGACCCCTCGAAGTCAGTAGAAGCGTCTCCTCTGATTGTATTTGGAAACAAAAGGATATATTTAGAAAAGGGCCTCCTTGCCTCAGGCTGTGATTGTGATCAGGCTGCCTGTTGTTTGTATTCCACTGATAACTGCGCCGCCATTCGGACGTAATAACAGTACATTTGTACAACGCATGTGAATGTCTTGCACATGATGCCAAGGCAGTGTGATAGGGTTCTCACAAAGTTATTTTATGTCAGCGAGGTTGGTGTTTCTTAGAAACGAACCCAAGTGTCACAAATGCACTTGTGTGTCAAACATCGATGTGACAAAGGGAAGGCAACTTTAGGAAAGGACCATGTACATGTAAATTGCCACTATTACCTACCAGGCCTAACTCGGGCACATAAAATTATCTGAAGCTTTAAAAATAAAAGTGAGAGGCAGCATAGCGCACCAAGGAGACTCGAGCACTCATCACCTGTACAGCCCATACTCTCCGGGGATCCACCTTGCCCGGCTGCAATTCTTGGTTACCAGCCAACATCACTCAAAATAGCCCCTTCTAACTCTAAATATTGCAGGCGACTGATGACATGATATATCTGGACTGCGGAGGCTGGCACAGGCAAACGTGGTGGGGCAGGGTAGGAGTGGGGGGAAGTTGACAGGTGACGGAATAGGTATTATTAAATTAATACATAACACCTATTCCGACGTCTGTTGGCTTCCCCTCAACCGCGCCCTGCCCTGCCGCACCAAGCTTACATGTGCCGGCTGCCCCTGTATCAGACGAACACCCGTACAATTTGCATTTCTGAATGACCTTCCCTGCTCTCCCTAGTCCATTCTGCTGGTGTCCCATGGAGGACGCAGCATGAGTCAGCAGTCTGTTCCATTTCATTGATGTCCTACCAGAGCCACCTCCCCTATTAGATGGAAATTATATGCTACTTCTCCGTTGATTTCCTACCCAATAATGTCCCTGGGTAGGACATCAATCAAATCAAGCTGGGGAAGATGGACCCAGGCTGCACCCTCCCACAGGATTCTGATGGTAGATGCTTGGGGGCATCCACAGCACTGTAAACTAAAGTCTACTGCATACCTGCCAACTCACATGGTCCATGTTATACACGATATCAGCTCCAATCACACAGTCTCCTGGTGAGGAGCCAATTTCACACGGTGGCAGGGAAACCAAGATGAAAACCTCTGTAAATTGTGTTTTTCCGGCTCATTTTCTGAGACTTTGAACTGCGATGTCCATTAAGGGTGTGTTAAAACACCCCAAGACATCGGCACCAGCCTCAGCAAGTGTTTTTTGGGGGGGATTTTGGGGAATGGGCTTAGGTTCAAAAGTGCCTCGTAGGTACTTCTCTGCACAAGGACCCCCATCTCCTCACAAAGTGATATTGTTCTTCAAGTTGGCATGTATTTTACTATACTCTTAGTGACATGATAGTAGGAGTTATGTCAGCAAACTGCCTACTAAAGCGTAGCCCGTAATTTTCAGATTTTCTTCATGCATACACTGTTAAATGTTCACTGACCACTTATTTGGACAAGACACTGACACCCTACTAATACACATGTCTCCATAAATGCCCAAAAGCAGCTGTAGGGCAGGCAGTAGTGTATGAAAGCAGCGCTCATAAAAAACATGCTCTTCTTGCTTGCAGTGCGAGATGCTGCAAGTAAACAATGAGTGCCGTTGTAACAGGCCCACTTTCTCAGTATTTCCTATTTCCACAGCAAGCCTCTGGTGCACTACATAATCCGAAATGATGCATTAAAATATGTTATTTAAACAGATAGAGCACTGTGGTTATTCCCTACCTCCTCAGTGCAATCCTCAGTGCAAGTAAATATCTATAATCCACCCAAAATTGGGGCCTAGACTGTGAGGTAAATCCAGTGTTGTGTCTTTCAGGGACCAATGCAAAGACATGGGGCCCGATTCACAGAACTAACTTAAGACAAAATCCTAAACTTACTACCATTTTGGTATTCAGTAAATAGGAGTCCTAACTTTACTACCGCTAAACTGAGAAAAATCCTAACTTTAAGACTTTCGGTATTCATAGAAGGCATTTAGGAGTCCTAAAGTTAGGACTCCTAACTTCTGTGAATACTGAAATGAGTAAGTGCCTTCTGTGAATACCAAAATGGTAGTAAGTTTAGGATTTTATCTTAAGTTAGTTCTGTGCCCCTGGATCGCCTCCTCCTCAGGCTTTTACATAGATGCCTTTGGTATATACTGATGTGTTTGATGTGGTTCACAACATTCTAGTCCATGCAAAACGATAAACATCTAGCATGGAAACACAAGAAATCTACCCTACTGAAATGTTGTTGGCACGTTTCGATGTAAAAAAATGGTTGTTCCAGTGGTCTTAGCCATTCACTGCCTCATCATTAAAAAAACAGGCTTGCTTCAAAATCTATAATACATTTTGCACCAAGAACACTAGGCCCTCAAAAAACACACTGGATGATGAATAATGCACTCCCTACCTCGTCCCTTCTTATGTCCCTGGTGATACTCCTGCCACGTCGCCATCCAGGATCCCAGTAACTGACACCACACTCAGGGGCGTAGCTACGGAGAGTCGTTTAGGTCGTTACACCCCTTTAATAAATGTATTATGTAGTAAATAGTTGGGTACAAGTGTTTTAGGTCATGGTGAGGTGTTTGTAGGATTTCAATTGGGATTCTAACATACATATGCAGACAAACAAACACACACACACACACACTTGTCTCAAAAGGTCTTAAAACATGTCTATTTTTACAAAAAATTGAGTTGAGTACCCCTCACAATCCGCACATCTCTCAATTCATGTTGCTTCTTAAGCAATCGCCCTCCAGGTCTGCTTCTACTATAATGTATTTTAACCAGCGTGATTGTTGGGAAATCTTACTGACCAAGCTACTCTCGTGGCCACACTTGTTTGTTTTTAAGTGCTGCCGTTTATTTGTTGCTTTCACTTAAAATCGACCATGAGAAGTGGCCAGACCGGGCTTTAAATACTGAGACCCCCTTTGACCTGGTTGAGGGGGCTGTCCTTTGCCCAGCTGCCCACTGGGGGAGTGGTGAGCCTCATTTCCCTCCCTTAGAGTAACCCTCTTCACTTCCACTTTCGAGGCTGAGGTGGTCTCCCCTGAAGAAGCCTTCACGAAGTTCTTGATTCGCCTATTTCTTCATCCAAGTTTAGGGCCTGGGCAGTTTAGTTGTATTCATTGTGGCTGCCTGGATAATGCAACAGTCCAGGAGCACGGCAGCGCCCTCTGTCTCACTCAAGCAGTACGTCTGCGACTAAAGCTACTCTTCCTTTCACAGTCCACTCTACTGACTTAAGCCGCATGTAACACTTTACAATCTCATGGGCAGATTTACAAACCCCTTGCACCACTTTTGCGTTATTTTCCCTATGTTAAAAATGACGCAAAAGTGGCGCAAGGGGATTGTAAATCTGTCCCTCAGTGGATAAATAGATGAACAACAGATGTAGAGCATAAATTGTTCCTTGTCCAAATATTGCAGGGTGTCCGCAATTGTCTCCATCTTAGATCTTAGATGTTATACTTGGCGCATTTATTCACCTCAGGAGCAGACACATTTTTAGGGATGGGGCGGCTGAAAACCTGTCACTGAGGTATTCTTGTACAGCACGCCATTTCAAAGTAAAGGTGAGGTTTCATTTCAGGTGCATTTGAAGGAAGCAAATAAGCAATTTGTGTTAAGGATAATTGCATGCCGTTCTGTTCTCCCGTTGGCCTAATGCCAGGGCAAATGCAATTTTACTCCTTCTTATTCCAGAAGAAACCTCAAATCATAAAGCTTTTAGTTGGTCTTGGTAAGAGAAATCCATGCTGCTTAAAAGCACTTGGAGCAGGCCACTGAAGCAAACACGCCTCTCCCCGCTATCAGAGAGGCTTCCAGCTGGGTCGATAAATCGTTAATCAGCAGCAGGGGATTAGCTTCTGGGAATTGTGACTAAATGTCGAGAGGAAGGAAAGACCCCTGGACATTTGAACTGATAGTAGGGAAATTAGGACTTATGCGTGCGATTCCCTAGCGGGAAAAAATGCCAAATGGGCTGGACAAGACGGAGAAGACTCTCGGTCTACAGCAAAGGCACGGAATGTCAGTCCATCAATCGTGTTATCTGTAACAAGCTTCATAGTTCAGACCAGGCACTGTTAACCGAGAGCATACATAGTACCGAGGCCTTAGTGTGTGACCCTAGGGAATGCTGCATCCAAGCAAAGGTTCTATTCACTAAAGCAGTCTCGTTTACCCATTAAAGACTAGAAGAAATTGACCACACTTGTATTGCACAAAATCTGCAATTCCGCAGCCCCTTGCATTGCTGTTTGTTAAACCTTTCATGCTACTACAGAAAGTCCACACCTCTGGCACCTTGGGCAAAGCAAGCAACCAGTCTAGAGTCCTGCAAAAGGCTACATTACTCAATGTGGACTAGAGGTCCTTTCGATCCTGATAATGAATGGCTTCTACGCATACTATTAATGGAGTAATTATCACTACTAGGCCTGGGTGGTAAATTCCACTCCACTCGTGGAATTTGAGGAATTTTGGCAATTCCGCGTTCCGTGGAGAACGCGGAATTGCCAAAAATTCTACAATCTGCTGTGTAGTGGGATTGTTTCCTTGTTCGCGCTTTCAAAATGCGTGTTTGCTCGCGGGAGCGACTTACCAGGATCCCTGCGTTCTCCGACTAGTTTTTCTAATCGTATGCGTCAGGCCGCGCGATCCTGCGAGAGTGTGCGATCGCGAACACCTAATTCGGATGCGCCAGCGGACATCCGCGTTCGCGAACAGGTAACACGCATCGCGAGTGGGCAGGACAAGTGAAACAAAATGGCTGCGACCGCATGGGCAAGTTTACGAGATATTTCCCCCCAAGAACGCAAACAGTGTCCCCGAACAGGAAAAACGCATCGCAAACGGGAGGAACAAGCAATTCCGCATGCCCACGGAATTCTGCGTAGCTCGCAGAGATTTTTTACCATTTTGCAGAATTTTGCGTAACGCAACTACGCAAATACCGCCCACCCCTAATTCACTATGTTGCCTCCAATCCAACCTTACGTGGGCTGCCTAAGCAGAATATTGGCCTTTTACACCCGGGACCAACACTATGCTGACCAAACTGAAAAAATGATAAGCATGGTAAGGAAATTGTTCTCAGATTCACAGGAGGTCATTGCAGCAGTTTGTTCTTTTTACCATTGATCCGTTCATTGTGTGACTGGAGGCACACCTGTAGGTCACTCAAAGTCTATAAACACAGCTTTATTAGAACCTTCCAAGGCGCTCACTCACTCTTCATTGCCCTCCTTCCAGAGTCTGCATTCATGCATTTCCTTCTGACCACAAATTTGTCTGGAACTTTATTTGTGTTGGGAATACCAGCTTAAGAAGCTAGAGCAATGGCAATCACTGTGGCTTTGGCATATTGTTAAAATGTTCCCTAGCTTGAGTAATACAAAGAAGAGCTATCAGAGGGATCAGTTGAGTCTCCTCCGCTAGGGCAGAGGAACGCCGCCCCACTGCTATTTGAGCAGTGCTAAAATTAAAATGATAATAACAGGACGTTATTATCATTTTATTTTTCATTTTGGGCTGCGGGCGGGGCTGGGCTCTGTGTGACCAGAGCCCAGGGAGGTGTGCTGAGTGTCCAAACAGGATGCTCAGACCAATCACAACGCTGCTCCTGCAGTGTTGTGATTGTCTGGGAGAGTCCGGAAGTCTGGGTGCTTCCGGTGCTTCCAACAGACAGAGGACAGAGGAGAGGCGTGTGGTGGCGGGAGAGGTGTGTGGCAACAGGAGGTGTGTGGCGGCTCGGCAGAGAAGTTACCTTTATTTAAAAAAAAAAGAAATGTCATCCATCCCATCACCCCCGTTCCAAGGCAGCTGCCACTGAGAAGGGTCCTTGATGGATGCTTCTTCTTTGTCTTTAACAAGTGTCAGTGAGATGGTCCATGGCCTACATTTTAGCTTCAGCTAAGTAGAAGAGGTGCAGATAAACATGGAAAGGAGTAGCTGAAGCTGTAATATACCAAACACTATGAAATAGGAGAGTTGGGAAAGCTTCAACGAGAGGAATGGGAGTTGGTTAATACTACTGTAAGATGGCATCAGTATATTTCTACAGGAAATATATGAGGAACAAACTAAAGGGCCTACATGGTTCAAGACTAGAGGCAGTTTGGTCATGCCTGCATTGTTTTTCTGATACTAAGCTGGTGTGTGAATGATGGAATTATGTTGTCCCATGGGGACATAGAATGTGAATATGCTTTGTAGGAAAGCTTTAGTGTTTTGTACCCTCAGACAAGCTGGGGGCCAGGGCATGGAGGCAAGAAATTCCAAACAGCTCCAGGTGTGGAAAGTTCCAGAAATGTCCCCTACTTCAATGCAATGAACCAGGGATAAATAGTGCACACTCAGACTCAACTCTTCAGTACACTCCTGGACCTGTGCATACTACCGAAGAAGGACACCCTGCTGCTCTGCTGCTTGAGGTCTGCGATGCTTGCTGAGAAGGAAAACTGGATTTGCTCCTTTCATCGCAGGCTGACTGACCTCCTGTGCGAGCTATGGGGACATAACAAGCACCCAGGAATGGCCCAGCTAACCCGCTGCACTGGACCTGCCTGGACCTGCAACTGGACATACCTGAGTCCTGCTTGCGCTGCTGGAGTGAGTTCCTGAAGTGCTGCCTCCCCAGGTCCTAGACTAATGGCTGGCATTAGAGAGATCTTCTCCTGGCATTACTGAAGGTTCCACAAAATCTCACAGAAAGCAGCGCAAAGCCTCACTGCACAGTTGCAAGCTTCATCTGAAACGACGTCAAGTGACCCAAAGCCTCACCGCACACCTGCTAGATTCATCAGAACTGATACAGAGCTACGCAAACATCTGAATCCCCCCCCATGGCTCATTGAAACCGACACAGAGTGACACAAAGCCCTGCAAAGTTTTATCGCAACCGACGCTGGCTGACGCAAAGCCTCCCAAAGCAACGCTGCACACAGGAAATAAGGTACCGATACACTCAGAAGGCGCTATGTGCATTTTGGCACTACTTTTACCTAAATCTTTTAATTTGCCTATCTCCGGTTCTACTCGTAGGATTTTTGTCATTTTGGTCTCACAGAATTTATTAAATGTTACTCAATTTTTCTCAATTAGTGTGGGATTTCTCTTATGCTGTTTGTTTCAATTTATGTTTTTGTTCTGCATAAATACATTACACATTACCTCTAAGTTTAGCCTGAATGCTTTTGTACCAAGCTATCAGAGGGTTGAGCACAATTAATTTGGGGTTTACTTGTGTTTCACTGACAGGCATTGTGGTTGCGTAGGGTATCACCCCCCTCAACCAGTAATTACATTTCCTACAGGGCTATCTTTATTACCAGGAGTATTCTGACTTTTATCTCATCATTTTCAGCTCTATCATGGGCTTTATATAATTAATTTCTGCCCTTATGCGAAAATGAATGTACTAATGGATAAGTATAAGGTTACAGCATGGCCAGAGGACAGCCATTTCTTGAGCATGTGTGTTATTTGAAGAGGTATTGTGGAGTATTTTTAGAGTTATTGATCACAGGACTACTGTTCTCTTTCAACATTCACTTGTACACTTCCATGCCATGAGTTGGAGTGAAATAATGTAGGGCCATATTCACCGACTACATTTTGTAGTACTCCAGTAGTACTTATTTACTGGAAAATGGGGTTCACAAACCTGCAGGGTGCGATTGCCACCGCTGTCTGTCCTAACTTTCTTTTCGTAGATCTGCACCCTGGTGGCAGAGACCTTTGCACACGTAACTATGCTTTTTTGCAGTAAACATAGCAGGGACTAGGAGGAGTGGGGAATAATTACAAAAAAATGGCGGTGTGACAAATTGGGTTGTTGTGTGAGATGGGGAAGGGGGCAAGTCCTCCTTAAGCAACAGCCATTATCCCTGTCAGGGTAAACCACTAAAGTCACTAAATTGTTAACCCTTTGGCACAAAACCAGTCAGGCTTCACTTAGAGGTAATGTGCAAAGTATTTATGTAGCACTCAAGCAGTAAAAAAGTGAAAACATAACAGAAGAAAAATCTTCCACCAATTAAGAAAAATAGAGTAACATTTATTACATTTTCACTAAAACAACAAAAATCCAATCAGTAGAATCGGAACAATGAAATTTCAAGGATATAAGGTAAGCATAGGGCCTAAAATACACAACCATAACTCTCTGCTGGATAAGAGTTGTCCTGAAATAGATTTTTGGCTATTTCTCAAATCTTCAAAGACATGGCTATTAAAACAGGCTTATGAAAGCAAGTGACCGATCTCTCATCCAGAAGCGGTGTTATTTATAGTGCCAAGAAACTGCTGGTGAATGTGCCCTCTATAAGAAAAAATAACATAACATACCAACAAAAGATCAAGGGGCCGATTACGATGTTGGTCGGAAAGGCTCCGACCGCTGGTAAGAAGCTTTCTGACCACAGTCAGAGGTTCACCGACCGACACAGTTGGTTTGCGGTCCAACCGTTGATTACTATGTCGGCGGTCGGAGCATAAATCAGCCAGTCATTCTGACGTGGTTCCGACTGACTCTCAGAGTCTTCTGGTTGGTCAGAAATACACAATAATCCCCTATGGACTGTGTTTCCGCCATTGGTATTACGATGTTGGTTTCCAACAGCATTTCCGTGCTAGTCTTTCTGACATGGAAAGGTTGTCGGAAAGTGACTTTCGGGCCCCTAGTAGGGCTCCCTTGCCTCCGCGGCCTACAGTTGGTGGCTGAGGGTGCACCCAGAGTGCCCTCCTTTAAATCCCTGCAGTATGTGGCAGGCACCATGGGGTGCCTGCCAATGTGCAGGGTTTCCCACACACCCCCATTTCTCTATGAAAGCTTGTGTTACGGCTGGTATACTGCCATAACACAAGCTCCCATGGAGAAATTGGAGTATACAACCGAACAGTGTTCGGTTACATCATAATCATGCGGTAGGAACCGTTGACCGGAGGTCGGTAGGTCCCGAGACCGCGACGGTGTAGATCAGAAGCAACTCCGACGACATCGTAATAAGACCCTAAGACTGTTTCAATTCACAAAATAAACTTCTAAAGTTACTACAGCCCTAATAGTGGCAAAACAGGTTTAAATGTACTCCAGCCCAGATTCTGAGTAAGTGAAGCCCCACACATGACCAACCATAGGTACTGCATAAAATTCCCATATAAAACAATGGAAACAGGTATTTAAATAGGGGTGTGTGGAATTCATGTAATTCCCTAAAAATCTGTGAAAAATTACACATACTTACATAAAAATAGATCAGTTCAACTTGGGCATAAAAATGACATGAATATGAATTCTGTCAAGCTAAATAGTGTGAAACGGCTTGATGTGTGATATATGTGAACAGCCATTTTAATTAGGAAATGGTGCTCTGAATCTAGCCTGCTTCTGCTTAGCTACATTCCCTCGTGCTCCATATTCCATCCAGCTCCTTCCCATAATTTTCTGTCTACCTATCCACCTCTCGCTCGCCATGCACTGCTAATCACAAGGTTGCTAATCAATCTAAAAAGTTTACTTCACAACATTTTGGCTTCTGTTACCTCCTTTTCTTTATCGGTGCCGCTGAGAATGATGTAGTATTAAGATATAGCATGGATTTGGAATGTACATATATATATATACATATATATTTATATATATATATATATATATATATATATATATATATATATATATATATATATATATATATATATATAGATATATATATATATATATATATATAGATATATAGATATATATAGATATATATATATACACACACACACACACACACATATATTACCTACTGGCGGTCGCCAGTAGGTATATATAGTTAGGATTTTTTCTCTATGGGATTTTTGAAAATTCTATGTCTAATAACTTTGGCGTTTGTGGACGGAATTGGCTGAAATTTTCAGGAAAATGGAACATTTTGTTTCTGAGCAGCCCCTGACAATTTGGGGGGGTTTCATCAAGGGGGGGCCGAGAAAAAAGGGGGGTCCCAAAACGCATTTTTCCCATGTTAATTTCCATAGGGCGGTTGGCCTCACTTTTAGCTCGAACGGCTGAATGGATTTGCACGAAACTTGGCAAAATTGTAGGGACTGTTAGCCTGATGTGCCTTTGCTAGGTCTCAATATATGTGCTCCAGTGGATTTTGAGTAATTTAGGTTCAAAAAAATATATATATCTGGGCGGAGCCTAACCACACATCTGATCTGATTGGCTGTCAGCACTTCATCCAAGAAGTGTTGGCAGCCATCTTGGGACCAATATACATGATAGCACCTCATTAAAAAGCATTGTAGTTAATAGAGGGTTTTAGGACTTTAGTTACATTATCAATCATTTGTTGATGGTACCATACTCGTTTTAGGAATTGTGGTGGGTTCTAAGGTGATTTTACCATGTGAAAAAACCTTCTGCTGTGATATCATGAATATTGTTTGAAAGAAAACTAATATCTCATGATTTTCCCACAGTGGTTTGGAAGGGGATCTATAAGCTAAACTGAAAGCATATTTTCTGTAAATTCACATTATCTTTCTCAGTCATGTGAAAATGAAGTCTGACATTCTCAGTAAAACATGTACATCCAACAAGGACAGAGACTGTCAGTTGATTCCTTTGTGTTCTACTGCAGCCTCCTAGAGTGTTCTAAAGAACAACTAGAGCGCTAACAGTCCTACTTATTACAAAGGTATGGCACACCTGAAGCCATCTTGATTGGAATAAAGTGGTAACTCTTAAAACATTTAATTTAAAAAGAAACAACATGAAGGGGTATATTTTGCCATAGAAAGTATGATTAGTGCTGCAGAATGAAAAATTAGGGCACATTTTGAGTGACTTCTCAAATCCTTTTCTATTTCATTAAAACATTCTGACATGCAGTCTCCCAAAATGGCCACCAGAGACAAAAGAGCCCAAATGTAGCCCAAATATCACCCAGATGTAGCCCAAGTATAGCCCAATGACAGAATGTCCCAGAGTGTTCTAAAGAACAACTAGAGCGCTAACAGTCCTACTTATTACAAAGGTATGGCACACCTGAAGCCATCTTGATTGGAATAAAGTGGTAACTCTTAAAACATTTAATTTAAAAAGAAACAACATGAGGGGGTATATTTTGCCATAGAAAGTATGATTAGTGCTGCAGAATGAAAAATTAGGGCACATTTTGAGTGACTTCTCAAATCCTTTTCTATTTCATTAAAACATTCTGACATGCAGTCTCCCAAAATGGCCACCAGAGACAAAAGAGCCCAAATATAGCCCAAATATCACCCAGATGTAGCCCAAGTATAGCCCAATGACAGAATGTCCCAGAGTGTTCTAAAGAACAACTAGAGCGCTAACAGTCCTACTTATTACAAAGGTATAGCACACCTGGAGCCATCGTGATGGGAATAAAGTGGTAACTCTTAAGACATTTAATTTAAAAAGGAACAAAATGAGGGGGTATATTATGCAATAGAAGGTATTATTAGTGCTGCAGAAAGAAAAATTAGGGCACATTTTGAGTGACTTTTCAAATCCTCTTCTATTTCATTAAAAAATTCTGACATGCAGTCTCCCAAAATGGCCACCAGAGACAAAAGAGCCCAAATGTAGCCCAAATATCACCCAGATGTAGCCCAAGTATAGCCCAATGACAGAATGTCCCAGAGTGTTCTAAAGAACAACTAGAGCGCTAACAGTCCTACTTATTACAAAGGTATGGCACACCTGAAGCCATCTTGATTGGAATAAAGTGGTAACTCTTAAAACATTTAATTTAAAAAGGAACAAAATGAGGGGGTATATTTTGCCATATGAATTATGATTAGTGCTGCAGAAAGAAAAATTAGGGCACATTTTGAGTGACTTCTCAAACCCTCTTCAATTTCATTAAAAAATTCTGACATAGTCTCGCAAGATGGCCACCAGAGACAAAAGAGCCTAAATGTAGCCCAAATATCACCCAGATGTACCCCAAGTATAGCCCAATGACAGAATGTCCCAGAGTGTTCTAAAGAACAACTAGAGCGCTAACAGTCTTACTTATGACAAAAGTATGGCACACCAGAAGCCATCTTGATTGGAATGAAGTGGTAAGTCTGAAAACACTCAATTTAAAAAGGAACAACATGAGGGGGTTAATTTTGCCATAGAAAGTATGATTAGTGCTTCAGAAAGAAAAATTAGGGATCATTTTGAGTGACTTCTCAAATCCTCTTCTATTTCATTAAAAAAATTCTGACATGCAGACTGAAACACGCACTTTGAATACCAGCAGCAGACGTCCCTGGTGAGCAGTAGCTTTACTACAGTGATCTAATGTGCAACTAGAGTGCTAACATTCAGAATTTATGGCAAATGTGTGACACATCTGAATGCCTTCTTGATGGAACCAAAGTAAACAAGCATTGAAAATGCAATAGATCTCGCCCTCATTTAAGTTAAAGCCATTCTGTTTGTAATGAGGTGGCTTTTTAGCTTTGCTTTTATTAGTGTTTTTTCAACTTTCATGTAAATAACGCACCGTTTTCACCAAATCGACTTTGCCCAAGCACACCCTTCCGCCAACAAATCCCAAAAATTCGGCACACCTGCCGATCCACTCTCCCTACAGCTCACCCAAGCCCCGTCCCTCTAGCGCAACTGGAACACCCCAAATTCACCTTCTCCATGCGCACCAAAAACTCCCCTTGAATAACATGACAATTCGCTACTCCGCACAAAAATTGCTCTTTAAAGCACTTCCACTGCTCCGATCCGCTTCAAACTTGGCTGGACACTAGTTCCAGCGATTCCCTAACATCTCACCAAAAATCAGCCCAATCCATCCACTGGAACGGGGACGAATTTCAACCCGAATACGCGCCCCCCCACAAACACAAAAAAAAGCCATAAAACGGCCAAATCTCGACCAAAAACCGCCAAAATCCCTCAAAACCTTGCCAACACCAATACGCACGAAACTGAACCGGCCCCTCAGCCCTAGGCTCCGGGAACCCTACGTAATTGACCCAAAAGCCCTAAAAAAGCAACATAATACACACGAAAACGCCCTAACAACCCTAAAATGCATATAAGTATATGTATGCATGCATTTATGTTTGTATTTATATGTAGATATACAGATGATATATGGTTATATATGTATGTATATATATATATTCACTGAAAAAACCATAGGCTATAGACCATATATAGTTAGGAATTAGCATTTACAAAACCTTGAAAATTCACTGAAAAAACCGTAGGTTATAGACCATATATAGTTAGGAATTAGCATTTACAAAACCTTGAAAATTCACTGAAAAAACCATAGGTTATAGACCATATATAGTTAGGAATTCGCATTTACAAAACCTTATTTTACTCACACAAAACCATTGAAATTCCATATATAGTTAGTTGCACTAACTATATATCGCGCACCCGCAATCCACTGCTGATGATGTCACATATTACATCATTCATGACATGGTCAGTGACATCACTGATGACATCACTGATGACATCTCAAATGACATCACTGATGACATCACTGATGACAACATCCAGTGACTGTATGTTTCTGTAAAGTTAAAATATGTCTTACATATTGAAGAATGAGTGGATGTATAAGTGTCTGGATGAAGGATTTAGTAGGTGCATGACTGACTGTATGAGTGAGTGATTAAATGTGTCTCACTGAGTGCATGGGTTAGTGACTAAACTGTCTTAATTTGTGCATCATTATGTCTGTTGTTCTGTAAACTGTTGCATGTGTTGATAAGAAGCTATATGAGTAACTATATGGGTTATTGATTGGTTGCCCAAGTATTTGTATGGGATACCGAGTGTGTGTGTGGGTGGCTGGGAGGTGTATGACTCTGTGCATAGATGTGTGAGCAGTTGATTCACTAGATGTATGGTTTCAAAAGTGCATGTGGAAACAGCTGTATGGGCGGTTGACTGTGTGCATGAGTGTATTGGTGAGTGAATGGATATCTCAGTGCTACATGTCAAAGTAAGTACATATGTAAAACACAGTACATGTGAGAGTTGACATATATAAATAACTGTGCATAAGAGCCAGTGAATGTGTGAGTGGCTGTATGGATCATTGTGAACTTGTATCAGGGATTGTATAAGAGAGTTAATATGTGTTAGTATATGTTTGAATAAGTAAAGTTTGTATAACTGTATAGTTGAGGAAATGGAGGTGTGATTGATTCTTTGATTGACTGACTAGGTGTGTGAGTAACTCCATGGATGAGTGACAGTCTGTGAGTGTCTGTTTACACTGATTGTATCTAAGGTTATATTAGAGTCTGAAGAGGTTCATCGTATTATCACATGAATGATATCATCAGTGATGTGATCAGTAATGTCAAATGAGATGTCATCAGTGATGTCATCAGTGATGTCATTTGAGATGTCATCAGTGATGTCATTTGAGATGTCATCAGTGATGTCATCAGTGATGTCACTGACCATGTCATGAATGATGTAATATGTGACATCATCAGCAGTGGATTGCGGGTGCGCGATATATAGTTAGTGCAACTAACTATATATGGAATTTCAATGGTTTTGTGTGAGTAAAATAAGGTTTTGTAAATGCGAATTCCTAACTATATATGGTCTATAACCTATGGTTTTTTCAGTGAATATATATATATATACATATGTATACATGTGTATACATATATATATACATATCTATTCTACTATAATAAAGGAAGAACTTTCAGCCTTTGAGGCGGGTAAACTCGGGAACCACAGTGCCAATCCACACACCCGATACACCGTTGGAATCGTCAGGTGTGTAGATGGTTATAGGCTATATAAATGAAAAAAAATCGTTATTTAAAAAATTTACAGTAAAAAAAAAATAGTCCCTCTGAAGTAGCGCGGGCCGCAACGTGCGTGCTCATGTCAGGAGCGTGTTGAGGAGCGGCGTCCAGGAGCGTGACGAGGAGCGGTGGACATGACGCGGGGGAGGAGCGGTGACGTGAGGAGCAGTGGACAGGCCAGCGGTGATGCGAGCAGCGGACAGGCTGGAGGAGCGGCGGCTGAGGTAAGGGAGCAGCGGACATGGCGCGGGGGAGGAGCGGTGACGTGAGGAGCAGCGGACAGGCCAGCGGCGGTGCGAGAAGCGGACAGGCGGGAGGAGCAGCGGCTGAGGGAAGGGGACCCATGTCGGGGCAGGCGGGGGTCGGGGCAGGTGGAGGTCGAAGCAGGCGGGGGACAGGCCGGGCGGGGTCCCGAGCTGCTGGACAATGACGGGGCGGGCGGGGGGCGGGGAAGCCTGTTGCTCCCGGACAAGGTCGGGATGGGCTGCTAGTATATATATATATTTCTATATATTACCTACTGGCGGTCGCCAGTAGGTATATATAGTTAGGATTTTTTTGAATAGGGATTTCTGAAAATTCTATGTTGAATAACTTTGGCGTTGATGGACGGAATTGGCTGAAATTTTCAGGAAAATGGCACATTTTGTTTGTGAGCGTCCCCTGAAAGTTTGGGGGGGTTTCGTCAAGCGGGGGCCGAGAAAAAGGGGGGTCCCAAAACGTGTTTTTAACATTGAGTTTTCCATAGGGCGGTTGGACTCACTTTTAGCTCGAACGGCTGAATGGATTTCCACAAAACTTGGCAAAATTGTAGGGACTGGTAGCCCGATGTGCCTTTTCCTATGTCTCAAGATATATGCTCCAGTGGTTTTTACAAAAATTAACTTTGAAAAATATATATTGGGCTACATTGGGCTATATATATGTTAGAGCCCAAATGTAGCTCAATGTAGCCCAATGTAGACCAAAGATGGCCACCAGAGACAAAAAAAACAAATGTAGCCCAAATATCAGCCAGATGTAGCCCAACTATAGCCCAGTGACAGAATGTCCCAGAGTGTTCTAAAGAACAACTAGAGCTCTAACAGTCTTACTTATGACAAAAGTATGGCACACCTGAAGTCATCTTGATTGGAATAAAGTGTTAACACTTAAAACATTTAATTTGCAAAGGAACAAAATGAGGGGTTTCATTTTGCCATAGAAATGTTATATATATATATATATATATATATATATATATATATATATATATATATATATATATATATTACCTACTGGCGATAGCCAGTAGGTATATATAGTTAGGATTGTTTCTCTATGTAACTTTTGAAAATTCTATGTCTAATAACTTTGGCGTTTGTGGACGGAATTGGCTGAAATTTTCAGGAAAATGGCACATTTTGTTTCTGAGCAGCCCCTGAAAATTTGGGGGGGGTCGTCAAGGGGGGGCCGAGAAAAAAGGGGGGTCCCAAAACGCGTTTTTCCCATTCATTTTTCAATAGGGCGGTTGGCCTCACTTTTAGCTCGAACGGCTGAATGGATTTGCACGAAACTTGGCAAAATTGTAGGGACTGTTAGCCCGATGTGCCTTTGCTAGGTCTCAATATATGTGCTTCAGTGGATTTTGAGAAATTAACGTTCAAAAAAAGATATATATCTGTAACAGCGCTCCGGGCAGCGCTCCGGTTCGCGTACTTTTCGCGTAACGGAACTTTGCGATACGAAGCTGATTGGCTCTCCGGTGTCTGTCAACATTCTAAACAGTCCGGAGCGGCCGCCATCTTGTCTCTCGGTAGGATCGAGAGACAAGAGGAGGCCAAAACAAAGGGGGAAATGAAGGAAAGGGGGCAAGGTAGACCCCTTCTAACCCCCTAGGATTGATGAGGGGGATATTATAGAGCCACGCGGGGCCCAAAAAAAAAAAAAAAATTCTGATTTTTTCGCCGTAGAGATGCGTCTTGGTACGCGAACCGGGCAGCTAACCGGGAAGCTAACCGGCAGTGTAACGGGAGTCTGAGGAGTAGCTGATTGGCTGTCAACATTGTAAACAGTCCGGAGCGGCCGCCATCTTGTCTCTCGGTAGGATCAAGAGACAAGAGGAGGCCAAAACAAAGGGGGAAATGAAGGAAAGAGGGCAAGGTAGACCCCTTCTGACCCCCTAGGATTGATGAGGGGGATATTATAAAGCCACGCGGGGCCCAAAAAAAAAAAAAAAAAATTCGAGAGACAAGAGGTGGAAAAAAAAAAGGTGTAAATGAATGAAAGGGGTAAGGCAGACCCCTCCTGAACCCCTAGGATTGATGAGGGGGCTATTAAAGTTCCCTGCGGGGCAAAAGAAAAAAAAATTGCGATTTTTCGCGGTAAAGGTGCTTCCCGGTACGTTAACCGGGCAGCTAACCGGCAGCGTAACGGGAGTCCGACATATTGTGTTTTTTGAACGTTTGTGATATGTGCACGTGTGGATTTTGTCTAATTAAGGTTAAAAAAATATATATATCTTTAAGCGTGCTCTGGCGAGCTTACGTTTTGGGTTCGGTTTGCGCTGCAGAGACGATACGTCACGGTTATGCGATGCATCATGAGGCGTCTCACGGGCTACGTGATACGTCACGTAATAAAGAATATATTTTACAGCTATAGATATTACCTTTTAAAAAACCAATGAAATTCACAGAAAAAACCATAGGTTATAGACCATATATAGTTAGGAATTTGCATTTACAAAACCTTGAAAATTCACTGAAAAAACCATAGGTTATAGACCATATATAGTTAGGGATTAGCATTTACAAAACCTTATTTTATTTGCACAAAACCATTGAAATTCCATATATAGTTAGTTGCACTAACTATATATCGCGGACCCGCAATCCACTGCTAATGATGTCACATATTACATCATTCATGACATGGTCAGTGACATCACTGATGACATCACTGATGACATCTCAAATGACATCACTGATGACATCACTGATGACATCTCAAATGACATCACTGATGACATCACTGACATCTCATTTGACATTACTGATTACATCACTGATGATATCATTTATGTGATAATACATCTTCAGACTCTAATATAACCTTAGATACACTCAGTGTAAACAGGCACTCACAGACTGTCACACATCCATGGAGTTACTCACACACCTAGTCAGTCATGCAAAGAATCAATCACATCTCCATTTCCTCAACTATACAGTTATACACACCTTACTTATTCAAACATATACTAACACATATTTACTCTCTTATACAATCCCTGATACAAGTTCACAATGATTCATACAGCCACTCTCACATTCACTGGCTCTTATGTTCAGTTATTTATATATGTCAACTCTCACATGGACTGTGTTTTACATATGTACTTACTTTGACATGTAGCACTGAGATATCCATTCACTCACCAATACACTCATGCACACAGTCAACTGTCCATACAGCTGTTTCTACATGCACTTTTGAACCCATACACCTAGGGAATCAACTGCTTACACATCTATGCACAGAGTTATACACCTCCCAGCCACCCACACACATACTCAGTCTCCCATACAAATACTTGGGCAACCATTCAATAACCCATATAGTTACTGATATAGCTACTGATTTAAACATGCAGTAGTTTACAGAACAACATATATAATGATTGCCAAATTAAGACACTTTAATCACTAACCCATGCACTCAGTGAGACACATTTAATCATTCTCTTATACAGTCAGTCATGCACCTACTAAATCCTTCATCCAGACACTTATACATCCACTCATTCTTCAATATGTAAGACATATTTTAACTTTACAGAAACATACAGTCA
Organism: Lissotriton vulgaris; assembly: GCF_964263255.1. Lineage (NCBI taxonomy): Eukaryota > Metazoa > Chordata > Amphibia > Caudata > Salamandridae > Lissotriton > Lissotriton vulgaris. Next base: position 1,712,554,472 of record NC_141687.1, read on the forward strand.
CTGGGTGTTGTCATCAGTGATGTCATCAGTGATGTCATCAGTGATGTCATTTGAGATGTCATCAGTGATGTCATCAGTGATGTCACTGACCATGTCATGAATGATGTAATATGTGACATCATTAGCAGTGGATTGCGGGTCCGCGATATATAGTTAGTGCAACTAACTATATATGGAATTTCAATGGTTTTGTGCAAATAAAATAAGGTTTTGTAAATGCTAATCCCTAACTATATATGGTCTATAACATATATATATATATATATATATATATATATATATATATATATATATATATATCACACCAACACTTCCTCCCTCGAGAAAGATTACCACGGACACCTCACATGGTTTGCAGAAAGTTTAATCACATGAACTGCACAGCAACGCGTTTCGACTTTACGTCTTGATCACGCTAAAGAAGCTACACAGTGGCCATACTTAAATATACTGTTTGTGAATAAACATCAAAAAAGGACTTGCACCATAGTGAAAAAGTGAAAATGTGATACATAGTGGTTCCGCCATCTTAGCCTAGTCACAAATATATACAAGTAACAAATGAAAACAGTATATGTCGTGCAAAGCCTCCGGGGGTCTGCTTGGAATGTATATATATATGCATATAAATCCAATGGATGTCACTGCATAATGCCCAAGTGGGCCTGAATTTATAAATGTAAGGTCCAAGCATCATCGAACGGCCCGGAAGGTCTTGCCCCAGTGGGCAAGTTATTGCACGTCTTAATCCTCAAGAATGTCTTATATAGGCAAAGTCCAAACCACTTGCAACAAAGAGTATGTGCCACCACCTGAAAAATGAACAACAAATAAAACAATGCTATAATCAACTGATGTTATATGTACAATTAAAAAACATCAAAACGGCAGCAAATAAAACAGCAAAGTCTCAATGAATCTCATCCTAATGCAAATTAGTTTCAGCACACTCAGGGGATAATTAATGTAGGTGGATCGCTAGTTCTTCACTGGAATTAAGCCCCTGTGGCATCATGGTCTCAAGGTCTATGATATATTTAGATTCCAGTTTGCGCAGTGCAAGCTTGCGGTTGCCCCCCCGGATGTTATTGGGGACATCATCGATCACAACCATCCTCAACAATTTCTCATTTTGGAAGTGATGTTCGAAGAAATGTCTAGCAACAGGATACTGCTTGTTATTGTGCCTGATTGCACTGATATGTTCAATGACACGTTTCTTGGCACAATGTATAGTGCTCCCTATGTACGCCTTGTCGCATGGGCATAGCAAGGCGTAAACACAATACATGGTGTTGCAATTCAATTTCTTTTTGATGGTCAGTTCTTTTTTAGTGCCTGCCATGCGTAAGAATTTACAGTCTGTGCTGTTACTGCAAGCCTTGAATTTCCTGCACCTAGTATAACCACCTTTGACTGATGTGATCGTTTTCCCCTTGGATGTGATGAAGCTAGGGCTGAGTTCATCTCTAAGAGAGTTACACTTCTGGAAAGTTATCTGGGGTGTCTGATTTAGATGTTTTTCCAGATTCGCATCAGTAAGTAGTGCATGCCAGTGTTTTTGGAGTACCTTACGAACTTGTGTGGCCTGTCCAGAAAACTTCGTAATGAATCGAAGGGTATTTTTATCTTCTGGAGCCTCACTGGTAGGGTAGAGAAGTTTGTTCCTATCCACCGCATCTACTTTGGCACAGGCTTCGCTGATGGTTTTACTGTTGTACCCTCTCTCTCTGAAGCGTTCAACCATGGTTTGTTTTTCCATTTGGTAATTCTCATTAGAGCTACAGTTGCGCCTGGCGTGAAGGAGCTCGCCATAGGGGATACTATATATCAGTTGTCTCGGATGAGAACTAGCAGCATTCAAGATACTGTTACCCGCAGTGCTTTTGCGGAACAGTTTCGTTTGCATGGTGTTATCCACAATTTCCACCAAGACGTCCAAAAACTCGATCTTGGTGTGACTCATGTGTTCAGTGAAGCCTAGGTTATACTCATTGTCGTTGAGGAGTTTAACAAAATCTTTGGCAGAATTAAGGTCCCCATCCCAGATCAAAAAGATGTTGTCTATGTACCTCAGCCACAGGACACAGCGATCATGATGTTCTAACTGGGCGGCCACCTGCTCCTCCCACCAGCCCATTACCAAGTTGGCATAGCTGGGGGCAAAGCAGGTGCCCATCGCTGTGCCCTGTAGCTGGTGGTAGACAACATCATCAAACAGAAAAAAATTATTTTCCAAACAAAATCTTATCATACTCAAAATCATATTGGAATGGGACAAAAAGGAAATGGAGCGTCTCTTAAGGAAGTGTTCCACTGCTCTGAGTCCCAGATCATGTTTTATAGACGTATATAGACTACACACGTCTAGCGTGATCATGATGTAGCTGGGTTCCCAGTGGATACCGTCTATGATGGTAAGAAAGTGCGTAGTGTCCTTGAGATAAGCAGGTAAACTCATGACAAATGGTCTCAAGTAGTGGTCAATGAATTTAGATGTTGTTTCTAGCAAGGACCCAATGGATGACACAATGGGTCTCCCTGGTGGATTAGTGGGAGATTTGTGTACTTTTGGTAGCAGGTACAGAACAGGAATACGTGGGTATGGATACTTCAAATAGTTATACTCTTCCCACTCCAAAAGTCCCTGCGCTTGCCATTCACTCAGCATTTCACCATACTTTTTTTGTGATGATAGAAAACATGATTTGTCAGATTTAGTATAACAGTTCTCGTCCGACAACTGTCTTACCCCTTCTTTAAGGTATGCCGTTCGATGATGCTTGGACCTTACATTTATAAATTCAGGCCCACTTGGGCATTATGCAGTGACATCCATTGGATTTATATGCATATATATATATACATTCCAAGCAGACCCCCGGAGGCTTTGCACGACATATACTGTTTTCATTTGTTACTTGTATATATTTGTGACTAGGCTAAGATGGCGGAACCACTATGTATCACATTTTCACTTTTTCACTATGGTGCAAGTCCTATTTTGATGTTTATTCACAAACAGTATATTTAAGTATGGCCACTGTGTAGCTTCTTTAGCGTGATCAAGACGTAAAGTCGAAACGCATTGCTGTGCAGTTCATGTGATTAAACTTTCTGCAAACCATGTGAGGTGTCCGTGGTAATCTTTCTCGAGGGAGGAAGTGTTGGTGTGATAGTTTACAGGGCTTCCGGTGCCCTGACCACGGACCGCCCTACAGACGGCTTCTTCCATACCGGAGCTGGGTTGCTTATTTTGAAAAATTGGAATTGAAGCTGACCGCGTTGTGCCTGTGTCGCCGGTATCCGCAGGAGGGAGAAGTGCTCGTGACTCCGCGACAGGACCGCTGTTTGTTTATCTGCAAGTCGGCGGAATTACCAGGCAAACACTGATATTTTTTGCCGGTGTGCAGCCGTGAGGAGGTGTCTTGTTTGAGTACTTTGGACTGAAACGGAACTGACGCCTGCCTCTTGGTAGTCGGAGGTACGTGGTGTTCCACTGTTGCTCCCGGACTGATTCCTTCGGAACTGCAGTGCCGACTTGGCACCAACGCGAAGGGAGCCACTGGTGCATTCTGGGCTACGTAGTTCCTTCAGTGGCATCACATGGTCAATTGCAGAGATCAAATCTAACTATGGCTGCAGCTTTGGAAGCTAAAAGAAAAACGGCAGCAGATAAATTGTTCTTTGCGCAGGGAGGTACCTCTGCTGAGAACACCACTGCGGAAAGTACTAACAAGAATATCTCGGATGAAATCAAGATCCAAGAACTGTTCGTGAAACTTGAGAAACTCCACCGTAAGGAACTCGCTAAATGGTGGGAAGCGGAATCTTTGCAACGTTACATTGAGGCATCACGAGTACTGCGGGGATTAAGAATTTTTACCATCCCAACGTACGAGGACCCTGATCCTGAAATGTTGGACGATTGGTCCAAAAACTCCAATGCATGCTCCATGACAATGATGAAGATACTAGTGAAATATGCCCTGAAAGACCGTAAAAAACTTCTCTCGACAATTGATGAAGTGATGAGTGAATTGGAAAAGATTACTACTATGGAAGCGATTGAAAGCTTTATGACGACACTCACTAAACGATTAGAGATCCTGGAGGCGGAAATAACCGCCAAAAAACAAAGAAAGTTCATGAGAGATTACAGAGATTACGAGTCGGGGCGTACACTAACATTTCACAAGAAGTACGACCACCTGTTTGATAAAGACGGGGGGGGCTTGAAAAAACCAATCTGTAAAGACAACAACATCACTATTTCAGAAAGTGATATATCGGATGGGAATATGTCGGATGGAGGTATCAAATCGACACCTGTAATTCCGAAACAAAAGAAGATGCCAAATTTTTTAGACCAGTTTCAAATGATCTATCAGGGAAGGAAAGAACAATACTCCCAGCAACAGGGCCAGAGCTCCCAGAGAGGGGGCGGACGCGGAGGCAGAGGCAAAAACAGAGGAACAAGCAAGCCAAAAAACGATGCAAGAAAAGACGCAACCCCAATGGGAATGGTAACAAGGGGCAAGAAAGCCCAAACATGACTGTTATGAACCTCTCCAAACGGATACTGTCGGAGGAAGAAGTTGGACTACAGGGACTAGGTTTGTCGTTTTGCCCTACCTCTAATTTTAATTTTGCCCAAACTCGTATTGACTTGTTTTATTTTTCCCGTAAATTGAAACTAAAAAAATGGTTTGACACCAAACACAAATCGAGTGTGACCGAAGACACTAGGACACACAGTAATTTGAATTTGAATGATGTAGAACTACTTAATATTTTGACATCACAAGAGCACTCTAATAATGATGATGATGTTGACCTGTTACAGTATGATCTGAGTGGTAATAGCAACCCGCAGAGTGGCTTTAAACCAAAATCAGTATTTTTGCCATTAGTGGAATGTGATGCTATCGATGTTTTCGAAAGAGGTGTACTGAAGGATCTAAAAAAGATGAGGTACTCTCAGATACCGAAAGGCAATAGGAATCTCACACGAGAACAATGGGAGGCATTAGAGAACTTGAAATCGGACACATCCATCGTCATACGTCCCTCCGATAAGGGAGGGAACGTAGTAGTTCTTGAAGAAGGGGTAAGACAGTTGTCGGACGAGAACTGTTATACTAAATCTGACAAATCATGTTTTCTATCATCACAAAAAAAGTATGGTGAAATGCTGAGTGAATGGCAAGCGCAGGGACTTTTGGAGAGGGAAGAGTATAACTATTTGAAGTGTCCATACCCACGTATTCCTGTTCTGTACCTGCTACCAAAAGTACACAAATCTCCCACTAATCCACCAGGGAGACCCATTGTGTCATCCATTGGGTCCTTGCTAGAAACAACATCTAAATTCATTGACCACTACTTGAGACCATTTGTCACGAGTTTACCTGCTTATCTCAAGGACACTACGCACTTTCTTACCATCATAGACGGTATCCACTGGGAACCCAGCTACATCATGATCACGCTAGACGTGTGTAGTCTATATACGTCTATAAAACATGATCTGGGACTCAGAGCAGTGGAACACTTCCTTAAGAGACGCTCCATTTCCTTTTTGTCCCATTCCAATATGATTTTGAGTATGATAAGATTTTGTTTGGAAAATAATTTTTTTCTGTTTGATGATGTTGTCTACCACCAGCTACAGGGCACAGCGATGGGCACCTGCTTTGCCCCCAGCTATGCCAACTTGGTAATGGGCTGGTGGGAGGAGCAGGTGGCCGCCCAGTTAGAACATCATGATCGCTGTGTCCTGTGGCTGAGGTACATAGACGACATCTTTTTGATCTGGGATGGGGACCTTAATTCTGCCAAAGATTTTGTTAAACTCCTCAACAACAATGAGTATAACCTAGGCTTCACTGAACACATGAGTCACACCAAGATCGAGTTTTTGGACGTCTTGGTGGAAATTGTGGATAACACCATGCAAACGAAACTGTTCCGCAAAAGCACTGCGGGTAACAGTATCTTGAATGCTGCTAGTTCTCATCCGAGACAACTGATATATAGCATCCCCTATGGCGAGCTCCTTCGCGCCAGGCGCAACTGTAGCTCTAATGAGAATTACCAAATGGAAAAACAAACCATGGTTGAACGCTTCAGAGAGAGAGGGTACAACAGTAAGACCATCAGCGAAGCCTGTGCCAAAGTAGATGCGGTGGATAGGAACAAACTTCTCTACCCTAGCAGTGAGGCTCCAGAAGATAAACATACCCTTCGATTCATTACGAAGTTTTCTGGACAGGCCACACAAGTTCGTAAGGTACTCCAAAAACACTGGCATGTACTACTTACTGATGCGAATCTGGAAAAACATCTAATTCAGACACCCCAGATAACTTTCCAGAAGTGTAACTCTCTTAGAGATGAACTCAGCCCTAGCTTCATCACATCCAAGGGGAAAACGATCACATCAGTCAAAGGTGGTTATACTAGGTGCAGGAAATGCAAGGCTTGCAGTAACAGCACAGACTGTAAAATCTTACGCATGGCAGGCACTAAAAAAGAACTGACCATCAAAAAGAAATTGAATTGCAACACCATGTATTGTGTTTACGCCTTGCTATGCCCATGCGACAAGGCGTACATAGGGAGCACTATACATTGGGCCAAGAAACGTGTCCTTGAACATATCAGGGCAATCAGGCACAATAACAAGCAATATCCTGTTGCTAGACATTTCTTCGAACATCACTTCCAAAATGAGAAATTGTTGAGGATGGTTGTGATCGATGATGTCCCCAATAACATCCGGGGGGGGCAACCGCAAGCTTTTACTGCGCAAACTGGAATCTAAATATATCATAGACCTTGAGACCATGATGCCACAGGGGCTTAATTCCAGTGAAGAACTAGCGATCCACCTACATTAATTATCCCCTGAGTGTGCTGAAACTAATTTGCATTAGGATGAGATTCATTGAGACTTTGTTGTTTTATTTGCTGCCGTTTTGATGTTTTTTAATTGTACATATAACATCAGTTGATTATAGCATTGTTTTATTTGTTGTTCATTTTTCAGGTGGTGGCACATACTCTTTGTTGCAAGTGGTTTGGTCTTTGCCTATATAAGACATTCTTGAGGATTAAGACGTGCAATAACTTGCCCACTGGGGCAAGACCTTCCGTGCCGTTCGATGATGCTTGGACCTTACATTTATAAATTCAGGCCCACTTGGGCATTATGCAGTGACATCCATTGGATTTATATGCATATATATATACATTCCAAGCAGACCCCCGGAGGCTTTGCACGACATATACTGTTTTCATTTGTTACTTGTATATATTTGTGACTAGGCTAAGATGGCGGAACCACTATGTATCACATTTTCACTTTTTCACTATGGTGCAAGTCCTTTTTTGATGTTTATTCACAAACAGTATATTTAAGTATGGCCACTGTGTAGCTTCTTTAGCGTGATCAAGACGTAAAGTCGAAACGCGTGGCTGTGCAGTTCATGTGATTAAACTTTCTGCAAACCATGTGAGGTGTCCGTGGTAATCTTTCTCGAGGGAGGAAGTGTTGCTGTGATAGTTTACAGGGCTTCCGGTGCTCTGCCCACGGACCGCCCTACAGACGGCTTCTTCCATACCGGAGCTGGGTTGCTTATATATATATATATATATATATATATATATATATATATATATATATATATATATATATATGTATATATATATATATATATGTATATATATATATATATATATATATATTACCTACTGGCGGTCGCCAGTAGGTATATATAGTTAGGATTTTTTTGAATACGGATTTCTGAAAATTCTATGTTGAATAACTTTGGCGTTGATGGAGGGAATTGGCTGAAATTTTCAGGAAAATGGCACATTTTGTTTCTGAGCGTCCCCTGAAAGTTTTGGGGGGGTTTCGTCAAGCGGGGGCCGAGAAAAAAGGGGGGTCCCGGGTAGCGTTCCGGAAAGCGTAACAAGGGGAAAACCAAGGGAAATAGTAAAATAATATTTTAGAGTGCTTTGAGGTGGGGTAGCTCTGAATAGAGCTGTTGTGTTGTGTGGGTGATGTAAGTACCAACATGTAGGTACCAATGAAGAGTCCAAAATTCAATGTACACCGTCTCCTCTGTAGATATTTTGTATGTTCTAATATGGGTTATTTAAATGTAAATGTGTGGAAAAGCACTTCATGCTTTAAAGCAATTGTATTTTTGAACTGATTGTTCTTTCCTCTTAGTCCTACTCTTTGTTTTTTTTCCCCTTCAGCATGATGGTTGATAAATTCGTTCCCTCAAAAAATTTATATACATAAAAAAATTATATTAAATACATATAAAATATATTTTTCCTTTAAAAGAAGAATACATTTTACAGCTTTTGATATTTGCTATTAAAAAAACATTGAAATTCACTGAAAAAGCCATAGGTTATAGACCATATATAGTTAGGAATTAGCATTTACAAAACCTTGAAAATTCACTGAAAAAAACATAGGTTATAGACCATATATAGTTAGGAATTAGCATTTACAAAACCTTATTTTACTCACACAAAACCATTGAAATTTGCATATATAGTTAGTTGCACTAACTATATATTGCGCACCCGCAATCCACTGCTGATCATGTCACATATTACATCATTCATGACATGGTCAGTGACATCACTGATGACATCACTGATTACATCTCAAATGACATCACTGATGACATCACTGATGACAACATCCAGTGACTGTATGTTTCTGTAAAGTTAAAATATGTCTTACATATTGAAGAATGAGTGGATGTATAAGTGTCTGGATGAAGGATTTAGTAGGTGCATGACTGACTGTATGAGTGAGTGATTAAATGTGTCTCACTGAGTGCATGGGTTAGTGACTAAACTGTCTTAATTTGTGCATCATTATGTCTGTTGTTCTGTAAACTGCTGCATGTGTTGATCAATAGCTATATGAGTAACTATATGGGTTATTGATTGGTTGCCCAAGTATTTGTATGGGAGACTGAGTGTGTGTGTGGGTGGCTGGGAGGTGTATGACTCTGTGCATAGATGTGTGAGCAGTTGATTCACTAGATGTATGGGTTCAAAGGTGCATGTGGAAACAGCTGTATGGGCGGTTGACTGTGTGCATGAGTGTATTGGTGAGTGAATGGATATCTCAGTGCTACATGTCAAAGTAAGTACATATGTAAAACACAGTACATGTGAGAGTTGACATATATAAATAACTGTGCATAAGAGCCAGTGAATGTGTGAGTGGCTGTATGGATCATTGTGAACTTGTATCAGGGATTGTATAAGAGAGTAAATATGTGTTAGTATATGTTTGAATAAGTAAGGTGTGTATAACTGTATAGGTGAGGAAATGGAGGTGTGATTGATTCTTTGCATGACTGACCAGGTGTGTGAGTAACTCCATGGATGAGTGACAGTCTGTGAGTGTCTGTTTACACTGAGTGTATCTAAGGTTATATTAGAGCCTGAAGAGGTTCATAGTATTATCACATGAATGATGTCATCAGTGATGTGATCAGTAATGTCAAATGAGATGTCATCAGTGATGTCATCAGTGATGTCATTTGAGATGTCATCAATGATGTCATCAGTGATGTCATTTGAGATGTCATCAGTGATGTCATCAGTGATGTCATTTGAGATGTCATCAGTGATGTCATCAGTGATGTCACTTACCATGTCATGAATGATGTAATATGTGACATGATCAGCAGTGGATTGCGGGTGCGCGATATATAGTTAGTGCAACTAACTATATATGCGAATTTCAATGGTTTTGTGTGAGTAAAATAAGGTTTTGTAAATGCTAATTCCTAACTACATATGGTCTATAACCTATGGTTTTTTTCTGTGAATATATATATATATATATATATATATATATATATATATATATATATATATATATATATATATATATATATATATATATATATATATATATATTATATTACCTTATAGTTAGGATTATTTTCAATAGGGAAATTGCAACATTCTATCGGGAATAACTTTGGCGCCGGTTGAGGAATCTGCCAGAAAATTTCCTCAAATTTGCCTCGCGGCGCTCCGGTCCTTCCCTGAAAGTTTGGGGGGGATTCGTCAAGCGGGGGCCGAGATAAAAGGGGGGTCCTAAAATGTGTTTTCCCCATGTTAATTTCCATAGGGCGGTTGACCTCACTTTTAGCCCGAACGGCTGAATGGATTTCCACAAAACTTGGCAAAATTGTAGGGACTGGTAGCCTGATGTGCCTTTGCTATGTCTCAAAATATGTGCTCCAGTGGATTTTGAGTAATTTAGGTTAAAAAAACTATATATATCTATAAGTGCGCCCCGGTACGCGCACCGGGGCGCGAACCAGCACGCTACGCGACTTCGCGCACGGAAAGCTGATTGGCTCTCGTGTGTCTTTCAACATTCCAAACAATCCGGAGCAGCCGCCATCTTGTGTCTCGGTAGGATCGAGACACAAGAGGTGGCAAAACAAAGGGGGAAATGACCAAAAGGGGGCAGGGTAGACCCCCCTGACCCACTAGGTTTGATGTGGGGGCGATTTGCGCGGGGGGAGCGCCCGGTACTTACACCGGGGAGCGGACCGGGGACCGTACCATGGGGAAAAAAGAATGACAGAGTTTTAAAAAAATTTAGCCTTTTTTTTTTAAATTGGAGGTAGTTCTAAAAAGAACTGTTTTTTTCTTCTTTTTGTTGTTTTATATTTTATTTATTGTTTTTTGAACATTTTGTACTTTTTTTGGCTTTTCTGAACAGTTTTATATTTTTTTTGTATTTTTTATGGGGAGAAACAAAAAACAGGGAATTATAAACGGCTCAACTGGAGCAAAAAAAATCTGAAAAAAATTAGGGTTTCTTCCGGCACTTGTGGTTATCACCAGCAACGTTGATGAGGGTAATACTCTTCTCACCATAAGTAATGGTTTTGCCACAATATATGCAAACGATTTTGTAGCCACCAAACTTAGTTTGAATGTTTAGAACCATCTGCCTTGCCTCTGGACCCGATGGAGTGGGTTCTTTGGTTGTTGAGGTGCTGGCAGACGATTGTGAAAGGTTTCTGCACAGTTCTCTCACTTCTGCTGCAGAATAGTTATTGGGGTGCAATCGTTGCATGTGCTGAATCATTGTATGATTTCCAAATGAATATTTTTTTGCAGGTTTCCCCCTGGATAGTACAGCGCCACAGATGAGACAAGTCACAATTGCAGCGTTTACCTTCTTTGCACCCCTTGGGATTTCAAAAAACTCCCATATAAAGTGCTCCTTAGGTTTATATTGGGCTTTGTCTTCAGGCAGGAAATGCCTTGTCTGCCTTCTCTCCTCCTCCTCCTCCTCCTCCTCCTCTTCTTCTTGACCACCAATGTGATGTTGTGGTGGTCCTTGTGGTGGTGGTGGTGGTGGTGGTGCCGATGCTCCAGCTGCTGCTGCTACTGTAGCCATTTTAAAGTTCAAAATATTAGTCACAGATCTCCAAACAGGTCTTCCTCAGTCAAAGGACAAAGTCAGAAAAAGGAAAAAAGATGGGGGCTTTCATCATTTGGAAACCAAAAGTGTTCTGAACCAATGAAAATTGTTATTTTCAGGTCACATGACCTGACGCGCTTACGCTACGCGCCCCGGGGCGCGCCTGGGGGCGCGTAGCATAAGCGCATTAGGGCGCGCCCTGGGGCGCTTACGTAGCGCGATCGTATGTGCTCCGGCGCTTCTGGGTGCGCTTACGCCGTGCGTCATAACACGCATCTCGCGGATACGTGATACGTCACGATGATGTTTTCGTTCGCGGCAATAGCGCAAACGGGGCGCTCACCGGTACGCGAACCGGTGCGCGCCAAAACTGCGCTTACCGGTAAGCGCATAGGTACGCGCCCCGGGAGCGCTCCGGGGCGAAAAAATATATATATTTTTTAAAAACATAAAAAAATAGTATTATATAAATATACAACATAGAATTCATTTAAAAAAAATATTACATTTCATAGCTATAGACATTTGCTATTAAAACACCTTTGAAATTCACTGAAAAAACCATAGGTTTCACATCAGTTATAGTTAGCTTGACATTTTACTGACATAAAACCATTGAAATTCCCACGTTATAGTTAGTTGGACTCACTATAACTTGCGCGCCTACAATGCACTGCTGATGACGTCACATATTACATCACTCATGACATGGTCAGTGACATCACTCATGACATCACTGATGGCACCATCCTTGTGACAGACTGACAGACCTCCTTTCAGTGTAATGTAACCCTTGAAACACATATTCAAAAATAGAAACTAACATTTTCAAAAAAATGGAGATACCCATACCAGTTACAACAACCAATTCAGTAATTCCACCATCTATATACACATCCACTCATTCAGCAACAGTTCTATATACTTACTCATACATATACTCACTCATCATATGTAGTGAAACACATATACATCCTGTTACACACCGACAGTCATCCAAAAGTTACTCACACACATACTCACACATGCAAATAAACTATTGAACATCCATTTATTTGCATATACAACTATACACACACTAGCACATTACTTCTAAGGAAATCTACACATACTTACTCTCTTAAACAATCACTTATAGAAACACATACTTATTTAAGCAGGAACTCTTTCAATCTCTCACTCTCACACATACTCACTTATATACATCAATACTCACATATACTAGATTAAAACATATGTAGTTACTCATAAAGACACTAGTGAGGCAGGCATTCACTCACTAACACACACATATACACACTCATCCACCCTTACAATCCAACACATATGCTGTCTTCAAAACACATACAAAAGGTGAGTCAGTCATTAATGCTTCTAAGTGCTAAGTAATACCCTCACCAAACCATACAGACACTCATACTGATACTAAAAAAACATCTAATAACCCATACACACACACATGTAGCTACTTACCAACTCATGCAGCCACTTATACACAAAGTGAAACACTGATACTTATATTTAAATGTTTAAAAATGACTTGCAAATATATGTATTCACTAAGATATACCTAATAAGCCAGTTAACCAATCATTTTTTTTTAAAACATCCATTTAGACACTTATTTAAAAATGTATTCTTCCATCAACCTTTACAAATACATATATAAAGCATATTTATTTTACAGAAAGACACACATTCACTGGATGGTGTCATCAGTGATGTCATGAGTGATGTCACTGACCATGTCATGAGTGATGTAATATATGACGTCATCAGCAGTGCATTGCAGGCGCGCAAGTTATAGTGAGTCCAACTAACTATAACGTGGGAATTTCAATGGTTTTATGTCAGTAAAATGTCCAGCTAACTATAACTGGTGTGAAACCTATGGTTTTTCCAGTGAATATAGATATATATATACTATTATATATATATATAGAAACAAAGTGTTGGTCTGTCAGGGGAATAAACGGCATGGCAGCGGCATTAAGTAGATGCAACAACCGAGGGCCTTAAGAAGCATAATTAGGAGAATAGCGGCGGCACCTACCATAGGTTGGTAAACTCGCTAAAGACTTCTACTACCACAATGCAGCGAGTGCATACCCCCACTGGGTGAGGCTTTAAGCTACAAGTGAGAACTCGCCAGCTGCCACTCCTCATTGCCATCCCGTGAACAAGTGCGAGAAGACGCACGAAACGCGTTGGGAAAATTTGGCTGCAACCTTACTGTACCTACTGTGCTGCTTACTGATGCCTCCTTGCAGAATAAAGAATTGCAACACGCGGTGAGTGGGCCTCCAAGCTTTGGGTGCTTACATATATATATATTTTTTTTTGTTTGTTTTTCACTGAGAAAAAGCATTACAGGGATGTTATAGTTAGGGTAGAGTTTCACTTGTACAAAGTCAGTGAAAATCAGCAGTTATAGTTAGCTGAGCTAACTATCCCCCACATGCATCAAGCATTTTTGGAGTCGCAAACGGTGCGATTCCTTAAAATCGGCCGTTTGCGATTCCAAAAATGCTTTTTTGGATGCATCAAGCAATTTTAGAAATCGCAACATTTTTGCGATTTCTAAAATTGCGATTGCTTTTAAGAAATCGCAAATTTGCCATTTCTTAAAAGCAATGCATGATTACTTTTTAAATTGCGAAATCGCAATTAGGGGGTCAAATTTACCGAGTGGTTGAACCACTCGGTAAATTTGCAAAAAGTGTTTAAAATGCTGAAAATGCATTTTTTTCAACATTCATGTTACGGACACACATGTCCTTAGGACATGTGTGTGTGAAACATGATGCGAAAAATACATTTCAGGGGTGCATGGGGGGGTCCTTTGGACCCCCCCCTGCACCCATGAAATGCATTAACAAATTGCGATTTTCAAAGTGAAAATCGCAATTTGCTAATGCCTTCCCATTGCTTCCTATGGGCCTTTTGGCCCATAGGAACCAATGGGAATAGCGAATTCGCAAATTGTATTTCGGTAATTTATGCGATTCGGTAAAAATTGCGATTTTTACCGAATCGCATAAATTTACCGAAAATATTCATGCATCCCGTTTTGCGAATTCTTAATTGCGAATCGCTATTTTTCGCAATTAAGAATTCGCAAACACCCGGGATGATGCATGTGGGGGTATATTTCGTGCCCGAAATGCACTGCTTATGACCTCACATATTACATCACTCATGACATGGTCAGTGATGACATCACTGATGACATCTCAAATGACTTCACTGATGACATCATTCAGTGACTGTGAGTGTTAAAAATGTATGAGTGTTAAATACATATACCAAGGTGTACTGGTAAATCAGTGGGTGTATAAGTGCCTGTATAGATGATTCAGTGGGTGCGTGACTGACTCTATAGGTGAGTGATTAGGTTTCTAAGTGAATGTATGGGTGAGTGACTGGTTGAGTGAATGTCTGTATCAGTCTGTCAGTTGGTGTCTAAGTGGCTGTATGGGTGTGTGAGTGGGTATGTGAGTTGTTGTATGGGTGAATGATTGGTTGTATGAGTACCTGTATGGGTGTCTGTGTGTCTGTGTGGGTAGGTGATGGGGTGTGTGACTGCCTATATGGATGACTGAGTGGGTTAGTGGGTACATGTGTGAGGGGCTAAATGGGCAAATGAGTATTAAGTGGAAATATACTGAGTAATTGAACAAAGAAACTCCTTTGATTGTGAATCTTAAACATGCAACCTGGAGTAGGATTCAACTATCCTGAAAACCTGTGTATTTTCCTCTTTGTAATTGGAATTATTTTCCTTGTGTATTGTCCCATTCTGTTTATATATTTATTTATGACGTCACATAATGATTTTTACATTGTTTTTAATCTACCAAAATAAAATGTAAATTTTTTGTATGACTGTATCATGTTTATCATTTTCTGCTTCTAGTCTGTTGTATTGAACCCATTTGTATGCATGCACGTTTGGTTCCGAATTGTGGTCAGCCTATAAGTTCACCCAAAGGGGAAACGTTATTGACAGTCACCCTGGGACATTGCAGGAGCTGGCCCTGGGGGCTGGTGGTCCGAAGGGCCATCTATGACTTTGTTGTCATTTGCCCCAGGGAGGTGGTGGTCCCGAGGGCTGCGGGGGGTCCCCACAACACCCCATTCATTAAAGTTAAAGCCCCGGAGAAGTGGCGTCCCTAAGGGCTGTGAGGGACTCTGCACAGCACCCACCACAATATTTTCTGAATAAGCCCCTAGGAGGTGGCAGTCCCCGGCTGGGGGGTCCGAGATGACATCCCATGTAAAACAATAAATAAGCCCCTGGGAGGTGGTGGTCCGCAGGGCAGCAGTGAGGTCATACGGCCCTCCGCAGTCATTGTTAAAGAAGCACCGGAAAGGCAGGGATCCCCATAGCAATATTCAGCCCCAGGAGCGGGACCCATGCAACCCCACTCCATTATTAAAAAAATGCCTCTGGAAAGTAGGATTTGCTACTTATGTTTACCCAACTTTTTGCATGATGTGATGCTGTTTTTGACTAGCCTGCTAAGGAGGACCCCAGTCTATCTGCTTTCTCCCTAAACTGTATGTTATGTACTTAGGTACACCACAGTTGAATACTAGGGTACCATTGTCAGTCCCCAGTATATGGTACCCAGAGCATATGTACCCCAAAGGTCTACCATGGGCTGCAGCCTGTATTATGCCACCCATGAGAGACCATTAATAATGGAACTACAGGCCTGCCATTGTAGCCAGTGTATGTTTGTGCATGCACCATTTACTTAATATATAGGTTTACCATATCTAAGGCTTACTGCTCTTAGAACCTATAAGTCACTGCTATAGCAAGCAGGCCTTCACAGTCCTGAGGGCAGGGTACTTGATTCTAAGTGAGAGGGCACACCTGCATGAGCAGGACACCCCTTCGGCCACGGAGTCCATTCTCCCGGGTTGCCAGTGAAGCAGCCATATACCAATATAGAGGGGCATTACGTGACCGCGTGAAGACCATCTCAAAAACGGCAGCAAGAAACCCTTTCGTGTTTTGTGTCAAACATGTGGGAATCATACCCCCACCATGGCAAGTGGTGTGGGAGGTATGATTCCACCCACCAGAAAGGCCCTTCATGGGACTCTCGTTGTTACCAGCCGTATAGCTCCGGACAGAATAAAATGGTTGCTGATGACCAGAGACACATTTCTGCCCTCCTGCTGCTGAGCCAAGCTCGAGCAGAGGAAGGCAGAACAATAGGCATCTTGTCACAGGGAGGTGTGACTACCTCTCAGACAGGATTTAGTTTATTAGGACTGGGTAGATATACTTGTCAGCGCCTGAAAGTCTGCATGAGGGGCACATTTGGTGTCCCTGTGCATAGTCCTGTTCAAACCAGTCCTGGGAGCCGTTGGCTTACGCTCTGGTGCAAAACTGGACAAAGGACATGGGAGTAACCTCCCCCCTGAATCTTTCCAACCCTCTCCCGTGGGTACTTAAGGGCTTACCTGGCTGTAGGGCCTTACAATAGTTGTGGACAAGATTCAGAATTGAAACCACTGCACTTCTACCATCTGAGCACTCTGGACTTCACTGGACTTCGTTTGGGCCTGACTTTATCTCCCTTCCAATCTGGTGCATTGTCTGTGCCTGTGCATCCTCCAGGAACCTTCCAAGGCATGTGAACCATCAAGGACAATCAAAGTAATCTCCCTTGGAGTAAAGGAGTCACTCCCCTGAATTTGCAGGCACCGCAACAAAGACAAAGACAACTGTTCTGCAGATCCCAAGCTCCTCCGGTCTCCGTGGGCTCTGAAACTCAGGTGGTTGTTTTCCTCAGCCCCTGAGGCCTGCTCTCCCCTCTGACCAAGTTTGAGGCCAGCAGCTTGAGTGGGGGTTGTAATAACCGAACCCCTGTGTAGTACGTCACCTTTGCAGTTGCAAGGCTATTTTGACATCTTTGCAAAGAAGATCTTCAAGCTCCAAGTTGCCACAACCCCAAGCACCTCCTGTGAGCAGAATCTTCAGCCACCCGCATTGTGTGCATCGTGACCTGCCTCTGTTGGTGAACGGCTCAATGTCCTCTTGCGACTCCTATTTTTATAACTACTGTGTGGTTCTCTTTTCATTTAATCTATACTAGAAGATTACATTCTGGTAAAAGAAGCTGCTTTATACTCCTTCAAGACTAAGCCTGAAGGCTGCTCTCCACAACTAGCATTTGGATAGCTTTCTAAGGTTGTCTTAGACCTCTTAAATCACCATAAGGGTTATCTGGACTGGTGCAAGGTGCCCACTTACATTAATGGAAATCATATAACATGCCAGCCTCTCACAATGCCCCTGGGACCTGGCCCACCTGAGGGTCGATAACGGACGAATTATGGGAGAACGTGCTTCGTTTAAAAACATTTTTTACTGCAAATGCATGAATTCATTGTGACCTCATGATAAGAAACTTTAAATAAAATGTTTGTTTGTGTGGTGGGCCCCCCCCAGACCTTGGCCTGGGGGTCATGGTATTCCTACCCCACCTTCTTTTCTATATTTTCACTTTTCTTTTTGGGACTCAGTGTAGCCACGTCCAAAAATGGTTGCTAACAGTTCCTGGCTGAAGTGTTGGCAGCCAAACAGATATGTTCATTTCCCTCCACAAGCTTATCATTTTTTGTGTAGGCTTCGCGGCCAGAGATATCACTAACTTTTTCTTCATAACCCCTTCGATGCTCATGACGAGCTCAGCTCGTCATGCAGCACAGTGCTCCTGTGCTCATGACGAGCTGAGCTCGTCATAACCACACCCGTTTTCATTGCTGTCCAGCACAGCAGAGGAATAGGTGTATCATCGATGAAGTTAGGTTTCTGAAACACTGTGGAATGGATTTGCAGCAAATAACAAAAAGATCAATTTGCATAACAGCATCAACCTTTCTGCCAAATTTGATGTAATTCCGTCCAGCAGTTCGGGCTGTAGGTCTGACTACGCGTCCTATGGGAATTAAACTAGGAAAACACACTTTTTTTAGCCCCCTTTTTCTCGGCCCCCACTGAACAGATCACCTGACACTTCTCATGCACAACAAGACGTACTAGGACACCTTTTTTGGAAAAATGTTGTAAAGATTCGTCAACCATCGCCAAAGACGTAGACAAGTCAAAAAACGATTTTCCAAAGAAAACCAGGTCCTAATTATAACTACCAGTATGTACACACACACACACATATATATATGTATATATATTCACTGAAAAAACCATAGGTTTCAGGCACGCTATAGTTAGAAATTAGCATTTAAAAAACCTTACAAATTCACTGAAAAAAACAGGTTTTAGGGAAAGTTATAGTTAGTAGGACATTTCATTCAGACAAAACCAGAGAAATTTGCCCGTTATAGTTAGTTCAGCTAACTATAGCTTGCGCCCCCGCAATGCACTGCTGATGACGTCACATATTACATCACTCATAACATGGTCAGTGACATCCCTCATGTCATCACTGATGACATCTCAAATGATATCACTGATGACATCATACAGTGACTGTCTGTTTCTGAAAAGTTTACATATATTATTATATTTAGGGAAAGGAGTATGGAAGAAGGAGTGGGTGTATAAGTGTCTGAATGGATTGATGTAGTAGGTGCGTGATTGCCTCTATAAGTGAGTGATTAAACGTATCTTACTGAATGGATGGGTTAGTGACTAAACTGTGTGAATGTCTGTATCCATCTGTCTGTTGGTGTGTAGGCGGCTGCATGGGTTTGTGAATAGCTACATGAGGGTCTATATGGGTTATTGATTGCTTGTCTGAGTATCTGTATAGGTGCCTGAGTGTTTGTGTGGGTGGGGTGTGTGTGACTCTGTGCATAGATGTGTGGGAGGGTAATTCACTGGGTGCATGGTTTCAAGAGCGCATCTGTGATGGACTGTATGGGTGGGTGAGTATGTGTATGGGTGTGTTAGTGAGTGAATGTATATCTCAGTGGTACATGTGTGAGTAACTACATATGTGAAGGGCAGTATATATGTGTGTTGGAGTATATAAATGGATATAAGTGAGAACGTGTGATTGTGAGAGTGGCTGTATGGATAAGTGTGTGATTGTATCAGTGATTGTTTAAGAGCGTAAGAATGTGCTAGTATTCGTATGAGTAAGTGAGCTAGTGTGTGTATAACTGTATAGGTGAGTAAATGTCAGTGTGATGAATTATTTACATGACTGACTAGGTGTGTGAGTACCTCTATGGATGAGAGGCGATGTGTGAGTGTCTTTATAGGTGTATGAGTGCATATGATAGTCCTGTACTGAGTGACCATAAGTGTGAGTTACTGTACGGATGAGTGAGTAGATGTGTGTGTAAACCTAAGAATCAGTGAGTGGGTATGTAGTTATTGGTGTTGGAGTGTCTATGGTTTTGAGAATGGCAGTCTGTAATTTAGAGGGGATGTATCAAAGGTTATATTAGAGTGTGGGAAGATGCATCAAATTATCACATGGATGATGTCATCCGTTATGTCATTTAAGATGTCGTCAGTGATGTCATCAGTGATGTCACTGACCATGTCATGAGTGATTTAATATGTGACGTCATCAGCAGTGCATTGCGGGGGTGCGAATTACAGTTAGCTGAATTAACTATAACGGGGGAATTTCTCTGGTTTGTACGAGTGAAATGTCCAACTAACTATAACTTTCCCTAAAACCTATGTTTTTTTCAGTGAATTTCCAAGGTGTTTTTAAATGCGAATTTCTAACTATAACCTGCCTGAAACCTATGGTTTTTTCAGTGAATTTCAAAGGTTTTTTAAATGCTAGTTCCTAACAATGCCTACAGAGGTAGGACATGTGAAGAAAGAAGAAAAACCGCACAGAAAGAAGCAAAAGAAATGCAGGAAGAAGCAACAGAAGTCCACGAAGATGAAGAAAAGTGCAGGAAGAAGCAAGATATGCGCAGAAAGAACCAACAGAGGAGCAGAAAGAGGCCTTGTTGCAAAATCATCCTGTGCCCACAACTTTTTCAGATGGGTACTGGTGGTAACTGACTGTGACTAACCAGGCCTAGAGCCAGTGCTATGCTTAGAATACAGTGAAAACACCTACATACACTTGGGAACACTATACGTTGGGTTACCCCTGTGATTAGCATGATCTCCTTCGTAAGGCCCTAGTACATATTAGGGCAGGGGGATTAAAACTACCTCCAAGTCAGAGGTGCCGAAATATGCTACTTTAACTAGTTGTCGTGTTTGCAGAGTCGTGGAGAAATGGTGCTGGGTGTCCAACCAAAGCTCAAGAATTCTGCTGCGTAGGACTTACCGGGGGTATTAGGAAGGATTCTTGGCCCCCAAACTCGTCCAGGACTAAATTGGATTTCATCCCCCATCCTGTAGTCTGCCACGAGGCACGTCTGCAAAGTGATAGAGAAATAGGGCCATAGCCTCCGAAGACGTCTTAGCAATCCCACTGTGTGGGACGTACTGGAGGTAACAAGAGGGGTAGTTGGCCCCCAAGGACATCCTTGGGGGCCAACTTCCCAAACTATTACCTCCAGTCAGTCCCACACAGCAGCACTGGTAAGTACTCGTACCAGGCCACGCCCACTTTGCCCACCACTCTACAAACACGCTCTCTGGCGCGCTCTTTGATGGGGATTGAAGTCCCCTTCCCTGCTGGGGGTCCTTTAGGGGCCAACTAGCCTACCTTTTACTAAAGTAAGCCCCACACAGTGGGATTGGTGAGAGGTAGACAAAGGCAATGCCCCCTTTCTCCACCACTCTGTAAACGCACCCCCCTGGGGGTACCTGAGGTCCAACTAGCCCACCAGGTACCTCCAGTAAGCACCACAGAGCTGCATTGCAGAGAGGTATAAAAAGGGGCATGACCTGGACAACCTCTCTGCAACGCAGTGAAATGGCTCTTACTAGAAACACCTGGTGGGCTAGTTGGCCCCCAGGGGCCCTCAGGATTGAAAGGGAATTAATTCCCCAACTTAAAAGGCGCCACAGGGCGTGTTTGCAAATATGTCGACTCTGGCCCCACCCCCTCCCTTCACCACTGTGCAAACACACCCCGTGGCGCATTTTAAGTTGCGGGATAAAGTCCCTTTGAATCCTGAGTGTCCCTGGGGTCCAACTAGCCCACCAGGTACCTCCAGTAAGCGCCTTAGAGCTTACTGAATGGATTTACACCATTTAAAAAAAAGGGCTCTTTCTGAACCAAGCACTACCTTTTTGCCAAATTTGGTGTAATTCCGTTATGCAGTTCGGGCTGTAGCCCTGTCTAAAGTTTTCTATGGAAAATAACATGGAGAAAACATGTTTTGGGACCCCCCTTTTTTCTTGGCCCCCGCTTACTGAATCATCCCGAAACTTTCAGGAAAGGAGCTGACCGGAGCACCCCACCAGTTTTTAAACTTTGGCAAAGATTCGTCATCCAGCGCCAAAGTTATTGAGAAAACAAAAAAGGCTTTTCCTATGGAAACAGTTCCTAACTATAACTACCTACTGGCAACCGCCAGTAGGTAATATGTATGTAAATTGGAAGCTTAGCTCATGTGTAGTTATAGTAAGGTCAGACTTTCCATAGGAAAGGCATTTT
The DNA here is from genome assembly GCF_964263255.1 of Lissotriton vulgaris. Classification (NCBI taxonomy): domain Eukaryota; kingdom Metazoa; phylum Chordata; class Amphibia; order Caudata; family Salamandridae; genus Lissotriton; species Lissotriton vulgaris. Next base: position 1,712,576,537 of record NC_141687.1, read on the forward strand.
ATATTTAATAATACCCTTGGCGCAGCGTGACGAGTTGGCACAAAAAACTTCCAAAAGAAAATGTTCATCCACTTGACCTCTTCATGGAAAGTTTAGTGCTGGTTTGTCAAGAAAAAGGGGGGATCCCAACCCTCTGCTAGTCTTTAAATGTTTATTACAACTCTGCTAACTGGGTTGTACTTTACCCTCTAGCCACTCCACTTTTTTGAGCTAAGCTTCGTCTGCTTGTCTACTGCTACTGGGCAGTGAAGTCAGCTTGAGATGGCACCTTTCCCTCAGAGATGTAATGTAATGTATGTGTCTTGTAAAGCGCACTGCTGCCCTGAGGCGTCGTGGCGCTGTATACCGCTGCGGAACCCGTCCTTGCTATCCCTGTGAGATGGTCCCTACTGGGTATCTCCAAGGTGAAACCAGGCATCCCCGGCGAATGTGGGGGCCGTTGTAGAGATGAGGCAAGCTAATGCCCAGAGTTGCCGAGTGTGATCCCTGGTTAGAGTAGGCGCCGAGGCGAGAATTGTCAAGTCCGCTCACCCTGGTCCACGACCCTGCCGCGTCGGGAATTGAACCCTGGTCCCGGGCCGTTCTCTGCTTTCGGGTCTGCCGCCTCTAACCAGTGAGCCACACCACTCCAGATCCAGTTCTCTGTGTCCTGCTTCGCTGGAAACATCAGCACACTGACCTTGGATAATGCTTAGTTCTTCCTGTGAATGGAAAACAAAAAATCTCTGTCATATTCTCTTGCAGGGTCATGCCCTTACCCAAGTGGAAAAGGGGATGGGTCCATAATCTTCTGTAGGGAGCCTGCTCTGCGCCCAGAGAACATACATGTGGTTGTGCAGTAGTTTTGGCCAACCATTTTCTAGAAGTGGGACACACAATAGATGACCTTAACTGGGTCATCCTTGAAACCCTTGTGAGAAAAGACAGGAACGCTGAAAAGATCCTTTATGAAAATGAGCAACGTTGGGTATTTAGACTGAAAACAGATTTCGACGACCTGAATGATAATATACCCTGGTTGAGTATGGTGAAATATTAACCTCCCGTAAAACAGATAAAACCAGGAAGGTTAATGAAATAAAACTTTCTGGACTATACTATTATAAGTACCATCCCTTGAGCTCCATTACCCTGTCATCCATTAACATACATAAATGTGATACTAGCGCTCACTATTAGTAATTATGAACCAGCTAGTCAACTCACTCAATTATTTGGTGTAATTTTGAAATAAGAACTATCGTGTCTGCACTCTAAATAAATCATTATTATTTTCGTCATTTTTCTTTTGCAATAGTCTTGCACTAAGATCTAATCCCCGTTTTCTTAATAAAAATTAAAAATTAAAAATTAAAAAGACTCGTGTCCACCAACAGAGTCTGTTTCCAGACAGCTCAAAAACAGACCCAGTAGCGCTCGTGTGAATTCCCGGGTATTGGTGGAAGCGTCAGCACAAGTAGCGCAAGAGGCCAGGAGCTGAAGGTATCGGAGGCGAAATCAACGTACTGTCCTTAAACGGAACCACAAGTACCTCTGAATAACACCTTGGCTGCTAGCGATATTTTCCTTCTGCGCTGCATTCCCAGATTTACCATTGTTCATGACGAGCTCAGCTCGTCATCAGCACAGCTCAACTGTGCCTCATGACGAGCTGAGCTCGTCATGAGCATGGAAGGGGTTAATGTGTCCGCCCATTTCCTTCCTCTTTATTTTAGTTAAAGCCCCCTCTACTCCCGCAATACCCGATAAAGTGTTTCAATTATACACTTGAAGTACGTCTTTATTTTAATGCCGGCAGTAAGAAATGTATGCCCTTGAACCACGCCCCATCTTTCCCGACACGTACTTAAGTCAGCGATACATGTATGCGAGGCTACCTTGAATTTTGTGCATGACAACTGAGGCACTGTTCACTTTACATAGAAATTCGCGCAAGCACCCGCGTTCACCAATTAAGCAATAAAGATGAATGCCAAATGCTTAACGCCTGATAATAACGATATGGGTAACTCGCATGAGAGAAATTGCAGATCACAAGGATTCATGAGAGTGACGCCGGCATGCCAAATGTGAGACTCTTATAATAAGCACTGACGGGATGAGTGATTCACATTAAATATTAGTGTAAGTCGTCAGCATGTTTCATAAGAGATGGATAAAGAGAGAGGTGACACTGCCATGGACTGTGGGGTCTGAAAAGTATTGCCATTTTAAAGTTGCAACAAAATCAAGAATGATTTTGGTAAAAATGTAGTAATGTACTACCTTGTGTGTCTCTTTTCCCTCTACCCCTACCCTATATTGTGTGTACATTGTTTTATTTTTTCAGGTACAGTGTGACCTCCTATAGACAAAAGAAACAGGTTGAATTTTTCCTTTTCTTATAACATTTATAATGAAGCAATTTTCTTTATAAACACTCACTATCACCATTGCACCTTTTGGTCCTGAAGAAAGCCCATAAGACCTAACCAGGCAAATTGGGCTGAAACATGTCGGCCATATTTTAAATCACTATCAGTTGGAGTGCGTTGCGAACCCCTAATACATTCACAAAAACGCACAATTTTAATTACTCCCTGACGGGCTACCCGAATACAGACCTAATAAAGTGTGTCATCTGGCTGTCCGGGTATTTTAATGTCAAACCATAGCACTGTCCACATCACCTGATCACTACTGTTTTTAACCATGGGTAAGAACCTCAGGTGGAGGCTGCATAACCAAACTGACCCAATGATTATGCACACACGTGAATGAAGAGCGGAGAACCAACATATACCGCTACCACGATCATACCATCACGTGCATGAGGGTCTTTTACCTTGAGACACCCTACGTTTGTTTCCTGCATACCCTGGTTATGCAGGACAAGTGATATGTTCCCTGTGATTAATTGATATATACTAATAAGGAAACTGAACTGGATCAGATCTTTCTTCTCCCCCACATGATTGACAGCAGTAGTTTTGGTGTCACTGCTTCCACTTGATGATGCAGCGGAAACTAGAAGACTCATATTCTGCTACTATGTAGACACTCCTGATAGGTTTGTGATCACCACTGGGCATTGTACTCCCCTCCCAGGGGCATTATAGGCTTCTGAGCTCATGTTTTTCTGCAGGAGCATACTATATAAAAAAAAAATTAATAAATGATCCTGCACAGCATGCGTTGACTGAGAAGCCATCAGTGTCATGGCAAAATGCCTTGAACAGTCTAATGGCATGGCCTTTATTTACTTACAATGTAAAGGAGGAGAGTACTCATCCAGCTTGGAGAACAACACATTTATGATAAGTGAAGGTGGCCATAGTGACAAACACAGTATACTTTCAGTGAGGAACCATTGGGTCTTGCTTCAGGCTATTGCCCTGTTCTTGGTGTATCCAGAAGGGAGTCACTATGCATTGTGAGAAAAGTTAGCCTTTTCCCCTCTGTTTTATTCAAGGGTCCTTAGACTGAATTATTATGGGGTGTAGGAAGAGCAATATTTCACATTCACTGGTGCAAATTGTTGCAATGTGCATACCTAGCATTGATGTCATTTGGAGACTGTTGCCAGGTGACATCTGCAGAAAGCAATGTCTGTTCTGGAATACAGATACTAGAGCAGTTGGTCTGCCAGAGATTGCATCAAATTTCTTTGGGGGGGAGGGGAATTATATTTATTGAGTTTTTTATGCAGGCAGCATACAATATCGAACAGAACATCACGAACCATAAATACATAGGAGTGAAATCAGGGTCTGTTAGTAGGCAGTCAATAATACCATAAATCATACTTACCAGCAGTCACAGCATATCAGAATAAATATAGATTAATCAAGTAATGTCCCTAATGCTTCACAGTGTTCTCATCTAAAAGGATTGGCCAGTTGTTTCCCCCATCTCTGTGCCATAATAGTTCAGCCAGGGGCCCCAAACTTTGTGGATTTTTTTGGGTAATCTCTTCCTTCATATGTATCTTTTTCGGCTTCTGTACAAAGGTCCATCCCAGTTATCAATTCCTTAAGGATAGGGGGCTCTGAGGCACCCCACTGCTTAGATACATCTCTATTAGCAACCACCCGGCCCAAGTTACAAAAAAGGAGTTTGGCTCAGGGGATGTCTATTGACATTTCTTCAATAGACATGGGGTCTATTGACATGTCTTCCCTAAGTATCTTGGGTAGTTTTATTATGGTGGACCAATATGACCATATTGTAGCGCTGTCCCACAAGGTATGTATGTATATGCCCCTGTCCACTTCACAATGTAAACAAGTGGGAGAGTCCACCCTACCAAATTTGTATAGTCAAGCCCTGTCATAACATATCCTATGTAGGATCTTGAATTGTATCAATCTTAATCTAAATGTAATGGCTACTTCTTTCAGGTGCATAAGAGCCGCTTCCCAGTCAATGTCATTCATGCAGCCCCACCGTTATTTCCCACTGTGCTCTCAACTTCGTAAGTGAGTCAGGCATATTATTTATTAATGTCCTACAGGTCCATGAGACACCTTCTTCATGATTTCCCCTTGGAGCAGTTGCTGTTCTAGTGGTGCATATTCAGGGAGATCGCTCAGATCTAGATGTTAGACCCTTCATGCATGTTTTAGTTAAAGGTACTTAAAGTATTGGGAGGCATTCAATTGGAAATCCCATTGCAGGGAGTTAAAGGGAATTATACTTCCATCTTCGAGGAGGTCACCCGATCTAGAAATTCCAATCATATCCCAAATTCAGAAGCTCTTGAGCTTCCCAATCTCAGTAAGGCATGTTCCTATCCATACAGGAGTTTGCAGGTTAGTGTGTTTACTCCATCCCATGTGTCTCTCCTCCCTTTTCCATGTCTCTATGGTCCTCAGAGTTGCAGTCAGCAATTGAGTCACTCCTTTGCCACCGTAAAGGTAATGCAAATACATGCAAGATTGAAACTGGCTTCTTTCTAGGGCATAAGTTGGGTGGTCTCCAGGTAGATGTCCCCAGTCGTTGGTCACCTTTGAGTGTGCCGATCGGTAATAAGAACGTATATATGGGAGTGCCATACCTCCATTATATTGGTTTCTCTGCAGTGTCTGCAGTGCCCCTCTCCAATGGCCCCCGTCCCATAGGAGGGTACGGACTTCCTCCTCAATCAGATTAAAAATAGCATCCAGAATTTTGTGGTGTATATTTTAAAGGACATAAAGGAGTATGGGCAGTATAACCATTTTATACATTGCAGCCCTACCTAAAAGTGTTAGCGGTAATGTTATCCACCTTAACACGTCAGAATGGAATTCCATTAGTATCTTTCGAATATTGTGTTCCAGACTGACCTCTATGTTCGTAGCTACATAGAAGCCTAGATATTTGAACCCTTCTTGATCAATACACAGACAGCCCAAGAGCTGCCATACATCCAGATGTCTGCCCACTGGGTACAGGCTCGATGTGTCCCAGTTGATCTTATAACCTGCGTGGGTCCCATATTTTTTAAATATTTGGAATACCCACTGTAAAGTCGTGATCCGAGGGGTAATGTACCGGAAGATGTCTGCGTATAATTAAATTCATGCTTCTGCAAATGCCCCTGGTCTATCTCTGAAACCAACTAGGTCATGGTGTGCCAAAACCATACAGGCCAGTGGTTCTAATGTGAGCACAAATAACAATGGGGATAGGGGGCACCTCTGTCACATGGCCCTCTCAATGGGGAATTCTGTGGACATTGCTCCATTCACATGTACCTTTAGGCATACAGGAGTTATATCCATGTCAAGAACTTTAGGCCAAACCCACATTTTAGTAGGGCTTGACACATATAAGGCCAATGGACTGCATCAAATGCCTTTTCAGCATCCAGGGACAGAAATAAGTGAGGGTCTTCTCTATCTTTTACTGTGTTTAACCAGTTAGAAGTCCACATAAGTTGAAGCTTGTCAATCTTTTAAGCATAAACCCTGATTGATCATGGTGTATAAGAGAAGCTATGAACAGAGTCCAGGGGCACATGTTATGAGGATGTCAAACTGGTAGAAATGTCTCGTATAGTCACAGTTCTAGTGGTTGACACCTGAGTAGTCTTTCAAAAGTATTTATTCAAGCAACAACAAAAAGAAACAACCAGCCGACACGTGTTTCGTTACAAGAGGGAGGTATCCCGTCACTCTTCAGAGCTGTCAGTCATTGTTTAAACTGACGTAAAATCACGCGGCCGACAAGGGGATGAGAACCGGCCGAAGTGATTCAGTGGAAGGTGCGGGGGCCTCTTTAGTGGAGGCACAAAGGCGAGTGATGCCTAAGTAGAGCTCACTGAGCGTAAAAACGGGACTGCTGGAGAAGCGGATTGGTTGAGCCAAGGACTTAAGAAAGAGAAGCTATCACTGTTAGCAGCCATGTAACCAGGACTCTGGCCAGGAATTTCGTTTAGACATTTAACCATGGCATGCTTACAGTAAGTACCACAGTCCGTAGCGGGTTTCCCCAGCTTATCTATCACCACCATGGTGGCAGTACCGAGGTCCGGGGAGATAACTCCGCCAATGAAGTAGCACCCCGGCGTCCTTGTGGTCTAAACAGAGATTGACTACATTATTGAAGTCTTCCCCTATAATTTGTGTTGTAGAGCCAACCTCAAGGAGTATCTCTGCAACCTTTGTCCATTGTCTGTTGGTGAAGTTGGGGGTATGGAGGCTGACTAGGGTGATGTCCCTACATACCCACACCCCTTTTACAGCTATGTACGTCCCATTAGGGTCGGTCCACGTCTTGTCAATTATAAAGGAAAACACTTCTTAATTAAAAAATCTACCCCTCTGGAGCCTGTGGTAAAGCCTGCATGTGCTAACATCGTACATGTTCCTCTTTCCAGGAATCCACAGTCTGAGCCCCGTAAGTGTGTTTTTCGCAATAAAACCACGTCTGGCTTCAATCTTCAATGGTATGTGCCTACTAAGCCCCCCCTTTGATCTTATTTCTTAGCCCATTGACATTCCACGTCATCAACGAAAAAACCTTGTTCTCTGTGTGTTATTCTTGCTCATCTATGATACGAGAAGATAGTGTACTGCCTGATTGTTTGTATCCCTTTCCTGTATCCAAGACCGCTTCCACTCCCTGTAGCTTGTAAACAAAACAACATCCTCCTACACAACCCCTCCATGTAAATTGCCAGTATGTTCCAGATGGAGTGATAACATACTCTCTGTTTGGTTTTCCAGTCCCTCCCCTGCCTCTAACTCAACCCCCACACTCCCCTGCGCACTTACCTCTATATGTCAACATGACAACTGTGAAGCAGGTCACGTCAGAGAGGTCTGTAGCCCTCCCAACCCCGGTACACACCACCCCCTCCCCTGTAACTACCCTCCTAAAGACTCACAAACCAGCAAGTCTAAGTCCTGCGGAGGTAAAGAAGAAACAAAAATGCTAAGTGAAGTGGCACTCTCCCACTTATACCTATGACAAGAGACTCAGCAGTGGGGTGAGGCGCATGCCACCTTCTCATCCTCCGGCTTCCACCAGGCCCCTTTATTGGATCATTCAATTTCCTTGCTACATGTCATTTCCAGGCCAGGCTCAAGAGAAGCCCCAGGTGCCGTCTCCTTCTCTATGTTGACAATTGCATCTAGTAACTGGTGAGGTTCTTCCGAGTCTGTGGAGCTGTCATGGTCAGTTCCATCTGTCATGGTCCCTTTTCATGGGATATCTTGTTTCGTCCTCTTGGATAGTCAATCTCAGGGTTCCCCATCGGTATCCGTGGAGGGACCAGACCTTTGGTTATAATGTCAGGACGGCTTGGGAGTCTTTATTCATTGCTTACGAGTTGCTTTCCCACTGCAATTTCTCCTAATTCTTTGAGTTTTAGGCCTGGCTCCCCCTGCATGGGCCCCCATTGATTCTCATTGTTTTCGCTCCCTATATGTCAAAGTGGATGGTCCTCTATCCAGGTCCAGGTCTCCTCTGGTGACTAGAAGAAGATTGCCTTACCCCAGACAGGACCTTGAGGTTGGCCAGAAACAAGAGCATGTATTGTATGTTCAGTTACCTTAGCTTTTGTTTAACTGAGTCAAAGGACAGTCTCTGCTTTTGCACTTCCAGTGAGTAATTGGGGAATATCATTATCTTGGACTGGGCTGACAAATCTCTCCCAGTTTCCTCACCTCTCTTAATATCATGTATCTGTCTTGAAAGTTCAGAAAACAGGCAATGACTGGTGGTGGAGGGGCTCCAGGTGAAGGTTTGGCTCTTAAGGCGCTAAAGACACTTTCGATTACAAAACAGGAGGAGAACTTTGCCATAAGTAGGGAGTCTCTGAGCCAGGTTTCCAGAAACACCACCATATTGGGACCTCTTGTGGAAAACCCACAAATCACAGATTATTTCTCCTCGCATCATCAACCCTCCAGGCGACATTAGCGAGGGTGTACCAGAATCCTGCACCAGTTCATTTGAGATTGTGAGTTGAGTTTTCTACTTCTGATTTTCTGCTTTCTGCTTGTTTGACTCTTTCGGAGAGATTATGATGTTTTCCCTGAGTGGGGTGACCGCGGAACGAACAACACCTATGGGCCCCTCCAGAGTTTCTCTTGAAAATGGGTCCATTTTCCCTGTTTTGGTTGCTTTGGGTCCTTATATTTGGTCAATATAGCAGAGTTATCAATATCGATCAGTGGGTCAATGCTTGGAGTAAGGGAGTCCAATTTGACACCTTCAGGGTCCGAGCACTGGCATACCTCCTTCAAGAATACAGTCCCTGCAGATTATTCAACGACGTGTGCGGCACCCAGCCTCCACTTCACCTCAGGTTTAGTTTGGTGGTGTGTTAAGCCCCTCGCTATCAAATCACCTCAGTGAGAGGAAGGGAGATCAGGTTTGTGTAGCCATTCCTGCAGCTCCGAGAAGGGTCAGGGCGTCCCCTTACCAACCCCAATGTCAGCGGGCTCACCAGCCGCTCTACCAGTGCCAAGAGGTAGGGGAGAGAAACTCACCCCAAAGGGCAGGACAGGCTGACCCAAAGGCAGAGCTCCTCTCCTCACCAATGCCCCAGGGCAGCTGCCCCGGTGCTTTTGGTCAAGTGGTCCACATTGCGGGGGGAGAAGTCGACACCTATAGTCCCTCTTTTGGAAGTGTGTCTCGGTGTTCAGGTACTACATCTCATCCTTCTATCTTCCTAACCCGGGGGGCAGGAATCAAACACACCAGCTGGGCACCTACAGTTTCAACACTGCTCCCAGCTTCTAGGGTAAAGGTCTCTTCATCCAGCCTCATGGCCCACCTCCATGTAGGCGGGGTAATCAAGCACGTCCGCCAGGCATCCTAGTTTCAGAGGCGATCCCTCCTCCAATGTCTCCTTGGAGGGGATCCAAGTAGCTCACTCTGCCAACCACACCGGACCATTAGGGCGTAGTCGCGGCCTCAGCCAGGCCAGTCTCAGCTGGGTGCTTATAAAAACAGGGAGCGACCCCACTACCCAAGACAAGGGGTACCACAAGTAAATAAAAATTTAGAAAGAGATTCCTAAATTTTTATTTACCAGTCTCGGCTGGGAGACAAAGCACTCGCCGGGCCAGGCTGCTCAAGTCTCGGAATGGGACCCAGACTGGCTCCTGTTCTGTTCACTTCTCCCCATCCCCCGTCGCTCAGGGCCATCTTCTGACAGGGGCTGCAGCAGGTATCTTGGCGGGAGGAGTACCAGCAATAGGGCAGCTAGGAAGGAAGCCACCGGGGAGGGAGTCCCGCATACGCCAAAGGCAATGGTTCACCCTCACTCACCAATGTCCGACACTGGCAGCCCATACGCCTAGCACCTCAGTCCCAGGTCCGGAGGCTCATTGCCATGAGGCACCTCAAGCTTATAGGCCCAATCTCTGCCTCTTTGTGTCAGGGTTCCCAGCGGACCAATTTGCTCACCGGCTATTCTGTTGGCAACCCCCATCCGATGGACGTGAGTCAAGGGTCCGATGTTGTGACTAACAGAGAATAATGGCAGGATTTTGGAATGAGCCGGCAGAGCCGGTGGTGAAAGCTACGAGTTGGCCATCTTGTTGGCCATGCCCCAGGATTGCATCCTTTTTGTTTCAAATCTTTTTTATTTTCCAACAAAGAGCACACTCCACAGGGTCATGATATACACAGCGATAAGCCAACAACCCTATCAAGGGCCAGGCCGCGTGATTAGATGGTATGTCAGATGGCAACATATGCAAGGGGAAAATTAGATCATACACAGCGTTCCGCCTACAACCCCTGAGGGGCCGGCCGTGTTCATATTGCAGAGTGTGGTGTCAGCTAGGCCTGTGGAGTGGCAAGGCCCAGAAGGCCTACCTGTGTGACAAACGGGCAACAGGCCCAGGTTCAACAATCAACCCAGTAGGGCCCATGGCCCAGAAAGTAACAGAGAGCAAGAGAGAGGTGGAAAGACAGGAAAGCGCAAGGAAGATCGGCATGTGCGGGGGAAGGAGGGCCTAAAGTCTAGCACGGCATCAGCGGCATTGGGGTGTGTTGTAAGGGGGCAGCTATGGAAGCAATCTGCTCAGGTCAGGGGGGATAATAGCGTCTTCAAACAGGCGTAGCGTCCTAAGTTTGGTGGGCACATGCGCGTACGTTCAACAGCGCAGAGGTATTTGACTAGGGGTACCAGACAGCTTTGAAGCGGGTATCACGCGCCTGCAGCCGGGCTGTGAAAAGCTCCATTGTGACAACATGCCATAGGCGCACGAACCGGCCGCAATTGGATGAGCTTCAGGTTTTTTTCCAGTGCAGGGCTATAAGCTGTTTGGCAGCTACTAGCATTTGGAGCATCAAGATCCAATCGCTCCTGGTCAGGGCCTTCAGGGTAGCAGGTTTGACACCCAGCAAGATTGTACTTGTGGTCTCAAGCAAAGGGAACCCCAACACCCCCTTGATGTGGCTCTGGACTTCCTTCCAGAATAGAGTCAGCGAAGGGCACGACCACCAGATATGGATGAGATCTTCTGTCGCAGAACGGCACCGCCAACACAGGGGAGAGGATGCCGGAAACATCTTATGTAGACGCTGGGGAGTATAATACCATTGGGTCATAAGCTTATAGGCATTTTCCCGCTGCGGGATGCTACGGTACACTTTGGGGATATCCTGCCATAGCCTACTCCATTGCGCGGGAGTAATGTCCGTGTTCGACAGCGCCTGCCATCTGCCCTGATAGGGCTGAGAGGTCGGCGTTTGAGGATGCTGGAGGATCTGGGAAATTAGCCCCTTCGATTCAACAGGGTCACGAGCCTGCCGTTCAAAAGGAGTGAAGGCGCATGTGGCCGCCTGGTACATTGCATCTTCAGTCACCCAATGTCGCAGCTGGGTATATTGTAGCTGCGCCGCTAGTGGTACACAAAACTCTTCTCTACATTGAGCGAAGGACTTAAGCTTACCCTCCTCTAACAGGTCAGTGACCACCCTTCAGTCACCCTGCGTCCACTTGGCGAAGGCTCGTGACTGGTGCGCCGGTGGGAAAGATGGGTTCCGCTCTATCGGGGTGTGCGGTGAAGAAAAGGTCGTGAGGCCTCTGCGCACAGCTACCTTGTCCGAAATGTCGAGCACCGTCTTTGTGGGCACCGCTATATAAGCACTCTTGGGGCGCGCCGCCCGCTGATGCCAGACTAGGTCCCAGATGGTTCGCCCGTCACAACTTGGTCCATGTGGAGCCATCCCTTTTCACTCTCTGTACTCCCCATTCCACCACAAAGCGAAGATGTGAGGACCAATAGTAATCCACTAGATCAGGGCACGCTAGTCCCTCCTGTCTCTCTGTGTCATGAGAAACTTCTGGGAGAATCGGGGTCTTTTCCCGCCCCAGATAAAGGTTGTGGGGGCACGCTGGAGGTCTCTTATACAACGAAGCGGGATAGGGGTCGGGAGGCACTGGAATAAGTATAACATTTTAGGGAGGATTGACATTTTGACGGCACTGAGTCTGCTCAGCCATGTAAGCACTAGGGGTCTCCACTTCCGCATGTCCTCAAGAACCGATCGCCGACATTCCCGCCAATTGACTTGCGTCCACGTGTCCAGGGAAGGGGTTATCTGGAGACCGAGGTAGCGAATGCCGTGGGTGGCCCACTGATATGGGGCTAGCTGCTCAAGGTGCGGGATCTCTGCCTCTGGGATGGTTAGATTGAGGGCCCAAGACTTGCTATGATTGATCTTAAGGCCTGAGGCACGCTTGAAGAGGCTCAACACTGCATGGAGTGCCGGTAGGGACTCTCGAGGGCGGGTTAGGGTAAGGAGCAGATCGTCAGCGAACAACGCCACCTTGTTCTCGCAACCTCCCATGGAGCCGAGAGGACAGTAATGTGTCCCCGAATCGTTGCCTTGAAGGCGTCCCATACTACAGGGAAGGGCGTCTCTGGCAAGTCGTTACTAGCAGAATAGGAGTCGATGGCCATTTTAATGCTATCCACAGCGGCTGAGTCTCGGAGGATATCCGGTGTAAGGCACCACCGCACCTCACGAGCAGGGCAGACGGCCAGGTCCTGCAAGAGCAGTTCAACGTGCGAATGGTCCGACAGCGAGATAGCGTAGATGGAGGTTCCCAACACATCACCTAGCAGAGCATGGGAGACGAAGAAATAATCAATACGGGAATACGAACGGTGGGCTTGAGAGTAGAACGAGTAGTCCTTCAGCCCCGGGGGGTGGTAGCGCCACACATCAAATAACCTCAATTCCGCAATCTGGGTGCGCAGCGCGAAGGACATGGCCCCAGCCCCGAAGGCCGAAGTTTCGCTACGATCCATGTCCGGGTCCCAAACCAAGTTAAAATGCCCCCCCCCAGAATCAGGGAAGGGTCTCTAAGCGGGACGTGTGTTTTTAGAAGTGTGCGTAAGTACCGATCCTGCATCTGGTTGGGAGCGTACAAGTTGCATAAAGTGAAAATGTGCCGGCCAACGCCTACACTCACCCTGAGAAAGCACCCATCCCCACTTCTGAAGGGCTTGGTCTCACCCCACCTGATGCCAGTTCTGCACAATATTGCTACGCCTGCTGTCTTGGTTTCTGCACTAGCCCAAAATTGGAGGGGGTACTTAGGATGTGCCATGCGCCCAATATCTGCCTGCAAGAGATGGGTTTCCTGTAGGAATATGATGTCAGGATTCTGCTGGAGGAGGTAACGCCAAGTTTGCCGCCTCTTGGGGGAATTCAGGCCTTTGACGTTAAGCGTCAAGACTTTCAAGGGGCTAGGGAAGGGAGCTGTCATAGTGAAGCCCTAATGGGTGCCCCCTAGGCCCCTCCACCCCCGCTTTGTATCAGCACACCATCGCAGATACCGGCCACCAACGCACCCCACACTAGTTGTCGCTGCTGCAAACCCCACACAGGAAAAGACAAAAAAAGAGAGGGAAGAGAAAAGCAGTGAAAAGCAGAGAAGTAAGAGACACAGAAGAAAAAGGGAATAGCCCAACAGTAGCAGAGCGCAGGGGAGAAGGGACCCACGTACAGGGCATCCTACACCCAAGGGTTTGGATACTCTCAGGGATGTCACTCCCTTAGGGACAGTCTGGGGTGGATCCGCAGTAGCCTCACAGCTCTATCCTCAGGGAGTTCCCTCCACCCCCACCCTCCCAACTAGGAGCCAGGGCATAGGGTGACATATGCTGCAGAGTACCACCCATCGGAGTGAGTGAAGCCCGCCAGGGGAGCGGGCAATCTGTTGCACGGGTAAGAGCCAGTCTTCTGGTCATGGTGTCAAGGGGCGCGAGACAGGGTCCTCCCGGTCTCCCTCCAGAGATTTAATGTGAGCAATGATGTCCTGCTTGGACTGGGAGGCCGACCGCTCATCCAGCGGGGGCATGCGATGATGGTGCTGAACAGTAGTCCAGGTCAGCTTGGCTGGTATCCGTTCCTGTCACTGTGGGTGAGATGGGCTTGTTGGCGGCGACATTGGCACCTGAAGGAGCTGCGCCGCCTCCGTGAAGGTCTGTATCACTCTTCTTCTGCTCTCCCACAGGAATATGACGGCGAAGGGATGGCCCCACTGGTATGGAATGCCCAAGGAGGGCAATTTCTCTGTCACTGGCTTGAAGGCTTGTTGACGCTTCAGAGTGTTGGGCGCCAGGTCTTGAAATATCTGTATCTTGTGCCCCTGGTACCGGAGGTAATGTTTGTCACGGGCTGCTCTCCAGATGGATTCCTTCTCAGTAAAGAAATGGACCTGTGTCAGTATGTCGGGGAGGAGGCCTGGCCGCCCCGGGGGCCCAGAGACTTGATGCGCCCAATCTAAAATCGGCGGCAAGGCATTTTCATCACCCCATACTTCATGGAGGAGCTGCGCTACATACGTTAGGATGTCCTTCCCCTCTTCTCCGATGGGAACTCCACGGATGCGCAGATTGTTCCAGCGGCTCCTGTTCTCCAAATCCTCCTGTATTCTGCTCCTCCAGAATCGCTAGACGCTGCCACAACTGTTCCTGTGCGAGCATCCATCGTTTTCTCCAGCCCATCCACTCGGTCTCCTAAGTCTGTGACTTCCCTCCGAAGTTCCGTCACTCAGGTGTGCACCTCGGTTCTGAGGGAGCCGATCTCCGTCTTAACCTCTGTCATGAAAGAGGCCATAAATGCCTGAGTGACCGGCAATGAGTCCCCTGCCGCCTTGGAGGAGCTCTCAGAGGCCGTTGATGCCCCCCTTGCCCCACAAAGCCACGACAGAATTGTCCCTGGAGACCGCAGCCGGGTCCGCCTTGCCCCCTCTGGAGCGCGTTATCGCCAGCCCTGAAGCGATTCGGAGGCTTCCGGAGATTGCAGCCACTATATACACAGCACACGGTTACTAGAGGGCCACTCCAATGTGGTGCTGTGCGTCAGCTGTGGGCCAAAGCCTCAGTCCCAGAACAGTATGCAAGGTGTCCGGCCCCAGCTCCCTGCCCTCTCTGTTGACCGCCTCCCCGCTAGAGGACTTTAACAGGTATGACACAGATGTCGGAAGTGGTGACGCAACCCCCCAAGGACACCAACTGCGAACGGCAACAGGAGAGGAGCCAAGGCTGTGAAGCGGGGCGCGGGGGAGATACCCACCCCCCCTCAACAAACAAACATGGGGCTTAGGGGGCCATATGAGTTCAGTCAACGCAGTAGGGACAACAGGCCGCCCAGCCACACCACCCCAAGTCAGCTATCGCTGCCCCCCAAATGGCAACCCCCAAACGGATGATAAGCCCCCCGAGGCTGAGGGCATACAGAGCATGTGTCGCAGGGCAGGCAGTCTCAGCAATGTGGAAGAGTCCAGACAAATAGTCCCCACCAAAGCGCCAACACAAGACGGGGGGGATACTCACCCCTCCACTTTCCTTCCAGAGACCTTCCTCAGCTGTAGCGTCTCTGGACCCCCTTTTATGGCCCCCGTATCGCAGTCTTGAGGTTCATCCAGTCCCCTGGTAGACAGGGCAAGCGCCGCGAGGCCAGGCCCACAGGGGGAGGGTGTTTAGAGGCTTCAGGTCGGGCACCAGATGGAGTCGAGTGCCATTGGCGCCGCCACCCAGGGCCCCCCGTGCCAGCGCCCAACAGCAGGTCAGGGCACGCAGCAAGAACAGAGGCCACCAAATGGAGGGAAGCGCCAACCCATGGCAGGAAAGCAGGAAAAACGACGGGGAGGAGCACGCGCTCCCACTCCCCTCTCACCTGAGTTGACCAACTCCAGCACCAGCGGTGTTCAGGCCCCGGCACCACCAGGGGGGGGGGAAGATGGCCTAGATCCAGCTGTAGGCCCACTGTCCACGCACTTCTCCAACCGGCAGGTCACGGGTCGCCCCCGGGGGCCGGGGCTCCAGATGCCTCCACCTCGCCCACTCCTAAGCAGGCCTCCAGGCCCGAGCAGGCCGCAATCCGCTCTGCGGAAGGCAGACCCCAAAATGGCGGCCGGCACTCCCCGCCGGACTCTCAGGGGGGCACCACAAGACGGGAGGCTGCCGCACTTCAGGCCCTCCACCAGGGGCTCGTTCTCGCAGGGGGGCCCGTAGACACCACTGGGATGCGGCAGTCTCCCCGCACCTCTGCTACAGCAGCGGGCCCCTCCAGGAACCAGGGCCGCCCACAGTATAAGGCCTCAGTCGGGGGTCCGGCGTAAGGCCCCCGTCACCCTCTCACCACCTGTCAGAGGGCGGGAGGGGGAAAGGCCGCTCGTCCAGTTTCAGGCTCCGGTGCCCGGCTGCATCACCAGGCTCCCTCCGTCACCCAGGAGCCAGGGGCAACACCGTGGCTGCGGGGCTCCAGTCGCCCCCGAAGCACTCCCCGCCGGAGTGTCTCTGCAGCAGCCGGGACAGGGAGGGCTATGTAGGTAGCCGGGGCCCAGGGGCCGTAAGGCTCAGGCAGGACGCAGCCCTGGAGCCGCCAGACCGCACACAAGATGGTGGCTCCCGCCTGCAAGCCGCAGTGCTTCCCTCGTCAGCCTCTAGCCGGGGACACCACTAGACCGGAGTTCACCACACTTCCGGGTCCGCAGTCCGCCACAGATGCCTTTCACCCGGGGGGCAATATAAGAGCCCCAGCTCCGCTTTACAGGCTCGAAACGGTGGTGGAGGACCAGAGCTCCCACGAGGCACGTCTTATGGCATCTCCAGTCAGGCTACGCCCCCAGGATTGCATCCTTTGTACTGAGCTCAATAAGGTCTTCTCTCCTAATCATCTATTAAGCATCTTTGGAAAAGTGGCAACGAGGATTGGATCATACGCTAAGTGAATAAAAAGAGAGGCAAATGAATGTCTGTTTAACTCTAGCTGAGCTCTGATTTCTACCCCTGTATGTCAAGTGCTCTTTCTCTTGGCGTGAGGAAGGGACCTTAACATTGATCGCGTCAGCCACTTTTGGAACATTTTGGGAAACTGGTCGGGCAAACCTTATTGTTTTACTGAGGCCCTCTGGGGCTGAAGAGCGCATGGAATAATAAGAAAATCATCTAAACCACGAGGTGTTGCAGGAGAGTGCCACGTGCAATCAGCGTGTGGACAGTGCATGACCGGTAGGAGTTGGAGCAGCACATGACAAACGTCATGCTAGAATCTAAGAGGCACAAGCGCATGTCTGACACTGCATGTAGAGGAAGCTCTCATACGCAAAAAAACTTACGGCCTCATTCAGATCTTGGTGGACGGATTACTCCATCACAAAAGTGACAGATATCCCATCCACTGAAATATAAATCCCATTATATCTATGAGATTTATATTTCGGCAGAAGGGATATTCGTCACCGTTGTGACGGAGTAACCCGTTCACTAATATCTAAATCAGGCCCTTTCTAAACAAACATGAGAGGCAATGAAAACAGTGCGCTAGTCCCCTTTGCTGGAAGCCCTGGATGCATGTGTGTCGAATGGAGAATCGCTGTGACTAACATGTGTTAGTTAATTAGTACTGCGTGTTAGGTATCAGATTATGCCTGTTGAGGTATCGGAAGCAAAGATTTAAGGCCCTGCTGGTGTTACTTGTGGGCAGGGCCCGCAGGGCACAGAGCCACAGATGCACCTAAAATTAGGAAAGAGGTGTGGCATGCAAGGCAACCATGGGCTGCAACGCAGCGGTGCCGCACAAATCCCTAAATCTGCCTCACACTGGGCGGATTCAAGTCCAAGTTTTGGTAGCCCACACAACACGATTATTCCTCGCCCAATCGGGCAAAATATCGCCCAACTGTGCAAGAAAGAGCCCAATCTGGCAACCCTGTCCAGTGGCACAGTGAGCCCAGAACCCACGTCTGCGCATAACTGGTGCACTTAGGGCGAGAAAGCAAAAGACACACAATTGATGGACGGAATGCAGAACAAATCAAAACATTCACCCCCAGTCAAGAGATCTAGGTTAAATCCATCATTCTTTTGCTCACCATGCCACCACAGTTTAGACCTGGCCATGTGCAAATCAGTCTTGACCCTGTGCCTCATGGGAACAGTCCAGCCCGAAGTGCCAAACCTGGTCCTCCCTGGACCGGAAACAAGCATCCTAGGACCGGTTTCACCCCTCTTCAGACAGGATCGGTGCAGTGTGCTGACTAATTATTAGTACGTGTAGCGGATGGGAAAAAAACACCCCAGTCACATGAGATATAGGAACAAAAGGAATTTACCGGGTGAATTGAAGGGAAGGGAAGGGAAGACTCGCTCTACCTGGAGGATTAGCAGTATTGAGACAGCTTTCAAGCAGTGATATTAAGGTGCTGTGTCATTGGTGCAGTTAGAGTCTTTTTTTTCATTAGTCTGAATTTAGGCAGAACCAGCGGACTGGATGCAGCATTCTGTACTTGCATATTTTGGTGAAAAACAGTAAAAAAAAAAAAAGAGGACTGTTCACCTATCTGCACTGTGTAAACCAGATGATAGGACAAAAACATTCAAAGACAGAGGATTAAGCAAAGAAAGTGTGTTCAGTAGTGCAGTGCATAGCAGCAAGACAGCGGTGACTAATTTTATTAGTTTACTTTATTGTTTAGCCTATCTAGACAATGGTGACCATAAAAAATGGTCTGTTGTTTTAGCCTTCGTTTTTATAATAACTGTTGTGATTCATAGGTTATTGAAATGGCTGTTCAATCTGCTGTACATCATCCCTCATTTTTTCTGCAACATCCAGGTGTGCCTGGAATGGTATGGGAAGACTGGAGGGAGTCCTTTGAGACATACTTGGAAGCCATTATGGATGATGTCTTTATGGGGAAAAGGAAATTGGCTATTGTCTAGCACAATTTAGGTTAAGAGGGCAGGAAGATTTTAAAATGGTAACATTTACCAGGAGACAGGGATGATGAGGAAAATGAGGTAGATTATTAGCAGGATGATGGGTGGGTTGAAGATGTGTACACAAGAGCAATGAGCGATTTGGAAGAAAAGTTTAGCAGAAAAAACAGTATAGTTGTAGAAAGACATAACTTCTCACAAGCACAATTACCAGTTGAATCAATAGAGCAGTATGTATCAGTCCTGAAAAAACTAGCCGTTTCATGTAAATTAAAGGATTTTCATGAAGACATTATGAGGGATCAAATGATAAACATAACTAGCAACACCAAGATTCAAGAGAAATTACTGTGGCTATAGATTCCGTCTTTGGAAAAATATATAAGCATAGCTCATAGAGAACACTTTACAATATATCAAGGAGTGAAACAAGATCAGCATAAAAGTGAGTCAGAGGATTCTAAAAGTAAGGGTGTGAATGCATTACGTAGTGCAGGAAAGAAAAACATATTAATAACAACAGGACATCTTCTTTTTCTTTTCAAGTACATAGGCAATCTTCCAAATGCTTGGGAGGCTTTCTTATTCATTGGGAAACATTCCGGGACTCAGTCACCCTGTCACCCTTTCTAATTCTGTCTTGATTGTTTCCATTCACATGCCAGGTTTAACAGCATGGCGCTTAACCACTTACTGTGTGTTCCATCATTTTCGCTTCAGCAATACTTTGTTCCCTTCACATTACTGATTACCTTAGCCCAGATGAAGGCTTCGGCCGAAACACGTAGGCTTCTTTTGTTGCACACTATGCACTTGGCTGTAAAAAGAAAAAAAATATTTCTGAAGATCACTTACTGAACTGTGCGGTTTTCCTGTTCAAACCTGGACTTGTAAGCCTCTGCTTGCGGGTTTGTTGCTTTGCCTTGACTCATTAAAGTTCATTGGAATCTGAAACAGGGGTGTGCAAATCTTTTCGGTGCCACATACCTTGATTCCAACCTTTTGAATATTGAAAATGGGTCCTGTACACATAAACTCGAACTCATACAGCATGGTGGATGAGACTGAGCTCCTGGAGGAACTCTCTCATTGATATATATTACCTACTGGCGGTCACCAGCAGGTAGTCATAGTTAAGACCTAGTTGCCATAGGAAAAGCATTTTATGACTTGGCTTTAACTTTGGGGTCGTTATCCAATCTGCATGAAATTTTCCCAAAAAAGTGTACTAATGTTATGGAAAGTTTAGGGGTGATCCGTGCAGTGGAATTTGGGGTGCTAAAAAGGTTTCGTTTGTAATGTTATTTCCCATAGGAAGCTTTAGCCACACCTACAGCCCGAATCGCTGAACAGGCTTACACCAAATTTGGCAGGTAGGTAGATGTCGGTTCAAGGAAGTGCCTTTTGCTTATTTGGTGTAAATCTGTTCAGTAATCGTTGATAAATGTAAGTTTAAAATTACAGTGATATCTCTGGCTACAGATATTTCGCAAGGCATACTCTGATTGCCTGGAAGCAATCTGAATAGAACGTTACAGCCACCATTTTATTTATCGGGAATGGTTCCCAGGGGTGAAAATCTGTGTGGAAGCCCACATAAGGGGGTCAGGTTGGAGATACTATGACCCCATGGTTGAAAAATGAGAGTGATAGTGAAACAAGTTATGTGTCCAAAAATAATTTTTTTTTAATTGCGCGCGATACTTGTGAGGACACGACCGCAAGCGCGCACCCCCATGTACCATCGCAGGGACATCGCGACTATCAACATTGTTGCGAATATTGGTGAAAATATAAAAAAAATATCAATGAATCATTAATATGCATTGTTATGGAGATATTGAGATATTGATAAGTGTTTTTATAAAGTTATTTATATAGTGAGTTATCTACTGTGATGGTTAAAATTAATTATATAGTTATAATTGTGTAATGTGGTGGTGGCTATTGTATTCCTGCTTTTGCCTTCTGCTTTCACGACATAACCGCGGGAATCACGATTACCAATGTCATCGCGATCTCCAGCCTTACTGCGGAAACGGAAAATAGGTTTTAGAAATGGTTGTTCTAGAAATGCAGTAGAAAAACATGAATTCGAAGTGTACAGTAATAATCCCTTAGTGTGTAAAATAATGTATAATGTGTGCATATATGTGTTTTTCACTTTATGGAAAAGGAGCAATCGTCGCCGCTAACGACGTTATTGCGACTTCCTGAATAACCTCAAAAATTGAAAATAGTTCTGAAGGATGGTTTTTAAAGAGAATTAGTACAAAAATATGAGTTTTAACATGGTTTGAAAGAAGTATGTATATAGTAATGTGTGAAGGGCAATGTTCAGAATGGATTTTTTTACATATTATTTTTGGATGTGTTGCTGGTCATTGAATATCTGCATTTGTTTTCTGTTTTCGAGACGTTTCCGTGGGGCTCGCAACGTTGTGGCAAATATAAAAAATGTAAAGAAAAAAAACAATGCTTATTAACCCTTTCGCTGTGGCGGCTATTCCGCCGCAGTGCTAAGGGGATTGGGGGGCCGCGCGGCGCTCCCACGCTGGTGACGGAACTGCTCCATCACGCCCCTTGGGTGAACTGTGCTTGTAACGGAACGGTTCGGTCACGTCCCTGCCCGCTCAATAGAACGCGCGGCGCAGGCGCGAAATCAGCGCCGCGCAGGCGCGGCGAGCAGGCCATGACGGAACCGTTCCGACACCAGCACAGCCCACCCGAGGGGCATGACGTCACCAGCTTAGGAGGGTTAATCCACTGAAGAAAATACAAGCATACAAGCATATAAAAATACCCCTTTTGATGCCATTTTAGATGGAAATACAAACCTTATAAAGTCAATAAAAAAATCATAGGTAACATGGACGTTATAGTTGGGAAATAGAACTTGAAAAACCTTAGAAATTCACTGAAAAACAAATGTTACAGGGACGTTATAGTGAGGATTTGGCATTTAAAAAACCTTAGACATTCACTGAAAAAGCCAAAGGTTACAGGGACGTTATACTTAGGCTGATATTTTACAGAGACATTCTTCAGTTATAGTTAGCTGAGCTAACTATAACTTGTGCCCCCACAATATACTGCTTATGACCTCACATATTACATCACTCATGACATGGTCAGTGACATCGCTGATGACATATCAAAAGACATCACTGATGGCATCATCCACAGAATCTCTGATGCAGCAACTCACTACTTGTAAACTTTCATACACCCACTTCAACTTTCACACTAACATTCTCAAAACCATTGAAACACCCATACCAGTACTTACATACCCACTTGCTGATTCATAGGTCTACACACATCCACTCAGTCACCCGTACAGCCACTCGTACACCAACTCGCTCACTAATAAAGCCAGTGATCTATCTACTCATTCAGCCACACAGCCACTCACACACTCTCGCTCATCCTTAAAGTCAATCGCACAGCCACTTTCTCGCCTATACAGTTATACACACACCAACTCGCTTATTCATACAGATACTAACACATACTTACTCAAATATACACATACATACTGACACAAGCACACACTCACCAATACAACCACTCTCACAATCACTCACTCACACATACAGTCACTTATATAATCCAACATTCACTTATATACTGCCTCTCACATATGCAACTACTTACCCATATAAGACGGGCACATCCCTTCGCTCACTGACACAGCACACGCAAACTCACTTACCCATACAGCCCCTCTTAGATGCACTCATAAACCTATACAGCCAGTGATTCACCCATTCACTCAACCATGCAGAGAGTCACACACACCCTCACCCACCTACACAGACACTCACACACCCCTACAAGTACCCAGACAACCAACCAATAACCCATATAGCCACTCATGTACCTACTCACCAACCTATGCAGCCAATTACGCACCAACTGACAGATTGAAACAGACATTCACACAAATTAGTCACTCACACATTCATTCACTGATATACATATAATAACTAGGCCTGGGCGGTGAACTTCACTCCGTTCACAGAGTTTGCAGAGTTTTCTGCACTTCGCACTCCGCAGAGTTCACAGAGAAAACACTGCTTCGCGATGAGCAGCAGAGTTTTTCCCAGCTGGCGAACGGTAAGTTCACGAGCTGCTGCTAGCATAGAATTTCTACCGGAGCTACCGGAGCAGCAGGAATACCAGCACACACTGCAGTTTGTACTGCACTCCACCACTTGCGGAACTTCGCTGAGTTCACGCACCCACAAAATCATCAGTGCAGGCACTCATGCACCCACTGATTCATGAATACACCTTGGTGTATATAAATTTAACACTCATAAACTTTTTAGAAGCACTCACAGTCACCGGATGACGTTATCATTGATGTCATTTGAGATGTCATCAGTGATGTCACTGACATTGTCATAAGTAATGTAATATGTGAGGTCATAAGCAGTGCATTGGGGGCGCGAGTCATAGTTAGCTCAGCTAACTATATGGCACATGCATCAAGCAAAAATCCCCTCGCAAAAATTGCGATTCGGTAAAATAGCAGGTAAGTGCCCACAAAACAATTTCCAATGCATCAACCAAAATTGTGAAACTTCAGGATAATCACAAAAAATGGCCCCGCAAAGTAAGCGATTAGCAAAATAGCGATTATATAAAAACAAAAACTAAAACTGCTCCTTCCAATAGCGATTAGGTAGTAATGAATTGCAAACCAATGCATCAAAACTCGCAAATAGCGATTTTCCTCAAAATCGCTATTTAGCAAGAGCTGAATAATGGGAATCACAACCAGGAGGTAAAGTTGAACTTTTTCACAGGTGCAACCAATCTGAAAACCTTTCAGAATGCATCAGGAGACCCTGTAAGCCATTCACAATGGCAGCCCTCTTTGTGCTTGCAAGGAGGATGAGGATAAATGCAGCAGCCCAGTGCAGGAGGAGGATACAGGAGAGGGTATTCCGTGTGCGCGGTATTCCGTGTGCGCATTACATTGCTGGGCCAAAATGAGGAAGAAATATACGATAAGTATCGTCTGAATCGTGCAATGATACTGTGCCTAATTGCAGATTTGGAACCCCTACTGCAGCACCAGACCCGTAGGACCAATGCCATACCTGCACAAGTCCAGGTCCTACGTAGCCTGCATCTAATGGCGTCAGGCAGTTTCCAGGGGGTCGTAGTGGTAGCTGGAGGTGTATCCCAAAGCACACTCTCACGCTTCTTCTGTAAATTCCTTGATGCCATGATGACATATTTTCATACCCACATCATCTTCCCCACAACCCCACAGGAGTTTAATCAGACGCAGATGAAATCAGACCAAAATGGAGCACTACCAGGTGGCTCAAATCCCACACTTTATGGATGCATTTACTGCACGCATGTCCCCAACTGTCCCCCCCTCAGCCAATGAGTACATCTTCCGAAAGTCTTACCACTCCATCAATGTCCAGGTAGTGTGCAATGCTAAGCATATAATAACGGACGCCGTAGCCCAGTTTATGAGAAGCACACATGACTCGTATATATTTTGCCACAGTGGCATCCACAGGCGTCTGCTGGCTGGTGAATTTGGAGAGGGACACCTACTTGGTACATACATATACCTATTGGTCACATCATTATATCAAATGCGATTGCATTACTGCGGATAACCCTTTGCTTCCCACCCTGTAGGTGAAAGCGCATACGCCTTGCACGAATACATCCTGACCTCTTACCTCAACCCAGCAACACCACAGGAACAGCGCTACAACACAGCACACATTAGCACAAGGAATGTGGTTGAAAGGCCATTTGGAATACTAAAAAGTTGCTTCCGGATCCTTCATAAGACTGGTGGTGCCTTACAGTACAACCCCGAAACCTGCTGCAGGATTGTGGCAGTATGTGCCATGCTGCACAACATTGCCATGAGAAGAGGCATACCAATCCAGATGGACAAGAATGACAATGATATTGATGACCAACCACACGCACAACACCGCCAAGCTCATATGGCAACCACAGCCAAAGGCCAGAGGAGACGTGCACACATCACACAACATAATTTCTTAAGTAGGTAAGAATGAGCCATCATAAGATATCGTGGACTGAGAATGTGTTATTGACATGAGCACATGTCAAACAAAAGATTGAGGTATTGAAATTGTGATGGTGATTGCATAGGTTAATAAAGTAAAAAATAAACTAGTTGACAGCACTGGAGGGCAATCACATTGTTAAAATGGACCATGGTTATGCCACCATGGTCTAAGAGGTGTATATACATGACATTCCACAAACCCCCAGCCTCCTGTCGCATGACTCTTCAACATCAGCCTGATGTGTGCTTGTTGATGTTGAGCTGCGTGAACTGGGTTTCCTGTTAGTGCTCACTGGCACAGACACACTACTCAGGCTCAATGCCTCCTCACTGCCCTCCTCCCCTTCCAAATTGCTGGCAATCACAGTCCTAGACTGTAGGTGTTCCATGGCAGTGGTAACTTAGCCTAAGGCCCATGCAACGTCCCCACAGGAATGTCCCAGATCAATCTGTAAAGACACGGAGCACCATGCCAAAACTGCAGTGGTGTTGCTCAGCTTTGTGGCCCTTGTATTTGCTGACATCTGTAGCAAACGCTGTTGATGCCTCAGACGCTTGGAGCGTTGTCCTGCAAGGACAGCACGGGTGAGCTCCTGTAGGCTATTGCATGTCTGTCAGTTTCCCTCTGCAATAACTGTAGTGAGCTCACGCACGCAGTCCGATATAATGCTCATGTGTTTGGTCAGCTTGGTGATCTGTATGTTTATGGACCCCATATGTCTCCCCTGCAGGTGCTGGACACGAAGCATCTACGACTCAACGCCACCTTATAGATTTGGAGCCTGATCTGCATCGGCCACAAAGCGGGCCCTGGGCCTGCGCCGTTCTCCTAGACACAGCTGTGCTGTTGTTGGAGCTGGTGAAGGGACACGTGGCTGGCTGGGGACTGTTGTGGGTGCTGGAGTCTGCTCTGATTCCATTTCTGGCAGTGCGGGTACATGTGCCCTGCGTTTTGGTGGTGGTGGTGGTATAGATTCAGGCTCCACACGGGTCTCTACATCCTTCTCTGCCGGTGTCTCAGAGATGATGAGCCGGTCACTGTTCTCAGAGTCCACATGAGCTGTATCTGTGTGTGAAAGAGTGCAGTGTTAGTATTGTTTGTTTCTAAATATGTTTCTCACATGGCCTACTTCATACATCTTGAATCATTGATTAAAACTAACTGTATGAAATGATGTGTTATTATGTTCAATTAAGCATTGGTGGTTATTCTTGGCCACTTGGCTCACCTGACTACAACTCCCATGATGCTTTATGTGTATAAGGTAAAATTTGGAATGGACTTTTCCATGCACACTGTGATTTGCATGGGGTATGTGCTTGGATATACAGTGCGCATAGTATTAGCGCTTGCATGCATCTTACCTTGTTGTGTACTAGCTGCGTCGGAAGTGTAGTGTCCAATTGGGTGACCCCCACGACTGCCTTGGGCTCGATCGTCCCCTCAACAAGGTAATCCAGGGCTGTGTTGGCTGGTGCTGTCGATGATCCCCCTCCTGTGCCAGCTGCATCCTTCACCCTTTTGGCTATGCGCTCCTTGGCACGCTTCCTGAGGTCGTACCACCTTTTCCACAGGTCTTCTATGCTGCGGTGGGTGACTCCCACAGCACTCACTCTCTCCTTGAAGCGCAGCCATATTTTGCGCTTCTCCGCCTCTGGCACCTTCAGGGACAACTTACCAAACAGTTTGTCGTGGCTGCTGCTCACCCCCTCTATCAGGTGTTCCCTGTCCGAGAACTTCCTCATTCTCTTCCTCTGTGTAGCACTGTTCCCTGCAGCATTTTTGGCCATCCTGGCTATGTGGAATGTGGCTGGATTTTGCAGATGATGTGTCTCTGCTCAGCTTCAGTGTTCTGCCTCCTCCTCTGATCTCCTCAGGGCACTGAATGAAGCATGGACTGTTTGACTTCCTGGTTGTGATGTCATCAGCCTGCTCCTAACGGGACCGGCCTTTTGCGATTTCGCAAATACCGAAATCGCAAATTCCGAAGTCGCTATTTGCTAGTTTGTGGGTTAGCTACTCGCAATCATGTATTCTGTATTTTTTTAGCGATTTTTAAGGGATCGCAAAAATTACCGAATAAGTACATGCATCTAATTTTGCGATTTTTTATTAGCGGTTCCTTATTTTTCCCAAGTAAGGAATCGCTTTAGCGAGTTTTGATTCATGTGCACCTAAAACTGCTGAATTTCTCTGGTTTTGTATGAATGAAATATTAGCCTAACTATAATGTCCCTGTAACCTTTGTTTTTTTTCACTGACATATATATATATATATATATATATATATATGGACGCGTTTTGACTACCCAGCAGTCTTGATCACGTCTTGATCACATGATCAAGACTGCTGGGTAGTTGAAACGTGTTGTGTAGAAAACAGTTTTGCATCGTATTACTGGGTCCGAGTGTTTCTACACTCTGAGAGCGTGCTTACTTTGACTTTGTTAAGGAATTGTTTGCTGATATGCTCTGCCGGCGTGCGCGCCAATTTCCATGGGTCCCGACGTTCCAGAAAGAGCAACAAAGTGTATATATATATATATATATATATATATATATATATATATACACACTTTGTTGCTCTTTCTATATATGTAGAACCGAGGCAAAAAAAACAGAAAAAGAAACGCGAAAAACAAGAAAAGGGGGCAGGGTAGAAACACCCTGACCCCCTAGGCCTGCTTAGGGGGACCCCAAGGCCCCCCCAAATTTTGGGGGGGGATACGCGTAGGGTATGCATACGCCGTGAAAAAGAAAAAAAAAACGAAGCTTGCTTTATTAGCCCCTGGGGGCCCAAATCCCGGGGGCAATGGTTTTATTTATAATGGGGGGCCCCTCTGGGCTCTCCAGCCCCGGGGACCGCCACCCCCGGGGCTTCTTTAAAAAAAAAAAAATTTAAACCTGTGTGGGGGGGCTCAAGCTCCCCCACACGCCCCGGGCACCGCCACCTCCCCAGCGCTCTAATATTCAAAATAGGGGGACCCCCCCAGCCCCGGTGACCACCACCCCTGGGGCTTTTAACTGTTGGGAGGGGGCGGCATGGCCCCCCTCCTGGAGCCTTGTGGTGGCCCCGGGGACTGCCACACCCCAGGGCCGGCTCCTGCAGTGTCCCGGGGTGCCTACCCCCGGGACACTGCTGTTTGCTATGGTAGGGCAGGAGCCTTGCAGTTCCCGCTCTACCATAGCCGACTGCTTTACTATTTGGAAGAGAGAGCAGGAAACCTGCTCTCTCTTTTAAATAGGAAAGCATATTTCTTTTCGTCAGGGGGAGCAGCATGTAAGCTGCTCTCTCTGGCGAAAAGCATGCCGGCTCCCGAAGGACACGGGGAACCGGCTAGGACCGTGGGGGCGTTGGGGCTCCCCCCACGGTCCCCAATGTTTTATTTGAGCCCCGGAGGATGGGGTCCCCGGGGATAATAAAAATTAGGGATAGGGGCTATTTTTTGTACGGTAAATTCACAGTACGCGTACCAAGCACGGCCGTACAACGTATGGTGCGAGGTTCCTAAGTCGTCCCGTACGCGTACCTAAGCTTGCAAAAGAAAAATATTTTCCAGATATTTATCAAGTTTATGTGTTTAGATGTTGGGTTGCTCTAAAAAGAGCCCTTGTGTTTATTGGGAAATTTTAGTACCTACACAAGTAAGTACCGATGTAGAGTCTAAAGTTCAAGGGGGAGACTCTGTTCCCCTCATCTGTAAAATGTACACCATCTCTCCTATAGATGCCATGCATATTGAAACACAGATTGTTGTTGTAAATGGACCCCATTCTATAGTCTCTGAGAAAAGCAGAAACAGATGTATTCACATGTTTCCTAGCTTTCTCAATCTGTGGACAAAATTGATTGGACCAGTTCCAATTCTGCCTTTAGCATATATTAGAATAGACAA
Source organism: Lissotriton vulgaris (assembly GCF_964263255.1). NCBI lineage: Eukaryota > Metazoa > Chordata > Amphibia > Caudata > Salamandridae > Lissotriton > Lissotriton vulgaris. Next base: position 1,712,605,184 of record NC_141687.1, read on the forward strand.
AGGTAGTTTGGGGGGAAAGTGACATCAGTTCTGTAAAGGTGTCCTTCATAAACATTTCCAGACCTACCCCAGTGAAAGTGCCTAGGTCATTGCCACCACAGTACACAATTATGAGGTCAGGTTGTTGGAGAAGTAAAAAGGATTTAACTAATGGCATCAATTGGTGCCACTTTAACCCTCTCTGTCCAATCCATTTAATGTTTACATTTGGTAAACCTAGGTCTTTGTGAAATCCTTTCAGTTCTCGGAGGTGGTGGCCTGTAGTTCTGGGGAACTGCCCAATACCGGTTTCTAAGGCAAAAAATCTTGGGATCACGTTTGACTGTAGGCTGATCTTCGACAGTCAAATCAATTGCCTTATTTCCAGCTTCTGGTCAGTTCTGAAAAGGATTCGGAAGGTTCGCCCCTTTGTGCCGTCGGAGGCAGCAGAAACGTTGGTGACTGTGCTGGCCTTTTCTAGACTAGATTAAGGCAATGCACTGTATGTGGGGGTTCAAACCCAATTTTTGAAAAAGATGCAACACCTGCAGAATGCAGCAGCCAGATTAATATTGAACATCCCTAAGCATGAATCAGTTTCTCAACAGCTGGGAGCATTGCATTGGCTCCCAGTTAAGAAGAGGATTATTTTTAAGACTCTTTGTATCACATTCAAGGCACTTCATGGAAAGCCACTGCTTACCTAACCTCGCGTATAAAAATACTATGCATCATCCAGGAACCTTAGATCTGCACAATATAGACTGTTGCAAGTGCCCAGGTTCAAGCAGAGCCGATGGGAGGAAGGAGCTTCTTGTTGGGAGCCGCCAAGTTCTGGAACCTCCTTCCGCTAACAATTAAAAATAGCTCAGATCTTCCGGCATTTAGAAAAAAGTTAAAACTTGGCTGTTCCAAACTGATATCTAGTCCATTACACACTAGCTTTATGCTCCTTGAGTCCTCAGCGCCAAGACGCCTCTGGGCATTCGTTGCGCTCTATAAATCGAACAATGAAATCAAAATCAAATAAAATCTGTTCTGCGTACCTTTGACTCATTTAAAATATAGTTGTGTACCACAATCGACACTCTAAGCATCTTGAAAAGAGGTCTGGATGCACTCAGATGGTCTCTGTAAATGAAATGGCAGTTTAAAAGTAAGATTTTTCGAAAATGGTGGATAAGTGGAGTTTTGTAAAAAATGAAAGAAATGATTGGTTGTTTGGAAACATTTTACACAGAAAACTAGGGTGCAATTTTCAGTTTTTTAAAAGCCTGATATTTATTGATTAAGAAAAAGTGATAGAAAAGAACGTTACTTAAGATAAGCTGGTATATTGACAAGTCAAGCACATTTACTGTTTTAATTTGCAACATTGTTTGATGAACTTTTCACCTGTGTGCTTACTTAAGTGTTCTCTGAAGTGTTTCTATGGTAACAAGCAGAATGCAAAATGGGGGTAGGGTTGAAAGTTTTGTCAGTTGGAAAGGGTTCAAAAGTTCAAGCAATAGAAAAGTGTGTTCCGTTTTGATTTAATGTGGAAATAAATGTGATTTGTTATTTATTTGCATATGTGTGTAGATTGAGTGTGTAGATTGACAGGAAAGGTTTGCTATTTGCTATAGGACTTCCTGACCCCCTAGGGCTGCTCAGGGGGTTTCACAATGATCCCCAAGGTCAAAATCTTTTTTCTTTTTTAAATCACAGGATACGCGCATGTTACGTGTACGCCGTGAAAAAGAAAAAAAAATGAAGCCCGCTGTATTGTTAATTAGCCCCGGGGGGCCAAATCCCGGGGGCAATGTTTTTATTTATAATGGGGGGCCCAGAGGGGACCTGCAGCCCCGGGGACCGCCAGCCCCCGGGGCTTTAACGATATGTATGCGGGGGGCTTACGCCCCCCCCGCAGCCCTGGGGACCGCCACCCCCGGGGGCTTCTTTAAAAAAAAAAATTAAACCTGTGTGGGGGGCTCAAGCCCCCCTACACGCCCCGGGGACTGCCACCTCCCCGGGGCTCTAATATTCAAAATAGGGGGGTCCATGACGGACCCCCCAGCCCCGGGGACCACCACTCCCCAGGGCTTTTAAGTTTTGGGAAGGGGGGGCGCTCGGCCCTCCTCCTAGAGCCTTGTGGTGGCCCTGGGAACCGTCAACCCCCAGGGCCTGCTCCTGCAGTGTCCCCGGGGTGCCTACCCTGGGACACTGCTGTTTGCTATGGTAGTGTTACAGATATGGTGGTCCTAGACGTGAACTTCCACACACAATATTTGATATGAAAAGCAATGCCGGCTCCCGAAGGACGCGGGGAGCCGGCTGGGACCGTGGGGGCATTGGGGCTCCCCCCACGGTCCCCACTGTTTTATTTGAGCCCCGGGGGATGGGGTCCCGGTGGGTAATAAAAATTAGTAATAGGGGCTATTTTTTTAATGGTAAATTTACAGTACGCGTACCAAGCGCAGCCGGATGACGTATGGTGCGGGGTTCCTAAGTCGCCCCGTACGCGTACCTAAGTAAGAAAAAAAGAATAAAAAAATATGTTTTACAGATATCTATCAAGCTTATGTGTTTAGATGTTGGTTGGTTCTTAGAAGAGCTTTTCTCTTTATTTGTACATGTAAGTACCTTTTGCAGAGTCTAAACTTGTTGAGGAGGAGTGTTTTACAGTGTGCTGAACTTTTGACCTCTGTGGGCAGTTGACTTTTGCATGATCTGTTGGGGGTAGGGTTCAAAGTTATGTCTGTTGGAAAGGGTTCAAATGTTCAACCAATAGAAATGTGTGTTTGGTTTTGAATTAATGTGTGAAGCAATTTGATTTGTTATTAACATGTATATAAGTGTAAATTGTGCCATTTTCTTGGTTTTGCTGCGAACACTAAAGTAGAAAGATTCTGTATAAGAATATCTGCTGTGTGAGTGGCATTCTTCTTAATCTACAAATCAATTTGAAAGGTGAGTTTATAACTTGTAAGGGAATGTATGTGGTGCATTTTGTTTTTAGTAAGAGTAATGTGTTTATCCTTCTAAAGTGTGTAGAATCACATTCTGTGTTTGTCTGCATTTGGATAACTATTGTGATAAAACCATTTGGTAAGGTAATGTGTGTAGTGAGTCAGCTTTGTGCAATAAAGTGCAGTACTAAAAAATGTAGAATGTGTGCACTCACTTTTTCAGTTGTAGAGTAGTTAATAGTGTTGCTTGTTTAGAATCAGACTTGTGTTTTAAATCTACAATTTCCCAGTTAGTATACATACACTGCTGCATATACTCTGGTGCAGATTTACAAGACCCTTGTGCGTCTTTGTTGTTGTATTGTGTCACTTTTTTGAGGTAATGTTGGCACAAAAAATGTATCAATTTGCTTATGTATTTGCAAAATGAGTCAGGATTGACCACTGAATTGTAGTAGTTATATACATGGAATGTGTGCAGGCACTTAACTGTTTGTAGACTAGTAAATGTGTTTTTGTAAAATGCAAGGTGTAATATTTTTTGTCTAGAATCACAATGTGCGTCTGACTGCATTTAGTAATTGTTCTGAGAGAAGCATTTTTGTATGTTTTGTGTTTACAGATACTTAAGTGATAGAATTAAAAACCGGTTGTTGGTTTTGTATTTGGAAAATGACTCATGGTTCTATAGTAAAATGCAATAAGTATATTTCTGTAATGTGTGCAGTGATATTAGCCCTTCAAGAGTAATTAGCAGTGTTGTTTGTCTAGAATCAGACTTATGTTCTAAATGTACAATTTCTCAGTCAGTATACATACACTGCTGCATAACTCTTGGGCAGATTTACAAGCCCCTTGCGCCTTTTTTTTGTTCTATTGTGTCACTTTTTTTATGTAATGTTGGCAAAAAAAATGCAGCAAATTGCTTATGTATTTGCAAAATGAGCCAGGGTTGTCCATTGAAATGTAGTAGTTATATACATGGAATGTGTGCAGTCACCTAACCGTTTCTAGACTAATAAATGTGTTTTGGTAAAATGCAAGGTCTTATATTTTTTGTCTAGAATCACACTGTGCGTCTGTGTACATTTAGGAATTATACTGGCCCCTTTTTCCACGTTCTCCCCCCTCTCTCCTCATACTCCCCCCTTTCTCCTCATACACACCCCTCTCACCTTATACTCCCCTCTCTCCTTACACTCCTCCTCTCTCTCCTCATATTTTCCCTTCTCTCCTCATACTTCCACCTCTCTCCTCATACCCCATTCACTCCTCATACTCCACCATCTCCTCATACTCCTCCTTCTCTCCTCATAGTACCCCCTTTCTCCTAATACACCCTCTATCTTCTAATACTCCCCTTTTCTCCATATTCTCCCCCCTCTCGTCTCATACTCTCCCTTCTCTCCTCATATACACCCCTCTCTCCTTATACTCCTATTTTCTCCTCATACTTGCAGCTCTTTTTCCATACTCCCCCCTCTCTCCTCATACCCCCTCACTTCTCATACTTCCCCCATCTCTTCATAATCCTCCCTCTCTCCTCATTCTCCCCTCTCTCTCCTCATACTCACTCCTCTCCTCATACTCCCCCTCTCCCCTCATAGTCTCCCATCTCCTCATAGTCCCCCTCTCCTCATATTTCTCCTTTCCTTATACTCCCCTCTATCTTTTCATACCCCCTTCACTCCTCATACTCTCCCATCTCCTCATACTCCTCCCTCTCTCCTCATAGTACCTCATCTCTCCTCATACACCCTCTCTCTTCTTATACTCTTCTTTTGTCCACATTCTCCCCCTCTCTTCTCATACTCTCCCTTCTCTTCTCATGCACATCCCTCTCTCCTTATACTCCTCTTTTTTCCTCATACTTGCCCCTCTTTCCACATACTCCCCTTCTCTCCTCATACTCCTCTTTCTCTCCTCATACTCCCCCTCTCTCCTCATTCTCACCTCTCTCTCCTCATACTCCCCATGCCTCATACTCCCCCCTGTCCTCATACTCCCCACTCTCTCCTCTTACTTCTCCCTCTCTCCTCTTACTCCCCCTTCTCATCATATTCCCCCTCTCCTCATACTCCCCCTCTCTGTCATCATACTTCCCCCTTTCTCCTCATATTCCCCCTCTCTCCTCATACTCCCCCCTTTCTCCTCTTACTCCTCCCTCTCTCCTCATACTCCCCCTTCTCCTCATATTCCCCTCTGTCCTCATATTCCCCCCTCTCCTCATACTTCTTACTGTCTTCTTATACTACCCCCTCTCTCCTTATATTCCTCTTTTCTCCACATTCTTCCCTCTCTCTTCATATTCCCTCCTATCTCCTCATACACACTCCCTTTCGCCTCATACTCGCCCCTCTTTCCACATACTCCCCCTTCTCTCCTCATACTCCTCTCTCTCTCCTTATACTCCCCCTCTCTCCTCACACTCTCTCTCTTCTTATACTCCCCCCTCTCTCCTGATATTCCCCATCTTTCCTCATTCTCACCTCTCTCTCCTCATACTCCGTCCGCTGTGTCCTCATACTTCCCCCTGTCCTCATACTCCCTCCTCTCTCCTCATATTTCTTCTCTCTCCTCATTCTCTCCTTATACTCCTCCCTGTTGTCATACTCTCCCCTCTCTCCTCTTACTGCTCCCTCTATCCTTATACCCCCCTTCTCCTTATATTCCCCCTTGTCTTCATACTCCCCCTCTCTGTCTTCATACTCCCCCCTCTCCTCATATTCCTCCTCTCTCCTCATTCTCCCCCTCTCGCCTCATACTCTCCCTTCTCTTTACACTCCCTCCTCTCTCCTCTTACTCCTCCATCTCTCATACCTCCTGCTTAAGAATTCCCTTGTCAGTATACATACACCGCTGCATACACTCTGGGGCAGATTTACAAGCCCCTTGCGCCTCTTTGTTATCCTTTTTTTGATATAATGTTGGCAAAAGTAATGCAGCAAATGTATTTGCAAAATGAGTCAGGGTTGTCCACTGAAATGTAGTAGTTATATACTTGGAATGTGTGCAGTCACTTAACCGTTTTAGTCTAGTAAATGTGTTTTGGTAAAATGCATGGTCTTATATTTTTTGTCTAGAATCACACTGTGCGTCCGTGTACATTTAGGAATTATACGCGCCCCTTTTTCCATATTCTCCCCCCTCTCTCCTCATACTCCCCGTCTCTCCTTATACACACCCCTCTTTCCTTATACTCCCCCTCTCTCCTCACACTCTCCCTCTCTCTCCTCATAGTCTCCCTTCACTCCTTATACTCCCACCTCTCCCCTCATACTTTCCTCTCTCTCCTTATACTCTCCCCTCTCCTCATACTCACCCTCTACCCTCATACTCCCGTCTCTTCATACTCCCCCCTCTCCTTATATTTCCTTCTCTCGTCATACTCCCCTCTCTCCTCATACCCCCATCTGCTCATACTCCTTCCTCTCTCCTCATACTCCACCCTCTGTCCTCATAAACCGCCTCTCTCCTTATATTCCCCTTTTCTCCACATTCTCCCCCCTCTCTTCTCACACTCTCCTCTCTCTTCTTATACACACCCCTCTTTCTCCTCGTACTCGCCCCTCTTTCCACATTCTACCCACTCTCTCTTCATATTCCTCCTCTCTCTCCTCATACTCCCGCCTTTCTCCTCACATTCCCCCCTCTCTTCTTATACTCCCTCCACTTTCCTTATACTCCCCCTCTCTCCTCACATTCCTTAGCTCTCTCCATATACTCTCCCTTCTCTCCTCATACTCCCCCTTCTCTCCTCATACTCTTCACTCTCCTCATACTCCCCCACTCCCCTCATACCTCCCGTCACCTCATACTCCCCCCTCTCCTCATATTTCCCCTTCTCCTCATACTCCCCCCTCCCTCCTCATACCCCATTCTCTCCTCATACTCCCAACTCTCTTCTCATATTCCCCCCTCTTTTCTTATACTCTCCCCTCTCCTCATACTCACCCTCTCCCCTCATACTCCCCTTCTCCTCATCCTCTCTCCTCTCCTCATACTACCCCCTCTCTCCTCACACTCCCACTCCCCCTTTCTCATCTTATACTTCTTCCTCTCTATGGATACTCCCCTCTCTCTCCTCATACTCCCTCCTCTTCTCATACTTCTCCCTCTCTCCTCTTACTCTTCCCTCTCTCCTCATACTGCCCCTTCTCCTCATATTCCCCCCGCTCCTCATACTGCCCCTCTCTGTCGTCATAGTTCTCCTTTTCTCCTCATATTCCCCCTCTCTCCTCATTCTCCCCCCTCTCTCCTCATACTACCCCCTGTCCTCATACTCTCTTTTCTCTCCCCTTATCTTATCTTATCTTAACAAAAATTTGTACAGCACACGTTCACCCAGGGGTTTCTTGGCGCTAACCGATGGAGCTGGAGACTAAGCCCAAGGGGAGAGATGGAGAACTAGGCCAGCGTCTGAACAAACAGCCACGTTTTAAGCTGCCTCCTGAACTGGAGAAGAGTGGTGGAAGAGCAGATCTCTAACGTAAGGGAATTCCACAGTTTAGTGGCAAGCGTGGCAAACCTGCGTCCTCCTTTCCGTTGAAATTTAAAACTTAGTCCTCCTTCTCTCCTCATATGTCTCCCTCTCCTCATACTCCTCCCTTTCCTCATACTCCCTAAGCATGGGCGGAAAATCCGTTCCGCTCGCGGATTTTGCGGATTTTCGGGAAATCCGCAATCCGCGAGATTTGCGAATTTCCCGCAAAATCCGCAAATCCGCGAGCAGCGGATTTTGCTCGCACTGCTCGCACTGTTCGCGTGAGTTCGCGCCCCGCGAATAAGTGCAAAATTGCAGAAATACGATTTTAGCAAAACTGAAAGTAACTACTTACCAGGTTCAAAAGTTCAGGCTCATCATTAGTAGCCATTTCCTGGAGTGCTTCCTGAGGGGCCCCTCCAGAGTTCAGTTGCCAGTTGAAACTATTATGTGACCCTGCTCTGAACCTCAGAATAGTTACACATATGCCACAAAGGTCCTGAATTACAGCTAAGGGAGACAAGCAGGAGCCAGGCTGGAAGTTAAAATCCATTAATCAGCCCCTAATTCATTATTGTCAGTTGGGGCAGGGCAGGTGTTGTAACTAATTTTGCAACAATGAAAGCACTTAGCAAGTGCAAAAGATCACTAATCAGGGCGCACTAAGGAAGCAGGTGCCAGCTAAAAAAATATTCTGTGACACATGAATCAGCCCCAAATTAATTCAGGTCACTTGAGGCAGGGAAGGTGTGCTTTGCTTTGCCGAAAATAATGTACACTGGACAACCAGAGGGTGTGGTGATGAAACAGAGGGTGGCATGGGTGGGCCAGAGGGTGGCATGAGTAGTCAGAGAGTGGCAGTGGTGACAGAGAGTGGCAGTGATGAAGAAGAGTGTCCCAAACAGGCTGGACACGTAGAAACAACAAGTTCGCGAAACTTGCGACCCGACAGGTAAGTTCGCAATTTGCGAAAGTGTACAAAACCCTCGCGAACTGGCAGAAACACGGGCGAACACAAAAAAAAAAAAAAATCCGCAAATTCGCGGGAATTCGCGGATTTTGCGGATTGCGAATCCGCAAATCCGCAAAATTCGCGAACGCGAGATCCGCAAAATTCGCTCATGCTTAATACTCCCCCCTCTCTCCTCATACCCCCATCTCTCCTCATACTCTTCCCATTTCCTCATAGTCCTGCCTCTCTCCTCATACTCCCTCCTCTCTCCTCATACTTCCCCTCTCTCCTCATACACCCCTTCTCTCCTTATACTCCCCTCTCTCCACATTCTCCCCCCTCTCTTCATACTTCCCCTCTCTCCTTATACTCCTCCTCTCTCCTCATACTTGCCCCTCTCTCCACATATTACCCCATATCTCCTCACACTGCCAGCTCTCTAATCATACTCCTTCCTATCTCCTCATTGTCCCCTCTCTCCTCATACTGCCCCCTCTCCTTATACGTCCTCTCTCCCCTCATACCTCCCTCGCCTCATACTCCCCTCTCTCCTCATATTCCCTCCTCTTCTCATACTCCCCCTCTCCTCCTACTCTCCCCTCTCTTCATATTCCCTCGTCTCCTGATAGTCTCACCTCTCTCTTCATAGCCCACTCACTCGTCATACTACCCACATCTATTCATACTACTCCATCTGTCCTCATAATCTCCCCTCTCTCATCATACTCACCCTCTCCTCATACTCCCCCTCTTCCCTCATACTCCCCCCTCTCCTCTTACTCCCCTCTCTCCCTATACTCCCCCTCTCCCCTCATACTCTCCCCTTTCCTCATACTCCCCTCTCTCCTCATATTCCCTCTTCTTCTCATACTCCCCCTCTCTATAAACCTACTCCCCCCTCTCCTCATATTCCCTCCTCTCCTCATACTATCCCCTCTCTCCTCATACACCCCCTCTCTCCTTATATTCCTCTTTTCTCCACATTCTCCCCCCTCTCTCCTCATACTCCCTCCTTCTCCTCATACACACTCCTCTTTCCTTATACTCCCCCTTTCTCCTCATACTCGCCTCTCTTTCCACATATTCCTCTCTCTCTCCGCACACTCTCCTTCTCTCTCCTTATACTCCCCCGTCTCTCCTGATATTCCCCCTGTCTTCTCACTCTCCCCTCTCTCTCCTCATACTCACCCCTGTCCAAATAACTCCCCCCTCTCTCCTCTTACTCCTCCCTCTTTCCTCATTCATCCCCTCTCCTGACACTTCGCCCTCTCCTCATACTCCCCCCTCTATCCTCATACTCTACCCTTCTCTCCTTATACACACCCGTGTCTCCTTATACTCCCCTCTCTCTCCTCATTCTCCCCCTCTCTCTTCATATTCTTTTCTCTTTCCTCATACTCTTCGTCTGTCCTCATTCACTGAAGCACTTATAAATTCAGTCAGGCACTCTCCTTACAGATTTGTAATCATTTAGTCAGTACCCAAGTACTGATGCAGTACAGTAGGCCTTAGGCCATGGACTGTTTGAAACCCCTATCCAGTATATATGTATTCTTCTATCATCCTGTACACTTGTGCTTTATATCTTCAATTCTCCACTCTGTATGCTTATACTTCCACCAAACACTCTGTGACTGTTCTTTCAGTACTGTAGTGACCAATTTAGCAGTCTGTGGTAATCAATTCACTTCACTAACACTGAAGCACTTATAAATTCAGTCAGGCAATCTCCTTACAGAACTGTAATTATTTAGTCAGCACCGAAGTAATGATGTATTGAAGTAGGCCTTAGGCCATGGACTGCTTCAAACCCCTATACACTATGCATGCAGTCTTCTATGCACCTGCAAACTTGTCTTTTATACCTTCAGTTCCGCTGTTATAGTATGTGTTTCCACTAGTACTGTTCTAGTAATGCATTTAGTAGCATGTACTAATCCATTCACTGCGCAAAAGTTCAACTACTGATAAATTCATTAAGGTACTCTTCTTCCAGATGTAGTTCTTGAAAGTTTTATGCAGTATGTATGCACTTCTGTTATCAGTTATACAGTTGTTTTTTATACTTAGTCAAATTGCATTGTATTTGTTTAGTAATATAATAGTATATTTCATATATTTATTTTCATAATGTTATATATATTTTTTATAACAGATTCTATTTATCAACACTAAAATTAATTCATCATGCCTTCAAAAAGTGAAAAGAGGAAACAACATAATAAAGCTTATTATTTAAAGAGAAGTCATCCACAAGATTTACCTGAACAACAATGTGTGAAAAAAAAGAAAAAAACTCCTGGTAAGACAATGAAGATTTTTTTGAAGACGTTATCAAACACTAGGAGTAGTGTGGACAATGTGAAAAATACAAACAGTGTATCTGCAACAAAAAAGAAAAACAAGAGAAAAGAGAAAAACGATGGGAAATCATCTTCTAACTAAACACTGTATAGTAAAAGGAGGAAGAATCAATTTCAGGAAATTAGAAAAAGAATGTTTTATAATAGAGTTGTTTTGAATTTGATGAAGGAAATGAAGAAATGGAAAGAAAACAGCATTTTATAAGAAGAAACGTATAGAAAATATAGTTGAGAAGGCTTTTGAATTGAAAAAATAGTTGTTTCACTAGATAATCCAATCCATTTAATAAAGGTCAAAAGTAAGTGGAGAAGAGTAATTAACAGAACCAATTTTTCTGATTTTTTTTGGGTGAATGGAAACATAGTTCAAGTTTGAGCCTTTTTTAATGAAGAGAGTTATTTTCAGAGTAATGATTTGTTGAATGCAGTTGACACTAGTGGTCATGCTTATGAGGTTAGAAATGGTTGTCCTATTGAAAAAGAGAAAATTGTTCCTAGAAAAAGGGGTGTTAGCTGATGAAGTTTTAGGGAGACGTCCTAAAGCTCCAGTGTGCACTTGGAATTGCAGTAGTATTTGTAGGGTACGGCAGGAATCTATTGATTTTTTTACGCAATTTCTTACGTAACTATACTAAGAAAAGTGTTAAACAAAAGATTAAGATGTTGCTAGGACTAGACCCTTGCAGAGTGAGAGAAAATACTGGTTTGCAAGGTCATTCTCTTGCTTGTCTTCCTAAAAAAGTATGTCGAAGTGTTTTTCACCATTTCAGGATGTTAGCAGTACATCATACTCAAATGAGGAAATTAGTCAGAACATTGTATTATGCAAAAAGTCCAGCACTAATGTTAAAAAAGTTGAACAGTGCTCTTTTGCATGGATCTGTATCAGATGTAATTAATGTTTGTGCAGAAATTCAGGTTAGTTACTTTGGTCCTGAGGAAGACAGTGCAGAAACTGATACAATAATAGAAGGAAATGTGGAAGAGAATGTACAACATTGTAGTACAGAAAATTTTGAGCAAGAAATTACGAAGTTTAAGGTGATTTCAGGTGAAAGGCCAAATTATTCTTGTATTTGTTGTCGACGAACTCATTATAAAAATCAGACCAGGACTGTTGATCTGTATTTAAAAAGTGAAAAGGAAAATAATAATGAGTGGAAGGATTTTGCAACTTATTTGTTGGTAGAGAATTGTTTTGATTTGGGTTCTGATCAGCATATTTGTAAATATTGTTATAACAAATTAGACGAGAACAAAATGCCTGCTAGAGCTGTGAATAATAATCTTGAGTTGGTAATTATTCCTTCTGAACTGATGGATTTAAATACCTATGAGTCTATTCTTATTCAATGTGTGCATCCATTTCAGGCTATTGTTTGTATGGAGCCTAAGACAGCAAAGTTGCCTCCTTCAGATTTACAGAGAGGAATAAAGGGAAGAGTTGTATATTTGCCTCTATATTTAAAGAACAATATTGAAACAATTGGTGTAGAAAATGTAGAATATGAACCTCTAGTTATTCTTGTTAATGGCGTTCCTACTAAGAGTAAGAAAATCTGGCAAGAATTAGTGGGTGTTAGGAAAGTGAAAAAGGCAACGTTGTATCTGGTAAAAAAATAATCAATACTATAAAAATGTGTATGTGGGAGAAGAAGAAATAACTGTAGAAGAAGATAGTGACTCGTCAACTGGACCAATTCAAAAAGTGTATGTGCTCAGAACTGAAGAAATCTACAAACATTACAGTGTTCATCCACTTAGTAGAATTATTCCAAATGAAAGAAGCAAAGGGAAGTCCCATTAGTGTATGGGAAGAAAGCTTGGAAGCTCGCTGTTTCCCTCAGTTGTTTCTAACAGGAAAAGGAAGACAATATGATGACCGACCTGTGCAGATTCCTGCATCTGAACACCGGACATCAAGATTGTATGCAGAAGATCCAAGATTTCGACAGTGTATTCCGTATTTGTTTCATCTTTTGTTTGAGAGTGACTTGTCTGGACTTTCCTATGCAGTCAACCATATATTGAAAACAGGTGTACATCTGCAAAATGTTTCAGCAAAGGAATTTATGGATAAAGTACAGCAGAAAGATAATGTTTTGGAATCTCAGCTGATTAATCTCATGGCATGTCAGCACGGTACTAATTAGTACTGGTACCGTCGTCATGGAGAACTTAAATGTATGCTAAGGAACTTTGGAACTCCTACATGGTTCCTTACTCTAAGCTGTGCTGAATATGCTTGGGATGATTTACTTCAATTTCTTCGAGATGCAAATCCAAATATAGTAAATATTGAATACAAGACACCTGGAGAATTGTGCTCTTTGGATCCAGTTATTGTATGCAGGTATTTCAATCATAGATTTGAAGCTATGATGTCTTTTATCACCAATAAAAAAAATCCTCCTCTTGGAGAGGTTCTGGATTTCTTTTGGAGAAAGGAGTATCAGCGAGAGGTGCTCCTCACATACATATGCTAATATGGATCAAAGATGCCCCCACATTTGGAACAGATTCGGATGATACTGTGTTGTCTTTAATTGAAGAATATGCTGCATGTGCTATACCCAAAAGCACAGAAGAAAAGGACTTAAGACAACAAGTCTTACGATTCCAAAGCCATCGTTGTGGGAAATACTGTTGTAGAAAGTACAAATCTAAGGACAAATTCTACACCAAATGTCGTTTTGGATTTCCACATCCTGTGATATCGAAAGGAATAGTGAACAGTTTTATTTCATCTTTGCGACATACTATCACAAGAAAATCTCCCAAAAATACCTACAACTTAAGAAGAAATGAAGAGTCAAAATACATAAATGACTACAACCCAGTTATTTTGTCCATGTGGAATGCTAACATGGATATTCAATACGTTGCGGACAATTCCATTGCTATTGCTCGATATGTAACATCCTACATAACAAAATCAGAAAAGACGGAATTGAAGGAAATGTGGGAAGAGATTTCCCACGAGAAGAGTCTGAGTAAGAAATTATATAGTTACAGTTTGACGATGTTATCTCATTGAGAAATTGGAGCGTATGAATGCTCGGATCACTTATCATCTGCAAGCCTATACTCCAAATCTAGAATAATCATTTGGGTGAGTCTAGGTCTTGCTGCAACACGAAATCGAGTACTTAAATCTGAACAAGAAATTGAATATTTAGCTGAAAAAGAGCCAGAAGAGCCAGAAAGTACAGATATTGTGAAAACAAATATGTTGGATACATATCCAAATCGAAGTCATCATCTTGAAAACATTTGTCTCTATGAAGTGCTGCAAAAACTATATTTTTAAACGGAATATTACAGAAAACATCAATAATGGTATTTATGCCGTGATTGGTTCTGAAAGATGTTTGGTGAAGCAAAGAAAAGGACATTTGATTAATCACCGTAAACTGAGTTGCGAAACTCCTGACAAAAGGGATCTTTACTATTTAGCTCTTTTGCAACTCTTCAAGCCGTGGCGTTCAGAATTGGAATTACTTGGAGATTTTGAGAGCTACGAAGATTCATTCAACGCAACTAAAGATACTATACAATGTCCTGTTTTTGCTAATTATGTGAAAATGTTGAACGACGAAATTGAGTAAGAAGTTACAATTGCAGTTGAGATTGCTAGAGACAGTTCTCAAGACAGTCAAACGTCTGCTCCGTTGAGTCAGGATACACTAGGAGAACCAATTGTTCAAAATGAAGCAGCAACTGCCATGGATGAGGTGGAAACAGCAATGAATCACGCTCAAGAAGATGTAACAAACTTAGGAAACTTGGAAGAACAACTAAATGTTGAGCAGAAACAAATATATGACCAAGTGAGAGAAGAGATTGGCCATGGATTACTTCATGAAAAGAAAGAGTGCTCTTGCTCATCATTTCAGCCTATCTGAATGTACGTGATCAGAAAAGCATGGTATCAAAATTAATGCTTGCCTTTGTGCATTTAAGAATGCAGTAAATTCTTAAAACAGAGTAATTTATTTGGAGGAAAACACGTCATAGTTTTTGAAGATCCACAACAACTTACTCCTGTAAAAGGACAACCAGTGTTTAAAACACTGGCGCATGAAGATACCAGAAAGTCTTTGGGGAGCATTGGAAATGCTAACATTTGGTCATATTTTGAGTATAAAGAATTCATTACAAATATGCGACAGCCAAATGATGCGGATTATGGAACTATTCTTCAAGATATAAGAATTGGAAAAGTGACTGAACATGATGAACAAGCTTTACAGAGACGATTACTTTCCAATTTGTTTCCAAATGTAAATATTGTTCCTGAGAAAATAAAAATGGGAATTGCAGAAAACAAATCTGTAATCTGCTTAACGCCAACACGGCGTGAATGTTCTATATTCAATGAAGAAATTTTAAATTTGGAAAAGGAAGAAATTATAAAATTGAAAGCTATTGATAAAATAGAGCATGAAGGAATCACTATTATTTTGACAGAAAAGTTGAAGAGGAAATTGGATTCTTTAGAGAAATCGATAAGTAAAACTTAAAAAAGAATTTATATGCATCTGGAAACTGTAGGGTAATTTTACGAAGTAATTAATGTGGAAAAAGGTTTAGTAAATGGAGCAATGGGTAAAGTTGTTGGTTTCGTTAATTACGTAAATAGAGATGGCATTGAATTTTTGAAAATCAAATTTGATCAAATTGGAGAAGTACAACAATTTAGTCGTTGTTCAGCTCGGTTTTTGCTTGTAAAAGATTTGTATGTTCGCAGAAAACAGTTTCCTGTTTCTCTGGCGTATGCGGAGACCATTCATAACTCTCAAGGTTTAAGTGTAGATAGTGCTTTAGGGAATATTGGAAGTACTGTGTTTAAAGAATGTATGGCATATATTGATTTGTCTCGAGTGAGAACTTTATCTGGATTGTACTTGATTGATTTTGATGAGAAAAAGATTAGTGCAGATGCAAATAGTGTGAACGAGTATAATAGGTTAAGAAGAGAATATGCACCCAATTTAGGTCAATATCCAGTATTTGAAAAGCGTGTGGTAGGTAGAAAAAGAAGATATGAGAATATCGGTAGTGAAGCTGTAGAGAAAGACAAAAAACAAGATAAAGTTGTGATTGCAAACAAAATGAAAAAGGACACTGTTGAAGAGAATGTTGATTATCAGTTTGAAAATAGTTCTGGTGTCAACTGCAATGCTAATGTAGTTGTTAATGTTGTTGTTTTTTTTGAGAGTTTGCAACAGCAAATTGTTGAAAATCGGGAAAAATGATTTTGTTCGTTGTTGTATTCTGTTTATAAGAAATGTAGTAGTGATAAAAGTAAAATACATTTTGATATTCGAAATGTTTTGGACATATGTTCTGGTTCTACTCAATTTACTTAGAATATTCAGCAAGATTGTCAGGAATTTTTATTATTTATTATTTTTAAGGTAAGTATAAGTAATTATAAAAAATGGTCAATGGGATGTTCTTCTACAGAGCTGAAGGATCAAGAGATGGATGGAGTGCATATCTGTGCAAAGATGGTTTGTATCTCTTAAGCACATTTGAGAAACTTAAAATATATACTGAGTGTACCTGAGGACCTACTATCTTTGAACATATATTTACAAAATGCCAGAGACTTTTATTATAGGGATTTTTAAAATGGAACATGGCTTCAGAACAGCTTTCTGCAACGTACCAGTATGGTATTGAATACAAAGACATGCTTGACTATTGGAGACCAGAGAGTTTTAGGATTAAAAGAGATCAAATTATTCTACATAAAATATGTCACAGAGAGTGTTTTCAAATACTCTTTTATGTTAAGAAGGACAGGATAAGTTACTGCGTGCAGTTTTTCTTCTCTATGTAAATATGTCCTCATCATACACAATACTCTGTGGTGAAGTGGTGTTCTAAACCTGTTGCTGTGAGTATTTTCGACTTATATAAGGAATCACTACTTTCTTATTATGTTAAATGGTGAGTACTGGATAGGTCTTTAAGAATTGATGTGTGTGAAAACACATGAAGTATTCAAAAACTAGTGTGATAATGGTACCTAAATATACACAGATACACAGTGTTATTCTGGACAACCAACAGTATTCCTTGCATTTTACTAAAACACATTTACTTGTTTGGAACGGGTAAGGTGAATAGACATATTTTACATTTTTTAGTACTGCATTTTACTATAACATCCTGAGTCTTTTCCTATAGTCATAAGGAGTGACTGGTTTCAAAATCTAAGAAAACTTAAGAACAGGATATCCTTATAAGTAATTATATTTATATAACCTTATAAAGTACTAAAACTCTAATTTTGGAATGTTATTAGACAATGGTATTTTTATCATATTTTTTAAGGCCAAAATAGTTAATAAAGCTAGTTTTGTATTATGTATTAAGAAAACTGATAAAATTAAGTGTTTATGTTTTTGTACAAGGACCTACAACATAGCAGATTAATTATGGAAGGAGAACAGAACAATACCGAGGACACTTTGGAAATTACCAACAGTCTAATAGAAGAACTAAATGTACCTCTCACAAGTAGCGAGAGTGAAGAACAAGAAATTAGTCCTGCAGATATCATCTGTGATTTCCAAGACGAAAGCTTTGATACTGATTTTGTGGAAACATTAGATGATATTGAATTTTTTGAACATATAAATTCCGAAATTGCTAACCAGCAAATTGATGTCAATGAAACACCTGATGAAATTCTTTTAGAAGCTCTGTTAAATTATGAGATGTTAGAAGAATAAATGTATTGTTTTATAATAATAATGGTTTGAGCACCATCTAGTAATGCATTCACTGTACTAAAAGTGAAGCCCTTATAGATTCACTTATACATTCTTTACAATATTCTATTGATTCCAAAAATGCAAAGTGGGTCTCAGGGCATGGATTGCTTGAAATCCTTATGGACTATGCATGAAGTCTTGTGTCTACCTGCATACTTGTCTTTTATACCTTCAATGTTGTAGTCTGCATCCTTACACTCCCACTAAACAATCTGTCACTGCTGTTTCAGTATTGTAGTGAGGCATTCAGTGGTATGTGCTTATCTATGCACTGTGCTAAAAGTGAAGCAGTTATGCATTCAGTTAGACACTCTCCTTGCAGAACTGTAATCATTCAGTCAGTACCTAAGTACTCATGCAGCAAAGTAGGCCTTAGGGCATGGACTGCTTCAAACCCCTATAGACTATGCATGTACTCTTCTATGCACCTGAAAACTTGTGTTTTAAACGTTTAATTACCCAGTCTGTATCCTAACACTCCCTCCAAACACTCAGCCACTGCTGTCTCAGTATTGTAGTGAGCCATCCAGCAGTATGTGCTATGTTATGTTATGTTATGGAATCTTATATAGCGCATGGCTACCCCAGCGACGGGGCGTCCCAGCGCTTGCAGACATGTCAGATCCAGGAAGGTACAGGAGGTGCTAGATGGATGCAAACAACCAAGTTTTTATAAGTTTTCGAAATTGCAGATGATTTAGAGTAGCCCGAGCTTTAGGGGGGATAGAATTCCAGAGCTTAGGGGCCAGATACCTGAAGGAGCGGCCACCAGCTCTGCTCCTCCGAATTCTGACAGTACAGGCCAGTGAGAGATCCGCTGAGCGGAGTGCACGCGTGGGAGTATAGAAAGAGCACAGTCCTTGCAGAGTATGGGGGCCAACATTGTACAGGATTTTATGGGTAAGGCAGAGGGTTTTAAAGTGAATGCGCTGTTGTATAGGGAGCCAGTGTAGTCGACGGAGAAGGGGGGACGTGTGGCAGGTTTTAGGTAGAGCAAATAGAACGCGGGCGGCAGCGTTCTGTGCTCTTTGCAGCCTATTTATTGCAGTCTTGTTAGATCCTAGCATGAGGGCATTGCAATAATCCAGGTGAGATAAAACTAAAGCCTGGACTATGATCTGGCGAGTGGTAGGCTCAAAAAAACCCAGAATGGGTTTAAGAGAGCGAAGACGCCCAAAGCAGGTGCCTGCCACTTTTTGAGCATGAGACTCCAAGTTTAGTGTATTGTCCAATAACACCCCCAAGTTTTTTACTGACTCCTTGGGTAAGGGAGCAGGTCCCAGCGCCAGAGGCCACCAGTGCTCTTCCCAAGTCTGCGTGCCATTGCCAATCAGGAGAACCTCTGTTTTGGAGGCATTAAGCTGAAGGCAGTTATTAGATAGCCACCTTGAGATCGCCAGAATGTCTTCCTGGAATTTAATTTGGTCCTCCACATTGTTGTTGGAGAAGTTGAAAATAAGTTGCGTGTCGTCCGCATAAGATGTTAGTAAGATCTTACGTTCCCGGGCCAACAAGGCCAGGGGGCGGACGTACACATTAAACAATGTGGGACTGAGCGCAGACCCCTGAGGCACTCCACATTCAAGAGGGAGCTTGCTGGATGAGTACGGCGGGGCGTGCACCTGGAAGGAGCGATCAGATAAAAAAGACGCAAACCAATCCAGGGCCGTTTCCCTGACTCCGATCTCCCATAGTCTCTCAAGTAGTATCTTATGGGAGACCGTGTCGAAGGCCGCACTCAAGTCCAGCAAAACCAAAATAGAGGTTGCGCCCGTATCCAGTGAGGCCCTTAGATGTTCTGTAACTGTTAACAGGGCAGACTCCGTACTGTGATTAGCACGGAAGCCATGCTGGGACTCATCAAGGATCCCATTGGACTCTAAATAGGCAGTCAGAATGGAATTGATATGTGCTTCCGCTACTTTCGCAAGATAGGGAAGCAGCGAGATAGGTCGAAAACTGTCTGGCCTTGAGGGATCCAAAGTAGGTTTTTTTAAGAGGGGTAGTACTTTGGCATGTTTCCAGGATTTGGGAACCTCGGCTTGCTGTAAAGATCGATTAATCAGCTCCCGCCCTATCTATACACTGTGCTAAAAGTGAAGCAGTTATACATTCAGCCAGATAATCTCCTTGCAGAACTGTAATCATTCTGTCAGTATCCAAGTACTCATGCAGTAAAGTAGGCCTTAGGGCATGGACTGCTTCAAACCCCTATAGACTATGCATGCCCTCTTCTATGCACCTGCAAAGTGTCTTTTAAACCTTCAATTGCCCAGTCTGTATCCTTACAGTTCCACTAAACACTCTGACACTGCTGTTTCAGTACTGTAGTGAGGCATTCAGCAGTATGTGCCTCTCTATGCACTGTGCTAAACGTGAAGCAGTTATACATTCAGTTAGACACTCTCCTTGCAGAACTGTAATCATTCAGTCAGTACCTAAGTACTCATGCAGCAAAGTAGGCCTTAGGGCATGGACTGCTTCAAACCCCTATAGACTATGCGTGCCCTCTTCTATGCACCTGCAAACTTGTCTTTTAAACTTTCAATTGCCAAGTCTGTATCCTTACAGTTCCACTAAACACTCTGACACTGCTGTTTCAGTACTGTAGTGAGGCATTCAGCAGTATGTGCGTATCTATGCACTGTGCTAAACGTGAAGCAGTTATACATTCAGCTAGACACTCTCCTTGCAAAAGTGTAATTATTCAGTCAGTACCCATGTACTCATGCAGTAAAGTAGGCCTCAGGGCATCGACTGCTTCAAACCTCAGTTTACTATGCATGTACTCTTCTGTGCACCTGTAAAGTTGTCTTTTAAACCATTAATTACCCAGTCTGTATTCTTACATTTCCTCCAAACACTCTGACACTGTTGTTTCAGTATTGTAGTGAGGCATTCAGCAGTATGTGCTTATCTATGCACTGTGCTAAATGTGAAGCAGTTATACATTCAGCCAGACACTCTCCTTGCAGAACTGAAATCATTCAGTCGGTACCTAAGAACTCATGCAGCAAAGTAGGCCTCAGGGCATGGACTGCTTCAAACCCCTATAGACTATGCATGCACTCTTCTATGCACCTGTAAACTTGTCGTTTAAACCTTCAATTGCCCAGTCTGTATCCTTACAGTTCCACTAAACACTCTGACACTGCTGTTTCAGTATTGTAGTGAAGCATTCAGCAGTACGTGCTTATCTATACACTGTGCTAAAAGTGAAGCAGTTATACATTCAGCCAGACACTCTCCTTGCAGAACTGTAATCATTCAGTCAGTATCTAAGAACTCATGAAGCAAAATAGGCCTCAGGGCATGGACTGCTTCAAACCCCTATAGACTATGCATGCACTCTTCTATGCACCTGCAAACTTGTCCTTTAAACCTTTAATTACCCAGTCTGTCTCCTTACACTTCCTCCAAACATTCTGCCACTGCTGTTTCAGTACTGAAGTGAGCCATTCAGAAACGCAAGGCAGCTCCAACAATGCTCTGGGAGACCTATGCTCACAATGCTGTGTCAATCCCTACGCCTGCTTCAAGCAGGTGCAGGATTATGACGCAGCTTGGCCCAAAAGTGACTAAGGGAAATCTTGTAGATTTCACTCAGCCACTTTTTGGAGGTGTTCCTGCACTGGAACCCCCCCCCTGCGCAGGAATGTCTACTTCTGGTACAGGGATTTAGAATGTGATGCACCTCTCAAATGCGTCACATTGTAAATACCACACACCATGGCGCATCTTTTGCACCAGTGCTGCTTCACAAAAGTGATCAACAGCAGTGTAAAAGAGGCACAAGGGGGTTGTAAATCTGCCCCTAACACTTACAAATTCACCCAGGCAGTTTCACCAGCAGTGCAAAAGGAAGCATTGATTTGTAACATATTTTTGCACATATGTTACATTCAAGTGCTTTGGAAGTACTACAGTATACTATAAGTAAACACCTTATAGATTTATGCTGTAGCACTTCCTTATAGTTCCGCACTTTCACTTTCACCGTACACTACTAATGTATTCATTCATTCATTTATGCACTACACATTCATTCAAACAAGGTTTTACACACTATCATAGAAATATAGCTCTTTTTTTGACCAGTGAAGGTAGTTCTGAAAACAACAGTTTTTTTGTCTTTTTTTTACAGTTTTTTTTAAAAAGAAACTGCAACCAAAAAAGTGTCCAATAGGAACAAATCAACAAAAAAAATTAACGATGTGAGCAACTGTGCTCCCGTTTCCTCCGGATAATCAAGTCAATTGACTGCTCCCCATAACAGAGAATCTCATTGCAAAATTTGCAATGGATGATTAAATCCGCAAATTCTGGTCTGATATCCGGGTGTGGACTGCTTGCTGTTGGCGGTGGGGCAGTAGAAGTGCTGGGAACAGCAGGTGCAGAGTTGTCCCGCAGCCTTTCAGAGCAAGCTCTCGCATAATTACGAGGATGCAGATTTTTTACATGGCGCACCATGCTTGCTGTGATCCAAATGAATTCTGTTTGCTGGGGTCGCCTCTGGAGAGCGTAGTGTCACAGATTTTTCACAAGACTTTGGGGGCATTCACCGTTTTTTGTCCTTCTGGAAAGGCGAAAAATTTCCAAATGACAGCCTGTTTCTTTTTTCCTGAGGCTGCTCTGCAACAAATTCCTCCTCTGATGAGTGCTCTGAAGAGGATTCCACAAGTTGAGCCATATTGAAGTTGGTTTCTAAAATGACTAGAGCTCCACAGAAGAGATGGTTCTCCTCAGAAAGTCAAAGAAGAATGATTAAAATGGGTGGGGTCTTTCAACAGTTGGAATAGGAAGTATTATGAACCAATCAAATCTGTTCTTTTATAGTCACATGGCAACCAAGGGAGAATGCTCTTTCATGTCTATATCTAATATATCTAATGCAGAATAACAGAGATATATATATATATATATATATATATATATATATATATATATATATTGCTGCACGCTCGCTCGTATTCCAGAAAGCAGACGGCACTCAGAGCTTGATGTTTCTTTTAGTTTATTGACAGACCCCCGTCACCCCAACCAAAAGACAAAAAAAAAATATATATATATATATATATACATATATGTTCTTTGTTTATTTTTTCTCCATCCTGACAGTGTCAAACAAATCAGGAACCGACTCCGTGAAACTTTATGGCACAGATGGCTTTTTATTCCATATAACAAAGGTCAGACGCGTTTCGGCGGTACAACCGCCTTGTTCAATGCATTCAGAGCTCTTGTCATGGTTGATGTCACTGACCATGTCATGAGTGATGTAATATGTGACGTCATCAGCAGTGCATTGCAGGCGCGCAAGTTATAGTGAGTCCAACTAACTATAACGTCGGAATTTCAATGGTTTTATGTCAGTAAAATTTCCAGCTAACTATAACTGGTGTAAAACCTATAGTTTTTTCAGTGAATATATATATATATGTATATATATATGTATATATATATATATATATATATATATATATATATATATATATATATATATATATATATATATATATATATAAGGCCTTATATATTCGTGAAGATTCGTGAAGCGTGGGCCGAGAAAAAAGGGGGGTCCCAAAACGTGTTTTCCCCATGCAATTTTCCATAG
Source organism: Lissotriton vulgaris (assembly GCF_964263255.1). Taxonomy (NCBI): domain Eukaryota; kingdom Metazoa; phylum Chordata; class Amphibia; order Caudata; family Salamandridae; genus Lissotriton; species Lissotriton vulgaris. The sequence goes on from NC_141687.1 coordinate 1,712,628,311, forward strand.
GACATCTGGACAAGGCTACAGCTCGAACCGATGAACGGAATTACACCAAACTTGGCAAAATGATAGAGACTGGTACACAGTAGAGCCTTTTGTTTAAATGGTGTAAATCGCTCCAGTAGTTGTTGAGAAAATCGGATTTAAAAAAAATATATGTATATAGGCATTGCACCGTGCGTGCACTGTAAGCTTACTGTACTCTGTACCTTCCCGTGTACGAGCTGCATGCTGATTGGCTGCCACTGTCTGTCAACACTCCAAAATAGAAATTGTTGGCAGCCATCTGGTGCCTCGGTAGGCTGAGGCACAGGAAAGCAGAAAAACAAACGTGTAGAACTCAAAAAGGGGGCAGGGTAGAAGTACCCTGACCCCCTAGGCCTGCTCAGGGGGTCCCACAAGGACCCCCCCAGGCCCAAAAAAATATATATTTTTTTTAAATCGCGGGGGTGCGCGCACTGTACGCGTACGGTGCGTGCAAAAAATATATATATTTTGCACGTAGGCTGGTGGGTGGAGCAGGTTCTTGCCGTTGATCTCCACCAATGGATGAAAAACAATGTCAAATGCTACTTAAGATACATAGACAACATCTTTATAGCATGGAAAGGGACTAAGGAGGATGCTCTATCCTTTGTCAGACATATGAATGATAATTCCCTCAATCTGATTTTAGACAAATCTGCTCCAGAACTTAAAGCCAAAATTCCTTGGCTTCAACCTTCCAAAGGCTTCTTCAAGTGTTCTAGCTGTCGTGCCTGTAAATTTATCATCAACACCACCCATTATTCCACCCCTTTTTGTGCTGTCCCTAGACCCATTAATGGCAATTACAATTGCAAAACGGATCATGCCGTTTATGTCCTGACATGCACCTGTGGCCTAAAGTACAAAGGCAGTACCAAACTTCAGGTGCATGTCAGGATATTACAACATCTTTGGGCAATTTTACATAATGATCCGGCTTATCCGGTTGTCCGCCACTTCAGGAGAGTTCATAATAATGACCTGTCTTGCTTAAAATACTTTGTAGTGGGGGTTATACTGCCATTAAAAAGAGGAGGTGACCGAGAAACTGTATTAAAACAGCTTGAAACTAGAATGATACTTGAATTTGATAGCGTTGGCCTAATGGACTAAATAATTTAGATGAATTGCATAACTTTTTGTAAAGTCTGGATATATTGTACCTATAGTCCTCTGTACCCTATTATATATACTCCCTGTCAGTTAGGTTCCCTATTGAAGGTCGAGTGGGTAGGGGATCATGATATGTTTTATGGCCAATCTAATCATTACGTGACTATTCTGTTATTTTGCAATTAACCTGTGTATTTCTCTATTTATTCTAACATTTATTGTGATGACTATGTTATTCCTTGATGTGTATATTCGCAGTATTATATTTCTATATAGTATGTATAAGGCGCTGACCGGAACTTGCTGCGTCCAAAGCGCCTACATTGTCTCCTTTGTGCGCCCTGAACTACAACTCCCAGAATGCCTGATGGGGGAGGAGCAACTTCTATATTGCCCAGTCAGGTCTGGGAAGAGGTGCGCGTAATCTGTTGTTTCACATTTGTTTTCCGTGCTTCGAGTCTCACGCTGGCTGTGTGGAGACTCTCTCCCTGGTCTACAGTTCTTGATCCTGCTGTGAGGTTTGCTTCGTCGGATCTCCACATTGCGCTGAAGGAGCGTTCTGCTCACTGCCGCCTCCTGTGTTCTTTTCCTACGGACGCTGAAGTAAGCGCCTGTTTCGTTCGGAAGCTCCCCGTCAGGAAGTAAGGTGGAGCTGGAATATTCTGAAGTGAGGTATTGTTTCGCGCTGAAGGAAGCGCTGCTCCTCTCTGTCTTTCTGTCGGGATTGTTAAAGGAGGCCTCCTGTTTGGTGAGAACACCGGATGGGAGTTTGTTATGTTTGTAGCGCTGTGGAAGCGCTTTTCCCCAAGGGAGCCAAACCGATGCCTACAGCGAGCCTAGCAATTGTCCTTTGAATTAATCGGAACAAGTAGGTGGTTAACTGTGTCCGAGGCTAGGTTTTCTTCTTTCCTTACTGCTGCGCTGAAGGAAGCGTGGTTGGATTGTACAGTCCTGTGGAATTCTGTTCTTTCACTTAATGGACCCTGAATTTATTATTTTTAAGATCTCATACCTTTGCTCCGAAAGGGCAGAGCGTTTATGTTATGGGCTCGTCCAAATCTTTTGCTGATTGAGAAGAAAGCCCTAATTCTGGGAGCAGTGTTTATGTTGAACTCTGATAATTGGAAGTTGGTATGTATGTTTGACTACTGCAGTTTGCGCGTATGCGGTAGTAATGGAATCTATGTTTTACCATTGTGGTTTCTTGTTGTAGATATCTAAGTTGAAACTGAAGACCCTGCCTGTTAGACGTTCACTACAGGAAATCACTGCCAGTGGAAAGGTATTAGCAAGTCCTAGCGAGAATAAATGAGAGTAGTAAACTTTGCTTGTCTATGTATTAAAACTGTATTTTATATTGCAGGTTCTCCCGCTTCCCACTGGTCCCGGCCTTCTTCACTATTTCCCTCGCCTGACTACCTCACTACTCTGAGTTGCTTCTTTCCAGAGTTGGGGAAGTCTAGAGGTGGACCCCTTTTGGCATCACACAGAAACCCGAGGAGTGGCTAGACACTGACAGTATGTATATATATTTATATATATATTTTTTTTTCGAGAATTCTTTATGATACTGAAATGATATCTTGTGTGTATCAAATGTTTGGTGTGTAAATATATTAATTAGATATATATTTATAGATATTTTTAGGTTGTGGGTTTTAACTTTTTGATACCTATTGATACTTTTGTAGACACTTTTTGATACTGATTGTTTTTGAGAGATATATGAAATCATAGATATTATATATTATATAGCGATTATGTCTCAGGGATTTGATAAGCTCCTAATATAAATATGATGTTGTCTCTTGATCTCGTTAGTACTGCACTTTTCTTGCTGCTTACTTTGCTTATATATCTGCACAACGTTATTGCACTTTTTTCCACTTTATTGCTGCTTGCTTGTGTTTTTGCACATGAAGATTATAACTGTTGACTAATTCCTGACATGTAAGATATATATATATAAGACCCTCCTAGTTTTAGAGTCTTAAGGTACAGCTATAAAATTGTATTTATACAGTTATTATTCATCAAACCTGACTTACATATGTAATAATAGTTAGATGTTGTTTTGACATTCATTTAAAAAATGTATGTCATAATGTTTTGTCAATTTTGTTTCATATGTTGCTATATTGGGATTTATCCTGTTATATGTTATAGCTCAATTGGTGCCAAATTTCTTGCTGCTTAAACTACAAGCAATAGTATTTCTTCACTTTTTATTTCACATCACATGATTTGTGATGTCACTAGAAGTGGGTGTCAACATAATTAAGCAAATATAAAATAGCATTTCATTTGTGGCAATGTTACAGCGTGAACAAGGGTGTGTAGCCTGAAACGCGTAGCTGTTCTCTGTGGTGTTGCTGTAATAAACTACCTTTTGCTGATTCCTGTGGTCCGTCTCCCTCGTTTGCCGGCGTGCGCTGTGTTCGTAGCGCTGTGAGATCTGAGGAGGAGCCTGTATTATCTATATATATATATATATATATATATATATATATATATATATATATATATATATATATATATATATATATATATATATATATATATATATATATATATATATATATATATATATATATATATATATATATATATATATATATATATATATATATATATATATATATATATATATATATATACCTACTAGAATATGCTGATATGCTGGTATTATATATATATATATATATATATATACCTACAAGAATATGCTGGTATATTGTCTGTGTGTCTGAATTTGGGCTCTGATTTATGCACATTACAACGCATCTTCAACTGTAGGGTAAAAAGGATTACAAATAATGCAAAAAAAGCTTCTTCCCGTAATTGAGGCAACAAGTCTTTCAGTTAGACATATTGGAACGAGCACTGCATATAGTCACTGTCTGGAAGAACACATTGTGTTAAAGTCTTGACAGTCTTGCTTATTGTAAACACCACCAAACCATATCTTGACTACATAAGCAAAGGAAGAATCAGTTATGCACACACAATTATTTCTAACCAAACCTCCACTCCATTTGATGATAAAGCATAGCTACATGTTCATTATGACATGAAAGTTCACCTCACTGGTTTTCATTTACAATACAAAAACTCTTCCCACATAAGCAGTACTAAAATCCCAAACCTTATGAATTTATTACAACAAATGGAGTAGCAGTAACAAGTTAAAATCCAAAATGCAAAGGATTGTGTTGCATTCGAATGCATGCACCAACAGCATGCAATTATCCCAATAACATAATGGACACCTACATCAAGCTGATCACAAACAAACAAAACCTCAATCCAGCACCAGTTACCAACTAGCAACAAATTTGCAAGAGGTAATTCCTGGAAAACTCATCAACCCTAGAAGTCATGAACAAAAACCTATCCCTCTACCACCAAACAACTTTCTGGATTTAGCTGAAAGACCAGTGTTGACAAAAATGGATGGACTCCTTTATGATTACTAAACTCATCCACTGTGTTTGATTCAGTGCATCACCCCACATGGGTTCTAAGGGTAGACGTTCTTGGTATTTAAGGAACCTTCAAAGAAAGGATTTTCTCTTACCCTTCAAAAAATGAAGCATAATCTCATTCCCACCATACTTTTAAACTCCTTTCTGCAATTAATAGGGAGCCCTCAATATTTCATAATCTCTCCACACCTCAGCCAACTAGTTCAATCAGACCTGTCACATTCATGCAGAAGACATCCACCGCACCCTGAAGCTCAAACACCTGATCTATTCTCTATCCTAGACCACTGACTCCAAGTCATTGACAAATAAATCTAATTAAACACCTGAAATTTTACTTAGCAAAAACTGTGGAAATTGGAAAAGTGTCACCCTACAACCATCTGGCCTCTGGAACCAGAACACTTCGAATGGCATACAAAAACCTGGGAGTTCATGGGCACTGACCTTTCCCCAGTGCCCCAAGTGAAGAAAGTTACAGAAAGTGCCTTTTCATCATGCCAACCCTCTGCCTTGTTGTTTTCTCCAAAATTTCACACAGGAAGTCTGGACCACCATCATCTTGATACTGTTCCACCTGAGCTAGGCAAATTCATTGTCCGTCCACCCATTAAGAAAATGTGCATTCTTGGCATATCCTTGCCTCTTCAGAAAGCCAATCCCAATTAATTTACTGACAGGATTAACACATATTTACCATCTCCTGGCAATCAAAGAGGTACCAAAAAGCTGACTACAAAAAGATGTCCCCCTTATTGTAAACACCACCAAACCATATCTTGACTACATAAGCAAAGGAAAAATCAGTTATGCACACACAATTATTTCTAACCAAACCTCCACTCCATTTGATGATAAAGCATAGCTACATGTTCATTATGACATGAAAGTTCACCTCACTGGTTTTCATTTACAATACAAAAACTCTTCCAACATAAGCACTACTAAAATCCCAAACCTTATGAATTTAGTACAACAAATGGAGTAGCAGTAACAAGTTAAAATCCAAGTTAGGCTGACTCACTCTATCATCATTCTGAGGTCAGTAAGCTTAGTATTTGTAATACCTTCTACTTACAGTGTTTAGAAACAGTGCTATGTAGAAACAGGTTTCTAATATTTATTGGTGACAGAAAATGTATGTTTAACACAGGGTTAAGAAATGAAGTTACACATCACTCCCCCTTTCATGTGGGTCAAAATATTTCCCCTCTTTAACCTGGTCCTATGGATCCCCCACCATTTTACGTATCTGGCACCTGATCTATATGCAAAAGCACTGAATGTGTATGCTGCTGCGGCCAATGAGGTGGTCTCCATGAGGAGCATTTCTAAGAACTATTCAATATACAAATCTCATCAAAAAAGAATTTTTAAGTGCAAACTTAATAACTGTGGAACATGTTTATGGAGAAGGCAGAAACTGTAATGCAGAATCCTCTTTAGTCACCCATCAAATGACTATTCATTAAAGCGTGCAAGTTACATCGGGTCCCTATATCATACTTAAACAACTTTCTTATTTTGGGTAAATACTGAAGTCTTATAAGATACTAGAGTGCCACCTCCTCTAACTCTGTTTGATACTAATAGTTTATTGAACAGGACAGCCCAACTAACTTATGGTGTTCAATGGAAAATGAAAAAATGGTCATATCGGTAATGATGAGCATTATCCTCTTCCAGGGACCTGAGAATCAACTGGGGTGGGGGCCATTCTGGGTTGCAATTGGGGCACTGATGCTTGTACACTGACTCACAACCTTAATAAAAATCATTCAGCTGTATCCAGACATGCAATGGCACAGGGCTGTAGAGATGGCATTAACCTTGGCAGGTATATCCCAAAGTATCCTTGGACTAGGGCAGGGGTTTGTTTCCATGGTTGCTGAAAAGTTGTACATACCAGTACTGGACCTCTCCGGGGCCTTCGATACGGTGCCCCACAATAGATTATTGCAAAGACTCAAGGGGGCGGTATCGGAGGCATGGTACTGAGATGGTTCACCTCCGTCTTAAATAACCGTTCACAAACAATTTGGTCTCCGCCTTTTGCCGCCGCAATCAGTCTTTTAAATGTAGGGGTCCCACAGGGCTCAATCTAGAGCCCAACACTGTTCAACTTGTATATGGCCCCTGTCGCTCTCCTCGCTGAGAAATACTGTGCCAAAATAGTGTTCTATGCGGACAACACTCAATTGTTGTTCACATGCGAGAAGGGGGCAGAGATTAAGGGTAATCTGATTAACGTTTAAAACGATAGAGAGTTACCCTCTGGACCCACAGGAAAGGGTAGAGTATAATCAAGAAAATAGAAGATGTTCCCTGGGTTTTAATTCTTGTGTGAAAAGGTAATATTACCAAGCACCCCTATTCGTTCTCTCAATGCAACGTTCAATCTTTGCCCAATTCCACCTATTTAATATGTTTTTCTATAAGTAGAACCACTGAAACAAAAATAAAGTGGCAAGAGATGATTTATTAAAAATTACAATAAAAAATGTTTCCACTAGTTTCACATAAATCACAATATATAGAGAGAAATTTTCGCAAAGCACATTCTTTAATTTAATACAATGCCTAGTTATATTTGCTCAATATATCAATACACAGTATAAAAATTCATTTAAAAACAACACATATAATAAAATTAAAAACATGTAGTAGAGTTAAAAAACCCTTCAGAATGTCGACGCGTTTCGGTGGACATGGCACTTGGCCCCACCTTCTTCAGGACAAAACAACACAATATGAATCTGTTGGTAAAAAATTCAATGTCAGAAGATATCCTTTTAAGCAGTTTTATATTTTTACATTGCATTTCTATGTTCTTTATACATCCCTGCTGTTTTATTATTGTTCTGTGGTTACACTTTCTCACCCAGGAGTTTTAGTCCCCCCTCCCAGATTAATAGGCCTTTTTGTCTATGGGCACATTCAAACTGTATTCACATTTACACTCCATTCTTATATAAATGTTCACATTGCATACCTGTATGGGTATATCTTAATGGTATCCTTCAATTAATTCTGATACGCAGTCTTTCTTAAGAATCACGTTCTTGTGGCCAGTGTTTGTCAATTCACAACCTATAGATGAACATTAATTTCATTATCTATCTCTTATTGTTTTGACATGACATTATCTCACTTTGTTGTACATTGTGGCACATCAGTCTGTATTCATGTTACTGTATTACACACCTTAATTTCCAATTAATTGTTTCTACGTGGGTGTGCTTTCGGGAGTTTCTATTTCCTTCTCTTTTGTTATCCAATGAGCCAACTACCACTGTGGGGATAATGGTATATTTTTACTCGTTTTATTCTAACTCTCACTGTGTGCTAAATACACTGTTAAAGGTGGTTTACACTCACCTTAATTCTTGGGTTCAATTATAATAAGTATCGGTCCTTCCTTTTTCAAGACCCCCCAGTCTTTTGGGCTACGCATTAATCAATTCCTGCGTGAGTACTGGAGATTCGACATATAAAGAGGCAAGAAAATGAGCTGTTACTCTTTTCATTCCGCATCCCCCTAATTCATATATTTGCAATTATGTATTATGTCTCACCTTTTATCCTTATGTTGGCATATATAATAGAGATGGATATTTCAGTGATCTCCCATCGACTCTAGGGCCTATATGAAAGAGACATATTTTCTATCAGTTGTACGCCACTGAGCGTATTTCCATTTATATTTTCAACAACACATTATAATTATCAGTCCGGACTTATTGTTCTGTCCCTTGTTCTTATATTTCTCTATCTTTGTTATAATTCGCTCAAATCTCTTTTAAATACGAGCAATATGCGGACCTAAAAAATGTGTTTATTTTGGTCAGGACTCATTAATGCTAGTTTCACCTAGCGCATGCGCGGTAGAATTAATCAGAATTATTACACTCTATGGCGCCAAGTCATTAACCCTTTTGCTTAAACGTTATTGCATTCGTAAATATTATTTAGGCTTCAGTTGTTCACAGTCTAAGTCGTTTGTCTACTCGTTTCCAATTTTAAATATACTGGTTGGAGTTCATTCTTATTTACAATTAGGACGTAGTGGTGACTATTTTATTTACAAATTCAGTGCCATTGAAGTCACGCATACCTTTTCCTTAGTTTTACCCCCCTCTCTCTATCAGGGTGCTCATCCACTAAATCGGCGGACCCACATACCTGATGCTTCCTAGGTCTGTTGCTTCCACTGGTATCTCCTCCGTAAGATGCAAGATCATAGAGGGTCGGTCACGTTTCCTTACCCTATTTATACTTCCGGGTTGTCCCGGTCATGTGACAAGAGAGTTGTGGGCGCCATCTTACAGTGTAGTCTTGTCAGTTATATTTTCAATATTTGATGTTTCATCTCTTATTTCGTTATGACCTCTGAGGCTATGTTTCACAATCGTCCGAACAAACGTCTCAGGTTCTATTCCTCAGTGAGACGAATTTATTTAAATAATGATATTATTTTTTGACACAGTCAATCGATAAATGCACAGGGATCTTATTTATTTAAAGGTCTGCATTATTCATTATTATTCCTCATTCTATAAGGAGTGTATTCTGGACTTAGAGATTGTTTATTTATTTGAAGAGTCTTCTTCTGACCTCAAGAGTTATTTATTTATTTGGAAAATCTTATTCCTTCATGGTTATATGCTATAACATTCAACCCATGACTGTATCAATTACCCTATTCTATATATATCTTATGTGTGTTTTCCAGTAGTTTTGATGGATTCTCCTTATATTATTTTATTTATCTGTAAAGTCTTTCCCATTCTTCCCGGTTATTTAAACCTTCAGTATGGGTACTAAATTTACACATAAAGAATTGCTCTCTCATTTTTCTCTTCTTATCCAGATTTCCACCTCTTCTAGACATGATGGTTTTTTAATAAATCATCTCTTGCCACTTTATTTTTGTTTCAGTGGTTCTACTCATAGAAAAACATATTAAATAGGTGGAATTGGGCAAAGACTGAACGTTGCATTGAGAGAACGAATAGGGGTGCTTGGTAATATTACCTTTTCACACAAGAATTAAAACCCAGGGAACATCTTCTATTTTCTTGATTATACTCTACCCAGTTCCTGTGCATCCAGAGGGTAACTCTCTATCATTTTAAACTTGAATTGTACGGCTTGTAAGCCGGAGAGTGGGATTGAGTGGCTTTCCAACAAATGGACTCAATAAAAACTTCTGGCTTCACAGAAGACCAATTTTCAAAAATCATTGGCAACGCAAAAAATACAAGTGCATCTATTATCACAGACAGTAATTCTGAGGAATGGAATGCCTTTTGGAACTTAAAGAAAAAGGTAATTCGCACTGAATTACACTCCGAATTTCTCATAGAATACTGTACAAAGGGGATAATCCCGATCGGTTTGCAGGTTAAAAATGAACCGGGCCTCTTTGTAAAAAATGAAAAATTTATAGAGCATTGGACCCTGATCGCAAACCGATGTAGCAGGGACTGGATGCTGTTAATAATTGAAACAGCGCAGGAATATATCCTCATAGAAAAAAGAGATCTTGATAAAAATGGAAGCTGAAATAAAAAACTGTTACAGCAATGCACTAGAAGATGCGAAAAAGAAACTTAGTGAAATAACTGAGGACGTAGAAGGATACAGGGAATACCTGATTGGAAAAAAGACTAACAAACTGAGGAAAGACATAAATAGATACAGTGTGGAACTAGTATATCCATATACCAAAAAGGATTACTATGACACACTTGGTCAGGATACCCATCAAACCAAAAATTGGTACCCATATCGACCTAAGGGACAAAAGAAAAATGTAAGTTTCTCAGATACTTCATATGCAAGTACAGAATCCGAAGATGAAACGCACAATGACAATAGAAATAGGAAAGACTCTAATCAAAGCCAAAACAGAGATCAACGACCTTTTTTAGGCCAACACCAACAGAGAGGAAATTATGTACCGAGAGGGAGAGGACGTGGCAATTACCATCGACAAGCGCCACAACCGAGACCCCAATATATGAAAACCTGCAGTCAGAAGACATGGGATTGCTAACGAGTAAGAAAGCTCCTATTATAAACTTGTCAAAGAAAATATTGAACAAAGATGAAATAAAAGTACTTAGTCTTGGTTTGGGATATGCACCCATTTCCAAACCTAACTCTTACGAAATCCAAAAAGATGTTAAAAGTCTTTTCAGAAAAGTAAGGATAAAAAATTTTTTTGCAAACAAAGACCAAACACCAAACAGCAACCAATCAGGCCTAAAACCGCCATCTATATGGACCCCAGCTCGGTCCATGATGGGTAAAAACGTAGAACTTTTTGAAAAAGCCGTCGAAAAAGATATTGATGACTTATTAAAGAAAGAGATGAAAATATACAACAATAACCTATCTAGAGAATGTAGGGACGCCCTAACAGATTTGGAAACCTGTGAAACTGTAACAATAAAACCTGGCGACAAGGGAGGAAGTATTGTCCTTATGGACACGGATGATTACCGTGAAAAAATGCTTTCTCTCTTAACAGTAAAGGAACATTATAGACCCTCATCACAGACGGAATGGCAGAAATTACATAATAGTGTAAAAACAATTCTTGATTTTGCTAAAGAGGATGAGATCATCTGCCCAGATAAATACAGATTTTTATTAAATAGTCACCCAGTAATCCCCGCCATATACGGACTTCTCAAAGTCCACAAGAATATAAAAAATCCCCCTATGAGACCGATAGTCTCTAGCTTAAACTCTATCACTGAACCTCTGAGTATATATATATATAGACAAATTCTTAAGACCCATGGTGTCCAAACAGAGATCTTACATCAAAGACACGACAGAGATGATAAAAAAAGTAGAAGGTATTAAATTTGACAAACAGAAACAATTGTTAGTATCGCTTGATATCGAAGCGTTATATACCAATATACCCCAATCATCTACAGTGGAGACTATTAGGGAATTACTGAGAGATGAAAATGGAGACTTATCAGAACACTCCAACTTCATTGTTGACTTAACAAACATAATATTGAAAAACAACATTTTTTTATTCGAGGAAGACCTTTATTGCCAGATCAAGGGCACCAGCATGGGGGCTACCTGTGCGCCGAGCCTGGCCTGCCTCTATGTTGGTGCTTTTGAAGATAAACATATCTATAACCAGGCAGCCCCGTTCTATGAAAGCGTGACCAATTGGTCACGCTTCATAGATGATATATTCTTTATCTGGGACGGTGAGAGTAGTGAACTCATGGAGTTCATTGAATGGTTAAATTGTGGAGATCCTAATTTAAAGTTCACACATACCATGAGCCAGGAAGAATGTGCTTTCCTGGATATAACAATAAAGGTAAGAGGAGATGAATTAATGGTGGATCTTTATGTGAAACCAACTGACCGAAATACAATGCTCCATTATAACAGTGACCACCCTCGTTGTCAGAAAGACAATATACCTTTCGGACAGTTTCTGCGTTTGCGCAGAAACTGCACTGACAAGAGAGACTTTGAAACCCACGCAGATAATCTGAAAAGTAAACTAAGAGATAGGGGATACCCTAAAAATATAATAAAAAAAGCATACAAAAGAGCAAAATTTTATAATCGGGACCTACTGTTTGAGGAGAACCATAGAAATAAAGATAAGATGGAAAAGATAGTGTTTGTATCGAACTACACGATAATTAGTAATAAGATCAAGAATATTATAAACAGAAATTGGAGCTACCTCCAGGATAGCAACTCAATTAAAATAGAAAAACCTTTATTCTCATACAGGAGAAATAAAACAATCAGAAACCGGCTATTAAGAACATATAGAGACAAAGGCATGGTGCATCAGACAAGTATTTCCACTAATAAAAAACTAGTGGCCACATACCCATGCGGTACTTGTGGGAATTGTAAGTCCATAAGGTCAGGTGATAAAATTACCCTTAATGGAGGAACACACACAGTGAACAATATGTATAACTGCAAGACTAAAAATGTGATCTACTTAATCATGTGCCCTTGTGGCCTTGGTTATGTGGGAGAAACCATGAGAGAAGTTAAGATCAGACTAAATGAACATAGGTCTGCCATTAGGGCGAACAAAAGGAATGCCCCATTAACGGACCATTGGTCTGAACAGCAACACACAGTAGATGATTTAAGGTGGTGTGTGCTGGAAAAAACCACCATGTCTAGAAGAGGTGGAAATCTGGATAAGAAAAGAAAAATTAGAGAGCAATTCTTTATGTGTAAATTTAGTACCCATACTGAAGGTTTAAATAACCGGGAAGAATGGGAAAGACTTTACAGATAAATAAAATAATATAAGGAGAATCCATCAAAACTACTGGAAAACACACATAAGATATATATAGAATAGGGTAATTGATACAGTCATGGGATGAATGTTATAGCATATAACCATGAAGGAATAAGATTTTTCAAATAAATAAATAACTCTTGAGGTCAGAAGAAGACTCTTCAAATAAATAAACAATCTCTAAGTCCAGAATACACTCCTTATAGAATGAGAAATAATAATGAATAATGCAGACCTTTAAATAAATAACAGCCTGATTCATGTACATGCCGTTGTGCGTGTCCCTATTAGCGAATAATAGCGACTCGCAATTGAGGAAACGCAAAACGGCATTCATGTACTTTTCGGGGAAAAAATAGCGACTCGCACGCGGGCGCTAAAGCCGTTAGCGACCTACAAAAAACGCAGAATAATCGCAATTTCCGGCCACCAGCGATCGGGATTGCGACACGCAATCCCGTGCGATCGGGATTGCGAGTCGCATTCTCGCGGGATCCGGAAATACGGGAAGACGCATTCCGAGCACCGTGATGACATCACAACCAGGAAGCAGCCAAATCCCACCCCCAAACACCACAGTGACGCTACCATACGAGTGAAGACGACGGAAAGCTGACGCTAAACCTCCGTAAGCGACTCTCGACCCGGGGCAAATAGCGACCGCCATGTCCGACGAACCTGAACCTCAGCCTGGCCCCAGCAACAGCGCTGGCCGCAAGCGCAAACTCAAGTTCTCCGAGCAGGAGCTGGAGAACCTGATAGAGGGGGTGGTGGCCAAACACGACCAGCTCTTTGGTGCCAACTCCAAGAGGGTCCCAGAACAGGAGAAGCGGAGGATCTGGGTGGGGATTGCCTCCAGCGTAAACTCTGTGGGCGTTGCGGACAGGTCGTTGGGGGAGCTTAAAAAGCGCTGGTACGACCTCCGAGGGCGTGCAAAGGAGAAGGTGGCGGCGCGCCTCGGTGAGACATCAGGCACTGGAGGTGGTGGACCGACTGTCCCACCCAACACCCCACTGGAGGACCAGGTAGAGGACACCTTGGAGAGGGAGGTGTGTGTTGGCGTGACCACTCTGGACTCCTCCCGCCCCACACAAGACACCCAAGGTAAGTGGCATGCGACTGCGACCCTGTCCCCTATGACCGTCCCTGACCAAATAGGCTCACTCATTGGCCCTTAATCATGCCTATGTTGTGCATCAGGAAATGCCCTGAGGCATTGTGGGAGACGTAGTATGTCCACAATGTAGTAGTACCACAATGCGGCCAGAAAGGTTCCTAAGTGCGCACATCCACAGCCATCCAGGGAATGTCACCCAGCATGCATGTAACATCTGCACGTCTGACAGTCACATGCACCTAATGAGTATCCACTTACCCTCACAGGTGCGGATGACAGCAGTGACAGCGAGAGGCTGGTGATCAACGAGGAGGCCCAGGAGGAGGAATCCCTACCCGCTACTCAGCCACCAGCCCCTGCCGCAGCGCCAACAGCAGCAGCCAGGCCCCCCACCTTACCTGCTGCCAAATCTGCAGGCCCACCGGCTGCCAAGGCCAGGCCCCCCACCTTACCAGCTGCAAAATCTGCTGGACCACCGGCTGCCAGGGCCAGGCCCCCCACCAATGTGCCACCAGTGCCTGCCGCACCTGCTACACCAGCTGCAACAACACCTGCAGCTGGTCCTACACGATCTGGGCCAGCCACATCCGCCACACAGCGGCGGCACAGCAGGAGGGGCAATGGGCATCGCTATGCCTGCATGAGCGTGGAGCGGCGAATGCTCCGTCTACACCACCGCCAGTCGCAGCAGCAAGGAGCCATCCACCTCCAGCTGCAGAAGATCGGCCGCAATGTGGCGGGAGTCGGCGAGCGGGTGGACCGCATGACGGCGGCCATGGACCGCATGACGGCGGCAATGGAGGCCAATACTGCAGCGCTGGGGAAGCAGCGCAGTGTTGCACGCAGGCGCCACCACCAGCTGGTGAGCCAGCTGTCGACCTATAGTCGATCAAATTATGTGGCAGCAAATGCCACCACCCAGCTGTCGCGACGCTCAATGACCCAGCAGCACCAACTGGTCCAGTGCTGCGAGGAGATAACCCGGGTGCTGGAGCACTTGACCACCGCCGTGATCCCACTGCTTGCACCTGTCCTACCGGCCATCGTAAGGGGAGATGATGCGAGTGAGGCTGCCTCCAGCGTGAGCAGCAACTCTGCCACGCAGGCCCCCCCACCTAGGCGCAGCACCAGGGCTACGCCTGGTCCAGCTGCCCAGGATGAGGAAGAGCCTCACAGGCGCCTGGGAAATGTGCGCCGCAAGCACCAATGACATTGTGTCAGGGACACAGGCGCAGGCTGATGCTAAGCCTGCCATGAACCTTTCAAAGCAGTATGCTGGAATACTGGATTTTGTAAATAGTTGGTACCATGAGCCTTTTTTCTTGTGATTGAAACAAATACATTTATTTTGCAGCAGACATTCGCCTTGTGTAATCATTACATTCTGCATGCTATTGTGATATGTGGGGTGGGGGAAGGGGGTGGGCTAGAAACTGTTCACTGTGATGTGGTTGCGACGTCTGTGGCCTTCAGCTGGGTTCTCCCCGCGTGCATGGTGCGCATGTGCTGGTGGCCGGTCGTCCCCCTCAGATTCACTGCCTGAGATGTCAACTGGTATCCGGCGCTTGGTTGCGATGTTATGGAGCATTGCACAGACAGCCACAATGCGGCAGCACACTGCAGGACTGTAATACATGGCCCCACCTGTCTTGTGCAGTATACGGAACCTGCTCTTGAGCAGGCCAAATGTCCTTTCAATACAGTTCCTTGTCCGGATGTGCGCAACATTGTATCGCCGTTGCTGAGGTGTGGCAGGGTTGAGGTAAGGGGTCAGGAGGTATTCCCGTAGGGCGTAGCCACTGTCACCTGAATGAGAGGAGCAGATGTTGATTGCCTGTGCAGCGCAGTTACTTCATAGCAATGTGACATTGTCGACAAAGTGTACTTA
Organism: Lissotriton vulgaris; assembly: GCF_964263255.1. Lineage (NCBI taxonomy): Eukaryota > Metazoa > Chordata > Amphibia > Caudata > Salamandridae > Lissotriton > Lissotriton vulgaris. Next base: position 1,712,644,258 of record NC_141687.1, read on the forward strand.
CCAAGTAGGTGTCCTTCCCCAAACTCTCCCCTGATCAGTCGTGTGTGGAGTCCGCTGTGCCTGAAGATAAAGGAGTCATGGGTACTCCCTGGGTACTGGGCCACAATGTCAGTGATGATGGTCTTGGCATTGCAGACCATCTGTATGTTGAGGGAGTGGTAGCACTTCCTGTTGCGGTACATATACTCCGTGCCAGCTGGTGGGCAGATGGCGACGTGGGTACAGTCTATGCAGCCGAGGACATGGGGAAAATGGGCAACATTATAAAATTGTAGTTTAGTGAGGTCCAATCCCTGTTGGCTCGTGGGGAATGTGATGTGCCGGTGGAGCTGGCTGAGCATGGCGTCAACAAAAGTGTGGAGGCAGCGTGACATGGTGGGCTGGGATATCCCCCCAGCAGCGGCTGCTATGCCCTGGAAACTGCCGGAGGCCAGGAGGTGCAGGCTGCACAATACCTGCACATGTGTGGGCACAGAATTGTTTCGCCTTGTTGGGTGCTGCATGATGGGGTCGAGTTCTTGTATCAGCCAGGTGATCATTTCCCCATTCAGCCTGTATTTTGCATAAATCTGTTCTCTGGTTTGGCCCAGCAAGGTGACCCGCTGCCGGTAAATCCTTGCCTGCCTCATGCGTCTCCTCCGTGCTGCTCGCTGTAGCCTTCGCCGCCTCACCACCATGTACATCCCAGGCATTGTGGAACGCCTAATGCTGCTGCTGAATGTCCTTATGTGTGATTGGTCAGGCCTGGACCTGTTGGTGATTGGCTAACAGTTTTTCAAATTTGGCTTCATCATGGCTTTTATGGTTACCACCTGCTTTGAGTTGTCCTTAAATTGCGCCGCGCAAACGTGCGATTTTGCGCTTTTTCGCAAATGTATTTCTTTCATGAATGCCGATTGCGATAATATTGCGTTTCGCTAATCATTTCGCAGATTCCGTGGTTGGTCGCTATTTCCGTGTCGCTAATGCTCGCCTTCCCGGAGTCTGCGACTATTACTGCGTAATCGCTATTCCAATCGCTATTATTTTTTAGCGATTTCGCTATTTCGTACTGGAATGCCGATTCCGTGTTTTGCAACCGCAATTGCGTTTTCGCAGCCATTGCGGGCGCTATTTCGCTCCATGAATCGGGCGGTAAGATCCCTGTGCATTCATCGATTGACTGTGTCAAAAAATAATATCATTATTTAAATAAATTCGTCTCACTGAGGAATAGAACCTGAGACGTTTGTTCGGACGAGTGTGAAACATAGCCTCAGAGGTCATAAGGAAATAAGAGATGAAACATCAAGTATTGAAAATATAACTGACAAGACTACGCTGTAAGATGGCGCCCACAACTCTCTTTTCACATGACCGGGACAACCCGGAACTATAAATAGGGTAAGGAAACGTGACTGGCCCTCTATGATCTTGCATCTTACGGAGGAGATACCGGTGGAAGCAACAGACCTAGGAAGCATCAGGTATGTGGGTCCGCCGATTTAGTGGATGAGCACCGTGATAGAGAGAGGGGGGTAAAACTAAGGAAAGGGTATGAGTGACTTCAATGGCACTGAATTTGTAAATAAAATAGTCACCACTACGTCCTAATTGTAAATAAGAATGAACTCCAACCAGTATATTTAAAATTGGAAACAAGTAGACAAACGACTTAGACTGTGAACAACTGAAGCCTAAATAATATTTACGAATGCAATAACGGTTAAGCAAAAGGGTTAATGACTTGGCGCCATAGAGTGTAATAATTCTGATTAATTCTACCGCGCATGCGCTAGGTGAAACTAGCATTAATGAGTCCTGACCAAAATAAACACATGTTTTAGGTCCGCATATTGCTCGTATTTAAAAGAGATTTGAGCGAATTATAACAAAGATAGAGAAATATAAGAACAAGGGACAGAACAATAAGTCCGGACTGATAATTATAATGTGTTGTTGAAAATATAAATGGAAATACGCTCAGTGGCGTACAACTGATAGAAAATATGTCTCTTTCATATAGGCCCTAGAGTCGATGGGAGATCACTGAAATATCCATCTCTATTATATATGCCAACATAAGGATAAAAGGTGAGACATAATACATAGTTGCAAATATATGAATTAGGGGGATGCGGAATGAAAAGAGTAACAGCTCATTTTCTTGCCTCTTTATATGTCGAATCTCCAGTACTCACGCAGGAATTGATTAATGCGTAGCCCAAAAGACTGGGGGGTCTTGAAAAAGGAAGGACCGATACTTATTATAATTGAACCCAAGAATTAAGGTGAGTGTAAACCACCTTTAACAGTGTATTTAGCACACAGTGAGAGTTAGAATAAAACGAGTAAAAATATACCATTATCCCCACAGTGGTAGTTGGCTCATTGGATAACAAAAGAGAAGGAAATAGAAACTCCCGAAAGCACACCGACGTAGAAACAATTAATTGGAAATTAAGGTGTGTAATACAGTAACATGAATACAGACTGATGTGCCGCAATGTACAACAAAGTGAGATAATGTCATGTCAAAACAATAAGAGATAGATAATGAAATTAATGTTCATCTATAGGTTGGGAATTGACAAACACTGACCACAAGAACGTGATTCTTAAGAAAGACTGCGTATCAAAATTAATTGGAGGATACCATTAAGATATACCCATACAGGTATGCAATGTGAACATTTATATAAGAAAGGATGGTAAATGTGAATACAGTTTGAATGTGCCCATAGACAAAGAGGCCTATTAATCTGGGAGGGGGGACTAAAATTCCTGGGTGAGAAAGTGTAACCACAGAACAATAATAAAACAGCAGGGATGTATAAAGAACATAGAAATGCAATGTAAAAATATAAAACTGCTTAAAAGGATATCTTCTGACATTGAATTTTCTACCAACAGATTCATATTGTGTTGTTTTGGCCTGAAGAAGGTGGGGCCAAGTGCCATGTCCACCGAAACGCGTCGACATTCTGAAGGGTTTTTTAACTCTTCTACATGTTTTTAACTTTATTATATGTGTTGTTTTTAAATGAATTTTTATACTGTGTATTGATATATTGAGCAAATAGCACTAGGCATTGTATTAAATTAAAGAATGTGCTTTGCGAAAATTTCTCTCTATATATTGTGATTTATGTGAAACTAGTGGAAAAAATTTTTATTGTAATTTTTAATAAATCATCTCTTGCCACTTTATTTTTGTTTCAGTGGTTCTTCTTATAGAAAAACATATTAAATAGGTAGAATTGGGCAAAGATTGAACGTTGCATTAAGAGAACGAATAGGGGTGCTTGGTAATATTACCTTTTCACACAAGAATTAAAACCCAGGGAACATCTTCTATTTTCTTGATTGTAATCTGATTAACACCTGCCTCCTTGAGGTATTCTTCTGGCTTAGACTTAACCAACTGAAGTGTAACTCTGAAAAGTCAGAGGTTATCTTCTTCGGCTCTCATCCATGTGAAGCATGGCACACTTGGTGGCCACAGGACATGTCTCCCCCCTCATCCTCAGTCACCATTGTGAAAAATTTGGGGGTAAAATTGGACGCAGCTCTCTCCATCAAGGCTCAAGTCCAATCAGTGGCAGGGACTTGCTTTGGGGTGTTGAGGATGTTGAGGAATTTTCTCCCCCTGCTATCTCTTTCCTACAGGAAAACAGTGGTTCAGGCCCTGGTGGTTACAAGATTGGATTATATAAACTCTCTTTACTTGGGCCTCCCTAAATACTTACCAGGCTGATTGTAGGTGATCCAGAAAGTGGCGGCTAGGGCCATCTTTTTGACAGAACCCAGGACTCACACGACGCATCTGTTGTCCTCCCTGCATTGGCTTCCAGTGCGGAAAAGAATTCATTTTAAGGCGTTAGTCCTGGTCTTTAAAGCTTTTCATAAGTTTGGAGCCCCCTACCTCAGGGAAAGATTTCAACCTTATATACCTCAACGCACCCTGAGGTCCTCTGCTCAGCTTCTGACCTCTACTCCGAAGGTCCTGCTCTCCCGGGTAGGGGGAAGATCCTTTCAAGTGGGTGGCCTCCCTTCTTTGGAATAGCCTACCGCTCTCTATTAGTCAGGCACCTGACTTCCTCACCTTCAGGAGGAAACTAAAAACATGGCTTTTCCAGAATTAGGATCTGAATGTCTTTCTGCTGTAGGGGATGCTCTGTTTGCCGTTATGTGGTCTTTTACTCCTAGCGCTGGGACACTCTTAGGAGTAGCCATGCGCTTTATAAATACCATATAACATAAAATACGTTTTTACAAACACTTCAGCTCAGTCAGGTCTTCCTCAAAATATTGTCTGTAAAGGTACAGATTGGTTGGTTTTCATCTCCTTGCAGCTGACGAAAGTGGAGGATGCTACTGTTCATAGACTAATTTTGTGATACTCCAAATTTAAGCCCAAGTATTAAGGTACCACTGTCCAGCAGTTTTAACTTCTGCCGCACACTAGCAAGGCGGCAACATGCCCTGCAGATTGTGAAGGAAACACACTGTGGATTACCTTATAAAATTATGGGAAAAAGCCTTGGTTTGTTCCAATGAAGATGGGATAGACCCGCAATGTACACTGCATGGTGACTGAAAAGGAGGAACTTTTGGTTACCTGGTGTTGAGATGGGATCCTGCCGTAGGATACTCTAAAAAATGAATAGCGAGAACTGAATGTTAATCCACATGGTGATACAATAGAACGTTGGGTACCTAGTGTGGTGATAGGCAACAACTGCTGGGTATTCCATATGGTGCTAGGATATGGCAGTCCCTGTGAGGCTTCTTATCTTTATTTAACTGAGCTTTAAGCTTGCTTAAAAGATGCAACAGAGCCTTGAGGATCTGGATCTGGAAATAAGAAAATGTCTTGGACAAAGATTTTGAGCATTTTGTACTGAGATAAGATATAGGCTTTAGTTACTCTGTCTTAAAACACTATTGAGAAATGGGCTACTCTGTTGTGTAAGGAAAGTTCCTTGGTTTATTCTGCACTGATAATGGACTTTAAGTTCTTTGTACGGAGGTACAATTGAGGCTCGTAGTACTCTGCATTGTGATTGAGCTTGGGTGTACTCTATATTGTCATAGATAGAATCTTCAGATACTCAGCATTAAGATACAATGGTTCCTCCATGTATTTCGTCTTGGGAAACCATTTCAAAATCCTTAGTTTCAGTTCACTTGACTGTTATGACCGGCATAGATGGTGGCACTCAAAAATATGTGAACCAACATAGAAGGCTTTTGGAATGTGACAAAATATAAACAGGTAAATATGCGGAAACTGCCAAAGTCTTTTGATTTGCTAGACTTCCACAGACCACTGTATGACTGAGCTCTGTTGAAACGCATTGCTTTGGTAGATCTTTGAATGGATTTATCTACTGGTTACTGGAAATGGTCAGCTAAATTCAACTCATGACCAGCATTTCAAATTCCGGAAACATACTTCAATACGTTCAAAGAACAAATTATGATTCAAAGTTTGAAAAGTTCAAAGTTTGAAACTAGCATTTTAACAAAAGAATTTAAGAAAACTATGGAATGGTGGTTTTAGTTGAAGGCATGCAGTTCAGTTTTTAACCCCTTCGCTGCTAGGCCTTCTCCCCCCCCTCCCCCCCCCCCCGTGGTAAGCCTTTTTTGGCTATTTGGGGTAGTTCACGCTTAGGCCCCTGTAACCTTTTGACCACATAGGGTATCCACGCCAAATTTGCGTCCTTTTTTTCCAACATCATGGGGATTCTAAAGGTACCCAGGGTTTGATGATTCCCCTGGAAGGTACCCAGAAATTAGCCAAAATACAGCAAATTTTTGTTTTAGGGGGAAAAATGCGAAAAAGGGCTACAGATGAAAGCATCTGTTTTTTCCCCTGCAAATGGTATCAAAAAAGGGGTTATGGTGGTGAAATCACCATCTTCCCAGCTTTCAGGGACAAGCAGACTTTGTCAGAAAACCTCAAATGTGTTCACAGATTTGGCATTTTTCTGGGACATTGCCTATTTTTGCTATTTTTTGTGCTTTCAACCTCTTTTCAGTTAATGGGAGAAATGGCCTCCCCGGGGGTGCAGATTGGGGGCTAATGCCCCCATCTGCCCCCCGGGAGGGCAGAAAGCCTACTAGAAGCCAGGGATTTTTTTGAGCAAATTTTAATTAACATGCTAAAAACGGGCATGCCAATGCCCCCACCCTAATTAAAATTTGCCAAAAAGAAAAACCCTGGCATCTAGTGGGCGTTTTGCCCCCGCGGGGGCAGATTGGGGGCTACTGCCCCATCTGCCCCTCAGGGGGGCAGGAAGGCTGTATTTTTTGTGGGGGGGGGGGTGAGGGCATGGGCATGCCCGTTTTGGGAGCCCCATCCTAATTCAAATTTGGCCCAAAAAACACTGGCTTCTAGTGGGCTTTTTGCCCCCCCTGGCAGGGCAGATTAGGAGCTAATGCCCCCCTCTGCCCCCCAGGGGGGCAGAAAGTCCACTAGATGCCAGGGAGTTTTTTGGTCAAATTTTAATTAGGGTGGGGGCTCCCAAAACAGGCATGCCAATGCCCCCACTCTAATTAAAATTAAAATTTGCCCAAAAAATCCCTGGTGTCTACTGGGCTTATTGCCCCCAACCCCACAGGAGCAGATTTGGGGCTAATGCCCCATCTGTCCCTCGGGGTGCAGAAAACCTGTCATTTTTGCGGGGGTGTGGGCATGGGCAGCCCCCACCACAAATTATAATTTAAAAAAAATCCCTGCCATATAGTGGGCGTTTCCCCCCCCCCCCCCCGGGGGGGGGCAGAAAGGCTGTACCCACCCTAATAAATGATCACCCAAAAAAAATCACTGGCGTCTAGTAGGGGGGGCAAAAAGACAAAATCACACCAAATATTTTTTGGAGGAGCAAAAGCCCTTACACAAGGGTCCGCTCCCCCCTTCCTGGTGTCTAGTGGGTGGATCCTGCTTGGGGATCGCCCTCCTGGGGCAATCCCCAAGCAGGGATCCACTTGAGATTCTCCCCTTCCCAATGATACCTCTCCCGTCTTTCTACGTGCCCGGGCGGCTGAGATAGCCCCTTGAGCACATAGAAAGTGAAACTGAAATGGGAGGGGGCCTGGGGAGCTGGGAAAGCTCTTCCCCAGCTCCCGAGGCTTCGAAGGAGAGAAGGAAATTCCTCTGTTATCTTGGAGGAGAGAAGGAAATCCCTCTGTTGTCTGCAGCAGAGGGGTTTCCTGCCCCTGTCCTCGTGACGGCATGGTTCCGTCATGAGCACAGGGGCACCGATGCTCATTACAGAACCATTCCATCATGAGCATTGAAGGGATTAAATATTTTTTGTAAATGGTTAAGTCAGTTGATGTCTGTACTCTACCATACAGTATACTATTAATGCTCTTCTAGAATTGCTGTTGCACGTGGAGAACACTCCCATAATCTGTGATTTTCAGAATTTCCTTTGTATTAGATAATGCAGATGCTAATGAGACCACTGTCTTCCTTCGATCTTCCCATCAGTTCTAATACTAACTTTTGGGAAAATCAAATTATACAGTTATAAAACTCCCCTTAGAATCTACCCCACCTCCCAACCCCTCCCTCATTATGCTGCACCTCTACATGGTAGAAAACCAAGTGAAGAAATGAAAGGTAATGCAGCACCCGTCCAAAGTGTTTATTTGCCCTGCCTTTTATTCTAGTGATGAAACAAGAGGCACACTTGTAAGCCTAAGAACCTGAGCAAACAGGGGTAAGCAGAACAAGCATTGGCATAGCCAATCGGTCTCGCCTTTGGGACCTAATACAGATTTAGAAACTGCAACACATTATCCTGGGTGCTACAACATCTACTATTCTTTAATGTTGACATTTTGACACTAATTGGCATATTATAGTACTGCCTTCATAAGTACTTATTTAAACTGCTATTTTTGTACAACTGATAATCTGAAATCACATATCTGGCAATGTTTTCATACACGATAATGACGAAAAAAGAGACACCAAAATCCCCTTATGCACTCTGCTTTACGGTTTAACAATCAATCAGAAATGTGTCAAATAAGGCAGAGCAATGCACCCCAGCAACAGCACTGCCAACAATAAGTGTTACTCGGTTAATTTGGTTTGCATGCTTCACTAACTTACATATCAATCAGTGTCAACTTAAAGCTCATGTAAACAGCACTGGTCCTTACCCACCACACTCATGTCTCATGAACATGGCCCCCTAATTAGGCTGGAGCAATATAAAAGAAAGAGACACGAGAAACAACAGACCGAGAAAAAGAAATAAATAGAAAGAGAAGAGAAAAAGAGGAAGAGAAGTGACAAAGAGAGAGAGAAAGAAAAAAGGAAGAGAAGAGAAATAGCAAGAGAAGTGAAATAGAAAATAAAGAGCAAGAGAAAGAAAGAGCAACATTGGGGGAGGAGATAGAGTAAAGATAGAGATGATAGTGAGAGAAAAGAGAGAGAGAAAGACAGAGAACAAGAAAGAGTAGAAGGAGAAGAGAGAATTTGTAACTTGACCACAGTCCAGTGACTGAAGACCACGCCTACCACTGAAAATCCATTGTTGGTTCACAAAGCGCCCTCCCTAAGAAAATGGAAAATTGAATTTACCATCCCAGAAGTCACATTTACTTTAAACAGTATATTTTGGAACTTGTACACTTGCTGCACATTAGTCCAACTTTCTTTCAGAGTAGACAGAAGACAAGAGCTAATTTAAAAACAAATATCAATAGAGGGATTTTACTGATTTTATTGCTAAAAAAGAATGCACCAACTGGCAAAAAATAGGAATACACATTTTGAACTGAAGAACAGTAGTCAGTTTTAACGTCAACATAGGCCACGTTATAATCTGCAAAAAGACAAAGAAGCTGAATGGAAATTCCCTTGTTTTTTACCTAATAGTATTTGTAAAACAAGCATTGAAAATGTAATAGGTCTCGCCTTTGATTAAGTTAAAGCCATTTGCTTTGCTAATGGTATTGTATAGCAAAGCAAATGGCTTTAACTTAATGAAAGGCAAGAACTATCGCATTTAATATGCTTGTTCTATACGTGTAACTCAACCATGTCCTCTCCCCCTACAAACCTTGCCAAACATCCCTTCTCCCTGCACCTGCGACTATCCTTAGTGAGGGCCGAACGGCCTTAATCTGCTCTGTAAAGCCTCGTCCACCAGGTACGACCCTTTTTCGTCCATCTGCTCTATGGAGCTAGTTGTTTCTTTACATCAGAGCTCTTGCCTCCTCCTACTCCACTTCTTTTAGTTGCACCCACCTTCTTATCCCCGCCTGGGAACTTCACATTGGGATCAAATGGATTTCGTCCTTGTCTTTCATGCACCTGTCTAATGTTCCTCCTATCGTAGCTGTGCTGGCAGCTTTTTGCAACCTCCTCTTTGCCCCGACTCCTTTAGATGACGTGGGTCTGTGCTGTGCATGCTCACCTCTTCCAAATTTGGCTGCATTGATTTCTGCCATCATCACTGGGGCACAAAATCTGTGGTGGGTCAGCAGTGGTGTGTCAGCAGTAGTATGTCAGCAGTGAAGTGCACGTGTCAGGAGCATGTGAGCAGTGGTGTGTCAGCAGCAGTGTGTTAGCAGTGGTATCAGCAGCAGCGTGTCAGCAGCGATGTGTCAGCAGCGATGTGTCAGCAGAGGTGTGTCAGCAGTGGTGTGTCAGCAGTGGAGTGTCAGCAGTGGTGACTGCAGTGGTGTGTCATCAGTGGTGTGTCAGCAGCGGCATGTCAGCAGCAGCATATCTGCAGCTGCATGTTAGTAGGTGTCTGCTAGCAGTGGCATGTCAGCAGTGGTGTGGCAGCAGTGGCATGTCAGCAGTGGCGTGTCAGCAGTGGTGTGTTAGCAGCGGTGTGTCAGCCGCGCTCTGAGCCAGCTGTGCTGTGTGTCAGCCGTGCTGTGTCAGTAGCAGCATGTCAACAGTGGCATGTCAGCAGTGGTGTGTCAGCAGTGGTGTGTCAGCAGCGGTGTGTCAGCAGTGGTGTAAGCAGCAATGTGTAAGCAGCGGTGTATCAGGAGTGGTGTGTCAATACCGGTGTGTCAGCAGTGCTGACTGTAGAGGTGTGTCAGCAGTGGTGTCAGCAGCAGCATGTCAGCAGCGATGTGCCAGCAGCAGTGTGTCAGCAGTATGTGTCAGCAGTGGTGTGTCAGCAGCCGCGTGTCACCAGCGCATGTCAACAGTGGTGTGTCAGCATCGGAGTGTCAGCAGTGGTGTGTCAGAAGTGCTGTGTCAGCAGCGGCATGTCAGCAGCAGCGTGTCAGCAGTAGCGTGTCAGCAGCAGCGTGACAGCAGCATAACAGGAGCGGTGTGTCAGCAGTGGTGTTTAGGCAGTGGCATGTCAGCAGTGGCATGTCAGCAGTGGCGTGTCAGCAGTGATGTGTCAGCAGCGGCGTGTCAGCAGTGCTGGGTCAGCAGCGGCGTGTCAGCAGTGGTTTGTCAGCAGCGGTATGTCAGCAGTGGTGTGTTAGCAGTGCTGTGTTAGCAGTGCTGTGTCAGCAGTGGCATGTCAGCAGTGGTGTGTCAGCAGCAGTGTGTCAGAAGCAGTGTGTAAGCAGTGGTGTGTCAGCAACAGTGTGTCAGCAGTGATCTCAGCAGCGGTATGTTAGCAGTGATGTGTCAGCAGCGGTGTATCAGCAGTGGTGTGTCAGCAGTGGTGTGTTAGCAGTGGCGTGTCATCAGCAGTGTGTCAGCAGCAGTGTGTCAGCAGCAGTGTGTCAGCAGCGGTGTGTCTGCAGTGGTGTCTGCAGTGGTGTCAGCAGTGGCGTGTCAGCAGTGGTGTGTCAGCAGTGCTGTGTCAGCAGCAGTGTGTCAGCAGGGGTGTGTCATCAGTGGTGTGTCAGCAGCAGTGTGTCAGCAGCATAATGTCAGCAGCAGTGTGTCAGCAGTGGTGTCTGCAGTGGTGTGCCAGCAGCGGTGTGTCAGCAGTGGTGTAAGCAGCAGTGTGTCAGCAGTGATGTGTCAGCAGCGGTGTGTCAGCAGCAGTGTGTCAGCAGCGGTGTGTCAGCAGCGGTGTGTCAGCAGTGGTTTTTCACCAGTGTTGTGTCAGCAGCAGTGTGTCTACAGTGCTGTGCCAGCAGCGTGTCAGTGGTGGTGTGTCAGCAGGGGGTGTCAGCGGAGGTGAGTCAGCAGTCCTGTGTAAGCAGCAGCATGTCAGCAGTGGTGTGTTAGCAGTGGCATGTCAGCAGCGGTGTGTCAGCAGTGGCATGTCAGCAGTGCTGTGTCAGCAGGGCTGTGTCAGCAGCAGTGTGTTAGCAGTGGTGTGTCAGCAGTGACATTTCAGCAGTGGTATGTCAGCAGTGGCATGTCAGCAGTGCTGTGTCAGCAGTACTGTGTCAGCAGCATTGTGTCAACAGTGGTGTGTCAGCAGCGGCATGTCAGCAGTGGTGTGTCAGTAGTGGTGTGTCAGCAGTGCTGTGTTAGCAGTGCTGTGTCAGCAGTGGCATGTCAGCAGTGGCGTGTCAGCAGCAGTGTGTCAGAAGCAGTGTGTCAGCAGTGATCTCAGCAGCGGTATGTGAGCAGTGATGCGTCAGCAGCGGTGTATCAGCAGTGGTGTGTCAGCAGTGGTGTGTCAGCAGTGGCGTGTCATCAGTGGTGTGTCAGCAGCAGTGTGTCAGCAGCAGTGTGTCTGCAGTGGTGTCTGCAGTGGTGTCAACAGCGGCGTGTCAGCAGTGGTGTGTCAGCAGTGGTGTGTCAGCAGGGGTGTGTCATCAGTGGTGTGTCAGCAGCAGTGTGTCAGCAGCATAATGTCAGCAGCAGTGTGTCAGCAGTGGTGTCTGTAGTGGTGTGCCAGCAGCGGTGTGTCAGCAGTGGTGTCAGCAGCAGTGTGTCAGCAGTGATGTGTCAGCAGCGGTGTGTCAGCAGCGGTGTGACAGCAGTGGTGTTTCACCAGTGTTGTGTCAGCAGCAGTGTGTCAACAGTGCTGTGCCAGCAACTTGTCAGTGGTGGTGTGTCAGCAGGGGGGTGTCAGTGGTGGTGAGTCAGCAGTGCTGTGTAAGCAGCAGCATGTCAGCAGTGGTGTGTTAGCAGTGGCATGTCAGCAGCGGTGTGTCAGCAGTGGCATGTCAGCAGTGCTGTGTCAGCAGCAGTGTGTTAGCAGTGGTGTGTCAGCAGTGGCATGTCAGCAGTGGTGTGTCAGTAGAGGTGTGTCAGCAGTGACATGTCAGCAGTGGTATGTCAGCAGTGGCATGTCAGCAGTGCTGTGTCAGCAGTACTGTGTCAGCAGCAGTGTGTCAGCAGTGGTGTGTCAGCAGCGGCATGTCAGCAGTGGTGTGTCAGTAGTGGTGTGTCAGCAGCAGCATGTCAGCAGCAGCATGTCAGCATCAGTGTGTCAGCAGCGGTGTGTCACCAGTGGTGTGTCAGTAGTGGTGGCAGCAGCGGTGTGTCAGCAGCAGCGTGTTAGCAGTGGTGTGTCAGCAGTGGTGTGTCAGCTGTGGCATGTCAGCAGTGATGTGTCAGCAGCGGTTTGGTAGCAGTGGTGTGTCAGCAGTGGTGTCAGCAGTGTTGTGCCAGCAGCTGCATGTTAGCAGTGGCATGTCAGTAGTGGTGTGTCAGCAGTGGCATGTTAGCAGTGGTGTGTCAGCAGCGGCATGTCAGCAGGGATGTGTCAGCAGGAATGTGTCAGCAGCGGTGTGTCAGCAGCAGTGTGTCAGCAGCCATGTGTCAACAGCGGTGTGTCAGAAGTGGTGTGTCAGTAATGGTGGGTCAGCAGTGGTGTGTCAGCAGCAGCGTGTCAGCAGTGGTGTGTCAGCAATGACGTGTCAGCAGTGGCATGTCAGCAGTGGCATGTCAGCACCGGTGTGTCAGCAGTGCTGTGTCAGCAGCGGAGTGTCAGAATGGTGTGTCAGCAGCGGTGTGTCTGCAGTGGTGTGTCAGCAGTGGTGTGTTAGCAGCGGTGTGTCAGCAACAATATGTCAGCAGCTGTGTGTCAGCAGTGGGGTGACAGCAGTGGTGTGTCAGCAGTGGCGTGTCAGCAGCGTTGTGTCAGCAGTAGTGTGTCAGCAGCGGTGTCTCAGCAACGGTGTGTCAGTAGCAGTGTGTCAGCAGTGGTTTGTCAGCAGTGGTGTCAGAAGTGGCGTGTCAGCAGCGATGTGTCAGCAGCTTTGTGTCAACAGTGGTCTGTCAGCAATGGGTTGTCAGCAGTGGCATGTTAGCATTGGTATGTCAGCAGTGGCATGTCAGCAGTGCTGTGTCAGCAGTGGCATGTCAGCAGTGGCGTGTCAGCAGCAGGGTGTCAGCAGCGGTGTGTCAGCAGCAATGTGTCAGCAGCAATGTGTCAGCAGCAGTGTGTCAGCAGTGATGTGTCAGCAGCAGCGTGTCAGCATTGGTGTGTCAGCAATGGCGTGTCAGCAGTGGCATGTCAGCAGTGGCGTGTCAACAGTGGTGTGTCAGCAGTGCTGTGTCAGCAGCTGCGTGTCAGAATGGTATATCAGCAGCGGCGTGTCTGCAGTGGTGTGTCAGCAGTGGTGTGTCACAGCGGTGTGTCAGGAGCAGTATGTCAGCAGCGGTGTGTCAGCAATGGTGTTTCAGTAGCAGTGTGTCAGCAGTGGTGTGTCAGCAGTGGTGTCTGCAGTGGTGTGTTAGCAGTGGTGTGTCAGCAGTGGTGTCAGAAGCAGCGTGTCAGCAGCGATGTGTCAGCAGCGGTGTGTCAGAAGCGGCGTGTCAGCAGCGATGTGTCAGCAGTGGTCTGTCAGCAGTGGGTTGTCAGCAGTGGCATGTAAGCAGTGGTATGTCAGCAGTGGCGTGTCAGTAGTGCTGTGACAGCAGTGCTGTGTCAGCAGTGGCATGTCAGAAGTGGCGTGTATTGTATTGTATATTGCACTTATATAGCGCAGACTGCCACCCTACGGGTATCCTGGCGCTTTTAGAAAACCTAATCAGATGGAGACGGCAGAAAGCAGGGCTGAGTATGGGGCACAGGAGTCTCAGATTTTAGCGAATAGCCAGGTCTTTAGACTCTTCTGGAGCACATCAGAGAGTTAGCTTGCCTGATGTTCTGGGGCAGCTCATTCCACAAACGGGAGGCTACTGTACTGAAAGCCCTGCCTTCCATCCTGGATTTCTTGAATCTGGTAGTTGTTGCCAGACTCACACTGGAGGAGTGAAGGAGCCTAGTGGGCTTATACCATGTAAATATTTCCTGCATTGATAGGGGGCCCATAATGTGCAGTGCTCTATATACAATGCACAGTGATTTAAAGGTAACTCTGTCCCTTATCGTCAGCCAATGGAGATCTCTCAGAGCCATTGTGGTAGAGGAACTGCGTGGTCTGTTGAGTGCCAGCTTAGCCGCTAAAGACTGGACTCTTTGCAGCCCCTGCAATATGTATAAAGGAGCACCTAAATATAGGGAGTTACAGTAATCCAGTCTGCACAAGATTATGCTCCGTACCACCAAGGGTCTAGCCTCATTGGGTAGGAGAGGGAGAATCTGTCTGAGTGCTTTTAGCAGGGCAAAGCATACACTGATTGTTTTGTTAGTTTGCGATACCATTTTCATCAAACAGTACTCCCAAATTACGCTCTGTTTTAACTGGGACACAAAGATCAATCCCCGGGGAGAACCTGAGCTCACACTGTAGTTGCGGATTCAATCTGGCCATCGAGCAGTAGACTACCTCTGTTTTCCCCTCATTAAATTGCAGAGAGTTTGCATTGAGCCAGCCGGAGACCCGACGCATGCATTCCTTTAAGGTGTCAATACACACCGCATGTTTCCCTTCCAAGGAAAACACTAATTGGGTGTCGTCGGCATAATTGATCAAGTCGATCCCATAGGATTTTATGATAGGGATCAGGGGCCGCAGATATATGTTAAAAAGAATAGGACTAATTGACGACCCCTGTGGCACTCCGTGATGAACCAGGGACTTACGGAGTCATGGTCACTATCTGTTGTCTATCTAACAAATACGATTGTAACCATTTCAGAGCTTTGCCTTTCACACCCAGTTTCTCCAGTCTGCCTAACAGTCCTGCGTGGCTTACCGTGTCGAATGCGGCCGACATATCCAATAGCAGTAACACTGTTGAATTACCATTGTCGGCTCGCATTCGCAGTGTATCCAGCATGGTTGCCAGCGCAGTTTCCGTCCCATGGCCTGGGCGGAACCCAAACTGATCCCTGTCCAATAAGCGGTTATCTTCAAGATAATTCGACAAAGACTTGCTAACCGCCTTTTCGAGAATTGTTATAGGGTAGGGCAGGAGAGATATAGGGCAGGAGAGATATAGGCCTACAATGAGCTGGATTTGTTGGATCCAGCGAGGGTTTCTTGAGCAAGGGAGTTACCACTGCCTGCTTCCATACCTCTGGCACTACTCCTTCCTCCAGGGACTGGCAGCAAATCAATCGCATCCAGGGGAATACCTCTGGTCCATATTCCTTCCAGGTCTTCTGAGGAAGGGGATCTAAGGGGGAACCAGAAGACACAATAAGAGCAAGGCTGTTAAAAAGCTCTTCAGTGAGAGGTTGAAAACTCTCCATGGATGATACTACCCATGGTTCCTCCTCAGCAGTCTGGAGTAGTACGTCCTGACTGCCGACCTTACCCTGGACTAGCCCCCCAACAATTTTGGCACTCTTTTCTTCAAAGAAGATGGCAATTTCATCGCAAAGTTTTTGTGTCAGCAGCAGGGTGTCAGCAGTGGTGTGTCAGCAGCGGTGTGTCAGCAAAGGTGTCTGTGGTGGTGTGTCAGCAGCAGTGTGTTAGCAGTGGTGTCAGCAGCGGTATGTCAGCAGCGATGTGTCAGCAGTGGTGTGTCAGAAGCAGTGTGTCAGCAGTACTGTGACAGCAGTTGCGTGTCAGCAGTGGCATGTCAGCAGTCAGCAGTGATGTCAGCAGTGATATGTCAGCAGTGGTGTCAGCAGTGGAATGTTAGCAACGGTGTGTCAGCAGAGGTTTGTCAGCAGCGGCATTGCAGCAGCAGTGTGTCAGCAGTGGTGTGTCAGCAGTGGCACATCAGCAGTGGTGTTTCAGCAGCGTTGTGTCAGCAGTGCTGTGTCAGCAATGCTGTGTCAGCAGCAGCGTATCAGCAGTGGGGTGTCAGGAGTGTTGTGTCAGCTGCAGCGTGTCACGAGCAGCGTGTCAACAGCCGTGTGTCAGTAGCAGTTTGTCAGTAGCAGTGTGTCAGCAGTGGTGTCTGCAGTGGTGTGTCAGCAGCAGTGTGTTAGCAGTGGTGTCAGAAGCAGTGTGTCAGCAGTGATGTGTCAGCAGCGGTGTGTCAGCAGAGGTGTGTCAGTAGTGGCATGTCAGTGTAGTGAAGGCAAGGATTTGCATGCACACATTGCTATGTTAGATTAGCCTTTTAGTCGTTTAAACGCCATTTTACCACTTTGCAGCTTTGCAGCTTTTTAACACAACACTGCATATATCTGTTATTGTAAGTTAGACTGCTTGACTTTTCTTCACATGAGAAAACCTTTTTTTGACATCCCTAGACTTACACCGCAATCTCTGTCTGTACAGTGTGTGCAGGAGCCTCCAAGGTTAATGAAACAATGCAAGATGTTATACGGGCTGATCGGCACATGCTCTGGACAAAACATGCACACAGCTGCGGCTGACTGAAATTCTAGCTCCTTTAACATTGCACTGCATGCATGATTAGAGCACTTGGAGAAAATCCTTTTCCAGAGAGAGACAGCTGCTGATCCTCATGTGATTCACTTTGGCTGGTCTTGGAGGTATGGGGTTCCCCATTCAAGCCTAAGAGACATTTTATTATTATAAAACATAGCTCCTAGCTAGGGAGGGTGGTACACTAGGCATTATAGGTCCTGTTTCCACTAGTGTTACAATATGCTTTCTCCCTTTGTGGCCGGAAACAACGACATCACCCCTTCGCAAGACCTCTGCAACTCCCTCGCCTCCTACTTCCACAACAAGATCGCGGACATACACAACAGCTTCAGCACTCAACCGACGCACGCCACGACCGAACCACCGCCCCCCACCACCACCCTCCGCGCCTGGACCCCGATCAGCACCGAAGACACCGTCCGCACGATGAACTCCATCCACTCCGGATCTCCTACCGACCCCTGCCCTCACCACATCTTCAACAAAGCCGACGCTGTCATCGCACCCCACCTGCGGAACATCATCAACACCTCCTTCGACACCGCTACCTTCCCGGAGAGCTGGAAGCACACCGAACTCAGTGCTCTACTAAAGAAGCCATCGGCCGACCCCACCGACCTCAAGAACTACCGCCCCATCTCGCTGCTCCCGTTTCCTACAAAAGTCATCGAGAAGACTGTCAACAAGCAGCTGGCCGCCTTCCTCGAGACAAACGGATCCCTCGACCTCTCGCAGTCTGGCTTCCGGGCCAACCACAGCACCGAGACCGCCCTGATCGCAGCCACCGATGACATCCGAGCACTGCTTGACAATGGAGAAACAGCAGCCCTCATCCTCCTAGACCTCTCCGCGGCCTTCGACACTATCTGCCACCGTACACTAGTGCAGCGACTCAGCAACGTCGGAATCCAGGAGAAGGCACTGGAGTGGATCATCTCCTTCCTCGCCGGAAGGACACAGAGAGTCCCCCTCCCCCTGTTCAGATCTGAAGCCACCGAAGTCATCTGTGGCGTTCCTCAAGGCTCCTCGCTCAGTCCAACCCTCTTCAACGTCTACATGAGCCCCCTCGCAGACATCGCACGCCAGCACAACCTCAACATCATCTCCTACGCCGACGACACCCAGCTGATTCTCTCCCTCACCAACGACCCCGCCACCGCCAGAGCCAACCTTCACGAAGGGATGAAAGAGGTAGCCGAATGGATGAAGAACAGCCGCCTGAAACTGAACTCGGACAAGATGGAAGTCCTCATCCTGGGATCCTCACCCTCCGCTTGGGACGACTCCTGGTGGCCCCCCGCCCTAGGCAGCGCACCCAAACCAACAGACCACGCACGCAACCTGGGCTTCATCCTGGACTCCTCCCTCTCCATGACCAGACAAGTCAACGCCGTCTCCTCGTCGTGCTTCAACATCCTGCGCATGCTACGTAAGATCTTCCGGTGGATCCCCACCGAGACCAGGAAGACGGTCACCCAGGCCCTCGTCACCAGCCGTCTGGACTACGGCAACTCCCTCTACGCCGGAACCACCGCCAAACTCCAGAAGAGACTCCAGCGGATCCAGAACGCCTCAGCACGACTCATCCTGGACATCCCCCGTCGCAGCCACATCTCCGTACACCTGGGAGACTTGCACTGGCTCCCGGTCAACAAGAGAATCACCTTCCGACTCCTCACCCACGCACACAAAGCCCTACACAACCAAGGCCCAGGATACCTCAACAGCCGCCTCAACTTCTACGCTCCCAAACGCCAGCTTCGATCGACCGGCCACGCCCTCGCCACCACCCCCCGCATCCGAAGAGCCACCACAGGGGGACCGTCCTTCTCCTACCTCGCCGCCAAGACATGGAACTCCCTCCCGACCGACCTCCGCCTGACCCAGGACCACCTCGCCTTCAGGAAGCAACTCAAGACCTGGCTGTTCGAGCAGTAGCGGACCCCCCTCCCCTAGCGCCTTGAGACCCTCTGGGTGAGTAGTGCGCTATATAAATGCTTTGATTGATTGATTGATTGATGGAATTGCAACAATTATTTTTAATCATGTGCCTGCTTATGTTAGCAAAAATACTGCATCTTAGAGCATGTCTCTAAAAAAAACTTTTAAACTTTTCTGTGTCTCTATTTACTCACGTTGTGGACTGGTATGAGAATGACAAACGAAAGAGTGTTCTTGATTCACATCATTCCTGAGAGCATCCTAAGTCGCATGTTCTGGGTTGTCTAATCATTGGTACCTTTACTATAGGATGAAGAGCTAATGAGACACTGATGCTAGTCGGTTAGGGGTTCTAGGTACTGAGGTGAGTTTTTTGGTCCACCACAATTCACTGAGGTCCTAGGTCTCTGTGCACAGTTCTGTGTATGAGCAGAATCCCCGCAACATCAGCAGTGGTGTGTCAGCAGTGGTGTGTCAGCAGTGGCGTGTCATCAGTGGTGTGTCAGCAGCAGTGTGTCAGCAGCAGTGTGTCTGCAGTGGTGTCTGCAGTGGTGTCAGCAGCGGCGTGTCAGCAGTGGTGTGTCAGCAGTGGTGTGTCAGCAGGGGTGTGTCATCAGTGGTGTGTCAGCAGCAGTGTGTCAGCAGCATAATGTCAGCAGCAGTGTGTCAGCAGTGGTGTCTGCAGTGGTGTGCCAGCAGCGGTGTGTCAGCAGTGGTGTCAGCAGCAGTGTGTCAGCAGTGATGTGTCAGCAGCGGTGTGTCAGCAGCGGTGTGACAGCAGTGGTGTTTCACCAGTGTTGTGTCAGCAGCAGTGTGTCAACAGTGCTGTGCCAGCAACTTGTCAGTGGTGGTGTGTCAGCAGGGGGGTGTCAGTGGTGGTGAGTCAGCAGTGCTGTGTAAGCAGCAGCATGTCAGCAGTGGTGTGTTAGCAGTGGCATGTCAGCAGCGGTGTGTCAGCAGTGGCATGTCAGCAGTGCTGTGTCAGCAGGGCTGTGTCAGCAGCAGTGTGTTAGCAGTGGTGTGTCAGCAGTGGCATGTCAGCAGTGGTGTGTCAGTAGAGGTGTGTCAGCAGTGACATGTCAGCAGTGGTATGTCAGCAGTGGCATGTCAGCAGTGCTGTGTCAGCAGTACTGTGTCAGCAGCAGTGTGTCAGCAGTGGTGTGTCAGCAGCGGCATGTCAGCAGTGGTGTGTCAGTAGTGGTGTGTCAGCAGCAGCATGTCAGCAGCAGCATGTCAGCATCAGTGTGTCAGCAGCGGTGTGTCACCAGTGGTGTGTCAGTAGTGGTGGCAGCAGCGGTGTGTCAGCAGCAGCGTGTTAGCAGTGGTGTGTCAGCAGTGGTGTGTCAGCTGTGGCATGTCAGCAGTGATGTGTCAGCAGCGGTTTGGTAGCAGTGGTGTGTCAGCAGTGGTGTCAGCAGTGTTGTGTCAGCAGCTGCATGTTAGCAGTGGCATGTCAGTAGTGGTGTGTCAGCAGTGGCATGTTAGCAGTGGTGTGTCAGCAGCGGCATGTCAGCAGGGATGTGTCAGCAGGAATGTGTCAGCAGCGGTGTGTCAGCAGCAGTGTGTCAGCAGCCATGTGTCAACAGCGGTGTGTCAGAAGTGGTGTGTCAGTAATGGTGGGTCAGCAGTGGTGTGTCAGCAGCAGCGTGTCAGCAGTGGTGTGTCAGCAATAACGTGTCAGCAGTGGCATGTCAGCAGTGGCATGTCAGCACCGGTGTGTCAGCAGTGCTGTGTCAGCAGCGGAGTGTCAGAATGGTGTGTCAGCAGCGGTGTGTCTGCAGTGGTGTGTCAGCAGTGGTGTGTTAGCAGCGGTGTGTCAGCAACAATATGTCAGCAGCGGTGTGTCAGCAGTGGGGTGACAGCAGTGGTGTGTCAGCAGTGGCGTGTCAGCAGCGTTGTGTCAGCAGTAGTGTGTCAGCAGCGGTGTCTCAGCAACGGTGTGTCAGTAGCAGTGTGTCAGCAGTGGTTTGTCAGCAGTGGTGTCAGAAGTGGCGTGTCAGCAGCGATGTGTCAGCAGCTTTGTGTCAACAGTGGTCTGTCAGCAATGGGTTGTCAGCAGTGGCATGTTAGCATTGGTATGTCAGCAGTGGCATGTCAGCAGTGCTGTGTCAGCAGTGGCATGTCAGCAGTGGCGTGTCAGCAGCAGGGTGTCAGCAGCGGTGTGTCAGCAGCAATGTGTCAGCAGCAATGTGTCAGCAGCAGTGTGTCAGCAGTGATGTGTCAGCAGCAGCGTGTCAGCATTGGTGTGTCAGCAATGGCGTGTCAGCAGTGGCATGTCAGCAGTGGCGTGTCAACAGTGGTGTGTCAGCAGTGCTGTGTCAGCAGCTGCGTGTCAGAATGGTATATCAGCAGCGGCGTGTCTGCAGTGGTGTGTCAGCAGTGGTGTGTCAGCAGCGGTGTGTCAGGAGCAGTATGTCAGCAGCGGTGTGTCAGCAATGGTGTTTCAGTAGCAGTGTGTCAGCAGTGGTGTGTCAGCAGTGGTGTCTGCAGTGGTGTGTTAGCAGTGGTGTGTCAGCAGTGGTGTCAGAAGCAGCGTGTCAGCAGCGATGTGTCAGCAGCGGTGTGTCAGAAGCGGCGTGTCAGCAGCGATGTGTCAGCAGTGGTCTGTCAGCAGTGGGTTGTCAGCAGTGGCATGTAAGCAGTGGTATGTCAGCAGTGGCGTGTCAGTAGTGCTGTGACAGCAGTGCTGTGTCAGCAGTGGCATGTCAGAAGTGGCGTGTATTGTATTGTATATTGCACTTATATAGCGCAGACTGCCACCCTACGGGTATCCTGGCGCTTTTAGAAAACCTAATCAGATGGAGACGGCAGAAAGCAGGGCTGAGTATGGGGCACAGGAGTCTCAGATTTTAGCGAATAGCCAGGTCTTTAGACTCTTCTGGAGCACATCAGAGAGTTAGCTTGCCTGATGTTCTGGGGCAGCTCATTCCACAAACGGGAGGCTACTGTACTGAAAGCCCTGCCTTCCATCCTGGATTTCTTGAATCTGGTAGTTGTTGCCAGACTCACACTGGAGGAGTGAAGGAGCCTAGTGGGCTTATACCATGTAAATATTTCCTGCATTGATAGGGGGCCCATAATGTGCAGTGCTCTATATACAATGCACAGTGATTTAAAGGTAACTCTGTCCCTTATCGTCAGCCAATGGAGATCTCTCAGAGCCATTGTGGTAGAGGAACTGCGTGGTCTGTTGAGTGCCAGCTTAGCCGCTAAAGACTGGACTCTTTGCAGCCCCTGCAATATGTATAAAGGAGCACCTAAATATAGGGAGTTACAGTAATCCAGTCTGCACAAGATTATGCTCCGTACCACCAAGGGTCTAGCCTCATTGGGTAGGAGAGGGAGAATCTGTCTGAGTGCTTTTAGCAGGGCAAAGCATACACTGATTGTTTTGTTAGTTTGCGATACCATTTTCATCAAACAGTACTCCCAAATTACGCTCTGTTTTAACTGGGACACAAAGATCAATCCCCGGGGAGAACCTGAGCTCACACTGTAGTTGCGGATTCAATCTGGCCATCGAGCAGTAGACTACCTCTGTTTTCCCCTCATTAAATTGCAGAGAGTTTGCATTGAGCCAGCCGGAGACCCGACGCATGCATTCCTTTAAGGTGTCAATACACACCGCATGTTTCCCTTCCAAGGAAAACACTAATTGGGTGTCGTCGGCATAATTGATCAAGTCGATCCCATAGGATTTTATGATAGGGATCAGGGGCCGCAGATATATGTTAAAAAGAATAGGACTAATTGACGACCCCTGTGGCACTCCGTGATGAACCAGGGACTTACGGAGTCATGGTCACTATCTGTTGTCTATCTAACAAATACGATTGTAACCATTTCAGAGCTTTGCCTTTCACACCCAGTTTCTCCAGTCTGCCTAACAGTCCTGCGTGGCTTACCGTGTCGAATGCGGCCGACATATCCAATAGCAGTAACACTGTTGAATTACCATTGTCGGCTCGCATTCGCAGTGTATCCAGCATGGTTGCCAGCGCAGTTTCCGTCCCATGGCCTGGGCGGAACCCAAACTGATCCCTGTCCAATAAGCGGTTATCTTCAAGATAATTCGACAAAGACTTGCTAACCGCCTTTTCGAGAATTGTTATAGGGTAGGGCAGGAGAGATATAGGGCAGGAGAGATATAGGCCTACAATGAGCTGGATTTGTTGGATCCAGCGAGGGTTTCTTGAGCAAGGGAGTTACCACTGCCTGCTTCCATACCTCTGGCACTACTCCTTCCTCCAGGGACTGGCAGCAAATCAATCGCATCCAGGGGAATACCTCTGGTCCATATTCCTTCCAGATCTTCTGAGGAAGGGGATCTAAGGGGGAACCAGAAGACACAATAAGAGCAAGGCTGTTAAAAAGCTCTTCAGTGAGAGGTTGAAAACTCTCCATGGATGATACTACCCATGGTTCCTCCTCAGCAGTCTGGAGTATTACGTCCTGAC
This sequence comes from Lissotriton vulgaris, assembly GCF_964263255.1. Lineage (NCBI taxonomy): Eukaryota > Metazoa > Chordata > Amphibia > Caudata > Salamandridae > Lissotriton > Lissotriton vulgaris. Next base: position 1,712,667,228 of record NC_141687.1, read on the forward strand.
TGCCGACCTTACCCTGGACTAGCCCCCCAACAATTTTGGCACTCTTTTCTTCAAAGAAGATGGCAATTTCATCGCAAAGTTTTTGTGTCAGCAGCAGGGTGTCAGCAGTGGTGTGTCAGCAGCGGTGTGTCAGCAAAGGTGTCTGTGGTGGTGTGTCAGCAGCAGTGTGTTAGCAGTGGTGTCAGCAGCGGTATGTCAGCAGCGATGTGTCAGCAGTGGTGTGTCAGAAGCAGTGTGTCAGCAGTACTGTGACAGCAGTTGCGTGTCAGCAGTGGCATGTCAGCAGTCAGCAGTGATGTCAGCAGTGATATGTCAGCAGTGGTGTCAGCAGTGGAATGTTAGCAACGGTGTGTCAGCAGAGGTTTGTCAGCAGCGGCATTGCAGCAGCAGTGTGTCAGCAGTGGTGTGTCAGCAGTGGCACATCAGCAGTGGTGTTTCAGCAGCGTTGTGTCAGCAGTGCTGTGTCAGCAATGCTGTGTCAGCAGCAGCGTATCAGCAGTGGGGTGTCAGGAGTGTTGTGTCAGCTGCAGCGTGTCACGAGCAGCGTGTCAACAGCCGTGTGTCAGTAGCAGTTTGTCAGTAGCAGTGTGTCAGCAGTGGTGTCTGCAGTGGTGTGTCAGCAGCAGTGTGTTAGCAGTGGTGTCAGAAGCAGTGTGTCAGCAGTGATGTGTCAGCAGCGGTGTGTCAGCAGAGGTGTGTCAGTAGTGGCATGTCAGTGTAGTGAAGGCAAGGATTTGCATGCACACATTGCTATGTTAGATTAGCCTTTTAGTCGTTTAAACGCCATTTTACCACTTTGCAGCTTTGCAGCTTTTTAACACAACACTGCATATATCTGTTATTGTAAGTTAGACTGCTTGACTTTTCTTCACATGAGAAAACCTTTTTTTGACATCCCTAGACTTACACCGCAATCTCTGTCTGTACAGTGTGTGCAGGAGCCTCCAAGGTTAATGAAACAATGCAAGATGTTATACGGGCTGATCGGCACATGCTCTGGACAAAACATGCACACAGCTGCGGCTGACTGAAATTCTAGCTCCTTTAACATTGCACTGCATGCATGATTAGAGCACTTGGAGAAAATCCTTTTCCAGAGAGAGACAGCTGCTGATCCTCATGTGATTCACTTTGGCTGGTCTTGGAGGTATGGGGTTCCCCATTCAAGCCTAAGAGACATTTTATTATTATAAAACATAGCTCCTAGCTAGGGAGGGTGGTACACTAGGCATTATAGGTCCTGTTTCCACTAGTGTTACAATATGCTTTCTCCCTTTGTGGCCGGAAACAACGACATCACCCCTTCGCAAGACCTCTGCAACTCCCTCGCCTCCTACTTCCACAACAAGATCGCGGACATACACAACAGCTTCAGCACTCAACCGACGCACGCCACGACCGAACCACCGCCCCCCACCACCACCCTCCGCGCCTGGACCCCGATCAGCACCGAAGACACCGTCCGCACGATGAACTCCATCCACTCTGGATCTCCTACCGACCCCTGCCCTCACCACATCTTCAACAAAGCCAACGCTGTCATCGCACCCCACCTGCGGAACATCATCAACACCTCCTTCGACACCGCTACCTTCCCGGAGAGCTGGAAGCACGCCGAACTCAGTGCTCTACTAAAGAAGCCATCGGCCGACCCCACCGACCTCAAGAACTACCGCCCCATCTCGCTGCTCCCGTTTCCTACAAAAGTCATTGAGAAGACTGTCAACAAGCAGCTGGCCGCCTTCCTCGAGACAAACGGATCCCTCGACCTCTCGCCGTCTGGCTTCCGGGCCAACCACAGCACCGAGACCGCCCTGATCGCAGCCACCGATGACATCCGAGCACTGCTTGACAATGGAGAAACAGCAGCCCTCATCCTCCTAGACCTCTCCGCGGCCTTCGACACTATCTGCCACCGTACACTAGTGCAGCGACTCAGCAATGTCGGAATCCAGGAGAAGGCACTGGAGTGGATCATCTCCTTCCTCGCCGGAAGGACACAGAGAGTCCCCCTCCCCCTGTTCAGATCTGAAGCCACCAAAGTCATCTGTGGCGTTCCTCAAGGCTCCTCGCTCAGTCCAACCCTCTTCAACGTCTACATGAGCCCCCTCGCAGACATCGCATGCCAGCACAACCTCAACATCATCTCCTACGCCGACGACACCCAGCTGATTCTCTCCCTCACCAACGACCCCGCCACCGCCAGAGCCAACCTTCACGAAGGGATGAAAGAGGTAGCCGAATGGATGAAGAACAGCCGCCTGAAACTGAACTCGGACAAGATGGAAGTCCTCATCCTGGGATCCTCACCCTCCGCTTGGGAAGATTCCTGGTGGCCCCCCGCCCTAGGCAGCGCACCCAAACCAACAGACCACGCACGCAACCTGGGCTTCATCCTGGACTCCTCCCTCTCCATGACCAGACAAGTCAACGCCGTCTCCTCGTCGTGCTTCAACATCCTGCGCATGCTACGTAAGATCTTCCGGTGGATCCCCACCGAGACCAGGAAGACGGTCACCCAGGCCCTCGTCACCAGCCGTCTGGACTACGGCAACTCCCTCTACGCCGGAACCACCGCCAAACTCCAGAAGAGACTCCAGCGGATCCAGAACGCCTCAGCACGACTCATCCTGGACATCCCCCGTCGCAGCCACATCTCCGTACACCTGGGAGACTTGCACTGGCTCCCGGTCAACAAGAGAATCACCTTCCGACTCCTCACCCACGCACACAAAGCCCTACACAACCAAGGCCCAGGATACCTCAACAGCCGCCTCAACTTCTACGCTCCCAAACGCCAGCTTCGATCGACCGGCCACGCCCTCGCCACCACCCCCGCATCCGAAGAGCCACCACAGGGGGACCGTCCTTCTCCTACCTCGCCGCCAAGACATGGAACTCCCTCCCGACCGACCTCCGCCTGACCCAGGACCACCTCGCCTTCAGGAAGCAACTCAAGACCTGGCTGTTCGAGCAGTAGCGGACCCCCTCCCCTAGCGCCTTGAGACCCTCTGGGTGAGTAGTGCGCTATATAAATGCTTTGATTGATTGATTGATTGATGGAATTGCAACAATTATTTTTAATCATGTGCCTGCTTATGTTAGCAAAAATACTGCATCTTAGAGCATGTCTCTAAAAAAAACTTTTAAACTTTTCTGTGTCTCTATTTACTCACGTTGTGGACTGGTATGAGAATGACAAACGAAAGAGTGTTCTTGATTCACATCATTCCTGAGAGCATCCTAAGTCGCATGTTCTGGGTTGTCTAATCATTGGTACCTTTACTATAGGATGAAGAGCTAATGAGACACTGATGCTAGTCGGTTAGGGGTTCTAGGTACTGAGGTGAGTTTTTTGGTCCACCACAATTCACTGAGGTCCTAGGTCTCTGTGCACAGTTCTGTGTATGAGCAGAATCCCCGCAACATCAGCAGTGGCGTGTCAGCAGCAGCATGTCAGCAGTGCCATCTCAGCAGTGCTGTGTCAGCAGTGGGGAGTCAGCAGTGGCATATCAGTAGCAGGGTGTCAGCAGTAGTGTGTCAGAGGCAGTGTGTCAGCAGCAGTGTCTGCAGTGGTGTGTCAGCAGCAGTGTGTCAGCAGTGGTGTGTCAGCAGCGGTGTGTCAGAAGTGGCGTATCAGAAGTGGTGTGTCAGCAGCGGTGTGTCAGCAGTGCTGTGTGAGCAGCAGCGTATCAGCAGTGGGGTGTCCGCAGTGCTGTGTCAGCAGTGGTGTGTCAGCAGTGGTGTGTCAGCAGGGAGTGTCAGCAGGGAGTGTCAGCAGTGGCTTGTCAGCAGTGGTGTGTCAGCAGGGAGTGTCAGCAGTGGGGTGTCAGCAGTGGTGTGTCAATAGCGGTATGTGAGCAGTGGTGTCAGCAGTGGTGTGTCAGCAGTGATGTGTCAACAGCGGTGTGTCAGCAGCGGTGTGTCAGCAGAGGTGTCAGCAGCAGCATGTCAGCAGCGGTGTGTCAGCAGTGATGTGTCAGCAGCGGAATGTCAGTAGCGCTGAGTCAGCAGCTGTGTGTCAGCAGCGGGGTGACAGCAGCAGCGTGACAGCAGCAGCGTGACAGCAGTGGTGTGTCAGCAGTGGCATGTCAGCAGTCGTAAGTCAGCAGCAGTGTGTCAACAGTAGTGTCAGCAGTAATGTGTCAGCAGTGGTGTCAGCAGTGGTGACAGCAGCAGTGTGTCAGCAGTGGTGTCAGCATTGTGTCAGCAGTGTCTTGTCAGCAGTGGTGTGTCAGAAGTGATGTGCCAGCAGTAGTGTGTCAGCAGTGGTGTATCAGCAGTGGTGATAGCAGTGGTGTCAGTGGGGTGTCAGCTGTGGGGTGTCAGCAGCAGTGTAGTGTGTCAGCAGTGGTGTCTGCAGTTGTGTCAGCAGTTGTGTCAGCAGCGATATTTCAGCAGTGGTGTCAGCATTGTGTCAGCAGTGTCTTGTCAGCAGTGGTGTGTCAGAAGTGATGTGTCAGCAGTAGTGTGTCAGCAGTGGTGTATCAGCAGTGGTGATAGCAGTGGTGTCAGTGGGGTGTCAGCTGTGGGGTGTCAGCAGCAGTGTAGTGTGTCAGCAGTGGTGTCTGCAGTTCTATGCGTACAATGGTTGTACGACTATGTGACAGATTGAACCTCCCTGTTTTCGAGCACTGTTTACCGTTCACTTCCTCAAATTGAGTAACATTATCCTTGATAAATATTTCTTTTTTCACTGGGATGAAGAAATAACTTTGGAACCACACACATATGAGATATATGTCTGGTAGGGTGGTTAACAACCCCTGATCCATTTTTTCTTCGTACAAATATACTATTGTTTGTTTTGATATAAATTGATATATTTGCAGTAGCACACAACATCTCTTAGGTCCTGAAGAAAGCCGGGTTAGTAACCCTCTCGGCTGAAACATGTTTATCTCACCCCTAGCCAAATGATAGTAATACATTTTTCCAAAACTATCAGGCGGTTTTTATTACATGGCATTAGGACAATCCCTAATAAACGTATTTTTTGTCCTTCTAGTCATTTTTATCACACTTGCACTTATCACTTGCACTGCACTCCACCGGTCCTTACACCTTGGATAAACATAGAGGCTGAGTCATCCAGAGAGTAAGAGGTCCAGTACCTTTGTACATGTAGCCCGTGTACTATCTTGGCTACATGTGACCCTTCTCTCTTGGTTTTCCAAATGACGAAGCTCCGCCAAATGGGTGGGCTGATGGAAACCTTACTCTAGCCTGGGATGGGACAAGTTATGTATAACTGGTGAACTGTATGTGCTCCAACATAGGTACCTTCTGTCACACTCCTCAGACTGTTGTTCTTCCTTCAGTTAGTTAGGTTTTGTATTTAGGGGTATGGAGTACAACTGGTCTCTAAACATTGCCCCCTAGACCCTCCCCCACTTCTCTTGTTATTTGTTAGCAGCAGGGTGTCAGCAGCAGGGTGTCAGCAGTGGTGTGTTAGCAGCAGTGTGTCAGCAGTTGGGCAATAACAAAATTGAAACAGAGACAAAAAGGACTGCCGTTGGGAAATGGGACTTGGTGTGTCAGCAGTGGAGTCAGCAGCAATCTGTCAGCAGTGTGTCAGCAGCAGCGTGTCAGCAGTAGTGTGTTAGCAGTGGTGTGTCAGCAGTGGTGTGTCTGCAGCAGTGTGTCAGCAGTGGTGTGGCAGCAGTGGTGTGTCAGCAGTGGTGCATCAGCAGTGGTGTGTCAGCAGTTGTGTGTCATCAGTTGGGTGTCAGCAGTGGCGTGTCGGCAGTGGCATGTCAGCAGTGGTGTGTCAGCAGCGGTGTGTCAGCAGTGGTGTGTCAGCAGCAGTGTCTGCAGCGGCATGTCAGCGGAGGGTCAGCAGTGCCGTGTCATTAGTGGTGCATCAGCAGTGGTGTGTCAGCAGTTGTGTGTCATCAGTTGGGTGTCAGCAGTGGTGTATCAGCAGTGCTGTGTCAACAGTGGAGGGTCAGCAGCGGCGGGTCAGCAGTGCCGTGTCAGCAGGGTTGTGTCAGCAATGGTGTGTCAGCAGTGGTGTGTCAGCAGTGGTGTGTCAGCAGTGGCATGTCAGCAGTGGTATGTCAGCAGCGGTGTGTCAGCAGTGGTGTGTCAGCAGCAGTGTCTGCAGAGGCATGTCAGTGGAGGGTCAGCAGTGGCGTGTCAGCAGTGGTGCATCAGCAGTGGTGTGTCAGCAGTAGTGTGTCATCAGTTGTGTGTCAGCAGTGGCATGTCAGCAATGGTGTGTTAGCAGTGCTGTGTCAACAGCGGAGGGTCAGCAGCTTCTGGTCAGCAGTGGCGTGTCAGCAGGGTTGTGTCAGCAGTGGTGTGTCAGCAGTGGTGTGTCAGCAGTGGCGTGTCAGCAGTGGCATGTCAGCAGTGGTGTGTCAGCAGCGGCATGTCAGCAATGGTGTGTCAGCAGTGGTGCATCAGCAGTGGTGTGTCAGCAGTTTTGTGTCATCAGTTGTGTGTCAGCAGTGGTGTGTTAGCAGTGCTGTGTCAACAGTGGAGGGTCAGCAGCGGCTGGTCAGCAGTGGCGTGTCAGCAGGGTTGTGTCAGCAGTGGTGTGTGAGCAGCACCGTATCAGCATTGGGGTGTCAGCAGTGCTGTGTCAGCAGGGGCATGACAGCAGTGGTGTAAGCAGTGGCGTTTCAGCAGCGATGTTTCAGCAGTGGTGTGTCAGCAGCGGTGTGTCAGCAGTAGTGTCAGAAGAAGCATGTCAGCAGCTATGTGTCAGCAGCAGTGTGTCAGCAGTGGTTTCAGCAGTGGGGTGTCAGCAGCAGCAGCATGTCAGCAGCAGTGTGTCAGCAGCGGTGTGTCAGCAGCTGTTTGTCAGCAGCAGTGTGTCAGCAGTAGTGTGTCAGCAGTAGTGTGTCAGCAGTGGTGTCAGCAGCGGTGTCAGCAGCAGCATCAGCAGTGGTGTCAGCACCGTGTCAGCAGAATCTTGTCAGCAGTGGTGTGTCAGACGTTGTGTGTCAGCAGTGGTGTGTCAGCAGCGTTGTCAGAAGTGGGTCTGCGGGGTGTCAGCAGTAGGGTGTCAGCAGCAGTGTGTCAGCAGGGGTGTGAGCAGTTGTGTGAGCAGTTGTGTCAGCAGCGATGTGTCAGCAGTGGTGTCTCACCACCCCCTTTTGTACCGAGCAGTGGTGTGTCAGCAGTGGTGTGTCAGCAGTGGTGTCAGCAGTGGTAGCAGCAGGGTGTCAGCAGTGGTAGCAGCAGGGTGTCAGCAGTGGTGTGTTAGCTGCAGTGTGACAGCAGTTGGGCAATAACAAAATTGAAGCAGAGTAGCAAAGGTCTGCTGTTGGGAAATGGGACTTGGTGTGTCAGCAGCGGTGTGTCAGCAGTGGGGTCTGCAGTGGAGTCAGCAGCAATGTGTCAGCAGTGTGTCAACAGCAGCTTGTCAGCAGTGGGGTGTCAGCAGCGGGCTGTCAGCAGTAGTGTGTCAGCAGTGATGTGTCAGCAATGGCATGTCAGCAGTGGTGTGTCTGCAGCAGCATGTAAGCAGTGGTGTGGCAGCAGTGGCATGTCAGCAGTGGTGTGTCAGCAGTTGTGTGTCAGCAGTTATGTGCCAGCAGTGGTGTGTCAGTAGTGCTGTGTCAACAGTGGAGGGTCAGCATCGGTGTGTCAACAGTAGCGTGTCAGCAGCAGTGGTGCGTCAGCAGTGGTGTGTCAGCAGGGTGTCAATAGCGGTGTATCAGCAGTGGTGTCAACAGTGGTGTCAGCAGCGATGTGTCAGCAGTGGTGTGTCAGCAGTGGTGTGTCAGCAGTGGTGTGTAAGCAGTGGTGTGTCAGCAGTGGTGTCAACAGCGGGGTGTCAGCAGCGGGGTGTCTGCAGTGGGTGTCAGCAGTGGTGTGTCAGCAGTGGCATGTCAGCAGCTGCATGTCATCAGCGGCGTGTCAGCAGCGATGTGTCAGCAGTGGGGCAACAACAATGCCAAAACAGAGACGGAAAGGACTGTTATTGGGAAATTGGACTTTGATAAAGAAATTTAAGATTATTTTTACTAATCAACAAATGCAATTGTATGCTGGAGGAGGCATTAGATATTGCACATTTATTTTTACCACACAGTCAGTTTTTATCTGGGGAATACTCTTAAACCATCTGTAATAGATGGAGCAACAATGTCTAATAAATCAACATAAGAGGATTTGTACAGTGCTCATCCTAAACCTCTGTATTTTAAGGCACTTTCAAATATGGTAAAAGAAAAGCAGCAGGGTGTCAGCAGTGGTGTGTTAGCAGCAGTGTGACAGCAGTGGGGCAACAACAATGCCAAAACAGAGACCGAAAGGACTGCCATTGGGAAATTGGACTTTGATAAAGAATTAAAGATTATTTTTACTAATCAACAAATGCAATTGTATGCTGGAGGAAGCACTAGATATTGCACATTTATTTTTACCACACAGTCGGTTTTTATCTGGGGAATACTCTTAAACCATCTGTAATAGATGGAGCAACATTGTCTATTAAATCAACATAAGAGGATTTGTACAGTGCTCATCCTAAACCTCTGTATTTTAAGGCACTTTCAAATATGGTAAAAGAAAAAAGAAAGAAAGGGAAGCTTGATGAAAAATTGTTTGCCAAAGACTACACAATTCAGCCAATCGAGATAACAGAAATAGATTCAGTTTTCTGGTTTTAGGTTCACCCAACAGATGGATAACTGTTTCTCTCTCTGAAAATCTTACTCCTCACAAAAGGCATTTTATAGCGAGGCCTAATACACCACGAGAAGGAATAGGAGTACACCACAGGAAGGACTATGCGGTCACCCCTGATGGAAACAAGCAGGGAAGGCCTGGAGGGTTTTCCCTGCTGCCCCCATGAATGGGCCAGGTGAAATAGGGGACTGTGTGGGTCGTTCTTTTCGGCTCCTCTATGAGACTACAGAAATAGTAGCGCCCACTTTCCAAGCACAAGTCCAAGCCCGAAATACCCTCTGCGGTTCCCTTTCGCCCAACCCCCACCGAAACACAACAAGAACATTAAAACTAATTGCATCAGCTCCAGGATTCCGTCCAGGAATAGCCTGCGCCCATGTCCCTATATCGGTCTTTCTTCTATGTTTTACAGAATCCATCAGGCATTCGCATCTGGCTCCCAGATGTGCTGCGATCCGGCCACATGTTTTCCCATAAAAAAAGGCTGGCTCTTACCTTGAATCGGAGCGGCAGCACACGCTTGCCGAACACCAAGCGCGCACCACTGGAACAAAGCTATACATACACAAAAACCCTGCAGCTCAGTTTCAAACAAGCATCGATCTCTTGTCTTTATGGGGCCCTGTGTTTAACGCATGGCCCCATAAAGTTAAGAAAGTGCTTTGCGACAGCAGCAAGCAGGCCCACCGAGTCCGGATCGGAGGCCAAAGGGCGTGAACCAAAAACCCTCATTTCCAATGGCAGGCCACTGTTTAGCATATTTAGCATAAACGGTGACGCCAACCAATGGAAATGAGGGGCGGTGCTTAAAGCCCCTTTCTTAAATCACCTTCATCAGAAGAGTTCTCGCAGTGCGAGCAACGCATTGCGCTGTAACGCTACATGTGAAACCTACAAAAACCACCTAGTAAGATGAAAATAGAAGGCACTCACCTACTCTTTTGGTCCTGGATGGATGCGGCACCCATCTATCTTCACAAGCCACCCTATGCGACCACAGCAATCCACTATATCTTGCTGAAAAAGAAACACATGAGCCAAGTCAATGCATGAGGGTGAACTCATCTGTGCAAAGTCGTGTGTGCCAAAAGAAGGCATATAAGCATGCATACCCCTGGTTGTGTGGAACACCCGTAGCTTCTGCACAATGGTTTCTATTGGCACTGGTGCCATGGGGAAACTGTAACATTGACAAACACTCACCCCTTAATATTGACATTACATGAAGCAATCCTGTGTTTCAACACATTTTGAAACCTAAAAGAACACAGCATTCTCTTCTGACACATTTAGCCACCTCAAAAATGCACAACAGAACAATTTTAATTTGCACACACTTGCAAGCATCCAGTATATTTTAGCATTACAAATGCATTTATTTTTCAAAGAATGACAAATTACTGAGGGCAGCAACAAACGACAGCCAGACAAAATCATTCCTGCTAATGACCCATGACAACAGATTCTCCTAATATGCCGGTCCGGCCATCTTTCAGAATCCTAACAACAAGGACATCCCGTCATTGCAGAGCGGAAGTCAAAACCGAGCGATACTTTGTTAAAGCCTTATTTATTTTGACACAATACATGGCTAAATAACTTTGCCACACACGAGGAGGAACTCAGTTACTCTGCTATAGACAGACCTCTGCTATTTAATTTCCTTTGCTGTAGCAGCTCTAGAAGAAACACATTTCAGATGGCTACGTGCCCCGCACTTCTCTGTGCAAAATAGGGGCAGTCTTTAGCGCTCGTATCTCCCGCTCCAGACCACATCATTGCCTCAAGAGGAGTAGTACGGCAAATTGACTTTAACTCCATATGCCTAAAATAGAATAACATTTATGACACAGTGACACCCAGCGTACTATTTAGATGAACACTTACTTAAACAAGGGAGGGCGAGGGTGAAACAGGCAGGGGAACGAGAGTAGAGCAATGTCAACAAGCGTGCACGGCCACGCTAATTAGAAACAGATAGCCCCTGCGCGCCGGTGCTCGCTCCCGCAAGGTGGATGCCACCACAAGCACGCACGAGTGCTTGAAAAGTGCAGACCCATTTCTATAGGTCATCTCCCAGGGCAGCGCAGCGCTAGGCTTAACCTAAAAATGGCTTCTTTGGAATATGTTTAAAACTGATATAACTAATTATGTAGTGCATTAGACAAACACATCCTAAAGGGTATAAAGGGTATGCCAGTAGGCTATGTAAGTACAACCCAACCACTTGTAGAAAAGTATTGTTGATAATGAATAGAAACAATATGCCTTTCAATACAATTGTTTCCGAACAAGAATTGAAGCGCTGGGGGGACCTACCTGGCAAAAACTTTGTGGCACCATTCTTGCGTCCTGCTGGGGGCTTTGTTTCCTGGGCCCACCCTTGTGTCCCCTTGTCCGCCCAGTGCGCTGGTTACCCGGCCGTTGGCCTTCCCCTGCCGCCGCAGCTCTTTAGCATCGGAGCGCGGCGCAGTTGGGTGGGTGCCTTGAGCAGGAGGACTACAACGCCTGTGAGCCTTTGCGACCGGAAGCCGCCAACGCACGCTCCGCGCCTGGAGGCACATAAAATCGACGTCATCTGCCGGTGGAGCGGGGGACCTACCTGGCGAAAACTTCGTGGCACCATTCTTGCGTCCTGCTGGGGGCTTTGTTTCCTGGGCCCACCCCTGTGTCCGCTTGTCCGCCCAGTGGGCTGGTTACCCCGCCGTTGGCCTTCCCCTGCCACCGCAGCTCTTTAGCATTGGAGCGCGGCCGCAGTTGGGGGGGGAGGGCGCAAGCGGGAGGACTACAACGCCTGTGAGCCTTTGTGGCCGGAAGCCGCCAAAGCACGCTGCGCGCCTGAAGGTGCATAAAATCAACGTCATCTCCCAGTGGAGCGGGGGACCTACCTGGCGAAAACTTTGTGGCACCATTCTTGCTTCCTGCTGGGGGCTTTGTTTTCTGGGCCCAGCCTTGTGTCCGCTTGTCCGCCCAGTGTGCTGGTTAACCCGCCATTGGCCTTCCCCTGCCACTGCAGCTCTTTAGCATCAGAGCACGGCCGCAGTTGGGGTGGGCCGCGAGCAGGAGGACTACAACGCCCTGAGCCTTTGCGGCCGGAAGCCGCCACGCACGCTCCGCGCCTGGAGGCACATAAAATCGATGTCATCTCCTCGCGTTGCGGGAGCGTCCCGGGAGAAGCCTGGGACAAGGGCGGGACCGTCTGTGGCCGTCCGGGGCTGGCCGTGGCTGGGCTGGGCCACACCTTTTGGTCGGTCACTAACATAACTGCCTGAAGACATATATGTATGGTAAATAATAAGGTTAACATTGGTCATCAGCTATTGACTCTGTGTTAAGTATTTGCTTCTTGGTACACATTGGTGCACTGTGGTATAAATTTTATACTCTACGTTTGCATTTGCATCTAGGAAAATGGGTAAAAATACACTGGTACAAACTCGCAGACAGAAAATAGTTTCCACCACCCCGCTCCCTAGCTTAACTGCCAATGATAAGATGCTGCAGAAAACTATAGGGGTATTTGTTACTGCCATAGAGAATACCGAGAGACGCCTCTCGCTTCCCCCAGGTACATCCCTGCCCTTACAGTCTGAAAATACATCTGTCTCTCTTGCTAATTCCTTTGAGTCAATGCTCATGGCTTCCTATGCAGGGTTCCCTGGAGCTGAAAGCCAAGAGATTATTTCAACAATGGAAAAATTGCCCCCCAATTTTCCTCCCTTGGCCAGTAGGCTTTCATTAACACCCACCACGCTTTTGCCACTTATAAGCGAGGAGCCCCCTCTTCTGATTAACGATTCAGCAGACCTGGAGGGACTAGATTTGCCCCCGCCTGCTGAGTCGGATTTATCAGATAGGGCAACTGAGGGAAGCCCCCAAGTAAGAACACGAGGGCAAAAAGCGAAAAGCAAACAAAATCATATCATCAAAGAACAGCCTACAAACAAACACAAGGGATGGGGTACTCGCTCATACCGGAACAAGGTACATAACCCTGTAGGACCCCGAGGGGATTAGTGTGAGGGCAATCCAAGGGGCACTAGTACAAACCTCAGCGAGGGGATGACCAAGGTGGGGGAAACAGATGTTTGGGGAAGATTAGAGACTTTATTTTCTACGCTATTGGGGCCTATCACTTTGAAAATTTCTAACATCGAAGCTAGGGTGGGCTCAATTGAGGATCAAATAGCTAAATTTACTAATCTGACTATAATATCCTGTAGCGAGACACATGTGCCCCTCCTGCTTCCACCTCAAATGGGGCTGTTCCTAAATCTAACCAACCAAAAACCAAGCAGGCAAGGGACAAGTCAGACCCCACACATTCGGGGGCATTGTTGTAAACAATCGATCTAACACCAGAGATCAGAGTATGAATGAATATATTTTATTGTATCAATTAACAAAAATTGTTACAAAAAGTGTGCTATAAAATATCCACAAAACTTGCTTGCTACAGTAATCATTGTTAACTGCTACACATTTGGATGCACTAGATCCTGTAAAGCAAATCCTAAAAATACAGCTCATAGATAAAAAAAACATTAAAACCCATGTATCAATTATGAATTCAAGGCAATCAAAGGCCTATTTTGGAGTAGAGATTCCAACAAAGTGCAAAATAAATACAGCTTGTTGCAGCGTGCAAATCAGAGTCTGGGCATGCCCAAAGTGCAGTCTTGAAGTTCTAAATTGCAAGGTGCGTTACTTAAACGTTCTTTAACTTTATGTGCAAATTTGGCGAACCTAGCCAATTCCATCGGTGTCTCCAGGCTAAACAAGAGTTTCATGGCATCCTTGCAATTACGTGTCCCATATTTTAAAAACAATGGCCTTAGTAGAGTGCGACGTGCTTGTATTAGGCAATGGCATATGCAGACCAAATGGACCATGGATTCTTCATGCTGGTGGCAAAGTCTGCAGGTGGTAATCGCCTCTAGGGTTTTCCAGCGCCTGTTGATATCTTTTATCGGCAATGCCATAAGCCTCACTGTTAAGATTTGCTTTAAAATTATCTTGTTTAATGCAGAATCGAGGTATGGTTGCCATAACCGATCTTCATAGGAGCTTACAAGTATCCCAATGTTACTTTTGGAATAATTCAACTCCTTCATATCTTCTTCTCTGGATAATGCTCTAACTTGTTTTTTTAATATAGATTTTAGTGTACCAGGCTGATAAGTCAGATCCTGCAGTTTGGTCATATCAATCTGTAATGCAGTGCAGGCAGTTTTCAGGCCGTTACTCCATGAATTATTGGCTTTCATAAAGATCATTTTCAGGGTTGAATTCATTGTGTTCGGAGGGGCCGCACAAACCCCTCGGTAGTACCGCACCAGCGTTGCCCAGTGCTCATAGTTTTGTTTGTTCAACCCAAATTCCAGTCGCACCAGGATGTTTCGTGTATGCGCTGGGATCTGGAAAATTCGCTTGTAGGCTCGGCAGTTAATATGTTCGAGGCTATTAACAAAAGCCGCAGGAAATGCTAACTGGCCATATGTTATTGAGGGAAGCAGCTTGGCCCTTATAACTCTTCTAATGGATTTTGTTGTTGGGCTATTTAGTTTAGCATTCAGCTTGCACAAAGCGAACGTCACTGCCTTTGCCTTTGTTTCGGCTGAAGCAAGGTAAGCTGTTGATTTCCCATTACTCATCAGCCAAACCCCTAAGTAATTATATTTGGGCACTGTTGTTATCTTCAAGTTGCCCAACCCCCAATGCTGTCCGAGTTTGTTGGCATACTTTCCGAATATAATTACCTTTGTTTTTCTTGCATTTGCTCTTAGGTCATTCTTGTTGTTATAGAGATTTAGTGCGTCCAATAGTCTTTGCATGCCTACTTTTGTTTGATATAATAGCACCATATCATCTGCATACTGTATTAAAAATATTCTATTTGAGCCAATTTTCGGAGATAGAAGATTTGCATTAAGAATACTTTTAGCAAGGTCTGCCGTATGTAAGTTAAAAAGCAAAGGCGCCAATACACAACCTTGTTTTAAAACACGGTCTGTTGGAATCACCAGAGATCAGAGTAGCCAAAGTAAAGTAGTGACACCAGGGAAACAAGACAAATCTCCTAAGGATAATAGCACAAATCTACTGGCAGGAAATGAGAAAATAGGGGGATCAACAACTGAACGGATGAAGGGTTCACGCCACCCAGAAACTGCTAGAGTTAATGACATACCACCGGTCATAAATTTACCACCAGCATGTGGTGCTTATTTCACAGTCTTATGTAACGTACCCAGGCTGCGGGAGGGGCAATTTGAAACACACAATCTTCTAAAAAACAAAACCCTGTACTGGTTAACCAAAAATTGTGGTTATCCCACATCAAGTGCAGACCAGATAATACTTACACAAAGGGTGGGGTGGATAGGCAATGCACCAAAAATATTTGATGGGTACTGTGTGATAATCAATTTCAGGTCACCGAACTGGGCACGTGAAATTTTATTTAGTGCACCCCCACCTTCAAATTTTGAATTTAACACAACTTTATTACCACTGGTTTTTTTTTTATAAACATCTACTGTCAAACAATTCAGGCCCAGATCGCATGGCCTTCCATCCTAATAACAACTGGGCACCAGTGCCATCAGTAGCACGATCGATGCAATTTCCCATCCCTTTGTATAATAGATTTCAGTGCCTGTCTAGATTAGAGGATAATGATTGACATATTAAACCACAAGGGGTGCCCCTTATAAACGAGTCAGAGCATATAGTGATTAATAACCCAACCAGCAGGGGAGCCAATGTAAGCAACTCTCAATCACATAATATATAGAATTTAATATGGTAGAGGAGAGTTCAGATGCGTTAGACAACGTAATTATATGAAATCCACACTTCCCACGGATGTAGTAGACTTATCTGACTCAAATCTAATTGTTAAACAAGGAACATAAATCTTAATTCAGGAAGGGTACACTTTAGTAACCTGGAATGTAGCAGGCCTTGGTAAAAAATTAGATACACCTTTTTGGCAGGATTTTATTATCCATGGAAGTGACATAATCTGTCTGCATGAAACCTGGAGTACAGATGTTATTGAAGTAGAAGGCTATACATCCCACTGCTTAAATGCTATACCCTCTTCATCAGGTAGAGCAAAGGGTGGATTGTTACTACTTATTTCCACCAAATTAATTGGGTGCAAAATTACTAGCTATTCATCCATGAGCGATCACAATCAAGGCAAGGATTTAATCATAATTAATTATTATAATAATAATTTTAACAAGGATAGGGATGCGCCATTAGATCCCTTAGAAAAGAAAATAGATAGGGTGCTGAAACTATCCAGCAAACTTGCAGTCATCCTGTGGGCTGGGGATTTTAATATGCGGGTCTGTCCAGCGACCCTAACCAACTCATGCGGATACATGAGGGATGACATTTTTACTAGGGGAACTGATGACGAACTCTTACATTTCCCACATTGTATATATGGCATGGCCCTAAATACATTAATGGCAAAATATGATCTAGATTTGCTAGATTGCTCCATGAAAAAGGGCCACATTAAATGTCCGACCTTCACTGGGAGAAATGCTAACAGCAACACAGATCATATTTTAATCTCGAAGGATAGTTCCTATTCTGACCTTTGGGTATCAGAACAGGTGGTCAGTGACCACAAAAGTATTTTCATGGTATTACTAGATTGGGGAAATAAACTAATTAATACCATGGGTAAAATCTTAGATATCATCCCTGTTAGGCCTAACGGGATGAGAATAAAATGGGGTGTGTAGACCCCCCTAAGATCCAAAAAGAAGTTGTCTTTAGAGGCAGGGTAGCCATTGATTATTGTTTAAGTGACGAGGTCACCCCTGAAATTCTATTAACCACCTTCTCTGATATAAATAATACAATTAAAACATTTTTAACTAGGGACACCAAGGGTAGGAAACAGGCTGTTACATGGTGGTTTGATTCCAATTGCACCCAGGCCTTGCATAAATTAAAATTGGCACTGGGGACCAAGCCGCGTAATCAATTGTTAGTTCGCGAACTTCGAGTTGAATATAAGCAAGCCAAGCTGACACATAAAAAAGAGTTGAGATCAGACGCCTGGGAGAAATTAAGTATGGCTGCTGACACAAATAATAGTAAACTCTTTTGGGAAACCGTTAATAGTCCGTTTTTAATGGAGAAATGTGTACCCGAACTGACGTCTCATGTGAACTGTGCCGAATGGATTGAACACTTTTCTAATATTTTTAACCCAGATAGGTTATGTTTAACTTCCCTTTTAACTGATGATTTTACATCGCCTATCATTCCTTTGTTGATTCAAGTTGATGAGGTGGAGGAAGGGCTCCTAAACAGTAAAGGGGGGAAGGCCCCGGGCCCAGATGGGGTCCCAATTGATCAATATAAGGATCTAATGGATCTTTGGGTACCCATCCTAACAAGGACTTTTAACACTGCAGCAATGGAGAACTTCCCAAAATCATGGGCCCAATCACTAATCGTGCCACTATATAAAAAGGGCTCGTGTTCCGAAGGCTGCAATTATCGGCCAATATTGCTACTGGACTCTTCTATAAAAGTGCGGAGTAGGGTCCTTTTAAAAAGACTAGAAACCTGGGCCTCAGATTTTAAAATCCTAACCTCAGTCCAATATGGATTTAGGAAAGGTTTAGGTACTGTGGAACAGTGCATAAATTTGGACCTCCTCATCAACAAATATACAGTAGCTAAAGAGGGTAATTTGTTTTTATGCTTCGCTGATTTGAGCAGCGCATTCGATCTGGTGGATCACTCCCTTCTTTGGTCAGTATTGTTGGAATCTGGGGCTCCAAGTGAAATAGTGTTTTTCTTAGCCCGGGTTTATGAGAAACTATCATGTAGTGTACGATATGGGCCAACTGGGGAGCGGACCCCTTTTTTTGCTGTACGAAGAGGCATTAGGCAGGGGTGCGTATTGGCCCCCCTTTTATTTTCCATCTTTATTAATCAAATAGCCACAGACTTAAATAATATTCCTGCAGATGCACCTAAAATTTGTGGCGCAGTCGTATCGGTATTACTTTTTGCTGATGATGCTGTTTTCATTTCTCGTACCCCGATAGGCCTTCAAAAACGTATTGATGAGTTTTATGTTTTTATTAAGGGTAGGAAACTTTTAATAAATAAAGCAAAGACATATGCCATGATATGCGGGAAGAAAATGAAGTCATCGAGGCCTTTCTTTCTGGACGGCACCGCAATACAGAATATTAGTACCTTCTGTTACTTAGGTATCACTTTTGAAGGTAATGGTAAATGGGTGGGTGAGCAAGAAAACATCAGATATAAATGGATCAGGAATACCAATGGAATCTTTCGCTTGCCACAAAACTGGGAGATCGCAGAATTAGGGACATGGTTGCCATATACAACGCAAGATGCGTTTCCTCAGCTCTGTATGGAGCTGGAGTTTGGGGTTATTCAACTACGGCCCAAATTCAAAGGGAAGAAAACAGTTTTCTTAAACGGTTGCTGTGTGCCCCTGCCTCAGCTTCCACCGATCTTATTCATCAAGAAACTGGCCTCAACTATATATCTGATTTGGCAGCCTTACGCCCCCTACTCCTGTGGCGTTCTATTTGGCATAAGAGCGAAACTGAGTTCACGCAGTCCATTATCAGAGGTTGTCTTAAACTAGATCATTGTTCACCCATCCCATGGCTAAGTTATATAATTCATTGGTATAAAATATTGTTTGATTTTAAAATTGACAAGGATTCTGATTTTGTAATACCTTTTTCTAAGAAAGAAATAAAATAATCTTTATTGGTATACAAGAGGGAAGAACGAACTAAGATGACTAAGACCCAAAAGACTTTTGTTTTTTACAGACAACTAGAACTTAAAAGTGGGTTCCAAGCATATTTGGTTGACGTGACCAGACCGTCACACCGATTCGTTTTAATAAGTTTAAGGTTGGGCATTGTCCACCTTCTTGTTTCCTTCCCTGTAATAGGGGTAGGGTCTATTATGAAATGCCCCAGCGATAATATATCCAATTAGAGTTCTTGCCATTTCCTACTATTTTGCAAATGTTATTTATCAATAAGGAAATTTTATCTGAAACCTATCCTTTTAAAATATAATACTCGTCTAACAGTAGATGCAATGAACTTAATTCACTCTCTTGAGAGTCCAGATATTTGTTTCTATGTCGGACACTATTTGTTGAAATGTAGGGCAACTAGAAAATCGATAATGCTGTAATATTGTATATACTGGTTCTCATACTTGCACTTTTGCACTTCCTGCATTTTGCACTTACGCATATGTCACTTTATATCGTGCTGCAAATGGAATACAGTATCATGTTGTAGTAGTTAATTAGTAATGCACTTTAAAACATACTTTTTGCCACAGGGATACATTTGTACAAGTCACTTTCTTGTACTACGTACTTTTATATAGAGTATCTATTGTAATAGTTTTTAAATATTTATATAATTATGACCTTCCCTTCGGCACTGAAGCCATTATGAGAGCCGGCTCGTGGAATAATACTTTATAAACTGTCCTGTAAACGGACTATAATATTGCTGTGCTTGTGATAAATTATGTATTGATATTTTATTGTGTATGTTCAGCTTATATGGTTGTACAAAACACACCGAATAAAGCTTTTTGAACTTGAACTTGAATGGAAGCGCTACATTCATTACACAATAGCCAGGGCACAGAACTCCTTATTAGTGCATGTAAAAGGGAAACATGTGAACCAACGGACAATTTTAAGAGTAGTTTTAGAATATTGTTTTTTGGCTAACATCAAACATCATGGTTTACAATTGGAATCTGTGTGTCTGAATGAATAGCAATGAGAAAAGGCAGTCTAAAAACATTAATAGTTGTCGATTCAAATTTCGAACCTGACAGAACCACTTAAGGGGGTCTTCATTAGGACATGGTGCAGAGACAATGAGCAGTATCATCTCAGTCAGTTCAAATGGACCTGTGTAATTCAAATTTGAAGTCACTCATACAGTAGGAGGAAAGATTATGCAAAGGGTGACTAGAATCTACTAGTGTGGGGAAGTAAGGAGAAACAGGGAAAGTGTTCCCGTCACCAAAGCACACCCAGCTGCAATCAACTGTAAAATCCTCATGGCCGAGTACTGTGATATTGACGTGCTCACATCATTTTAAGTGGTTTCAATCAGGTATGGAACAATAATAAAACACATGCTCATCGGCTCCCATGGACTACAATACACGAACACTTATACTTTGATATTTATTTTCCTACAGATTGCCCCCTGATGAAGGTACCGGTCAGGTGCCGAAATGCATTGCGCTCAACATAAATTTTGTGATTACATTATAATGTACAACGTTCTAATGTAGTATGTGAGAAAATATGTTTCTTCTGAAATGAGAATGTTGAAAATATTGAAATCGCATATTATTTGTATACTGAATATAATATGAGAGAAGGTGAAAATCAAATGAGAAATCAATTAAAAAACTTGAAATAACAGTAAAACGTGGTGATTAGTTTGAATACATAAAAATAAGAGTGTATAAGGTGCGGAGCACCAAGTGAACAGTGCGTGGTTAGATGGGCAATAACACACATCATAACTGATTATTCAAAACAAAGGAGTGACGATCCTAATTAATCACAGCACCAGTGGATTAAAACAAACAGTTTGAATACAACGGAGTGCTCCTCACAAACCCAATAACTCAAACGAGTCCCTGAAGCAGCAGGAAGAACAAACCCCTATTTCTTTTTATTTTAGCCAATTTAAACATTATATCATATTAATAACCTGCAGCCAAGGACCATGCAGGTAAGAGCGGTGGGGCGGTGGGGCCGGGTGGGGGGATTTCAACAGACAATGAGGGAAAATTAAATAAATTAATAATTTTCCCTTGTTGTCGTCTGTTGAAATACCCCCACCCACCCGGCCCCACTGCTATTACCTGCACAGGCTGCATCTATTGACCTGAATTAACATTTTAACTTTTTCAGACTTAAAGTCTTTTTTTTCACTCTTACGTTTTTAAACTAAAAGATTTTCAAATTTAAAGTTTCAAATATGATATCTTTCAATCTGTATTAAACTTTTGCTCTCTCTAGGGTCTCAGCATTATGGATAGATTCAGAATGAGACTTCACATTTAATATTATGGATAGGCAGAGGTTACACCAGAGTACAAAAGTATTATAATGCATTATATTTTGCAGAACTAATAAATATCTCTTAATGAAATTCAGCATCAAAATTATAAGACACAAATTAGCAATCAGTTTTATTATCAAAATGGCAGTGGCCTAGGGCATACTCAAGAGTAAGAACTGAAACCAAGGTGACCTTTCTCAAACAAACATTGGAATAGGTAATTTCAGGACATTAACTCAACTTGGCCCCATTGAAAGTGTTTCACCTTGAGTCAGGCCTAGCTTTTTATCCAATATCGCTTTGCATTCTGAAACCTCAAATACAATATTTAGAATTGCAAAAAGTGAACTCCAAGTCCAGAAAGAATTTGTCTGTTGGCAAAAAGCTTGCATTGGCCGAAGGTGCCACACATGACATGGGCTCCTGGTGGTTATGAACAATCAAACAGGTGTGGGCACAAGACCACAATAGGAGGGAAAAGAGGTCCAGCAGCAGTGCTGATGTGATCATGGTGTGCCAAGGGCAGTCACCCTCCACTCCACAACAGATTTAAAAGTGTTAAATGTAGTACACCTCACAAGCCTGATTCACAGACAACTGCACACTGAGTCTAAATAAAACAAAAGAGAGGCACCCCAACAACACAGCATAAATGACATTCATGTATGCGGCTGGGCTTTAAGAGCCTATTATGTTATCTGGTATTGTATTGCGGACCAGGTATAGTATACTTTATTGTGCGTGGATGACACATATTTTGAGCACAATGAATGTATTAAGCTTTAAATACTTTTAAAAAGGTGATTTTGTAGGTGACAATAGTTACACTTGTAGAGGTGTCTTTGGTACAAGCCTTGTACTCAAATTCCTGTTGAGGGTCAGCAATGCTTTTCCTCAGGTCACTGAGTCAAAATCATAACCCTGGTGAATCATAGACTGGCAGTAATTAAATACCGACTTTGAGCCGGGTCCCCTTCGAGCCATATACTCATGTCCTTTACTTTATAGGCAAAAACACTGATTGAATTCCCAATACTGCCTGTGAATACCTTTAAGGTAATCCATGTCAACGATGAAGTCCCTATTTATATATTGAGCCCCCGGTTTTATGGTATTTATTTTTTTTACATTTCTGTCTGTATTTATCCGTTTTTATTTTTGGGCAATCTTATGAGAATTTATCCACATTTATTTTGTGTTCTGTGAATAAATGAAGTTGTAAAATGCTATATTACCACATTTATTTATGTAATAAATGTGAGCTCACACTTTGACGGGGAACAGCGTTTACAACACAACTTTTACCACGCAGTACCTTTACCATGCAACTTTTACAACGCAAGTCGTTACAACGACTTGCGCTGGGGGGGCGCTGTAGGATAGGTAATAGTTTAATTTAGTATCCAAAACCTTCCCTACTATCCACGGGGACTGGAGTTGGAATAGTAAATTAAACTATTCACTATCCAGCGCCCCCCAACGCAAGCCGTTGTAACGACTTGCGTTGTAAAACCTGCGTGATAAAGGCATGCGTTGTAAAAGCATGCGTAGTAACGACATACATCCCACTTGGACACCTGTCGTGTTTCAGCAAATTAAGCAGCCATATCTAACAGAACAATGCACCTGCAGGTAAATATTAGCATATACTACAAATAGATGTTGACATATGTTGTTATTTAAGGAAATCTCATCTTGTTTATAACTCCCTCTGCAATCTGTCTTCTCAGCTGTTAATTTGGAACCGATGAAAGACAGTGTGAAAAGTCAGTCAAAAGAAGCCAAATTTTCAGCATTTTTCCTTTTTTTTTTTTATAAATGCAGCTAGGAACCACTTTGTTTTTTGTCTGTATTTATCTGTAAAAATAAGTAAAAAACAGAAAAGAGGTAGCCTTATTTATATTTGACATGTTTTACTTCATGTTACATTCCCTAAGAGTACTTTCTTTTACCAGATGTGTTTCATGTGTAATTTTTATCATGCAACATAAAAGGTTTGTATAACGCATAATGTGAACGGAGTCACCCCAGGTGTGTGACCAAATTCAGGTTGTGGGTGGCTATTTATTCTGAAGCTGCAGACAGTGTGAATTTCCCACAGTGGCTGTCAATACATCATAGAGGTGTTCAGGAAACATGTACATCCAATCTTTGGTCTCTCTGCAGAGCACACATAGTGATGATCACATATGTATCAACTGCATTTGTGTTTCTATGGTATAGTGTGTAATGTGGAAATATTGACAGCACAAAAAGAAAACAAATATGCAGCTCTCACAGGTGAGTTGGTGGTTTATATATGCGGTAAAGATGGTGAAGTGTTAGGAGATAAAATGAAATACTTGCAGGGGAGAGTGAAAATGGGGAAGAGGAAAGAGGCAACTTATAAGATATGCGAATGGTGAATTACAGAGAGATGGAGAGGAGAAAAAAACAAGCCAGTGTCTAACAGAATGAGAGACTGCAGAGGAAGGTAAAGTAGAAATTAGGAGAGATTGAGACAATCTGAAACCCACTAAACTTTTCCCCGGACCTTGTTAATCATTAATTCTAATCCTCATATTTTTATTCTACTTA
This sequence comes from Lissotriton vulgaris, assembly GCF_964263255.1. Lineage (NCBI taxonomy): Eukaryota > Metazoa > Chordata > Amphibia > Caudata > Salamandridae > Lissotriton > Lissotriton vulgaris. The sequence goes on from NC_141687.1 coordinate 1,712,690,597, forward strand.
TTCAGCACAAAATCATAGCTGTTGCCAATTTATTTGATACTGCTAACAGGCACTGGTAAAGCTAATAGGTCTGTATTATATTTTGATGTAATCTATATGTCTGGATACGATAACCTTCAACTCACTATTTATTTGCTATGTGACATGCTGAGTGAAACACAGGCTTTTGGGTTACATGTTTTAAACCACAACCTTAAAGGCATAGGAAAGCAATCTTTACATTTCTATGAGCACGTTAATTTTAGAGACTCTCCCATCTCGTTTTCATTCCACTTAAAAATCTAAACAAGTTGATTAAAAAGTGGTACTAAGTTGTTTAACCATGAAAGTAAGTTATTTATTCTTAGCAATTTATTCTCATTTGTAGAAAACATTTTGTTCTTTCTGTCTCTGCAGCTGAAAAGCCATCAAGCATATATGTGGAGAGATGTTATCTCAGTCTGCTCCAGTAAAATTATATAATGCCAAGTTGGCAGATTCTAAAACTACATTACTCGATTCTCCTACCTGCCTCTGCCATGCTTTCTATTTCTTCTTTCTGGACTAGGCTTGCTTCAAAGGATTCATGTCAGGCACCTTTAAATCACTGCTGGAACGATGAGAGAAGTGACACGGGTGCATCAAAATAAACCACCCCTACTGTACCAGCCTACTGCTTTGTTTGACAATCCACTTAGCATGTTCGCAGTGGTTACATCTGCACTGAGTTGGGCACAACCAACAGTATGCAGAATGGGGAAAAAAGCATGCAAAGATGCTCCCATCAGCTGTAGTGGTATGAGCCAGTTCTCCTGCAGCTGTGCACTACACCCTGACTGGAGGTGTGGCGCCACAGTATTTATACAGGTCGCGCCATTGACTCCATGGCACGTTTGTGCGCAGATCTGCTGCTCGTGCCACAACAGTCACACCATAAAAAGATACCAAAAAAAAATGTTATGCAAATTTTAAAAGCCCCAGTAATACGGAGGCCTCTAATTCAGGGGGGTGAGACAGAAATATGGGCTAGCCTGGCCGGGCCCCCAATAGCTGTGGCCCTTTCCAGGCATCATGTACAATCTCCTCCTCTAGCACTTCATATTTGCCTACTTGGTGGTTCTGCGAGTAGTATTTGAAATTAAAAATTCAATCTGCTGACAGTGCCTCTGCAACAGTAAATGGTAATTTTTCTTTCTTATCTATGTGTAACACAGTGTATGTCACGTCTCTTCTGGCCACGATGGTCTGTTCTTTTGTCAAGTTGTATGGTAGAAACAAACTAGAGGCATTTAAGTGCTTTTGTGGAACGTGACCAGCGCATAAGTCTGTAGAGTCCAACTTAATAGCATGATAGACCGAAGCTGTGATTGCCCATGTTGCAAAAAGGACATGTCACTCTGTATAATAGAAATAACAGATGACACAATGTTACCTAGAGCATATATCCTATTGAATATTGTGGTCATATGTCAACCACTTTCTAAATTTGTTCTGTCAATTTCATGTATTCTCTCAACAGCTTCCTGCTGTGAAACTTTCCACAGTTCATTGTATATAACATAAAGAAAACGCTTTTGATGTGGCTTTCGAAGACTTAACAAAAACTACTTTAGAACCACCTTATCAGAAAGAAGAGACAAATGTTGTTTCACTTCAGCCAACGTTGAATGTTTTAGCCACTCTAGGCACAACTTTCCAATGATGTATGTAGTTATCATTCCTGAGTGTTGTGTCTGCACGTAATGTGGGTCTGGCCTACTTATCATGAACCCTTTGTGTTGTAATGAAAACTTCCCGGACATTCGTGCATGCCCCATTTCCAAGCATGCTGTTGAATGTGTCCTCCCTGTAATTTCTGAATAGCTGACAATTCTCAAACCATGCAAAAGTCTGACTTTTTGTTGTATTTAGGGGCCATATGTATCAAGCAAAATTGCCTTCGTAAACGCCGAAATTCTGCGAATTTCAGCGTTTGCGAATGCAATTTTGCCAAATGGTATGTATTAAAGCAAAATAAGGAATCGCAAAATATGCGATTCCTTATTGTGTGATTGCATTTAGAGAATCGCAAATTTTGCAATTCCTTAAATGCAATGTAAGAAGCACCAAAAAAGTGCAATTTGGCCTTAAGGAATCGCCAATTACCACTAACTTCTAGTTGGTGGTAATTTGCGATTTCTTTGAAAAATGCACTTTTTTGCATTTTTCAAAGTGCAATGTGAAGCACATACATGCCCTTAGGGCATGCATGTGCGCAACGTGCACCCATGCTTATTTCAGGGGTGCATCAGGGTGTCCATTTGACACCCCTGCACCCTTGAAATTATTCTCAATTTGCGATTCTCAAATTGCGAATCGCAAATTGAGAATAACTTCCCATTCATTCATATAGGCCTCCTAGCCCATAGAAATGAATGGGAAAGTATTCCTTAATTGCGATTCGCAATTTGCTAATCGCAATTAAGGAATATTAGGAAATCGCTTAAAAACTGCGATTTTTTACATACATCCCTATTTGCAATTCTCAAATAGCGATTTCTAAAAAATCGCTATTTGAGAATCGCAAATCAGGATGTTGATACATATGGCCCTTGATCCTTTATCTTGGCCAGGCTGAGACAGGATGTCTGCAGCACAGTTTTAATCAGGAAAATTAGCTATTTTGGTATGAGACATTTTCTAAATAATACCTTATTTCCGTGAACCTGCCAATCTCTATTTCCCCATATAGATTTCAAAACGAGATTGTCTCTCCAAAAGTCATACCCTTGTGTCTGCAAATGGGAAAGGAATGATGAAAAATACTTTCATTTTGTGTCAGTGAGCACCTTTTTCTTCACCAGGGTAGGTGTAAGTTTATTATAATAGGACTATGGGTCTGCTGGATTATGACCAAAAAAATATGCAAACTACTTTACAAATGTCTTGGAGCTACCCTGCAGTGCTGAAGGGCAGTGTTCACGTTGACTGCAATTAAATACTCCACATGGAGTTCTTATTTTATGTAAATAATGGTGACCATAATGGGGAAAACAAAACATTTCATCATAATTCTACGTACCATCATAAATTTCTTCCCTATTAAATAAAGTGCAATGCTTTAAATCATCAAGCATTTCATATTCTGTATGAATGTCCCAATCATCAGAGATAGTGACAGGAGTGATGACATCATTTAATGAAATACAAAAAACATAGGCGACTTGTAAAGTCTCTGTTGGGCCATAAATATCATAGGGTACTTTATCCCAAACAATTCCATTAAGAACCGGAACCCCTGAAATGTTCATGAGGGAAAGGTCTTGTGAGAAGTTAGCCTGGCATATGATCTCCACTAGTTCTAGTGTGCACCTTGCACCAGTCTAATCGACCCTTATTGATGGTGGTTGTAAAGTCAACCTTATAGAAAGCTATCCTAGGGGTAGCAGTGATGAGAAGTCTTTAGGCTAAGACTTCAGAGAGCGAATTAAGTGAGTTGTTTTACCAATTATAATCCCTTGAGTACCAAATGAAAGCACACCACACAAGGTATATATGAAATATATATGTATTTATTCTAATCACAACCCCTCTGCACTCTTTATGAGGTCAGAGGTAAAAGTACAATACAAGTTACTTAATTAGCATACGATAAGTTGCACAGTATACGTTTTGCCCTAGGGGCCTCACAAACCATATACTAAAATAGTGGTATAAGAACAATGTGAGAATTAGAAAGCAGGCCTGGGGCCTGTGGAATCGCTGGGGCTACTCTAAACAACCAAAGGTTAGGAAGTAGGAGGCCCACGGGAGCCGCGTGCAGTGACTAAACACAGCCGTGGGTTACCATTGACTTTCTATGGGAAACGAACAAGTTGCAAATTTACAATTTAAGGACACTTCTAAATAAACTATGATGGAACCCTTTTGGACTTAGACACTAGGAGGTCCAATAGCCTCAAGACTACCAGAGTAGTCGTGTTACCTCACCCACGGAAGCCAGGTGCATGGGTCTATTTTGGTGTCAGGTTTTGTCATCGATTTCAATGGAGATCTGTAAAGAAGTGGTGCAGGTGACCAGAGGAAAAGTGTTCGGGTGGATCCAAGGGTGGATTGAAGATCTGTAGATCCTGAAAGCAGAAGGGACAGAGTCTGGGTCGCTTGCCAGTGACCAGGGCGGTGATAGGAAGATGCCACCAGATGTCAGGTGATTTCAGGTTAGAAGGTGAAGCTTGTCTCTTTAGCCACAAGGACCAGGAGGTGTCGACGACAACCAGAAGCTGGATTCGAGTTATCCCACAAAGGATCTAGTTGACTGCGGTGTCAGTATCCAGACTAGACCCAACAATCCTTGGCAAACTCAACCCATGTAGGATGTCAAGATTGGCTTCGGTGCAGACCAGCAAGGTCTGAGGAACTTTTTCTTTGCAGAGAAGTTGAAGGAAGCATGGAGCAACCAGGAAAGCAAGTTAGATTTAAAGAAAAGTCTTCGGGGGGCTCACTAGCCAACAGGCAAGCAACGCAAAGACAAATTGAGCTGAAATGCCAAAGCAGGGCCCACGGGACACTCGTGGAGTGGGGGCCTCTGAGCTTCGGAAAAAATGGTGCTCAGGTCTGGGGCTTTAAGCACCCCAATGCACAACTTTGAGATACCTCGTGAAGTAGGTGCAGCTTGCAAAATGCAGGATGTCCAGGAGTTCCGGTCCCCCATCTCTCGTGCCGGCCACGGGTCTCAGCTTTGCTGTGAGCAAAGGTCGGGTCAGAGATGTCTGGAAGTCTATGTCCTGTGTTGCAGATTCTTCGGGATCTGGCGGGAGCTTCAAAAATGCAGACCTGCAAAGTTGCTGTTGGTGCCTGTTTGAACAGGGTGGTCACTCCTTGACCACAAGGGAGATATCTTCCATCTTCCAGTCGAAAGGGAATGTCGAAGATCCAGGATTTATGTTTCAGAGTTTTGTCCAGGGTAATCTAAATTCCTAGGGACTGGGTTCCTATACTTAGGGGCTGGACTACCTTTAAGGTCCCTCCTATGGGTGGACCTGGGAAGGGGGTGGTCACACCCCTTTCCCTTTGTCCAGTTTTGCGCCAGAGCTGGCGTAGAGTGCCCCAGCAACCGGTTTGAACTGGGAAATGCATGGAGCACCTAGTGTGCCGCAGGCAGTGTCTGGAAAGCATTCACTGAATGCAGCCCTCCCTTCCCCAATACACAAAAGCCTGTCTGGGGATGGGCCAGCACCTCCTTGGACAGGAAACCTATTGTCCAGGCCTCCCCTGCTGGAGTTTCGTCCAGCAGCAGGAGGGCAGACTCGTGTCTGTGGCAGCAGCATCCATTTTGTTTTGCTGAGTCTCTGTTTAACTTTAACCGGGTAAACCAGTAACTACATGTCTTATCCCTCTAGAAGGGTGGAATGCTACCGCTGCTGGCAGAACTGGCGGGGTGTAGTATTCCAAAACACTTTGGAATACTACACCCCATCACTCCTTACACAACATGTTTTGATAAAGCCAAACCAAAGTTAGCATTAACCACGAGGATTATAATGCACTTAAGAGTATATGGTATGGCCATATCATAGAACAGCTATAAGGAGATGGTTCCGAAAGCTGCAAAGGGGCTCAGCTCATGCTAGGGCACCTTCTCACATAAAACCAAGCACTCTGCCTCCAGGATTGTTAAGGCCTGCCATAGGAGTGACTTATAGGTGTATATGTGTCTATATGTATATATAGATATAGATATACTATATCTAAGTAAGGGGTGATTACACCACCCAGGCTGTGGGAACAGACCTGTGGTGTCAGTTTGGAAGGCAAACCAGGGGTGGCATAATACATGCTGCAGCCCCTGGTAGGCCTAGGGTGCCCCTATGGCCTGGGTACCTAGGGTACACTATACAGAGGCTCACAAGGGTGACCCAGTAACCAATCTGGTATGTAACTAAAGTACATGGTATACATTTAGAGAGAGGACAGCTGGTCTGTGGGCCTGATTAGCAGGTCCACAGCCACACTAAAGTAAAAAAAAAAGAAAATCACAGCAAAAAGTGGGGGTAACCATAGGAAGCAGACCTTACTCTCCTACAGGTCTCTTCACACTTTGTGTGATGAAGAGTGAGGTTTCAAAACCTTGTTTACCAGTTTAATAGCACCGCGTTCTGGGAGATAATGTTCATTTAGCAGCAAGAATAAGACAGCCTCAAAACTAATCCAAAGATAAAGAAACGAAATTGTAATCCAAATGTATGTCCATGGAGGGCTGAGATATGTCTGTTTGAGCCAATGAAAAGCTCACGTGATCCTCTCTATGGAGGTTAGTCTGACAAATACGAAGAGAAGTTATCAGTGTTGACAAAATAGTCAGAGGCTGTTTGTGCAAACGTGGGAGGTTCGTGGAGGTGTGAAGAATTGGTTTACAACTCTAATGTTGGGATGTTGGATACACTATCATTGTCTGCTTGTAGAGTTTAACTCTGTGTGGTCATACATGATGATTGTATGATATTTGTATAGGTAACCAGAAGTAGTGACACGTCAGTGTTAGCTGTCCCCAGCCGGGGAAAAGAAACTTCATTGTTGGTTAAAGCTTGTAACAGGATTTCCTTTAAGGTAATGAGAGGAGGCCGGTAACTACCCAGGAGCCCTCGAGGCCTACTATGGTAAACCAGCCACAATATGTGGTTTGATAAGATAAATAGACATAAATATCTTGTGTCTGTCACTGGCAAGGGGCAATAAAAGTACAGTTCTGGTACTTTCAGGAACCAGAACAGGCACAGATGGCCCGAACTCCTTCTTGTCAACTATTTTCTCCGATACTATATTCCTGATATTTGGTATCCGACCAGGAGTTGCTGGTGCTTCCTTCACTTCACCGGTGGCAGAATGTGTCTGTTGGATATTGCTCTGAGCATCTCTGAAGTTGTTCAGGTCCTGTAAAACATCCAAACATTCACTGATATCAAAAGGTGTTTCCGCCACCAATGTACGGGACCTTCAAGATCTGTAACCCACATTTTAACCCCAAACAGGACTTTATAAGGAGTTTGACCACCCAAGGATTTTGTAGGCAGATTGTTTAAGGCTCTCTGTACTCCACACAAGTGGTGTAGCCACCTGCGACCTGAATCTAATACTCTAGCTGTTAAAGACTGCTTTACTTCGTCACATTTTTTTCTCTCCACAAACGCATTTCCCACCGGATGGGATGATGAGGAATAATGCATAGTCACATCCAATGTTCCATTGGTATCTCTGTAAGCCCTAGAGCAGGGGTACTCAAAGTACGGCCCGCGGGCCGTCAGCGGCCCAGCAAGCCTGCCTTGGCGGCCCGCGGACCTTGAGACATCGCACCTGTGATCTTTTTCTAAACTACAGCAAACACCGCCTGTTGCAGCAGTGGGAATCGGAGAGCCTGCTCTGTGGGGGCCGGGCGATTCCAGCCACAGTGAGAGCGGAGCTGCAGGGGCGCTAAGAGGTGAACAAAGCCTCATTAATAAACAAATGTCTTTTAAAGACCTGTGAAGTACTGGGGTGCGGCTGTGTGTGTGCCCCGGAGGCTGTGTCAGCCCAGGCTGACACACACAGGGGAGAGGTGTGGGGGGAGAGGACAGCAGGGACTGAGAGCCCAGTTAGGTGGGAGGGCAGAGCAGGGAGTGAGAGCCAGGTGAGGTGGGAGGGCAGCAGGGAATGAGAGTCCGGGTGAGGTGGGAGGGCAGCAGTGAGTGAGAGCCTGGTGAGGTGGGAGGGCAGAGCAGGGAGAGAGAGCCCGGTGAGGTGGGAGGGCAGCAGGGAGTGAGAGCCCAGTGAGGTGGGAGGGCAGCAAGGAGTGATAGCCGGGTGAGGTGACGGAGTGCAGCAGAGAGTGAGAGCCGGGTGAGGTGACGGAGTGCGGCAGAGAGTGAGAGCCGGGTGAGGTGACGGAGGGCAGAGTAGGGAGTGAGAGTCCGGGTGAGGTGGAGGGCAGCAGGAAGTGAGAGTCCGGGTGAGGTGGGAGGGCAGCAGGGAGTGAGAGCCCAGGTGAGGGGGGAGGGCAGCAGGGAGTGAGAGCCCAGGTGAGGGAGGTGGGAGGGCAACAGGGAGTGAGAGCCGGGTGAGGTGACAGAGGGCAGCAGGGAGTGAGAGCCGGGTGAGATGACAGAGGGCAGCAGGGAGTGAGAGCCGGGTGAGGTGAGACAGATATAGATAGAGACAGATAAAGACATATAGAGACAGAGACAGATAGAGTCAGAGACAGGGGCAGACAGAGCTAGATAGGGTCAGAGACAGGGACAGAGACAGATAGAGGCAGAGAGGCAGAGACAGATAGAGGCAGAGACAGATAGAGGCAGAGACAGATAGAGACAGGGGCAGACAGAGCTAGATAGGGTCAGAGACAAGAACAGACAGAGACAGATAGAGGCAGAGACAGATAGAGGTAGAGATAGACCGCGATAGAGACAGCTAGAGAGAGACAGACAGAGAGAGAGACAGAGAGAGAGACAAATAGAGACAGAGATAGAGGCAGGGACAGATTTAGACAGTGACAGACAGAGACAGATAGAGGCAGAGACAGACAGAGATAGAGACAAAGAGAGATAGAGGTAGAGACAGCGACAGACAGAGACAGGGACAGACAGAGACCGAGACAGGCAGAGACAGAGAGAGACGGAGAGGGAGACAGAGGGAGGGAGACAGAGACAGGGACAGACAGAGACAGATAGAGGCAGGGACAGGAACAGACAGATAGCTGCAGAGTGACAGGGAGATGGAGAGGGAAACAGAGGGAGACAGAGGGATGGAAAAGGAGGGAAAGGGAGACAGAGGGTGACAGAGGGAGGGGGGGGAAAGAGAGGGAAACAGAAAGGGAGGGGAGGGAGACAGAGGGAGAGAGAGAGGCAGACAGAGAGAAAGGGATATGGAGGAAGTCAAGGGCAGACAGAGGGAGACAGAGGGAGGGAGACAGAGGGAGGGAGACAGAGGGAGAGAGATAGAGGAAGGGACATAGAGGTGAGGGACATAGAGGGAGGTAGACAGAGGGAGGTAGACAGAGGGAGGGAGACAGAGGGAGGGAGACAGAGGGGGCAGACAGAGGGAGGGAGAAAGAGGAAGGGAGCTAGAGGGAGGGAGGGAGATAGAGAGAGGGCGAATGAGGGAGGGAGGGCGATAAAGGGAGGGAGGCAGATAGAGGGAGGGAGGAAGATAGAGGAACGGAGGAAGATAGAGGGAGGGAGGAAGATAGAGGGAGGGTGGAAGACAGAGAGCAGGAGACAGAGAGAGGGAGACAGAGAGAGGGAGATAGAGGGTGACAGAAAGAGGGTGACAGACAGAGGGTGACAGACAGAGGGTGACAGCCTGAGGGTGACAGACAGAGGGTGACTGACAGAGGGAGGGCGGCAGAGGGAGGGAGACAGACAGAGGGAGGGAGACAGACAGACAGAGGGAGGGAGACAGACAGATAGAGGGAGGGAGACAGACAAAGGGAGGGAGACAGACAGACAGACAGAGGGAGGGAGACAGAGGGAGGGAGACAGACAGACAGAGGAAGGGAGGGAGACAGACAGAGGGAGGGAGACAGGCAGACAGAGGGAGGGAGGAAGACAGACAGACAGAGGGAGGGAGGGAGACAGACAGACAGAGGGAGGGAGGGAGGGAGACAGATAGACAGAGGGAGGGAGACAGGCAGACAGAGGGAGGGAGACAGACAGACAGACAGACACAGGGAGACAGACAGACAGAGGTAGGGAGACAGACAGAGGGAGGAAGACAGGCAGAGGTAGGGAGAGGGAGAGAGGTAGAGGGAGGAAGAGAGGAGACAAAGCGAGGGAGGAGACAGTGGGAGGGAGGAGACAGAGGGAGGGAGGAGACAGAGAGAGGGAGACAGAGGGAGGGAGGGAGACAGAGGGAGGAAGACAGAGGGTGACAGGCAGACAGAGGGTGACAGGCAGACAGAGGGTGGGACACAGGCAGACAGAGGGAGTGAGACAGACAGAGGAGGGAGACCAACAGAGGGAGGGAGACAGACAGAGGGAGGGAGACAGACAGACAGAGGGAGGGATGAATACAGACAGAGGGAGGGATGGAGACAGGCAGATGGAGGGAGACGGACAGTGGGACACAGATTGAGGGAGACAGATGGAGGAAGACGGAGAGAGGGAAGGAAAGAGAAGGAGGGAGACGGAGAGAGGGAAGGAAAAGAGGGAGGTAGACGGAGAGAGAGAGAGAAAGGGGTGAGAGAGAGACAGGGTGAGACAGAGAGAGAGGGAAGGAGGGAGCGAGAGAGAGATAGAGGGAGGGGGACAGAGAGAGGGAGGGAGGGAGAGAGAGGGAGAGGAGGAGAGAGAGAGAGAGAGAGAGAGAGAGAGAGAGAGAGAGAGAGAGAGAGCGAGAGAGAAAGGGGGGGAGAGAGAGAGAGAGAGAGAGAGGGGGAGATGGGGAGAGCGGGAGAGCGGGAGAGGGGGAGAGAGAAAGAGAGAGGGAGAGAGAGAGAAAGAGATAAAGAGAAAGAGAAAGAGAAAGAGAGATGTGTGTGTATGCCGGTCTGTTGGCTCAGTGGATGAAGGCGTCCGCTGCAGGGGCCTGAGTTCAACTTTATGGTCACAGTTTTTTTTCCTCTAGCCTCTCCCCCACTGACCCTGCCTCCACCGGTGCGGCCCTCGGCCACAAACCACACTGTAAATTCGGCCTCTGAGAGAAAGTTTGTGAGTACCCATGCCCTAGAGGCACACGCTGGTCTGAATGGAATGCCGCTACTTCATATGTGCCGATAAAGAATTGCAAGACCTTTATACCAATTTGCGCGTCAGCCGATCGCTGTGGCCATACCCATAGGAATCAAGAGCAGGAATCCACTGCTAACATGATGCATTTGTAAGACCCATCTGAGTGTAAGGTTCCACAATGGTTCATATAGACACAGGCCAGAGGCTTGTTTGAGATCAGGTGAGGTGTCCGTGGTGGAAGAGCTGTGGTAGAAATGTTTATCTGCTGGCAAATGTCCCATTTTAGGATTTGGGGCCTCATTTACAATGATTTAACGTAGGACAGTGCTACAAGTGTTTTTCTACGCTTACCTACGCCAAATTGAAAGCACAGGAAAGTACTTAATTTACAAGATACTGTGAATTCCTGCCCTTTCAGCTGGCATATAATATGATGCCTAAGCATGGGCGAATTTTGCGAATCTGGCGTTCGCGAATTTGCGTATTTGCGAACTCGCAATCCGCGAATTCTCGCGAATTTGCGGATTTTTTTTGTGTTCGCAAGGGTTTCTGCCAGTTCGCGAGGGTTTGGTACCAGTTCGCAATTGCGAACTTACTTGTCGGCTCGCAACGGTCGCAACTATGTTGTTTCTACGTCTGGTTCATCATCACAGGTTCCCATAACCCTCTGTTTCACCACTGCCACCCTCTGTTTCACCCATGCCACCCTCTGGTACATCAATGCCACCCTCTGGTTCATCATCACTGTAGATTATGGGGGGGAAAAGCAAGCACAACTGCCCTGCTTCAACTGACATGAATTAATTATGGGGTTGGTTTATTAATGTGTCACTGTTTTAAAATTCCAGTCTGGCACCTGCTTCCTTAGCAGTAATTTGCTTTCTGTTGCAGTGCATTTTTTTTCCAGGACCTTTGTGGCCTACTTGTAGCTATTCTATAAGCCTGCTGTGAGGGTCAGAGCAGGGTCATACAATTGTTGCAACTAGCAACTGAACTCTGGAGGGGCCCCAGTCAGGAAGCACTACAGGGAATGGTTACTAATGATGAGTTTGAACTTTTGCACCTGCTGAGTGCTTTCACTTTTGCAAAACTCGTTTTTCTGCAATTTCGCGGGATTCGCGGGGCGCGAACTTGCGCGAGAATAAATTCGGAAGCCGCAAATTTGTGCGAATATGCGATTTGTTTTTTTGCGGCGTGTTAGTTCGCAAGGTTTTGTGCGTTTTAGCGAGCCGCTTGTAGCGCAACGGCGCGAAGTTACCCTCGCGGTCGTTCACGGGCGCGGCCATCTTGTTTGCATGACGTATTTCCGTTTCCGGGCGCGATGTGTAATCTCGCAAAGTGTGCGGCTCGCTAGTACAATTTCGCGTGTGTTCGCAAGGAAAATCTCGCGCGAACTTACCCACGCGGCCGTGAACGGGCGCGCCCATCTTGTTTCTCATTCATTGCTATGGTTCTGGGCATGCTTCTTCTATCCTCTCTGAATCTCTGCAATCCTTTGCTTGTTTGAAGTTTTTTTTGATCTATTTTACTTATTATCTATCCCTCTATTTTTCTAGCTCTATATTTTTGTGTTTTCTGCTACTTTTGGTTAATTTTAAACTACTTTTTAAACTCTTTTCTTTTCTTTTCTTCTCTTCCCTATTCTATTTTCTTTATTATTTAGCTTCCTTTCTGCCCAGACCATGGTAAAGGGAGCCGGGAAGCATCCCGAGAAGGGGAAGGGTCCCGCACCCCGTGCCCGGCTCCCGTGCGGGCGTTTGAGGGGGGAGCAGGTCGTACCCCGGGAGATCTTCAGCCCGGAGGAGGTGGCCGCACTAATTTTTTATGTTCAGCGCCGCCTCCCCAGGACCATCATGGCAAGATCGGTAGTGGGTACGGGATCCGGGAGCGCCGGAAGCGGTGGGAGAAGGTGTGCCGGGCCATGTACCCCCACTCTCGAGTCCGGCGCACCTACAACCAGGCCACCCACCGCCGGACGGATGTCCTGGACCGGGAACGCGATCTGCTCGACCTGCTCGGCCTTGAGATCCCCGGGCTTGGTGAGTAGTAGTAGCTATTTCTTTACTATGTTTTCTCCTGCTCTGTGTGTTATTATCTTGCAAATTTTTGTTTTTTACCAAGAGCAATAATGCTGCTGATTCCATTGTAGGTAAATTATATTTCAAAATCTTCTGTGCATTTCAGGTGCACTGCTCTCCTTCTCAGTAGCGCTGCTACTATGCTTATTTGTTTACGATTTTGTGCTCATTTCATTGGCCTGTGAAATTATGCATGAGTGTAGTTTAAAGAACTGCCTAATGCTAGACACTAAGGGTCAGATTTTTAATTACCGGCGCATCCCTGCAAAGTAGCAGGGATGCGCCAGTAATTGTGCGCCACGCCACCACCACCCATGGTGCGCCGTATTTACAATGCGGCCCACCATGGGCCCAAAACATCACCAAAGCGTTACGCATCTGTGCCGTAAAGGCGGCGCATTGCTGGAGTTGCGTCGCAACGATAGCGCAGCTCCAGCAATGCTCTGGGGTGCCCTATCTCCCCAATGCTGCATCAAGCCGTACGTCTGCTTCAAACAGGCGCAGGGTTTAAGTCACGCATCATTGTCCTCAAAGTGACTGATTGAAATCTTGTAGATTTCCCTCAGCCACTTTTTACAATGCGTTCCTGCGCAGGAACGCCCTCTCTTGCGCCGGAACGCCCCCTGATGGCGCAGGGCTTTACAACGTGATGCATCTCCCATATGCGTCACGTTGTTAATTTACACCGCACCATGGCACCTCTTTTGTTCTGCCGCTGCGTCACAAAAGTCACGCAACAATGGAGCAAAAGAGCCACAAGGGGCTTCTAAATCAGCCCCTACAGACTCAAGTCCAGTCCTTCCTTTGTACACATGGCGATAAGAAGAAATAATGGTGGTGGATTGATAGTTTGAGTATTTTAATGACTGGTTAATGTAGTAGGAAACTTTAGTGTTGTCGCTGATCTGCAATCAAGATGGACTTTGTCTGTCACTTCGCGTGCTGCAGACTGCTGCCTGCCAGTCCTAGGCAAACCTTTTTAGTACTTTGTTTAGTGAGTTACATAAGAACTTTCCAAGTCGACGGTCCGCAAATCAAGCAATACTAATAACGTAGTAGACCACATGAGAGCGGTCAATATATCCCGTGGAATAGTTGTCTATTTGCTATTTCACCAAAATATTTTGTTATTGTTCTTTTGAAATGTTTGATTTGGTTGACAAATCTCATCCATGTTTTCTGGTCTTTCTTTCTTTCATGTTGTACATCAGCTCCCCCCAGGGGCAAGAGGGCATTGGAGGAGGCTGCTGCTGCTGCTGAACAGGATCGGTCAGGCGAGGGCTCCTTTGCTGGCCCTGGTAAGTTTTAATTTTAATATAGAGTACCTATTTTTTTCCTAGCGTTCCTCATTAGATTTTTTCTAACTCGTCTTTGATCTTCTTGTAGACTGTATCTAAATTCTTATCCTGCCTCGACTATGACTCCCTGTGGTATTACTAGATTATTCTTATTAGTCTGTCTGTGTAGCTAAGTAAGATTGCACATTTGGCAATTACATTGGACTCCCATTCTAGTCAGCAATAGCTCTATGCACTGAGTGCAGTCCTCTGGGATTGTCCATAATGTCTTCTAAATGTTTATGCTTTGACAATTGCCAACAATAAAAAGGTGAATGACCACCAAGAATGAATAAGATACTACTTTACTTTTGGTTTGGATAGGAGGACAATCCATTCTACTACTGTTGCAGGGACAAATCTGCACAAACAGAACTATCGACACTAAATAGTGCATTGTTTATCAATTATAATAGGCGCAGGTAGACTTTCCACATACCTCAGTGATATCAGACTTTGAAGAACCCCCAATCTCCTTACTGACTAGATAGTGTGGCAGAGTCATTTAGCTCCCGAATTCATCGATGATTGATCCCCAATGATGAATGAATATCCAACGCAGGACAAGAGTATGGAGTCAGAGTCCAGAAGTGTCAGAGGCACGGGCTCATGCTTGCAAATTGCAAAACCTTTTGCTCATTCACTCATGACCAAAAACCACAGAGTCTATTTAAGTTTTAAAGCTTTATTAAAAGTAAAAATATTTATTAAAATCAAGCTTGTCATAAAACAGAAACGGTTGATTAAAAATGGAAAAGTGCTAATAGTGATTTATTTCACACATTTATTGTGGGCGAGCCGAGCCCTCACCTGGTTTGAACTTTAATTTTTCTATTTGGTGATGGATCGTTGGTCCCTCTGTCCTAGTGGTGATGATGATGATTTTTTTTTAGAAGTGAAGCTTCTGTCTGTTATTAGAAAAATGGTGCGTGTCAAAAAGCAAGCATTCATCAGTTGTGCCAAAAAGTGCAGCAAGACAAGACCCTTCACTGGAAAATTTTACTTTAGAGTAGACAGTCACAAATTATTAGATTGGTTTCTGTATTCTCATTTCTTCATTCCTAGACAAAATGCTAGTGAGTGGTGTATGTCTATGACATCTAACATTCTTAAATGTACTTTGTAGGTGGAACATCTGGTGCTGGGCCCAGCGCGGAGGTGCAGGAGGGAAGCTCTGGGGAGGAGACGGTGCAAGTGCCGGAGCCGGACCAAACTGCTGTGCGGGTTGCCACGGTAGTGGCGGGCAGTGGTAAGCTCTTATATTCCTTACTTATTGAGATTGCAGACTGCATAGTGTGCTGCTCCCCGTGAGAAAACGTAAGGTTTGTCCAGATGAGAGACATGAAGAAGAATGATTGACATTTAGGGGCCTATTATGATGGCGGACGGACCTGAGTCCGTCCTCCACCATAGAGTAGGAGGGACCGTCCCCAGGTGCAGTGGCAGTCCCTCCGTGGTAATTAGGATGTGACCGCCACCCTGGCGGTCACATCCTGTATTTTTATCATTGCGGCGGGTGCTGCTTCAAGCAGCACCCGCCACAATGATAAAAATGTAAGTTGTGCATTTGCATGCACAAAGCTGCAGGCACCGCGTGGTGCCTGCCGCTTTGTGCAGGCAAATGCAGGAGGGTACCATAGGTACCCCCCATGTGCACCCTCCCCACCCCCCCTTCACCTCTGGGGGCCTGCAACGGGCCCCCAAACAAAAATCCGTATGCCTTTGCACGTCGGAAATGCTGCCGTGTAAAGGCATGTGTTCCTCCAGACATCCTAATATGGCTGGCGGTGTCTGATAGACACCGCCAGCCATGTTAGTGCTTTTCCGCCGCGGACGGGAGGCGACTGCGGCGGAAAAGCTGCGGACTGAAAAACGATCCCCCAGCCATCCTAATCTGGCGGGGGGTCTTTTTCAGTCCGCTGCGGATTTCCCGCATCCTCCGGGCCGGCGGTGGATTCCACCGGCCCGGAGGATGCGGGAAATCCGCAATCCTAATCTGCCCCATAGTTTGAATGGATGGATGCCTGGATCATGGTACTATCTGAGTCTTAGATAGCATATGTGTATCTAGAGAGAGTAGACGGTCACTGGATGAACTAAGTGTTACTTTGAAGAGCATGTAACACCGCACCCGTATGTCCGTCCCAGTGTAGGAAAGGCAAGGAAAAGAAGTTGTAATTTTGTCTGAATACTACCATGCATAGTAGCAGTAGTTTGTATTGCAAGCACAGCATATATCTGGCTATTACGATGGCCACTCACTACCTCTGTTAATAAGTTTAGTAGAACTCAGTCATTCATGTGTGACTGTTCACTCAATAAAAAGCAAAGCACCTAAAGTAAGTAAATACATACCATGTGCAGTGATAGATAATCAGATTATTTATCTTCCTCATTTTCCTTTTCTAGTATTCATTGGCACTGTAGGGTGTAACTAAAATTATTTAAGCAGTAGCCCTTGTAACAGTGTAGTCTCAGTGCCACCCGTAATAGAAAAGTAACAGCATCACCACCTGTATGTACTGGACTGGTACAGTAACGCAAGTCTGTCTCACTCATCATGGCGGGCGTCTGTTTTCCTCGGGTGCAAGTTGACTGCGCTGGCATGATGCTGGCCTGCAGAAGTTAACGTACCAATTTTGCTAAACAAGAGAGAAGAAGAACAATAAGACTGGTGTACTGTCATAGACGACTCTAATGGAGTGAGTCCATAGTGCTCGTAGAATTGATTCCTTAAACTCCCACTAATGTTAGAGCAAGGGTGAAGAAGTGGGAGGTTAGATAGATACTGGCCACAATAGTTATGTACTGCACTTGCAAGTTGCTATTTCTACTGTGACACAACTTTCTGCTGAATCATTTTTTGTTAATCTTAAAGAGCATTGGTTACAGACTATGTCTTTCTTTCTTCATATAGATGCTCCTTCCAAACCAAGCCGGAAGGAGCTGGCTACACGGGCCCGGCAACGGAGGCTGGAGGCCACTGTCGCTGAATATCGGTGGCTGGTGGCTCAGGAGGAGGGGGACACGCAGTCTACCACTACATCTACAGGGACTGCGGCATCCTCCTCCGCGCTCCCTGGGCCAGCCAGACGGCGCAGGTATCCAGCGGTACGGAGCCGGGGTACCGCAGCCACCCACCACCGCCGAGCTAAGAAATCAGCTGCCCCCCACAGCAGTTGGAAGAAACATATGCACCGCCTTTCCCTGAGGGTTTCCTACCTCGAGCAGGAGCTGCTCAACACCAAAATCTGCTCGAGACCCTCCGCGAGGAGCATTCCGACCTGGCCCGGAAATTCAACAGCAGCAGCCAGCAGTAGGAGGAGACTGTCCCTTGCCCCTTTTTTAAAGACTTCTGGGGGGTGGGAATTGGGAGTTGGGTTTTTTCACTTTTTTGGACTTTTCACGGACATTCGTTGGGGTTAGGGAGTGGGGGTGGGTTGGGTCTTGTGGGAGATTATTTTTGTCAGGGATATAAATATACTTTAAACTCTATCTTAGCATACGTGTTTTTTTTACTGCTTTTGAGGCTGGCGGGTGGGGGTTTAATAGTAACTTTGTTTTGGTGACACTTAAGTGGCATCTTGATTCAAGTTGTGTAATTAATTGCCCAAATGTTTTCAAAACTAAGTGCCTCTCACAGAGTAACTGAATTCAAGAGTGCTAGGACTTTAGTACTACTACCGTCAATCTCTCGTCTCTCCTAATACTCCATTATACTACCTCCCACCAAACGCTTATCTTATCTGTAATTTGTGTTTGAAAGTAGGGCTAGGCCCAGGGCTTGCTCCACGGGAAATGGCGATTAAGGTTGGCAATCCTGGGCGGATGAAATGTCCTCATTGCGGTGGTACTAGTGGTGTGACACAGTGGCAGTTGCATGCCTATGGAAAAAAAGAAAATGAAACCTGGTTTGTCCTTACTGTAGCATTACAACGGTACGATAGAGAATATAGCAGGTGACAGTACACTAGAACAGTGCCACAATGTAGCCTAAAAAATAGCAAAGTATTGAAAGTATAACTAGTACTTGCGTTGAATTTCTTTGACATTGGCTACTACTACAAGAAATAGTACTGAAGCTGAGTAAGTCTAGAACATATCCTCGGATTCCTTCACCAGCCTGTTGCTATGACCTTATCCTCCCCAGCAAGTGTGTGGAATTATTGATGTCATTTAGTCACACATCAATCAAAACCACACAGCCCGGGGGAAGAGGGTTAGGGTTTGGAAAATGTATGGGAATGGGGGTTTCTTTTTGGGTAGGTTTTGTTGAGAGAAAAAAAAGCACAGCATGGACAAACAATAATTGAACATAAAGAAATCTTTGGGTACAAAGCTAACCATAAATCTTTTACGTGACATTAAGGAAGTGCATGCACTACTGAATGCATTGTTACAAAAAAGTAAGTAGTACTTTCGACAACCGTGAATAACAGAATGCGACAGTACAGGGCTACATTAAATTAGGTTTAAAAAATAGCCGAAGTAAAACCTATAGAATGGCTGTAGGGATCAATTTAGAAGCAGAGAGAGATCCAAGAAATGCTGTCACACTCATAGAAGAAAACAATGGTACTGTATCTGTATGTTGTTTTAGTTGTCCTGTTGAATTTGGTAAGTAAGTTGCATGCAGCAAACCATTCCTCTTATTAGCAGCACTCCTCCATTCCAGCTGACGCTTCGTCCATCAATGTTGGTGACCAGAAGATACCCTATCCACTGCCTGCCTGGTGGATGCTGAATTGCGGCTCGCTAATGTGAAGCCTGACTCCATCCTTTTTTCCCCATTGCACAGACTGAAACCCGGCCTGTAATTATTGAACGAAAAACAGGAAGAGATATTACAACACCACTGATGAATAAATATAAGGTATGTACGCTGTGTAGTGCAAAAAGTCACACTTTGAGTTTCCTAATAGACAGTACAATATTTTTGAAAGTGCGTACTCTGTCTGAGTCTCCTTTTGAAGGATAAATAAGTATGGGCAAATTAATTTAGCAGATCTTTCCCCTCAAGCTAGGTGTACTGTAAACTGTGTTTTAGAACAAAATTAGACCTTCCCAGCAGTGATCCCACCTAGACCCTTACTAAAGCCAGTCGCAAAAATGTAGAAGACCCCCAATCAGATCTCAAAAAACGAGGCCTAGCAGAAAACTAGTGACAAAACGTACTTTGGAAGTAAAAGTAGGTCCAAATACCCCCTTACCCACCATGGATTGTATTCAAACCACTTGCAAGCAAGCAAAAGTATCCATAGCCAGCATCGCTCCAAGACTCGAAAAACCCCCCACCCAAACACATGCAATAGAAATACTGCTAACCCTAATGAGCCCTAAGTTAAGAATAGTGGCAAAGGCTTTCTTATCAAGTCGACTATATTATACATTGAACAATTATTTTGGACGTTGCCCCATGAACTACACTACTAGGATCTAGCGACAAAGACTATAGGGATTGCATCCTTTTGAAAAACTCCTTCTAGGATTCATACTGCCTATGTGTTTTTAGAACTCGCTTACACGAATATTGAGAATCAAGAACCGTGTCCCTTAACATCTATGCGCAATTTCCTTTTGCCTTGAGAAAGTCTCGAACGAGACGAAACACGTGTCGGCAGGACAAGCTGGAAACACCCTTAATGTATCTAAAATAAAGATTTGAAGTCTAACATCTGGTCTTGAAGTGTATTTTGGATATCCATTTCCTATCAATGAACTTTAATTAGAATACTTGAGATAATAATAATCATTGGGAACATTACGTAATTTTGAGAGTGCTTGACATACCTGTTAACTTCTTCGGTTATCTGTAATTTGTGTTTGAAAGTAGGGCTAGGCCCAGGGCTTGCTCCACGGGAAATGGCGATTAAGGTTGGCAATCCTGGGCGGATGAAATGTCTTCATTGCGGTGGTACTAGTGGTGTGACACAGTGGCAGTTGCATGCCTATGGAAAAAAAGAAAATGAAACCTGGTTTGTCCTTACTGTAGCATTACAACGGTACGATAGAGAATATAGCAAGTGACAGTACACTAGAACAGTGCCACAATGTAGCCTAAAAAATAGCAAAGTATTGAAAGTATAACTAGTACTTGCATTGAATTTCTTTGACATTGGCTACTACTACAAGAAATAGTACTGAAGCTGAGTAAGTCTAGAATATATCCTCGGATTCCTTCACCAGCCTGTTGCTATGACCTTATCCTCCCCAGCAAGTGTGTGGAATTATTGATGTCATTTAGTCACACATCAATCAAAACCACACAGCCCGGGGGAAGAGGGTTAGGGTTTGGAAAATGGATAGGAATGGGGGTTTCTTTTTGGGTAGGTTTTGTTGAGAGAAAAAAAAAGCACAGCATGGACAAACAATAATTGAACATAAAGAAATCTTTGGGCACATAGCTAACCATAAATCTTTTACGTGACATAAAGGAAGTGCATGCACTACTGAATGCATTGTTACAAAAAAGTAAGTAGTACTTTCGACAACCGTGAATGACAGAATGCGACAGCACAGGGCTACATTAAATTAGGTTTAAAAAATAGCCGAAGTAAAACCTATAGAATGGCTGTAGGGATCAATTTAGAAGCAGAGAGAGATCCAAGAAATGCTGTCACACTCATAGAAGAAAACAATGGATACTGTATCTGTATGTTGTTGTAGTTGTCCTGTTGAATTTGGTAAGTAAGTTGCATGCAGCAAACCATTCCTCTTATTAGCGGCACTCCTCCATTCCAGCTGACGCTTCGTCCATCAATGTTGGTGACCAGAAGATACCCTGTCCACTGCCTGCCTGGCGGATGCTGAATTGCGGCTCGCTAATGTGAAGCCTGACTCCATCCTTTTTTCCCCATTGCACAGACTGAAACCCGGCCTGTAATTATTGAACGAAAAACAGGAAGAGATATTACAACACCACTGATAAATAAATATAAGGTATGTGTGCTGTGTAGTACAAAAAGTCACACTTTGAGTTTCCTAATAGACAGTACAATATTTTTGAAAGTGCGTACTCTGTCTGAGTCTCCTTTTGAAGGATAAATAAGTATGTGCAAATTAATTTAGCGGATTTTTCCCCTCAAGCTAGGTGTACTGTAAACTGTGTTTTAGAACAAAATTAGACCTTCCCAGCAGTGATCCCACCCAGACCCTTACTAAAGCCAGTCGCAAAAATGTAGAAGACCCCCAATCAGATCTAAAAAAACGAGGCCTAGCAGAAAACTGGTGACAAAACGTACTTTGAAAGTAAAAGTAGGTCCAAATACCCCCTTATCCACCATGGATTGTATTCAAACCACTTGCAAGCAAGCAAAAGTTTCCATAGCCAGCATCGCTCCAAGACTCGAAAAAAACCCCACCCAAACACATGCAATAGAAATACTGCTAACCCTAACGAGCCCTAAGTTAAGAATAGTGGCAAAGGCTTTCTTTAACTATGCCAAATCCCCCCTTTCCCACCATGGATTTTCTTCAAATGACTTGCAACCAAAATTATACATTCCCACGAGTGCGCTAAGACCCCAGAACTCAGTTGCAAAAATCTAGAACACCCCGAAACACATGCAATCCTGCTGCTAGGGCTACCCTTAATGAACCCTAAGGTACAAAAAGTGCCAAAAGGCTTTTCCTTATGGATTTTGTCCAAACCACTTCTATCCGGTATTAGTCCTTCCCAGCAATGCCCCAAGACTCGCCAACCCACCCGCAAAAAAGCACAACACCCCCAAACAGCCAAAAAGGAAAATCTCATACTTACAATATTTCTCGGCCTTCGGTTCAAACGCGCTGTGCAGCTAGGTCATAACTCCCGTTTTCCACCACGGATTTCCTGAAAAGCAAATGCAATCAAAATTAGACTGTCCCAGCAGTGCTCCCAGACCCCAAAACTCACCCACAAACACCCGGAACCCCCCCAAACAGCACCTGAAAGGCAAGCAAGTCAGCAAAAAGGCAAAAAAAAATGTGCCTCTGATTTGGTCCAAACCACTTTTATCCAGTATTAGAGCTTCCCAGCAATGGCCCCAGAGCCGTCAACCCAGGCGAAAACTAGTAGAAGACCCCCAAACAGCCAAAAAGCAAAAGTACAAAAATGGGGACTTAGTCATTTTTTTGGCAATTTCCAAAATCACTCCGCGCGTGCTCTGCAGCTAGGCCCTAACTCCCCTCTGCCACCATGGATTTGCTTCAAACCTGTTGCAATCTAAAGTATCCATAGCCAGCAGTGCTCCCAGACCCCGAAACCCACCCACAAACACCAGGAAGCTCACCAAACAAGCCCCCGAAAACGCTACATTGAGCAAAATGTCAGAAATAGCAACAAAAAAATTCTGCATGAATTTTGTACGAACCACTTCTATCCGGTATTAGACCTTCCCAGCAATGCCCCAAGACCCGCCAACCCACCCGCAAAAAAGCACAACACCCCCAAACAGCCAAAAAGGAAAATCTCATACTTACAATATTTCTCGGCCTTCGGTCCAAACGTGCTGTGCAGCTAGGTCATAACTCCCGTTTTCCACCACGGATTTCCAGAAAAGCAAATGCAATCAAAATTAGACTGTCCCAGCAGTGCTCCCAGACCCCAAAACTCACCCACAAACACCCGGAACCCCCCAAACAGCACCTGAAAGGCAAGCAAGTCAGCAAAAACGCAAAAACAATTTCGCCTCCGATTTGGTCCAAACCACTTTTATCCGGTATTAGAGCTTCCCAGCAATGGCCCCAGAGCCGTCAACCCAGGCGAAAACTAGTAGAAGACCCCCAAACAGCCAAAAAGCAAAAGTACAAAAATGGGGACAGTCATTTTTTTGTCAATTTCCAAAATCACTCCGCGCGTGCTCTGCAGCTAGGCCCTAACTCCCCTCTGCCACCATGGATTTGCTTCAAACCTCTTGCAATCTAAAGTATCCATAGCCAGCAGTGCTCCCAGACCCCGAAACCCACCCACAAACACCAGGAAGCCCCCAAACAGGCCCCCGAAAACGCTACATTGAGCAAAATGTCAGAAAAAGCAAAAAAAAAATATGCATGGATTTTGTACGAACCACTTCTATCCGGTATTAGACCTTCCCAGCAATGCCCCAAGACCCGCCAACCCACTCGCAAAAAAGCACAACACCCCCAAACAGCCAAAAAGGAAAATCTCATACTTACAATCTTTCTCGGCCTTCGGTCCAAACGCGCTGTGCAGCTAGGTCATAACTCCCGTTTTCCAGCACGGATTTCCTGAAAAGCAAATGCAATAAAAATTAGACTGTCCCAGCAGTGCTCCCAGACCCCAAAACTCACCCACAAACACCCGGAACCCCCCCAAACAGCACCTGAAAGGCAAGCAAGTCAGCAAAAACGCAAAAAACATTTCGCCTCCGATTTGGTCCAAACCACTTTTATCCGGTATTAGAGCTTCCCAGCAATGGCCCCAGGGCTGTCAACCCAGGCGAAAACTAGTAGAAGACACCCAAACAGCCAAAAAGCAAAAGTACAAAAATGGGGACTTAGTCATTTTTTTGGCAATTTCCAAAATCACTCCGTGCGTGCTCTGCAGCTAGGCCCTAACTCCCCTCTGCCACCATGGATTTGCTTCAAACCTCTTGCTATCTAAAGTATCCATAGCCAGCAGTGCTCCCAGACCCCGAAACCCACCCACAAACACCAGGAAGCCCACCAAACAGGCCCCCGAAAACGCTACATTGAGCAAAATGTCAAAAATAGCAAAACAAAATTCGGCATGGATTTTGTACGAACCACTTCTATCCGGTATTAGACCTTCCCAGCAATGCCCCAAGACCCGCCAGCCCACCCTCAAAAAAGCACAACACCCCCAAACAGCCAAAAAGGAAAATCTCATACTTACAATATTTCTCGGCCTTCGGTCCAAATGCGCTGTGCAGCTAGGTCATAACTCCCGTTTTCCACCACGGATTTCCTGAAAAGCAAATGCAATCAAAATTAGACTGTCCCAGCAGTGCTCCCAGACCCCAAAACTCACCCACAAACACCCGGAACCCCCCCCAAACAGCACTTGCAAGGCAAGCAAGTCAGCAAAAACGCAAAAAAAAAATTGCCTCCGATTTGATCCAAACCACTTTTATCCGGTATTAGAGCTTCCCAGCAATGGCCCCAGAGCCGTCAACCCAGGCGAAAACTAGTAGAAGACCCCCAAACAGCCAAAAAGCAAATGTACAAAAATGGGGACAGTCATTTTTTTGGCAATTTCCAAAATCACTCCGCGCGTGCTCTGCAGCTAGGCCCTAACTCCCCTCTGCCACCATGGATTTGCTTCAAACCTCTTGCAATCTAAAGTATCCATAGCCAGCAGTGCTCCCAGACCCCAAAACCCACCCACAAACACCAGGAAGCCCACCAAACAGGCCCCCGAAAACGCTACATTGAGCAAAATGTCAGAAATAGCAAAAAATAATTCTGCATGGATTTTGTACCAACCACTTCTATCCGTTATTAGACCTTCCCAGCAATGCCCCAAGACCCGCCAACCCACCCGCAAAAAAGCACAACACCCCCAAACAGCCAAAAAGGAAAATCTCATACTTACAATATTTCTCGGCCTTCGGTCCAAATGCGCTGTGCAGCTAGGTCATAACTCCCGTTTTCCACCACGGATTTCCTGAAAAGCAAATGCAATCAAAATTAGACTGTCCCAGCAGTGCTCCCAGACCCCAAAACTCACCCACAAACACCCGGAACCCCCCCAAACAGCACCTGAAAGGCAAGCAAGTCAGCAAAAACGCAAAAACCAATTCGCCTCCGATTTGGTCCAAACCACTTTCATCCGATATTAGAGCTTCCCAGCAATGGCCTCAGAGCTGTCAACCCAGGCGAAAACTAGTAGAAGACCCCCAAACAGCCAAAAAGCAAAAGTACAAAAATGGGGACTTAGTCATTTTTTTGGCAATTTCCAAAATCACTCCGCGCGTGCTCTGCAGCTAGGCCCTAACTCCCCTCTGCCACCATGGATTTGCTTCAAACCTCTTGCAATCTAAAGTATCTATAGCCAGCAGTGCTCCCAGACCCCGAAACCCACCCACAAACACCAGGAAGCCCCCCAAACAGGCCCCCGAAAACGCTACATTGAGCAAAATGTCAGAAATAGCAAAAAAAAATTCTGCATGGATTTTGTACGAACTACTTCTATCCGGTATTAGACCTTCCCAGCAATGCCCCAAGACCCGCCAACCCACCAGCAAAAAAGCACAACACCCCCAAACAGCCAAAAAGGAAAATCTCATAATTACAATATTTCTCTGCCTTCGGTCCAAACGCGCTGTGCAGCTAGGTCATAACTCCTGTTTTCCACCACGGATTTCCTGAAAAGCAAATGCAATCAAAATAAGACTGTCCCAGCAGTGCTCCCAGACCCCAAAACTCACCCACAAACACCCGGAACCGCCCCAAACAGCACCTGTAAGGCAAGCAATTCAGCAAAAACGCAAAAACATTTTCGCCTCCGATTTGGTCCAAACCACTTTTATCCGGTATTAGAGCTTCCCAGCAATGGCCCCAGAGCCGTCAACTCACCCGCAAAGAAGTAGAACACCCCCACAAGTGCAGAGTCTTTCTTCATTGGGCTTAATCCAGCCTTCTGCTTTAAGGGAAATAGGAGTCCGGAGGAGGAGGATAGAGGAGCATGTTCTTGTGAACTTGTGAACCTGAGGAATGCAGACTGCGGCACCTTCAAATCAATAAGCAAACAAGTGAAGACAGTTCTGCTGATGGGCTTGTTTTTGTGATTAGGTGATTAAAGTTTGAATTATATTAACTGTGCACAACAAAGAAAGACAGACACACAGGAATAAAAGTGAATAAGGACGAAAAAGAAAGTTATTGATTCATTGTCTCATTTTCAGGGCTCGGTGTCAGTGAATAGGAATAAGGCTTCGTCATCATACTCTGTGAATTCAGGCAGGGTGAGGTCAGTGTCACCTAACAGAGAAGAAATTCCCTCATCTGCGTTGCTGTCCACCTCGTCTTCAACCGGCGTGCTTTCTCGTACTTTGTAATCTGGTGGTATGAGGTGCTGATTCATCTTAATCATTGCTATTCTCTCCACATTTTTGGGCGAGAGGCGGCTCCGTTTGGAAGTTACAATGCCACCAGCAGCACTGAAAACACGTTCAGAAGACACACTTGCGAGTGGGCAAGACAAGTAGTTTATAGCCAGGTTGGAGAGCTGTGCCCACAATTCTTTTTTCCCATGCCAATACGCCAATGGGTCAGCATTACCATAGACCTCTGTTGAGTCATTCAGATAGTCCTACACCATCGACTCAAGGTCCTCCAAGGTTCCTCCACTTTGCTTACTTTTTGCTGTGACCTTTTGAGAACCAAACCCAAGCCGAGTTAGCCAATCCTCTTCTGCATCCAATGTTACTGTTATGTCTGGTGCAGATGATCCGGTTGCCGGTGTCTTTAACGGCTGAGAGGTCACTTGTGCCACAGCCACAGGTGCAGAAGTGGATTCTTTTGACTTGGGATGGCCTGCTGATGTACTGCCTTTTCCTTCAATTTTCTGCCGTTCTCTTTCAAACCTCTTGGCTGACAAGGCTAGCCAACGTTTGTACTTTGTAACATCTTGATCACCAAAAGGAAAGAATGCTTGGCCTGCCAGCGCCTTTTTGTAGCGTGGATCCAGAATAGTAGCACAAATGTAATGCTGTTCTGAGTGGATCATTTTAAGACGTTCATCACCAAGTAGGCGCTCTAATAATCTCTCCGCCAAAAGAAAAGCGTCTTTCATTTCTTCATCTTTTTCAAACAAAGAAGACACCACCTTCAGTTGGTGCTCCAGCATGCGCAACAAGGGGATAGCTTTTCCCAAATTACAGTCCTCCTTGCTGACTGAACGCGTGAAGACCTCCAAAGGATGAAGCATGTCTGTCAGGCTTTTAACTAGGTCCCATTGCGCCGCATCTAGCCTCAGGTCCTTCTGAGCTGTACCCACTGTTAAGAAATAGTGATCGAGTACCGTATACTGCTCATACAGACGCTCAAGCATGTAGAAGGTTGAGTTCCAACGTGTTTCCACCTCCTGGATGAGTCCTTTCACTGGCATTCGACGTTCATGTAGCAGGGTCCTCAGATGCTTCCGGGCCTTAAAAGAATGGCTGAAATGGTTGCACATTCTTCGGCAGATGGCCACTAACTCGCACGCTGGACTGTCTTCATCACTCAAGAATTTTTTAACAACCAGGTTTATACAGTGCGCCAAACACGGCACTCTGAAATAGTCACCCAGCTCCATGGCCTTCACTATATTGGCGCCATTATCCGTGGAAACATAACCAATCTGGCGTTTTTTGGGGGACAGCCAGTGAAAGACCTTTGTGTTAAACTCATTCAAAATGTTTTCTGCTGTGTGACGTTTCTCCAAGCCAAACATGGCTAGTGTTGCATGTTTCCGAGCAGCTTTAAAAACTTGGTCCGGGTCAATACCTGCGTTTAGCTTTGCTTTAACCCCTGAAAAAGAGACCCAGTGTGCAGTGATGCACATGTAATCAGCGCCTGCACCACTGGTCCACATGTCTGTTGTCAGATGTATAGTGTGAACAGCACTCTTCTGCAAAGCTGCCCCAATCACCTCCAGCACATCTTCATGTAGTGCTGGAACCGCAACTCTGGCAAAATAGAACCGGCTAGGAACCTTCCATTTAGGGCAGAGCACTGCCACTAATTTTTGAAAACCAACCCCTTCTACAAAAGAAAAAGGGAGAAGGTCCAGAGCTAGCATTTTAGCCAGCTTAGTGTTATACAGACGCGTCAGTGGGTGGTTGCATTCATATGGCGCTTCTGTAAACAACATGGTTCTAATGTTACCCTGGACCAAGCATTTACGGGATGATGATGATGACTTCTTCGACCCAGTTACGCTCGCTGATGAACTTTTTCGCATTGGTGTCTCACTCTCTCCCACACTCTTAGTGTGGCTCACATGGGGTGTGCTGCTGACAGGGGTACTGGGTGTAAGTGAAGTGTTTGACACGCCTTCTTCCTCCTCGTCATCATCAGATGAAACATCAACGTTTTCTTGACGTGCAATTCGGGCTTCCTTGATCGCCTTTAGGTGCGCAAACCATTGGACAGCGTGCTGTCTCTTAAGATGACCTCTCTGGCCTCCGGTACCATAGTTGGTACCAAACTTACCACGACTAACTGCAAGCTTACAAATGCTACAAATGGCGAAGTTTTCCCTTTTTGGGCAAACACTAAAGAAGTCCCAAGCTGGAGACTTGAATTGTCTGTGGGGGCCGGAGGAGGCGGCGATACTGGTGGTCATGCTGCTAATGCCAGATGAAGTGGAGGATGTGGATTGCCGAACTTTACTACGTTGTGCACATTTTTACCACCACTAATTGAGGTCGAGGTGGATGGAGGTCCCTTCTGGCGAGGAAGAAACATGGAAGCGGTAGGTGTTGGTGTACTAGTTAACTCCAATGATTGTGGTGTTTCCATTGCCTCCTCGTTGACAACATCATCATCATCACGCTCAGCAGCTTCTCGGGCTAGGGTCAAAATGTCTGTTTGCTGCATGCCCGCTGAGGCTGGAGTGAAGCCTATGATGACTGTGTCGTCGTCGTGAGGGCCTTCATCAGCAGCAGTATCCGCCACTTCTTGTTGAGCCTCATCACACTCCATAACTATGAGACTTTGGACGAGCTTCCTTTTATGCTTAACTACCTTTGTCAGATCATGGTGTGCCTGACTCTCAGACGGCAGTGGTGCTGGTTTCCAATTTTGATCCCTATCATCAGAAGGAGGTGTGCTTGAAGAAGATGTAGACACCACCCTTGATCTCTTCCTTGCTAGGGGTGTGGAAGACAATGAATGATCATCAGGAGGAGTGGCTTCCTCAAATGATACCTCGCCTTGATTGTCGATTTCCTGATGTGCCCCTACTTCAGGAGGAACAACTATTGTGGGCACTTGTGACCCTCTATGCACCTCTGCTTGCACATCTCCTTGCGCTGCCTCTCCTTCCACTTGTACTTGGCTTGTACTTGCACATGTGGTTGTTGTTGCGGCTGTGGTTGTTCAACACTCGCCAGATGAGTTACAACAACCTGTGTTGATTGAGGGACATTGCTGCTACTTTCTTGCGATGAGCCAACATCACTGGTCGATGGTGATTAAACAAGTAGACTGGCTGCCTCTGCAGCACTCAAGGGCTTGGACTTAAGTTGGCGTGGTGGTGGCACTGAGCCCAATGGAGCGGGGGTGCTGCTCCCAGCTTGGTCCCCAGCAGATCCCGCTGGTGCTGCAGGCGTACTTTTTTTTACTCCCCAAACATGTGGCGGGCGGCACACCAGTCTCCTTGGTAACTTGCTTCTTCTGCTCCTTACTGGCAACTTTCTTGCTAGAGGAGCTACGGGGAACTTTTTTTGGGGCCATCTTCTTCAGAGCAGGTCAGAACAGCAGGCCGCAGTTGCACGAGTTGCAGAGTTGTCTGTGGCCAGACGTGACGTCGCGTGGCGTTATGCTGCACACACACACCACTGCAGGACTTCTTCCTGGCACTGGTGGTTCTCTTGAGTCTTGTGCACCTAAAAGCAATGGAAGACAGAGGAACATCAGTTCAGTTATACACCCCAAAAAAACGAAAATCACACAAAAATCAGCACAATCCCAACCCATCCAGGCCCTCCATGATGTTTAAATTCAAGACACCCCACAGAAAGACTAGGCCCATGCACCACTCACTACCCCTGGGCATAAAGGTTGAAAGCTAGGCAAAATGGTTGCAGACCTAAGAACACTGCCTGCATTCCAAATGGCCCCCTGCCTCCCAGCACATGGCCAGGGCCTGCCTGTAGCAGCACTCAAAATGGCCCCCACCCACATGGCCTGTCCCCATGAACACCCCAAAAAATCGAAAAACACAGACAAATCAGCACAATCCCATGCCATCCATGCCCTCCATGATGTTTAAATTCAAGACACCCCACAGAAAGACTAGGCCCATGCACCACTCACTACCCCTAGTGAAAAGGCCACAAAAACAGCCCAAAAAAACGAAAATCACAGAAAAATCAGCACAATCCCAAGCCATCCAGGCCCTCCATGATGTTTAAATTCAAGACACCCCACAGAAAGACTAGGCCCATGCATCACTCACTACCCCTGGGCATAAAGGTTGAAAGCTAGGCAAAATTGTTGCAGACCTAAGAACACTGCCTGCATTCAAAATGGCCCCCTGCCTCCCAGCACATGGCCAGGGCCTGCCTGTAGCAGCACTCAAAATGGCCCCCACCCACATGGCCTGTCCCCATGAACACCCCAAAAAATCGAAAAACACAGAAAAATCAGCACAATCCCATGCCATCCATGCCCTCCATGATGTTTAAATTCAAGACACCCCAGAGAAAGACTAGGCCCATGCACCACTCACTACCCCTAGTGAAAAGGCCACAACAACAGCCCAAAAAAACAAAAATCACAGAAAAATCAGCACAATCCCAAGCTATCCAGGCCCTCCATGATGTTTAAATTCAAGACACCCCACAGAAAGACTAGGCCCATGCATCACTCACTACCCCTGGGCATAAAGGTTGAAAGCTAGACAAAATGGTTGCAGACCTAAGAACACTGCCTGCATTCAAAATGGCCCCCTGCCTCCCAGCACATGGCCAGGGCCTGCCTGTAGCAGCACTCAAAATGGCCCCCACCCACATGGCCTGTCCCCATGAACACCCCAAAAAATCGAAAAACACAGAAAAATCAGCACAATCCCATGCCATCCATGCCCTCCATGATGTATAAATTCAAGACACCCCACAGAAAGACTAGGCTCATGCACCACTCACTACCCCTGGTGAAAAGGCCACAACAACAGCTCAAAAAAACGAAAATCACAGAAAAATCAGCACAATCCCAAGCCATCCAGGCCCTCCATGATGTTTAAATTCAAGACACCCCACAGAAAGACTCAGTCCACCCACCACTGAGTATCCCTGGGCAAAAGGCCCCAAAACAGCCCAAAATCGAAAATTCCAAAATTGTAGTTGCAGCAACTATAATGCCCCAAACAAACTTACTTGTGAAATTTCTAATCCAAAAGTGATCCAAAGAAAGTCAAAAAGGCCTCAAATCCAAATATCCAGCAGCATCCACAAAAAGTAATCATTCCAGGTGAGGAATCTGAATGAAAGTGACCAGCACATGAAGAAAGCACTGGGAGGAGCCTGCTGGACAGGAACAGGAAGTTGGAGACTGTGGGGCACTTCCTTCCTCCCTCCCACCCCTTCCCAAAATGGACTCCTTGCAAAACAAAAGTGCAGGCAAATGTCAACCTGAGAAGTTATTCTGATAAAAATCATCATTTCCAGAAGGTTTATGCTGCTTGCTGGTGGATTTCTTGTGCAGATTTGCAAATTTTGTATTTTCGCGAGTGCGAGATTGTTGCTGCCCGCCGCATCTACGTGTTCGCAATTGCGAACTCCCGCGATACGTGATCACGGCATACTTGCGTTGACAAATTCTCGCTGTGCAAGGTGGCAAGCCGCGATGACGTAATTGCGGTCGCCAAACTCCCGCGGGATCCCGCAGCAAGATCCAAAATGGCGCAGCACTCGCAAAATATTGAGAAAAACAACTCGGCAAACGCTGAATGACGGTAAGTGAACGCCGCGCGCCGCAAAATTGTATCACCAAGAAAAAAAAATCCGCTGCGTGCGAATTTGCGGATTTTCTGTAAATTCGCGAGCGTTTGCGGATTGCGAATTTACCGAAAATCCGCAAAATCCGCGAGCGAAACGGATTTTCCGCCTATGCTTAATAATGCCTATGCAAACAAAGGCACCCTTGCACCCTGGTGCAAGGGTGTCTGCATTGTTAGCAGGATTGTTTTTGTGCAGCAAGGGACACCTTCCTGCACAAAAATAATCTATGGAGGCATTTCCTCTCTCTATGTGCTCTTCAGAATGCAAAAGACTTAGAAAGAGTAAACAATTAACATATTTCTCCTCGTTACGCCTGCAGTGGGGAGTCGTACAGTTTTGATGCATTCCCAGGTTTAGAGATCCTTATAAATCTGGGAATGTGGCAAAACCAATGCATGGGAACACCCACCGCAACACCCATGGAACGCCTCCCTTACGCAGTGTAAGGCAACGCAGTGACCTGAGCTGTGTCGCCTTACACCATATCAAAGTGGCCATGAAAAGCCATGCAAAGTGGCTTTGCGTGGCCTCGTAGATATGGGTCTTCACTCTACACTGCCGGAGCATCATAAAAAGTGAGGCTCCGGCAGCGCAAGGGGCTTGCAAATGAAATAAGCGCCATGGTCCTTAGCCTGTTTGTAAAGACCTGGCGAGCAGTCGCACTACTGCAATAGTGAAATTGTAGTGCCACCCCTGTGTGAGCATATGCTAGACCCTTGTGCTGCTAGAATCAGTACTAACCTGTGATGTGAATTAATAATTACTCTATCCCCCATCCGAGAATATGAGAAAACTTAATATTTCGGCACTTAACTGGTAGGAGTACTGGTGTTTTGTTCCTACTGCAGACTGGGCAGAACCAGTAGTGCAGATTATAATATCATACTGATATATAGACATTATTTAATTGGGCAGACGATATTTGTGTTCATATTGAAGGTATGTCCATGTTTGTAGTGTAGAGTCAAAGACACATCCTACATCTGCTGCTGTGAGTGAGGTGGCCCACTGTATCCATCTTAGATGTAACGCTTTGCGCTGAGAACTCTGGCCTTTGTAACAGTCTTTAAGGATGAAATGAGAGCAAGGACAATTAACCATTTTCCCCGAGTAAATGATCGTTCTTTCACTACAGCCATCTGTACTTCTGTCACAATCTTTTCTGCCAGTGCAAAATACATTTCTACATTTGTATATAAATGTGATTTATATACAATTGGTACAGTGTCTCCTTCATTAGATGTGACATATGTGTATCCTAATGTACCAACAATTATGCGGATCCCCAAATTTGTGGTATCAACGTGCGTGTAGGTGTTTTGAAGCTAGCATGTCAGCTTGAACTGAACATAAAATCTGAGTGTGTTCAGATGTCCAATGTGTGCTTGAAAAGTCTAGAAAATTCAAGTCATAATACGGTTTTACCAAATTGTGCACAATCTGTGCATTTGCCTGGGTCAATGGGTAAGCCCACAGAGATACTGCATGAAAGCATAGGCCTGCTACAACACAACAAGAATGCTAATTCATATGCCCATTTTATAACTAAACAGTCTTTCTTTTTATGTTCAGGGCACTCACCTGCTGCCACCACATTGAGGATTATTCGAGTTCCCATGTGCCACGTCTCCAATACTAATTGCTGTGTATGTACACTCAAACAGCTGTGAAGCCTCGCTCGTCCCTTGCTGAAGTCTTTGAAGCACAAATGTATTCCCAACAGTCTGGCTGAAAAACTTCAGATCAAATAAACAGCAGAGAGAAAGTCACAGACCTCAACTCTGAAGTGCTAGAGGAAAGAATCATGTGGACAGAGCTGCCATATTCACCCTGAAGGAATGTGGGTTATATCAGGAGTTCAGCTAAAGTTCCATTTGGACTCACACGTCCTTTACACGAAAAACACCACCTCTGAGATCATCAGAAACAAGCACAGCTACTAAGTTGGTGTCTGTGCTTACCGTGCTGGTCCAGTGAGTCATGGTGCAGCTCCAATAACAACAGTCGAAGCTCCACTGTAACTGAACATGCGGCATGTGCACCACATTGCAAAGCACCGCTTGAGAGGCACCGAGCCGCTATCCCTCCACTCCTGAAATCAATGACGTCATGGCAAGACGGGGAAACAAGCAAGCGTGCAAATTATTTATGGTGCATCCTACCGAACCAGCCACAATGCTATGCTGACCTAAAGAAAGAGGTATGGCCTCTTGAGCAGCCCTATGTCAAAAGATGAAGAGCGGCGTCACTTAACCCGGTGCCGTACTGTTCATCAGAAAAATGTTACAAGCATGCAGAAAACTAGAGTTAGGCCATAGAGATACCATGCGGCAACAAATAATCTGTCAAGAGAGGAAACAAGCAAGCGTGCAGACTAAAAGAAAGGGGAGCGGCTGCTGTGCCATGCAAAAATAGAGAAAGGGGAATGGCCTTCTGAAGTGGCCCCATGCAAAAAGATAAAGCATGGCTTTCATGAAGCGGGCACTGCACTGATCAAGAGAAACGCACAAACACGTGTCTGAAGAGCGTTATAGGTCGAGTTGGGAGAGAAAAATGTTTCATAAAAATGCAAGCAGATACAGGCACCAAAGCTGAAAACAGGCAAACAGTAACAGAAGCAGGAAACAATTGAAAAAACAGCCCCCCAAGTGAACAGATAAACAACCAAAGCATACAGATACAGTACTTGGTCCGTGATCTGTGGGAGGAAACGAAAGACAAAAAAGAGAGACAAAGAGAAAGGGTTGATACTAGAAAGCAAGGATTTTTAAAGGACACCGAAACAAACAAATGAAAACCAGTGGGCGGGCTGTAAGCACAGAAAGAAGTGCTTAACTAAAGAATACACAACAGGTCTCAAGGGCTCAACCTAAAAAACTACTCAGGAGACCCATTAAATAAGTACCCAAGCTAGAACATTGGTGGCACCATGTTGTACAGTTCATACTTTCTCAGTACAACTCTGCCTCTTTTGGACAACATAAATGTTAAAAATGTGTGAGAGTGAGTTCACCACACCATCTGGATATGTTGGGCTTGGTCCCAGCTGGCTCACAGTGCACCATCTGTACGCCTACCCTAGCAAGGTAACTGGTGGTATGTGCAACCTCAGAACACGACAACCCTGACTCCCAAAGAAAATTGTGAAAATAGATTTAAAGCCCTTTTATTTGGTAATCCATGCATGCCCAACGCAAAACACAAGCAATACTTGAATTGGCAATTCAAATATTTATTAAAAGAAATAGGATGCTTGTGTAAATATGTGTGCTACAGCTATTAACAGAAGGAAACAAAAACAGAGTAATCAGCATCACAGGTATCGTAAGGAAAATGAACAGTTCAACCATTGTGCTGTTACATAGAATATATATTTGCATCTTAGTATAGTTATAGTTATGCTCCTACCTAGCGATCCCTCTCCTAGTGTGCCTAGGGTGAATGAATCTGCCAGAATCCCTGAAGGTGATATCACTCCCCAGTTACCTGTGGGTATGTATCATCTGGAAGCTCAGCTTGGTGTAGAGCTGTGCACCATCCTTCTCAGGAAGAAAACAGGATTCAGCTGGGTTGGCATTCCAGCAAAGGGCGACCACGACAGTGTCAGCAAAATGCTCCTCTAAGTAGACAAAGGAGTGAGATTGTTTATATAACAAACTTCATCTATATTGGTATGACGAAGTCCCAGTCAGGCTGCCATTATTGATTCTATCCTTACAAAGCTGTCGCCAAGAGCACAATAACAAACAACAACATTTTGTGCAGTGAACTTAGCTCTTGTACAGAATGTTCAAGGCTCTGATTATGTGCCTATGAAGAAGTGTAAATGTAAGCAAAGTCATTTCAGAGAATATTATCCCATACAGGCATGCAAGCAAATGTGTGTCAAATGTCAACGTTCAAGAAAGATATCAACTTTAAACGTGAGCATGTAAAATGGTGGTGTTCCTCCCCGGGCTTAATGTGACCACATAATAATTCCTTTGCCTAGCTTAGAACACAAAATGCACATTTTTATATCAATTTGAAGGCCGAGTGTGTACTATCACTTGATTTCAATCTCTGCACCTGCTTAGACCTATTGTTTCAGTTTTGTCACATTATCTTCATTAGAGCCCTATGTATGAAAACCATGGACAGTTAGTAACATTTGAAAGTAATGGGATGAGTGAAGTGCCCCACCCCTTCCCAAAAGACAAATATAAAACAAGCATCATGCAATTTAAAAATAAACTGAAATGCACCACAATCACATTTGAAATAAGATTAAATGTTACTTACCTACGAGATGGGCATCTTCAGTGCTCTTCTGCAATATGTGGCTCTGAGCACGAGCTGAACAGCTAACTCCCCTAACCAGTGCAGATGCTGCTCTCATGCTAGTAACCAGCATGAGAGAAGCACCAGGATTGGATGGAGCGGGCTGGCTATGCTCCTTCAGGCTTCAGAGACCTGTGTTTGCTCTTCACCCAACTGTCTAACACAACTCTGATTGGAAAGCTTCTAAGCGTGCATATCAGGCTATCCATCTCAAGACAGACAGACAAACTGATACGCTCCCTTTGGAGGGTGTGGCCACTGCTCCAAGTCCTCCATGCTCCCAATTTTCCATTCCATCATGTGAACACATCATACAACACTCTCGAACACAGAGGTTGCTCCATTTAAACATTTCGCTCACACATCTTTGCACAAGTCTGCTTTCTATTCATGCCATGTTACTATAAACACTCGTTCATGGCGACCGCAGTGCATACCGCTTAAGAGGCGCCCCTGCTTGTAAACATTTCGGTGAGTATTAACAGTTTTTACACAATGATATGACATGTGATAAAATTCACGTTTGTACGGTCTATAAGGTTGTGTACCATGTTTATGCTGCGGATTTTGGTTTTCTAGCATGTTGAGGCTTGCTGCATTACCTTTACATTGGATGACTTGTTTGACACGCTTTGAAATCTATTTATTTTGTTTTCACTATTTGCATTAAGATCGGTGCACATAGCCCGCACTATTTTAATGGGTTTGCACGTGGATACCAGTGGCCTTATCACTTGAGAAGTATTGAAGTTCGATTGAGCTCAACAGGGGCTTGGTTCTAAGCACCGTATTTTATTCTTTCATTTATTTTTTCAAGTCTCTATTCGTACATTTGTTACTGGAGTTTCCATTTCAGCCCCATCATTATTCGTTGTTTGACCATTCATTAGGAATACCATTCCACCGAGGAAGGCCCATGCTCAAAATTCATTGGGATTATGAAATATCCATGTTTTTTGTATTAAATCATGTGATGACACTACATGATATGCCGTAAATGAAAATATAATTCATTGAAAAATAAAGAAAAATCATGAAGCTGAATTTATGAAAGACCTTTTATTTTACATTGGGTTACACTTTTGGATTACTGAGTTACCAAGATTGATTAATTTCTTCAGAGTGCACAGAGGGGATGTTACTCCCTACCAGGGGAACGTATTGTGCAATTGTCAATACTTATGCTCATGTTCAGAGCGTGATACCCTGGTGCACCCACCCAACTTCATTACAAGTGAACACAGTTCTAATTCATCTTTAACCTGGGGTGAGCATTTGTCAGATTACCTACAATCAGTAGAAAAAAACACGCCCCACTTTTCACTCAGTTTGATCAGCCTGCGGATGCGCATCTGTAAAAAATAAAATGGCAATGAAATTATGTTATTTTTCACATTTGCTACATGCTGCTCGTAGCAGGGGGGGATGATGCTCCCCTGCCTTAATGAAGAAACTGCAGCTGGAATATTAAATTTGCATTATATTCTTATGTGCATTTGATTTATGATCACGATATGCCCTCTCTGGGATTCACTAGTTATATTATTTTTATTATGTTAACAAACTTTGGGGCTTATGACAATGGTGGTCGGTCAGACAACCGACTGCCTTCACAGCTTGAATGGGGCCACCCCACAAGCAGTCAGAGGCACGACCCACTGTATTACCATAGGACCTCCAGCACGGTGGTCAGAATGTGCTCAATAACACTACATCTTGTCCTGCAGCCGAGGAAAAAGGCCGCAGTACAAGTTGCAGTGTTCTTGAGCACTTTGTGCACATCTTTCAATCAGGGTTTTTATAAAGCACGCTATGCACCCATGAGGGTCTCAAGGCGCTAGGGGTGGGGGGGTGCAGCTCCAGTTCAGTCGAAGAGCCAGGTCTTAAGGTTCTTCCTGAAGGTGTGCAGGATAGGGGAGCGTCTGATGTTGACTGGGAGCTTGTTCCAGGCCTTGACAGCGATGTAAGAGAAGGCTCTTCCGCCTGCTCTGTTTCTGCGGATGAGTGGGCTTTCTGCCAGGGCAAAGTCGAAGGAGCGGAGGTTCCTTTTGGGTACGTGGAAGGAGCCTCTCTTATTTAGGTATTTGGGTCTAATGTTGTGGAGGGATTTGTAGGCGTGGGGGAGAAGTTTGAAGGTTACTCTCTCCTCGAAGGGGAGCCAATGGAGGTCTTACAGGTGTTGGGTCATGAGTTTGTGCCGAGGGGTTACTAGGACCCCATGTGGTGCCTATTACAAGCATGGGGTGACCCAAAAAGTCTATGGACCTGGGTAACGTAGGGTATAGAAAACAATGGTCCTCAAACCAATTAATTAAACAATTGATAATATTTGATTGTTTCCTTAGTTGAGAGCTAAAGTAAAGTTAGTGCTCCTTTAGGCCAAAATGTGGTGCCAGGCACATTATGCACTGATGTTTGGAGGGGCACCGCATGTGCTTCCCTGGTCACTTAGCAGTTGCCCACGGGGATCCGGGGCTATGCTTGGGGCCCCCAAAGTCCCTCTCCGTCAGCCTTTACATGGCATGGGACCGCCATGTAAAGGCTGAGTGAAAGGGACATCGTAATCCCTACGGCGGCACCTGGGCAGGCATCTCCTTCACTGTAGATATTATAGTCACCTAGGCAGGCTCTTTGAGCCTTTTGGAGACAGCAGTCCTTCCCCCCGACCACTGCGCTCCAACCGCCAGTATTGTAATCCAGCGTTACGGACCGCTGCCCTGGATGTTGGACGGACAGCCACTGATGGCCTGTCGATGGTGGTCCGCCTGACATCATAATGAGGGCCATTGTTAGACTTCAGATCGGTGTGAGTGCAGTTTTATTTCACATTGATACCATGAAAAATCCTCAGCATCATGTAGGGAAAGAGTGGAGAGTTCCTCGTACTCTTTACAAATGGTTGAACAAAGACTTGATTATGCTGTGCCAATAGAAGTGAAGGTCCCATGACCCACTAGGCCTCATTGAGCTTCTAGTGGGCACATTCTCCAAGGTCATTTGGGTCAGGAATTCTGTCTTCATCAGACGCGGAAGTATAGAAGACAGATTTACTACCCTTGGTGGTCAATAAGTGTGTGAAATGCAGGCAGTGTCCACTAAGGGCTATCAAAGCCTTGGGTAGGTAACTGACCAGTAGGAAAGCAGTGCTTAAAATGGGTTGTGCCTTCCTACGAGTCTTGTTCTACAACCACAGACTTTTGTTTTCCCAGTTGAGGATAATTGATGGGCCAAGACTTTTGTGGACCTGAAAGGGACATTAGGAATGTTTAGTACTTCTTTTGTTAATCCAATCAATTGTGTTTCACTATTCACTGTTTCATTACCCAGAGTAGGTGTTAGACACTTCTGAGACAAAACACCACCCAGGGAAGTTCACTCAGCAAGAATGGAAGGAGAGCTGGTGTGTTGTGCACACATGCTTCTTTAGACCCTCCTACATGCGGCTTTGCTCATTCTCAGCTCTGAAAACACTGGAGGCTCCCTTGGGGTAGTTTACTTGCAGGCCTTATTCAGCCATCGAGATAAACTACAGTGGCAAATTCTAAATGTGCATGACCTCACCACTCTACCACGCCTTTGGGATGCTCCTTGCTGATGCCTTCCCCTCTATTGCATCAGCGATCATTTCTAAATTTGGACAGTTGTACACTAATTAATGCTGCGCCCAATCTTTATATTTATTCTTCCCTCAAGATTGCGTCATATTTCTGTTTTATGTAACGGCAGAAGTTGATCAGAGTGGAAAAGGCCACCCCAAACCAAACGTGGCATCTTACTTAACCTAAAACAGAGAAATTACTTGAAAACATATAATTATCACAAAAGCAGCAAGAATACCTCTAGAAATAAGAAACTAACATACAATGTTTTGCACTGAGGACACAATTTGCAAGTTCATGTTGAGCTGCACCAAATGTGTTGCATAAAAGAATCGGGGTAAAAAAAAATAGTTGACCAATTAATGCCGAGTTACATTTTGGCAACCGGGAAAATGCAAAAACGTTCATGTTGTTCTACTTTTGATGTTTATGTAGAGCGGAACAAACTACATTTCCTCCTCTATTTAACTGTGAAAGAAAAACTAGTCGGCGTTCTTCCCTCCCCATTAAGAGCAAAGGTAATTTGCTCCGTTTTTTCACTGTTTTTAAACCATATGTACATTTGGCATACCTTTAAACGGTCGAACTCGGAGTGTTCAATTCCTCTAAATATCCTGGTCGTTGATAATAAAATCAACAGCCTTCACAAAAGGCAGGCATTAAAAACAGAACATGCTGGGATTTGGAAGGATGGCTAAGAGCCGCTGTCGCATGCAACCCCCCATTTAAAGGGAAAAGCTTTGATTTTGAGTAACTGATGCATTTAACCTTTGATGACTTATTCGATTAAAAAAAAAATCCGAGGCGCCTCCTGTCTTCTTCCTCTCCGAACAGACTACAAACACTTCTGACTTGGCTTTATGCTCATTCACAAAACATTTTGAGAGGAAAGAATGCATTTGAGCCTCATTCCAACGCGGGCGTTTTTCCGTCACTCCCATTCACACATTCTCTCTTTCCATGGCCCCCTCCCTCCCGCACAATGCGCGCCTATTAGCTTCCAGGACTCGCTAAAGCTCCAATTAGGAGATCAAAGGGACGCGGGGAAGAGCTGATAACAGACCTTATCGTTAAGTGTCCAGAGAGCTGATCGCTGGACAACATTTTCCCCAGACAGGATTGTACCGGCCCCAGAGCTGCTTTAATATTTCACCCATTTCCTTCGAATTCCTGGTGCAGTTTATTTATCCCCTCGCGCACAGGCTCGTTCGGCAGAGGCAGCCTATGGGTGGTGGTGTTGTTGTTATTGAGAAAGCACTCCTTCTGCCCCCCTGCCCTGCCCACTCACCCCGTTCTAGAATCCTATTGTCTATCACGGAGGGAGGTAGGCTTGTCTGGGAGGGGGTTCTTCAAGAGGGGTGGGCGAGGTCAAGGGTCACCTATCTCCTTCCTTACTGCTGTTCAATCTATCCCATCATGACAAACGACCCCCATGAGATATTTGTTGGTGTTGTTGAACAGCGGAAAAACAACCCCCTTCACCGTCCTTCCCTCGCGTCTGAGAAGATTGAGGATTGAAAAACAAAACACAACAGTTGTGTAAGGATAGGATCCCAGCCGCGCGGTGGGAAACGAACCCCAGAAGGCATTCTCTACTGGGGTGCTCCCAGCAGTCTCTAGGACGAAACCTGCATGTTGCTGACGTTGCATCATGCTAAAACGTACGGGCATCCTGCTGCCCGGAATTACGTCAAGTACAAGGTATAGCAGTCTCAAAGTGCAAGCTGCATAACATCATCGAGCTGTCTCTTTCAGGAGATTTATGTATGTATTTATGTATGTATTTATTTATTTATGCGTTTTCATATACTTGCACGGTGTGTCTCTTTCAGGAGATTTATGTATGTATTTATGTATGTATTTATTTATTTATGCGTTTTCATATACTTGCACGGTGTCAGCGCGCCTTACAATACAACCCGTTACATTACATAAGGACTTCAGAGTACATGAATTACATATAGGATACAAAACAGAGGCATGCCTCTAACCTAAAAAATGATGGTGGTTATTTACAATACTAGGGTTACTCCTGGTGAGAGTTACAGATAGACAAATTACAAATTCACTCAAGATTACTTGTTACGAAAGGTTGAAGCGATTAGGGTTAGACAAATATAAATTACATTTTTACAGAGCATGTTCTTCCCTCCCTTGCTGGGGTCCTTAGAGTGCTCGTTCAGCCAGGCCTTCAGGGTGCTGGTGCTCTCGGGTGGCGTTCATTGGCCTGGCGGGATCCCCGAACTTGTACATAAGGCGAGAAGGCGCCATGTTGGACCCTGGGCCTTTCACTTGGGAGCATACTGTTTTTTTAAACGTATTTATTGTCTTTAAAAGCCCAAACTGCACCCAACGGGCTTCCCGTATGCATCACGGAGAAGATGTGCAAGGAGGCAAAATAGTTAACCATTTATGAGCTGTCGTAACCCTTTATGGACTGTCGTAACAGTATCATTCCTTTTTACAAAAAACTCTACAACTTGTTACGATATTTATTGAGGGAAAGAAGATTACACCAGGCGGGTTGTATTAATAAGCGATGAGAAATAACATGCCACAAATAATGTAAATTAATCACACTTTCTGTACCAACAAAACGATCTTGCATAGCAGCAACAGACAGCTGAATACACACGAATAATAAAAGATTCACGCGGAACCTCAGTTCAACATCAACTTTAACTGGTCTTGAAAAGCACTAACCCAAACTGAACATACTTACAGAAGAACATCCAATGTTGTATGGTTCAGGAGGACAACATTAGTACGGTGCCAGTGAGGCTGTCAGGGGTTACAGAGCAAAAGCAGACGCCTGCAGTAAGAAAGCAGCTATGAATCCTGGTTTTTGACCGCCAATTAAGTGCAAATGTTTCTCACTTAGAAAGATCCTAAGAATGGATTTCAAGCTCTGAAAAGAGTGGCTATTCTTAACGTGAAGAGGAAGGGCATTCTAGATTCTGGGAATATTGCTAGAAAAGTATCTGCGAAGCGTGGAGTTTTGCCTTG
The DNA here is from genome assembly GCF_964263255.1 of Lissotriton vulgaris. Lineage (NCBI taxonomy): Eukaryota > Metazoa > Chordata > Amphibia > Caudata > Salamandridae > Lissotriton > Lissotriton vulgaris. The sequence continues at coordinate 1,712,733,264 of NC_141687.1, forward strand.
AAACTTGAAGTAAACACAGATCTATATTTCCAACACAGCGAGCAAGAGTCTCCAGAAAAAAATGCGTTTCTCGGCGACATATTTTGGAATTTGCAGATTCAGAGCTGTGAAGGCAGTTCTCACGATGCTGCATGCCTCGATAGGGAAGCATTTCATACATACAGGTATGATGCGATTGTGCGGCCAGGGCGATTTTCACATAATTATAGATAACCAGCATTTACCACATAATCCATCATCTGCTGCATACTCTGAAAATTGTAACACAAAAAAATGTGTTTCTAGCTCAAGCGGTTCAAAAGTTACTGAAAACGAAGCAACGCATGTTGAAGCACAGTGGAAGGCTGTCTGGAAAGGTCACTGGTTGATTATTGCTATATGTGGGTGTTTAAATGAGGTGCTCCCAATGCCCAGACAGTGTTAACAAGTGTAAAAATGACAAACTAATGAAGTAATACTATCACAAAATGTGCCACATTATGCCGCATAATTTGCCTTTTCTTGGCTCATTATTTACTCAACCCTGCTGCATAATTTGGCTTTCCCCTGCCACATAATTCCAGAGGCCCTGAATATAAGCGACCCCCAGAGGGGGGGGAGGGGGGGAGGGGGGTGTTCCGGCACAGGAACGCCTCCCAAAAGTGGCTGAGTGAAATCTACTGAAATCTACAAGATTTCACTCAGTCACTTTTGGGCCCATGCTGCGCCAAAACCCTGCGCCTGCTTGAAGCAGGCATAAGGATTGACGCAGCATTGTGGCGATAGAGCCCCCCAAGCCTTGCTAGAGCTGCGTCGCGCTTGCGACGCAACTCCAGCAATGCGCCGCTTTTACGGCACAGTTGCGTGACGCATCTGAGTGGTTTTTGCCCCATGGTGCGTCGCATTGTAAATGCGGCGCATCCAGGGTGGCGGAGCTGCAGCGCACAATTACTGGCGCATCCCTCAGGGATGCGCCAGTAATTGTAAATCTGCCCCTTAGTCGGCTACGTTACAGGTTTTTTTCACATTTATCCCCCTATTTAGCTCAAAGGTGAGACCTACTGGCTATGTAAAAGGCTTGTGCTTTTGTTTTTCTGCTTAAGCACTCAATCTCTCTCCTTCGTGACTTATTTCCCCCAATACACAGCCCACTGCTACCCATGTTGCCGTCTCCCTCATGTTGCACACTCTATCTTGTGTGCTTCTCTGCAGCCAAACTCCCTGCATGCTCCTTGCTCCATCTTGCTTTCTGTCTCATGTGTTTCTCCCACTCCACCCAGGTGTTGCTGTCCTTCGTGTGCTGTATTTCCACTCTGCTGTGGCATTTTACAGGCAACCATGCATAAGGATGTCATTTGAAGCTTACAAATTGATGAAAGCTGCGGCCACGTCATCACACCTTTTTTGTTGTTGTTTTTTTTCCTTTTGGCCATGTGGCACAACATTTTGCTGATGTTATATAGGATTGCGAAAAGGCATTTGCAAAGCCAATAAGCGCCAAAGGCAACATCCGTTGGCTTTGCCAATGCCTGTTAATGTTACTGTGAGTAAACTGGCAGCGGCATGAGACCAGCTTTTAGTGGGGCGAATCTGTAATTCAGGAGGACAGTGAGAAGAGGGTGAGGATGAAATATTACGATAGCCTAGACCAGCTGTCTCCAACCATTGCTGTAAAAAGATCTATATATGGTCAATTGAAATGTTACTTGTATTGTAATAGTGATAGTTTCAGACAAGATTACATCAATGGCCACCCTGGGCAAAAATACCAGCAGTGATCACCTCAGTGCCTCAGGCAGGGTTGCCTTCACTAATGTAAACAAGCATTGGCATAGCCAATAGGTCTTGCCTTTGGGACCTTTATACGTTTTTGGCCACAGCGATTGGCTTTTGCAATGTTTTTAAGCTATGTTGAAGGGCTCTACAGTGCCTAACAAAAAAAATTAATGAGTTTTTCTGTAATGAGACTGGTGCTCATGTGAAGCGCTCTGATACCTCGGGTCTAGTTCGAGCTAAATAAAAAACTCCCAAAAAAATACAGTGTGACAATACAAATTAAGTTGGAAGCATTTGTTCGTAAAAACACTTTGGCAAATCCATTCAGAAAATATGGAGTTGGCAGTTGATACCAATGCGTGTCACTTATCCTTAACCAACACGGTCCCTTTGAGCAAACCACAACCTCATTTCACGAACAATAAACGACAACAGGCGAAATACATCATTAAGCACCTCGCGAATGTGCATTTTATGTAAATAAAGTGCGCATGATGCGGTTTTGGGAGCATATTTGTTTGACGTGGTAAGTGTTTTGAGCCTAACTGGAATCAGCTCAGAAATGTTAGCTAAAGAGGATCTTGAATTTGGAAGAAAAAAACCATAAACTCCGCGCATCGCTCACATCCACGCGCATCGCTCACATCCATGTGCATGGCCACACAGCTCCTGTTGATCCCACAAGCCACAGTCACACCGCCAGACTGGACTACAGCAATCTCCCTCCCTGTTCCACACATGTTTAAGGCGGAAGTGACGTAGAACTGGGTGTAAGGACTTGAGGCGCGGAGAGGACCTAGCGAGTGAGCGACCTTAACTGAAAGGACATGCGCGTCTCCTCCGCTTCCGAGACTCCAGTCTTTCATGGAGCTTAAAGCTTATCAGCTAGTGGTCTAGAGTGTTCCAGTAAACTAGTCTGACAACAAGGCGTACCACGTTCTATGGAGTCAGAAGAGTTTCATTGGTCCTAATCCCACACTGGGCCTAATAAATGGAATGGTAACTCCGTCCCGTTACTGGTAGATTACGATTCCAAGAAAGTAGTCTACAAAGTCATTACATAAAAAGTGAAGTTTTATCAGTAATACCTAAATAAGCGCTTCTGTTCACTGCCACCGGTAAAGCACCAAGTCACAGCTCGCTCTAGTAGTTCTTCATAAACATGCAAAAATTATGTCTTGGTGTGCTGCTTGCGGTAGAGCGAGAAATACCGAAAAAATACACACAAAAATTAACCAGTTACTGCTCTGCAATGTGAGAGGTAAGTCCTAGTTGAGAGAGGGTTTCGGGTGAAAGCGCTTGAATTTCCTGAAAGTAAGGTTGATATTGAAAAGCGGATACTGGAAAGATTGTTCAACAAGAGCGGCCGCGGGAGAGCAAGAAACGGCACAGGACCATTCAAGGCAAAACAAGCGGTCTGCACAATTTTTTTAAAACAAAAAACATTGAAAAGGGAAAGCGAGTGCTCTCAAAGTGACAGCAGGGATAGGGGGGGCAACCAGACAAATGCAAACAGCAAGCCGTCTGCACAATCTTTTTTAAACAAAAAACGTTGAAAAGGGAAAGCGAGTACTTGCAAAGCAACGGCAGGGGTAGCAAAGGCAACCAGACAAATGCAAACAGCTGTTTTCAAGCACTCGTGCTTGTGCTGGCATCCACCATGCGGGAACAAGCGGCGGCGGCGCGAGAGTCATCTGTTTTCAATTAGCGCGCGCGTGCCGCTGCTCGCTCCCGCATGGCGGATGCCAGCACAAGCAGTTGAAAAGAGCTGACTAATTTCTAAAGGTCATCTCCTAGAGCAACTCATGCGCGCTGCCTAGGCGAGACTTAAAAAGGATAAACATTGGTCTCATGTGACAACCACCAACAATGTTTCAAAGTCTCATGGTGCAGAATCCAAAAAAATCCTGAGAGAGGCTTCACACTCATATCTTCCATCCAGCTAATCCTAGTCCATCAAATTATCAAAACACCTCTTCTTTAGAGCACTGCCAACAGTTCATCCCATCTCTCGGTCTGACTACTGCCAAAGTACTGCGGTTGGACTTATTTTCAAGCAGGTATTGGGAAAGCCGATAGGTCTGGCTTTGACAAGCCTGAATGTAGAGGGCTAACTGAAACACCATGCATATGTGTGCGATATATGGACAGTTTTTTAAACAGGAGGCAAGCAAGCCAGCTAAAGCTGTACTGGGTCAGACCTAAAAAGCAACAATTCAAAACTAACAAAATCATGTCAGCAGTAAAACAAAATAAATGCATTAAAACATAGGCCACATGACTGATGAGCATTCTTCCATCGATGCACTCCCATGATCCAGCTTGTTTGCAAATGTGCAAACACTCAAGAAGCATCACATTGACAGATCCTAGTCTCACTCAGTGCCTCCGCTATGGCTTCTGCTAACTTTTCGCAATGCTATCCGATGCACTTCGTTCTAGAATATTTGTGCAGCACTTTTGCAAGACAGGCTTGAGCTAAATGAATCCAGTCGCTAACAAGGACTCAAATGCAGCCCTTATAAGGACGCCTAATATAGAAGACCAACTGTGCTGCCTAGAGCTCAGTCTTCAGGAACTACATGTATGTAGTGGGCGTTTGTAGCATGGAATCTGTGTTTGTGCAGTTTGATATCAGCACCTAGCAAGAAACTGCTCCTCTCCAACATGTATGAAGCCACTTTATAAAACACACCAAACTATGTAAAACAATGTTGTTCAAAAATACATGTGATCAAAAGATTGGTCAAACAAAATTTACAGTTCAGATTATGTTTTGGTCATCTTATGCCAGAGTGCTTCTCAAACTTTAGATTCACAACCCACTTTTAAAACTACAAACTTTTGCGACCCACTTGGCTTCCATGAACATGAGGGCGGTTTTTAATGTAACTAAAGCATTGTGTGGTAGCGCACTGTCATGTAAAAACAGTATATTCTGCAAAGAGATGGCCACTAAATCGGTGAGTATTTATCATTTGTGCATCACAAAGAAAATTGTCTTTGTTTTGATCCTATTAAAATCTTACCTTCCATCAAGTGTCAGAATTACAAAAAATTGCTTTCTCCCCACCTAACTGCTGAAAGCATACAATTCATTTACAGGCACATATTTTGGTGTGTTACAATTTTTTTTTATCCTGTAGCCTGTCAGGCAAGATTGTCACACAATTCAAATTACTTTCTCAGACTGCAGAAGTTAGAGGAATTTGTAATTACCAACCCCCGTAAAAAAAATTATAGGTCACACTATCAGAAGACATAGCGTGACATTGGACCTCCGTCTTTGAAGCACAGCAAAAGTGAGAAGATAAATACAGAATCTAAAGACATCTTTATTGCTTGAACTTTCACGACTCACCAAAAATCCGGCTGGCGACGAACAGCTTGGGAAACACCGTCTATGTAGTATTGATCACTCTGCCAAGACCTGCAGAAAACACTCTATGTACACTGTTTCAAGACTACCCCTCCAGAGTCACTTCTAGCACTCGTCAAGCAACATATGGGCACCCAGACTTGTATCAGGATGCAATATAATAGATTTCAGCGGCAAGGGCTTAGCACCACAGCACACAAGCTGATTATTACAATTTACTCTAAATGTCCTGTCTGACTTAGGGGCTCACTCCTCGTGGTCCACCGCCAAATGACCACTATAATACAAAACAATATACACCAACAGGAGGAGCACCAAAAAATATTGATGCGTGGGACAGAATACAAATATACTATTTAAATAGTATTACTATATGAAGATTGAGGATCTGGAAATATATTCTAGCCCACACATATAAGTAGGGCATTTTAGATATTAGATTAATCAAAGTCCCGATTTGCGATTCCTTAATAGCGATTATTAAGGAATCGCTATTAAAGACTTGCAAATCGGAATTCATGTAGAAATCGCAAAATAAATTGCGATTCCTACATCCTCCTTATTTGCGATTAGCAAATTGCTAATCGCAAATAAGGAATAACTCCCCATTCATTCCTATGTGCCAAAGGCCCACTGGAATGAATGGGGAGTTATTCCTTATTTGCGATTAGCAATTTGCTAATCGCAAATAAGGATGCGATTTCAAGGGTGCAGGGGTATCCAAAGGACACCCTGTAGCACCCCTGAAATGTGAATTTACACTGATGTTGTGCACACACATGTCCAAAGGACATGTGTGTGTGTGCAACATGCAACTTAGAAAAATGCATTTAAATGCATTTTTCTAAGTTTTCGCTATTTACCACGAGGTTTGACTTCGTGGTAAATAGCGCTCCTAAATTGCGAATTCGCAATTTTAAAATGTTTCATGAATAGCATTTAAGGAATCTCTAATAGAGATTCCTTAAATGCTAATCCTCGCAAATTTGCGAATTCTTTATTAGCAATTTTTGCATTTGGGATGATGAATCCCAAATGCAAAAATTGCACTCGCAAAGGGCCAGATTCTCAGAATCTGGCCCTTTTGCGAGCACATTTCGCTAGATGAATCTGGCTGTATTATCATTGACTGAGTTAAATGAAAGCAAGGAAACCTTATTGAATGAGCAGCGCAATATGCAAGATATTAGCAGCATATAATCAATGACAGAGATAAATGAAATAAAGGGCACCTTACTGAGTGATCAGCGTAATGTGCAAGATTATGCATTTGTAATGCATAGCCTAGTATAGCATCAATAAGAATAAGAGAAGTGGCAGTTAAGGAGCGGTAATAAAGCACATTTCTTCTATAAATTAGAGCCCTGATGATGTCCCTGGAGGACGAAACGCGTCGGTTGATGTAATATGTGGAGTCTGATTGAAACTATGGAATACAGCACCATGTTTGGAAAGAATAATACAGCAAGTTTGAAATGAACTGTGTGTGATACAATAAAGAAGAAATAACTTTTTTTATTCAGATCTACTGCCTAAGGGCTATTTTTGGGAAGATTGTCTACATTTGATTGATACACGCATTGATATTTTTTGGTGTTCCTCCTGTGTGTATGTATTGTTTTGTATCAAGATGTCCTAAATAATTCCTGCATGTTTCAAGTCCCCACAGAGACATTTACTATGTAAGGCTCAGATATCTCTGGGGAAAGTCCAACGGTGTTAAACTTTGTCCAATTACAGACACAAAAATCCTGCTGTAGCAAGGGCCTTCCACTGCTGGGAAGAAAGATTGATCTTCTTTACCACACTATACCAACAATGAGCCTTTGAAATTGGGTCATACTGTGTCAACCACCATCAATGCTTTAAAAAAATGCCAGGCCAGAAGCACACCTGCAAGAGCTCAGCAGCCTTAGCCAACCAATTGGAATTGGACGTGCATTACCACACCCCACTTTCTATCAGAAGAGTACAATTTGGAAAAAGCCTTTTATCGTCCCACAAGGCTCCTGGAGTGGGAGTGTGAGAGACAAGTCACTTTGTACATGCCTTGTGGTCACCTCATGTGATAGAGTCCTCATACTATTCTACTCTTGCAAGGTCTAGCCAGATGCGGGACCCAACTTACAGCTGGGCAAAGATTGGTATGACCCACTTATCCATTAAAGAGATGGTACTGCCGTGTCCTATACATTCCCAGTAGAATTTTACAACAGCTGCATCCATTCTAGAGGACAAGGAGTGGGGAGCTCATCTGTGGCTGTTACATTCTCACGGGATAGCTCTTGGGGGTGGGGGTTGACACAGCCCTAATAAATGGATTCTGGTGTTTGTAGTTGTGTCCAGTGCCCGCCAGTCGGGCAAACAGTGTATGTGTTTCTACTCGGATTAGCAGCACTCATAGTACATACACACATTTCTGAAAAACTTTCCAGAGCTTGCATACACCCACGCCTCCTCTTTCCTCTCACATGAAACATGCCAAGGATAAACAAAGGGCAGGATGACTTATGTGTTGCAGAGACGCCTTTTAAATGTAACATTATTTTTATATATTTCGCCATTTCAATGGCCGCGATGGTTGGGGCATTTCGGGTTAACACCCCCAAATCAAACTGACTAAGCTACGCCTCTGCACATCCTCCGCTCACACTCTCCCTTCAGATGGATTCCGGTCTGGGCACGTCCACTGTACACTACACTACCTTCTTTACGCTTTTACAGCTTTATAATATAAATATGTAAGAATACCAGTGCCTGACCCCGCTACCATGTTCTTAACTCAAGTGGACTATTCATACTCGGGCTTCAGAAGTACTTGGAATGCTGTTGTAGGATACACTGGTGACGTTAGTGGACTGAGATAATGTTCAAAGTGTGATTTTCAAACCAATCTCACTGAATGTTTTCTTGCACTAAACAAAACTATAACAAAATACACGAAGATCAAGAGTTCACTATTTTACATTCCTGTTACTGAAGAAACTTGTTAGAGTTTGGCCAGGCTCCACGCTTCCCAGAAGACAAGTTTTGCTGAATACAAATTGGGGGTCTGAAAAGAGTCCTTGTATTACTGTACAGTGCTGCTATCGGGTCTCTCCATTAAACAATGGCGGAGTGTTGACACGCCATGATCCGACAGAATGTCTCACTGTTGTGAATCTTACAGCGATTTTGAGCAAAAGTCATGCAATGCTCTCAGACCCCACCCATAATGGGGAGATTCCTACTGTCATGCCGCCGTCCTGAGCCCACCACCTCTGCGCTGCGTCAGTGTCAATAATGGGCCTGCTTGCAATTCCCGGGGTGGGAAGGGCAGCAACGGGGATTGTAGTGCACAAGCTTACTGACCCTCAAGCCCACGCGAAGACTGCGCGCCGCCGCCCAACTGCCAAGCTAAACATGCTCTATCCAAGAACCCCTGGGACAAGCTCCGCGAAGCTCCAAGAAACTTTTCTCTCCTGATGAGGCAATAAACCCCGAGCCTCCACCACATCCGCCAGCGCTCACCTAAAGCCGCCATATTGGGAGAGTGAGCGAACTCAAGGACCCGGATGGCGCGGTCACGTGATGTATCGCACATGCTGCTGGAAAGGGAGAAGCGTACATCACTGAGAAGCAGAGTGCGATGCGTATGGCGTAAGGGAATGCAACCGGAAACCATTTCTGGTCAAATGTAAGTCTTTCTTCTAGCTCTTTCATGTTCATCTATGACTAGAATTTGACTGTTCCAACATGGCTACCTCGTTTCTGGGAAAAGTGAGACAAAAAAGAGATGTTGAGAGTGGTCTTCCCCAAAGCGTGACTTGTCTCACCTCATTAGATGCGTGCATGTAATCTGTTTACAATTGTAAATAAAATAATCTTTATACCAACAAGCGCGCGCCTCACGCAAGTAGGGGGTGAGTGGGTGGAGTGCGGCCGAGAGCAGGCAGAGTTTCCCTTGCGGGAGCGAGTGCCACCAGGAGCGATAATTGAGAACACATGGCGAAAAAGCTCGCTCCTGCAAGGAAATCGCCAGATGTGCACGCCTTGCCTTTGGAAGCAATGCAACGCGGGCACGTTTGTGCCCGCAAAGCTGTGCCGATGACTAAAGGTCTCTTTTCTATCCAGCGCATGCGAGCTGCGTAGACAAGACCTAAAAAGGCTTTGCCAATTTGGAATGCCTTTGTAGGGGTAATATCTAACAGTCATTGCTACATTGCTTCTGGCACCATGGTATATTTTTAGTAATAAATCCCCCAAGAACACATGGTTTATCGCCCAAATTCCAGCTTTTAATATATTTTGAAACTTCAACCATTTTTTTCCAAACATAAGGTCATATACGTTAAAAAAATACACATTTTTTTTCAAGAATACAAACTTTTTTATTTTGGTGTTCATATTTTGATTCAGCCAAGAAAAAGCTTCTGATTTAGCAGTCTGTGTTGCACACAAGAGATCGACTCACAAGCTACTGGTTGGAGAATCCTGGCCTAGACTGACTGTTTTAAATCCTTGGTGGAGAGAATATGTTGCAGCTTTTTGAGTTTGAAGATGGAACGTGGCAGAGTTAGCATTAATTGGATATGACCTCAAGATTGGAGTCGAGCATATAACCCAATGATTTGACTAGTTATTGAGTGATATCTACCTACTTTCAGAACTCAACTCAGAGATGGGTCAGATTTCTAGATGAGGGAAGAAATTCAGTCTTGGATGTATTCAAGATGTTTTTTCTCCATCCATTTGTGACCAATGGATATTACCATAATGGTGTATTCAAATAAATAATAAAATAAACACTCTAATTTGTATGGCGCAGCTTATCACCCGTGAGGATGCCCAGGCGCTGTCCACAGGCACAGGGAGATTAAGACCCCAGAATTTCAGGATTGTGAGTCTGTGCTGAAACTCGAACCTGGTCAGCCCAGCACTGGCTGTAACAGGCACCGTGCATTTTCCCAGTGGGCCAGAAGGGTAGGGCGGTTTTCAGAAGTGCTGCAATATCAGCCCCCTGTAACAAAAACAGCAGCAGTGTTTCCCAACAGTACCCCCCATTTTTCCCCCGGGCCGGTCTAACTTAATTGTCAGGGCTGGTTTGTTCTGTCAATCCAGCCCTGAACTAGGACCCCCTGCTCCAAAGTCAGCAGCGCTGGCTGTTAGGCCACATCCTCTTCCTCAAGGGAGTCGAGTTGGAGGTAAACCTGGGTTCTATTTGTGTAATGGTGAAACATATTAAGTGTTCAAAAAATTCATCCACAGGATCACCACAGATATTGAAAATAAGGGCTGCAAAAAATGAGCTCTAAGGGACACCACACAAGACTGTGGAAGAATCCGAAGTCATTTAACTAAATGAGAGTAATTAGAGAGATGTGAGTGGGACAACTTCAGGACGGCCCCCTTCAAATCTATCTTATTATTTAGAGATTCAAGAAGAGGTTGAGGGTCAAACGTATTGAATGCCTCAGATATATCCAAAAGGACAAATAGGAAGGGAGGTATTGTTTTTTTGTTTTTTTTGTTTATATCTTTTTATTAAGGTTTTACGTTTCAAAGCCCCCAAAGGGGGTGATACATTAAGTAGTCATCAATTGGTTCACACATTAAAGGGTTACACAAATTTTACAATTAGAAGTCCTCTGCGAGGCGCTGCGAGGCCTCCGGGTAGTTACGCGCTATACAAGTGCAATTTTTCATTTCATTTTCATTTCATTTCATTTCATTTTCATTTCTCTGCAATATGTGGACCTAACCTCGTCTAGCACCGTTGTACCCAAAGGTCCTCTGAGGTGTAAGCTGAGGATCTAAATTTGTCATAGTAGGACCTTTTACTTCGTATCCGTAGACTTGCTTGATTACGGGGGTAGGTGTGAATGGCGCCCCCATGTGTGTATATACGAACCTTTAACAAATCGACAGTTACGAACAAAAGAAATGTATGCCGGTGTTCAAACTACCGACCGTAAACTAAACGTGGAACTGCGGAGAAAACTTTTCCTAGAGCTGTGTGCGGTGCGAGGTGCGCATGGCAGGCTGGCTGTGGCCCATGAGCATGGTGTGTGGAGGGTGCTACGGTCAGTGAGCCACGGGAGGGGGCTCAGGGTCACGGGTGGGTCCCCGGGGAAGAAGGGGAGCAGTCTGTCAAGGGCAGCGAGCCACATCTCCTGAGGGGTCCGTTCTGGTCTGTCCCGTCTTGTGTGTGGGAGATTTAGGCTCCGGGCTATTGTCTAGGGGGGGCTGGGGTGCCGCGGAGAGACCTGGGTGCGAGGTGGATACGGATTTGGTGTGTCCCTCGGGGTCATCTCATGTTTAAATTGTATGAGCAACTGTGCCCATTCCAGGGAAATGTTGTGCTTGCGTATTGCCTTCACTTCTTCGTCCCGTAAGAGACCCTCCTCTGCCGCCCCCCATTTGTTCACCGCTCCTATCCAGTCTGCCTCAGGGGGGCCTGAGGGGGCCCTCCAGTGCATGACAATAGCCCGTTTAGCCAGTAACAGGGAGAAGGATACAAACTTCCAGTTCAATTTCTCCGATTTCTTCCTTTTGTATGTCCCTAGGGTGCTAACTTCCCAGGACTCAATTTGCGGTAAGTTAACTAGTGTAAGGAGAGTATGGTGTATTGTGGTCCAGTAGTGGCGTAGGGACGGGTAATCCCAGAACATGTGCCTAAAGTTTGCTGCCGGCAGTTTACAACGCGGGCAGTTAAATTGTGTATCTGGGTAATATCGGTGGAGTTTGTCTGGCGTGAGGTAGGCCCGGTGGAGTATATTAAACTGAATATTTTTAAACCTTCTTAGTGAATTTCATGGCGAATTTCCATTCCACGTCATGGAACACCCTGCCAACATCGTCTTCCCAAGATTGTCGTAAGGTATCCAGGGAGGTGTTAGTCAATTCCCTGATGGCCTTATAGTGCCATGTAACTAGGTGTCTACCAGCTCCCATACGGAGTATCGTGTGGAGCACCGGATGTGTGGGTGGCTCCCCGTCTCGCAGATTCCAGAACTGTCGTGTGTTGTCTAGGAGTTACCTGTGCGTAAGGAATTGGCCTTGTGGGAGGTCATACCATTCGATCAGTTGCTCATAAGTGCGCAATTGCCCATCCTGGAACAACGCTTCCACCTCCGTTACATCGTGATCGGTCCAGGTTTGTAGGACTCTAGTGGTGTAATGGTGTTCCCCGCGAGGGAGACCCACCAGCGGTAACTGTGGGGAATAGAGTTGCTTGTCTTTGGAGAGTCGGTGAATACGTATCATACATTTACACGCAGTGGATACCTGGATCGGGTGGGTGCGGGACGGTTTGGTTCCAGGCAGGAGCATTCTCCTGATAACCGGAAGAGGTATCCTACCGGTCTCCGTTATCGTTTCCCCAATGTATCGCTCCGCTGTCCAGTGGGACAGCCACTCGAGTTGCGCGGCCAGGAAGTATGTTTTGAACGATGGGGCTCCCAGACCCCCCTCTGTGGTGGGCAACTGTAACTTGTAGAGTGCTACTCTGTGCCGGCCATTACCCCAAATGAGCGTTGTGAGCAGGGCATCCAGTTCCCGGAAGAATGACCGGGGAGGGATCACCGGGAGATTGGCAAAATGATAAAGCAGTCTGGGAACCATTATCATTTTTGCTAGAGCCACCCGGCCGATGGATGCCAGGGGCAGATTTTTCCAAAAGGCCACCGCCGATCGCAGACCTGCGAGCACCTTGCGGTGATTGCCTTCGTACAAGTCCGCTGGAGATTGATAAAGTCGCACTCCCAGGTATCGGGGGGCTGCTCCACTCCATTGTAAGGTCTGAGTGCCCAGTGTTACAGTATGTGGTGCCAGGTGGGGGACCAGCCGGTAGACGGTTGATTTCTCCCAGTTGATCCTAAGACCTGAGATAGCTCCGAAGGCCTGCAGAGGTAAGATCCCCTGTCATGTCCAGGACGTAAATCAGCAAGTCATCTGCTTACAATGATACACTGTGCGTTGTCCCCGCAATCAGAATCCCCCAGGTCTCTCCCTCCAGTCGGAGCCGTGTGGCCAACGGTTCAGCTGCTAGTGCAAATAGGAGGGGGGAGTGAAGGCACCCCTGCCTGGTGCCCCTCTCAATCGGGAAGGGAGCAGAAATATGCTTGCCGATTCCGACCCTAGAGGTGACTCCCTTGTATAGTAGTCGCGTGTATGCCGTTAAGACCTGGCCGAAGTTCAGTGTCTGGAGGACCGCAAATAGGTGTGACCATAGCAATGTGTCAAACGCCTTTTCTAGGTCGAATATCAGACATGCTGCATGAGGGAACCTGTCCTGCACACTGTCCTGGATATGGAAGAGCCTCCTCAGATTATGTGATGTGTTGCGCCTGGGCACAAATCCGCACTGATCAGGGTGAATTAAGGTGGGTATAATTTGACTATATCGATCGGCTAATATTTTCCCTAGGATTTTACAATCCGCGTTGAGGAGTGTGATGGGTCTGTATGAGGATGGGTGCGTGGGGTCTCTGTGGGGTTTTAAAAAGGTCACCATCGTGGATTCACGGAATGACGCGGGCAGGATCCCCGTAGTCAGGGCCTCTTCATATGTAATCGTGAGATGGGGTACTATCTGGGCCACGAATGTGCTATAGTATTCCAGCGGGAACCCATCCATTCCCCGTGATTTCTTTCGTGCAAGGGACCCAATGGCATGTCTGATATCCGAGGATGTAATTTTGCTGTCTAAATCCTTCTTGTCTGCTGAGGATATGGTGGGGTGCCTGTGTATGCCCATGAAGTGTTGTAGGGAATCATGTTGCGCTGGCGCTGGTTTACGGTATACGCCTGTATAATAGGTGCGAAATATGTTCAGGATGTCGAGATGAGAGAAGTGGAGCCGTCCAGTATCGTCTATCAGCTCTGTGATGGGCTGCGAGGTCGTGTCCTGTTTGGCCATCCACGCCAGGAGTGCACCCGCCCTATTACCCTTTCTGTGTACCCGGGTTGCATACATGCGGAAGTTATATTTCCGTAGGTCTCTGAGTGTTTCTGCGTGTGCGAGCTTTGCCGCTCCCATTCGTTCCGGGGTGACTCCTCCCTGATCTGAGTCTCGGGATAATTCTGCCAGCGCTGTCTCCGACTTACATAGTGCCTTTTCTAATGTACTACGCACCCCCACTATCTGTTGAATGCAATGCCCCCGCGCGGTGACCTTGTATGCTTCGCACTCTAAACCCCTAGAGGAGGCAGAGCCCGCATTGCGCTGAAAGTGTGGCGGAAGGCTTGATCGGTGAGGCACTCCTGGGGGAGCCGCCACGTGGGGACCGGGGGTGGGGTGACCGCCAGCAAAGGGTCACCCTATGCGCATCATGATCCGACACTATGCGCCCTAGATAGTCAGTGTGTTGCATTTGCGGTATGACAGTTGAGGAGTACAGGGATCTGTTGAGTCGCACCCTGAGGTTGTGTGGGATGGAGTGAAAGGAATATAATCTGGCCATTGGGTTCCGTGCTCTCCAGGCATCAGGCAGCGCCCAGTGTTCCACCCATTTGCGGAAATGCTCAGTTTGTTTGTGTGCCGGGGAATGTGATGGGGGAGGGTGTGACCTGTCTAGGCTTGAGTCTAGTGCACAGTTGTAATCTCCTCCCAAAAGCAATGGAATCGAGGTGTAGTGGGCTAAAATAACGGTCAGCTTATCCCAGTAGTGTTCCTGCTCTGTATTCGGAGCGTATACGCAACCGATAAGTGTTGGCTGGCCCTCTAATAGGCCGCTGATGATAGCATACCTCCCGTCGCCGACAGCACCGGACGTCGCCTTCCTCACCAAAACCTGGATGACCGCCTCCTCAGCGCCCGACATCGCCATAGCCATCCCGGACGTATACAGGATCACCCGGAAGGACCGCGTCAACCAGACGGGAGGAGGCATCGCCATCGTACACAAGAACACCATCCACATCTCAACTAACTCCGACGAAACCTTCACCGCCGCTGAACACCTGCACTTCCAGATATACACTGACCCCAAGACCACCCTCCGCGGCACCCTCATCTACAGACCACCGGGACAACGCACACAATTCAGCGAAGACATCGCCCGCATGCCCTTCCCTCCGCCAACTACATCCTCCTAGGAGACCTCAACTTTCACCTGGAGAACAACAGCGACAGAAACACCACCGCCCTGCTGGACAACCTCGCCAACCTCGGACTCAAGCAACTAGTGAACACCCCCACCCACTACGCCGGCCACACGCTCTACCCAGTCTTCACATCCAGCAAGCACATCTCCTTCAGCCACGCCACCAGATCCACTGGACCGACCACAGCTGCGTCCACTTCAGCTTCAAAAAAACCATGACCCACCCGCAACAGGTCCCCCGCCGATGCTGGAGCAAGATCACTGCCGAGCAGCTCACCGCCTCCCTCAGCCAGAACACTCCCACCAGCACAACGGACCCCAACGAAGCAGCCAGCAACCTCACCAAGTGGCTGACCGCCTGCGCCGATGACCTCGCACCACTAAAGAACCCTCCCAGCAGACACGGCAGCAAGAAAACCAACTGGTTCACCGACGAACTCAAGGAACCCAAGAAGAAATGCCGCACCCTCGAGAAAGCTTGGCGGCTCGACCACACCACAGACAACAGGACCGCCCTCAAGCACGCCATCCGCAAACACCATCAGCTGATCCGCGCCACCAAGAAAACGGCACTCAAAGAACGACTGGACAACAACACCCACGACAGCAAGGAACTCTTCAGCATCGTCAAAGAGTTCTCCAACCCCAGCACCGGAAACAACAACATCACTCCCTCGCAAGACCTCTGCAACTTACTCGCCTCGTTCTTCCACCGCAGGATCGCCGACATACACAACAGCTTCGACGCACAGACCACGCACCCTACCACCGAGCCAACACCCGCCACCACCACCCTCTGCAACTGGACCCCGATCAGCACCGAAGACACCACCCGCACAATGAACTCCATCCGCTCCGGATCACCAACCGACCCGTGCCCACACCACGTCTTCAACAAAGCCGACGCCACCATCGCACCCCATCTCCGAGACACCATCAACTCCTCCTTCCACACAGCCACCTTCACGGAGAGCTGGAAGCACGCCGAGCTGTCCGCCCTCCTGAAGAAACCAACGGCAGACCCCACCGACCTCAAGAACTACCATCCCATCTCGCTCCTTCCTTTTCCGGCCAAAGTCATCGAGAAGACCGTCAACAAACAGCTGGCCGCCTTCCTCGAGACGAACGGATCCCTCGACCCCTCGCAGTCCGGGTTTCGCGCCAACCACAGCACCGAGACCGCCCTGATCGCAGTCAACGATGACATCAGAACCCTGATCGACAACGGGGAAACAGCGGCCCTCATCCTCCTGGACCTCTCTGCGGCATTCGACACCGTCTGCCACCGAACTCTAGTGAAGCGCCTCAGCAACATCGGAATTCGAGAAAAAGCGCTGGAATGGATCATCTCGTTCCTCACCGGAAGAACCCAGAGAGTCTGCCTCCCTCTGTTCAGATCCGAGGCCACCGAAGTCATCTGCGGCGTACCACAAGGATCTTCACTCAGCCCAACCCTCTTCAACGTCTACATGAGCCCCCTTGCAGCCATCGCACGCCAGCACAACCTCAACATCATCCCCTACGCCGACGATACCCAGCTCATCCTCTCCCTCACCAGCGACCCCACCACCGCCAGAGCCAACCTACACGAATGGGACGACTCCTGGTGGCCCCCGGCCCTGGGCACCGCTTCCAAACCGACGGACCACGCACGCAACCTGGGCTTCATCCTGGACTCCTCCCTGTCAATGACCAGACAAGTCATCGCCGTCTCATCCTCGTGCTACAACACCCTGCGCATGCTCCGTAAGATCTTCAGATGGATCCCCACGGAAACCAGGAAGACCGTCACCCAGGCACTCGTCACCAGCCGACTGGACTACGAGAACACCCTCTATGCCGGAACCACAGCGAAACTTCAAAAAAGACTCCAATGCATCCAGAACGCCTCCGCCCGACTCATCCTCGACATCCCCTGACACAGCCACATCACCGGACACCTGAGAGACCTGCACTGGCTCCCTGTCAGCAAGAGAATCACGTTCAGACTCCTCACCCACGCACACTAGGCTCTCCATGACCTGGGCCCCAAGTACCTCAACGACCGCATGACCTTCTACACGCCCACCCGCCAGCTACGATCGACCGGCCACGCACTCGCCACCGTACCACGCATCCGCAGAGCCACCGCCGGAGGAAGATCCTTCTTCAACTCAGAAAAGCTGAGTATAGGGCTGCCATAAAACTCTATAAAACTGAGATAAAGGCGGCACAAGTTCTTTTTTATGAAGGGAAAATCAATGCGGCGGCAAATGCCCCCAGGGAAATCTTCAAAATCGCTAAATCCCTTATCTCGCCCCCTGCTGAGCGTCCCTCTGTCGAAGGCACCCAAAACCGCTGTAATGATCTGGCCGTCTTTTTCTCTCAAAAGATTCAGGCCATATACTCCTCATTTAATAACACCAAGGATGATTCGGAACCCCTCACCACCCCTGACCCCTCTGTCCCTTGTAAGCTGGACGAAATCCCACTCCTTGACACCCCTGGACTAGACAAACTGATCCCTAAGATCACCTCTGGCTCTCCCTACGACCCAGCACCTCCTCAGACCCTCATCAAGGTCATGGACGTCATTCGTCCGGTCATCTTAGACGTTCTTAACACTTCCATCTCCTCCAAATCTGTTCCACCATCTTGGAAGTGTGCGATGGTGAAGGCCTTGTTAAAAAAAACCAACCTCGACCAGAGCAATTTGGCAAACTATCGCCCTATCTCTCTTCTTCCGTGGCTAAGCAAATTGCTTGAGAGGCACGTAAACAACAACTTAATAGACTACTTAGAGTCCAATAGCCTGCTGCGTGCCTCTCAGACAGGGTTCCGTCCTCAGCACGGAACCGAAACCGCCCTCCTTGCGGTAACGGAAGAAGCGAGAGCCGTTCTGGACCGGGGAGGAAAAGTCGCCATCATTCTATTAGACCTCAGCGCCGCGTTCGACACGGTTAACCATGCCACGCTATTACACCGACTGGCGGGCATGGGCGTGTCGGGCGCGGCCCTAGAATGGCTGACATCCTTCCTGGATGGGCGATTCTTTCAGGTCTTCGAGGGTGAGGCGGTGTCTCCCAAATACCCACTTAGGTGCGGGGTCCCCCAGGGCTCCTCCCAAAGTCCTACCCTTTTCAATGCCTACATGGAACCTCTAGACAGGATAGTCCATCCCTTTGGTGTGCGCATTGTCACCTACGCGGACGATACCCAATTGGTGGTCTCTTTAGACCACTCTGAGGGATCGTCCCCCACCTTAGGCCCCTGTCTAGAGGCTGTTGCCAGATGGATGTAATCTTCCTGTCTGAAACTCAATGGGGAGAAGACAGACATCATCCTACTGGGCAACCCTTCCCCCTCTGCCCTTGCATCCATCTGCCTGAAAACAACTGGGGTTGGCTCGTAATCAGTAAGGCTGAGCCGTAATCAATAAACAACAAAGAACAAGTGCCTATACTGATAGTAACTTTGCAGAAATGCCCTAACACCAGAACAAAGAAAGTTTATCAAAGCTGGGGTGTGCTAGTAAATAGCTTTTTATTATTATAACTGGGTCAAAGAAAGTATATTTGTATTAATCATATACTGTTGAACAGAAACAACATTTTTTTGTAAACACAAAAGGATCAACAAGGTGGAGACCCGGACCAAAAACTGTCAAAGAGAGAAGCCTATCTAATTGTAAAATTTGACACAGCAGTTAGGGGACTCAATGAGATATCAGAGATATACAAACTTTGATGGGACAACTCGTTTTGCCTGTGCCACCTGATTTGAGACATTCCATAGCCTGTGCAACACGTAAGGGTGAAGATATTTTTATTTTTCTCGCAATATTGAGGCTATCACGGCTGAAACGTACCACGCATGCGCAATTCTGCCTCACATATAGAGAAGCTCCACAAGCCATACCACACCCCACGCATGTGTGAGAGACTAGTGCTATTGGAGACGCCGGCGACTTTATTCCGAACAACATCTTCTCTAGACCGGTAAGCCCTTGTCGGACGACGTAAACATACACAACTTTGATCGTATGCACTCCAAACTTAGATCTTAAAGCCGACTTTCTTCTTTTCAATAGAGGCTACAATTTAACAATTTCGAATTGAATATTCCACGATCCTGTTGCCTGGACGTGCATCTTCACGATCTCCCGGTAAGAACACCGATACAGTGCCTAATGTTTAGGGCCACGCCACGTTTTTTCCCGATACTAAACGGCCGACATCTCTTGCAGGCCATCCATCTTCCTCCACCTGAATCGATATAGGCTTGGCTACTGCATACATCTAAGGTAAATGCCGTCCTTTATTAATGGTGAAGACAAGGCTTGACATACACTTCCCAATATTTATGTCTTTATTATTTTTAGGTTTCGACCTGGCGAGGGGCAAAGCCCCTCCCAGATCGAAAACTATTGTCTACAGTAGGGATGTTTGGACCGCCTCTGTCTATCATTGGCTAGCTCCATAAATGGAGGCTAGCCATTGGGAGACAGAGGCTGTCAATCGCGCTTTCTCCAGAAAACGCGATTCGGGGGCGTTTCTGGTGCTTTTTTTAAGCCCCGCCCCTTTGTCCCGGGCCATGCTGCGATTGGCTGCCGGCCCGGGACACCCCCGTGACGTCATTCCCGGGCCGCGCTGTGATTGGCTGCCGGCCCGGGACACCCCCGTGACGTCAGCCAATCACAGCGCGGCCCGGGACCTGACTTGTTTTTTTCATTGTTTTTAAGCACTCCATGATGGAGAAAATAACGGGAAAATAAAAGGATTGGTGCATGTTTGGATCACATAGTGCGACTGAAAACCCCTTCTTCATTAAGTCCACTGCATGCCTCTTATTTAAACTGAAAGCCGGTGCTGCTCTCCATTCACCGTTTAGGATTTTTCTTTGCATTCTGGTACATGTAGTTAGCCTTTCTGTTCTAAATTCACTGCAAGCTCCGAGAAGTTGCTAATGTTATGTTGATTTGAGATTCCTGCTGTGCACAGTTGTTTTGACCCAAATCTCTTCTTCCCGACCTCTTGTATGCGTTATGAGCCTGGACATAGAGAGGTCGGGTTCCTCACAGTGAGACAGGACCGTCGCTCTAGCACGCGGAGCAGGGGGGCCTGTCTCCGTGTCTGGTACTAGCGCTTTCAACCTGCCCTTTTCTGTTCCCGCAAATCACGTGGCGCGCCTCCCTAATGGAAATGTCTCTCATCCCCTCGGAGCTGTAGGTCGCCGGCACGCAGCTCTGGCCGCGCGCGCCCGTCCCAAGTTGCACCTTGGCGCAGGGGCGCCGAGAGAACGCGAGGCTCCCACAGCCCGCAGCGCGCGGCCGGGCCCGGGATCTGCAGGCAGTGCACCGCCCAGCCCCCTGCTCCGAGCCCGGGAGGGATGCTGCGGTCCAGCATGCCACCGGCTCTGCGTGGTATTAATAGCAGTGGGCATTATCCATCCTCCCGAAGCCTTCTCCCGAGAGGACTCCAGATTGCAGCGTAAATAGCATAGTAGCGCCCAAGACCCGGTGAGTACATCCCATTCAGCTTTCATATGCAGGAAAGGGAGGGGTGCTGTGCAGTGGAACGCGGCTGCTTGTAGCCTTATTGCTAATGTAGGCGATACATTATTATACATTGCTGTGATTCAGCCACGTGATTGGGGTTTTTGGAGAGCTCTCTCGTATCTCTCGCGTTGCGTAAGCAGAAGCTTATAACGGCAGTAACCTGATACTTCTTGCAGGATGGCTTAGGAGAATCGCAGGTAAAACGTGCCGAACCGTTTATTAACCCGTAAATAGCCGTTACACAATTTCCCGCTGAACCCGTTAGACTTCCGTATCACCGAAACCATCTTACGGACTTAGTCGTCCACAGACTGTTTAACACCAACAATATATCTAGCTAACAGTGGCGTCATGCCAGCAGCGTGTGCTCTTTTACTGCTTTGAAATAGGTGGCACAAAGGTGCCACGCGGCCCTGGCCCCGGCCCCGTTGTCTTTTACTTGTGAAGAAAAACTCAAAAAGCATGCACTGTAGCGCATCTGTCATTGCCGTGGCTAAAAACTTTACCAGACGACCCAGTAAGGGCCTCCATTTATTTAACATATCCAAGTGAAATACTCTTCTACTGTATGGTATCCGACAGCACTGCTGGGCATAACACTGCATGTAGCTACGGTGGGTCAGAGGGTACCTACAACTTTGTATGCCTTCTCCAGCGTTGCAGAACAAGTGGGCAAAACAATCTATATATATATTTCTCTTGAATACTTTATTGGAATCTTTAGTACAGGGCAGTCAAAGAATTCAGTTAGACACGGTGTAGTTCCATTCGTAAAAAATAATGCAGATGCGGTATACTTAAGTTACATTTAGTGCAAAAAAGTTGATTATTGAATAAACAATCCTGTCAATTTAATTAATGTCTACCCCAAAACAAGCCTGTCATTCCAAACGCATTGTTACACTTCTCTGTCCTCTTTTTTTTTCTCCCAGTGAATCATGTACCCGGTTGTACATCTTTAGCTCCATCTCAAGGGCTTCTGGCTGAACAGTTTCAGCATCAGTTCTTCCACCACCACCTGTATTTGATGTAAAAACATAGGTGGACATCTGCTGTTCTTCACTATCATTTATTGTGTCAACACAGGCCTCTTGTTTGTGCTTGCATTGTGACTAGATTAAGTATTGTGGACACAAGGCATGGTCAATAAGAAAGGACGTGAATGTAGTACTAGAAAGTCCTGTCCTTTGCTTAGACTTGTGGGATTTGCGGGCTTGAAGGCCCCAAGACAGACATTTTTGAACAGTACAAAACTGGGTAGCTGCTGTGGATATCATAATTCTTAGGGCTCCTTACCAGCTTCTCTATTGTGAATATATTTTGGGGTGCATTTTTGTTAGCTTTGCCTTATTTTATTTTCAGTGAACCTTCAGACCGCATGTGTGGCATAGGGCCCTGCACTGACTTTTCTAGTGTGCTTTTGTCACTATTTCGATGGCTGCGGGTTCCTCGCTTAGGAAGCTTGACACATACTATGAGCAGAAGGACTGTGAACGTCGACTCACTGGTTTCCTGACCCTAGGTGCTCTCTTTTTGCCATCCTCGAAGTTGTTTCGGAGGGCCTCTGAAGCTTATTACACTGGTTCATCAACTAGGGGTGCCATAATAGGACTCAGCACACCACAGGTTTCTTTACAGCACCTTTTCTTGCCCCTAGGTCCTCTGCTTTTTCCTAATCGACCATGGGATGCTTCATCCTGTGGGCCTCCGCTCATTTTTTATTGCACCACTTATTTATCCGGGACCCAGATGGTCTTCGGCTCCACGAGTCTCAGTGCCTTTTTAGGTTTCGACCTGGTGAGGGCACGAAGTGCCCCTCCCAGATCGAAAACTTTTGTCTTCAGTATGGATGTCGGCACCGCCTCTGCCTCTCATTGGCTAGCTCCATAAATGGAGGCTAGCCATTGGGAGACAGAGGCTGTCAATCGCGCTTTCTCTTGAAAACGCAATTCGGGGGCGTTTCTGGTGCTTTTTTTAAGCCCCGCCCAATTGTCCCGGGCCGCGTTGCGATTGGCTGCCGGCCCGGAAAACCCCGTGACGTCATTCCCGGGCCGCGCTGTGATTGGCTGCCGGCCCGGGACACCCCCGTGACGTCAGACAATCACAGCGCGGCCCGGGACCTGACTTGTTTTTTTCATTGTTTTTAAGCACTCCATGATGGTGCATTAGCTATCTCTCTCCACGAGTACCTACCTATAAGTTTGTGTTCAAAATGTTTTTTTTTTTTTTATAAATCGGATGTGTTGAAATATATTCGAAATATATTCAGTGATTGATAAAACGGCGTATTAATTGAACAGGCGTTGTGCAATAAAAATCGCACGTTCTGATCCTACACTACGAAAGCGAATGACAAGACGGGCACCAAAGGAACAGCGTGAAATAAAAAACGGACGTTTCCGGGTCTTCCATACTTCCGGGCTCTGTAGTAGTTTCTTTCCTAGAACGACGAACGACACACCCGCTCTGGGCGGTCACTTCCGCCGAGTGACAGCGAGAGCCGCACGTCCCTACCCCATGGAGAGACATCTGGTGCGCATGCGCTCATAGCGACAGCACTGAAATTCAAATGTTCTGTGTTGGAGAAAAGATAGTGTGATTGTGTGCGTCGTAGCGCTAGATCCCGAGAGAAGAAGAATCCGAATCTGCCGGTAGGATGGACCCTTTCATAGAGGTGCGTGACTTTTGTATTGTTTTTGTTGTGGAATAGGAACTAGGGCTGTGCTTGCACACTGGGGCAGCTTCTCCCAAAGCTGAGCCTGCCAGCCCCTTGTTTGCTGCGGTTCCTTCCAGCCGGGTCCAACAGCGGGCGAGGACTGGTGGGGAGGGACTTGGTGCTTTTGGCTTCATCGCCAGCTGCAGACCCTCCGTTCACTGGCTTCACTTTTGTGTCAGGGCTACATGTCTGTGCTGGGGCAGCTGCTAGCCAAAACTGCACAGTGCCATTATATCTCGCTCGAACGCAGTGCCATTAGATCTCACTCGAAAGCAAAACATTTAATCTTTGTGGCAAAAGTACCACTTTACCTGCGCAGGTATGCTTGGGTCCATTTCAGTGCTTCTACGATTAATTTCCCTCTTAGCTGCGCCCAAAGTAGTTTTTTTACCGGTGTAAGAGGAGCTATTTAGTTACACATGATTCAGTTGTCATGCAGTAATCGTTCAGCTGAAAATCTTTTGTTCACCGAGAAAAAATAGTATTTTCAGTGAAAACTCAGTGTGATGTTTGCTAGTTGCTGTCATTCTCTAAATATAGCTACACAAACTTCATAATAAATACATCATTTCCGATGAGTGTGAAATAAGTTGCAGTTTATTTTAAATATTGATATTTGTATAGTTGCAACAGCATCTCACTAAGAAATGTTTTTCGTTTATTTTCGAAAATGGTACTAGCACGAATCTTGGTTTACTCAAACCACCAAGCCTTTGCAGAGTATTTATACGTACTATGTTTCTACTAAGAGTTTTCTTAATAGCTGACAACATAGTTGATGCTTTTGATACCTCTGATAGCCTTTATGGCACTTTGCCGAGGACCCTACTGGTGGCAGAGTGCTTGTAGCGCCTGGCGAGTCACGGTGTAGTGTATTTCCCTGGCAGTTGAGTAGTAATTGCATGTAAACATGTGTATGGGTAGAGAGCTACTTGCCCTAAAAGCCCAAAAGGAAAGACTTTCCCTCCCGTTGCATCCCTCATGCAAACGACTTGGAATTCAGGAAGCACGCGGGCAGAACGAGCGGAGTTTCTTGGTTTAACTAAGGGCGTGCCTGGGTGTCGATGGCTCTATACATGACTATAGAAACAGACATAGGGGTATTTGGCGCAAGCTGAGGTTAGGAAAAGAGCTCCAGTCAAGGAGATGGCACTGTCAGCAATGTGCAAGCCATGAGCGAAGGGAAAGGGATACTGTTCACTTTATTTGGAGGAGTTGCGAATTGCAGAGAGACTACTTTGTCTTTGTTGACGTGGAAATAAAATGACACTTTGATATGTCAGTGGGCGGTAGTTAAACAAACTGGCAAGATGATGCAGTTAAAAAAAAAATGTCATTGTCACCCGTTGCTTCTACTGAAGGCTTTTGCAGGCTAAGAAGGAGTTTAAATGGCTGGCCCGGGAGAGCCAGATGCTTTGGCAGCAGTAGAGACAGCATAATGTTAGACTTCACTGCTTTGAGTTACTTGATGTCCAATTTAGAGCAGATATGCAGTTAAACGGGCATCTAGATTGATAAGCCTGTTGATGTCGATGCTCTCCCACATTTGCACGTTTGACATCTTCAGGAGAGGGATTGTATTCACGGAGGCAGATATACAGCGTCTGGTGAGCTGGTGAGGACAGGGAACGTTCTTGACGTAGTCGGATGTTTGTAAGATCGTGTGTGCTAGCAGTCAGCGTCTTGTTTGTAAGTCGTTAGCCTTTGGGAGCTAGTCAAGGGAAATAATGACCATAGAAGTTTAGTCTGACTTTAGTACGCAAATGACCGGAGTAACAGGTTTGAACTGTTTGGTTTTGACAGTTTTGTTTTCGAGCCCCACATACAGTTAAAATGATGAAATCAGAACTTCGTTATTGCCAGGTACCAAAGCAATCCTCTGAATAAGGATATGTAAAGGCCCACTGGAGGAGTTGCAAGTGGAAGGAGTTCTTTTTGGCAGTGAAGCTTGATGTAGGTAGAACTGATCCATGTGACTATTAGGAAATACACCTCTTCGGTGTTGAGAACCAGCACATTTAAACCATTGATAGAGGACATTTGCTTCCACCAATCCAATGAGTCGTGTCTCATTGGGTCTCGCCCGCCGACAGCACATGTGCTGTCCAACGAGAGTGGTTTTGTTTAAAATAAATGGATTGGAGCCAGCTCATTGCTTATCGTTCGTAGGAATCATTGTCACTTTTCTTTGCCTACTAACTGGCCAGCAGTTACTGGGCGTCACTTACTCTTTTTTTTCTGTGGAGCACAGATTGATTCATCTTGATTAGTGTCCTTCCGCTGCTTGCTGTGTGATTGTGTTACTATTTCTTCTTCCCACCCCCCATACCCACCCTTTCTCTGTTTTCCCTTTCACTTTACATAATGTAAATTTAGCTACTGTTCTTAAAATGCCTTTGTAAATGTGTCCGTCTTGTGTCTATTCACATACTTGCTGTTGTACTCAATTTCTAATGCTACTTATATAGTTTGAAACTTCCATCAAAAACTTTTTTTTTTATTGCAACTTTAAACAAGCATTTACAATGCAACGGTTTCGCCTTTGGAAATGTTAAAGCTATTTGCAATGTAAATGACAATGCCATTTATTTATCTGTTTTCAAAACCAACACATAAATACAAATGTTGTCATTTACAATGCCAATAGCTCAAACTTTTCCAAAGGCGAAACCGTTGCATTGTAAATGCTTGTTTCTGTTGTTGTCACAGGTGCTATCTTTTTCTCTGGATATTCTCCACAGTGGTAAGCATAGGCAACCTTGGGTGATTATGCTCTCCAGATTCTTGGTTTTTTAGATGTACACAAAGATTCTTTTCTTTTTTCCTATTTCAGAGCTACCTGGCCCTGATGAGAATCCCTTCCAACCCTTAGGGATTCGAAACGCGTAGGCCCGTTCATGTACAGTGTCTGCTCATTTTGCTCCTTCCTTAGTGTGAATATACTGTTACACTATTGGTTTAGAAACTGTTCTATATATTTTGCTTGACCGTGACATTTGATTTTTGTTGATCTATTTTGATTCAGACTTACACGAATTCATTGTATAAATTGTATGTATATAATTGTATATATTGCAGCAGACCTAATACTCAACCCGTTTGTTTATCCGTATTCAATCTGGTTGAGTATTTGTATGTATTTTGTGTATGAATGGAAGGTATGATTGTGATATGATTGAATATGGAATGCATGTTGGATTTTAATGCTTCACTGTTTTTGTCCAAAACTGTTTTTTGTGTTTACAAAAAAATGTTGTTTCTGTTCAACAGTATATGATTAATACAAATATACTTTCTTTGACCCAGTTATAATAATAAAAAGCTATTTACTAGCACACCCCAGCTTTGATAAACTTTCTTTGTTCTGGTGTTAGGGCATTTCTGCAAAGTTACTATCAGTATAGGCACTTGTTCCTTGCATCCATCTGGCCACCATGTTTAGGCCCGTCTCCCGTCCCTAAGTCCCAGACAAAGAGCCTTGGGATCTGGCTTGACAAAGCACTTGACTTCTCGGTCCAAACTACCAAGACGGCCGCCACCTGTTTTGGGCTAATGAGGATGTTGCGGAAGGTGTATATATTGCAGAAGGTGCGGAAGGTGCTCCCTCTGCTCCCATTCCAGGCGAGGAGGGTCATGGTCCAGGCCCTGATACTCTCCCGCCTGGACTATGGGAATGCTCTTTATATGGGAGTCCTGACCTCCGTCACTCAGAAGCTCCAAGTCACACAAAACAGTGCGGCTCGCCTACTCTACAACATCCCCCGCTGGCAGTCAGCTAAGAACGCCCTAAAGGAACTTCACTGGCTCCCAGTGGTGGCAAGAGTGCAATTTAAGGCTATGTGTATTTTACACAAATCATTCCACCGAACGGGCCCCGCAATTCTACACCCTATGGTTACGCCATACGTCCCGTCCCGTTCCCTTCGCTCTTGCACCCTTCAGCTGGCAACGTCCATCAAAGTCAAGAAAGCCCGCTGGGGAGGCCGCTCCTTCTCCTACACGGCGGCTAGACTTTGGAACTCCCTCCCGCTTTCTCTTCGAGAAAACAGCAACCATATGTCTTTTAGGAAAGCACTGAAAACGCACTTGTTTGCCAATACCTGCTGAACTACCCTGAGCCCGCACTAAGCAATCATTTACAAGCGCTGCGAGGCCTCCGGGTAGCTACGCGCTATACAAGTGCAATTTTCATTTCATTTCATTTCATTTCATTTCATTTCATTCATTTCTTCTACCTGGCAGCCAAGACGTGGAACTCCCTCCCCACCCACCTTCGGCGAACCCAAGACCATCTCGCCTTCAGGAAGCAGCTCAAGACCTGGCTGTTCGAGCAGTAACTTTCCCCTCCCCCAGCGCCTTGAGACCTTTCCGGGTGAGTAGTGCGCTATACAAATGACGTGATTGATTGATTGATTGTCAATCAGTCGGGTTTGCTCTTTGAATGGCAAACCAGGTCGTATCCATTTCAGTGCGCCTCTGGCGAAGGCAGAGTATTTAGTGGCGCATACAATACCCCACCATTTTCGGTGAAGGCGGCCTACCTCTTGTTCTGTCAGGTGGGTCTCCAGTAGGAGGGCCACCTGTGCCTGTTGCCATTTAATATAGGCATAGATCGAGTAGCGCTTCGTGGCCGTGTGCATACCTCTGGCATTTAATGTTACAAATTTGAGGTCAGTATTCGATGAGTTAGGTGCCATAATTCAGTTGTGTCGTGTGTGGGCCTTGTGTGATAACCGTATCCTCTCCAACCCACTCCCCCACCGGCCCCCCACCAACCCAGGGTCCCATGCCATGGCTGTACACTCCCACGCCCGCCCGCTGCATAGTGTCTAGGAAAGTGATATCGCATAGGATGGATAAACCTTAACTCCGGGAAACATTCCCAACTAGGGGGACCCATTGCTCGGGGCAATTCGTGCAAACAGTATAGCATGTAAGTTTGTTAGTTCGTTGCTGTGGGGTGGTGGCCGGGCGCCTTCCTTGGCGCTGCCGGCACCACGATCAAGATAGGTTGGCTGTGGAAGCGGTCCCTCTGGCATCTTGTGCGTGACGGTGCTGTATTGTATGTTCAGGGCAGTGTGGTAACGCCCAAGTGACGTCCTGGGCCCGCCCATGGCCCCTCCCTCCCAACAACTGTCCGGGCCGCCGAGGGCCTGCAGAGCCAACCAGCACATGCTGACTGTGGTGACCGGTGGCCTCCGTGTGCGTGTCCGCATTATATCAACAAATCCGAGGTCTGGGGCGTCAGGGAGCCCTCACGGGAGGCCTGAGCGTCGCTGGTTTTGGCCTCGGAACTGAACAGGTGAGGTCCTCTGTCCATGTCCGATCCTCCTTCCATCGGTCCGAGCGCGGACACTGCTCACATCGCTCGTCTGTGCTCCGCTATGATCTGGGTGAGGTCTGGGGAGCCGCTCCCCGGCAGTGTAGACCGGGCTCTGAGTTGCGTCAGGGTGACTTTGCGGCCCTGTCTCCGTGGTCGCCTCTCAGGTGGATTGTTCTGTGAGCCCAATGCCACTAGGCGGCGAGGGGTGTGCTGTTCTACCCAGGTGTCTGCTTCTTTCGGGTCTGTAAAGAAGTGCGTGATGCCCTCATGGATGATCTTGAGCTTGGCCGGGAACAGGAGGGCATATTGGATGTTCTTTTGCCGAAGTGTTCGTTTTATGGCCTGGAAGGTGGCCCTCTGTTGCACGGCCCGGGAGTAGTCGGGGAAGAGCATGACTTGTTTGTCTTCCACTTGTTTTTTTTAAAAACTTTATTGTGCATTCAAATAAAGTTACACACAAGGGCCTACAACCACAGGGGCCGGCCGCTGGTCAAAGTAGAAGTAATCATTATATACCACAGCTCTTTCGCCGACATCCCTGAGGCCCGGCAGCGATTCAGGATAAGATCCGTAGCAACATAGGATAGAGTCTTAGGGCCCGATGTAGGTGGCCTTTACCGGTCGGTAACGGCCGATTTCGGCCGTTACCGACCGGTAAATGGGTCAATGAGATGTAGGGGGTCCTTGTTTACCGATTCGGTATATTTACCGAATCGGTAAAGTTACCGAATCTGTAAAATACCGAATCGGTATTCATACCGATTCGGTATTTTACATATGTAGGTGGGACTCTTCTGAGTCCCAGAGGCCTTACAGAATCGGTATTTTACCATGAAATAAAACCTCATGGTAAAATACCGATTCCGGTGTGCATGCACATGTGTGCATGCACACCTATGCCATGTGACAGGCAGACCTGCCCTTAGGGCATGTATGCCTGCCACATGGCACCCACACCTGTATTGGGGGTGCCATAGGGTGTCAAAGTGACACCCCCTGCACCCTTGTGAAATTCGGTATTTACCGATTCGGTAAATACCGAATCGGTAAAGCCTATTGATTTCTATGGGCTTTGAAGCCCATAGGAATCAATAGGCTTTACCGATTCGGTATTTACCGAATCGGTAAATACCGAATTTTACCGATTCGGTAAAAGGGAACATCTGGATTCCCTACATACCAACCCCTCACATTTACCGAATCTTAATTACCGAATCGGTAAAATTCGGTAATTTTCGGTAATTAAGATTCGGTAAATGTTACTTACCTACATCTGGCCCATAATGAAGTATTATTTTGTTTTTTACAAAAGAAGAAAAATAAAGAAAAGAAAAAACAAGTCTCAAGGCATGGAACATTGTACACAGAATTGTGCTCGTACGGGAGGGACCTCCAAGTGCAAAGCTGTGTGAACTGATAGTTAGTGGATGGGGTCAGGGGGGCCAGTGGGGGAGCCAAGAATAGGAACAAAATTTAAACAAGACATGGAATGTCAGATCAGGGGGAGAGGAAGCTGTCGAAATTGTCATCAAACGGAGGTGTACATACTTTCCCGCGGTAGGCCTTCCACTGGCTCCAGACTTTAGTCCACGCCCTAGGTCTGCCCCTAGCCAAATACACAGTCTTTTCTCTAAACATACACCGATCCATATTTTCCTTCCATACTGACACAGTGGGCGGCCGCTGGAAACCCCACAACTGTGCAATGTCTCTCTTGCCAATCATGTTCCCAAGGGTCGCCCACCGGGTCTGAGCGACACTATAATCATTCGGTTCCCACACATTCAACAGACATCGCCGGGCTTCAGGCAACAGCGCGACTCCGGTGACACTCTCCATCACTGCATGCACACGATTCCAAAATGCGGCCACCTCCGGGCACTCCCAAATAATATGGAGGAAGGTACCAATCACTCCACAACCACGCATACATAGCCCATCAGCAGAATAACCCATAGAAACCAGACGAGGACCGGTGACATACACACGGTGAAGTATTTTAAATTGGACGAGGACGAGACGGGCGGGAATAGCCACCTCCTTAGGTGAAGATAATGCAGACTGCCAGTCTTCATCGTCCAGTTCCAGCCCATCCCCAGTCCAGACTGCTCTGAGGCGTACAAGGAGATCCGCCCGATTATTGATCAACTTCTTGTATATTAATGAAATCGTACTATCAGGCACATGATGTCTTCCACTTGTATCTGTCCGTGTGTTCTGGCCGCCTGGAGAATTGCGTCCCTATCTCGAAAGTGGAGGAGTTTCAGCAGGAACGGTCACGGGGCAGGCCTGATTTTGGTTTGCGTGCTGGAAATAGGCGCGCTCGTTCCACTGAGAAGTAGGGGGTCAGGTCCGCGGCTGACGTGAAGGTTGCGATCCAGTCCGTGATGAATTGTATTGGGTCAGACCCCTCCGCCCCTCCGGCAGATTCATGACGTGGATGTTGCTCCTCCGGGAGTGCCCCTCCAAGTCGTCCGTCTTGTACTCTAAGGCTTTGAGCCTAGACTGGAGGTCAGCGATATCGCAGTGGTGTTGTTGTACTTGTGGGTTTAGAGTCTGTATCGCCTGTTCATCTTGGGTGACTTTATCCAATAGATTCCTATGCTCGTCACAGAGAAGGTTAAGATCCGTAGCTAGAGAGTTAAATGTATGCTCCATTGCCACCCTGGAGTTTTCTATTGCTGCGAGCACTTGGTCCTGCTTTCTGGACATGGAGTCCGCACTGTCCTGCCCATCCCGTTGTGTGGTCGGGGTCGGCGCTAGATGTGGTATCTTCTGTGGGTCCGCGCCTTGTGTGGTTCCTGCCGTTCGGCGGCCCATCGTGGGATTTAGGGGTCACCGGCTAGATGTCCCTGGGACAACGACGGGCGTCCTGGTCTGTGGTCACGGCGGCGTGGCAGAACTAGGGGTTACCCTGCTCCGCACCGGCCAGCACCGCACTCGGGAGGGAGGGGCTCCGTGGCGTCATTGTCCCTAGGGATGTAGTCGTCTATGGCTCCTAGTGGGCGTCTGGGCCTTGTCCGCTCAGCGCGGGGGGAGGGGAAGGACGCCCCCACACCAGCAGCCCGATCCTTCGGGTGGTGGGAGTCCGTGTAGTTGTCTATCGGCCGGCCTTCGTTGGTGCGCTTCCCCTCATGCTGCCGCGGCCCGTGAAGAATCAGCAGGTGGTTGTTGATAGATGGCGGCACACCGGCGCTGCAGGTGTGCGGTGCCCATCTTCTGGGTGCTTGTTGTCGTGCAGGCGGGTCAGCTGGATGGTGGTTAGGGCGGGAGCAGCGGCGTGGCAACAGGGGGTCGGCTCTGGGGTCGCTGCGGGGGTCGTCGGTGCCGTCTAGCGCCCCATGTCCTCAGCGGCCCCCAATGTCAGCCCAACTGGTCAGCAAACGTCGTGTTGGGGGCTGTGCCTCAGGTGGGGGTCGTGCCGGGGCGTTGCAAGGAGGGGGTAGCCCTATTGGCCGTCCCAAGGCAGCTCGCTGTGGTCGCTGTGTGTACTTGTTGGTTGGCTACTCGCTCCCTGTCGCCGCAGTGCCTATCGCGGTCGGGGCCACGTGGAGATGGTCTGGCCCGGTGAGGATGGGCCTCGCTCAGCAGCGTGGTCTGCCCGGGCCCCACACGCCCCTCCCTCGTTGTGGGCCCCGAATGCGAGTGGCTCCAATTTGCTGTCACCGCAGCGCCGCCTCCTCACCTTCAGTGTCGTCGCGGATGCTCCGCCGGGGGTCCCCGGCCGTTCAGTCTCCGGAATGGGCCGCACTCGGACGCAGTCAATCTACCCGGCGGCCGCCATCTTGCCAGGCCATGCGCGGGGAGCGACAGCGGAGCGCCCCGGATCCCACAGGGACCTCATCCAAGGGTCACGGACGGTTCTGGGCTGCCACAAGATGTCCCGCCGGTCAATTCTGCCCCCGCAGCCCCAGCAGCAGGTGAGGGGGTCTTGTGGGCTGCATTTGAGGTGGGTCGGCAGCCGGAGCTCTTGGGAGATCGGTCCGCCATTTTCATAAGGGAGGTATTGGTTTAGTGGAAGATGTGAAGAATGTTGTAGATCACCATTAGTTTTGCAGGTGCTGTACTATGTCTGACAACAAGAACAGATTGCTCTAAAGGCACACACTTATACCTGGAATTTAGGAAGATGTACCTGGAGTGTGTACTGTCTGGAAATCCATCAGGTTTTGAAAAAGGACCCTCACTCACCTACCTAGTAGGTGACATGCTTCATCATTGGGTTCCCGCCCTGGTCACTGAATGTTTCCAGGGTGTGCTACGACTGATTATAGCGGATCTGGTTGTTTTTTTAGTTGAGATTGTTATTGTGAGTGAGAGGTGCTCAAGTGAGGTGCCATTTTAAAATTGGCTCAATACCCTTGTTTTGGTAAACTGAATTTTATTATTGAGAGTATTGGTCAATGTTAAAAGGGTGGTGGATATGTGAAGGATATTATTTTGATCCTTCTTATCCTGTGATTGGTCTACATTTTCCAGCCGTGTTCCAATGTACCCGGTAGGGTCAAATGGCTTTCTTCAGGAAGGTTAGGCGTATGCATGCACACTAAAACATGCAGCTAGTGTGCGGATTGTACTTACAATCCACTAGAAAAACTCCATTATGCGGTTACGTTTTCTGCGATGGTAGCGTCTTGCCACCTGAGATCGGCCGAGGGGGTGGATCCTGTAGTCACACTTTCATCAAGGTATCTCACCCTGTGATACCTATTCTTCCTCTGTCCTCCCACATCCTATCTTAATTTTTACAGATCAAGAAGAGGTTGAGGTAAAAAGTATTGAATTCCTCAGATATATCCAAAAGGACAAATAGGAAGGAATGTATTTGTTTAGTGGAAGATGTGAAAGATAATGTAGATTACCATTAATTTTGCAGGTGCTATACTATGGCCTACCCTGAAGCCGTAACAGAACCTACTCTACAGGTAATTTTCTTCCATGTGGTAACCGGTTGAAAATAAACAAATTTTATATTACCGTAGCTAGAAATGGGAGACTTGAGAGAGGTCTGCCTTGATTAAAGATATACTTTTAGAGACATGAGAACCTGTCTGATTTGTTTATTTTGCTGCAGAAGAACGGGGAGAACTTATGAACTCTAGTAGCATCACGGTTAGAAAGGGAGGAGACATTTGTCTGAGATTTATAATTGTGAACCCACATCATTTTCTCTGGAGGGCAAGGGACTTCAAGCCCCACAATTTGACTGGCAAACAGGAGGGGGCGAAGCAGGTGTGCCCCACCCACCTGACTACTTCCAGTGATATAAAGCGGTCCTTGGACTCACGTTACGTTGGACATCGAACTCAGCAGCAGCTTCTGAGCTAAAGTATCTGTGAAAGCACCTGACCTTAAGTATCTATCCAAGGTGCTCCACTGCACCCCCACCAGGCATCATCAATGATGGAAGCTGATGCCATGGCTCACCCCAGCAACACTGAAGACAACATGGAATGGCACACACAGTCAAAGAGAGGACGCAACTTGTGCCAGAATTGCCCAGAAAAAGCCCCAAAGCTTGCTCACGCACCTCCCAGAAGTGCCGCAATTTCAGCCTCAAAAGACTTCCAGATTCGTCAATTTACCCAGGACTGTGATGCCCGCCCTCAGGACCACGGGACTGCTGAACCTGAGAACTCTTCCGGACCTACAAAGCGACTGCGGATCCCTCCCATCATCCTGAAAAACGTAGCCACCCACAAGGACCTTGTGGAGCTACTGGAGGAACACTGCACCTCCACCTTCACAATCAAGCCCCGGCTGGACCACGGCAAGATCATGCTCACCACACCAGCATGCTCATGGAACAGAAAATGGAATGCCACACCTTCTCATTGACCACTGCAAAAACCCAGCGCTGCGTAATATGGGGACTCCCGGTAAACGCATCCCTTGGACACATCACTGAGGACTTAGCAGAACTTGGGGTTCCAGTTAAAAATATAACACAGATTGCCCCACCAGCGAAAACGAACAAGAAATTTCCCCCGTTCATCGCAACCCTGTCACCAAGCAAGGACGGGAAGCCAGCAGACCTCTCAGCAGTCACAGGGCTCTGCAGCTGCACCGTCACCACAGAAGCGCCTAGGGGTAAACATGGCCCGGTCATGTGCTACAACTGCCAGCGCTTGGGACACACCTCTACATTCTGTCATCAAAAGCCAAGGTGTGTACGCTGTGGCGATGAACACACCTCCAACCAATGCACCAGGAACCGAGAAACCAAACCAGCGATATGTGCAAATTGCACAGGAAACCACCCAGCAAGCTATCGCGGCTGTCCCTACCTGCAGAAGGCAAAGAAGGATGAGCAACGCAAGCAACTCCCCCAACCACAAAGGGCTTCTCGATACCAACCAGCAAAAGAACAGGGTCAAAGGAAGACTCACAACCACAAACCTGCATAGGCACACAGGATCCCAAACCACAATCCAACCAACAGCCGTGTGAAGCATGTGGATGGAAAGGCATATGCAGAAGCTACAGGACCCAAACAAGACTTCCCACCACCATCAACTTCCCCACGACATTCCAGTAAAATAGGCTATAGCCATCAACTGGCAGGAACTCATCGTGAAGGTAGCAAAAGTAGTCACAGATATGAACATCCACCGTGTGGTGACAATGGTGGCAAATCTCATCGCCGGACTTTTGCCAGGTGAAGAAAACAACCACAATGGCATCCAAATCTAAAGGAAACTCCCTCTTCTTGATGTGGAATGCCCACAGCATTCAAAAGAGAACTGCACAACTCCTGCACCTGATGGAAACCATGGATGTATAGCACTCATCTCCGAGATCCATCTCCGAAGAAACCAGAAGCTTAACCTAGCAAACCACATGGTGTACCGCACAGATCGTGCCACTGGAGCCAAGGGCGGAGGAACAGAGGTGATCGTCAGCACAAAAGTGAAGCACCATGAGATCCCTCTGCTACCAGTGGGGAGTATTGAAGCAACTGGTATACAGATCCAGACATCTGCAGGCCCTCTACGGTTGATTGCTGCCTACTTGCCTCCAGGCAAACTATGCCCAAATGACCTGGATGCTTTACTGGAACCTAGCATCCCAACATTATTTGGAGATGACCTTAATGCCAAGCACCAGTGCTGGAACTCTCACACTGCAAACAGGAAAGGGCACGCTCTACTTGCCCACTCAAAGAAGGAGGACTTTGTAGTGGCCGGACCGACTCAAACAACACCCTATCCAGGCTCTGCACTGCATAAACCGGTTTGTTCTGGACATAGTTGTTATGAAGAATCTCTCCCAGTCTATGGATCTGGACACCTTAACACCGCTGAAGTCTGACCACAACCCAGTGCTGATCACAGTTGGAGACATGCTTGAAAACCAGCAACACGGCCCCAGGCACAACTACAAGAAGGCAGACCAGAGCCTTTATAAGAGAAGCCTGCAGGAGACACTGGGCCCTGGCCCCTTACTCTGCATTGAAGACATTGACAATATGTTCCACCACTTCACAGCTGCAGTCCAAACTGCTATTGAATGCAGTGTTCCCAAGCAGAATCCCCAACACTGCTCCATCTATGACCTCCCGAGCAGCTTCAAGCAATCGATATCTGACAAGAACAGAGCCCAGAGAGAGTGGCAAAAGTACCGCACCCCTGACCTGCTGAAGAAGAACATTAAGCTTACAAGACAGTTGAAGATGCAAATAAGCCAGCACAGAGGTGAAAAATGGGAAGCAGCTAGAGCTAACTTGAAGGACTCAGACAACTCTCTCTGGAGAATGTTCCGATGCTTGACTGGGAAGAAGGAACCAAACCCACCAATACAAGGAAAGACTCATCTGGCATGCAGCAACAGAGACAGGGCTGAGGGCTTCGCTGACACGCTGGAGGCATCCTTCAGCCCTAACCAGGCAAGTAAACTGGCAGCAGAAGTCGAGCAAGAGGTCGCTAAGCACCACCTGGAGCACCTACCAGAATCTGCAACCTTTGAAGAATGCTCAAAGGATGAAGTACTGGCAGAGACACTGAAAAAATGCAAGGCACCAAGAAAAGACAGAATAGTCAACCAGGCCAGCAAGATGCTCCCAGATGCCGCAGTGGATCATCTTACTGAGATCTTCAATGAGTGTATGCAGCACCAGTACTTCCCTAATGCCTGGAAAGAAGCAAGAGTCGTCGTTTTCCCCAAGGCTGGGAAACCACTACGAGATCCTGCAAATTACCGCCCCATAAGTCTGCTATCTGGCCTATCAAAGCTCTTCGAAAAAGTTACCCTCGCCCGTCTCATGGACTTTGCAACAAGCAAAAACCTCCTCTCCAAAGAACAGTTTGGGTTCCGTAAAGACCATTCAACCAATCACCCACTTCTCAGAGTTGTGGACATCATTAGCCACGGATTCAACATCAACACGTCTACTGGAGTAGTCTTTCTGGATGTAGCCAAAGCATTCGACCGAGAATGGCACACGGGACTGCTTTACAAGCTTATCATACTCAAGTTTTCAAGCTACCTGGTCAAGCTGCTGTCTAGCTACTTATCAGAATGGACATTTCAGGTGGCGGTACGAGAAGAATATTCCACATCACGCCCTATTCTTGCTTGAGTGCCTCAGGGATCAATTCTTGGACCATTCCTCTTTAACAAATTCACAAACGATATCCCCGCAGACTATAAGAAGACTGATCTTGCTCTTTACGTCGATGATGTTGTAGTCATCTCCCAATCCTTCAGAGACAAGGAAGTGGCTAAGAACCTTGAGGCATCACTCACCAGACTCTCCGAATGGAACAGCGACTGGCAGATCACCCTGAATACAAGCAAAACCACAGCAACATTATTCACCAAAAAGCTTAACAGGAAGCATCCGCAAATCCTCCTCAATGGAGAGGAGATTAAATGGGAAAACAGCAGATCCTACCTGGGGGTGACTCTGGACTCCAAACTCAGCTGGAGACACCACATAGAGGAGACTTGCCAGTAAGCAACAACCAAACTGGTTACATTGTACCCACTACTGAGGACCAAGTCAATGCCTATGCAGAGCAGGGTGTGGGCAATAACCGAAATAATTCTCAGCATCCAAAACCCATCACTGCCAGAAGGCTACCGCCTCGGCAGGCACTCAAAACTCATCGCTGGGACAAAACTTGCTGAGATTTCTGCAAACCCACTAGACCGCAATTTGCGGCTTATCACAGTCCTGACCTTGTGAACCAACGCCAACTGTGACAAAGTGTCACACATCAATAAGAAAATCGAAACCGCGCCTAAAAAACTCAAAATGCATGTGGAGTAATGAGGCTGATGCCTGGGTATCCAAAAACTCATCAGTATCAGAAGGCATCTGACAGAAGAAGACAAGACTCGCGTGAAACGTTACGCGGGACACGCAGGGGACGGACCCAGGAAAAGGCCGGTCGGAGAACAGGCCAGTTATTGCCCCGAAGAAGCTAGGCTGGGTCACACCTCTTGGCTCCTAAATGTTATGAGGAGCGATATACCGAACGCAGTGTAGGTTTGAGGAGTGTTTATAAGAGCGTCTATTTTTGCAAAATTTGCACTGATTTGTTTAGGCAAACCTTTCTAAAAATGTTATATAGCTTTGTATTTGAACGTATGTTGGGTGGCAACAGTGTTCGAACATTATTGATGCCTGCATTGTCTCCAAATTACAGACAGCGCGTGATACCCAAGACGTTTTTACACAAAGTATATCGCCCACCAGTCGCCCTACGCAAAATGGGCTTCAAAACAGCCACATCACTCACGCTTTTGTGGATGGAAGTATTTCTTCTGACAGTGTTTTGAAGTGTCTAAGTTTTGGACATGGGTGTCTGAATGTATGCAGGAGGTGGATGTTAGAGTGCCAGGAAACCCTTTCGTAGCCCTGCTGGTATGCGTCATGGAGCTTCCGGCCAGCGCGCGCCAGCTCCAAGTGACAGGTGGAAGGCACTGCAGGCGCAGTGCTTTAGCTTTCCCTCGTGTTAAGAACTTGTTAAAAGATATAGCATACTGTCAAGAACAACTGGAGGAATATTGGTCCCTGATGCCAGCCAAGACCTGAGCGAGGGGCATCTGTGCCCCATTCGGAGTAAACCTCGCATTGCAAGATGAGGAGGGCCCGAACTATGAAAGATGGCATTTATAAAGAGGCGCAGGAGCTGGGAGAGGGTGTGGCGATCATGTGCACGGGTTGAGATGTATGGGTGTGGTAACTTGATACTTTCACACTGGGCATTAAGGATTTTAATGACGCATTTTATTGGTGTTGCACTGTTGGAAAGATGGATTACATACACAGGAAGCGAAGTCCAACTTACCCTGTGGTACTTATAGGGAAAAATTACTGCCCCACGAAGATAACATCCTACATGCGCATGCACTCATATTTGGACTTTATGTCATTCAGAATTGCATCTGGGGGAAGTTACATGCTGTTTGTTTGTTATGACAAGGTAACAATAAATAAATACATAAAAAACATTAATGACCTCAAACATAGCACTGCAGTAACATAATGGACAAACGCAAGGCAGCTGGGCCCCTCCAATGGGGCTGATACGTAAAAAAAGCAACCTTCCAAACATTTAAATGATAACTGCACATTGAAGAAAATAGATACAGGAAGTGAAATTGATCTTAAAAATGGAAACTGCCCTTACCCCATCCCTATTCAAAATGCTACCAAAGTTTGCAGGTATTTAAAGCAAGATGGCGGCCGCTATTGCAGGCGTGTGAGGTGCTGTTTGTGCTCCGTCCGGTGATCTGACCTAGCCTGGCGTGTGCGTGGTGTTTGCTGCTGACCGTTGAGCGGAGAGCGGAGAGCGGAGGCTAGAGGCTGCACGGTGATCGTGGAAGCGCTGAGGAGAAAAGAGTGATTTGTTCTCTT
Organism: Lissotriton vulgaris; assembly: GCF_964263255.1. NCBI lineage: Eukaryota > Metazoa > Chordata > Amphibia > Caudata > Salamandridae > Lissotriton > Lissotriton vulgaris. The sequence continues at coordinate 1,712,772,922 of NC_141687.1, forward strand.
GTTCTCCGTTCGCTATGCTACTTTGGGGGTCGTGCTGATTCTTACCAGTTGGACGGCAAGACTCGGGTGCCTCTGAGTGTCTGTGGCGCTCCAACCGCGACCCACCGTATTGTCGAGGTCAGCTGCTGTGAGGCGTGTGGAGGACGCAGCTTGGGCGTCTGTGTAGGCGACGTGCTTTGCTCGGAGGAGCACTTCCTGGGAATTGGCTGCGTCTGGCCACACTGTTGCTGGAGGACGCGAGTGAAGGCGTTGCTGCTTCTGGATACACTGCTGCTACATTGTTGCTAAAGGACGCGAGTAAAGGCGTTACTGCTTCTGGCTACACTGTTGCTAAAGGACGCGAGCAAAGGCATTACTGGCAGTGCTCAGCAAGTGACTGAATTTCAAAAAGCCCCTCGTAATTAGCAATTGTAGCAATTTTTTCTCTCTTTTTCTTCTGCTGCAACGCTACGTTTGGTCTAATAGACGACACCTCCGGTGAGTGGAAAAACATTTTTTTTTTTTTGAATCTGCTACATTGTGGTGCCTGAAACTTTTGCTCAACAGCCAGCAAGCCAAAAAGTATCGAATCCATTGAAGTGAGTTAAGTGACTGTATCAACTTTTCTCTGATATACTAACTGAGATATCTTTTTGTCTATTTAACATGGCTCCCAAAGGCAGAGTACCAAAAAAAAATACCACTAATCTAGCTAACTCTACAAATGCTGCAAATTCTGCTAATACTATTACAAAAGCAGACCCAGAAACACGCAATTTACAAACCAATGGGGTTTCTAAAGAGCCTACAATACCTGACTTATTTAAGAAAAAGCCTACAATTAACCCTAATACAAGCATTACAATTGAACCAACCCCCTTTAAGGCTTCAGCTCACTCTAACCCTGGGAAAAAAAACAATTTAAGCCAATTAGCTGAGACTGATGTTGCTGTAGGTCCAGCTAATGAAGACGTTGGCATAAGAGGGGAAGCTAATGACGATGATGCAGTATCTGAGCTTTGCCTCGCCGTAGAGGGAGTTAGACTCTCACCAAGATCGAACGACCCACAGCAACAACAGGATGTAGAGTCTATAGAGTCAGGGGGTCAATTTTATTCAATGTCTGACTTATCAGTTGCAGGAGATTTGGAAGAGGAGTTTCTAAATGAGGAACACTCTCAGGTAAAAGATTGGGCGGATGACTGTAATCAGATCTCAGAGGAAGATATGCTTGGCTCTGATTTTCTAAATAATGAAGGAGCTTCAAACACGGTCCGTAAGGTCATAGAGGAAAAATCCAAGGAGAATATGACAGTCATGAATCAACCTCACTGGGATGGGGCCGGTGCAAATAATCTTGATTCTGATCTTGATCTTGAAAACTCTGAAACTCCTGAGCTAGGAGAGGAAACTGAAGAGATCACTTTAAAGTCCATATACAAGCTTCAGGCCTCAATGTATCGTATGATTCTAACTCACAGAGAAGAAACCAAGGCAGAGGGTCTTCGGACTCAGGGAACTGTACGCAAGCTCCAAAATGTTGTTCGACGACTGGCCAAGTCTAGTACGGACACTAATTTGAGAGTGCAAGAGACTGAAACACGTATATCGGCGGTAGAGGACGAGTTAACGCTACAAAAGAACTCAATCAAAGACTTGGACAGTACTAGGCAAGATGTGGACTGGAAATTAACGGATTTAGAGAATCGTGCTCGGCGCAATAATCTACGTATCATGGGAGTTGGCGAAAAGTCTGAAGGGAAGGACGCTCGACGTTTTGTAGTAGATCTGCTCTCGGATGCTTTTCATGATCTCACAGGTTGGGACTGGGATAAAGAAATTATATGAGCTCATCGGTTTCCATTTAATCAAAAACCAGATCAGGAAGGGAGGAATAAGCATCCAAGAGCTATTCTCATCTGTGTGCAAAACTATCTTCTCCGTGAGATCTTATATGATTTGGCAAGACCATCTAGACCCAGAAAAGGCTTGGGGCATGAATTTTTTGTCAGACCAGATTTTTGTGCTGCGACTGTGCAACAACGTTGGAGACTAAAACAGCTTATGGCACCTATGCAAGCTAAGGGGGGTCAAACTTTTTTACTCAATCCTGCTAAACTTAAAGTTGTGCATAAGGGAAGAACCTTATTTTTTGTTTCGGAGATAAAAGCGCAACAATATCTAGAAACTATGTAATAAGTGTTACAGGAATTAGGTCATCTTTAACACTGTATCTGGTTTGAATGGACTGACCCCTTACTAGTGTGCTCTGTTACTTAACTGCTTCCTTTTTTTTTCTTTTTGCTGTTTATCTAGTTTTAGAAGCACTTTACTTTTTTTTTGTCAGGAGGGTCAGACCCCGGCGGAACTCACAGTTGATACTCACATACCATCAATGAGGGCAATAGCCCTTACGCTTCTGGTGGGGGGTGGTGGGGGAAGGGAGGGGTGGGGGGGAACAAAGGGGTGGGTGGGTGGGAAGAAGCTCTTCTTTTGGGGTGCAAGGTCATACAGCTGGAAGATGTATTTGTTTTTTGTATAAGATTCATTTTTGGTAGATATTGAATTTCGGCAGTTGTTGCTCATATGTTTGTGTTTAGTCAAGTTCATTTAAAAATGCTTTATAATGGCTAAATTATCGATATATTCTATCAATGTATGTGGTCTGAATGATAAAAGAAAAAGAGGTATAATGGCCCAGATGTTATTAACTATGCGGGTGGATGTAGTTTGCATTCAAGAGACCCATATTGCCTGGTCTAACGGGACCCTAAGAGATCTTGGGTTGGAAGTGGTAGGGTGCTCTCGTCAGGGTTCCACAACACGAGGGGCGCAATACTCAAGAGGCGTGGAATGGGGGAAGTCAAAAGAGTTAAAGAGGACTTATCTGGACGTTGGGTGATTGCTGAACTTAAAGTTGGAGGATTGGTAGTTACTATATGTTCCTTGTATGGATCTATATTGGATGACTCTGGTGCACTTGATTTTCTAAGTGTAGAGCTGGCACAATGATCACCCAATATTATTTTTTGTGGAGATTTTAATCTACATTTGGAAGAAACATTTGATATTCATAGCAGGATTCCTTACAAGGGTAGGAAGAAGAAGGTATTTACAGCACTTAAAGGGATCATTGAAGAGTACAGACTAACTGATGTAGGACATGAGAAAAGAGGAGGCATGCTTGGGCACACTTTTTTTTCTGCACCACACCAAAGATTTTTTAGATTAGATTATTTTTTTGTATATAAGGGATTATATAATGATTTAGCACAAGTAGAATATGAGGTCCTTCCAAAAGTTATCTCAGACCATAATCCTTTAATACTCAAGTTTGCACTGAATATCGTTAACACTACCCGCTCATGGTCTTTTGACCGTAAACTACTGTATGACCCAGCCTATGTTGATCGTATGAATGTTTGGATTCCGGAATTCTTTCTCAATAATAAAGGTACTACATCACCAGAAATAGTTTGGGATGCTTTTAAATGCGGGGTTCGGGGTGAAACACTTAGTTATTCATTAAGCAAGCAAAAAGAAACCCGAGGCCAGGTAACTTCTGAACTTAAAAATCTTAGATCTTTAGAGGTCCAACTTATGCATTCATATAAGCAAGGATTACCTACGGAAACCATTATAAAGAAACTAGCAGCTCTAAAAAATACGATTTACCAACGTTTTGCCACGAAATTTGCACAACAAGTCTTTGCATTCAGGACAGAGTTATATGAAGTAGGAGAAAACTCGGGCAAAATATTGGCAAAGAGGGCAAGACAGAAAGCAGCTTTTGCTAGTATTAACAAAATAGATAACCATTTAGGGTTGACAGTTAGCAAAATGGAACATATTCTGAGAGTCTTTAGTGATTTCTATTCCAAACTGTATACGGATGATGATCGTCCTGATTGTTTAGACCAGATTAATCAGTTTGTTGATCCAGTATTGAATACTATTCTATCGACTGAAGAAATGGAGAAACTAGATTTACCATTCACCTGGGAGGAGATCGAACTCTCCCTTATGTCCCTAGCCTCAGGCAAAGCTGCAGGACCTGATGCCATTCCGTTAGAATTTTATAAACTTTTTAGGAATGCATTAAAAGCAGAATTATTGGATTTATGTTTAAATACACAGCAAGGTAATTCTCCTCAATCATGGCACGATTCTATTATTACGGTATTTCTTAAAAAAGGTAAACCTCCGTTATTACCCTCATCTTTTCGCCCTATTTCACTCATAAATTCTGATAGCAAAATATTTTCTAAAATCTTAGCGGTTAGACTTTCTAATATTATTTCCCCTTTAGTCTCTAAATACCAACATGGGTTTATCCCAGCTAGAGACACCGCCGATCACATTCGACGTGTGATTTCCTTTTTGGATTGGTCCCAAGCAACTCGGTCTAATATTGGACTCGTATTTTTAGACGCTGAAAAAGCTTTTGACCGGGTTGCTTGGGACTATCTTTGGGAAATTCTGCTCAGGAAGGGATTTGGTCAGGGGATCATTAAAGCTTTGAAGACTTTGTATATTACCCCCAAAGCATATATTCGAATCAACGGACAATTATCCTCACCTTTATTAATCTCCAGGGGTACCCGTCAGGGATGTCCCTGTTCTCCCCTACTTTTTGCTTTTTATATTGATCCCTTAATCAATCGGTTTTTTTTCGGAAGCCAATATTAAACCCATAACTTTAGCTACTATTAACTACCGAGTCCTTGCTTATGCCGATGATATTGTGATTACTACTGCAGATGTCCAAACAGCCTAACCTATTATTGATCAGATTGCTAAACAATTTGGATTCTTTTCAGGTTATAAACTTAATTTGGAAAAGACTCAAGTTTTGTGTTCAGGAGAAAACCCACCATCAAATATCCCTACCACTTCAGAAGTCACATATTTAGGAATTAAAATTTCGCTACCTATAGAAAAAATACCAGAGCGCAACTTAAACCCTATTATCACCCAAATCAACACTTCATTACAGCGTCTTGATCATTTACGGTTGTCCCTCTTTGGCCGAACCAACATCTTAAAAATGCTGGTTTTACCGAAGGTCTTATACCTATTCCGCACAATTCCTCTGGATTTCCAATTACATTCCTTCAAAAACTTAGAAAGAACCACATTTCGCTTTCTTTGGGGCTATAAACGTCACAGACAAGCTGCTAAAAAAAGGATTCTTAGCAAGGAATGTGGCGGATGGAATGTACTGTATTTTCTTTTTTATTACTTTTCTGCTGTCTTACAATACATTGGCCCCTTAATTTTGGGTGAAAGAATTGAACTTGTAGAATGTCAGACTCCATCAATTTACCAAATGATTTTGGGCGAGAAAGTTAAGGGTAGCTTTTTGAGAATAGTAGAACCCAGCTATCACAAAAAAAACAAATATAAGACGCTGAAATCAGCTTTTGTAGTCTGGCAGAAAATTCGAAAACATATTAAATTAGCGAAATAAAATTTCTACACTCCTCTTATATCAATGGAGCTATTTCCAGAAATTGTTTATGATTTAATTATGTATAGGTGGCAGCAGAAAGGAATAAAGTACTTGGGTCATTTATTTTGTAATGGGCAAATGATTTCGTTTCAGGATTTAATGACCAACTTTTCTGTGGGAAGAAATGATTATTTTAAATACCTACAACTTCGTAGCTTCCTACAGGGCCATTCCACAATTCCACCGGTTAAAAATCCTTTACTAGAGCTTTTACAAAGAAAACCTAGGATAGGTGCTATATATTCAAGTCTAATGCAGGAATACGGGGATGATTTAGGCCAATGCCAGATTAAATGGGCCAATAGTCTAGGTATAGTAGAGGTTGATATTTTATTGTCAATTAGAATGGCTGCAGAATGTCTTATAACTGGGATGATGAAATCTCAACATTTTATGTGTATCCATAATCTTTATTATACTCCTAGAAAAGTAGCTAAATGGAGCACGTCGGTAGGCACGAATTGCAGCCGATGTGGATTGTATGCAGCCGATGAATTGCATATGTTCTTTCTTTGTTCTAAATTATCATTGCTGTTTCAACAAATTGAAACTTTTTTGTCTATTATTTTGAAATGCAATATAAAGTTAACTAATGAATTAGTATTGCTTGGTATAGATCATACTACTACTCGGCCTAGACCAATTTCTTATTTTCTTTTTCTATGCATGGCCGCAATTAGATCCTGTATTACCAAAGAATGGATTAGTCAGGATCCCCCCACGTTTTTCATGTGGAGGGAAAAATTACTATTTATGTTTAATATGGAATCTGCTATCTATAAGCTCAAGGGGGTAAAAAAAAGAATCATGGGAGAAAAAATCTGGGCACCAATTGCCGAGTGGATTTAATTTTTATGTACTCTATATTTGCTCTTCCATTTTGTACTCTGTTAAAAATTCATTATATAATTTGTTCTCCTTTTTTGGAGACACTCTGTTTTTTTCTTTTTTGTTGTTTATTAATATGTTTTGCTGTATTTCCTTGCAATAAAACAATAAAACTTTAAAAATAAAAATAAATAAAAAAAGGGTATTTATTTTTTATTTTTTTAAAAAGACCAGTACCACCAAGTGTTTCTCTCACGAAAGCGAGCGAAAATAGAACAGAGTCTACCATTATATGTAGATACTACACCACATAACATACCTACCAGAGTTGTTTCCCTTGAACCAACCTTCAAATGCAATAACAGATTTGCGCCACTAGTCCTGGAAGGTGCTGGCCATGAGGGCCAGTGGGACCCTGAGAATATTGAAGTGAGTATAACAAAACAAACTATAAGGGATGAGGTCAATAAAATAGATGCCCCTGCCTCAGTGAATGAATTCAAAGTTGAAATTAGGGAGTTAAATCAATGGTGGTAGCACTGAAGCACAGCTAGTGAGCCCTTAATTGCGGTAAGGGGATTGAAGGGCCCTACAATACATCCCAGATCAGGAAACTTAGAATTGTGAGAAAAGGCCCATCTTGTCCCTTGATTGATGGCTGTCCATTTAGGCAATCCAGGGTAAGGGCAAAGGTATCAGATATCAATGAACCCAGTCCAACTATAGGCCACCAATCCCGCACAGTGCAGAATTGATCCAGTGGGAAAAAAAAGATACAATACCCCCTGGTATTAGGGGGTCAGATCTAATTGAAATGCCAACAACCCCTTGCCCTCAGAACCCTAACGACTTGATTTTCAATGCGAGGGATTGGAGAAATATTGAGGGGGTTACTTCACAGCCAGTCAGAGCTCACACAACCAAAGAAGGGGCCTTGAGGCGAACCCAAGAGGTAGCAAGTAGGTAAATGTACCAAAATTAAACCATTGGCCAGAGAGGATGAGGATACTATGATTAACAATACGATCCATTGGATAAGTCACGTATTATGCCTGTGTGAAATTCCGCTCCGCTCATGGAGTTGGCAGAGTTTTTCACACTCTGCTCTCCGTGTTGCGCATGGAGTTCAGAAAAACCCATCTCCTGCAAACAGAGTTTTTTCCAAGCTTGCGATCGCCAGCGTAAAGTCCCCGAGTGAGATTTTTTTTACTCCAGAACACCTTCTGGCGAGATTTACCAACACAAGTGGTCACAGATGACCATGACCACTCACATTGAGGAACCTTCCATTCATGTTGAGGAGGTTGTCGCATGAGTAGAACATCTACTCGAGCAGCAGAAAGAAGCAGCAACCTCTTGTGCTGCACATGGTGCTGTTCCAGCTGATTTTCCAGCACGGGACAAACACCCGGCGCTATAAATCAGTGCAAATGGCGCGACCTAAAGCACTCCGTCACTTGTGGAACTCTGCATAGTGTAGCAGAGGTTTAAACAATATGACAACGCTACTCACTAATTTGTGAAAGCGTATTGCATGCTAGACATTTTCCTTTGCTCTCTAACAGAAATCAGCTTGATTTCATTGAACTAAGGCTGCAGACAAGAAAGCAAGTTGATGGACTTGTTGGGTTTGGCTTTTCACAAATCCAAATGTAAATTCTGTGGTTAAATTCAAATGCAACCCTCACGACTTGGAGTGCTATCATTCTTCAACATCTCTTAATAAAAACATCAAAGTGATGTATTTACTGAAAGGGACTCTGGACTAGAAACTGTAGACTGACTGGGGTGAAGACATATAGGCTCACAAACATCAACCCTGCTCCAAATTCAGTAAGGCCCTGCCATGATGCTCTCAAAAGCTCCTGTGAGTTCATGTCACAGTAGGGATTACATAACAAATAAAGCTAACTTTAATACTGTCCACAATATATCTAGCAAGTCGTATGGAGCCCAACTAAAATCTGGGACATGCACTATTAAGTTACTATCTTGGAACATAGCAGGAATGAAATCTAAATCAGTGCCTTGAGACTGGGGTGTGTTTATTGATCATTACGATATATGCATCTTTCAGGAGACTTGGAACACTAGCTCCATATACAGATCAGGATTTTATTATTCTCAAATCAATGTGCAATGAAGGGGAGTGGGCGGATGATCTGGCGAGCTTGCTGTATGGCTAAAAACAGCCCTAAACTGGGGATTTCTGAAGTCTCTGAGAGCATGTCCCTAACAAGCACAGTGGCAACTGCAGTGCCTGCCTTGGGTGAGTATCCCACACGCGGCTCTGCAGGGGGCATGGCTGACTGTCCTCAGCCCTCCTCTGATGCAACAATGGTCTTTCCCACAAAGGCGTGGGAGTGAGCATTTCAGTAGATTCTCGTTCCACTACTCAATCAGGGCTCAGACGTGCATTGGTCACAACAGTGGCCTCTCCTCACAACAATGGCATCCACCAGGGTGCAATCTTTATCTTCTTCTGGTGGCCCCCTCTGGTATGTAGGGTAACCACACCTGTTCTTTATTTGGGGGAGGACCTAGTTGGCACAGCAGCAGGTCCCTCTTCACAGTGACCCCTCTGGCATATGGGGTGGCTGACGTACACACAGCAAACAGTCTACACATTGCATACTGTTGACAGTTTGATCAGCCTAGAAAGCTTCACAGCGGCCCCTTCGTCTGCATACGGGGTTGCCGGACTACAGATTGCACACAGACAATGGCCCACTCTGCAATCTTCACAGCGGCCCCATCTGGCATGCAGGGTGCCATATTACATTCCACACATGGGCGATGGTTCAAATAGGATGGCAATCTTCATGACAAATCCCTCTGCCACACAGGGCTGCCCACTTACACGCTGCACACGGGCAATGACCTGATCAGCATGGCAAACTTCACAGCAGTCCTTCTGGCAGACAGGGTAACCAACTTGTACACTGGTGATGGTTCGATCAACACAGCAATCTTCACAGCAGCCCCTTCTGACATACGGTGCTGCCAACTTATACATTGCACACATGCAATGGCCCATTCAGCACAACAATCTTCAGGTTTGCCGACTTGCACTCCGCACAAGGGTGATGGCCTGAATGGTGCAGTAAACTACTCGGCTGACTTCACAGCAGCCCCATCTGGAATATAAGTCACCAACCTGAACCTGCACATGGGCAAGGACCCGATTGGAGCAACAGTCATCTCCTCACACCCCACTGCAGGGATTCCCCATTGGGCCTCGCTCCTTCTATGGCTCTCCTCTTCCTCACAGGGCTCACTAGTCTTTGCAAGCAGGAAGGCACTGGTGCTCCAGGGGCATGTGGTCTCGTATGTTCCTGGGTGATGACCTCTCACCCAGCTGGGAGACTCGCAGACTTTAGCCTCCAGCCCTGTTCACAGGCACCAATCTGACAAAGTTTTCCGTCCTCGCACAGCCCATCTGGTAGCTTGACAGTTGAAAGTTTTGGGGGATTTGTCCTGCCTTTCCTATAGCCCATTTCCAGACACCAAATGTGATTTAGGGTCTGAGTCTTTGAAGTTTGTGTTGGGGGTCTGCTTCCTTTTGAAGTACATTCTCCTCTGCCCTTCTTCCAGAAAGCAGTCTGTCACAGCAGGAGCAACTCCAAATCTGGAAGCCCCATAACACACGCCATGGGAGTGACTAGAGGTTCACACCTGGGTATCAGCCACAGTAACATGTGTATAAAAAGTTTGCACAAGGCCCCGAGTCCTACTCTTTATGATTTTCTTATCAGCCCTATCTCCTTTCTGAGATGTGCCCAGGCCCCTTTTCAATGACTTTCCTTCCTCCAGTATGTGTCCCACACAGCTCAGAGTAATGCAGAAATCCACAAATCTGTTGGGGAGTATTCCTGGGGGTATTCCTCTACCTCCAGTCAGCCCTGGGTCTCCCAAAACTGAACCCAGAATCTTCCAGGCATGGTATTATTCACAGGCACATATAACACCCAGCACATGCATGCAACATACACATGCTGCATAACACTACTCCTATACTTAATGTAAGCCAAGGGGGAGTTAAGCACACAGCAGAGGATCTTTACATGAGTGAGCCGGTAGGCCTCATTCCAGTGACACAGGTAAAAAGGCTTGTTCACTTCTATTGATCCCTACACGGAACACTGCCACAACCACACTTGTGCTGCGTAACTCCTGGCAAAGGCAGTAGTCTTTCATTGCTATGTGAGGGACTTTTCCGTCTCAGCAGAGGCTAGATGAGAACTATTTGCCACTTTTGTTTTTGTGAGGGGTTATTGTAGCAAGAGGGTGAGATCATAATACCAGCTTAGATGGATGATTTCAACTTTCCAAAGTGGAAATTAGTGTCACAAGTGGTAGGTGGATGGATGAAGTAGAGGAGATGAAAATGTTCATTTTATCTCTGTCTAGTACTCAGTAATCTTGTAGTCTCATATGCTCTCATATGTACTCTCATATGGTGTGACTTATAGTAGAAAAGGTAACAGCATGACATTAACAGAAAGGAGTAAGGTATAGTCAAAGCAGACCAGGATGACAGGATCCAAGACTTGGATGTGATGCTTGATCGTGATTGTAAGGTTGATGATGGACGCTTTGCTATGGATAAATTTACTACTGAGTTGCTCAAGATCACTGGCTGAGAGAAACAATGCTAGTTCAGACAAAAATGGGTAAAATAATTTGTTATTTAGGATACTTAAGTACATCAAATGCTTGGTGTCAAATGAGAGAATCAGATTAGAGATGATAAGCTCAGTTTGTCTATGTTAGTGAAGTTGTTCCCAGTAGTATGGTAGATACCAACACGTTGTATCTTGATATTGTTGGTAAGGGAGAGAATGGCTGGGAGCAATTCAAAGGAAGAACAAGCTGCAAAGAAACATGTGAACAGGATAGAATAATTCTGTGGAATGCCACCTTGCTCTTCCCTGAAGATCCTGTCTCATAATGGTGTAGGAAGGGGGGACGAGAATATCTATAAAAGGTGAAATGGTGGTTCAACTAAGTTACAAAGAGAATATTGTGATAGTGGTTCAGGATGATAGTAGAAATTTGATCACAATTAAAAACTGAAAATCTACAGTTCAAAAGAGCACAGTTTAATGAAGACGAAAATGTAGGCGTGGGGCATATTTTGTAGATGACATCGGTCTTGATGAGACTTACTAAACAATGTCTTCTGTAGGGGAAAAAAGGTTTACTCGAGAGGTGGCTCATTGGTAAAAAGTAGGAAATATCAGCAGGAGCAACTGATGGGTGATGGAGTGAGGAATCAGAAGAACGAGATGCATGCAGTGAGGGGGTAAGATAAGCATTGGCGGAACAGCGAATGGAGGATGATTATTTAAACCGCAGAATCAGGAGATAGGGATGGGGCAAGAAGGTGAAGAGTAGAGTTCAGAGTAGGCAAGTCCTTAATGATAACATTGAGTTTATTGGTAATAAGCTCCAGAGTGGATAAGATGTGGAGAAAAAGGGTTGAACAGAGATATTACCAGGGGTGATACTGGGCCCAGAGAAGCATGGCACATTCCACTAATGGTCCAGGGTGGAGAGGATGGAGAATGGTCCCTGAGGTCTGGAAAGCTGGTGGTGTAATTAGAGAAACATGGGGTGGAGAAGGCGGATTAGTGATCGGGAATAGTTTGTGAAGGCAATCGCTGAAGGCAGTGGTAAGGGCAGCTCAGCACAGCTAACTATACCTATCAGGGTTTGAATGCAGCCATTGTTTTGTTGAATTGTAGTGCTGCAACCACTAGGCCCATGACGTCCTCTGGAGTGCAATCTATCTTTTATGTACTTTTGTTATTTTGCAAGAAGGCACAAACTACTCTGCAGACAGATCCACTTACAAGAGCCACAATAATCAAATTCAACTTTTTAAACAAAACATAATAAGGTAATATATCACCTGCTGTCAGGGTTTCACAATGACATAAAGCTGGTGTAGTTATTAGACATTACTGCTACCCAACTCAGTGGCGCCCATTTTATCAATGAGGAAATGTTCTAGAGAACCTGCCAATACTGCACCTTGAAGCATCCCCCAAAAGCCCGTGGCACCCTTCAGCCACACATTCTATCTTAGCCATTGTTGCCAAATTGCAAATGGTATCAAAATGTAGAAAGCAAGTGGATGTACAACATGTAAATGATAAATGTTCCGTGTGTCACTGCTTCTGTCTCTGGAGTCATGTTCAAGATTGTATTCATTTTTTAAAGCATGCCTTTGAAAACTGACCCCGATATGGGTGACTTGGTGTTTAAGGTTAGTTAATAGCAAAGTAATCATGAAAAACCTTGGAGGTAGTTCACGCTGAGGGTGTTAATGCATTTGTGTAGATCGCAAGTTTTCCAAAGTGAAGGGTGATGTGCTATATAGCCATGTATTTGAAATCAATCTGGAAATTGATGAGTGTAGTTTTAGAATAGATGTGCTCCAAAAAACTGTAGCTGACGATCAGTTGCCTTCAATGTCTTGGTCAGCTACAACATGCCAAGTCGTGAACTGCTGAGGCATAGTAAGATGGAGTTGCAGAAGTTCAACTGAAAGATAACAGATGCCTGGGCGCTCTCGTCACTTCCGGTAATATTTATTTTGTAAGAGGGTTAAGAAGAGTAAGGTGGGAGAAGGAAGTATCAAGGTATGGCTTGTTGTGTGACTGCAAGCTTTTAAGCACTTTGAGAGGAGTAATTTTGGGGTATTTAAATGTGTTGTCTGTGGTCATGTGAAATAAAAAAGGCCTTAGCCCAACTGTAACATCAACAGTCACCATTTTGCTCCATGCTAACCAATGCTAGCATGTTGTGCCCCTTCCTGTCTTGTACAACCTCACTTTTCTGCATGGCGTCATAGGTGAGCATTTTTGAATAGCTTACTCAGCACTGAAAGGTTCCTTTTTATCACATTGAAGGTACACTATCCCATGGTTTTAGATCCTGCCCCTGTGTATCATCTTTGTTTTAGTTTCGCCATGTGATCTCCATTGCAGCACTTTATATGAAAACATACATTTGTGTCTTGCCCCACCTTTATTAGCGTTATGCTAATTGGAATCCTAGGGGATCCCCTAGATACCCGACCGTTTGGTTGCCTGAAAGTGCTTGCACTTGACAAGGATTGAGAAGGAAGGTCTGGACTGGACTCCACATGACAACCCCAGGAGTCCAAGATATTATTAGGACTACAAAATTGGGAAAAAATTAGTTCCATGGAATGGATACTTGACATTGTGAGGGGATCCAGACTGGAAAAACAAAGGACGAGTGTTCAACTCAGGTTAGAGTATGGTAGAAGCAACTAGTGTGACGGTACCCAAAAAGTCCTTTTATCTCAATATTCTTTTCTCATTTCGGCAGAAGATCTACTAGAAGCAGCAGAATGGAGACTATTTCCTGGTCATGAAGATTGGTAGAAAGAAGAAAAAGCCTCAGCAAAAACTCCAATCCCCATGTGATGTACCACCAACATGGGAAAAGCAAATGCATGTAAATAAAACAGTGGATTAGACTCATGGATTATGGGAAGAAGCCATTTCCAGAGTAAGGTACCAGGGATATGCAGCACTTATTAGAAAAAGGCTAAAGGAACCCAAAAGCAGTACTGATGCAAATCAATGGGTGCTTTATATGGTCTGGCATGACAGAGCAACTGTCGCCAGACAATTATGTGAGCATCACTTTGGCTCTGTCCACATCTTGGGAGGTAGGAGGAGTACATATTTTTATTGAACGGAAGTTGCATGCTCCCAAAAGAAAGTGCTTTCCCTCCACCAGCTATGATCATTTTGTAAATGTATTCAGCTGCCTAAGCTTTAACTTTCAGGGGCATACACATCACATGGGAATTTTATTAAAGTGTCTTATATAACTAGATCATTTATGTTGTTTTTCTCTGGCAGCAGTACAGACGAGAGGAGAGCAGTCCTTAACCTTCATGGAGTTTTAGGTGTGGCTTGATAGTGTAACTGTCACCTGACCTTTTAACCTACACCAATATTATCCTACAGTTATTTGCTTCCACACAAATACATATCTATTCCCATGTTATTTACTTGCAGTGCTTCACATTACCATACACCAATCCTTTAAGGCGAGAACTATTGCATTGTCAATGCTTGTTCTTAAGTGCTATGAGTAAGCCAATAAATGTAAGCAAAATACCCAAATACAGGAATTGAAAGAAAGAAATGATAGATTACAATATCAATTGCCCATGTGAGTAACAGGCTTAGAGATTGTACTCCGACTGAACCACCTCCTCATGTATTTTCCCAAATTGCACACGATAAGACAGAATTATCAGAAACAGGACGATATATTTGTTGTTGAAAATGTAGTTTTAGGTTTTTATTATGTCACATGTGCTACAATTTAAAGGCAGAAGTCAAATGTCAGGCCATGCTTTTTGTCAAATCTCTTCTTTTTTAAACACTGATGTTTCCTTTTATTTCTCTGACTGCAAAGTGAGAGGATTTTGTTAAAGTGAGCTAGTTGACAATCTTGCTGGGGTACCGGACGTGTAATGGATGGCTGTAGTAGGTCAATTTTGTCAAAAAATATAGAACACCATTTATATACCTGTAAATGAACTATACACATATTTAAAAATATATCACCAATTTGTAAAACACAAAGGAATAACTTTTTTTGTAATTCTGAAGTGTATTGGGAACGAAGATTTTAATAGGAATGAAGCAAGAAACTTTACTAAGTGCTAAGGATAGATAGTCACTGAAACCCGATTTCCCACACATCATCGGTTTAACAGTAAAACTGCATGTATATGCAGATTTAGTGGCCATTTCAAAAGAAAATATTGTTTCTGTAAATGACAGTCTGCTAACTCACCAGTGATCAAAAATGAACCACTGGCCACACACCACCCCCTTACCCTTCTCCTGCTGAACAGACGTGGCACATTTGCCATACTTTTTTTGTGTGACGCTTGTTTTTTTCACATTACCTATGTCTTAAGTGATATAACATTAATAGCAGCACCCCCCTCTGAAAATGGTTCCAGTGCCACTGCTTAAACGTTCAACTATTCATATATCCAGTTTCGCTTAACCTACTTCAATGTTCTAGGAGACATTTTGCTCATTGAGTATTTCTATATTGTTCTCAATTAGTTTGAGAAACGTATTGTGCTGTTTCTTGACTTTAAAATTGTTGGTAACGCTTGAATTTAGAACACACTTCACTGGAGACTGCGTGCTACTTGTGCCTTAGTTACTAGAAGGTGAGTAGAGATTCTCACATAACTGTTTGTTAAAGCCAGACTGTATTTATAAAGTGTGTAGGAGTCACCCACACCCCAAGTTAGTTAACACATTTGTGTCAGGTCGAGAATGGAGGGAGGAGCCTTTCACTTGCCTTACTCTCACCGCACTTCTGTCTGGCACCTTCAAATTAGGTAGGTGGAAAACATAGATAATGTATGCATTGTTACAAAAATTCTTCTGGCAAATATAAAATGTGATAATAGTAGATCCGGCGATTATGATTCTGAATTCCTTAAAGCAATACATTGATTCAGCAACCCCTGCTCCCTATCTGACAATACCTGTCATGATTTTGCATTATATGTGGCCCAAACAGAACCCTGTATCAAATGGCTTGTGTTTCAATGTATGTGATTGATGGGCTCTAATTGTCTTCAATTAATTTCAAGTATGTTATTAGTATGATAAACATCAGTACTGGCACTCATTTTGAACAGTGCTTTGTGCAGGACCAGAATTAAGTATGCCAAATGACTCCAAGGTATCTTAGGCCTTCTGGACTTGCATTTACCGACACAAAGTATTCTTGGAGTTGTAGTCCCCATTCATTTCAATGTATCATACTCATGAGTAATCTGAAAAAACTTGAAACAATTTTCGGTAAAATACATGTACACCACTGGCACACTGAGTCCTTGGTGACATGGAGTCGTTTGATCAGAGTATATGATTGGCCTATGGGAAGACAACCGCTCCTGATACACGATGGGCCAGCATATGTGATTGAGCCTTGGCTGGGGTCAGCTCTGAATAGGTGATGAGCATTGGGTATAATGAACTTTAGGTATATGATAGCCCTAAATATGTGAACGATGTTGATGACAAGATATCTCTGCCATTCCAGTTTTTGGATGTCTGACTCAGCATCCTGACACGTTCCTGCAAACACACACGACTGGAATGCAAATTCTATGCCAGGAATGGAGGCAAAGATTATGCCTTCTTTCTTTACTTTATTCATATAGCAGTCATTTATTCAACTTGAAACACAAACTGCAATACCCAAGAAACCTTGGGAATAAAGTAGAACAAATCATCCAAAGTGGAAACAGTCTCACAGTAACCAATCAGGAACCATAGTCCACAACATAGTCCCTCTTCATTGTCCTTTCTCCCTCTTTCTTTGCTGCTCACAGCCTAGATACGTGTTTTCTTTTGTTCACTTCTGTATGCTGTTATTCCCGCTCTGCAAATGTGATCGATTTGAGGCCATTTTGAAGACCCGTATCAAGGGGTACGTGACCATTTGAAACAACATTTATGGTGATGAGAGAAAAAACATTGGGACGAAATTAAGATTAGGCTAAACGCCCAACACCACAAGTCAAGACTATCAATTGTAGAAACTGAGGCAAAGGATCAAAGGTTAATAAGAGACAGTGAAGCTCTTTTTATTTAGAGTACAAGCCCTGAAGAAGCACAGTGGAGCATGAAACACGTGTCAGCTGTTTTCTGTGGCTTTGTATTGCATTAAGAATAATTGACTATATATACGGAAGAAAGAATAAAGAGAAACTAAAGAAACCAAACAAGAAGAACCCTGATGCAGTCCACACAAGTTGGGCGAAACGCGTCTTCTGTTTGACTGTTTTGTGCTGAACAAGACAAATAAAGAAAAAATCTTTGTGATACCAACAGTGGATGGACAAAATAATTTTTGGAATTGGTGGTGCATTCCACATTTGTGCGAAAATTAGCATCTTGGTGACTGTTCTTTGGAAACAGCAGGAGACGTGGTGATGCATACCATTTGAGTTAAATACTCATATTTTCGGATTCTTTGTGGGGGATTGTTTTGTGGGGACGTACGTTACAGGTACACTGAGGTGTACATGTTTGGCTTGCTGTTTCATTTTTGGAGTGTATGCTGTTATTCATGCTTTATTGAGAATAGTGTTTTGCTGCTACGCGACCACACTGCTTGCGCGCTGTTGTTCTTTACGGTCTGCGTTTTTTCCGCATGACATGCGTTTAACCGTGTGCCTAATTAATTACGGTTTTGCCTTTATGGCCGCGAAAACACTTTGAGCTCCTTCGCGGCCGCTGTTGGGGAGACTCCTGCTGAGGGGTCCTCCCACCGCAATATGGCGCTGCGTGTGAGACAGTGGCATGCAAGGTTCAATATCCTCACAGCCTGAGGAGAAACGCCCCAGCAGAAGTCTGTATCAATGATCGGCCCGCTCTGTTCCTCAATTTGCAGCCGATCACACTGCTTTCAGTAAATAGCATTCTCTCTATGTCCCTGACAGGGGTCAGTACCTGATAGTGTAGATCTAAGAAGCCTATTGAGACACACTCCCATGCCGGCCCCTAAATATTTTGCAACAGGGCGATGTGTCCTGGGCTTGGACCCACCTGACTGCGAGGCTTTGCCCGCAATTCCGTGGCTGTCACCCAACCCCCCATAATAACCTGTGCGCTGTCAAGAGCTGTACATATGTACTCGAAATGAAATGTGTTACACAGAGATTAAACTGTGTTGTTGATGGAGGGAGGAGGCTCTGTGTTTGCTGGGGTATGCCACTGTTGTTATTTACTGCACCTTGTGATATTGGTGTGACCTTGCAGTTGAGCTGTAGATTTGTAAGTTGGTCCTGCCTAATTCTCTACTGGTGCCGAATGATAAGTTCTATGATGACATATTGCCCTTTTTTTCTTACCTTATGTGCAAATCTTTAATAAACCGATCAAACAACCAAAAAATAACCTGTGCGCTGTCTACCTACTGGAACCTCCCCAGGTTCTGCTCTAATACTGAGCTTGTGTCCTATAGCAACCTTACTGCCGGCCTTCTGCCCGTGTCCCCTGCTTTAAAATTTGAGGAGGAGTCCCACAGCGTGGATGACCCCCTGGCGATTTCTGTGATGCGGTGGACGCATCCAAATACAGGGCAGTATCAGAGGCCATGGCCCCCTTGGAGTGACATTTCTCATGCCAGTTAGCCCAGGACTGCCCCAAAATGTTGGGGTCCCTCCCTGCCCCTGCTCCATCTCCTGAATCCATGGGGGCCCCTAACTCAAATAACCAGGATCCAGTCCCGGCTAAGCGCCGTCATGAAGCCGATGTGGAACTAGATGCCTTTGTCCACTTGAAATAGGTTTCCTGGCCAGCAACCCCCCCCCCCCCTTCCCTCCCTCCTGGGGATGCTGTAGGTCCAGCCATCAATTACCCTATGCCTGTCTATCCCAATGGGGATGCGGACCGCGACCCGGACCTTCCAGACCGTGGCTTTCCTCCCGCCCCGACCAAGCTACCCAGAGGGGACAGGGTACATCCTCATACATGCTCGACCCTGACAAGATTGTCCATCCTCAGAGTTACATGATGGAGTGCATTCGGTGACCTCTGGAGAAAGAATAACGTAACTATCTCAGAGCAAAGTGCCCACACCCTCATTGGAGGGGAAGGAGGCCCTTACGCTGGAAATTGACACACTCATGGCAACCTTTCTCCATAATTTTTGAAAGAACCGAAGAAGAAGATTGATTGGTCCTGGCGTGTGTGCCAGGACAAACTCCTGGACACCATAGGCCCCCTAGCAAACATTCTTGACATGGCCGAAGAGGCCAAGATCTCGGAGTCCCTGATCTCTCCTGAGACCCTTTCTGGCTGGGCACAGAGAGCAATCATTTTTCTGGGCAATGCAAACAGTGCTGTCCAATGAGCGATGCAGCTCCCTATTGATTAAGGTGGACCCCATGCTGGGGTATCTGGCGGACTTGGAGGCAGGGGCCACTGCGTAAGATAGGCTCTTCGGGGAGCCGTTTGTTAAAAAATTAGCAAAGTTTGTCAACACATTCACCTCCCTTGACAAAGTCCAATCATCATTAAAGTGTTTTCCTCTCAAGTTTTCCACTGGGACTGTCGAGGCAGGGGTCGCTCAACCAGCTGTCCTTACAACCAATATCCTCCCAGAGGGCAAGGCTCTTGACAATGCCAGTGTCAGGACCAGACCTAGATTGGAAACTCCTATCTGACAAGAGGCTGATGTGGCAGAGGATTCCAGGGAGCTGTGGCTTCTTCCAATTCCGGTGAGTGTTCTCCCTTTTTCCCGGCTAAGGGTAGGGGGGGACTGGTGCGTTTTTTCCAGACTTGGACTTCCATCATAGGGGACGCCTGGGTCCTCCAGACCCAGCAGGTCAGAGGGTTCCACAGAGTTTTTCGGCAAGCCTTCTCAGGGCACCAGGCCTCGACCTATTCCGTTTTTGGGGCAAATGACTGCCCTCATGGATGAAGAAACCGCTTCCCTCCTCTCCAAAGGAGCCATCTCTCCACATCCACCGGGTTTCATCACCAAACTCTTTCTGGTCGGCAAGGCAGATGGAGGGAAGTGACCTGTCATCAACCTCCACAAGTTCAACGAGTGGCTAGCTTACTGCCACTTCAAAATGGAAGGAATTCACCTCTTGCAAGATGTCATTCGGCCCCTAGATTGAATGGTACGGCTGGACCTGAAGAATGCCTACTTTGCTATTCTGATTCCCCCCCCCCCCCCCCCCCCCCCCCCCCACAGGATGTTCCTTCAACTTGTTTTGCGCCAACAGATGTTCTAGTTCACCGCACTACCTTTCGGTCTCTCCTCGGCTCCGTGGTTTTTCACGAAGGTTCTCAAACCAGTCGTGGGATATGTCTGATAGAGTATCTGGATAATCTTGTCCTTATGGGCCAGTGCCCTCAGAAGCTGTCCATCCACCTCTAAACAGCGGTAGATCTCCTTAAGGCCTGGAAAACAAATCCAAATCCCTCTTGATCCCTGCTCAGAGGGTGACCTTCCTAGGTTTTATCATAGACTCAACCTCATCCACCCTGAGTTTGCCCTCCTGAAAGGTGTCAAAGATACGGCACAAGTTGAGACACACCCTCACCAAATGGCAGGTATCTCTCAGACAGTTGGTTTGGGTGGTGAGACTGCTCTCTTCATCCATTCAGGCCATTTTCCTGAGTCCCCTTCATTATCGTGTGCTACAACACGTTAAAGCCACATAGCTGTGCAGAGGCCTCCCCTACTCCCACAGAGTACCACTCTCCGAGGAGGCTCAAGAAGAGATCCAATGGTGGCTCACTCGCTCTCCCCGGACATCGTTGTAGTGTCAGAAGCCAGCAGAGCAGGATGGGGCAAGAGGTGCAGCAATTTTTCCACAGGAGGATTGCGGTCTCCACACGAGCAGAGGTTACATATCAACTGTTTGGACCTCCTGGCAGGCTCCTTCATTATCCGTTGCTGGAGGAAGGATTCTACCCAGTTCTGTGTCCTCCTCAAGATGGACAACATATCGGTGGTGTGAATGAAATATTAACCTTCTAGGGGGCACCTCCTCCAAAGCGCTCTCAGATCTTGCCACCAGCTTTTGGCAGTATAGCCTGGACTGTCAGGTGTCGGTCACAGCAGAATACTTGCTGGGTCAGGAGAACCAAGTTTCAGGCTTCCAGTCTCGCAATTTCCTAGACTCCAGCCTCTGGAGACTCCACTCAGTGGTCTTTGTGTCTCTTCAGGAGCACTGGGGTCCCTTTTCGTGGAACTTTTTGCCTCCTGGCTGGACCACCAGCTTCCCTGTTTTTCTCAGCAGGAGGCCGGACCCCCTGGCAGTGGCCACAGTTGTGTTTCTCAAGAATTGGAGCTGGGCGAAGGGATACACCTTCCCTCCCAGCGGAAGTGGTTCTAATCACTCCCATTTGGAGATCACAAGTTTGGTTTCCAGTTCTTGTGGACTTTCCTGGGATTCTCCAATCCCACTCCTCCTGTTTCCAACTCTACTTTTCAGTCCCAATCAAGTTCCACATCTGTTGATTCTGGAGGGGTCGATGATCCTTACGATGTGGCGGATTACAGGGGATGATGGCTGGTCCTAGGCTTTCGGGCAAAGCTGAGGGGTTCATGTCAAAGGCCTTGTCTGACAGCACGGTCAAGAGGTACCGGTTTGAATGGGGTAGATGGAACCATTGGTGTGTGCGACTGTAATAAATGAGCCACTCTTCTGATTTTGGCACCCTGTGATGGCCCTCACCACCACCATTTTAAGTGATTTTAGTGTGTTCCCTAATGTAGGATGGTCTTGTATTTGCCTGTTTCTCTTCTGTTCTGTAATCTTGCTGTCTTTCAGTGGGAGCTGTTACTGGGTGGAACAGTCTTGCCGAGCATGTGGGATGTGCATTTGAAGGTGTGCAGTTGTGCAGGAATGTGTCAGTGGTGAGAATTATGAGTTCTTACTATTGGCTTTGACCATTCTGTTTTCTGTCTTTATCTTGCTTAATGGCAGGGCTTGCCTATTGGCTTTGGGCATAATTTTATGCTATATTGCATTAGTGGCCTATGCTTAAGCGACTCCATCTTCTGAGCCTTTCTAGGTGAGAAGGGATGTTTTGCTTTAATTTGTTTTCTGCACTCTGTGTGCTAGTAGAAACCGGTTCTTGTAAGAGGAATGTGCTCACTCTATGCCGGAGTCATAACAAAGGCCTGATCAACCGGAGGTGTGACATTGGTACGAAGTGGTACAGGAATCTGATGGGAAAAGGAGGCGGGGATTGATAGAAGCTTCAACCAACGTTTTCACTTGTATTAAAGGGGGGAGCCTCCACTGGTCTGGTGGACGTTGGAAGTGGAAGTTTTGGGAGTTTGGATTCCGAGTGAGGGCAGACGTGTCTATCTCGGATTGAACCCTGATTGCTGAGCTCTGATCCCCGGCTGAGTGAAGACCTCCCCCGGCCAGAAGTGGGCAGTGTATGCTTCAGGTGCTGTATTGAGTTTTGTGATTATTGCCATTGTGATGTGAGCCAGTGGCTGTGATCGTTTGAGGTGTTTTCTTTGTGGTGTGGGAGGTGCACATCCAGAGTGATCCTCTACTCTGTATATATATCTTTCTGATCTCTTGCAGGACGTCCAGTGTATCTTATCTTATATCAGTTATTGCTTAATTATTAATCAGTATAATTATTGATTCATGCCATTTAACTTATAAGTTTGCTCAGTTACTGATTCATGCTTTTAGATTATAAGTAGGGCTCCCAGTTTGATGGTATTTATTTTTTTTGCCATTTCCGTCTGTATGTATCCATATTTATTTTTCAAGCATTTTTTCTGTAAAAGACGACGCTACAGCTAGTATTTTTCCACATTTATTTAACTTGACAATGCACACATGCGCTCAGTTGTTATTGGTCAACATTAAACATTCATTTGAAAACTTTGCCATTTGCAAAATCTCCCAAATATGCTTAAATGTGCTATCACAAGCCATTTGTCTCAGAGCCTTGCAGTTTCTGTCATCGGCAGAATGCCACATCCTTTCCCCCACTGAACACCATACTCCCCCACTGAGAGAAACTCA
The DNA here is from genome assembly GCF_964263255.1 of Lissotriton vulgaris. NCBI lineage: Eukaryota > Metazoa > Chordata > Amphibia > Caudata > Salamandridae > Lissotriton > Lissotriton vulgaris. The sequence continues at coordinate 1,712,795,853 of NC_141687.1, forward strand.
CACTGCCTTTAGCTGCTACCCAATTGTGCCCCACCAACTGTGTCTGGCCATTACTATGAGGATTGATGTTTTGTGAGTGCAGAAGAGAACAAGCATTTGCAATGCAATAGGTCTCGCATTTACGCTAGTTTAAGCTATTGGCATTGTAAATGACAATGCCTTTTATTTATCTGTTTTAAAACATAAATAAAAGGCATTGTCATTTACAATGCCAATAGCTTAAACTCGGGTAAATGCAAGACTTATTGCATTGAAAATGCTTGTTTATTACTCCTTTGTCTGCCCATAGCATGTTCCAGGGAGACTGTCAAGCTTCTTGTAACACTACTTGAATCGAAAATGTGGTGCGTCTTGGCTGTTTCAAGTATGTTGCTAAAGATTTGCCATGCCCTGTGACGTAAGAAGATGCACCGTTCCCCAGCGGGCTGTCAAGGGACAGGCTAGTACACAACAGCATTGTGCCCTATGTCCTAAATGATTAATGCCACCCTGGAAAATGAACAAAGAGTGCCGCACGAGCGACGCTAGGAGCTTGTAAATAAGCCCCAATCTGTGATCTCTGTCGAAAGCCTGGAGGCAGGCAGGACACAGCTCATGTTGGGTCATTAGACTCCGCTTGGGGCGAAAGGAAGATTGTTGTTGGGTAGAACTTAACCCCCACTCTTTGTTCCTTTTTAAGAGATTTAAGCCTATTGGCTTGAATTCCCATGATACAAACGTGCAGAGCTGTGTTAAGTGTAATGATTTGTTTTTTGTTTAATACACGCCTGGCACTGCAGGTTGACGCACACAGTGCACGTCTCGCGTGACACGCATTAGAAGCATTTTCGTTCGAGCGCATGTACAAACATACCAGAGTCGACAGGATCCAGTGTACTCAGGGCAACTTCAGGACGCGGACACCATTAAACTTTGTCCAAAACGAATTACCAGATGCAGGAATTATCAAGCATAGACACAGCAGCACGAGCCTTCAGTATGGGAATTGTTTATTTGTGTCTTAACAGTATTAATGCTATGCTGTTGTACTGTGGCTGCAGCTCACTGCAAAATCCGGATGCAGCAGAGAGTGACAGTTTTCATGTTGTACCAGATTAATAACCCATAGAGATCAATACGTATATATGTCAGATGCTGCGTTAGCTAAGCTTTGTCCCCTATGGACATCAGCACAGCTAGCACCTGCCACTCAGCAGGTTGTGCGGGCAATGTTGTACCAGTCATTATTATACTGCAGTCTGGCCTCGTTCCTTTCTCTCCCTGGGCGGAATTCTTACAGTGGACATCCGATTTGTTGGTGACAGCGCGCATTGTGCTGAAATGACGCTCTGGAAAAATCATTTGTAATTATTTAATGCACATGCACTCTGTGTTGTTTAATGAAACAATTTATTTCACTTCATGCAGCCTGCCTGTTGGAATGCAACAAACATTTTAAGAAATTATGAAAGCGTTTAAAACATGGTCCATGTTTTAAACGCTTTCATAATATCTTAAAATGTTTGTTGCATTCCAACAGTACCCCTTGTTTTTTACCGTTTTGCTCACACACACACAGCACCCTTTCTAAATTCAGCATTTTACTCATTGGTTGCCCACCCAGTCCTGATGAAGACTCGCAGTCGAGGCTCCGAACTCCCCTTTTTGCGTCAGCCTAGTCGAAACGTCGACATTCTTCCCTACAAGACCTGTACCAACGTTCTACTGGCACACCTTGAAATTGCATTCAATGCACAATTCTATTTACAGAGTACATGCAAATGAAATTATTCTTTTAGACAGGTCAACTCTGTCTGGTTTTTGTTTACCAGTATGTTGAAAAATATGTAACTGTCGCTCCTTTAAACCTTTGACTCGCACTTTTTCACTACTCACCACCACCACCACTACCCCCTACCTTCTATCCCTCTGCTCGCAACCTATGCTGATTATGATTTAACTATGACAAACTCAAAATAAATTGAGTAAAAATGGGTCTGTTACTGTTTTACTTTTTCCTTGTGTGTGTTTGATAACCTGTAAGGGGATTGTACACCAGTGTTGTAGCCAATTGCACAACACTAACTATATACTGTTGAATTTAATGATATTGAAGAATAGGTCACGGACCACTGTTTTCATTCCCGAACTTCACCCAGGTCCGGCTTGACTATTGGGTTACCCCATTATCTTTAATGATTTCAGCACATGGTACAAGAGCCACAACTCACACAACAATGGTGTGAATAGAGGCTCCTAATCTGACTCTGGCAGGGGCTCTAAAAGGGGTGAAGCCTAATTAACAGGTAAATGGTCTTTCAAAGACCTGTGAAGCGCTCAGGTGCGGCTGGCAGATCCGTGTCTGCCCGGGAAGGTGTCTCAGCCCGGGCTGACACCTCTTAACCCTCTAAGGAGGGGGAGACACCAGATTGCAGCGGAACAAAATTTACTAGTAGTTTCCCATTTTTTACATATAAAGGAAAACTTGTTTTCCGTCTGTATTTATATGTATAAATCCGTAAAAAACGGAAAACCGGGAGCCCTAATTATAAGTTTGCTACATATATTTGAATATAATGCATTTGGTATCTGAGACAGCCTTTGTTTAGAGAGTATTATGTAATAAACCCCAAGCCTTATTCTAAAAGTGATAGTCTTTGCATTTTGTTAAATAAAACTCCTTTTCAAAAGGTGCTGTTTGTTTTGTGTTGTAGTCTTGCTGTGCCATGGGTGGTAAGACATGCTAAAGTGTATACTATTCAAAGGTGTAATGATAAATTTGCCTCCCAGGTGGGAGTGCAGTGTTTGGGTGTGGCTTATTGGTGAGAAGCCACATTCAAAACGTTTTTGGCGTAGTCGGTTGCAGGATATGAACATTGATTTAAAAGGGGAAGAAATATGTTTTCTAGAAATTAAAAGCAGACTCTCAGATACCAATTGATATATGTAAATATTTGGATGGGAGGTAGCCCATGTGGTGTGCTAGCCCGTGAGTGAGCTAATTGTGCTGGGTTGAGTGAGAATTGGAGTGTGTGTTTAAGTGCATTTTGTAAAAAGTGCTTATGAATAATTTGCTACATTAGGCAGGAAGGGCTGGATCCCTTTCAAGTGTTAAGTAAGAAATGTATACAAAACAGGTTCAGCTGCAGTGTGAATTTGAGACATGAGAGACATGGTTTGTGGAGCCAAAAATACCTCTGCAATGTTAGCCTGTCAGAATAAATTGCAAAATAAGTAAAGGTTGGAATTGACTGGAACCCTGAAATGTGGGATTTTCTTTGTTTGACAGCTTTGGGAAAAGCGCTTGAAATTGTTTGGTTTCTTGGAGAACATGATAAAATAAAAGGAGCGTTTGCAATTGCTTTCCCAAGCAAATTAATGAACTTGGACCTTATCTGAAAATGCCTGGCAAGAGTTTCTTGTTGTCCTGGTTGTTCTGAATTTGTAAAATGTAATAAATGTAAAAATATGGTATGATTAGAAGTTCTAGAATGTACATTATTTTAACATAGGAAGTGATTCAACATGAAGTGTGAATTTGTGCTGCACAGACACGCATTTTAAATGTGCACTAGGACAAGTGAAATGCAGGCTCATGGTCTGACAGGGGGCAGTTTATAGCTTTGAGATAAGAACAGAAGAAAGGGAGACAGAGGTGTATTAGCCTTGAATAAAATGTTTAGCTTGTGAATTCAGTTTCACTCTGACAAGAAGTGAAAGGGTTGAGGAAAAAATGTGAGGCTGTTTTCCGTCTCAGACATGAAATGTGTCCTGGGAGTGGATGGCACGTAAAAATCTGGTGCAGGAGGAGAAATGAAATACACAGTCAGTGATGGTGCTGTGAAGACTATGGATAAATTCCTACGGGAGGGGCCATCCTAGCTCCTCACACCAGCAGACAGAGACAGCTTCCTTGACATAGATGTTCGGGAGGCTTGCAAATGCGCAGGTTCCTCTCCCCCCATGAGGAGAGTCGTAGAGCAGATAGGAGCAGATGAAAGTTGGCAGGCGTGCATGGCGCTTCGTCCTTGGAGGTGATAAGGTGGGTGCTAGGAGGCAGCAGAGGAAGAAGGCTCTGCTTGTTATTTTTGGCATAGGACCAGCAGGTTCCGTGGTAGCCTGAGAAGGGAGGTGCAGCGTTTGAGGGTGATTGAGAGACAGCACACAGAGAGAAGCTTTTGATAGTTTGAAAAAAAATGAAGTAGGAAAAAGGTACAGAGAATAAGAGTTAAAAGGTGTCCTTTTGCCATCCTTGGAACAGATTTAAACATTAGTTGAAGAGATGTATTTTTAAAGCAATTTGAAAACAAGTTCGGTTTTTTTTTTAAGAGAGAATTACACGTGTACTGAAGCCATTTATTTTGACCACCTAGGATGAGTCAAATGTGAAAAAATGTGAGTTTCGAAAATGTGAGGAAAATGAACAGACCAGTTTTTTTTATTTTGAATTAACGATCGCTGTTCGTAGGTATAAATTAGACATGTTGGTGAATAATGAATTTTGTTTTACAGGGAGGAATTATCTTAGGAAATGAATGCAGCAATTTAGAAATGTGACAGTATATTTTGTGTGCCAGTTCAAGTGAAATGTGCTTTTTATAGTTTTTTTAAGGAATAGGGAAAGGGAAAATATGTTTTTAAAAGTTACAGATACTTTTGTGTTATTGCGCATTGACAGATACTGGACAAAGAGTATTACAATGAAATACAATGTGATTTCTCAGGTCCTCATGAAAAATCCAGGGGTAGAGATTGAGAATATAAGATTCCCTAGAATGTGCTGACGGAGCATGAGTGAACCTTTGATTTCCTTACAGATGACAAGGCTAAAGTCTTGGAGACATGATTCAGATTTGGTGTGCATACCAAAATACGAGCACCTAGGAGATAAAGATCGTAAAAGCAGGTGGGCAGAAAATGACGGGATTTCCCCTAGATTTAATCAGAATTATGATTCTTATGTGCCAGAATACACAAGCCAGACAAGTCCCATAGACAGTGAAATGCTGATTGAGGAAAGGAAAATTACCAGAGCAGATGAAGTGTCCTGGGTTTCTGCCAATAGATAGCGACAGAGTCTCAATCCCGTGGCTGCAGATGTAGCGCACGTTCTAAATTTTTTTGACTCACTAGGCTTTGAGCAGCCTAGCCTACAGATCGGTGAATACCTTCCGTTCAGCTATTTCAGCTGGCCATGCTCTAATCAATGGCACAGCGTTTGGGGAACACCTCCTTGTATGCCGCCTTTTGTGGGGGGTTAGACTCTCCCTCCACCAGAGCTCCGCTATTCTGTGCTTTGGGATGTGAACCAGGTTCTTAACTTGTTCCTTTCCTGGCAACCTAACCATTTTTTCTCGAGAAACTAGCTTTCTGCTAAGTTAGCTATGCTGCTCAGTCTCATATCCTGTAGACGCGTCTCTGACGTACAGGCATTGTATATGACAGGCAGGATCTTCTCCCCCACTGGGGTGACGTTCACACTCAACAGGATAAAGTGCCATACCAGAGTAATTACTTACCTGGAGTTTCCGGATTCCCGGGTGAATGCAAACTCCTCATTGCTCTGCGGAAGCCGTTTAAGGGGGTCTTCTCCTCCACCATTGCTAGGTAGGTCAGTTGGGTGATGCAGGTGCTGGGGATTGGCCTCTGGATCTTTGGGGTGCACTCAGCACATGGGGCAATGGCTTAAAAAGTCTTTGGCATGGGGGCCTGCTTGGAGGACATCCTCAACGCATCCAATTGGCCTTCAAAAAGGTCAATCTGCTGCATTCCACATTCAAAAGGTTATTTTTTTAAACCAGTGCTGCTGGATAGGGCTTACCTCATTGTGAGCAAGGTTTGAACTAGCATAATCCTTGCTTCCAGTCCTGACATAAAATTAAACATTTCCTAGTTATTATAATTGAAAATTTCAATTCTATTAAGGATTTGGAGATGAGGATCATTTCTACCGGGGCAGCTGTGAGTAGATTTCACCCTCCCTGTACAGAGTAAGTACTGCAGTTTCCTTGCTTTGACACTCTGTTAATTTGTTGGGTGCTATGATATGCGTTGTTCTTGGCTGTTTATCCTGACGTTCTTTCACAGGTTCAAGTACACGAATGTCTTACTGTGGTTAGCTTAACCTTTGTTGTTGTAGGGACAGATGCAAGTAAATAAGACACATGGTAGTCCAGCGGCTGACTTTGGGTGATGAATGAGGGGGGAAAGAGAAAGAAGAGGGACTATGTTGTGGACTATGGCTCCTGATTGCTTACTATGGTACTGTTTCCCCATTGGATGGTTTGTTCTACTTTATTACCATGGTTTCATGGGAATTACAGTTTGTATTTAAAGTTGAATAAATGGCTGCTACATAAATGAAGTGAAGAAAGAAGACATAATCCTCGGCTCCGAGTCCTTAATAGATTTGAAACTTTCTGTTACAATAGCTAGGACACTTTTCATTCTACCCTAAAAAACATGCAGGCCCACATTGCAGAAGGCTGCAAATAAAATTGGGCCATGGCCTGGGGGCTTTCATGGTTATGTTGTGGCTGCCCATCCACGTCTGAAAAAAGTTGCCTTCCTTCAGCCCTGTGGAAAATTGGCAGAGAGACAAAAAGGCCAGAGAGGTCTTAGTTTGAAGAAACAAGCAATGGCAAGCCAATAGGTTTTGCCTATTTGAAATCTATTAACCTTGGTCAGTGTTTGTTTTACATATTGCATAGCAACACAACAGAGAGCCAGAGCAGGGTAGCAGGTAGATTAAACACAATGGAGAGCGGGTGGAGGGCGGGGTCAAGGAGAGGGACTGCAGAAATGCACTTTGAAAAGTAAAAAAAGAGTACCTGCAGGAGCCTGCGGCCAGTGGAGGGACACTAGCTGCGGACAGAAAGCTGTCCTAAGTCCATGCTCCATGGCAGTGTACACTCAGAGATGATCCAAAAGAAAGCCAAGGCTAGGGCAAGGCTTTGACCAATGAGAAGCAAGGAAAAAAGAGTGACGTAGGTGTCAACCAATGGTGAGTAATGGGCCCTTTTAAAGATTTTTTTGTTTTGTTTACAAGAGATTTCATAAACACCGCACAGGCGCCGTGCAGATGAAACCTAAAAAGATCAAGCTAGCATGCACAATATAATTGAATTTTTAATCCTGCTCACACTTCAGTTGGGCCCTCTCTTGTAGAATGGCTTATCACATTGGTGGGAAGGCAGACATTTCTTTCATAGCTGTTACTGCACTTCTTCGCTTACTGAAACAGGAAAGACCTGAGGTAGACATTTGACATGTCACACAGAATTAGTGGCATATGCTATTTTACATCAGTAGTGAGTATTTTAAATCACTACTGAAAAACACTTTTGATTTTTAACAAGTAGACTCAATATGACACTTTTAGAACAAGCATTGGCGTAGCCAATAGGTCTCGCTTTTGAGACCTTATAAGTATTTAGTTACGCAGCACAATATCCTTACTGCAACAACATTAACTGTTGCATGGCTAAACACTTATAAGGTACCAAAGGCAAGACCTATTGGCTATGCCATTGCTTGGCTATAGCATGCCTTGGCCTCCATTTTAAAAGATGAAGTTGAAGATAACAGAGAGTGATAAGCTAGTGTCTAGGATTACATTAGTAATTCCACTCAGCAACGTTTTAAGGCATGGGCAAAGCTCTGGTCCAGGGCCCCAGCCTTTCAGGGGGCCCGCTAATAGTGCAGCTCTGTTCTGCAGAGAGTCTTGTCCTGAGGACCTTGAACAATTCTTAAACAGATGGTTTTAAATGCTGTTTCACTTTCATTTATTTTCAATGTGAGTGATGTGTGAGTCTGTTACAGATATTTTGCAGCGAAATGTTGTGTATGTGATTCATGCAACATCCATAAAAAAGGTTGTCTTAGTTCAAAACAGGACTTCACATATGAGAAGTGGGAGTGTGTCACAGAGATTGTTTGCAGTAATATCAGTGAGCTGCTTCTGTGCTACAATATTGAAAACACACGTTACTATCACTGAATATTAGATGAAACAATGTTAGAATTTGGACATATGAGCTTGTGCACTGTCTGTGATATGGCCAGTGATGGCAAAACAGAGCTTAAATTGGATCATACATTATTGCTGTTCTGAACAGGGGACCTCAAAATCCGTTCAGCCCTGGGCCCCCAAAGTCCTTAAGATGTCCCTGATTTCACCCATCATATTTTGCACTGGGGCTTAAGGAGATGGTGATACATTATGCCACGAGAGGCGAAGTAAGTAAAACTATGACTTAAATATCTGAACATGAAAAGAGCTAGGAATAAACAGCAGGCCACTAGACAAGCGTTCCATAGCAACCGTAAGCGAAACATTCTTTGTTCCTTCCTCCTATCAATGCTGACATTACTCTGTGACTACCCGCTTTCATAAAGTGAGACCGTAAACTGCTTCAATTCGTAGGAAAGTTCCATAAAATCTGCAGGATGACAAATAGGAAACTCCTAGGTGTAAACTAAGGGCTTGCCCAGTGTTCAGCAAGTCTGGCTAATTTATTGTGACAGACACTGATCTGGTATGCGTTGAAGATAGCAAAAAAACACAAATCTTGCATAATGTCCGTCGAACAACATAACAGTCTCATGTTTTATTGCACAGAATTTCACAAATAGCAGTTTATAATTATTCATGACAATGGACTGCCCGGGTTACCTCCGATTTTAGAGCAATACAAGCAATCTCTAAACTAGGCTGACTCCCAGACACAGGCAGGCCTAGGGGTGGTGTGGTGAGAGAAAAGCTAATTAGGAATTCCATATGTTTGCATGCCAGGCCATTTACATCTAATTAAAGCTGATTGTTGCCTTAAAGAGTGACCTGGTATTCTGCTGACTATGTTCTGGGTGAAGCCGCGCGCCTCACGCAGCAGCGCTGTGCAGTGTGTTCACGTGGATCATGCAGTGGTCTGTCCGAGGCTAATTGCGTCTTGTTCTTGCTGCATCAATACAAGGCCCATTCGGAATGGGAGTCTTGGCTCGTGCTCTGACATGCATCGACTACGATTTTTGACAGCAAGATGTGGGGGAGGAGCGCATTATATCCTGTATAAGGTGAACTAGGCTCGACCTAAAAAGAAAAACAAGGATTGGCCGTGCACCCGCGAAAGTGAAAGTGATCGCGATGCACTTAATGACCCGTGATGGAGGAAAGACAGACGGCGGCTGGCTCTGAAAGCAGGCTGATGCGCGCGTGCACGCGCGCGTAACCGCAAGCACTAGGTCAGCAACAACGTGTGGTTGCACTTTGAAAATCCAACTTACTGAATGTCTCACAGAGCAGCGCATGCACTGGCTCAGGCGAGACCTAACAAGGGATTTCATTTAAGATAGATTAGGACATATTCAATACACTCACTGGTCACATTTGACAGCCTCAGTAATTTTTAAGGAAAGCTACACATGCCACACCACTTTGACATGCTCATGTGTAAGTATCGAAAAATGGATGGTTAAACTTATATATTATTTTCTATCTATGATTTTCACAAAAACAAGTCAAATGTTTGTTATTTGTGAAGTGAGGCGTATACATAGCAATGTCATCTCATAATTGTTTGGGAATTGCTTTTGACACAGAATTCAAATCGTGGGCCTTGCTTAGGCTACGGGCATTCAATATAAATGATTACAAATGCTTTGTGCCACTTTCATTGAAAATGTGGTGGGAATTCTGCACAGATTTTTATCATGCTAAAGTAAATTCTACCTTGACTTGTGGTATCCTAATCTAGATCCCTTTCATGAGCCAGTCAGTAGATGCATTAAAATGTGGCATTATATCATGTTGGCTCGCTGGATTATTGTTTTCTTATGTTGTTACAGCGCATGTACACCAATAAGTTTCATGGCGCTGCATGGCTTGAGGCACAGAGTCTCAGTCCACAAAAAATAGCTATATAATTTACCTACAATGTAATCAGCAGCATTATTGCTCTTGGTAAAAAACAAACATTTGCAATATAATAACACACAGAGCAGGAGAAAACAGAGTAGTAAAGAAATAGCTACTACTACTCACCAAGCCCGGGGATCTCAAGGCCAAGCAGGTCGAGCATATCGCGTTCACGGTCCAGGACATCCGTGCAGCGGTGGGTGGCCTGGTTGTAGGTGCGCCGGACCCGAGAGTGGTGGTACATGGCCCGGCACACCTTCTCCCAACGCTTCCGGCGCTCCCGGATCCCGTACCCGCTACCGATCCTGCCACCTGCCATGATGGTCCTGGGGAGGCGGCGCTGAACATAAAAAATTTGTGCGGCCACCTCCTCCGGGCTGAAGATCTCCCGGGGTGCGACTGTCTCCCCCCTCAAACGCCCGCACGGGAGCTGGGCACGGGGTGCGGGACCCTTCCCCTTCCGCTTCCCGGCTCCCTTCACCATGGTCTGGGCGGAAAGGAAGCTAAATAATAAAGAAAATAGAATAGGGAGGAGAAGAAAAGAAAAGAGTTTTAAAAAGTAGTTTACAATTAACCAAAAGTAGCAGAAAACACAAAAATATAGGGCCAGAAAAATAGAGGGATAGATAATAAGTAAAATAGATTAAAAAAAACTTCAAACAAGCAAAGGATGGCAGAGATTTAGAGAGGATACAAAAAGCATGCCCAGAACCATAGCAATGAATGAGAAACAAGATGGCCGTGCCCACTCACGACCGCGTGGGTAAGTTCGCGCGAGATTTTCCTCGCGATCACACGCGAAATTGTACTAGCGAGCTGAACACTTTGCGAGATTACACATCGCGCCCGGAACCGGAAATACGTCATGCAAACAAGATGGCCGCGCCCGTGAACGACCGCAAGGGTAACTTCGCGCCGTTGCGCTACAAGCGGCTCGCTAAAACGCACAAAACCTTGCGAACTAACACGCCGCAAAAAAACAAATCGCATATTCGCATGAATTCGCGGCTTCCGGATTCGATCTCGCGCAAGTTCGCGCCCCGCGAATCCCGCGAAATTGCAGAAAAACGAGTTTTGCAAAACTGAAAGCAATCAGCAGGTGCAAAAGTTCAAACTCATCATTAGTAACCATTCCCTGTAGTGCTTCCTGACTGGGGCCCCTCCAGAGTTCAGAGCTCTAAAAGGGGTGAAGCCTCATTAACAAGTAAATGAATTTCAAAGACCTGTGAAGTGCTCAGGTGCGGCTGACAGATCCGTGTCTGCCCGGGAAGGTGTCTCAGCCCGGGCTGACACCTCTTAACCCTCTAAGGAGGGGGAGACACCAGATTGCAGCAGAACAAAATGTACTAGTATTTTCCCATTTTCTACATATAAATACATATAAAGGAAAACTTGTTTTCCGTCTGTATTTATATGTAAAAATCCGTAAAAACTGAAAACCGGGGAGCCCTAATTATAAGTTTGCTACATATATTTGAATATAATGCATTTGGTATCTGAGACAGCCTTTGTTTAGAGAGTATTATGTAATAAACCCCAAGCCTTATTCTAAAAGTGATAGTCTTTGCATTTTGTTAAATAAAACTCCTTTTCAAAAGGTGCTGTTTGTTTTGTGTTGTAGTCTTGCTGTGCCGGGGGTGGTAAGACATGCTAAAAGTGTATACTATTCAAAGGTGTAATGATATATTTGCCTCCCAGGTGGGAGTGCAGTGTTTGGGTGTGGTTTATTGGTGAGAAGCCACATTCAAAACTTTTTGGCGTAGTCGGTTGCAGGATATGAACATTGATTTCAAAGGGGAAGAAATATGTTTTCTAGTAATTAAAAGCAGGCTCTCAGATACCAATTGATATATGTATATATTTGGATGGGAGGTAATCCATGTGGTGTGCTAGCCCGTGAGCGAGCTAATTGTGCTGGGTTGAGTGAGAATTGGAGTGTGTGTTTAAGTGCATTTTGTGAAAAGTGCTTATGAATAATTTGCTACATTAGGCAGAAAGGGCTGGATCCCTTTCAAGTGTTTAGTAAGAAATGTATAAAAAACATGTTCAGCTGCAGTGTGAATTTGAGACATGAGAGACATGGTTTGTGGAGCCAAAAATACCTCTGCAATGTTAGCCTGTCAGAATAAATTGCAAAATAAGTAAAGGTTGGAATTGACTGGAACCCTGAAATGTGGGATGTTCTTTGTTTGACAGCTTTGGGAAAAGCACTTGAAATTGTTTGGTTTCGTGGAGAACATGATAAAATAAAAGGAGCGTTTGCAATTGCTTTCCCAGGCAAATTAATGAACTTGGACCTTATCTGAAAATGCCTGGCAAGAGTTTCTTGTTGTCCTGGTTGTTCTGAATTTGTAAAATGTAATAAATGTAAAAATATGGTATGATTATAAGTTCTAGAATGTACATTATTTTAACATAGGAAGTGATTCAACATGAAGTGTGAATTTGTGCTGCACAGACACGCATTTTAAATGTGCACTAGGACAAGTGAAATGCAGGCTCATGGTCTGACAGGGGGCAGTTTATAGCTTTGAGATAAGAACAGAAGAAAGGGAGACAGAGGTGTATTAGCCTTGAATAAAATGTTTAGCTTGTGAATTCAGTTTCACTCTGACAAGAAGTGAAAGGGTTGAGGAAAAAATGTGAGGCTGTTTTCCGTCTCAGACATGAAATGTGTCCTGGGAGTGGATGGCACGTAAAAATCTGGTGCAGGAGGAGAAATGAAATACACAGTCAGTGATGGTGCTGTGAAGACTATGGATAAATTCCTACGGGAGGGGCCATCCTAGCTCCTCACACCAGCAGACAGAGACAGCTTCCTTGACATAGATGTTCGGGAGGCTTGCAAATGCGCAGGTTCCTCTCCCCCCATGAGGAGAGTCGTAGAGCAGATAGGAGCAGATGAAAGTTGGCAGGCGTGCATGGCGCTTCGTCCTTGGAGGTGATAAGGTGGGTGCTAGGAGGCAGCAGAGGAAGAAGGCTCTGCTTGTTATTTTTGGCATAGGACCAGCAGGTTCCGTGGTAGCCTGAGAAGGGAGGTGCAGCGTTTGAGGGTGATTGAGAGACAGCACACAGAGAGAAGCTTTTGATAGTTTGAAAAAAAAATGAAGTAGGAAAAAGGTACAGAGAATAAGAGTTAAAAGGTGTCCTTTTGCCATCCTTGGAACAGATTTAAACATTAGTTGAAGAGATGTATTTTTAAAGCAATTTGAAAACAAGTTCGGTTTTTTTTTTTTAAGAGAGAATTACACGTGTACTGAAGCCATTTATTTTGACCACCTAGGATGAGTCAAATGTGAAAAAATGTGAGTTTCGAAAATGTGAGGAAAATGAACAGACCAGTTTTTTTTATTTTGAATTAACGATCGCTGTTCGTAGGTATAAATTAGACATGTTGGTGAATAATGAATTTTGTTTTACAGGGAGGAATTATCTTAGGAAATGAATGCAGCAATTTAGAAATGTGACAGTATATTTTGTGTGCCAGTTCAAGTGAAATGTGCTTTTTATAGTTTTTTTAAGGAATAGGGAAAGGGAAAATATGTTTTTAAAAGTTACAGATACTTTTGTGTTATTGCGCATTGACAGATACTGGACAAAGAGTATTACAATGAAATACAATGTGATTTCTCAGGTCCTCATGAAAAATCCAGGGGTAGAGATTGAGAATATAAGATTCCCTAGAATGTGCTGACGGAGCATGAGTGAACCTTTGATTTCCTTACAGATGACAAGGCTAAAGTCTTGGAGACATGATTCAGATTTGGTGTGCATACCAAAATACGAGCACCTAGGAGATAAAGATCGTAAAAGCAGGTGGGCAGAAAATGACGGGATTTCCCCTAGATTTAATCAGAATTGTGATTCTTATGTGCCAGAATACACAAGCCAGACAAGTCCCATAGACAGTGAAATGCTGATTGAGGAAAGGAAAATTACCAGAGCAGATGAAGTGTCCTGGGTTTTTGCCAATACATAGCGACAGAGTCTCAATCCCGTGGCTGCAGATGTAGCGCACATTCTAAATTTTTTTGACTCACTAGGCTTTGAGCAGCCTAGCCTACAGATCGGTGAATACCTTCCGTTCAGCTATTTCAGCTGGCCATGCTCTAATCAATGGCACAGCGTTTGGGGAACACCTCCTTGTATGCCGCCTTTTGTGGGGGGTTAGACTCTCCCTCCACCAGAGCTCCGCTATTCTGTGCTTTGGGATGTGAACCAGGCTCTTAACTTGTTCCTTTCCTGGCAACCTAACCATTTTTTCTCGAGAAACGAGCTTTCTGCTAAGTTAGCTATGCTGCTCAGTCTCATATCCTGTAGAAGCGTCTCTGACGTACAGGCATTGTATATGACAGGCAGGATCTTCTCCCCCACTGGGGTGACGTTCACACTCAACAGGATAAAGTGCCATACCAGAGTAATTACTTACCTGGAGTTTCCGGATTCCCGGGTGAATGCAAACTCCTCATTGCTCTGCGGAAGCCGTTTAAGGGGGTCTTCTCCTCCACCATTGCTAGGTAGGTCAGTTGGGTGATGCAGGTGCTGGGGATTGGCCTCTGGATCTTTGGGGTGCACTCAGCACATGGGGCAATGGCTTAAAAAGTCTTTGGCATGGGGGCCTGCTTGGAGGACATCCTCAACGCATCCAATTGGCCTTCAAAAAGGTCAATCTGCTGCATTCCACATTCAAAAGGTTATTTTTTTAAACCAGTGCTGCTGGATAGGGCTTACCTCATTGTGAGCAAGGTTTGAACTAGCATAATCCTTGCTTCCAGTCCTGACATAAAATTAAACATTTCCTAGTTATTATAATTGAAAATTTCAATTCTATTAAGGATTTGGAGATGAGGATCATTTCTACCGGGGCAGCTGTGAGTAGATTTCACCCTCCCTGTACAGAGTAAGTACTGCAGTTTCCTTGCTTTGACACTCTGTTAATTTGTTGGGTGCTATGATATGCGTTGTTCTTGGCTGTTTATCCTGACGTTCTTTCACAGGTTCAAGTACACGAATGTCTTACTGTGGTTAGCTTAACCTTTGTTGTTGTAGGGACAGATGCAAGTAAATAAGACACATGGTAGTCCAGCGGCTGACTTTGGGTGATGAATGAGGGGGGAAAGAGAAAGAAGAGGGACTATGTTGTGGACTATGGCTCCTGATTGCTTACTATGGTACTGTTTCCCCATTGGATGGTTTGTTCTACTTTATTACCATGGTTTCATGGGAATTACAGTTTGTATTTAAAGTTGAATAAATGGCTGCTACATAAATGAAGTGAAGAAAGAAGGCATAATCCTCGGCTCCGAGTCCTTAATAGATTTGAAACTTTCTGTTACAATAGCTAGGACACTTTTCATTCTACCCTAAAAAACATGCAGGCCCACATTGCAGAAGGCTGCAAATAAAATTGGGCCATGGCCTGGGGGCTTTCATGGTTATGTTGTGGCTGCCCATCCAGGTCTGAAAAAAGTTGCCTTCCTTCAGCCCTGTGGAAAATTGGCAGAGAGACAAAAAGGCCAGAGAGGTCTTAGTTTGAAGAAACAAGCAATGGCAAGCCAATAGGTTTTGCCTATTTGAAATCTATTAACCTTGGTCAGTGTTTGTTTTACATATTGCATAGCAACACAACAGAGAGCCAGAGCAGGGTAGCAGGTAGATTAAACACAATGGAGAGCGGGTGGAGGGCGGGGTCAAGGAGAGGGACTGCAGAAATGCACTTTGAAAAGTAAAAAAAGAGTACCTGCAGGAGCCTGCGGCCAGTGGAGGGACACTAGCTGCGGACAGAAAGCTGTCCTAAGTCCATGCTCCATGGCAGTGTACACACAGAGATGATCCAAAAGAAAGCCAAGGCTAGGGCAAGGCTTTGACCAATGAGAAGCAAGGAAAAAAGAGTGACGTAGGTGTCAACCAATGGTAAGTAATGGGCCCTTTTAAAGATTTTTTTGTTTTGTTTTCCAAGAGATTTCATAAACACCGCACAGGCGCCGTGCAGATGAAACCTAAAAAGATCAAGCTAGCATGCACAATATAATTGAATTTTTAATCCTGCTCACACTTCAGTTGGGCCCTCTCTTGTAGAATGGCTTATCACATTGGTGGGAAGGCAGACATTTCTTTCATAGCTGTTACTGAACTTCTTCGCTTACTGAAACGGGAAAGACCTGAGGTAGACATTTGACATGTCACACAGAATTAGTGGCATATGCTATTTTACATCAGTAGTGAGTATTTTAAATCACTACTGAAAAACACTTTTGATTTTTAACAAGTAGACTCAATATGACACTTTTAGAACAAGCATTGGCGTAGCCAATAGGTCTCGCTTTTGAGACCTTATAAGTATTTAGTTACGCAGCACAATATCCTTACTGCAACAACATTAACTGTTGCATGGCTAAACACTTATAAGGTACCAAAGGCAAGACCTATTGGCTATGCCATTGCTTGGCTATAGCATGCCTTGGCCTCCATTTTAAAAGATGAAGTTGAAGATAACAGAGAGTGATAAGCTAGTGTCTAGGATTACATTAGTAATTCCACTCAGCAACGTTTTAAGGCATGGGCAAAGCTCTGGTCCAGGGCCCCAGCCTTTCAGGGGGCCCGCTAATAGTGCAGCTCTGTTCTGCAGAGAGTCTTGTCCTGAGGACCTTGAACAATTCTTAAACAGATGGTTTTAAATGCTGTTTCACTTTCATTTATTTTCAATGTGAGTGATGTGTGAGTCTGTTACAGATATTTTGCAGCGAAATGTTGTGTATGTGATTCATGCAACATCCATAAAAAAGGTTGTCTTAGTTCAAAACAGGACTTCACATATGAGAAGTGGGAGTGTGTCACAGAGATTGTTTGCAGTAATATCAGTGAGCTGCTTCTGTGCTACAATATTGAAAACACATGTTACTATCACTGAATATTAGATGAAACAATGTTAGAATTTGGACATATGAGCTTGTGCACTGTCTGTGATATGGCCAGTGATGGCAAAACAGAGCTGAAATTGGATCATACATTATTGCTGTTCTGAACAGGGGACCTCAAAATCCGTTCAGCCCTGGGCCCCCAAAGTCCTTAAGATGTCCCTGATTTCACCCATCATATTTTGCACTGGGGCTTAAGGAGATGGTGATACATTATGCCACGAGAGGCGAAGTAAGTAAAACTATGACTTAAATATCTGAACATGAAAAGAGCTAGGAATAAACAGCAGGCCACTAGACAAGCGTTCCATAGCAACCGTAAGCGAAACATTCTTTGTTCCTTCCTCCTATCAATGCTGATATTACTCTGTGACTACCCGCTTTCATAAAGTGAGACCGTAAACTGCTTCAATTCGTAGGAAAGTTCCATAAAATCTGCAGGATGACAAATAGGAAACTCCTAGGTGTAAACTAAGGGCTTGCCCAGTGTTCAGCAAGTCTGGCTAATTTATTGTGACAGACACTGATCTGGTATGCGTTGAAGATAGCAAAAAAACACAAATCTTGCATAATGTCCGTCGAACAACATAACAGTCTCATGTTTTATTGCACAGAATTTCACAAATAGCAGTTTATAATTATTCATGACAATGGACTGCCCGGGTTACCTCCGATTTTAGAGCAATACAAGCAATCTCTAAACTAGGCTGACTCCCAGACACAGGCAGGCCTAGGGGTGGTGTGGTGAGAGAAAAGCTAATTAGGAATTCCATATGTTTGCATGCCAGGCCATTTACATCTAATTAAAGCTGATTGTTGCCTTAAAGAGTGACCTGGTACTCTGCTGACTATGTTCTGGGTGAAGCCGCGCGCCTCACGCAGCAGCGCTGTGCAGTGTGTTCACGTGGATCATGCAGTGGTCTGTCCGAGGCTAATTGCGTCTTGTTCTTGCTGCATCAATACAAGGCCCATTCGGAATGGGAGTCTTGGCTCGTGCTCTGACATGCATCGACTACGATTTTTGACAGCAAGATGTGGGGGAGGAGCGCATTATATCCTGGATAAGGTGAACTAGGCTCGACCTAAAAAGAAAAACAAGGATTGGCCGTGCACCCGCGAGAGTGAAAGTGATCGCGATGCACTTAATGACCCGTGATGGAGGAAAGACAGACGGCGGCTGGCTCTGAAAGCAGGCTGATGCGCGCGTGCACGCGCGCGTAACCGCAAGCACTAGGTCAGCAACAACGTATGGTTGCACTTTGAAAATCCAACTTACTGAATGTCTCACAGAGCAGCGCATGCACTGGCTCAGGCGAGACCTAACAAGGGATTTCATTTAAGATAGATTAGGACATATTCAATACACTCACTGGTCACATTTGACAGCCTCAGTAATTTTTAAGGAAAGCTACACATGCCACACCACTTTGACATGCTCATGTGTAAGTATCGAAAAATGGATGGTTAAACTTATATATTATTTTCTATCTATGATTTTCACAAAAACAAGTCAAATGTTTGTTATTTGTGAAGTGAGGCGTATACATAGCAATGTCATCTCATAATTGTTTGGGAATTGCTTTTGACACAGAATTCAAATCGTGGGCCTTGCTTAGGCTACGGGCATTCAATATAAATGATTACAAATGCTTTGTGCCACTTTCATTGAAAATGTGGTGGGAATTCTGCACAGATTTTTATCATGCTAAAGTAAATTCTACCTTGACTTGTGGTATCCTAATCTAGATCCCTTTCATGAGCCAGTCAGTAGATGCATTAAAATGTGGCATTATATCATGTTGGCTCGCTGGATTATTGTTTTCTTATGTTGTTACAGCGCATGTACACCAATAAGTTTCATGGCGCTGCATGGCTTGAGGCACAGAGTCTCAGTCCACAAAAAATAGCTAAATGCTTGTCTGAAGAGCCAGGTTTTTAACAAAGACCTAAAGCTTATGTAAGAAATCAAGGCTCTAATATTTGGGGGAAATGAATTCCAAACGCTAGGGCAAGCATGGAAACCCTAGTTCCTCCCAATCTCTTAAACTTAGGGACCTCTAATAGGTTTTGAAGTGCAGACTTCAAATTGCTCTTGAGGACATGTTTAGAAATTCTGGAGGTCACAAAAGTTAGACTTTTGTCAGATCGAGACTTAAAAATAGTACAACCAGTTTTGAAAAGAAGTCTCTGGGTGACTGGGAGCCAATGTAACTTTACCAGCAAAAGTCTGGAATGACAAAATCTGGGCTGATACCAAACCAATCTAGCTACATGGTTTTGGACTAACTGAAGCCTCTGGCTAAACCCCACGTACAAAGAGTTAGCATTATCAATACGTATTTCCTATATATATTTTTTTAAGCTGGTAAAAGCAAGATTAAGTCATTGCGCCTATCTGGGGCTTCAGTGAAAGATCTTCGTCAACTAAAATCCTGAGGCTTTTTACTGCTTTTTTTGGGCTAGGAGGAGTACCCATCTCCATTGGGCATCTGGAGGTAATAACTTTATTTTTAACCGTTCAATGAATAATTCAACTGTGCAGAACTAACTCTCACTCTTTGAGGTTTTATTATTTGCAGTGTATTAACTAAAACTGTGAAAGGGTGATGAAATAACTATTAAGACTCCTTTATTAAACTGCTAGGAGTGAAAGTATTTGCTTTTTTTTATTTATCTAAATGTTATAAATCTATTTTAGTGAATGTCAAAAGAAAAAATGAAATGAGGGTTGGCCATGTCTGACCTTTGGTCATTACGACGAGGAAGCAATTAGCCGTGTCGGTATGTATATGTGCAAGTATTTTTATTGAAAACTTGAGGTTGGCAAGACAGTAAAGCTTTCTCTAGGCCAGAACAAAAAAAATGTTGATTGTGCAATACAGTCACATAAGCTCTTGAGCATCTGTTGTTCACATGTGAATCATTGCAGCAACTTAAAATAAACAACTTTAAACTAATTTGTACAAATGGAAATGTTTCTTATAAAGCAAATTTAGTATATATATTGAAAACATGTAATATCATTTTACTGGATTGCTTGGATAGTGCCATGCTATTTTTCGTATTTTAGATAGTTTTTTTCAAATCTATTGTGATTTTTGCAGTGAATACACAGCATACGCACTTTGTTTTATACAATGAATCAGAAGTACAGGCACATCAGGGTGTTGTTAAACACCATACAAGCACGATATACACATGGGGATAGTCCTGTTAAAAGATCGGCCTCATCTGTGTTCAGGAGGTGCAGTGTGGGATGACTCTGCAGTGTGCAGCAGGTAAGTTCGAAATGGAGTGCAAATGTCTCTAGTGCAGCTGTCTTCAAACTTTTTTGCTCTGAGCCCTCCCAGGAAAATGTTTTGAAGTCGGGTCCCCCTCCAAAACTTCATGGCAAGACTTGGGGGAGCTGGAGTGGTAAGGCTGACTACAGGAGGCTGGGAGTATGTGATAATTTCAGGGGTACTTTTCTGTAGCTCAAATTCTGCGCTAAATGTGAGCAGTATAAAAGAGAAAATATATCACACAAAAACAGAAATTGACCGAGAAAAACGATGTCTTACATAATTACCTCTAGCTTGCTCCCTACTACGTCAGGCCCTTCCTTTGTGACCTCTGGCCTCAGAGGAGGCAAATGTTCTGCCTCCTCTGAGGCCAGGGGTAAAAATGAAAGTGCCAGGAGTAGCAGGAAGCAAGCTGTGACCCCTGAGTACCTCCAAATGACATCCATAGTGTTGCCCCCTACTTTAAAGCAACAGTTTCCTCAGCTCTAATGCTCAATGGTTAACGTGGACCTTGCTACCTCTGGGTGAAAATGAAAGGGGAGGGGTGGGGCTTTTATGTGTTGTGAAGCTGCGGGCGGGACAGAGAGGTAAAGAAGAAATAGGCTTTCTTACCAAGGTGTTTGCTACCTGAAAGAAATGTAAATGTGTGCAATTGGTTAATCACCAAATGCAAGGATTGCTTGGTGCCCAGTATAAGACTTAATTGATGGAACTGGAAGTTGCATGATGACAAGTGACATAAGGTTGTTGAGTTCTGGAAAGTGTCCTTTTAATGGGTACATATGAAAATGCTTGCACTATGTACAGTCTGATCACCTCTTACTATGCTTTGAAAGCACTTGTTTAATTTTGAATACTAAACCTAGAGCCACTGGAATTATATGATTGTGTTTCTTTTTTCGCACAATTATGGATTTGCCAAATTTGCCACATAATCTGTCATCTGAGGCATAAACTGCAGATTTTAGAAATAAAATGTTTCTAGCTTAAGTGTATGTATCAAAGTCACTCAAATGTGGCAACATGTTTCCATATGCAGTGGAAGGCCCTTCACAAAAGTTACCTGGTCACCATTCATTTGCTTATTTCTGTATTTGGGTGTTACACTGGCACTAATGAGGTAAAATCTTTTCCTAGACAGTATTATTATGTGTAAAAAGTACAAACTAATGAAGTACTACTATCAAAAAATATATGGCAACATTATTCCACATAATTTGGCCTTTCTTCTTGCAAAATGTCGTCAAACCATTCTGAAGCAGCCTATCTCATACTGGGTGTAAGACAGTTTCAAATAATGATTTACATGTTCACATTCACAGTGCTTTCTGTTACAGGCTTGGACCTCATAGCACTATATATATACACACAAGCCCCTCTCTCCCATTGTGCCCACCAGGATTTAATTCTGTAATTCTGTACCAGCAGAGATGCTCCGGGACAGGTGCAAAAACTGTGTTGAGAGATAAAAAAGTTAATTTCAATCATCTCCCCATGGTAGTTAGGGCTACCTGTTGCAACAGCCCCTTGACAACTTTCTCTTTAGTGGGAGGCAGCAGCCGGCTATCTACAATTGGCAAAAGCAGAGAGTAGGCGAGTTCATGGTGAAATTCCCGCACTAGCTCCCACCATGCTCGACTCATCGAAGAACATCAACATCATAGCGAGGCAGTCATGGTGACGCACACAGATTTGCTCTAGTAGGGATTGCGACGGAGCTATAGCTCAGTCCACCCTGATGTGTATGGGTGTATACTGCCTTGATGTCCAGTAATTCAAGTAATAAGTTTGAGCCACAAGGTAGTAAACATGAAAACCAAGTAGGACGACACCTTCAACTGCATACGCTGTGTCAGCACTTCCCAGCGTACACTGGGCTGGCCCCTATGCCATAACAGTCAGGAGAGAACTTGTCATAATTGAAGGAAGAAGTCAAGTGGTAGGGAGACAGGGATGATGGCAAACAGGTATAGAAATTTCAGAAGTATCTCTACTGCTCTATACTCACTTTAACATGGTGTAGGGTACCAAAGTTGCTGCGGACAAGATCATCAAAATCTCAAGTAACCCAGGTCCCGGGATATCGTACCCTGTCGGGGTTCCATTGCAGGAGGTAATCTAATGTGAGTGCCGTGCATATGTCTGTTAAAGGGAACACTTCTGATTTAGACTAGTTAACTTGAAGCCTAGAGTATTTTCCAAATTGGACTATATATCTGACAATGGGCGCTAGATCGACTTCAGGTCATTGCACGTGTAGTATTACATTGTCCACATATGAAGAAATCATGAACAATGAACTGCCAAGGTATAATCCATAGTGAGAATACAATTACAGCACGTACAGGCCAGAATTTCTATAGCCAAAGCAAAAATCAGGGGGTACAGTAGGTACCTCTGTTGGGTGGTGCTACCGATCGCAAATGATTTAGAGTGAGGGTTATTAATGCACACTCTTAGAGTTGGGGTTGTGTATAATAGATTTATAAGCGACAGAAAGTAATTACCTAGACCCTGTCTATGAAGCGCCTCTATCGTGAACTACCAATTAAGCGAGTCAAGCGCTTTCTCAGCATCTAGGAGAATAGCGGCTGAGGGGAACTGTTGATTCACTGTATGTAGGGTGGCCATTAATATTCAAAGGTTGAATGAGGCAGAGCATTGTGGGATAAAGTACGATTGATTGGGAACTATTAAGAATTGCATTAATGGTTGTAGTTTCTGAGAGAGGATTTCAGCTAAAATGTTGTTGTCTTTGTTAAGCAGCTATAGGAGTCCATATGAGGCAAGCCAGATAGGTGGGAGAAGTGGGTTGTTTGGGATTGTTTGTTATTAGTTTGTTTAGGGATGATAATTAGAAAGCAAAACAGAAATTACAAAAGGCGGATACTAAGAGGTTAATCCCAACCCTAGAAGTATCAATATTTTGAATGTAAACCCGAAGAAACAATTACATTCATGCTCATTCGTCTCCTATTGAACTGCCTATGTATTGATGTATTAATGCTATCACATGATGAGACATCGCATAAAATCAATAAAATATGTTTTTTCTAAAAGGAGTCTATACGAGGAACACTTAGTGGGATCTTTATTGGGTTTCAGTAGTACCTTAATGGTTCTGTCCATTGTGGAGTGAGGAAGGATTCCTTTTCCAAATGTTTCAGTGTACATAATAATAATATTCGAGGAGTAGACAATATTTTCTGGGAACTTTTTCTCTAGGAAGGTATATTATGGCATTTTTAACATCCTCTACCATAATTGAGGAGTTCAGAATGGTCCTAGCTTCACTATCCAACCAGGTTAGTGCAGCGTAGTGGAGAAAATTTGACAGGTCAGTTTGATCGCTGTAAGGTCTTTGGGTATATAAGCGTTTGTAAAACATCAGAAACTCATTCAGCATAGTGACTGAATCAGTGGTGACACCTACCTCTTCAAAGTTGATACTGTTGATTCTGTCATATCCCCATCACGTTTTGCATTCCAGCCCAGAGTTTTGCCCAATCTGTCCCCCTCACCAAATGCTCTCGCTCGGACTCCACGCCTCAAGTATAGAACTTCACAGTATGCCTCTTCCCTGTATTCCTGCATTAGTTGCTGTAGCTGAGCTAAGAGGGTCCCTTCTTTATTAGAAGGTAACTGTTTTTTAAGTACATGAGTTGGGTCTTTAGTGTGATGAGACGACCACAAAGTGATTTAAGCACACTGAAGCTTTTCGAGATACAGATGCCAGGAATGTTAGCTTTAAAGGCCTCCTAAAATGTAGTTATGTCTGGCATAGATTTTTTGTTTAGTTGAAAATATTCCAGTATGGCTACCCTGATATTACTGTGGAAAACGTAATCTTGCAGCTCAGTGCCTTTAAATGTGCCAGGAGTAGAACAATGGGGGGGGGACCGGGTATTCAATGGGTTAGTATTACTAGGAGTGATCAGATAGGGTGCGGGGGAGTATCACCATGTGACCTCACATGTCTGTTGCATGAGCATACTCAAAATGTAACCGCATGCCCAACCTAGAGGTGTCATAGACCGAGGAATGGAAAGTGCATTTAGCGTGAGTGGGGTGCAGTATTCTCCGACCATGAACTAGATCATATAGCTGCATAATGTGTGTAAGTGGTGAGCTGGCACGTGAGGCAGACTACGTAGCCTTCAATATTCTATCAGTTGAGTTGGGGAAGGTAAGATTGAAGTCTCTTACCCAGATACCTGGCCACTATTTATGTTTTATATATAGTTGTAAAACTTGTGAAAAAAATGGGGTCATCCTGAGTCTGTTATGTGTTCTATCAAAGAGAAGTTGATTGTCTTGCGTATAAGACGACCACCCTTCAAGAGAAAGAGGCGTATGAGGAGAAATAGCTGTGTTGCTCCAGTAGGAGGGAAAAATTCAGGCAAACCAATGGGGAGCAGTGTGTTTCTTGGATCAGGATGATACCAATTTTTTTGCCATCCAGATATGCCTTCACCAATCTAGCCTTACTGGAATTTTTCACTCCCCTAACATTTCAGGTCAATAAGTTAACCATTAGACGGTGTATCACGGATGGTGAACTCAGTTAGTATGTCAAACCATGCCTCGTGTATGTCTGCATATACTAGTGGATAGTTGAATGTGCCCATATGCCTGTAAGTGTCTGTGGTAAACAATAACTATAAATAACAGTAGTCTGAAACATTGAAACCCTCCCCTTCCCTCATCCCTGCAAGCCCTAAATGTTGGCCAACATCCCGATCTTTATTAAAGCAAACTAACCAGCTAAGTCATCTACCCAAGGAAACTCGACTTTGCCCTGAGTAGTAGCTGCAATGTGAATTTCATTGACGTGTAATGTACCCAATGCCTGTGACGGTAAATAAGGGGAGACTGTGCCGGGTATGGCATCAATTGTAGGCATAGCTGCCAATTGCCACTTGCTCTCATTGGGAGCTAGCAGCAACAAGCATGAGAACGTGGCATTTTAGGTTACAAGTTTAATGAAACAACCTGAGGATTATAGCAAAGCAAAGTAATGTGTGGTTAATGCAATTACAAACCCACAGTTGCAGGGGGTCAATCATCATTGCTGAAGGTTCCTTGCTGCCTGCTGCCTCCAGAAGAGTTTGTTGTGGACGGTGAGATTTTCCCTTGAGGGGAATTCCAGGGCAGCACTAGGTTATAAAAAGAAGTGAGTTTTACCCTAATATTCCAGCCAAAGCTTGGCTGGGAAGAGCATAAAGTACTTGATCAACTTCAATCGTAAGATCTTCTTGACTTTCAGGAAGGAGCGTCAAGAGTCTAGAGCTCTCATACAGCTCGGGTGTGAAATGATATTTAAAAATATATATTTTTGTACTCACCGAGTATAGGAAACATTTTTTTGTAATCTATATTTTGAAACAATATTTCTGTATCTCAATATTGCTGTTTTGGATATTGTGTTAGTGATCCATCATAGCACATCTGCTAAACTATAAGGACATATATATATATTGGTCTCTAGTGGCTGAGGTTAATCCGCCATCAAATTTGGGGTTTTGATGCAAGTGCGATTCATTGAATATAAGCCATCGATTACAGTTTGTTTGGATGTGGTTAAATTGCCCACTTGGGCTGTATTGAGTGTAATAATTGTCGATTATTATTGTCTCGATTGAAATATGGGGCCATAATAATGGGCGCGAGTCTTTTGCGCTTTTTGGCACAAACACGCTTTTAACACCAATAACTGTTTCTTGGTTTTCGTAATAATAATTTTTGTAATCATGTTTGGAAATCAACCCCGTAATGAATGTATTTGTTTTGACGGAAACATGCACTACAGAACCCGGTGTGAATCTGTCGTTCAGTTCTATGATTTTACATGCCACGTGATGTATCACGTGACACCTATGCACTTTAAATGTTTGTATGTGTATTGTAAACTTTAATCGTGACCAAACCTGCTGGGTCAGGCGAAACGCGTTGATTAGCGACAAGAGAATAAAAAGAAGTTTTCCACCACGGTGTTGTCGTCTCCTCTCCAGAACGATTGTTGAGGTTTAAGCTCGTAATATATATATATATATATATATATATATATATATATATATATATATATATATATATATATATATATATATATATATATATATATATATATATATATATATATATATATATATATATATATATATATATATATATATATATATATATATATATATATATATATATATATATATATATATATATATATGTATATACATATATATTACCTACTGGCGATAGCTAGTAGGTATATATAGTTAGGACCTAGTTACCATAGGAAATTCCGAACATTCTATTGGGAATAACTTTGGCGCCGATTGAGGGATCTGCCTGTAATTTTCCTTAAATTTGCCTCGCTGTGCTCCGCTCCTTCCCTGAAAGTTTCGAAAGGATTCGTCAAGCGGGACCCAAGAAAAAAGGGGGGTCCCAAAACGTGTTTTCCCCATGTTAATTTCCATAGGGACATTCTGACAAGGCTACAGCTTGAACGGCTGAATGGAATTACACCAGATTTGGCAAAATGGTAGGGACTGTTTTGCAGCAGTGCCTTTTGTATGTTTGGTGAAAATCCCTCCAGTAGTTCTTGAGAAAATTTTATTTGAAATTTTTCAAATGGCATTTTCTATGGGACCTTTAGACACGGCTACAGCCCGAACGGCTGAACGGAGTTACACCAAACTTGGCAAAAGGGTAGGGACAGGTATGCAGTAGTGCGTTCTCTATATTTGGTGAAAATCCCTCCAGTAGTTGTTGAGAAATTGAATTTGAGCAAATTATATATCTATATGTGCTCCACATTCTATTGGGAATAACTTTGGCGCCGATTGAGGAATCTGTGTGTAATTTTCCAGAATTTTGGCCAGCTCCGCTCCGCTCCTTCCCTGAAAGTTTCGGGGGGATTCGTTGAGCGGGAGCCGAAAGGGGGGTCCCAAAACGTGTTTGCCCCATGTTAATTTCCATAGGGACAACAAACTTGGCAAAATAGTAGGGCCTGGTATGCAGATGTGCCTTTGCTACGTTTGGTGAAAATCCTTCCAGTAGTTGTTGGGAAAATTTAATTTGAGCAAATTATATATCTATATGCGCTCACCGTACGCGTACGGTGCGCGTACCGTAGGCGTACGTGCGCGTACCCTTACATGCGCGGGCGAATTTCTGATTGGCTGTCAGTCGACTGTCAACATTCCAAACTGTCCAAACCAAGAAGTGTTGGCCACCATCTTGTTTTTCAGGAGAACTGAGGCACAAGAGAGCCCAAAACAAGAGTGGAAAACACGAAAAGGGGGCAGGGTAGAGACCCCCCAACCGTCTAGCCCTTCTCAGGAGTCCCAAATGGACCCCCAAGGGCAAAAAGACAAAAAAAACAAATTCAAAAAAATCGCGGGGTACGCGCACCGTACGCGTACGGTACGCATATCGTGCGCGTACCCCGCGATTTAAAAAAAATATTTTTTTTGCACTTGGTGGTCCTTCTGGGACCCCCTGAGAAGGGCTAGGGGGTCAGGGGGTCTCAACCCTGCCCCCTTTTCGCGTTTTCCACTCTTGTCTTGTGCTCTCTTGTGCCTCACTTCTCCTGAGAAACAAGATGGCTGCTCAGGTGGTCCCAGAAGGATAATAACATATATAAACGTTATCCGCTAATAGAATTAGCATTTACAAAACCTTTGAAATGTATTGAAAAAAATATAGGTTTCACGCCTGATATAGTTAGGAATTAGCATTTAAAAAACCTTGCAAATTCACTGAAAAAACCATAGGTTTCAAGCCTTATATAGTTAGGAATTAGCATTTAAAAAACCTTGCAAATTCACTTAAAAAACCATAGGTTTCAGGCCTTATATAGTTAGGAATTACCAATTTAAAAAATCTTGCAAATTCACTTAAAAAAACATAGGTTTCAGGCCTTATATAGTTAGGAATTAGCATTTTAAAAACCTTGCAAATTCACTTAAAAAACCCATAGGTTTCAGGCCTTATGTAGTTAGGAATTAGCATTTAAAAAACCATTGAAATTGCTCCTATATAGTTAGTTGTACTAACTATATTTCGCGCACCCGCAATCCACTGCTGATGATGTCACATATTACATCATTCATGACATGGTCAGTGACATCACTGATGACATCTCAAATGACATCACTGATGACATCTCATTTGACATCACTGATCACATCACTGATGATATCATTCATGTGATAATACGATGCACCTCCTCATACTCTAATATAACCTTTGATACACCCACTGTTAAATGCAGACTACCATTCTTGAAACCATTGACACACCAATACCAGTTACTACATACGCACTCACTGATTCCTAGGTCTACACACACATTCACTCATTCACCCATAGAATCACTCATACATACAGTCACTCATCAATACAACACTATCATATGCACTCATACACCTATACAGACACTCACACACTGCCACTCATCCATGGAGTTACTCACACACCTAGTCAGTCATGCAAAGAATCAATCACACTTCCATTTCCTCAACTATACAGTTATACACACAACATCTTACTTATTCAAACATATACTAACACATACTTACTCAATTATACAATCACTGATACAAGTACACAATGATCCATACAGCCACTCGCACATTCACTGGCTCTCATGTATAGTCATTTATATATGCCAACTCTCACATGCACTGTGTTTTACATATGTACTTACTTGGACATGTAGCACTGAGATATCCATTCACTCACCAACACACCCATGCACACAGTCAACCGCTCATATAGCTGTTTCAACATGCACTCTTGAACTCATACACCTAGTGAATCAACTGCTCACACATCTATGCACAGAGTCACACACCTCCCAGCCACCCACACACACACTCAGTCTCCCATTCAAATACTTGGGCAACCAATCAATAACCCATATAGCCACTCATATAGCTACTGATCAACACATGCAGCAGCTTACACAACAACAGACATACTGATGCACACATTCAGACAGTTTAGTCACTAACCCATGCATTTAGTAAGACACATTTAATCACTCACTCATACAGTCAGTCACACACCTACTAAATCCTTCATCCAGACACTTATACATCCACTCCTTCTTTACAGAAACACATCGTCACTGGATGATGTCATCAGTGATGTCATCAGTGATGTCAAATGAGATGTCATCAGTGATGTCATTTGAGATGTCACTGACCATGTCATGAATGATGTAATATGTGACATCATCAGCAGTGGATTGGATATAGGAGCAATTTCAATGGTTTTTTAAATGCTAATTCCTAACTATATAAGGCCTGAAACCTATGTTTTTTTTTAAGTGAATATATATATATATATGTGTATATATATATATATATATATATATATATATATACATGCATATATACATATATATATACATATATATATACATATACATATATATATACATATATACATATATATATATATATATATATATATATATATATATATATATATATATATATATATATATATATATATATATATATATATATATATATATATATATATATATGCGGAGGTGCTCGGTTCAAATACCCGCACATTAGAGCCAATGTCCTGCTGATGAATTAAGAATGCGCCTCCTCCGGTCCCCTTCAACCACCTCAACCCCAAAGTCCGGACAGTTGTAGAGGGGACAGCTTGTCGTTACACACCGTTCTGGATGAGGTTTGAATACCTAAGCACCGATATCCTCTTTATTTCCGGGCTTCGAGGCAGACTTGGAAATCCCATTACCATGGGAGAAAGAAAGGCACAGCCGTGTCAGCATTTTTCCAAGTCTTTTTGTCGGGTGTGGGCCTCTGTAGGACGTCTCTGACCGACGCCGTATTTGTATGCAGCAGAACCCCTCCTTGACAGAGAGCAGAGGCCACAGCAGGGGAAACTTTTGGAAGCAGCATTTATTCATTTCAAACGGCGAATGCATTTCGGCTGCTCATACAGCCTTCCTCAGCGCCCAAATGACAGGAGGTTCTAAGCAAGCTGATGGTAAGTCCTGCCTCCTTTTTGATACTCAAAGGTCCGCTCCGCCCCTCGAATGACTTCCCACCTGAGTTCACGGTGTCCATGTGGACTGCATTACCCAGAATACATCCTCATATTGCCAGGTGGGTGACGCGTGGGGTGTTTGAAATTAAAATCTTGTGATTATGCGGAGGTGCTCGGTTCAAATACCCGCACATTAGAGCCAATGTCCTGCTGATGAATTAAGAATGCGCCTCCTCCGGTCCCCTTCAACCACCTCAACCCCAAAGTCCGGACAGTTGTATATATATATGAACAAAAGGTTCCTCCCCAGCCTGCTCTGCGTTCGCAGACACCGCCTCCACGCCAACAAGGAAGAGGACCGGACCAACCAATTCAGCAAGATGGTATTTATTAAAGATTTAAAACAGAACCAGCGACGCGTTTCGGGCGAGAAGCCCTTGATCACGCTGCAACATGTTTACAATCATTTATGCTTTTTTATACGAGTATGCAGTGATATAGACGCCACCCCCTGGTGACGCCCACCATGATCATGTGATTAGTAATAAACAGTAACAACGCACTTTCGCTGATACATAGTTGCCATTGCTGAATGAAGTACAAAAGTTCATAACTGGTTAAATCCAGGAAGCCATCCGAATACATAAACATATACTCAATTATAATAATATTTCAACACAAATCTTCAATGTTAAAATACGGATTAGCAAATATATCCGTTCTGTGCAAATGAGCAATCTAGTATATATAGCAGCAGAAATATAAAGTGCGTGTACAGAAAAGTGCATAAGTGATAAAAAATGTGATAAAGTGCAAGAGTTAGCGGAAACATATGGAACTACCACTGGAATCGTAATCGGCGATTAAGCATCATATCTCGATGTTTACATACATGAATTCATTCAAATCATCCTAATCCAAAATAAGTTCTATTTAAAAGATCAAAAATAGAAAAAGAAGAACCATTTTTTCAAGAAGCTAAAAATGACAATATGTATAAATAGAACTATATTTCATCTATATACATATCTATACACACACCCACACCCTCGCCCACCACCCCACATACCTAGCCCATTATAGCAATGTGATTAATCCAAATGGATTTGCAAATCATCATGTGCTAGTAAAAAACAACAATACAAAACGACACAAATAACATTAGCTGTATACATACAACTCAACTCAATAACCCTCATATGAATATTTACAAGTGTGAATACCTGTGTGATTCCATATTTACACTCCTTTGTGCAAAACTAAGCCCAAGGTCAAAATAATATCAAAATTCTATACATAATATTCACATAGTAGTAAAATCACTGTACAATTAAAAGATATCACAAAATTGACTATCATCAAGATGTTGTACGTGATATGTGAATAGGACTGTATGAAAATGTATATATAATGATGCCTAGTGCCTGATATTTGCCAAGTAAAGTGCATAAATTATGTCCCCATAGGTGAGAATCGATGTAAACTTCACCAGTTGTAATTACAGAATATGGGACAAGTACAAGGGACTTCTAATAGGGAACCTAACTAGAAGAACCAGAAACCGACACAGATAAAAATAATACCAGAAGCTAGCAAAGCCAGATATATTTACAGAAAATGATGCATCTCCTCAATATTATTGAGCCCGTTAGGCCAACGGCTATCGAGCTCCAATATAAATTTCGACTCCATTTTTCTGAGCTGGGACTCACGATCACCTCCTCGTCTTGATTGTGGAACTGCCCCAATCACAAAATAGCTCAAACAACTGAGGTCTTTGTTGTGCACTCGTTTAAAGTGACGGGCGACAGGGTAAGAGGGGTCACTATGAAGAATAGCCCTGAGATGCTGCAAAATCCGGGCGTGCACCTGGAGCTTAGTGCTTCCAACATATCTAAGCCCACAGGTGCACGTCAGAACATACACGGCATGGTCAGTTTTACAGTTGTAGTTGCCATTGATGTTTTTGGCAACTTTGCTGAACGGGGTGTTATAATGGGTAGTAGTGACTCCGAACTTACAAGCCCTGCAACTGGAGCATTTAAAGAAACCTCTGGACGGGCGAAGCCATGGGACTTTGGTTTTTAATTCTGGTGCTGCTTTGTCCAGATGGTTGCCCATAGTTTTGGCTCGTCTGAACGTCACAGTAGGAGAAGAGGGCAACCTAGTGTTTAGAATATGGTCGCTCATGATGATCGGCCAGTGTTTGTTGAGAATTGACCTGATTTTTCTATCTTCTCTACTAAAAGTAGTGATCAGACGTGGGCACTCCAGTTGGGGTGTAGTAGTGAGAGGAGGTTCGGTTCCCAAAGTAGAGTCAGGAAAGAGACTCTCCCTAGATCTAGACAGAGATTTATTTACTGCTGTATTTAATATCCGCTCGGAATAACCTCTAGCCCTCAATCTGGTTAAGAGTTCTTCCAAGCAGGCATCAAAATCAGAGGGAGAGCTGCAGATTCTCTTTAATCTAAGGATTTCCCCGTAGGGGATTCCTGAGATTGTATGTTTAGGGTGCATGCTGGAGGCATGCAGTGTGGCGTTGCCAGCAGTCTGTTTTCTATGGAGGGTGGTGTTTATGATTCCATTAGAGACATACACCTCCACATCCAAGAATTGGATACGGTTTTCATTGATATGAGCCGTGAAATGAAGATTAAGCGAATTATCATTGATGTCATCAATAAATCGTAATGCTTCCTGTTTGCTACCCTTCCAGATGATGAAGACATCATCTATATATCTTAAGAAGCACCTCACGTGCCTATCCATCCATGTCTTGTGGCGAACCCTGAGGACCTGCTCCTCCCACCAGCCAACGTGCAAGCACGCATAGCTGGGAGAGAAGCAGGCCCCCATAGCTACGCCCCTCAGTTGTTTATAAATATCCTTTCCAAAAGAAAAGAAGTTGTTATGGAGGCACCATGTTATCAACCCCACAATCACCTTATTATGTTCATAGTACTGGATTGGTCTACTGGAAAGGTAGTGTTGTACAGCAGATAACCCCTTATCATGATCTATGCTGGTATACAGCGATTCAACGTCAAGCGAGATCAATAGCATATCATCTTCCCATTCAAGCGTAGATATTTTAGATATAAAATCACTAGTGTCTCGAGTGAAGCTGGGAAGTTGCTTGACAAAGTCTTGTAAAAAGAAATCAATGTATTCTCCCGCTTTTTCTCCTGCACTCCCAATGGCCGAAACTATCGGCCTGCCTGGTATCGGTTGTACGGATTTGTGCACTTTCGGGATGAGATAAAGAGAGGGTAGAATTGGAAAGTTCACATACATATATTTGTGTTCTTCTGATGAAATAAGACCTTCCCTCTTCCATTGATTCAAAGACTTATGTAGATTAGATATCGCTTTGTCGTATTCCTTTTGGGTACTTTTTATATATATATGTATGTATATATATATGTATATATGTGTATATATATATATATATATATATATATATATATATATATATATATATATATATATATATATATATATATATATATACGAACCAAGAAGGAAGCGCACTCACTTGATTGCAGGAATCAAAGCAGATTTATTATCAGATGGTAACTGCCATGCCCAACGCGTTTCAGTCCAGCCACTTGGACCTTGTTCCATGAACTTTTCCCTGCCCACAGTGAAGGGGGCAGAGAAACAGATTAAAAGATTGCTCCTGTCCACAGGGAGCAGTAATATTAGCTGGCGGGCAGGGGGGACAATGCCGGCTCCCACTAGATGCGAGGAGCTGGCTGAGGCCTTTAGGGCCTTGAGGCTCCCCCAGCGGCTCCCAATGACAGTGTGGTGGGTGCTCTGGGTGGGTGCCAAGGCACATACCTTTGTTTGAGCAAGGCTCCAGGGACTGAGTCCCTGGGGGTGAAATCAGCATCGAGAGGAGGGCAGAGAGTGCCCGCCTCTTCCTTGAATACATTGCCTGGAGAGGAGGGCCGCGTGCCCCAAACCCCATGAATATACTGCTGGGTGCCGGGAGATGGGACTGAAATTAGCAGAGGAAAGGAGCCATGTGGCCCCTTCTCAATTGTACCGAGTCCTGCTGATCATATCTTTAGGGCCGGAAATGGAGGTACGTGCCCCCGCACCTTGTAAATTGTGCTGCGCCCAGGGTGTTAGGGTCCCCAGGGTCAAAATTGGCCTGGGAGAGGGGCCACATGCCCCCCCCTTTCATAATTGCGCAGGGCCCCAGGGGATGTGGTCCCCGGGGCTGAAATCAGTCATCCCCTTCTTAATAGTACCGGGCCCCGGGCTCCAGGCCCCAGGGTTGGAGTTCATGGGGCTGAAAACGGCCTGATGAGGGAGGCCATGTGCCCCCTCCCCCATCAGAATTGCAATGGCCCGAGGAAGGGGGCTGTGCGACCCTTTCCATAAAAATGCTGCTGACCCTGGTGGATGGGGTCCTGGGGCCGAAATTAGCCCAGGATGGGCTGCCGAAATTGGCTTGGGGTGGGAGGCCACAAGGGATGAGGTCCCGGGGGCAGAAATCACCCTTGGTAAGGGGGCTACATTCTCACTCCCAATAAAAATTGTGCCGGACCCGGCCGATGGGGTCCACGGGCTGAAATTGGTCTGGGGATGGGGACCGCATGCTTCATTACCAAAGCAATAATGCCAGGCCCCAGGGAATTGGGTCAAATGGGCCCTGGGAGGTGGGGGGCTGCGTGCCCCCTTCCCCTGAGAAGTGCTCCAGGAGACTGGGTACCGGCAGGACAAAATCAGCCCTGGAAGGTGGCCGTATGCCCCCTTTCCCCTACAAATATTGCCAAGCATCAGATGGGGACTGCGGGCCAATATCTGCCTGGGGAGGGGTGCCGCGTAGGACCCCTCCCCGTTTATTATACGTTAGATATATGTAAACAATATTAAGAAAAGTATTGAAGTCTGGAAATAAAAAATAAAAAAGTGGCAGATATTCAGGCCATCTTCTCCAGCTTAGATGAGGCTAATACTCAAACAAGTTTCCCTAAGGTAGACAGTCGCTGCATGGGTTCTAGCCGTTGGAAGTGCCAGCATTTAGGGCCATCTTTGAGTCTAATAAATCAGGATCCACATTAAATCCCTGTCTCACAGATGTACTTGGGAAGCTTTCCCACTCTGTTGTGGAGCAGATTACCCAACTATTAATCGCATCGCTGCGACGGCTTTTCCCGCTGTGCGCGGCAATTTTGTAAATACCGCATTATATGACGAGCTCAGCTCGTCATGAGCGCACGGCAGGTAAGCCTCATGACGAGCTGAGCTCGTCATCAGCGCGGAAGGGGTTAAATTGGTCATTGGGGGAGGGTGTGATTCAAAACATTTGAAAAATTGCTTTGGTCATCCCTCTACTCGAAAAACCTAACTTGGACCCTCGTATATGGTCTAGAGGCATCAATTGGATGAGGGTGGAACTGCTTCACTGATTTTGTTAGATCTCAGTGCAGCATTTGTATTGTTAATCACAACATGTTCATACAAAGATTAGAGGGAATGGGAATACTGGACATTGCATTATCCAGGCTCATACTCTTCCTGTATGATCACACCATTCAGGTGAACACTAACCAACATAGGTTGGTTCTTTTAGCCTCTGGTGTGCCTCAGGGATCCAACTACAGTCTTCTGTCAGATCATTGGCATATATAGTTGAACAGTATGAATATCTGTATCATTCTATCTCTTGTTGTGTAAACTACTACATAAATTGTTCACTACCTATGTGAAAGTCTACATTAGTTATTAATTAGTTAAATGAGTATTTGTATGGGATAGTGAATGAATGTGTGTGTGGTTGGGTGGGACGTGCGTGACTGTGGAAAGGTGTAAATAGTTGATTTAGTAAGCATATGAGGTTAAGACTGTATGTGGAAACAGTTGTTTGGGTGAGTGAATCTCTTTATGGGTGTGGTGATGAGTAAATGTATTTCTCAATGATATATGCCCAACAAACTAAAAATATAAAAGGCAGAGTATGTGACAGTCATTGTATATAAATAAGTATACATAATACTCAATGATTGTATGAGTGATGTATGGATAACTGTATACTTGTAATACTGATTTTATAACACTCTAAGTATGAGTTACCATCTATATGAATAAATAAAGTGGTGTTTGTATAAGTGTATAACCAAGTAAATGTAAGTATGATCTATTGTTTGCATAAGTGAGTAGGATGTCTGCATAAAGAAATAGGATATGTGCTGGTGTGTAATGTTGATGTAGGCATATAAGTATATTTAATGGTGTTTTATTGATCTTTGTTAGCATGTATGAGTGTTGGACTTGGCCCTCTCTGCAGGGTCATCCATAAACTTTTTGCCTTCCTCCTATATTCTCTCTGACCTGCTGATCAGTGCTAAAGTGCATATGCTCTCCCTACCGTAAAATTGCTATACATTGATTGGTTTCCATGATTGGCTTATTTGGTTTACTGTCAGTTCCCAGTAAAGTGCACCAGAAGTGCCAGGGCTTGTAAATACAAATGCTGCTGCTGGGCTTGCAGCACTGGTTGTGCCACCCACAGAAGCGGCCTGGTAAAATGTGTCTAAGGTCTGCCATTGCAGAACCTGCGTGCAGCCTGGTACTGTCATGCTGGCTGGGCAAGTGCACACACTTGCCTGCCCCTAAACCTTCCCTTTACTTCATGTGAGTCACACCTATGTAGGCCCAAGGGCAGGGTGCATTGTAAGCATAGGGTAGGACAAGCCCTGATGTGTGTGGCATGTCCTAATAGTGAATTACAGCCATTTTCTTTTTTCACTATTGTAAGGCTACCTGTTCTCATAGGCCAGAATGGGCTGCTGGAATTATTACACACTACAATCCCAGCAGCCCCACGGAACATGGTAGAAAGTCAAGTTTATTATGCCTGAACTCAGAATAATAAAATACATCTTTTAGTAAAGGTTATTTTAATATCCTGTGTTTGCAAATACTACTTTTAGAAAGTTAGTATTTGCTTGCCTAACCATTTCAGCCCGCCTCTGCTCTGATGTGTATCTGCTGTCTGGTTTCTGTGTGTGACAGGGCTGGGGAATTCCAGGAGACAGGCTGGGGCTGACAGGTGGTGAATAGAGAGATTACACCAGGATGGGTGGGGGGAGTGCCCCTTGACTCTGAATAGGGCTGTGCTCTGCCACCTCAATTCTGGCTCCGCCCCCTGGGGAGCGGCTGATGTTTCTCCCCTGTACCTTGTAAAGAGAGAGGGGAAGACTGTCAACAGAGTACTCCTGGACTGTACTTGTCACCACAATGCTGGCTCCACCTCCTGCGGAGCGTCTGATGTCCCTGCCCTGCTCACTGAAAGGAGAAGCCAGAGTCTGCAAAACAAAGTGCTCAGGGACTGGACTGGATTATGCAAAGGCCCCCCTGGACTGAAAGAACAAAGGATTTTGTGTATAAAAATAGGAGCCCTGCTCCTAAGAAATCAGATCCTGTTTGCGCCAAGA
Organism: Lissotriton vulgaris; assembly: GCF_964263255.1. Taxonomy (NCBI): domain Eukaryota; kingdom Metazoa; phylum Chordata; class Amphibia; order Caudata; family Salamandridae; genus Lissotriton; species Lissotriton vulgaris. The sequence continues at coordinate 1,712,833,420 of NC_141687.1, forward strand.
AGAAACTCTGCCCAAAGAGAAGGACCTGGAAAAACTGCATGGAGGAGTACTGTCTCTGACCTGGGAGACTGGCCTGTGGTGGGTGCCTTGCTGCAAGAAGGAGAGGAAAAGACTGAGAAAGACTTTTAAATCTACTTGTGCATTTCTAAAGAAACGATCTCCAAGGGCTTGAAAGCGAGCTTGCTCCCTGAACTGAGCCCCAGAACCATTGGGCTCTTATCCTGCCTTCGCTGTCTGCTGCTGGTCTGCAGCCTTCCCCCCTCGCTGGAGCCGTGATCCCCAGTGCGCCTCGCCCCCTCCTTGGGCCATGAAGTTTGTGCCTAGCCGCCCCTGCCTCGGGTGAGCCCCGCTCGATTTCGAGCTGCTCACCGTACGTCTCACCGGGCCACCCACACTCTGTCACCTCGCCCGCGTCGGATCGCACTGGGTGCCTCTCGCCCCTCCCGCTGGAATCTGACCCGAGTGCTGTCTAAAGCCCCAGACGGCCCGAACGTACGAGACATACCAGGCCACCCGCTTTGCACTCCTGAGTCCCGAGGGCCGCGCCGCACGCTGAGAGCTTCCCGTACGTCCCGTACTGGCAGCCCCGTGCCGCGCCTGCCCAACTTGGAACGCAGCTCCCCCCGCAGACCTGAAGGTACGGCTTGAACGCCGCAACGCCCTCAGCGTCCCTGAGGATCCGCCTCATCCGCCTTACCTCCCCGTGGCCCCCGCTCTCCGCATCCTCCCAACGAAGCCGGACTCAGCCGAGATCGCCGCACCAAGAAGCCGACCTACACCCTGTCCTCCGCCATGCCCGGCTTGCCTGTCTCAGCCGGACTCCTCTGTTCCAAAGGTACTGTGTCCCGGCTAGTGCCCCCTGTGTGCCCGCCTCGGACGCAGAAGTCTGCAATGCCCGGATAGTACTGTTTGATCTTGTTGGCACAGTGTAAGGAGTCGGACCAAGAGTGTGCCACGTGCATAACTAAACGAACTACGCATTTATTTAAAGAACGTTTTGCCTAGACAATCTGGCGGCTCATTTTTAAACGTTATTATGGTCGTGTCATAAGCCTGCTTGAGATTTATATAAAGAAAAGATATTTTTGATATACAAAACGCCTGGTGTCTATTTGTGGTGTATTCATGGGTTACTGTATGTGATCATAAATGCTTAACTACTAACGCCCTGAAGTTTAGCCTTGTCTACTCGCACCACACTACCTAGAGGGTGAGCAGGGGTTATTTTTAGGAGTAAGTCCCTTGCCCTGACTAGAGGAAATGGTCCCTGTTTGTCACAAGTGCATACCTACGAGAAACCCCCCAATTATAACAATGAGTGAATCTATAGGTAAGTCTTTAGATGGGTGTGCAGATGTAGGAATCACTGAGTGTTTTTTTAGAAACTTGTACTGGTGTGTCAATGTTTCAAATATGGTACTTCATATTTTATAATGTGTGTTAAAAGATTAAGCTACTGTATGATCAGGTGTATCAGCTTGTCACATGAATGATGTCACCAGTGATGTCATCAGTGATGTCATTTGAGATGTCATCAGTGATGTCACTGACCATGTCATGAATGATGTAATATGTGACATCATCAGCATTGGATTGTGGGCGCGCAAGTTATAGTTAGTCCAACTAACTATAACGGGGGAATTTCAATGGTTTTATACGATTGAAATGTCCAGCTAACTATAACACCCCTGAAACCCATGTTTTTTTCAGTGAATTTCTAAGGTTTTTTAAATGCTAATTCCTAACTATAACTTATCTGAAACCTGTGGTTTTTTCTGTGAATTTCTAAGGTTTTTTAAATGCTAATTCCTAACTATAACTTATCTGAAACCTGTGTTTTTTTCACTGAATTTCAAAGGTTTTTTAAAGGCTAATTCCTAACTATAACATGTCTGAAACCTATATTTTTTTCAGTGAATTTCAATTTTTTCTAAATGCTAATTCCTAACTATAACATGTCTGAAACCTATGGTTTTTTCAGTGAATTTCAAAGATTTTTTAAATGCTAATTTGTAAATATTGTTTTAATATATTTTCTAACTACATTTTTATTTTTAGATTATATTTTTTAAATTACATTACACATTTTTTAAATTAATTTTTTACATAAAATATTTTTTTTTCATTATTATATATTGTTCATGACATACTTACATTATTATTATTTTTTATGGAGTTGCGCACTGTTATCCTATGGGTAGAAATTCACTTAGCAGGTAAATAGTGTTATCGTTACCTTTTCTTACTCAGTGTTGGATCCTGGATACAGCACTGCTGCATCTCCTCTAAACAGTTGAAAGAATGCAAATTACCATAGACGCGTGGAAGCCCACATCTTTTTTTTTTTAATATCGCTAGAATGCGCGGATCATAAGTGCACCCCACGATTTTTCCCCAAAAAAATAGGAGCCCTGGGAGACCTTGTGGGTCCCCCTGAGGAGACCTAGAGGACCAGAGTGTGTCTACCCTCCCCATTTTCACGTTTTAAACACACATTTCAAACTCTTCTTCAGCCTCCCTTGTACCAAGACATAAAATGGCTGCCAACAATTTCTAGTTTCAAATGTTGACAAACACTTGACAGCCTATTAGCCTTCAGCGTGTAATCAGAAGGGTGCACTTATGGTACGATGACAATATACGGAGTATACGTATTAAATTTTTTATGGCTAGTGGGCCGGTTTACACGAAAATCCTTTACCACGCATACCTTTACTACGAGATACATAGTAAAGGCATGTGTGCAAAAGGAAACAGAAAAAAGGGGGGGGCTTGGGGAGTCTCCCCCCACCACCCAAAAAAAGCATGGGATGAATAAAGGGGGGTGGGGGGGTCTCCCCCCCAAAGAAACACACCTAACTCAGAAAGATGAAGGAATGTGGAGGCAATCGGCGTCGGTACAGGAAACGAAAAGACATTTCCGTTTCCTGTAAACGACGTGAAACGTCACATCGGAAGGGATTGGAAAGAAGAGGACGTGGAGAGGTAAGGAGGAATGAGGGGGTGGTTTCCCGCGGGGAAAAATATAAGGGTTAATTTAAAGTGATAGGAGATATCCTTTAACATAAAAATGCAAATAACATGCATAGTTTCGCAACAAAAAACATTGTAAAAATGTGCGTGTTAAAGGCATTTTCGTGGTAATGGAGATGCGCGGGAAAGGAATTCCGTTGTAACGCATGCGTGGTAAAGGCATGCGTTGCAACGGAATTCGTTGTAACATCATACAACCATATATTATTATTGTATGGAGGAGGGCTACAAAGCCCCCTTCCTAAAGCCACTTCAAGACCACGAGGATATCCAAACTCCATCTATGTATGTACACCGTAGGAGTTGCCTTCACTTTGCGCATGCATGTTTGTAGTAGCGCATGGGTATTAATGTTATGGATGTGCATAATACGTCGCACCATCTGGCTATGTACCCCTAACGTATTTCATTTTATTTGCGCATGCTCAATTACAACATGCCCAATCACAGCTCTCACACCCAGTGACATCATGCGCAACCAATAATCCTTCTGCAAAGCATTTATAAGCTGCCAGCCTTCTTGAACTTTTCCTATTCCGCAGTCACAGCCAAATTTGAGAGTGCTCGTACCCACTTCTTCATAGGTGAGCACTTTTTTAAGAGTAATTCAATTAAATAATCTGAACAATCCTTAAATACCGTGTGAATGCAAATTTATGTTCGATTTGGCAATGCTGTTTTTAAGCACACTTTCCTGCTTTTTATATATCGTTAAAGTTGACTTCGTAACTTTTGTTTCTGTGCAAATCACTTAATCCTGGTGCGCTTGCGATGTAGTTTTTCTCGTGTAAGTAGTGCGTCACGTGCCCAATGCATTGCAAAAGTAACGTTTCCGGGAAAAGTGTATTTTAGCATGGTTTCCAGCTCTAATAACTTAATTATTTTGCCTTGGTAGGCGATATTTCTGGAAAAATAACTTAATCTTGCCACATATAATTTTTTAAGTAGTGCGTCATGTGCTCTTTCCTCCCCATGCACTGCACATGTAATTGATTGGTCAATGTTGTATTTTAGCATGCGCTCCATGTTTTTTAATAACCTTAAACTTCATTTGCCCCCTGTTCTATCTCATTATACAAATATCTCAACTACGAGACGTACTGGTCGCCACAAGCTGTCCTGCCCATACACTATACCACGTGGTGGTGAACAACTCGACACACCAGATCCACTGACTGCTCTCCATATCTTATCAGCCGAAAATTGCAATGTAAATAAAGTGAGTGATAAATCTCGGCCTAACATTTGTATAATGCAATGCTATTTCCTATTTTGCTTGCCAAATATAACCTCTGATAATTGCTTTTCATCCCCAATCCTATTGAGAACAAATGTTTTGATATACATTTAAATTAATCTTGGACATATGTACAATATATACATTTTTAACTCTTTTTTCAGTTTGCAGAATGTTTGTTGCCGAGGTTGAAGAAAACTATATCCCCCTGTTCCAGCTGATTACACCGATGTCTCAAATATGGGATTTACTAGTTGTCTGAAGTCATGCACATTCACAAATTTTTAACGGTCAACGTTAAGGTAAATACTCACAATACGAATACTCGACGAAGTTAAAAAGTAACTCTTCCCTTCCAAAGTTGACCGGATTCTTAGTCTGCAAGTGCTTCCGCATACTTGCAGTTCCACACCAGTCCTCTTTATTGGGGTCTCCTCTTGAAAGCAGTCTTGCCTATGCGGCAAGTAACTTTTCTTGCATTCACCTTAAAAAAGATGACTTGTGAAAATTCATTTCAAAACATTCAATAAATACAGTGTCACTATGCATTGTGTCAAATGCTTTATTAAAAATATGCAGAAAATGTTCCCTTTAATTGTTGTTAACGTCTTTACAAAAGAATTTGAAAGTAGGAGATGAGTAACAGAGGTAGGACCTTATATCTCAAACTGCAAAAATTGCTTAAAAGAGTGGACCAAAGTCTGCATGTATAATGCCAGTGGAAGCGTTTCAGGCACACTGGAAACATTTTTCAAAATATATATATCGTCAAGTGTTACTTTGACTTCTAATGTTTGATCTCATTTAGTCACATCAATCTAACTTTAAACACTAATTTTCTTGCAGATTAACTACAATACTTCTTTTGGACTCCATATTATATGTTGTTTATTATATTGTTTTGTTAGTTATAGTTATAGTTATTTATTGTATTGTTTTTTTTCAGTTATAGTTCCAGTTATTGTTTTAATAAAAGTTAATTAAAAAAGTCCATACGTCTGTTTTTTGTGGGGGTAGCAGTCATCAATAGAAATGATATTTATAATTTGAAGTATAATTCTGAGGCTAACTCATTAGCAACATAGTGTGGTGAACTTTTAACCTCGGTGCTCACGTAAGTGTTCCATGAACTGTTACTATAGTAACAGGCAGAAAGCCATTTGGGGGTAGGGTTAAAAGATTCTGGCTGTACAAAAACCGTTATATTTACCCAGGATCTTCTACATCACAGAAAGGAAAGCAAAGTAAAACAAAACACTGTGTACCAGATTTACAACCTCCTTGCACCCCGTTCATGTCCAACCCCCCCAACAACATTACAAGTATGTGGGCCTCAATGACCCCCCTCAAGCCCCGGGAACCATCCCCCCCGGAAATTTGTATATTACGGGATGCAAACTGCATGGCCTATGTTTATATGTATTCACATGCCACCTTGCGTGATGCACCACTAGGATACAGGAGGCCTTCAGCACCAGGAGCCGCAGCGTCAACCTGACCGAGACCCGGGATAAAAGCTGAAAGATCAGAATCAGCCTAAATATCCCGAACCCGCTGTTCCCAGGGAAAAACCCGAAACTGCGCTCCGATGAAGGTGGGCTTCTGAGAGGGGCACAGGTGCGACTTCGGCACATTGATGGACAACCCCAGCAGGTGCAAGAGGTCTACCGTAGTCTGGAGGTGGGAGACGACTGTCTGGGGCAAGCCCACCTTCAACAACCAGTCGTTGAGATAGGGGCAGACTGGAACACCTGAACTGCTCAGATAAGTGAATAAACATGTGAATAAATCTTTCTACTTTTCTACAAGACTATAGAATATTGTCCATATACCACAACAATCTGCGTTTCAATATGCATGGCATCTATTAAAGAGATAGTGTACATTTTACAGATGAAGGAAACCGAGTCTTCCTCATAAACTTTAGACTCTGCATCGGTACTTACTTGTTATTACTAAAACCTCTCAATAAACACAAGGGCTCTTTCTAGAACCACCCAACATCTATACACATAAGCTTGATATATATCTCAAAAATACATGCTTCGTTTTTTTCAGCGACCAAATGCACGGATCTTACGCGCATATCACGTCTTTTTTTGTAAAAAAAAAGATTTTTGCCCTACGGGTCCCTATGTCACCCCGTGAGCAGGCCTAGGGGGTCAGGGTGTGTCTAACCTGCCCCTGTTCACGTTGTGCCAACATATTTCACAGATTTCTTCACCCTCGCTTCTACCGAGGCACAAAATGGCTGCCGACAGTACCTGGTTTCGAATGTTTAAAACCGCTTGACAGCCAATTAGAATTCAGCGTGTGATCGGAACGGTACGCTTATCCTACGAGGCTAATCCTTGCACAATCCGGGGATCCTCCGCGCCCATAGATATATAAATTACTTTAACTGTAATTTTCAAAGAAACTACTGAACATATTGACACCAGATATGCCAAAGGCACAAGTCAGAACCGAGGACTACCTCTCTGCCAAATTTGGTGTAATTCCGTTCAGCCGTTCGAGCTGTAGCTGTGGCTAAAGGTCCTATGAAAAATTGCATGGGGAAAATGCGTTTTGGGACCCCCACTTTTTTCTCGGCCCGCTTCACTAATCACCCCCAAACTTTCAGGGAAGGAGCGGAACTGAGCTGGCCAAATGTTTGGAAAATTTCAAGTAGATTTATCAAGCGCCACCAAAGTTATTGGCAATAGAATGTTGCGGTTTTCCTATGGATAATAGTTCCTAACTATAACTACCTACTGGCTATATATATATATATATATATATATATATATATATATATATATATACATATATATATATATATATATATATATATATATATGCTGCGAGGCTCGCCTTCAGGAGGACGAAAAGACGAGGAAGACCCAAATTTAGTGCAAGTTTTTAATTATTTATTTCTGTGCTTGCCATATTGTCACGACGCGTTTCGGCAGATCCCTGCCTTGGTCACATGACCTATGGATAATAGTTCCTAACTATAACTACCTACTGCCTATATTTATATATATATATATTTTTATATATATATATATATATATATATATATATATATATATATATATATATATATATATATTATATATGTATATATATATATATGTATATATATATATATATATATATATATTAGTTCGAAGAATCCAATAAAGTATACCACGCTCTCAGAGTCCTGAAAACACCACACAAATCCAAGGGTGTTTATTAACACCTACTACATGTTTCAGCTTCCACAAAGCCTTGTTCACGTAAGTGTCGTGTTCAGCATGCAAAACATAAATACATTTCAAAAGTGCCATGAACAAAGACAATGGACTGTGGCAACAGTTTCAGAAATCATAGCATCAGCCATCTTGGAATGGTCACAATATCAGTGTGATAAACCAGAGTATAACATTGTAAATGTGAATAGACATGTAAGATAGCGGGACACTTTTGAAACAAAGAACAGTGTAAATACTGAGCTGTTGTGAAGACGCTCAAACTGGAAAGCGCGTTAGTCATGAAGCGCTGACTATGACGTGATGACTGTAGTCATGGTAACCCCCCTCCCGGAGACGCCGTATCATGCTGCGGGAAGCAGTGATCACATGGCGTAGAGGTGTGGCTGCGAGTGGCTGCATGAGGACCCAGGCAAAAATATATAATAAGGGTCTAGTATTAAAATGGGACTCGGAGCCAGTACACTCCCTGTTGCCCCTGCAAGTTACCAGGTTCAATGCCGTTGTAAAGAGGGGAGTCTCGACCTCGGTGAACCAATTCAAATACAAATGGTCCAAAACAGGGTCTGATTGGACAAGTTACTAGGTAAAATACCACATACTGCGAAGAAAACATGTCCCGATTGCTCAGTCATAATGTCCCTAAATACACAGTGTGGCTGTAGCTGAAACCCTGTGCCCACACAGTGTCAGATAGTTCATGCTTTTTGACTTACAGGAATACTACAGGGACAGAAGCCCCACATTGCACTTTGCACCAGGTCCAGCACCAATCACGTTCCTGATAGTAACTTAAGAGCACGCCCTTTAGGCATCACTTTTGAACTTTCAAACAAACCCAGCAGCCCACCCCTAATATATAACTAAAAACTATCATTATTACACAATTTCCAGAATTTATAATCAGTTAAATGCTTAATAATTAATAAATAAATAAATAATGATTACTTAACTTCCCTCCCTATACCCCTATGAACCCAGCAGCCCACACCTAATATATAACATGAAAGATATATTGATTACACAATTTACATAATTACAAATCAATTACATAATTAATAATACATTACTAATTAATTAATTATCACTTAACATCCCACCCTATGCCCCTACAAACCCAGCAGCCCTCACCTAACATATAACTTGAAAAATATATTTATTATACAATTTGCATACAAACCTAGCAACCCGATAAGACACTATAAATTACTATATGCAATTAAATTATAAATTATTAATAACTTAATACTGCAAACTATATTTAAAAGTATTATTAAAAATTACAGAAAAAATAATAACACATAAAATTAATATATGAAATGCAACACATAGATAATTAAAAAATAATATTTTTTACAAATATATTATTGAAAACAAGATTAACAACAACAATATTCTTGACAAAGATATTACTTGCCTTACAAAATAGATATTCTTTTTTTTTTATTCTTTTTTTTTTAAAGACCTTTATTACGCACTCTTGTAGAAAACACAGCAAAAGGCCTACAATCCCAGGGGGCCGGCCGTGACATCTGTAGTTGCTTGTCAAGACTTGTATATTAAAACACAGTCCTTTAGCCGACAACCCTGGGGCCCGGCGGCGCAACAATATAAAGCGTGTTAGTTAGCGATCGGTTCATGTTTCAGGAGAAGTAATAGGCCTAACATTTCTATTTTTTTTATTATTAAAAGAACTTAGATAACAAACATTCAGGTTGGTGGTCGCCATGGCCTTGGCGACAGACAATTTAGATCTGTACATGTATAGAGACGGATAAAAGGAGAAAACTCTAAAAACTCTAAGAGGTCTGCAGGGCAGCCACTATTCAATACTTTGTGTGCACAGAAATGAGAAAAAAGAAAAAAAAGGAGAAAACTTGATAAACTGGGGATCGGAAACAAAATAGATATTCTTGACAACAATATTTCTGTATCACTATATTTTTGTATCACAATATTTTTCTCCCAATATTTCTGTAACCCAATATTTAAAACTCAATATTTTGTCCAAAGACCGCTATGATGGGTTGTGGGTTTTGCTCAAGTTTAGGTTTCGGAACCAGCATGCGGTGAGCCCTTTCGGGGGTTGAATTAGTTGAAGAATTTGCTGCGCCCAAAGAGGATTTCCAACATTTCATCCACAAAGCTCTCCCTGTTGTTTTCAGTAGCAGATTCTGGCACCTCGAATATCCATATATAATTCCTCCAGGACCTGCCTTTGCCGGTATTTATTCTTAGATTTGATGGCTTTCGGAACGTGCAGGGCTATCGTCAGTCCACAATTCAGCCCCCGTTGGTTGTCCTCTAGGTTTGAGATGTGGGTCTCTGCTTGTGTTAATCTAGAATCCTGGTGGTCCACATGCTGTTGAAATCCATGCATGCGGGCAGATAAAGAGTTCATTGACCTTAGGCTTTCTTTGAGTTCTTTAAACATCCCTGCTACGTTGAGCCCCTCTTAGTCCTGGCTGTCTTTGTGTTTTATAGTGGAGGACCCCAAGGTACATGGGAGGACAAGTGGGTCGGCAGCTTGGTAATGGGGAGCAACTTCAATAGGGATTGGTTGCAGCCCATGAGGGACAAAGCACCTTTGCCTCTGAGTACCCTGATGCAGGAGTCAGCTATGTCAGCAGCAGCTATGTCCATAGCCCAGCAGAGAAGTAGGCAGGCAGCAGGCCAGCTGGGCAGGCAGTAGGAGGCCCGACAGGCCCCAGCCCTGGGTCTCAGTCCATTTGCGGTGCTTTGGTGTATGCATATCAGCCTTCCTCGGCTGTGAGCGGTGATACCTGTGTTGCGGCACAGTGCCACTGGCCCCTAAACCTGATGGAGCAGGTGCCAGCACAAGCCCGCCACCACACCCATCCAGCAGGGAGGGAGCACCAGCAGCACCTCCCAGGGTAGAGGGATGTCACCTACCTCCTTCCCCAAAGTCAGAACAGTGAGTTGAGGGATGAAAGCACCAACCAGGCTCACTGGTTAAGAGTGCTGTCCAGTCAGCGCAGGTGCTCAGGGGACACAGCCTTGTCCGGTGCAGGGAGCAGGCCACACCTCATCTCGGCTCCACTTTCAGGCAATCCGCCGGTCATGCTCCACCTCACATCAGCCTTGGCAGGGACCAAGTGTCAGACCACAGCCTTGATGTACCCTGCACAGCAAGCCAACATTGTTGGCAGCTTGTATCGGCATAGATGTCGAGATGATACTCAGGGCCACCGTAACTCTCAATTCAGGCTGTCATCTTTGATGTCAGCTCTCCGGTGCCCCCCCATATATTTGGGATTTTAGATACAGTATTATGTTTGTAACAGGTCAGTTAAAACTGAAAATCAACAACATTTCTAAAAATAAAATTTGCTCTGTGTTATTACAGTCCTTCTGTTGTATTGGTGAATCTTTTTGTGCCTCTTTTTTCCTAAAAATGTAAGTGATACTACTCCTTTTGCGGCCCTCCCAGTTTTTGGCTCTAGAAATCTGGTCACCCTATACAATAGACATCTTTAAACATTATGCTCTCAGCCCACCCTACCCTAAATATTTTTAAGTCGGGCCCCCCTCCAAAACTTTATGAAGAAACATGGGGAGTGAGACCGGCAGGGTGAGCGCAGGGGTTAGAGCTTATGAGATCATTTCAGGGATATTTTTTGAGTAGCTCAGAATCCACAATAGGAGCATCATTACGATGCCCGGCAGTCAGACCACCAGCCGCTATTAGGATATCACAGCCGTGTTGGTGGTCAGAAAATTGCCATCCCACCACAACAGTTCCAATACCTTTTGTTAAAAATAATCATCTCAGTTTTTTAATGGCGACCTGGAGGTACCCTTGTGTGACAGTGAAAAGATGAAAAGTGAGCATATTGTCCTTTAATTTACAAAGTCTCTGGAAGCATCAAAGTGAAAAACAAAATATGATATTTGAGAGATACTGTAAGGATGCTGAGTTTTGGAACGTGTCCTTTTAATGGACTTATAAAAATGTCTGCATTAGGTACACTCTGGTTAATTATTAATAATATGCATTCTTTGAAAGCACTTGTTTGATTATATACACTGAATCACTGTGTGGGTGTCTATCCTATACTGTGTGTAATACAATTGTAAAATAATGACATCTGCAGTGTTCATATAAACCAACTGACGTCTGCTAATTTAAAAGAGTCAATTACTTTAATTTGCATTTATTTTTCATTTAATGAGTAGGCAATATGTCATATACAGTTGCTGTGTAGGTTTAAAAACAACAAAATGCTTATAAAATATGTTGTTGTTTTAAACTATGTCTTAGACCCCGCCACCAGAGGGCTCAGTATCACAGTTGCCATGCTTTTGCGGTATTCAGACAAAATATCAAGAAACATAATCAAGTGGCAATAATATCGAGTTTGAAATATTGTGATGCAAAAATAAATTTTAAGTTAAGTAATATCGATGTTAAAACATCTAACTTGTTGATACTGATGTTAAAAATATTTATGTTGTTAGTATCATTTAACAAATTATTGTTGTTAATAATATCGTTTTTCAATCATTTGTATGTATTTTAGTACAGAATTTAATTGTGTATGTTATAAGTTTGTATAATTATTGTGAATGTGTTTTTGATATAGTTTGTAAATTTTTTTTTTTTTTTTAATGTAATGCATTTGCTTACTGTGATTTATAGTGCCATAACAGGGTGTGGGGTTTTTAGGGGTACAATGTGGGGAGTAAATTAAGTATAATTAATTAATAATTAATATTATTTATGTAAATTGCTGGTTAATTATGTTAGTTGAGCATTTATTTTGTATCATGTTTTGTTTTAGATACGGGTTGTGGGGTTTGTAGGGGTATTGGGTGGGAAGTAAATTAGTTACAATTATTAAAAATTAATTTTTAATTATTTGTTATTTAATTGATAATCAAGTACATTTTGTAACTAAGTTAATGATGTATTTATATTTTTGGTATGAGTTGTTTTTGTAGGGGGAATGGTGTGAAGGAAATTAATTATAATTAAATATCTAAATTGTGGATTTAGGATATTTTGAAAGTTATATATCAGGTGCCTGTTGTTGAGTTTCTAGGGGTAAAGTGCAGAAAGTTAATTAACTATAAAAAATGTATTATTAATTATTCGTTTCATTGATAAATAAATAAATCATTTAAATAATATAATTTGCAATTATATATTAGGTGTGTGTTGTGTTTGTAGGGATAAAGGGTGGAAAGTTAAATTTAATATAACTATTTTATTTTTAGTTAATTATTATTGTTTAATTGATAAATAATTAAGTAAAATTAGTAATAAATATAATTTGTATTACATATTTTAGGTGTGTGTTGTTGGGTTTGTAGGGGATAGAGCAGGAAGTTATTTAAGTTATAGTGAATGTAAATATAGTTATTTTTTTTAATGTATTATTTTTTAAGGTATGCTTTATTGTTTTGAATAGAAATTAACATTATAACTGTTTGGTTTTATTATTGTGAGAATTTACAGTTTTTTAATGATATGAATAATATTTATTGAAATTTAAATTATTTATTGAAAATTTAAAAAAATATGTATTTTTTTCTCAACTGTTGCTCAGATTGGAGTAGGAATAGTAAATGTTACCCCTCCGCTATCCAATGCTTTCTCTACTGTTGCACAGACTGGATTGGGAATACTATATTGTTACCCCTCCTGCGTCCAACCCTTTCCCTACTGTTGCACAGACTGGAGTGTGAATAGTAACTGTTACCTCGCCGTAATCCAACAGTTTCTCTACTGTTGCTTAGACTGTAATAGGAATAGTAAATGTTACCCCTCTGCAATCCAACACTTTCCCTACTGTTGCACAGACTGGAGTGGGAATAGTAAATTGTTACTCCTCCTGAGTCCAATGCTTTCCCTACTGTTGCACTGACTGGAGTGGGAATAGTAAATTGTTACCCCTCCTGAGTCCAATCCTTCCCCTAATGTTGCACAGACTGGAGTGGGAATAGGTTACGTTAGGTTATAATTTGTTTCTTAGTCAATTAAAATCATAAACTTCAACAGGAGGACATACACAATAAAAGCAGATAAATACAGAATCTAAAAAAAGGTTATCTGTCATTAAGACCTTCATTCCTATTTGGGGAGCAGTCATTTATACAGAATTTGCTGCACATACAGTGGTCAATTTCGCATAAGGTGCAAATGTGCATAATACTCAAAACGCTAGCGAAGCCTATATGGTGTGCAAATTTACGCAGAAGGTACTGATATTTATCCACCAGAAAGGAGGAGTAATAAAAGTCCTTTTGTTTGACTTTCTGTGCTTGAAGACCGTAAAGCTTATGGCCCCTAGCAACCTGGTAAAACAAAAATGTATTTGTGTGAATTTGTGATAAAAGTACATTTGTGCAATTGTGCAAATTTATGCAAATAGTTCAGATAATCAAGGGACAGACAAGGCAATGTTGAATGTGTGCTCATCCTAATAGGAAAGGAAGAAAATGTTGCTCATTTTCCGTAGTAGCCCCCTAGCATTTATATTTGTATCAACATTTATAAAGCGCACTGTAACGCTACTTGCATCCTTGTGCTAAGATACAAATAAGATGCTAGCAGATAGGCTGCGGGAACTAGTGAATGGTACATTCAGGGGAGCCTTCTTCACCACTCCGTCTAACCCACCTATGTCTGTACATGTGTTTTCTCAAGGGTTTTAAAAATGTTCCGGAGCTGTGCTAGTCTAAAGTGCAGATAATCAAGGGACAGACAAGGTAATGTTGAGTTTGTACTCAGCCTAACGGAATAAGAAGCAACCGGCCCATTTAAAGCACTGGGTGAGGGTACGGGTGAGTGGATATTGTCGCAAGGTGGAGTACGTGTGGGAAACAGAGCATCATTATCTGTGTCAGGGTGGGTTCAGAGGATGGTAGTGGGGTTGTTTCGTGGGCCTCTTTCAAGTCATATTGCCAATGTGAGTAGAAAGTTTACAACATTTGTAGAATGAGTATTAAAGGTTGAAAATACTGAATTCAGTGTACAGTTTTGAAATACCTTAACCCCTTCCACGCTGGTGACGGGACCGCTCCGTCTCGCCCCTCGGGTGGGCTGTGCTGGTGACGGAACGATTCCGTCACGGCCCGCTCGGCGCGCCTGCGCGGCGCAGATTCTGCGTCTGCGCTGGACGTTCCATTGAGTGGGCGGGGCCGTTCCGTCACAAGCACAGCTCACCCGAGGGGCATGACGGAGCGGTTCTGTCACCAGCGTCGAAGCGCCGCGCGGCCCGCTACCCCTTAGCACTGCGGCGGAATTGCCGCCGCAGCGAAGGGGTTAAATATGTTAACTGTCAAAAGCAATATATATTCTGGATAAGGACAATTAATATCTTGAAGATGAATGTGCTGCCCAAACTATTATCTTGTCCTTGTAGACTACGTTTATAAAAAACAAAAATAAAAAATATAAAAATCTACCTTCAGAGGCTGATGTGCTTTCAGTAGCCACTGCCCCTTCCATGAGGAGATTGTCTGTTGAAACAACCCGTTGCTCTTGTCTGATTTGTGTGCTTGTACAGCGCCTCCTTGACCTCAGGTAAGACAGCTACTGAAAGCACATCAGCTTCTGAATGTAGATTTTTATATTTTTTATTTTAGTTTTTTATAAACGTGGTCTAGAAGACGAGAAATCGCTTTACAGAGATGCCATGACAACAGGACGCGCCATTTAAGTTCCCAACAGATGATTAGGCTAGGCCCATGAGGGGTCAGGGAACATCTCGTAAAAAGGAAGTGCTAAATACATAAGCGGGCTTTACTATTTTTTATCCTAATATGTACAGTTAGGGAGAATATCCATGAAAACGTCACTGCCTCAGAGGTGAAGTGGGATTTATTCCGATGTAAGGTTCAAAATTCTTGTGTGGAGTCTAAGGTAGAAGTTGACAGGAAGAAGGAATAGAGGAGAGCGAGGTAGGCAAGAATGACGGGAAGAAAAAATGAATATATAGAAAGAAAGGACGGGCAAAGGATAACATCAGTGGGAAAAGAAAAGATTCAAGTGCACAGGATGGAATACTGTGTTTGGCTATGATTTGCTATTAAGGAATCAAGATTTAAAGAGAAGATTTCCGATGTAGGAGCTTTTACGGTCTGGTTTAAAGAACTCATTAGAGGAGGGAGTGAAAAACATCTTCTGATTTCTGCTGCCAGAGCTGCGCAGTTCATTCATGAAGACGATAAACGCCATGAGTGACTGAGAGGAGAACCACCGACAGGCTGCGGGTGGAGGGAGCGGGCAGCGTTGAATGTTAAATGCAGGGATATTATTGGAGAAATGGTGCCTCAGAAACGAAGCAATGGTGGGAAGCGACCATAAAAAACGCCTAGGGCTGACGGTCACCAGAGAAAGCAAGGGGGAGACGTCAGAGAGGGAGCACGCGTGCAGCCTGCTCTTGCACGGAAACAAAAGTATACAATCTAGAGAAAGCAAGGAGGAGACATCAGAGAGGGAGTGCGCACGCAGTCTGTTCTTTTTCAAAGCACATACTCGTGCTTGTGGCGCTCCCCCTGCTCGCTCCCGCAGGGTGGATGCCGCCACAAGCATGAGTATGTGCTTTGAAAAAGATCAGAACAACGGCTAAAGGTCTCCTAATCAGCGCATGTGCGCTGCGTAGGCGAGACCTAAACAGTTACAGTTATGGGACCTAGAATGATTATGTAGAGGTTAAAGGCAGACGCATAGCTCTATCGGACATGTTTTGCAAAGCCCAAATAAAAACATTTCTTGCAGTGCAAATGCATAATCAAGTAAAAGAAATAGACTTATGTACATTTAGGTAAGGCACTGGGCACTTTTCTCACTCAACAAGTAAGCAGCCAACTGAGAACTGACGCTGCTCGAAAAAATACATACAAACCCACCTACCTATGTATGAAGGGTCTAGTTGCACTGACATAAAAAATCTGGGTGCTCACTGCCCAAGAGGAAGATGGAAATAACAACCATGCTGGTAAATAGGCCTGAATAGAGTAATCTCCGACAATGTCTCGAAGAATTTGGAAACATCACAGTGCAGTTGACCGCCACATAAGCTGCATATAATGTACTATATCAGTTGCACTAGATATATCCTAAATTATCCAATACGTGCTCTGAGCAGCGAGTGGGGGAGATGATTCACATGTGGCAGAAGAATACCACAATAATGACAGACTGAAAGGAAATACTGAGCAGAATAAAGGAGGTCCTAGGCTAGCCAATCCTAGAGGATCGCACCATTGTACTCCTGGGTCTTTGGAATGATTACATAAACAACATACCACACAAGAACACAGTAACAGTATTGCAAATGACTGGCAGAGCTAAGTGTTAGTTGCATGTAATAAACTGGGGAAAAATGATGCACCTAATATCACCCAGTGATTCAACCGACTAACAGGTTCTAGACAATGGAGACATTAATCCAAAACAATAGGCAAAAGGGTAAATACATTTGGCAAAAGTAGTCACTGTTGGTAGACTATTTGAGGCCCTGAATAACTATTGAAATGTTACCAGACCTGCAGATTTAGTGACTTGAATAGACTACTCAATCTACTTGTAATGTTCATGAAGTGGCATCTCAAGAGCTTTGCAATAACATTGCCTCTTTTTTCCAGGCAAACATTTTAAACATTTATTCTGCCTTGGAGATAAAGAGATCTTGTATTACTCTGCCCCCTGCCCAGGGAGCTATGGTCCCTGCCCCTGCAGAAACACCTCCTGTAGGACTCTTGGACTCTTTTCCCCCTCTTTCTCTGGAGGATCTGGACAACCTCCTTAATAAGACTAAATCTGGTTCCCCTCTGGAAGTGTGCCCACTTAGGATCCTCAAACAGTGCAGAGATATTTTTCTGCCCCCGCTGGCTGATATTATGCACAAAGCCATGAGAGATGGCCTCTTTCCCACCCAATGGAAAAACGCGGTGGTAAAACCTTTACTTAAAAAGGCCTCTCTGGACCCTGCAGTTCTAAAAAATTTCCGGCCTATTTCACTCCCGGCCCCTGCAAAGATGCTTGAAGCACATCTTAATAAGCATCTTGCTGCATATATAGAGAACTCAGGCTGCCTCGACTCCTCCCAACATGGATTCAGGAGGGAACACAGCACCGAGGCTGCCCTCACCATCGTGCTAGATAACATCCACACGCGTGTCGATGGAGGTCAGACCACCCTCCTGATCCTTCTAGATCTGACGGCGGCCTTTGATACCCTATCTCCCTCAGTATTAACAGCACGGCTGAGGGAGGTTGGGGTTCGGGGGGCAGCCTTAGATCTACTCACTTCTTTCCTCAATCACCGAGTGCAAAGAGTGAAGTTGGGGGAGTATCTATCTCCATCCCTGCCTGTGCAATGTGGGGTCCCTCAGGGGTCGGCTTTGAGTCCGACCCTATTCAACATCTACGTGACCCCACTTGCCAGGCTAATTAGATCATATGGGATGGAGATAGTGTCTTACGCCGATGACACCCAGATCCTCGTCTCTCTCTCTGTTATGGCTGGATTTTCTGAGTAGGTGGGATCAGCCCCTAGGGGCCCCTCCAACCCAGCCAGAACGTAATCACATCCCTCCTCAGGACCAACTATCCAGGCACCTGTACCTACCTGAGGATGGGGAACTCGCAATATACAAGCTCATATTATTAAAAACACCACTAAATCTATAGGGATACTAAGAATACTCACTGATTACTAGGGATATCCATACCCTACACCACACTTATATTCACATCAGTTGGTCTCGCGGCCACCCTGACCCAGACCGTTCTACCCTAGGGCAGATATGACACACAATCCGGTGCGTCTACACATGGGCCTGCAGAACCCAATGCTCCCTTTTCCAAACTGTTTGCAATCCTGCAAAACTACACGCTAGTTCAACCTCCTAGCGCTCTCACTTATTCAAGCCACAATCCTGTGGGTATCGGCACTGGTAATCCTCCCCAGTGTTCTCACTAACGCCGTATATCAACGACGACCACATTCCTATGAACACCTATATATATATATATATATATTGGGAAGTCTCTTCACTAAAGGTCTGCTACTACAATAATATTATGGGATGGTGTACTAACTTAGTCCCTTAGTTGCAAGTCTCCTCTCTCGCTCACTATTACTTACCTGATCAGGGGTAGCATCTGTTCAAACAGTAATACCTACCAGGAAAGATTACCCTCACTGTATGGGGACAAAGATATACACACTATGTGATTGAGTTATTTCTTGATTTAAGCGCTCCTACTCCCTTCTGATCCATCAGTGGCTCAACAGCAACTGGCTCGAAGCCAGGATCGCTTTATCATAAAACAAACTCATGCACACTAATTCACTAATTAATGGGGTCATTTATTTTATCAATAATAAAACATACATATACAAAACTATGGGGGGTCTCTATAACTAGCAGTAACTTTAACACACCGCTGAAAGAGAAAAGATTAAACATAACAGGAACACTCCGCTGAAAGAGAAAAGATTTAAACATACAATGGCTTAGGGAATAAGGACAAGATTAAGATGCAAGTGTAAAGTAAACTAATGTGATGAGAACAATATCACCTGATTAGTGTGAAGTCTTGTTCTAGCTGTCATCTGGGTTCCTCTCTCGTCTGTGCCTTGGCTCATCTCAGACTCCCTCTCTCTCCTGCACTCTTGGGTACACCTCTGCGCTGATCACTCTGTCTCTGGACTCCTCTCCCCCACGAACTGTCTCCACCTTCCAGCTTCAATCTTAATGGTTCCTGCCGCTCTGATCACCGTTCATTCCACTAGCTTATTCACTCTGTCTCTGCGCCAATGTCCAATTACCTCCATCTGCTCCCATAGGTTAGTCCACGATCTCTCCTCCGTCTCTTCTAAAAGGCATTACTTCAGACTCCAGCTATTCACACCTCCTCCTGATAAGCAACTGCTTCTGACTGCTTCCTTCAGTTCCAGCTCACTATTCAACTCAGCTCTTCTCCAGCTTGAACCCTCTCTCTCTGCCAACTCCACTTCACTGCTTTCCACTCCTCCACCTTAACACGACCCTCTGGCTTCGCCACCTTCACTCGACTCTCACTCTGCTCGACTCACTGACTCCGCCTCTGCACTTCACTGATATAGAATGCTGTTTCCTCATGGAAAGTTCCAGCCAGCAGCTTCCTCCCACCAATCCCATGCACCAGGCTCCTTGCGCTAGACGCTCCCACAGTGACCAGTCTGCTTGTTTCGTCTAGAGACCTGAGCCCGGGAACAATTCCTGATTAGATTCAGCTCTGGCCGGTTCTCTCCGGTCCGCTTAGGGCGAACAACAGTTATAACTATAAACTTTGCCTTTGCCCTGAAAAGCCTCTCAGCTTCATCAAGATGGAGTCCCTCTAGCTCTAGGCCTGTAGGCCTGAAAGGGGTGAAATGCTCCTTAGCTCTGTCAGAATACCTACATAAACCATACCAATGTGTCTAATATGTCAAAGCCAATAGGCAATAGACAGGTTAAAGTCAAGAATAAAGGCATATTAAGCAGCTATCCTCTTCTAGGTCTGGAAAAAAGGGCTTAAAAGGGCCAACACAGGCTAAGAATACCTATACTAGATGCGAGCAAGATTAATGATCTATATCACTGCTAAATAAAGCCAAAAACTCTGCCATTACACTCTCCCAATCAGGTGCCCCGACTGCCGCCAATTTTAGATCTTGTATGGAGGCAGTCGGGAAATGGATGATTTACAATTCATTAAAACTGAACGGAGAAAAGACGGAGGTGATGGTATTTGGAGGGAAAGAGGACGTCTGGTCATCCAGTTGGTGGCCAGACTCTTTAGGAACTTGCCCCACCCCCACTTCTTCGGCTAAAAATCTAGGGATCATGATTGATCCCGCCGTCAATCTGGACAAACAGGTCAACCGAACTATCTCCACCTGTTGGGGCATCATTCATATTCTCAGGAGGATTAGACACTACCTATCCTTGCAGGCAAGGAAACAGATTACTGTTGCCCTGATTGGCTCCCGGCTGGACTACTGCAATGCGCTGTATGTGGGACTGAACAAGAGTCTACTGCAGCGCTTGCAGGTAGTCCAGAATGCTGCCGTTAGGTTTGTCTTAGACCTCCCCAAACGGGCCTCAGCCACAGCGGCTAGAAAGCGGCTACACTGGCTTCATGTGGATGACCGTATCCGTTTCAAGACCCTGTGCATGACCTATAGGGCATTAGCCAAGAACACCCCCACCGGTATAGGATCCATTTTGTCCCGCTACACCCCGGTTAGGAACCTACGCTCCTCGAGTGGACTTCTTTTGTCAGCCCCTCGAATTAGGAGAACTAAATGGGGGGGTAGAGCTTTTTCTACCTTAGCGCCCAAGTGGTGGAACTCCCTCCCACTTGAATTAAGATCCCTACCCACTCTCCAGGCCTTTAGAAGGGCCCTGAAGACCCATCTCTTCGTACAGGCCTATGTGTAATGATGACATGATCTGGTTTATGATATATGCTGTTAGGCGTCTTGATGCCTTCGGGTTATTGTTTTGCGCAATATAAATTTTATTCAATTCAATTCATGAGACATAAACTGGTCGCAAATTGAGTGATCATAGACAAATACTTTGTTTTGCAGAGTCACCTTTGTCTTCATTGTCATTCATGGGAGCGCCTTTAGATGGGTGAGTGAAGCATTTCTGCTGTGCAAAAGATTTTTTGTTTGATTTTATAGACTAGACTTTTGCTCCATTTACGACTGGAATGTAGCCCACGTGTAGGGTGCGCATGACCCCTGACTTGCCTCTTGGTTTATAAATGGCACTGCCATTGGGGCTAAGGAGGGAATGTTTCTCATTTCACGTTTAGGAAAACTTTAGTTAAGTATATTGCTGGGGCGTGATGTGGTGGTGCACTGTCATTTGCCAACGGCGCATTTTCAATTGAGGTGGCCACAAACGTTCCCGCTGACTTGCTGTTTTGCTGATAAATCTATAGGGTGTATAAACAATGTATGGAAATCGGTTTAGAGGAAAAATATTTAATTTGCACATCACCAAGTAAAGTGTTCTGGTTTGTTTTTATCCTATTGAATTCTGTTTCAATCACACAGAATTACAAAATATGAACATTGCTAACTACTGACATTTTGAAATTATTGCACAATTAATTTACAATCTATTCAAGAGTTGGAGAGAAAATGATGACATGCAGCCTTTAATTTCACACTCGTTTTACAGCACACTTCACTAAATCCTCTAACTTTGCGGTCAAGCAAAGAAAAGTAAAAAACAATCTGCAGGACATAGGCTGACATTTGACCTCTTTGAACACGGAGCAAATGTAACAAGATAAAAACAAGATTTAAACTCATCTTTGTTGCTCAGTCAACATTAGGACATGTCATGAAGCACTAGAACTGTGTTTAAGGATCGACTCACCTCATGAGGCCACTTGCTTCGTAAAATTTATGTTAGGTATCAAAAATGTATTATCCCAAGAATTAACTTTAATCCCCAAAATTATCACCCCTTTCTTTAATATTCTTACAGTTATCTCTTTTCTTTTCATCGCAACTATTGTCTGTACAAATTGCAATGATTTTAATTAATTATGCAAATAAAAATACTTTGACTACTTTGTTGCTCAGTCACTTTCTGAGTGATGGAACCTGCGATAGGAGCGGGCCTACGCGTGTTCCAATTTGAGCGTAGGTAAACGTGCGGCGCAGGGACCAGCACCAGCACCATCACTCCACAAGCCCCAGAAGGTTTAACCCCCGAGAAGCCCCGCCACAGGACTGGAGAGGCTAAAACTGAAGAACAGTTAAACGTTGCGCAGTACAGGGACCAGCGCTGATACCTCCTGAGAAGCTCACCCACAGGACGGGAGAGGCTGGAACCAAAGCACAATTAAACACTTCGCAGTGCAGGGACTTTTGCTGACACCTGAGCTGTGCAGTGGCCAGTGCTGACACCTCCACCCCACAGGCCCTGGGAGATGATTTATTTAATGCAATTTTATATACCACAAACTTTACCCAAAGGTGTCAGAGCGCTTTACTGTGCACCGTTTCTTTTGCTTCAAGTCACCTGTCCTTGTAGTAGATGGGTACACATTTGTCGAGCGATGTGGAATCGCTCTTTGACTTTTTGAAGAAAAGCCCTGCAAACTCATCTATTGCAGAGTTTTATAAAACCCGCAGCCCAACGGCTGGGAGTGTAGGCTGCAGGTGCTACACTGACAGCGTGCACGGGGCTTCCATATGGCCTAATCAGACCCCACACCTGTCATGGTCACTTCACTGAAGATATTTTACCTTGGCTTCTACTTCAGAAGCAGAAGTCATTGGCTCGTCAAACCAAAGGGAGCCTTTAGAAGCTCCTGATGAAAGAAAGCCAGAGAGCGACGAAACAGGTACAGCATTAGTACAGTATTCACATGAGCGTTTTAGACTTCCAAGCTGTAGTCAAAACTAGGTGGAAGTAACGGCCTTACCATGTGCCTGTAGATTATACACGGCCTTCGGGGAAATTATTAGGCTTATCCACACTCTAATATGCCGCCATCTGTCATTGTTGAATCATATTACTCAGCACATACAGTTCTGTTATTCACCTTTCTTGACTTGCGAATCACACAAACTCTTGGGTTTATCCATGCCTAACATGGCCGGCCCTTAGTCTCATTTTGCGGCATCTTTGACTCGCGCATTCTAGTTCTTGATTTCAGTGGGGTTATGTATAACATCGGGCGGGTATCCAATGCAATTTTCTCCTCGTGCTCATTAGCATTGTTGTGCTGTTTATATTAACCTTTGTGTCTTCTAATAATGGGTTTCCCTTTTACATAACTGCCAGGTTTTCAGACTGTTTACATGTGACATGTCCATGTATTTCACCCTATACCTCTCTCAATATATACTCTACCTCAACTCTGACTCATCTCAAACCTCTTTCTACTACTTTTCCAATGCACTACCCTATTTCTCACCCTGTACCTCTATCAATATATCCTCTACCTCCGCTCTCTCAATCATCCCAAACCCCATACCACTACTATGATCCCTGAAATAACACATTCTAGGCTCTTCCCTACTCTACCCCTCCTTGCATTATCTCATACCTCTTTTACTATTCAGATTCCCCCAAAAGAAGCCTTTCTACACCCTTTTCTCTGACTCTTCCCCCTCCACATCCCTTTTATTCATCCCAAGCCACCTCCTACTGCTATGACCTCCAAAACAAATACCAAAAATTGTCTACATCCTTCCCTCTTCTATCCCTTCACTATACTTTTCAGTCAAAATAACAGACCAATATGTCCACCTCTCAAATTAACTTCATATTTCACTATACTATTTCACCATTATTCCTTTGTGGGTTCCGGAGTAGCGGGATAATCGCCAAACAGTGCTTCCAACACCCCATTAGGGGTAGCAAGCGCTATATAAATGCAAACCTTTTTCCCTCTTCTATTCCTCGACTATCCTTCTGAATCCAAAATAACTGACTAACATATCCACCACTCAAATTACTTTCATATTTCACTATACTAATTCACCACTAATCCTTTATGGGTTTTTCGGAGTAGCTTGCTACTCGATGAAAAAGCGCTTTGACGCCTCGTCAGGGATGGTAAGCGCTACATAAATGCAATTAACATAGCATACCAAACAATTGTTGTTCATTTTCCCTAGTAGCTCGCCTGTGCAAAGTACACACAGGGGATCTTATCAGGGGCATTCTTCACCGCTCATTCTATCCACGTATGTCTGTCCATGTGTTTTGACATGGGTTTTAAAAATGTCCAGGAACTGTGCCAGTCTAATGTTCAACATTACTGGGCGAATTATGATGCGGCCCACAGGTCAGAGCCTTCAGGGCTGAATCGTAATGGGCCACTCAGTGTCCTTTCTGCCTCATTATGATGGAGGCAGTCAGAAAAGTAACTGGCCGGTCATTCCAGCTGGCTTCCAGTTGGAAGTCGACTAGTAATCTCAAGGACAGACCTTTCCGCCCTTGAGATTACAATGCACAGTTTCTGACACAGTTTCCATGCCGGCCTGTGCAACATGGAAACCATGTTGGAAAGCATGTTTGGGGGCTCCCAGCAGGGCCCACTTTGGTGCATGGCCTCCGGTTGGAGGCCGAGGGGGCACCTATGACGCCTCCTTGTTGATCCCTGCACCATGTGGCAGGCACCTTGAGGTGCCTGCCACGGGGTGCAGGGATGAACCGCACCTCCCATTTCACTATGGGAGCATGCATTACGGCCGGTTTATGGCCGTAATGCATGCTCTCATAGTGAAATATAGGAATGCGACCGAACAGTGTTCAGGAGCATCCTAATGAGGTGGTCAAGACTGCTGAGCAGGTGCCGGTCGGTCCCAGGACTGAGTCAGTGTCAGGCGTAAGGAATTCCGCCTGACATCAAATGCAGGCCCTTTATTCCTTGGATCCAATGAGTCCATCAGTGCAGATCTATAGGTCCTGACACTTAGGTTGCTGAACACTTTTTGCAACAGACCTCTTCGGCTGTGTGGTCAAGGCAGGGCAAATACATATAACATGCTGCAGGGATTCATCTGCCTGGTGGCACAGGCAGTAGTTCTTATCTCCTCCTTGCTCACCTTCCCTCCATTTTGGGAGGAAATCTAACTTGGGTATATCACCAAGTCTTAGTGCTAATAAGCTCTGTTGGTAGGTTGCTTCCAGAAGGGGGGATTCTCTTAGGGTAGCATAAGATTTCAGGACCCACTAATCATGTGACCACTTGGACATCTTTTCTTTAAGCCCGGACGGGTAACTAAGCTCTGCCACTGATAACCCCTACATTGTACATCTTGCGAGCGCGCATGCGCACGCGCAAGACATATAACGTAGGGGTTATTAGTGAAGAAGGACAGTGAGGAGGAAGCTGGAGAGCAGCAATGTCCAGGAGGAGCAGCCACTGGGCAGGTAAGTGCCTTTTAATTACTTTAAAAGGGCGCAGAGTGGAGCAGAGTGAAGTTCCACGGAGTTGCTTTCCAACTCCGTGGAACTTCACCTTACTTTTCGTTATCAATCACCCAACTTTGGGGTCGATTATGATTGTGGTGAATCCGCATCCTCCGTGCCGGTGGAAGCCACCGCCGGATCGGAGGATGCGGATTCACCTCTACGGACCTCGAAAACACCCACCGCCAGATCATGATGGCGGTGGGATCAACGGCCGACGGCACGTCCGTCCGCCGCTGATCCGCGGGGTGTTGACCGCAATTTGGTGGCGGTGTCTGCAAGACACCGCCAGCCAAATTACGATGTGTGTGCAAACATGTTTTTCCGCGGCGGCTTTTCCACAGTGGAAAAGCATGTGGACCTTTGCTTCTGGGGGGCCCTTGTGGGCCCCCAGGGTGTTGGGGGTGGGGGGTGCACATGGGAGGTACCGATGGTACCCCCCTGCATTTACATGCACAAAGCGGCAGGCACCGCGTGGTGCCTGCCGCTTTGTGCATGCAAATGCAAAGCATGCATATTTAACTTTGCGGCGGGAGCTGCTTAAAGCAGCAACCGCCGCAATGTTAAATATACGGGATGTGACCGCCAGGGTGGCGGTCACATCCTAATTTCGATGGAGGGAACGCCGCTGCCCCTGCAGACGGTCCCTCCACCTCGGGGGTGGCGGACAGACACAAGTCCGTCCGCCATCCTAATCGACGTCTTTGTATTTTCATAGATTTATTTACTGCTTTCCTGAAAGCTTGCCCTGATATACTTGCGTTCAATAGGTCACCTATTTCGAGCCTCTCACTGCTACTCTCAAGATAATTTTTGTATTCGCCATTCTGCCTTCGAAGATTTATTTCGGACCAGCTTTGACGAGCCAGTGTGTCATCTGCGGCGGATCGCAGTTTGTGGCAGCATTTAATGTATCACTCGGGTCTGGCGAGTGTCTGTTTTGTTAGTGAAAACTCCAATCTAATTTGAGCGGATGTGGCCAATCTGGGTAACCGGAAGGTTTGTTTATATAATCTTATCAGTATTTTATCTAAAAGTTTGGCCTTAGCGCCGACCATTACTTCGGATCCATACGCAGGAGTTGGTAACAGTTAAGCCTTCAATACCGCCACCAGTGGTTTCAGGTTATAGCCTCGGATGAATCTTGACAATGTTGAAAAAGCTTGATTAAGTGCCTGCGCTTTCCGCTTAATCGCCTCTGTATAGGTGCAAACGTGCCTCCTTCATCTATTTTGACTCCTAGACACACGTAGCTCATTGCTTCGTCAATTGTTTTTCCATTGAGATGCCATTTGTGCTTATTTGAAATGCGCTGTATAATGCAATCACTATGCTGAGGCAATTAAGTAAACTCTGTAGGCCTATTCTTGTGTTGCTGAGAAGTAGCAGATCATCGGCATACAAGATGTGTGACACTTGCTGGCCACTCAGACTCGGGCATGGGATATATGCTGGTACAGTTCTGTGGAGAGGTTTGCAATATATAAATTGAGTAGAAGTGATGCCAAGACACAGCCCTGTTTTGAGACAGATGATACTTTGACTTCCCTCGACAGGTGGGCACCATCTCCGATCTTGGGGCCTCATTTATGAAGACCTTGCGCCACTGGTGTGTCACTTTTTCCCATTTTAAAAGTGACGCAAAAGTGGCGCAAGACCTTCATAAATAAGGCCCTTGATATTGACCTACGAGTCTGTGTATAACAACCGGATTGCTCGCAGCATATTGGGCAGAATTCCCCATTGTTGAAGCTTGGTCCATAGCCTGTTGAACACAGTTGAAGGCTGCCTTGAAGTCGACAAAAGCACATATATATAGAGGTGTACTTGTGGCCTTTGTTCTACTTTGATGCCCACAGCCACGAGGTTAGTTAATGTCCCTTGAGTCATTGTGAACCCGGTTTGATTGAATGGGAGTCTCCCGTTATAGCAGTAGCGTGGAAAAATGTGCAAGGTCCACGTCCAAAAGTGCAATAAAGTGATAGTTGCTTGGCGAGGAATGCCAGGCCTCCTTTAAAGATAGTGTGAATTATTGACCCTTTCCAACTTTCTCCCAGAACTCCGCTTGCCAGGATATGGTTAAACAATGTTGCCAGAAAAGTTGCCCATCTTGCTGTTGAGTGTTTGAAGAGCACTTGTGGCAGCCTATTTTGGCTGGGGCACAATTGGTTTGGGAATTTTTTATTATCCTCACTACCTCTGCTGGTGAATATGCTAGATCAGCCAACAACCCAGTAGCCCTGCTATCATTTTGGGGCCAATCCAAGCTGTTTACATCGGGCACTGCCTCTAAAATGGACTTTTAGAAACTTGACCCACCCACCCTCACTGATTTTTGCATTGTGGGCTTCTCTTGGACCTTTTTCTATACTATTGACGAGTTAAAAACAATTTTTAGAGTCATTTGATTTTGAAACATGTAGCAATTGAGCCCACATTGCTTGCTGCTTTTTTTAAAAAAAAAACCTCTCTTTTCAGGCGACTTCTCTCCTTACGCAGACTTTCCAGTAGATTCATGTCTTCAGGAGTTTGACGTAGCTGCCTGAGAATCTAGATCTTATTAATCGAATATGTTGCGGCATAACTATAGCTTTATAGAATCCAAGATGGGCTCCCTTATTCCCTCTACTAATTCTGCTGACATGATATTTATTATTTCATAGTGAATGATTCCCATACTGATATCTGGTTGGAGCCTTCGGAGGCTGTGTCCTCCAGGCTGATCACTGCGTCTTCTGCCAGGTCCTTGACTGAGCTTAAACTCCACCATAGGCATTTCAGATTTTCGGCGCCAATCTATCCCTGTAGAGAAATTACCGCTTTGTGTTTGTATGGAGCTATGTTTACCGTAATTACCTGTGGATGACGATCACTCTCCTCACGATGGAAAGTTCTAAAATCTCACACTTGCTTGTATAGTGAGAGGGACACCAATGTATAGTCCAAAATGGAGACTGGATTGCCAGGAGACCTGGGGCCATATTATCAAGCAGGGCCGATACATTATCACCACTTTTATCGGCAGGAAACTGCCGCTAAAGCAGCGATAATGGGCTTGATAATATGCCCTTGTGAATTCCCATAGAAGCCCAGGTTAACACCAGAACCTGGGCTTCTATGGGAATTGACAAGGGCATATTATCAAGCCCATTATCGCCGCTTTAGCAGCAGTTTCCTGCCAATAAAAGCGGCGATAATGTATTGCCCCTGCTTGATAATATGGCAAAGTTCGCAGACCCTTACTAATTCCTCCACTATCTTGTCCTTTCGATTTTTGATGTGGCATGTTTTGCTCTTGAAGTGGCCCAACTATTTTAAGTATGCTCCTAACTTGGGTAATATAATTAATTAAGATTAAGTGTCTGTAGAGACTAGCCAGTGTGATTGATGGTATGTGTTTTTTAAGGCACAGTAGGTGCTTCAACCCTTTTTGCTGTTACTGCTTTTCTCTTAGGGTTTACATATGCATTGATTAGGATTAGAGATT
This sequence comes from Lissotriton vulgaris, assembly GCF_964263255.1. Lineage (NCBI taxonomy): Eukaryota > Metazoa > Chordata > Amphibia > Caudata > Salamandridae > Lissotriton > Lissotriton vulgaris. The sequence continues at coordinate 1,712,862,368 of NC_141687.1, forward strand.
CGTGTAAGTTCTTGGCCCAATCATCCATTTGGAGAGCCAGGAGGCATGAATCATCCATGTACAGTTCAGCAACCTTTGCTGACAGGTTGGTGTTGACATAGATTGACCCTTCCGAATATACTGCTTTTCTTGGCTGATTTTCAATATTTTTCATAACCAATTAGTGGAATACTACCTTGGACCCAGGGTTCCTGGAGCATTATATTATCGAAAGTTCCCAAGTATTGCATCACCACAGGGTCCTCGATTTTTGCCTGTAACTCACTTATATTCCAGAAACAGATTTTTAGGCCATCCCTTTCAGAGATGTTGCACTGTTCAATCTTTCTAGCTAGCAGCTTGTGATTAGAATGTGGGTAACCAGCACCAGTTATTCTGGCGTTCAGGATTTGTTATGAATCTTTATTTTTTGGAGAGCCCTTCTTCTCTGGTTGCTTGAATTGTGACATTAATATGTGCCGAGATGCTTTTTTGTGGCCCACATGAGGAAGTCCTTCAGTTGCCCCTCTTAGCACTGACGCACGGGTCTCTATGTTCTCATCGGGAATCTGCTCAGCTGATAGCAGTTAGTGGTTTCTGTCCCCGTGGTGTTCTATTACTTCGATCCCTCAGGTTTTCAATATCTTTTTCCTCTCCAGTTCTTGAACAGGAAGATCTGAGGCAGAAAAAGTGACCAGGGCAGGGTCAGAGTGCTGCCGTCCTCTTGCTGGTGGAAACTTGATGGCAAGGATATCTTCTGGTGCAACATGATCTAGGCCTCTATTATTATTTTTTTAGTGTCCAGAGTTGTTTGGGTGGCTGGTAAGTGTATAGTATTTCTCTCTAGGTTCGTGGCCAGTTCCTACAGGGTCACTTCCCATCATTTGGTTCCGGATCATGAAAACTGTCTACCCACTGCTGAGCCTTCTTCCTCTATTAGGAATTGCATTTTCTGCTGGATTTTATCGCATTTCATGGGGGTTCTGATCTGTTGGACTGCAGGTTTGAGCTGCTTCTTCCTTGAGGTTCTTGACTTGATGTCTCTCTGTGTGCGCATCTGAACTTTGCCGTTAACCCCCTGGTGCCTGTGTCTTTCTGCCATCTGGCACACGTGATTTTGCATGAATCACACTGATGGCAGTGGGGGTGGCCTCCGTTGCCGTTGATTTGTTCTTCACTGGTTTGTAATTGGAATTATCAGTTACTGGTGCTGATTCAATTAGCTGGGATATATCCCTTGGGAAGGCTTCCTCCTCATGGTCTTTGCCTTTGGGTTTTGAGGCCAGTGAGGTGTTTGAAGGCAGTGGAGTGTAAACTGTGGGTCTGTCAGGACATCCAAGGCGTCTGAGTCAATCCTTTGATGTTGGGTGGCACCTGTCTTAAGGGTGTGCCGAGACCCTTGTCACACTAGTCCTGTTGGTACTGCTGGTGCTGCTTTGCCTTGTCCCATCTGCTCAGTGACATCCTCAGCAGACCAGCTATATGGTCATGAGTTTTTTTTAGATCAAAATCGTTGGTGACAGGGGCATGTGGGTAATGTGGGTGTATGTCTCTCCTTTAACCTCCTGACTCCCGTGTATCTTCATGTGGTGATTCTCACTTAATGCGTTTAATGTGCTAGATGCGCCTAATGTCGATGAGGATAAAAGCTTGTCATCTTGGTTACTTAACATCGGAAAGAAGTCTGTTAATTTTTGTGTTTTGTACTGCTCCAGCGAATCCTTATCCCCCTCCGTGGTTTGACGAGTTCCCAGGGTGCCACTGTGCTGTGGACTATCTGTTATGACCAGACTGGCATCTAGGACTGGGCTACTGTTATGAGGGGGGTGGATCTTTAGTGTTGCACTTGTTGTATTTTAGATTTTCTTTAATTGACCACTTATGCCTTGCATCGTAACTTGCCAGATCTCATTCTTGTGCGAGAGCAGGTTAGGGATGCGACATGTGATGGTTGCTGGGACAGGCAGTACGTCTCGCTGAAAACTTACGCTGAGACCTGGCACTGTCTGTTGCGCTGTCTGAGTCTAAAGAAGGGGCACGAGCACGCCAATGGCACCGCCACACCCTTCTCTTCTATCTCCCTCTTCCAGTGTTTTGTTCTCTTTTGTGCTGGTAGTGGATATATGAACCTGGCTTAGGTTAATTTACTGTGTGCCACAGTTTTCCACAGTCTGAGTTGGAGCGAGTTGGAGACGGGGGCACCAGCATGCCCAATGGTACCGCCACTTCCTTTCCAAGAAGGATTTTTCTGAATTTCTCTACCCTCTTTTACTCCTTGTGCTGTTGGTGGGGAGTTGCCCCATGCTCTCCTCACTCTCCCTATGCTTGTTGAATAGCAATAGAGGTGTAAAGGTCCGACAAATACTGACAGCTACTTGGGATTCAGTTCTTAATGGCAAGGTGGGAGTTGAGGGGGAGGTAGCCTGATCACAAACTGCACCCGGCCTAGCAGGGCTGCTTCCGTGATACAGGACCCCACTCACTGGCTGCGCAGCTAAACGCAACCCCCTCTGTGCCTTAAAGTGTTTCCTCTGGCCGTGGTCAGCTCTTTCCAGCCTCTTTCAGCTTCACTCTCTCTTCCTTTCTGTTTCTTTCCGGTGTGTAGGGGGTGTCCTCCCCCTCTACTCCGGCTCCCAGCTCCCCCGGCTCCTGGTTCTTGGGAGGTTCCTGGGAGGGAGGTGGAGGTAAAGATCAGTCGCAGGATGGATCCCAGGGGGAAGACGCCACAGACTGTACTGCACGTGCTGCAGGCCACAGCACTGCTCCTCTGATTCCCTGACCCCTTGACTCCACTGCGTGGCGCAACAGAACAAGGAGGCAGCCTGAACACTGTGGTGTTCAATGGTGCACAATATCACAGGTGAGGAGAGTCACGGTATGGCAAGAGCAGCCGGGATCCAGCCAGGACCAGCACAACCTTCAGTGCATCCATCCTACTTGCTCGCGAACTTCCGGATCTGTGTGAGCTTTGTTGCCAGTACGAAAACAAGAGACAAGTTTGGTAGTTATTTGCTGCAATTCCTACATTTGATAGAGTGGGTATAGTAAATTTTACCCCTCCACAATCCAACACTTTCCCTACTATTGCACTGACTAGAGTGGGAATATTAATTTGTACCCCTCCTGAGTCCAACACTTTCCCTACTGTTGCACTGACTGGACTGGGAATAGAAAATGTTACCCCTCCGCAATCCAACACTTTCCCTGCTGTTGCATAGACTGGAGTGCAAATAGTAAATGTTATCCTTCCTGTGTCCAACAATTTCCATACTCACACCCCTTTAGAATCTTTTATACACCCACACAACCATTCACAAACCCATTTTTACTGCTCTTGTTTCCATGAAGCGGAGAAGAGTTTGCAATGACTTGGCAGGAGCTGTGCTCCTGCCAAGGCATAGCAAATTGCAGTGTCACGGGGTGGGAACCCCGGGACATTGTTGGAGCCGGCCCTGGCTGTCCCCAGGGCCATTTATGGCTCCAGAAGCGTGACCCACCTCCCATCTTAAAAATAACCCCTGGGAGGTGGTGGTCCCCAGGGCAGCAGGGACGTGTGGCCCCACCTGCATTTAAGTATAGTAGCCCCGGGGAGGTGGTTGTCGCTGGGGCTGTGAGGGTGCCAGGGCCCCCCACAGACCTTATTTAAATATAGCCCCGGGGAGGTGGCGGTCCCTGGGGCTGCAGGGGGGGGCTGGAGCCCTTCCATGCATTATAATTAAAAATATCCCCGGTGAGGTGGAAGTCCCCACATTTTTTATTGCCCCTGGGACCTGGCCCACCCAGGGGCCTAAATTAAACGAAGCGCGGGAGACCACACTTCGTTTTTTTTTTTTTTTTTCAGCGGGATTTGTGGATCCAACATGACTCCTGCTTTTTTGGGCACTGAGGGTCCTTGTGGGCCCATCTGAATAGGCGTAGGAGGTCAGGGTGTTTCTACCCTGCCCCCTTTTATTTTTTTTTATGTTTTTGTTTGTGACTCGGATCAACCGAGTCACAAGAAGGCTGCCAACACTTCCTGGTTTGAAGTGTTGGCAGGCAATCAGTTCTCATGCACAAGATCAGCAGGGTTCATGGATCCACAGTGGCCACAGTGTATATCTGAGAAATCTTTACATTTCTCAGGAACTACAGAAAGGATTCACATCATTTAACAAAAAGAGTGCTTTCTAAACCAAGAGCTACCTTTTGGCCAAATTTGGTGTAATTCTGTTCACCAGTTGGCTCTGTAGCCGTATCTAAAGTTTCCTATGGAAATTAACATTGAGAAAAAGAGTTTTGGGACCCCCCCTTTTTCTCGCCCCCCGCTAAGACATTTTTAAGACAGGAGCTGAAGTGACTGGCGTATTCATTTTTGAAGTTTCACAAGGACTCGTCAAACGCCGCCAAAGTTATTGGCACATGAAAAACCACTCTTCCTATGGAACTAGGTCCTAACTATAACTACCTACTTCTGGCGACCGCCGTTAGGTAATATGTATGTGCATATATATATATATATACATATATATACATTATATATATATATATCACCTTTCCACCTCCTCGATTTACCGGGATACTTACATGTCGGTGCAAAACCAGGATCCGAGGTTACCCTGCGTCAATTACTTTCTCTTCGCACAGTCAGGTACGATGTGCACGAATTGAAAGAAGAAATTCAAAAGGAAGAGAATGCGGAGACATTTGTTACCAAAATGGATGAGATCCGCAAGAAAATCGACACACATGAAGAATAAACTATTGCTAAGAAGGAGCGAAAATTTCTAAGAGACAAAATAGATTACCAGTCGGGCAGAATATTTACTTTCAGTCGAAAATACGACAATGCAAACCGAAAAGTGACCTCAGAAAACCTAGTACCAACTGTGGCGATGGGTGGGGCTGAAAGTGATGTCAGCAAGAGTGATATATCAGATGAGGGAACTATTCAAGCTGAAAAAATTCCAGTAGCAACTGCAAATTTTTGGAAGGAATTTTGCTTAATGAACCAAACCCAGAATCAACAAAACTGGCAGATAGATCGAGGTCGGGAACGAGGAAGAGGATTCATCAGACGAGGCAGAGGAAGAGGAAAATCCATGGGAGAAACACCATCAACCATAAACAAGTCAGGAGGGGTGGATGGTGGAAAAACCACAGGAACCCAAGTTGAGACTGGGGGACCAAAAGAAACAACGAGGAAAATGATGAACTGCAAAAATTTGGTAAACTTCTCTAATAGATTATTGACTAATGTTGAGTATGATGTTTTGCAATTTGGCCTTTCCTTCTGCCCTACCACTGCTTTCTCGTATCCCCAAGAAAGAATTGACCTATACCATTTTACCAGGAAATTAAGACTTCGCAAATGGCATAAACTTAAGGTTAAGAACACGTCCCATCAAAGAGTTAATGCTATTCCTATACCAGTGAATGAAAGTATTAATGAGGTAGAAGCTTTAATTGCTTTGAAAGAGCTGGAGCAGGATGATATAGAACAGGGGTACTGATAGTACGGCCTGCGGGCCGCCAGCGGCCCGGCAAGCCTTCCTTGGCGGCTCGCAGACCTTGCAGACAATCGTAACTGTGCAAAAAAAATAATTTATTAGTGTTAGCAAACACCGCTGCAGCAGCGCTTGACTCAGAGGACTCAGAGACTGATAATCACTGCTCCCCCGGCCCCCACAGTGCAGAGGCTTTGTTGTATTTCACCTCTTAGCACCCCTGCATCTCCACTCTGACAATCACTTCTCCCCCGGCCCCCACAGAGCAGAGTGGAGATGCAGGGGCGCTAAGAGGTGAAATACGACAAAGCCTCTGCTCTGTGGGGCCGAGCGAGCGGTGATTGTCAGAGTGGAGATGCAGGGGCGCTACAACAAAGCATCAAAAACATGTAAATGGTCTTTTAAAGACCTGCCAAGTACTTTGGTGCGGCTGTCTGTGTGTGCGCGCTGAGGAAGCTGTCTCAGCCCGGGCTGAAGGCTGACACAGACAGACACACACACAGTGAGATGACAGAGGGGGAGGGAGAGGGAGGGCAGAAGGGAGAGGGAGGGCAGGAGGGAGAGAGATGGAGAGGGAGGGCAGGAGGGAGAGGGAGGGCAGGAGGGAGAGAGAGATCGAGAGGGAGGGCAGGAGGGAGAGGGAGGCAGGAGGGAGAGGGAGGGCAGGAGGGAGAGAGAGATCGAGAGGGAGGGCAAGAGGGAGAGGGAGGGCAGGAGGGAGAGAAAGATCGAGAGGGAGGGCAAGAGGGAGAGGGAGGGCAGGAGAGAGAGAGAGATGGAGAGGGAGGGCAGGAGGGAGAGAGAGATGGAGAGGGAGGGCAGGAGGGAGAGAGATATGGAGAGGGACAGAGAGGGCAGGAGGGAGAGAGAGAGGGCATGAGGGAGAGGGAGGGCAGGAGGGAGAGAGAGATGCAGAGGGAGGGCAGGAGGGAGAGAGAGATGGAGAGGGAGAGAGAGGGCAGGAGGGAGAGAGAGGGCAGGAGGGAGAGGGAGGGCAGGAGGGAGAGAGAGGGCAGGAGGGAGAGAGAGATGGAGAGGGAGGGTGAGAGGGAGGGCAGGAGGTAGAGAGCGATGGAGAGGGGGGGCAGGAGGGAGAGGGAAGGCAGGAGGGAGAGAGATGGAGAGGGGGGGCAGGAGGGAGAGGGAGGGCAGGAGGGAGAGGGAGGGCTGGAAGGAGAGAGAGGGCAGGATGGAGAGGGAGGGCAGGAGGGAGAGAGAGGGCAGGAGGGAGAGAGAGATGCAGAGGGAGGGCATGAGGGAGAGAGAGAGAGATGGAGAGGGAGAGAGAGGGCAGGAGGGAGAGAGAGGGCAGGAGGGAGAGGGAGGCAGGAGAGAGAGGGAGGGCAGGAGGGAGAGAGAGATGGAGAGGGAGAGAGAGGGCAGGAGGGAGAGGGAGGGCAGGGGGGGAGAGAGAGGCCAGAAGGGAGAGGGAGGGCAGGAGGAAGAGGGAGGGCAGGAGGAAGAGGGAGGGCAGGATGGAGAGGAAGGGCAGGAGGGAGTGGAAGGGCAGGACGTAGAGGGAGGTAGAGGGAGGGCAGGATGGAGAGGGAGGGCAGGATGGAGAGAGATGGAGAGGGAGGGCAGGAGGGAGAGAGAGATAGCGAGGGAGGGCAGGAGGGAGAGAGAGATGGAGAGGGAGGGCAGGAGAGAGAGAGATGTATGTATGCTGGGTCTGGTAGCTCAGTGGATATAGGCATCTGCTGCAGGGACCTGTGTGCAACCTCATGGTCACAAGTTTTCGTTTTGCTTTAGCCCCGCCCCTCCTCCTTTGACCCCGCCCCCACCAGTTTGGCCCTCGGCCACAAACCACACTGTAAATTTGGCCCCCGAGAGAAAGTTTGTGAGTACCCATGATATAGAATCTACACCTATTAATGCATGTTCATTAGGTTACACTGTGAATTTAAGCTGTCCCAATAACTTCAAATCGAAATCCAGCTTCAATCCTACCTTGCCCCCCTGTGGTATTGATATTTTTGAAACACTAATGATTGATGATTTGAAAGGTTTGGTGAAAAAGAAAAAGTGGCATCACGACAATTTAACTAAACAACAAAGATTGGTGGTTAAGACATTACAAATGGATCAGAGCATTGTGATCCGTCAATCAGATAAAGGGGAAAATGTTGTGATTTTAAATGTAGAAGATTATATTCAGGAAGGAACTCGACAGTTAGAATGTTCTGATTGTTATGAAAAAACAACAAAAAATAAGGTGGAATCGGATGAATATTCCTTCCTTTTGAATCGTACACCGAGGGTGGCTATTTTGTATTTGTTGCCAAAACTGCACAAAGATCCTCTAAAACCTCCAGGGAGACCAATTGTCTCCTCAATGGGCTCCCTTTTGGAGAAAACATCACAATATATCGATTTTTTTCTTACGCCCCTTTGTGGAGAGTTTGCCTTCCTATCTAAAAGACAGCAGGGATTTTCTCAATAAAATCAGAGATATTATCTGGGAAGATGTTTTTTCTCTAATGACATTGGATGTCTGTAGTCTTTATACATCCATTAAACATGAAGATGGTCTACAGGCTTGTAGACATTTTCTCAAATCCCGGTCCATCTTGTTTCTGGAACATAATGAGATGCTCTTGCGGATGATTAATTTCTGCTTGGAAAATATCTTTTTTATCTTCAATGAGACACTCTTCAAGCAGAAACAGGGCACGGCGATGGGCACCAGCTTTGCTCCTAGTTACACCAACCTTCGCTTTGTTATGCCTATGCAGGGGTACTTTGACAACCATGACCGCAGTGCACACGTACACGGATTTCCTGTGACGTTACACAGACCTGCGCGCTAGTTCAGACTTCAGAGATAGCGTTACGTCATTATTTTTAAGAGACATAGTATATTCTGCTATTGTCTCTTTCAGAGCCCCTGGCGCAACACTTACATTGGCAATTACGAGTCTGGAGTACGTATAAGCGTGCCTTATGACACTTTATTTATTATTTTTTCAGCATTTCTTATTACCATTCACATGTTTGATTGCTTCCTTGCTGAGAAATGTATATCAGTATAACCCCTTGAAACGTTTCCGTATTATACGCTACCACTACTCACTCCAACATGTCGGCCGCATTCGTATTTTTGTTCTACTACTATGTTTGACATTTATGAAAGACTGTCTGATGTTATAAGATGGAGCTTTTTGTTTGTGCACTTATTCACGTGATCAAAGCTGCGGATGTATTTGAAACATGTTGTCGTGAAATAAACCTGGTTGCATCTCGATTTTGGATAGTGTTTACTTAGACCTGAGAGCACACAAATTTGGTGACTTTTCTGTATACTTAAAAATATTTAAGCCCACTGTCAAGCCACAAGCGCGTCATGTGATCAAGTCCCCTGTGAGGGACGAAACGCGTCATGGCTGCTGTGCTGACTATGGAGTTCAAATAAACTGCAGCTGACTAGCCACAGTGGTCTGCGCTCTTTCTTTGCCTTGTGGAACTGGGCTACGTGGGAAGAGTTAACTAATAGATGACGAGATCGGTTTCTCTCCTCCGATCTCAAACGCGGACCCCTCTGCAAGCTGGGCTAATTACATCAAAGGAGAACCGGTTTGGCACCAGACTATCAGCCAGATTCATCAATGTCCCGATTTGCGAGTCCTTAATAGCGATTATTAAGGAATCGCTATTAATGACTCGCAAAACTGGATTCATGTAGAAATCGCAATATTATTTGCGATTTCTACAGCTTCCTTATTTGCGATTAGCAATTTGCTAATCGCAAATAAGGATGCGATTTCAAGGGTGCCAGGGGTGTCCAAAGGACACCCTGTAGCACCCCTGAAATGTAAATGTAGACTGATGTTGCGCACACATATGTCCAAAGGACATTTGTGTGTGTAACATACAACTTTGAAAAATGCACTAAAGTGCATTTTTCAAAGTTTTCGCTGTTTACCACGAAGTCAGACTTCGCGGAAATAGCGGTCAAAAATAGCGATTTCGCAATTCAAGAATGGTTCATGAATTGCATTTAAGGAATCTCAAATAGAGATTCCTTAAATGCAATTCCTCGCAATTTAGCGATTTTGCTATTTGCGATTTTTGCATTTGGGATGATGAATCCCAAATGCAAAAATTGCGCTCGCAAAGGGCCAGATTCTCAGAATCTGGCCATTTGCTAGCCGATTTTATAATGATGAATCTGGCTGATAATGACATGAAAAGGGGGGGACCTATTGTGAAAACCTTTCACACGGAGAAGGGGCATCGGCTCCTGACGCCGCACCACGCCGTGAGGGAAACGGCAGGACAGAGGGAGACGGGGAGCACCGGGAGACTTCCCCACAGCCTACAATCCCCAGCAGCCTCAGCAAACTCGGGGCGGCGCGGCTGACAAGCGTCAGCACAGCGCCTGGAGGCGCTACAAATCACCGAGCGCCCGTGAGCCCAGGGGGACCTATTGTGAAAACCTTTCACACGGAGAAGGGGCATCGGCTCCTGACGCCGCACCACGCCGTGAGGGAAACGGCAGGACAGAGGGAGACGGGGAGCACCGGGAGACTTCCCCACAGCCTACAATCCCCAGCAGCCTCAGCAAACTCGGGGGCGGCGCGGCTGACAAGCGTCAGCACAGCGCCTGGAGGCGCTACAAATCACCGAGCGCCCGTGAGCCCAGGGGGACCTATTGTGAAAACCTTTCACACGGAGAAGGGGCATCGGCTCCTGACGCCGCACCACGCCGTGAGGGAAACGGCAGGACAGAGGGAGACGGGGAGCACCGGGAGACTTCCCCACAGCCTACAATCCCCAGCAGCCTCAGCAAACTCGGGGGCGGCGCGGCTGACAAGCGTCAGCACAGCGCCTGGAGGCGCTACAAATCACCGAGCGCCCGTGAGCCCAGGGGGACCTATTGTGAAAACCTTTCACACGGAGAAGGGGCATCGGCTCCTGACGCCGCACCATGCCGTGAGGGAAACGGCAGGACAGAGGGAGACGGGGAGCTCCGGGAGACTTCCCCACAGCCTACAATCCCCAGCAGCCTCAGCAAACTCGGGGGCGGCGCGGCTGACAAGTGTCAGCACAGCACCTGGAGGCGCTACAAATCACTGAGCGCCCACTCGCCCCGCGAGTCGCGCGCGGGAGAAGCCCGGGACAAGGGCGGGCCCTCTGTGGCCCTCAGAGGCACAAGGAGGCCGGGTCGGGCCACCCCACTTGGCTGCTACTAACTTGAAGGTATTGCATCTCATCACTATTGATTCTGACGTTGCACTGTCGATATACCATGTCCATCTGGGAGGAGCTGAATGCATTGTGTGGTACTAACTATGTCCAGAACGTATCTACCCCCCAAAAGTGGTTAGAGATGTTGATGATACCGACAATATGTTCATTAGTCCCTCACTACTACCTTCCAACTCACCACCAATCTTGCCGACTGGGGCGGCAAATAAAACACCTAACCCAGTATCTCCACCTCAATCAACCCTACTGGCACAGATCGAACAATTGTTTTTTACTGCACTATCACCTTTGATTACTAAAATCAATAAGCTGGGAGATAGGTTAACCAGCATAGAAAATAAACTATTAAGGAACCATACCCCAACTGGAACAACGGTCACACCCACTCACCCTATTCTCCCCAGCAACAACAATGAATACTTCAAACCCTCGACACTTATGGAAGTTCATACCTCTGAACCCCTCATTTCTCTAACTAAGCCAAGAAGACGGAACAGTATCATTAATCCCGTACCTGTACCCCATAGATGTCCTAGGCTCGCACACGAAAGCAGGAATCGGATTAACCTACCTCCAGAAGCTGCCCCCTATGTGACTGTTCTTTCTGGGGTCCCCGCACCTAGCCAGGGCAAATTTGAAACTCATCAGGACTTGTTACACAAAACCATCTCCTGGCTAAAACAACACAGACCATTGCAACCTGCTTTAGATGGCGGCATCTTGAGTGTTAGGAGGGTAGGGTGGCTAGGCACGTCACCCAAAGACATCCCGGGCGACCTCATTCTAATTAAATTCAAGTCAACGAACATTGTCCCTTATTTGCGATCCTCCCAACCTAGGGAGGGAGACGGGCCTATTCACATCTGGGACTTGTACGACTTCTATCCCGCCCCCCGACCCTATCCATCCCCCAGGCATAATTCATGGTAAAAGGGGACGTGAGATGGCCCTATTCACACCTGGGACTTGTACGACTTATATCCCGCCCCCCGATCCTATCCGTCCCCCAGGCAATTGGCATGGAATCATAAATCATGGTAAAAGGGGACGTTAGGAACCCTGTCCCAATAACCACTACCCCTTTTCCCAATTACTGCATGTACCTTTTCATTCACCTGAAATGGACAAATTAATTTTAGTTTGTTTTAATAGTTGGTTTTTCTTTTTCTTTTGCAAATGTTATGTTGAGTTATTTATACATGTTTGTATTTCTTTGCTGCTTTTATGGTTTTAAACAAAAGCCGAATAAAGCTTATTTTGACCTGACCTGACATGAAAAGGATGTCCCCAACTATCAATGAAAATAGGACAGAAGTTCCAAACTATATAAAAATTCCACCCACAGAACAGCTCAATTGAATCTCATTATTTATTTTACATTATTCAAAAAATAAAATGTGTCATTTTCTTTTTTGGGGAAATTAGAAAAGATATAAAACAGAACACATAAATTCATTTAGCAAAAATACACAAAACACACATCACAATGACCTAATCTCGTCTAAATAGCACATAGAAATTCATAAAACATGCAAAGAAGAATTTTGGTGTAGCAAAATTTGTGAGTTGGGCGTGGTCAATCCGAACCCGTAACCTTGGCAAATGATGTTTTTATTATATAGTTTTTATGACTATTTGTTTAAAGTAGCACTGTTTTTATGTAGCAAGGGGTCTTCTCGTTCATCAATGTTTAAAAATGTAATACTTTTCTTAACTTGTTTTTAAATGTAATGTATTTATTATCTTATATGCAAAATGAATCGTTTTTAAATATATATGTATTTGTCTTTTATGATGTGAATCGAATAAAGACCTCTTGACTGACTGACTGACTGCAAAGAAGAAACAGCCCTTAATTTACAATATGCATACAAATATACAAATAAAGGTTCACACTATATCAATCCAGCAGCCAAGAAACAATCACATAAAAACAAACAATAAATTCAAAATACATACAGAAATAGAAAAACATCAGACATTACAATCAACAAAAAAATATACCATTCATAACTGTAACAACAAGGAAGAAAAGCGCGTGGGAAGAGTTAACTAGTATATGACGAGATTGGTTTCTCTCCTCCGATCTCAAACGCGGACCTCTCTGCAAGCTGGGCTAATTACGTCAAAGGAGAACCGGTCTGGCAACGGACCTTGAAGCGATATCTGGGAGGATTGTGTGGTGTTTAGCCCCCCAGCAAGATTTCACTTGGACTTACCGGAGCTGAAGCCATCGGGACCTTCGTTGCTGAGGTAGAAGGGTGCGAGTCTGTGGACGTGTGGCATGCCGAGTTGGCAGGGGGGTGAGCAGGTGAGCTCTGGGAAGGATAACTGAGGCAAGAGCTGGGAGCGGAGTTGTGGCATCTTTTACAACAGGGGAACAGAAAACGGCACTTGCCGCATCACGTGGTTCCTCTGTTGGTCAGGAAGAATTCAAGAACGAAACCCCAGTGAAGCGCAATGGCAGCCGACGCGCTTAGAGAGAGAGAACAGGCAGCAGTTGCTATGTTCAGTGATGAAAACTCGGCCGGCTCAGACTCAATCACACATAAGGCACCGGTGATGACAACAAATACTGGGATAAGAGAAAAATGCAAGCTTTTAGAGAAAGCAATGCGTGCAGAACAAAAAAAGTGGTGGGAAGCCAAGACCCTGCAGCACTACATAGATGTGGGTTGTGTACCGCGGGGATTGAGAATTTTATTGGCCCCAAGCTATGAGGCACCAGATCTCGACATGAAGCGAGAGTGGGCTGAGACAAATTTAGAGTCATCACGCAAACTGCTATTTATCCTGGTGAAATGTGCTGAGAAAGATTTTATTAAATTGGCAGAAGAAATAGACAAACTAAATCAGTAACTTGAAGAAATGGGTGAAACTGAACTATTGGAGAAAATGAAAAACGACATGAAAAAAAGGCTGAAAAAAGAAGAGTACATTATTCGTCAACGTAAGGCGTTTAAATTCCACCGAGATAGGTCTGATTATGAATGTGGAAGGATTTTTATGTTTGGCCGCAAATACGAGAATTTGAAAGCAGATAAAGCTGGTATAAGACATCAAAATATAGAAAGTACAATCACCAGCATGCAAACAGATTTTACATCGGCATCTGATGCAAGTTCTGCAGCTGAGAGTGAACATGAACAAGAGAACCGAAGGGGAATTAGGAAAGAAGGAGCAAGGACATTTTCACTCACTGAAGAGGTTGATTTTTTAAGTCAAGAGCGCCTGCAAACATTACGCCCACGAAAGCCACAAGGCAACCCTGCAGTAACAGAAGTAGAAAATGCAGGGAGAGGCGGAAAGCAAGCAGGCGCAGAAAACAACAACAACCAAAGACAACCGAAACGCCAACAGAATTTATTTGGGCGCAAATAAATACGGAGACTTCGGAACCAACACCTAAAACAGTGATCAATTTAACTGAGGTGGTTTTAAACAAGGCTGAAGAACAACTCCTATCCTTGGGGCTTTCATATTGTCCCGAGAGCTCTTTCAATTATGCTACCACGAGAGTTGATATTTATAAGAGTGTGCAGAGGTTGCAAAAATATTTTAAACAAACTAACTGGTCAAAATCGACAAATCCGCCATGTGCTAACAATAATTCTGCCTTGCAACCACGTGATGACACAGGTACAGATAACAATGAGTCAGACAAGCAATTGGAAACTGTATTAGAAGCACTATTGGAGGAAGGAGACATTTCCTCTACAAGACCAGAAACACCCTTGTCTCCAGCCAATGTTTAAACTTGCTCATTTACCACTTGACCAGGGCGCACTCACGCTCTAATCTTCACCGCGCAGCGGAGCTATCGCTGCCGCGGGACCTGGACATCGCCGCCATCAGCGACGCCCACACAGGCCACGCCCCTCACCCGAGAGGCCACGCCCCCCACCGTAATTCCCTCCCTCATATAAAATGTGCAACCCTCGTACGCGCAGCGGATGAGCGCAGCGGGCGCGCCGAGTGCGCGCCAAAGGCGCGCCTAAGGCAAGCCCGTCTGCGCCCGTCCGCGCCAGACCGGGCCACGGGACACAGCACTCTGCTCAACCCTTTGTGTATACTTCTGACCAGCTGCGCTCTTTAAATGCCAATTGGCAACCGAATCAGGCTACTCTGGTTTATGCTCATAAACTCGGCATTGCTGCTCCTGTGCCCACTACACAAACCCTTCCACTCCCTACTACCACCACCACCGCCCTCCTCCTTAACACGAGATCAGCTGTTAAACACCAGACTGAAATTTACGACCTTCTCGACTCAAGTCTCCCAGATTTTCTGTTTTTAACAGAAACCTGGTACAGGCCCGACTCCTTGCTCAGCGTCCTTTCCTCCCTCCCACCCCAATATTCCATACTCCGTGCCGATCGACCCGGAAGCAAAGCCGGAGGGGGCGTAGCTCTGATTGCCCGCAAGGAGTTCCACTTTCAGATTCTGGCTTCTCCCACACTGCCAGCAGCTGACTGCCTTGTAGTGCGTTCCACTTTCCTTAAGACCCCAGTCACTTGCGTACTAACGTATCGACCCCCCCAGTCGTCCCCTGACTTCCTTCTTGCCTTTCAAAACCTACTGGCCACCTTAGTCATTAATAATGCCTCGGTCATAGTTCTGGGCGATTTTAACTACTGGCCTAATGATCCCGCTGAGGATTCCACTTCTAAAGATTTTACTCAATCACTCCTCAGCTTTAATTTTATCCAACACGTTCACAGCCCTACTCACATTCGCGGCCACATCTTAGACCAGATATGGACACTTAATATTCCAACGTCCACCCCTATCATCTCGCCTTGTTCCTGGTCGGATCATTCCATGATTGCCTTCTCTATGGATTTGAACCAAAAACGTCCCATCCTGCTCCTAAAAACATTTGGGCAAGGAACTGGAATAAAGTGGACATTCCCTCTCTTTGCAACTCTCTAGTTGCCACCTGCCCCAACCTTACGGGCTCTGACCTTCACTCTCAGGCCAGCACACTCGATCGATGGCTCACCACCGCCTGCGATCCTGTGGCCCCTTTGAAGCGAATAGCTATCAACCGCTCTCACAAGGCCAATAAATGGTTTTGCCCTGACCTCAAAATTAAGAAACTAGAGGTTAGACAGGCTGAACGAGCCTGGAGACGAGCATACTCCCCCATCTGTCGGAAACATTTTGTTACTGTACTTAATGAATATAAAACCTCCATACTGACTGCTAAGACCGAGTATTTTTCCGGACGCATCCTAGCGGCAGAATGCCAATCTCGCGAGATATTCTCCACTGTCCACGAGCTAGCATCGTCGGATAGAGCTTCACCCAAGATTCCCCCCTCTCAGGTTTTATGTGATTCGCTCAATGAATTTTTCATGGATAAGATAGCTTCCATCAAAACCAACATTCCCCCCCTTCTCCCACCTTCACTGCCCCTCAACCTCCCGTAAACCACTGTTCCCTCACTACTATCCCTCCACTCACCAGAGAATCGTTGCCCCTTTACTTAGTCGTGTCAAGTCGGGTTCCCCAGCCGATATTGCCCCGGCACACATTCTCAACCAGTTCTTTTTGGCATGTCCATCCCCAGCCTTGGACCTTTTGAACAACTGCTTCATGTCGGGTCTTGTTCTGGCCTCCTTGAAGTCCGCCACAATTCTCCCAATACTAAAAAAACCCGGAGCCGACCCCACCTCCCCCGCTAAATACCGCCCCATATCCCTCCTCCCTTATTTGGGAAAAGTAGCAGAGTCCCATGTTACTCAGACGCTCAGCTCCTTTATTGAAAACAGCAACTATCTTGCATCTTGCCAGGCGGGCTTTCGCCCCTGTCACTCCACAGAGAAGGTAGTCATCTCAGTTATGGACCAACTAAGGGAAGGTCTTGATACCAACATCCCCCAAGCCCTGGTCCTTCTGGACCTATCCGCCGCCTTTGACACGGTGGACCACGCCATTCTTTTGTCCCGTGTCAAGGCGGCGGGCATAGGGGGCCAGGCTTTTGCCTGGATAGGATCTTTCCTGGAGGGACTCGCACAGGCGGTTCATTTGGCTGAATTCTCAGCCTCACCTAGTAAGGTGAATTGCGGGGTTCCCCAGGACTCTTCTCTCTCCCCCCTTTTATTTAATCTTTATATTTTCCCTCTTATTTTTGCACTCCAACAAATGGAGGTCACAGTTTATAATTATGCTGACGACCTCCAACTTATTTTTAATTTTTCCCCCTCCTCACCAGGAGTCTCTAGCTTCCAGTCGGTTTTATTATTTATCCGTGGT
Organism: Lissotriton vulgaris; assembly: GCF_964263255.1. Classification (NCBI taxonomy): domain Eukaryota; kingdom Metazoa; phylum Chordata; class Amphibia; order Caudata; family Salamandridae; genus Lissotriton; species Lissotriton vulgaris. Next base: position 1,712,879,296 of record NC_141687.1, read on the forward strand.
TGGATGAATGCTAACCACCTCAAGCTCAACCCGGATAAGACAGAGCTGATCCTGACTGGGGGCAGAGGCAATCCCTGGTCACCATCCTTTTGGCCCACTTCTTTTGGTCCCCCTCCCTCTCCCTCAGTCAAAACCCTTGGGATTATTCTCAATCATCACCTGACACTCCACACCCATATAAGTTCTGTCGTTTCCTCCTCTTTTTTTACTCTACGCATCATTAGAAAAGTATCCCGGTTCTTTTCCCCCTCCGCTCTAAAACTGATCGTTATGGCCATGATTTTGTCTAAAATCGACTATGGCAACATTATTTACAACGGCGCCCCGGCTTATGCACTTCAACGTCTCCAGATGGTGCAGAACCAGGCGGCTCGCCTAGTATATGGCCTACCAAAATTCCACCACACTTCTCCCCTTCTTATGGCCCTCCACTGGCTCCCAATCAAGCAAAGAGCCCTTTTCAAGCTTGGCTGCCTCACCTTCCAAGCTCGGGCTGGCACTGCCCCCGCTTTCATCAATTCTGCCATCACCATTTATAACCCCGTCAGAGACTTGCTCTCTTCCTCCAAATCCCTGCTAGTCATCCCCCGGTTCAAGAAGAGTCAAGCCGGCGGCCAGAAATTTTCGGTACTGGCCCCCACCTTCTGGAACTCACTCCCCCCCTTTCTTAAATCATCGCCCTCCTATACTCAGTTTCGTAAAGATCTCAAGACTTTTCTGTTTCAGCAAGCTTTCAGTCCATAACTCCCTCCTCCCCACAGTATGAAATCCTATAGCGCCAAGAAACTGCCAAGTGTATGTGCGCTCTATAAATACCTCAAAATTCAAATTCAATGTTAAAACAATAGAACACACACCCTTCAAGCCAACGTCTACTTTCTATCCAATGATGTTGAAGGATACAATTGACAGCTTTCAAGATCAAGTAGTGCAAGATTTAAAAAACCTAAATAGGAAAGTTTTAAGCACTAGCACAACTGATAAAAATCAATGAAAAAATAGAAAGGAGCTCTAATACCATCAATTAATGACTAAACTTAACAAGGAACATGATATATATAGTCATAAGGAGTGCGGACAAAGGGGGTAACGTTGTTTTATGGAAACGCGAAAATTACATCTGCGAGGCCTTGAAACAGCTGAATGACAGACTGCTACAATTGTTGTAGTAAACAAACATTAATGGCAGTACACAGAGGTTACAATTTGAAGTTATCAGTCTGGAGAAGTACTGGATTATTATCAATGGATGAATACAAATACTTAAGGAACAACAATCCAGTTACACCGGTTTTATATTTCATCCCGAAAATCCGCAAAGATGCAATCAACCCTCCAGGTAGGCCGATAATATCAGCCAAAAATACTATCTTTGAAAGGTCTTCAATTTATATTGACTTTTTTCTCCAAACATATGTTCAATCTTTAAAATCATATATTCGAGATACTGGGGATTTCTTGCAAAAAATGTTTGATTTTAAATGGTGTGATGATTTCTTGCTGATTACACTTGATATGACATCTTTGCATACGTCAATTAGACACAAAAAAACGGCCTTAGAGCCATCAAATACTATCTGGCAGGCAGGGGCCCTGAATATAGCGAACATACTAACATGCTATTGAATATGATAGAAAATTGCCTGACTAATAATATTTTCTTGTTTCAAAATACTTACTATCAGCAGGCAAGAGGTGTTGCCATGGGAGCCAGCTTCTCCTCCAGCTATACTTGTTTGCATATGGGCTGGTGAGAGGAGCTGGTTCTCATGGTGGAGCACAGAGAAACCATGTCCAAACATATTAGGAGGTTTATTGATGACCTCTTCCTGTGTGGCAGGGCACCTAAGAAGAAGCGGAAAAATTCATTGGGGAAATCAATGCAAATCAATTAAACTTAAACTTTAGTGCCTGCATCAGTTATATATCAGTGAACTTTTTGGACACGGAAATCTATGTTGATCAAGGTAACTTTGAGACTCGATTGCACATAAAACCTACTGCGGGCAACGTTATTTTGCACGCGAGTAGTGCCCACCCTGGGCACTTAATTCAAAGCATCCCACATGGGGAAATACTGCGGTTAAAACGCATATGCAGTAATGAGCAGGATTTAATACAAGCTCAGGGCCAATGCATAAAAAGATTCCCAAGAGAGGGGGTACACTAAGATGTGTCTAGATAAAGCCCTCACAAAGAGCAAACAAGAAACCAGAGACAAGCTAGTGAAAACTAAATACAAAGAGTTAGAAAACAATAAGTCACAAGACAAGTTTAGATTTATTCTAAAGTTTAATCATCAGGAGGGTGCAGTAAGGAAAATAATAAAGAAAAATTGGCACCTAACCAAACAAGATCCCATTATCGGTAAAACATTTCCACAACAGCCTGCAATTAATTACCCGCCGGGGAAAATCCATGAGAGACATATTGGTGAAGAATGATCCTTGTGGGCCTCCAACCAAAAGTACATGGTTATCCCAGCAGACTGGCTTTTTTAAATGTAAAACATGTAAGGCCTGCCAGCATGGGGTGTCGATGACTAAATTTAAAACTCCTTTCAGTGAAAGGGAAATTGTCATTGACAAGATTCTAAACTGCAAATAGGACCACGTAATTTATGTATTGGAATGCCCTGCAAATTAAAATATGTTGGTAGTACTGTTTTACAAGGCCACAAAAGGGTGTTACAACACATCCGAGCAATCAAAACCAATGATCCTTCCTATTCGGTGGCACGTCACTTTAATGAAAAACATGAAGTCAATCCGAAGGAGCTACAATATTATTTATTGGATTCAGTCCCAGTATCCAAGAGGGGTGGGGACCGCATTAAAGCCCTTCGTAGATTAGAGATGACCTATATTTTGAACCTCGATACCATGAACCCAGGGGGTCTAAATGCCACGGAGGAACTGTACACTAGCCTTGAAATGTGATCTTAGCTCTAATTGGAAAATTGATTTTTAAGACAATATTGAAATCTGAAGGTAACTTTTAAGGGAACTTTTTACTTGTATAATTGTATTTATTCTTAAGTATTTATTTATTCACATATATTTGTATATATGCCTTTATATATATATATATATATATATATATATATATATATATATATATATATATATATATATATATATATATATACATATATTTATTGATACATTATTTTGCACAAGTTATCAGATCCCTTTGATACTAAGTACACCCATTGTCTGTACAATATTGACAACTAAAACAACACTAGTTCTTGCTGAGTGGTATATACATATGTTTTTCTCTTCTCCAGATTTTCATATCATCACTGCAATTTATTGACAACATAGCAGATGCCCACAGCCTTGATTTTAAACTGTTCGTCTTTTCTAAATTATATATTTGGTTTTGCACAGTTGTTTCATTATTGCACTTTGGATCTATTGCACTGTTTTTAATAAACATCTTGCATATCTAACTGTAATATATAAGGGATGATCAAATGTATTTAAACCATTAGTGATGCCAGTATGACTTACATCCATATACTAGGGCAGCAGCAAAACCAATGTATATGGAACACCTCACTTTTTTATACTTCCATGGTTTTATCATAAATTTTGATAAAGGATTAGTATTTTGTATACATTTATGTATATTTATTTATGTATATTTATATTCATACATATGGAATGTTAGGGTATATTTGTACATTAAGGTAATTTATTTATTTAGTTGATGAATGGAACTGCTGTCATGCATTTATGCATTAATTATTGCCCCCTTTAAAGGTGAATTAATCACTTTATATTCAGAGCAGTATGTTTTGAATTGTACTTTCACATTAATGATGAAGATGTTTAAAAATTGCACTTTAATGATATAGTCACATGGTGTAAGCAATATATAAAAAAACTGAAAAATATTTAAGCCAACTGTCAAGCCAGAAGCGCGTCATGTGATCAATTCCCCTGTGAGGGACGAAACGCGTCATAACTATGGAGTTCAAATAAACTGCAGCTGACTAGCCACAGTAGTCTGCGCTCTTTCTTTGCCTTGTGGAACTGGGCTACGTGGGAAGAGTTAACTAGTATATATATATATATATCTATATATATCTATACTAATATAATAAAGAGAGAGCCCAAATCTTTGAGGCGGGTAATCTCAGGAACCACAGCACCAATCACAACACCCAATACAGCATTGGAAAGGGCAGTTGCAGCAGATGGACATAGGCTATACAGCTGCCCACCATATACATTAGAAACATAAAAGAACCTTAGCAGCAAAGTAGTCCCTTGTGGGCATGGACGTGGGCGGGGCGTGGCATGACGACAAAAAAAAAGCGTTCCTTAAACGTGTGCGTTTTGCTGGGGCCTGTGCTGGGGGCGTGAAGAAGGCCAATGAGCACGGCAATTGCGCGGCACCAAGGGGTGTGGCCAATGGGCGCGACAATTGCGCGGGATCAAGGGCCGTGGCCAATGGGCGCGGTAATTGCCGGGGCTTAGGCGGGGGCAGACGCGACTGATCGTGCCTGCGGGGACATTAACTGCACAGTATCATGCGCACTGTCAGCCAGTCAACTCTCTACATAAAGGACCGTGCCTGCGGGGACACTAACTGCAGCGTCTCCTGTGCGCTGTCACACACAACTCTCTGCATAAACGAATTGACACCAGGCGCACAACATCAACCAGTGCTGGAGCCGGGCTCAGGCGGCGGATGACGCGAGTAAGCGCGCCTGCTGGGACACTAACATTTGAACTGACTGCACTTTCCCACATGCGCAGCGTCTCCAGCGCGCGCTGTCACCCACTCAACCCAACATTTGCGTATGGTGTTAGGGTTCCCCTTGAAAGTTCCATGTTACAGATAAGTCAAGTCACCTTTGGCGCATCCACCTTTTTTTGGCCACTTGGGATGGAAAAAAACTCCCATACAATGTTTTGGCCTATATGGGGTATATATTGTCCATGAAGTACAACGAAAATAGGAAAAGATTGTAGTATTTTCACTATGTTTTCCGTGCTTTCAGTTGACACCCAATGAAAACGTTCATTTCACTTGCACTTGCACTTTAAATTTCTTCCGCCGCCCTCTACGGCGCCATGTGACCAAGGCCTCTGGGAGGCCGAAACGTTATGCTGTCCGTTGCAGAATAAAGCAATTACTCACGGAAATCTGGGTCTCCTGTTTCTTGGCGGTGCGGCGGCTGGATTGAGTCTGTTTCATTGTTGTGGAAACCAGTGTTGATATATATATATATATATTTACTCACGGAAATCTGGGTCTCCTGTTTCTTGGCGGTGCGGCGGCTGGATTGAGTCTGTTTCATTGTTGTGGAAACCAGTGTTGATATATAAAAAAATATATATATATATATATCAACACTGGTTTCCACAACAATGAAACAGACTCAATCCAGACTCAATCCAGCCGCCGCACCGCCGCACCGCCGCACCGCCAAGAAACAGGAGCCCCAGATTTCCGTGAGTAATTGCTTTATTCTGCAACGGACAGCATAACGTCTGGGTCTCCTGTTTCTTGGCGGTGCGGCGGCTGGATTGAGTCTGTTTCATTGTTGTGGAAACCAGTGTTGATATATATATATATATATATATATATATATATATATATATATATATATATATATATATATATATATATATATATATATATATATATATATATATATATATATATATATATATATATATATATTCACTGAAAAAACCATAGGTTATAGACCATATATAGTTAGGAATTCGCATTTACAAAACCTTATTTTACTCACACAAAACCATTGAAATTCCATATATAGTTAGTTGCACTAACTATATATCGCGCACCCGCAATCCACTGCTGATGATGTCACATATTACATCATTCATGACATGGTCAGTGACATCACTGATGACATCACTGATGACATCTCAAATGACATCACTGATGACATCTCAAATGACATCACTGATGACATCTCATTTGACATTACTGATCACATCACTGATGATATCATTCATGTGATAATACGATGAACCTCTTCAGACTCTAATATAACCTTAGATACAATCAGTGTAAACAGACACTCACAGACTGTCACTCATCCATGGAGTTACTCACACACCTAGTCAGTCATGCAAAGAATCAATCACACCTCCATTTCCTCAACTATACAGTTATACACACTTTACTTATTCAAACATATACTAACACATATTTACTCTCTTATACAATCCCTGATACAAGTTCACAATGATCCATACAGCCACTCACACATTCACTGGCTCTTATGCACAGTTATTTATATATGTCAACTCTCACATGTACTGTGTTTTACATATGTACTTACTTTGACATGTAGCACTGAGATATCCATTCACTCACCAATACACTCATGCACACAGTCAACCGCCCATACAGCTGTTTCCACATGCACTTTTGAAACCATACATCTAGTGAATCAACTGCTCACACATCTATGCACAGAGTCATACACCTCCCAGCCACCCACACACACACTCAGTCTCCCATACAAATACTTGGGCAACCAATCAATAACCCATATAGTTACTCATATAGCTACTTATCAACACATGCAACAGTTTACAGAACAACAGACATAATGATGCACAAATTAAGACAGTTTAGTCACTAACCCATGCACTTAGTGAGACACATTTAATCACTCACTCATACAGTCAGTCATGCACCTACTAAATCCTTCATCCAGACACTTATACATCCACTCATTCTTCAATATGTAAGACATATTTTAACTTTACAGAAACATACAGTCACTGGATGTTGTTATCAGTGATGTCATCAGTGATGTCATTTGAGATGTCATCAGTGATGTCATCAGTGATGTCACTGGCCATGTCATGAATGATGTAATATGTGACATCATCAGCAGTGGATTGCGGGTGCGCGATATATAGTTAGTGCAACTAACTATATATGGAATTTCAATGGTTTTGTGTGAGTAAAATAAGGTTTTGTAAATGCGAATTCCTAACTATATATGGTCTATAACCTATGGTTTTTTCAGTGAATTTTCAAGGTTTTGTAAATGCTAATTCCTAACTATATATGGTCGATAACCTATGGTTTTTTCAGTGAATTTTCAAGGTTTTGTAAATGCTAATTCCTAACTATATATGGTCTATAGCCTATGGTTTTTTCAGTGAATATATATATATACATACATATATAAACATATATCATCTGTATATCTATATAAATACAAACATAAATGCATGCATACATATACTTATATGCATACAGATGCATGTTATTTACATGAAAGTTGAAAAAACACTAATAAAAGCAAAGCTAAAAAGCCACCTCATTACAAACAGAATGGCTTTAACTTAAACGAGGGCGAGATCTATTGCATTTTCAATGCTTGTTTACTTTGGTTCCATCAAGAAGGCATTCAGATGTGTCACACATTTGCCATAAATTCTGAATGTTAGCACTCTAGTTGCACATTAGATCACTGTAGTAAAGCTACTGCTCACCAGGGACGTCTGCTGCTGGTATTCAAAGTGCATGTTTCAGTCTGCATGTCAGAATTTTTTTAATGAAATAGAAGAGGATTTGAGAAGTCACTCAAAATGATCCCTAATTTTTCTTTCTGAAGCACTAATCATACTTTCTATGGCAAAATTAACCCCCTCATGTTGTTCCTTTTTAAATTGAGTGTTTTCAGACTTACCACTTCATTCCAATCAAGATGGCTTCTGGTGTGCCATACTTTTGTCATAAGTAAGACTGTTAGCGCTCTAGTTGTTCTTTAGAACACTCTGGGACATTCTGTCATTGGGCTATACTTGGGGTACATCTGGGTGATATTTGGGCTACATTTAGGCTCTTTTGTCTCTGGTGGCCATCTTGGGAGACTGTATGTCAGAATTGTTTAATGAAATTGAAGAGGGTTTGAGAAGTCACTCAAAATGTGCCCTAATTTTTCTTTCTGCAGCACTAACAATAATTCATATGGCAAAATATACCCCCTCATTTTGTTCCTTTTTAAATTAAATGTTTTAAGAGTTACCACTTTATTCCAATCAAGATGGCTTCAGGTGTGCCATACCTTTGTAATAAGTAGGACTGTTAGCGCTCTAGTTGTTCTTTAGAACACTCTGGGACATTCTGTCATTGGGCTATACTTGGGCTACATCTGGGTGATATTTGGGCTACATTTGGGCTCTTTTGTCTCTGGTGGCCATTTTGGGAGACTGCATGTCAGAATTTTTTAATGAAATAGAAGAGGATTTGAAAAGTCACTCAAAATGTGCCCTAATTTTTCTTTCTGCAGCACTAATAATACCTTCTATTGCATAATATACCCCCTCATTTTGTTCCTTTTTAAATTAAATGTGTTAAGAGTTACCACTTTATTCCCATCACGATGGCTCCAGGTGTGCTATACCTTTGTAATAAGTAGGACTGTTAGCGCTCTAGTTGTTCTTTAGAACACTCTGGGACATTCTGTCATTGGGCTATACTTGGGCTACATCTGGATGATATTTGGGCTACATTTGGGCTCTTTTGTCTCTGGTGGCCATTTTGGGAGACTGCATGTCAGAATGTTTTAATGAAATAGAAAAGGATTTGAGAAGTCATTCAAAATGTGCCCTAATTTTTCATTCTGCAGCACTAATCATACTTTCTATGGCAAAATATAACCCCTCATGTTGTTTCTTTTTAAATTAAATGTTTTAAGAGTTACCACTTTATTCCAATAAAAGAGGATTCAGGTGTGCCATACCTTTGTAATAAGTAGGACTGTTAGCGCTCTAGTTGTTCTTTAGAACACTCTGGGACATTCTGTCATTGGGCTATACTTGGGCTACATCTGGGTGATATTTGGGCTCTTTTGTCTCTGGTGGCCATTTTGGGAGACTGCATGTCAGAATGTTTTAATGAAATAGAAAAGGATTTGAGAAGTCACTCAAAATGTGCCCTAATTTTTCATTCTGCAGCACTAATCATACTTTCTATGGCAAAATATACCCCCTCGTGTTGTTTCTTTTTAAATTAAATGTTTTAAGAGTTACCACTTTATTCCAATCAAGATGGCTTCAGGTGTGCCATACCTTTGTAATAAGTAGGACTGTTAGCGCTCTAGTTGTTCTTTAGAACACTCTAGGAGGCTGCAGTAGAACACAAAGGAATCAACTGACAGTCTCTGTCCTTGTTGGATGTACATGTTTTACTGAGAATGTCAGACTTCATTTTCACATGACTGAGAAAGATAATGTGAATTTACTGAAAATATGCTTTCAGTTTAGCTTATAGATCCCCTTCCAAACCACTGTGGGAAAATCATGAGATATTAGTTTTCTTTCAAACAATATTCATGGTATCACAGCAGAAGGTTTTTTCACATGGTAAAATCACCTTAGAACCCACCACAATTCCTAAAACGAGTATGGTACCATCAACAAATGAAGTCCTAAAACCCTCTATTAACTACAATGCTTTTTAATGAGGTGCTATCATGTATATTGGTCCCAAGATGGCTGCCAACACTTCTTGGATGAAGTGCTGACAGCCAATCAGATCAGATGTGTGGTAAGGCTCCGCCCAGATATATATCTTTTTTTGAACCTAAATTACTCAAAATCCACTGGAGCACATATATTGAGACCTAGCAAAGGCACATCGGGCTAACAGTCCCTACAATTTTTGCCAAGTTTCGTGCAAATCCATTCAGCCGTTCGAGCTAAAAGTGAGGCCAACCGCCCTATGGAAATTAACATGGGAAAAACGCGTTTTGGGACCCCCCTTTTTTCTCGGCCCCCCCCTTGATGAAACCCCCCCAAATTGTCAGGGGCTGCTCAGAAACAAAATGTTCAATTTTCCTGAAAATGTCAGCCAATTCCGTCCACAAACGCCAAAGTTATTAGACATAGAATTTTCAAAAATCCCATAGAGAAAAAATCCTAACTATATATACCTACTGGCGACCGCCAGTAGGTAATATATCAAATATATCAACAGTGTTGATATATATATATATATATATATATATATATATATATATATATATATATATATATATATATATATATGTATATATATATATATATATATATATATATATATATCAACACTGGTTTCCACAACAATGAAACAGACTCATTCCAGCCGCCGCACCGCCAAGAAAGAGGAGACCCAGATTTCCGTGAGTAATTGCTTTATTCTGCAACGGACAGCATAACGTTTCGGCCTCCCAGAGGCCTTGGTCACATGGCGCCGTAGAGGGCGGCGGCAGAAATTTAAAGAGCAAGTGCAAGTGAAATGAACATTTTCATTGGGTGTCAACTGAAAGCACGGAAAACATAGTGAAAATACTACAATCTTTTCCTATTTTCTTTGTACTTCATGGACAATATATATATATATATATATATATATATATATATATATATATATATATATATATATATATATATATATATATATATATATATATATATATATATATATATATATATATATATATATATATTACCTACTGGCGGTCGCCAGTAGGTAGTTATAGTTAGGATTATTTTCAATTGGGAAATCACAACATTCTATTGGGAATAACTTTGGCGCCGGTTGAGGAATCTGCCTGAAAATTTCCTCAAATTTGCCTCGCGGCCCCTCTGGTCCTTGCCTGAAAGTTTGGGGGGGATTCGTCAAGCGGGGGCCGAGAAAAAGGGGGGTCCCAAAATGTGTTTTCCCCATGTTAATTTCCATAGGGCGGTCAACCTCACTTTTAGCCCTAACGGCTGAATGGATTTCCACGAAACTTGGCAAAATTGTAGGGACTGGTAGCCCGATGTGCCTTTGCTATGTCTCAAGATATGTGCTCCAGTGGATTTTGAGTAATTTAGGTTCAAAAAATATATATATCTATTAGCGCGCCCTGGTACGCGCACCGGGGCGCGAACCAGCGCGCTACGTGAGTTCGCGCGCAGAAAGCTGATTGGCTCTCGGGTGTCTGTAAACATTCCAAACAGTCCGGAGCGGCCGCCATCTTGTATCTCAGAAGGATAGAGACACAAGAGGTGGCAAAAACAAAGAGGGGAATGACCAAAGGGGGGCAGGATAGACCCCCATGACCCCCTAGGTTTGATGTGGGGGCCATAAAAGGGCCCCACAAATTTATTTATTTTTGATTTGCGCGAAGGGAGCGCCCGGTACGCGCACCGGGGAGCGAACCGGGGAGCATACCATAGGGGAAAAAGAATGACAGAGTTTTTTAAAAATGTAGCCTTTTTTTATAAATTGGAGGTTTTTCTTCTTTTTGTTGTTTTATTTATTTTTTTATTTTTTTTGGAACATTTTGTACTTTTTTGGCTTTTATGAACTATTTTATGTTTTTTTGTTATTTTTATGGGGAGAAACAAAAAACAAGGAATTGAAAACGGCTCAACTGGAGCAAAAAAAAAACAGGACAAAATTATGGATTTTGGGGCATTTGTGGTTGTCGCCAGCACGGTTGATGAGTTTTATGCTTTGCTCACCATAGGTGATGGTTTTCCCACAAAAATACAAGTGATCTTGTATTTCCCAAACTGGGGTTGAATGTTTGGGACCATCTCTCTTGTCTCTGGTCCCGATGGAGTGGGTTGCTTTCTTTTTGAGGTGCTGGGTGAAGATTGGGGAGGGTTACTGGCCAGTTCTCTCACCTCTGCCGCAGCATAGTTGTTGGGATGCTTGCGCTGCATGTGGCGAATCATGGTGTTATTGCGTATGGTGTTATCGAGTATTTTTTGTTAGGGTTCCCCCTTGAAAGTTCCATGTTACAGATTAGGCAAGTCACCTTTGGCGCATCCACCTTTTTTTGGCCACTTGGGATGGAAAAAACTCCCATACAATGTGTGGCTTTGGCCTATATGGGGTATTGTCTTCTGGCAGGAATGTCCTCCTCCCCTCCTCTTCCTCCTCCTCCTCTTCCTCTTCTTCATCTCCACCAGTCATGAGTGATGTCACTGACCATGTCATGAGTGATGTAATATGTGACGTTATCAGCAGTGCATTGCAGGCGCGCAAGTTATAGTGAGTCCAACTAACTATAACGTGGAAATTTCAATGGTTTTATGTCAGTAAAATTTCCAGCTAACTATAACTGGTGTGAAACCTATGGTTTTTTCAGTGAATTTAATAGGTTTTTTAAATGCTAATTCCTAACTATAATTGGTGTGAAACCTAGGGTTTTTTCAGTGAATATATATATATATCATATATATCATATATATATATGTGATCTGGGGTGGTATTCTGTTTTCCATGAATTTTCCTTGTAAATATCTTTGTCCATACATTGTAATCAAAGTGGCTGGTCAAGTTCCTTGTCAGCCACTTTTCTAATTATTGCTCCGCTTCTTCCTATTAAATATATATATATTTTTATATATATATTATTTCACTGGGTTTTTAGGTATAGATATATTTTTTGTACCTTAGATGTGAGAACTGATTTTAACACTTATTTATAAATGTGGTGTCCTTTTCTATAACTTTTAAATGATGATCTATTTATACTGGTATTAATAGGTTTTATGTATGAATTTATTTGGACCAATAATAGGGAAACAAATTTAGATTTCCTTGGTGTCTAGACCAACATACATGTACCATTTACACAGAATTTTATCATCATAAACTCTCAGCACTTTGTTTCCCTTTTCCTCAAAATTAATTTTCCCTACATTGGCACTTATGCACTTTATAAATCTCCATGAATTGCAGATTGCGATTCAACAACACTGTTAATATTTGCACTTTTTCCACCACCCCGTCCCCCATTCTATTAAAGGTCGCGACAATTGGTACAATTTGTTGAATGTACCTTGCACTAATGAAATAATTGCGATTAACTTTATGGTTCTATACAAATTGCATAATTTTGTACTTTTTTGCTATTTTGCACAGGCCTTTGCTAGGATTTGCACAGGGATTTATCCCATAATACTCCTACTATCATCACGCAACTTTGCATATATGTCAGTGCTTGTGTAGCCGTCTGCTATAATTTGCACAGGGATTTATCCCATATCAGTTTGGAAAGCGGAATATATCTGGTTTCTGTGGATGGATGTTCATTATGCAATATTACATATAGGCTGCTGCTTGTTTTTTGGATTTATCCAGTAATATTTAAACATTATTACAATTGTCATGCATTAGAAAATAACTGAACCATTAACATCAAAATAGAATTGTAGTTATAATTTTGACATTTCGGTATGTATAAAACTTTTGTTTATGTCTATGATCATGTGACCTAAGGGAGAAAGGGCGGGAAGGCGGGCTTGCACTGCACTATAAAAAAGAAAAAATAACGTTGAATTGTTGCATGTGAACAAGGGCTTTGTAAGCCCGAAACGCGTCTTGCCCTCGCTACTTTCAACCCTTGGATAATAAATTCATCTGTGTATCCAGTTCGTGGTCCGTCTCCTCATTGCCTGGAGGGTTCTGATCTTTGCTAGAACCAGCAGTGGCTGTTTTTGGAGTCTGCGCAGATATATATATATATATATGTATATATATATATATATATATATATATATATATATATATATATATAAAATATATATATATATATGCTTCAAAAGCATAGAGGATGCTATGGATGAGGTGTACCGGGTGTGAACTCGTTGCATGTAGCAACGTATTGCCAGCAGTTTCTTTTCTATATAAAGTTGTGCTAATCCGTGCTTTGTCAGTATTGACTTGTACGTCAAGGAAGGATACCTGATGACTACTGATGTGTGACGTGAATTTGAGGTTTACATTGTTTTCATTTATACATTTTATAAAAGCTTCCGCTTCTTCGAATGTACCTTTCCAAACAATTGTCAAGTCATCAATGTATCTTAGCCAGGATATGATATTGTCCCTGCATATGTTATAATATTGCTTCTTGAGGACCAGCTCCTCCCACCATCCCATAAAGAGACAGGCGTAACTAGGGGAGAAGCTGGCCCCCATAGCTACTCCCTGTACCTGACGAAACATTTGTTTGTTAAAAAGAAAAAATTGTGCTCTAAGTAAAAGATTAACATAACCATAAGCATTTTGTTGTGCTGGGTGTATTCGATGGGCCTTTTGGCTAGGAAATATTCTACAGCCCTTAGTCCATCTGAATTCTTAATACATGTATATAGCGAGGAGACGTCGAGAGTTATTAAGTGGTAACCTTCTTGCCACTCAACCTTTCCAATTTTTAGTAAAAAATCTCCTGTGTCTCTCACATATGATCCTAGTCCTCGCACATGTTCCTGCAGGAAGAAGTCTATGTATTTGGACAAGTTCTCCAGGGGGCCATCACATGCAGCAATGATTGGTCTGGCTGGAGGCTGGAGGCTGGTCCTTGTGTACCTTCGGTACAAAATAAATAACTGGCGTCCTAGGGTGTTCTTTTTTTAAAAACTTGAATTCTTCCATGTTTAACAATCCCAGGCTTTTCCATGCCAATAATTTACTACATAAGTCGTCCTGCATATGTTTGTAATTGATGGGAGAGCTGTGGTGGTAACATTGAGTGTAATTCAACTGACTGTTGGCTTCTATTAAGTATTGAGGGAGAGGCCACAAAACAATATTCCCTCCCTTGTCCGAATTTCTTATTACCACATCGTTTTCCTTTTTTAATTTGTCCATCAATTGCCCATATTGTATTTCCTCACTCGATCGCTTCCTTTTGGTCATTTGGATTTTGGTATTTAGTCTCTTAACTTGAGTTACTACAACATCATTAAACACATCAATAGAATCCTTCATCATTACTGGTACAAATTTAGATTTTTTTTGAAGGGTGTTTCCGGTTTCTTGTTTCCTATACCCCTTACCTCTTGTGCATTTAGGATAGGGAATATTGGTGGAAAACCTCCTCCTTGTTGTGAGTCTGAATTACTTTGCGAGTTGGCAGGGGTATTGATTAGGCTTTGTGCTGCTGCCAATAATTCAAAATCCCCAGCCATTAGATTGGACTTTTCATTGCTTTTTTCCACATTAGATTTTGTTTTACCAGTTGACTGTAATTTGTGGAATTTTTGCAATTTTAACTTCCTAATGAATTGGAAGACGTCTGCCCTTGTTCTTGTGTACTGGAAGTTGGTTTCGGGGCAATATGAGAGGCCCAAGAATAGCAATTGCCTCTCCACTTTTGTTAAATCTACCTGTGCCAAGTTGTTGATGGTATTGGCGTTTGATTGGTCACTCGGATTGTTGGCTCTTATTTGGTTTGTTTGTTTTTCCATGCTCCTCGTCCCTGTCCCCGTCCCCATCCTCCTCGTTTGGTCGCGTTGCCTCTGGGCGGCCCTCCTCTCCCGCCTGCTCCTTGTACGCCATTTTTTGCCGGTTGCACCACTGTGGCTGAGCGAAGGGTTTCTCGCCTGCTGCGATGTATGTATTCTAATTCTTCTCCCATAGTTGGTGTGATTATGTTTGCTGTTTCATCGCCTTCCTCTGACCCACTTTCTGTATAGACACTGGATCCTGATATGGATGATGCATCCGGCTCTGGCTCAGGCCCCTCCGTGGGTTGTGGGGTTCTTTTGGCATTCTGACTACTTGGTTTGACAGAATTCTTTCTTATAGTATCAAACTTTCAGGAGAAAGTGAAAATTCTTCCATTTTCATGGTCCTCTTTGTCTCTTCTAAATTTGTATGTTTTACGATTTTTTATTTTTTCTTCCTCTTTCTGTAATCTCATTTCTTCATCAAGTTTTACTTTCAACTTTTGTGGGTCGTTAAGAGCTTGGATTTCATTACGCAGGCTTTCAATTTTGGGAAGAATGTCTTCGCGGTCGATTTTCGCATGTTTTTCTAATAGCTCCACCAATCTCCTGGAAGAGTCTAAATTGCATTGCGCCCATTCTGCCATGAGTGTAGGATTCGGCGTGTCGTAACTCGGGGCGATCATTATTCTGAGGCCTTGCGGTATTCGATTGACTTCTAAATACCTGCGAAATGATTTTGCCTCCCACCATTTGGCTGTTTCTCTGCGTATGAGCTTCTCCAGTGCTTTATATTTATCCCTCAATCCTGTCTCCTCGGTTGCATTAGTTTCACCGATAACTGTTTTTTTGGATTTAGGTTGTGTTGCCTCATCTGCGAATATGTCCTCGGCTGCACTTTCACGATTCTGTACGGTTGCCGCTGATATGGTGGCAATTAACACTGTCTCTACTGCCGCTTTCACCCCTGCTTTTGCGTGTTTAAGTAAAGCTAAACAGTCTTGTCTGGAGTTACTTCGGTGCACACCTCCCCACCGGCTGTACTGTCTCAGATTTGTCTCGTACCTGGTCGATGTTGCCGTTCACTCCCGCTGCCACGCTCCTGCTCCTCCGAGCTTCGCTCAGCTGCCTGAAAAGTGAACGCCTCTTTCTCCCAGCGAGGCAATGCTTCTGCTGCGGCCGGGGGCTCCGTGGGTTTCCGTCTCCGGGGCGTTTCGCTGTAGAACCTTGCTCCGTGAATCTTCACAGGAGGGCCGGTGCTTGTAGCTTTCCTTCCTACCACAGAGCCGCATTTCGGAGAGCGGGTCTACGTCACTGGGGAAAGTCGTCCAGCGCCGATATGCTTCAAAAGCTCGCCTCAGATACAACTTCACCACGGACTTGTAATACGACGATGTATACCCAATTTTGTGCTGATTTTAATTTATTTTACGAGTGCCACCAGCCATCACGACGCGTTTCGGCAGATCCCTGCCTTGATCACATGGCAACAATGTCGTGAGACACACCTCCATTTAAAGTGCATTAATAAACATAGAAAAAATACTTATCATTTTTCCTGTTATCTCTGTTCAACAGTTTTTTAAAATTTAAATAACAGTTGTTGTATACCACTAAAATACAGATAAAATACAGATAAAATATGCGTAAAATACATTTGTAATTTCATTTATATATATATATCCCCACACAAAGCCGTGGAGGCTGAAACGCGTTGGTCGAGCTTTCCTGAATAAACAGATTCCTTGAGTATATCTCTCTGAGTGCCGCGTTTTTTGGTGTGGAGAAGTAATTGCAGGGCCTGGATCCGGCCCCTACGCTGAGCACCCGCTGACAGTGTGCGTCGGGAATTGTGGATCACTTTTGTGGCATATATATATAAATATATATATATTTTTTTTATGGTGAAACTTGGTGTGTAATGAACATGTATGTGATGTGATAGACTATGGATATATGATAGACCCAGCAAATGTGATGGGTCCTTCATATGTAAGGAGCCCTTGGTATATGATGGCACTGGGGTTTTAATGAGTGCTGTTTATGATTTGCCCAGCTTTGTAATATGCCTTGGGTATATATTGGGTCCCCAAAACATGACTGACTGAGTTTACAGATGGACTTTGGGTATAGGAGAGGACCTCATTATGTCACGAGTCCTGGGTGTGTGACATGCCAAGGTTGTATCATGATCCCTTAGTATATGATGGACCCTTTGGAATGTAATAGATTCTGGAAATGGGATGAGATATAAACATTGAATAGAGTAAGCGTAAGTGGTGCATTGGATATGTGTCAAACCCAGATTACATCACCAGCCTTGACTGTACAATGGGTCTTGGGTATGTGATAGGCCCTAAATATACGATGGGCCCTGGGTATGTATAAACCCTAGTGACATGATTGACCCTAAGTATCTGGAAGGACATGGGTATATGATGGATTCTGGAAATATAATAGGTCTGGATATATGATGGGCTATGGCAATATGATCAGCCCTGTGTGAGGGGCCCTGATGGGCTTAGGGTATGTGGCATACTCTGGGTTTTTACAGGACCTTGGTATATGATGGGCCCTGGGCTGATGAAGAGCTCAGTCTAAGTAATCATATATGGATTTGTCTGCACTGATACGTCACCTGCTTTACTATTTCATCTGTTCTACAATAACTGCTCACTCAGAAGTTGCTTAGTTGACAAATCACCTGCTTTCTCACTTATGTTGCCCACTCACCCTTTCTATATTTCCATTGTCTCCTCTAATAAGGTATTATCGACTATGGAGGAGGTGTGGTTTAAGCAGTTCAAGGATCACCTACCTTCATCCCATCTACTGCTCCTCAAACTATTCCAGCATCATAAATGCTGTTGACTGCTGCCATGATGTAGAAGAAAATGTCATCGGTCACATTTCACAGTAAAATCAAATCAAACAAGCCTCTTTTTTTATAGGGAATACAGTACAGCGGCTTGGCAGACTTGGGAGAGCACAGTGCATCTCAGCTGCCCCGAGGGGAAGAGAAGGCTTGGCCCGGTATGGTCAGCTGGACGGTAGCACTGGAAAGCAAGATCACTGTCCCAAGAAGTTCTGGAGTGGCTTCGGACGTGCAACCAACGAGAGGGTACTGCGCTGCCCCAAGCAGCATTCAACACATGGAGTGCCAGAACGGAGGGGACAGGTGGCGAGATAGAGGGCTCCGGAGTGGGCACCAACACTGGAGCCATGTAAGGATGTGTCGAGCGGGTAAAAAGCCACCAGCATGGTAACAATTGATGTGGAAGCAAGGGAGTCCCTGGAGAGTGGGGCGAATCAATTGAGGAAAGGATTATACGTGAAAGATACAGGGTAGGCACGGAGGAGCAGAGATCATCTGGGAAGGTAGACACAACAACTGGGCATGGGGACAGTAAGACAGGCTTCTTTCTGCCATACAAGAGAGTCAAAGGGAAAGACGAAGGGTTGTAAGAGCCACAGAGCAAGGGGCAGAAAAGGGAGTAGAAGGGATGGGGTTGGTTTGAGGTTCCGTGACGATCGTAAGTGGTGTTTTCGACTCGTACGAATATGGTCGAGTCTGGTATCTATGAACCGCAAATGACGAGTTTAGTGGGTGTACGCGTTTTCGCTGTGCTAGCCTAAACCGTTCGTTTGTTTCGTGGGTTTCTACATCCGAGCCCACGGGTTCCATCTTAGATGCGGCATCCATTTTGTCTCTTGCCCTCAAGTAGCCAGCGAACGGACGCTGTCCGCTTCGCGACCCTGGGATTGCCAAACTCTTGCGGAAGACACGTTTCCTTTGAAAGTGTCTTTATGATGAGGGGGACGGCACTGTAAGGCAGATGGCCCCGCTCGAGGCTCATCTTGCCGCGCCGGTCTATTGTCTTAGTTGTGCATTCATTCAGCACGTCCCCTTTGATGCCTGCAGCTCGTGTTTCCCGATACCACCCCTTTTACACCCTTTCTGATCTCCCCACTGTTTCTGTCTTCCTCTGCACCTGTTTCTGTCCCTTCCTCGATCTGTTTACTGCTGATTGGAATGTACTAATGGTGGGAAGATGGGTTTTTACAGTTGGGAATCACCAAACGTTTCTGTACTTATGTTCCGGGCCTTGAATACATGAAAGTAACCCCTTATGGTCTTTACGATGGGAACCGAGTTGTAAACCTTTGTGTACTATGATGTTCAATGCATTAGAACTGTATAAAAGGAGCGATCCACAGAGGCAAGTCGAATCAGACTCCTCGAACCTACACGTGTTGTACTTCCTGTGACTTCTGTGTTCCTTGCAGTAATAAACCTCGAATCTTTGACGCCGAATGAAGTGTCCCGTGTCTCTGTCATTTGTACGCCGGAACAGGTTACCCACGAAGGTTTTAGGTGTTATCCCTGGCACCGCTGGGTCTTAAGAAAACCCAGTCCTTCAGGTTAGAGGGGAAGGCTGAGGATTATAGAGCAAAGTGTTAAAGCTTAAAAAAGCTGCCTTACATGGGGATCTACAAGCCTTTGAGTCCGCACCTCATGCTAGCAACCAAGGAGACAATATGCAAAGGAGAATATGTGGAAATGCTAAAATTACTTTATAGAGAGCTGAGGGCTAAGGAGGGCTCCAAGGAGGAAGAATGCGAGCTATCCAAATGGCCAAAGGTGCCATTGATCATAGAATATTGGAAGGCAGCCTTTCTAATCTATGCTAGTGTATATTGTGAGAAATATCCGGAGAGTTGCTTAGCGTTCTTTAAATATATGGATGTTATACGTAAAGCGCAGATCAATGTTGGGGGGTATGCCTGAACCAAATATGACATTAGTTTCATGCTTGCATGGCCCTGAATCCATATACACAATGGGGGGAAGATCGACTTAAACCACTGGCACCTTACGAAGGGGCCCTCCAAGTTTGGGAAGACTATTATCCTGGCCAGCTGGTTACCTATATTATAGCACCCCTTTCAGGGGTGTCACACCCGTGTAGGGTGGAGGCAGCAAGCAAAAGGACATAGTAGTCAGACAGGCGCATGCTGGGATTTTTAAAATGCCTATGCACCAGGAAATACTGCAAATTCCAGCAAGAATGTTCCAAATTTGCAGGTATACATGCCATTATCCATTGCTATGGGGCAGGTGGTCATGTAAGTTGCTCAGTGGGACAGTGGCAGCAGCAGCATGGACCCACAAGCACTCCTCAACACAGTCTGACGTCAGGTTTCTGGGCAGAAAGGGGCACCCAAGTACCTGAGGTCTCATACACCAGTTAAACTAGAGCGGCTTGATTTCTGGCTTTCACATTAGGATAAGAACGAAGATGCCAGACTGTTTCAAGATGGGATTCAAAGGGGGTTCAAATTCGGGCACAAAGGCCCAAGGGTGTGCAGGTGGGCAAAAAACCTGAAATCTGTCAGCGCTTGCAAGCAAGTGGTGAGGGAAAAATTGTGGAAGAAAATACAAGAGGGCAGGATGGCTGTCCCATTTGATGATTGGCCCATGGCGGACTTAGTTGTGTCCACTATTGGTGTGTTTCCGAAAAAAGAAAAAGAGCTGTTCAGATTGATACAACATCTTTCTTGGCCAGCAGGCACCTCTGTCAATGATTTCATCCCTGATAACCAGGTATAGGTGACATATTCCTCAGTGGACGTGGCTCTGTCGTTTAGTGGAGAGAGTAGGACAAGGGGTCAAATGGCTAAGAGTGACATAAAGTCAGCTTTCCATTTTCTGCCAGTACCTCCAGACAACTTCCAGCTGTTGAGCATTCACATTCAAGGCCAATAGTATGTTGACATGGCGCTGGGATGGGGTGTTCAATCTCCTGTTCTCTATTTTAAGGGTTTAGTACCTTCCTGGAATGGTTGTTCACATGGTGCACCTACATGAACACATCACACACTATCTTGATTACTTCTTTTTGTGAGTCAACCCGGTTGCTTGGACGGCAAGCAGCTGCTGGAACGTTTTCAGGAGCACATGGGGACCTTGGGATGCTGTTGCTACCGGAGAAGACAGTGGGACCCAGTACGGTGTTGTCCTTCTTATGAATTGAATTGGATTATGGGGCAATGGAAGCCTATCTACCAGAGGTTAAGAAACTTACGATGCAATTGCTTTTGGATGCCATGTTGGCTAAAGCAAAAGTCATAGTCAAGGACATGCAGGGGCTACCTGGGCATTTAAACTTTGCCTGTAGGGTAGTGAGAGCAGGAAGGACTTTCTGTAGTCAGGTAGTGATGTCCCTGTCTGGCTTGGCGTTGCCACACCACCATGTGCAATTGTGGGCAGGAGTTAGAGAGGATTTAAGAATGTGGTAATTCTTCTTAAAATCTTTCAACAAAGTCGTCACTGGTTCCACTTAGAGAAGTGGAATGGGATACACAGATCTATTTCAATGCTGCGGGAGAGATTTGCTTTGGTCTATATTGGCAAGGCAAATGGTGCATGGAGGAATGGCCACAGGACTGGAAGCGAGGGGGCAGAGTATCACCTTTCTGGAATTTTTTCTCCTAGTGGTTTAGGTGACATTATGGGGGGAGCAGTTGGCCCACAAGAAGGCCCTGTTTCGGATTGACAATATGGCAATGGTCCAAGTGGTAAAGGGACAGTCGGCCAAAGATGTTCAGGTGTTGAAACTGTTGCAGGTTTTTGTGCTGAGCTGTCTGAAGTGTGACGTTTTGTTTAGAGCGCAACATGGTCCTGGAGTGGAAACTGATAGTGTGGATGTTTTATCTCGTTCACAGTGGGAAAGATTCCTTGGTATGGCCATGGAGGCAGATAGAGTCAGGACTAGGATGTCCCAGGACCTTTGGAAAGTAGGTGACAGAGGCTGCTCCAGTTGGTGGTAGAGTCGAGGCCTGGTCAGAGTTCTTAGATAGTGGGGAATGAAGGAGGTAGGGAGGTTGGTGGATTGAGAATGTAGTGCAATTCGTGTTAGCATTAATAAAGAACAGGCAGTCTGGAGTTGTGATCTCAGGAAAGCTGGTGGGTATAGCATTTATGAGAAAACTGCTTTGAAGGTATGCTCCATCCGCCGGGGAAATGGGGAAAAAGATGCTGGAAGGCTAGGCCAAAGAAGCTGGTTGCAATGGGCCTAAGAGGACAACTCTGATGTTAGGTTTGTTTTGTGAGGTGATTGTGAGTTTGCTCAGGATCTGCTAGGGGGAAGCTAAATTGGTGTTGTTCACTACCTTGATAGCATGGATGTTCTTTGATGCGTTTCAGGTGTCAGAGCTATTAAGGGGGTGAGGGGAGTCGGGATATTGTGGGAGGAGGTTCTCGGCTGCAAAGTAGTTCCCTAGGTTTGGTTATACAGGTCGAAGATAGATCAGAGAGAGCAGGACAACTCCGTTTTGCTTGGAGAATATCCAGTGGCCAGGTTCAGCCCAGTTCATGAGGTGATGGCCTTTCGAGCACGGACCTAGCTGCTGGTATGGAGAGTTTTTCAGCACGAAACCAGTAGGGCTGTGAAAACATTCCAGCTGCTGGCAGTCCTGCAGGAGGCGCTCGTGCACATAGGTGTTCATGCAAATGGTTATGAAACGCACTCATTCTGCATAGGGATGGAGACGGAAGCGGGCAGGAGAGGCTGGAGAAGGGAGAACATCATGGTTTTGAGTAGAATGTTTCTAGCACTACGTGTGGGAGGGAGCAGGTGAATGTTAAACCATTACAAGTTTTTCAAATTTTTTTTTTCAGGTTCTGTGCCTGGCCCTGGTGGCTGCAGGTCTGTACATATGGATTGTGGGTCATTTGTTCATTAAGTGGTCAGAAAGACAGGCGATGCAGAGCAGCCATTGCACAAATCTGTGTCTCAACCGAAAAATGTTACCTGTGCGCTGGCAAAGCAGGGGGGCATGCATTGGAGGGTGCTCCTGCACTGTTTGAATGCTGTGTTATTAGGAGGAAAGTGCAAAGATGTGTTGATTTTACAGTTAGGTGAGAATGAATTAGTAGATGAAAAAGGGTTGACATTGATCAAAGCCTTGAAGGAAGATCTAAAGGAGATATAGTGTCAGTGAGCAGGGTGTCACGTTTTGTGGATGGAGTTCATTCCCAGAAGAGTGCGGGACATGGAGAACATATCAGGAGCAATAGATAGGGCTATAAATACGTTCAACAAGGAGATGTGAGTATTTTGCAGGGATTGTGGAATCAGCAGAAATTAGCATACAGACCTACGGTAAGAGACTGTCGAGTTTTTCTGCTGTGACGGGGTCCGAACTATGACATAGAGTTGCATTTATTACAGTTAAGAGAAGTGCTGGCCAAGGCATTGAGGGTAGATTTACAAGCCCCTTGCATCTCTTTTATGCCGCCGTTGTGTCACTTTTGTGACGCAACGGTAAAAACAAAGCCAGCGCCATGCTGCGGGGTATTTACAACGTGACGCATCTGGGAGATGCTTCACTTTGTAAAGCCCTGCGCCACATTTAGGCGTCCCTGCGCAGGGGGGGGGGGGGGCTTTCCAGGGCAGGAACACCTCCTAAAAGTGGCTGAGTGAAATCTACAAGATTTCACTCAGTCACTTTTAAGGCCATGCTGCGTCAAAACCCTGCGCCTGCTTGCAGCAGGTGTAAGGATTGACGCAGCATGTTAGGGATAGGGCACCCCCAAGCCTTGCTGCAGCTGCCTCGCGCTTGCGACGCAAGTCCAGCAATGCACCGCCTTTCCGAAGGGGGATGCGACACACATCTGCGCATACGTGCGCCATGGTGCGGCGCATCAGTGGTGGCGCACGGGTGGGCAGATGCATCGCAACTCTTCTGGCGCATCCCTGCTGATTAGCAGGGATGCGCCAGAAGTAACAAATCTGCCCTTGAATATTTGTCTTGAATGATGGGGGGCAGAGAAAAGTCAAGTAGAGCCTTTTCTGAGTGCCGGTTGGCCAAGAAGTTCCATATGCTCATCCAAACACATTCCTGTTGCGTGTATGGCCATCCCTATGCCGAATGAGTGGGCACCAAAATTAGACGGATTGATCCTCACTGCTGCCAGACACATCTTTTACACCAGTGTAAACTTAAATCTAGAGTGAGGGGAGACATCTGCATGTGGATGGACGGCCAGGTAATCGAGAAGGGATTTGACCGGACAACACTGAAAGCCTGGTTCCCTTTGAAGAATAATATGCTCTACTCTGCCCTGTCAGTCCGCCCTGGAAAAGGGTAATGTCGCTGCCAGTGATCCACAGGGCCAGCTCACTCCGTCTAGCAGGATGTGCCTTTATGTCTATTTGGATTGCACCACTAACTCCCGGAAAGCCCCATAGAAAGCTAGGCAGAAGACCGCCCTAAACAGCTGGACCTCAAAGTCTGACTGGCAGCTTAGAGACAACAGTAATTATTCACTGTGCATCAATTGGTCATCTTGAGTTCTGGTGCCTCCGCTCTCGACTCTGCTAACCCTTTAAAGTCCGTCTAATGGGAAATGATTCAAACCAATCCCTATGCCCACCAAATTTTGCAAAAAAAGGAAGGGCCCCCAACTGCCTCCTTGGGTACACAGCTGATGCACCATCCTGCCTAAGCCTAGCTGGAAACGCAACCCAAAAAGATTTAGAGGCCTCCCACTTACCCCCTTGGCACACAAACAACATATTTTGCTCAAATGCCCATTCATAGGCTCTTTTTGACTTTGATGCTTTGCTAGCTGCCACAAAGTTTGGTAGGACGGGGAAACAAGCTTCCAACAACGGTCTGGGAACAGCATAGAATACACTGCTGCTTCCGGATGGTAGAGCCTGAATTCCTACAGTTTTGAATACCCCTTTGGACATGCCTAGCATTGAATGTAACATTGTTAACAATGCACAACGAGGTCAACTCCATTAGCATCCTCAGAACCATCCTGCAGATAATCATTTGCTGATTCATGGCGACCACTATCACCATGTTGTCTGACCAGAAGACCAGTGAGCTCAGGACTGGATTTAGAAAAGGCCGTCCATACTACAGACTCATTAAACCACTGCAAAAAAGGAGTCCTAGATTCTCAGGTCTTGCCTAACTCCAATGACAACCTCATCCGATGGTGCCTCTGCTTTAGACCCACCAAAGCCTGCTCAATAAATCTGGAGAATGGTCAGCCCATGGGTATGATGTGGAGCACAAAGTTATGCTGCCCTACCAAGACCTGCAACTTATGGAGCTCACCTTACTGGATGTCAGGCACTCCCTTTTGCAGTCCCTGAACATGGCAACTTTTTCCTCAGGGAACCTGCATACCCCTGCAACAGAGTCCAATTTGAAGCCCAGGAAGGTAACCACTGTGGGTAAGCCATATGTCTTGCTCTTTGCTAGTTGGACCCTGAAACACCCAAGCAGATCAACAAAAGCTTCTAAAGCCTAACTAACAGTGCTACAAGTTAAGGGGTTAAGGAAGAGAAAGTCATAAAGATAAAGCAAAACCCACTGTGCACCTGTTACCCTCTAAAAACCCATTCCAAGAAGGAACTGAACTTCTCAAAATATGTGCAGGAGACCTCCATTGGCATGAATCTAGCAAAACACAATGCACCCTCAAATTGAAATCCCAGCAGATGGAAATCATCTGGGGAAACTAGAAACAACCGAAACGCACACTTAAGGTCTGCCTTGGCCAACAGCATACCCAGACCCAACTTTTGCAACATGGAGATGGTCTGATCAAACAAAGGTATACTTTAGTAAGCAAAGCATTAGATCAATTGCCTCATTAACAGAGCGCTCCCGAGGGGCTGACAGATTATGAATGAAGTAGAATGCACCCGGCTCCTTATTGGGCACCACTCCTAGTGATGAGCACACAAAATACTCCAAAAGCACAGAACTAAAAGGGCCAGCAACCGTACCCAATCTGCTCTCGTTGGTGATTAGATATCTAGCTACTGGTTAATTGGCCTGATAGGACTGTTCATTGCTGCACAATGGGACTGCAGATAGGACTTCAGCTGGGATCTGAAAGGCACACATAAGCACTCAAAGTATTTGTGCAGCCCACAGGTATTTATACAGGTACAGCCATGGGGTCAAAACCTGAATATTTACCGGAGAGTGAGCTTTCTCAAAATTAGAGGAGTCGTCATTGATTTAGCTGGCCCTTCTCCCTTCATTTTTAAAACAATAATTTATTTAGGAGTTTTATATAGCACTGCCAACACCCAAGGGTATCAGAGAGCTTTACATCTGTGCATGTTCATTACAAATAGCAAGTATAATTACATCTCAGCGATAAGAGAACATTGAGTTCAAGTTTGTGCATGAAGGAGGTAAAATACAAGGGAAGAAATGTAGGGCGAACTGAAGGTTGAGTTCACGATCTTCTATTAGTTGAGATGTTGATTGAAGAGGAGAACATTTAGCTGTCTGTGGATGTGCTGGCATGACACAGAAGGAGCAGGTGTGAGTTATGTTTAAATGTACAAGTTCCACGTGGTCTATTGCCAGCTTACTTGATCTATGCTTAGCATGCATCCCACCTTTCGCCATCTTCCTATCCCTGTGACACCGGCAGAAAGGGCTGATGTGTATTGTATTGGGCTCTGTCTAATTTAGAATCATGTGATGAAGCCATGCATTCACATCGGTCTGATCCCAATAAAGTTTGTGGAAAGTAGTTTTCTTCCTCCTAAATGCACTGTCGTAATCATTACAAGAGTTACCATCAAACTCATCATGAGCGCACACTATCCTATTTTGGTAGCAAGACAATTGGGCAATATGTTGGACGATATAATACATTTCTGCTATCTTGTAATGGGTCGTATCTTACCACCTTTAACATGAATACATGTTGACCTCCTTAAGTTTCTCGTAGCCCAGGCTCACAGTCAACCTCGTTCAAGCTTAAATTAAATCAATCCATCATTCTCAGATTCTTCTTCATACGGCTCTGCTCTGTCACTAGTTCCATTGCTAATTTTTATTTGTTTCAAATATTTAATAAACCACAACCCCCATCCTAATCTTACATCTGGGCTCTAGTAGCTGGACCAGCCTAAGGATTGGCCATAATTTAAGGTTTTTCTTTCTTTGCCCTCGGCAGGACTACCTGTCTTGTCCCTACACCTTAAATACCACCTGAAGTTCTCTCCTGGCTCAGGCTCACCACCACGTGTTTCAATAGGAAATCTAAATAACCTCATCACAATTGTCTGTTCACAGGTTGGTATGCTTGGGCATTTTAGGTTTGTTGCCTATTTATATAAGGCTGATCTCAGAGATAAAGTCACTTACACCTTTCCTTAATTTGTAATTGGGCCCCCTCCTCTTTAGTACCCTCCATGGACTCTCTCAGAATGAAGATAAGACTTGACCCCACTGTATCCAATGCCTCTACTATCAATTATCCTCTTAGCTCTCCAAAAATGCGACTAAAAAGCACAAACATCGCCTACTCAAATCCAGACCTGAAACATTAATCTTAGAAGTCTACCTCTGTGCAAACAAGGGTATTATATCAAATGACCTAATCTTCTATTC
Source organism: Lissotriton vulgaris (assembly GCF_964263255.1). Lineage (NCBI taxonomy): Eukaryota > Metazoa > Chordata > Amphibia > Caudata > Salamandridae > Lissotriton > Lissotriton vulgaris. Next base: position 1,712,906,964 of record NC_141687.1, read on the forward strand.
AGAAAACTGGCATATTGGCAGAATGTCTTCTACTCTATGCTTCGAATAATGAGCATGAGGAAAACCGCACATGGTCTCAAATTAACAGCTTCGCCCTCGCCTTTCTTCAAAGCAAATGCCACCTTCACCCTTTATAATACAGATATCATTCTAATCCAAGACTCTAATGTCGATCTAGCTAAGATGGACTATATTTTCCCCACACTCAAGAAAAGGGTGACCGTTAAATCCACTGTTATCTATCCACACCATCCTAGTTAACAGAATTTAACCAGCTCACCCCCAACACTTCCGGGAACACTGCAATTTCTCATAACTCCTCTCACTCCATAGCAGATTTCGGAAACATTCAGTCCCCTGTTTCAGTCTCTCACTCCTATCGACCCTCGACTCAGGTGGCTTTCGGGTGTACTTTTGCACCCACCTCGCCGATCTCAAGTCAGTTACACGGCTATTCCCCTACCTTGATCCCACTGTCCTCATCATCATCTCTGTCGGGGTGCAGGCGACTGCCTTCCATGGACTTTACACATTCCAACCCACTCAACTGCTCTTTGACCACCTCCTACACACAATACAATCATCACTCCACCCTCCCACCTTCGCCAGCCACCCCATCCAATCGAACAGGGACTCCACAAGACACTAACAACTCTCTATCTCCCCCGGAACACCGCATCACAGCCCTAGAGCATCCAGGCATTCCTCAAGTCCTCTCTGCTCTGCTGGATTTCACAACTCAACCTACACCCTTTAACCAACACTCAGACCTGGTTGCACATTTGGATGAGATATCTCACCAATTGCAACTTCTCTCATATGAACTACATGAACTGAAAGCCCTCTTAATTGAGCACCTACCCCAGCTCAGTTCTCTCACTTCCTTAGGAAAGCTGCCCATAGTACCCTCTAGCACATTTCATTGCCTAGTACAGCACTCCTCACACCCTATCTCTAAAATCGTACCCCTCCCTAATGCCCCATTCCACCCTAGAAGAATGAAGGCCGATCTTGCAATCAGTGATATCGAGGATCTACTCCTCTCTTACTCTATCACTCTAGACACCGTCAAGACTCCTCTGGGTCTAATTCAAGCCATTCTCTCCAACCCGCACAAGGAACCCTCACACAACCTCAGAGTTGTAAATAGTAATAACCTCAAATGAGTGAACATCACACATACTCTCACCTCACACACGCCTTTACGGCTGAAATGTGTACTACTCAACTGCATATCAGCCAGTAAACATGCCTCAGATAGTGGTCTCCCCGCCATTGTAATCCGCCCCTATGTGTCATTTTGCATATGTGTCTCTACTGTTGTATGACGTTTTAGATTCCGAATGAATTTTCCCAATTCATGCCCTTATATAGGTACAATAAACATTGCCCTTATATAGGCATAGAAATGGGAGCAAACTTTCTAGAGAAATATGCGCTGCTCCAACCTCCAAAAACGCTGAAAAACTTACAGTCACTTCTAGGTTTCCTGAATTTCTGAAGAACATACATTCTAAATTACGCAGAAACGGTTAAACCTCTCTATGGATTAACTAAACCTGATTTCAAATTAGTTAATTGGACACAAAAACACACAGAAATTTTGCGTTCATTGCAGACAGACATGTTAGCAACTAAACATTTGCAAACACGCATAAACGTACGCTGCTTAGTGATCCGAATCATTCCAGGACAATGTGGATTCACGTACTTAACTTTTAACGAAGGTGAAAAAGTTGTATGGCGTTTTAGATTCCGAATACATTTTCCCAATGTATGCCCTTATATAGGTACAATTTACATTGCCCTTATATAGGCATTGAAATCTAGTCCTTATTTAGGCATAGCCCATGCTGCCCAAATACAGGCATGGCTGCTTCCATCCGTTCATCAAACGTCACAACGATTTCTTGGAAAACCAGGCTCTTAAGCAGAAGGAACTTCCCCTAGCCTGGATATTGATTTCTCCAAGAAACTCATTATTATGCATGCACAACTATTTCATGACGTTCATATGCCTGACTTTACGTCAAAGCTGGCATTCCTAAACACCTTCAAGGTATAAATATACCTTCACTTGCTATGGCAAAGCACGGTGTGGTTCGGTGCAGTTCGACTACCTACTTGCCCAACGCAGCTCGCTACAGCAAGTGCCAAAGGAAGCCGACTCTCCATCTGACGCACTGACAAGAAGCTGTCCTCCTCTGCCGATAATTTATCTCCAGTGTTTCTGACTCCCCTTGGGTGTTGGGAAATCGAGTCCGAGACAGAGATACCAACCTCGTTCATTCTAAGATATGGAGCTGATTAGAACCCAGAGAAACCTTTGGCAATTCTTGGCAGAACTAAAACCTATGCCAAACAGCACTTACTTCTTCCCTCGTACTAGACTTAGTTTAGGTACATTGGGGTAGGCGTATTTTAGAAGCACCAGTTGAGTATTTTAGCCAGTGTTATTTATGTATGTATTTTTATATGTCATAACAATAGACAATGCTATTACAGTATTATTTTATAATACTATTCTTGCTGTACGCATTATACTTTGCATTCTGTCTAACGATTGTAGCAGTTCACCTCCCTTGCATGAGAAAGAAGACTGCTCAATAAACCTTTTATTGAAAACGCCTGTCTCACTATTTCTCTGCAACTCTGTAGAAACGAAGCATGCACGATTGACTGAGTAAAATAGTTATCTATTGTTTCAATGACTCTGAAGGTATTTGTTCCAGTCCTAGGGAAACAAAGTTGTCATTTTTATGCAGTTGTCAGAAACTAATCCCTTCTTGTGTATTCGTGAAAGTTTCTAGTGACCTCTGAGCTAGCTGGCACTCACAATTAAGTTTAGTATATTCGGTAGAGACATACTGACCTCAGTCCTATGTCATATCTATAGGATGTAATATTCCAATGCGCAGAGCCTATTGGGAATATAGGAACTACACTACACTACATTACATGTAAAAGCATGCTTTTACTGTGCTTTTACTACACATGTCTCTTTCATATGGGTTACTGTGTCTAACATGTACAACATGTAATTTCAAATACGTGTTTTCATTTCTGCATCATGTCGTGTAGTATGAATTTTTTAAGTTGTGCTACATCAGGCCAAACAAATTGAATTTGCTAGGCATGACTGTTTGACTGACTGAGGGTATTTCTATGATACCTACTAACGGAGAACAGTTTTAAACCAGTGGAATCCTATGCTCTAGGATGTGAACAGAATAAAGTATAACATTAAATCACAGAAAAGAAATGTAAGTGAAGTCAAGTGCTTGTCAAGATGGAGGTATGCAACTGTCAAAGTTTCTGATGAGACCAGTGCTTGAAATATAAATACAGAATTTAGATACTCACTATCCCAGAGTACTTGTTTGCTCATGAAAAGTGCATGAACTCTCCCATTAAAGTTTTGCACTCCCCCTGAGAAGGCTGGAACTCTCCCCTCTCAAATGAAAGAAGTGCAGGTACTCTGTGTCCGACATTAGCTGCCCAAGTAAATTACTGGATGAAACATGGTTATGTAGTTGAACAACTGAGAGTGAACCGTCCTACAAACTTAAATGGGCAACTGTATGTGGCCGGCAATGGTTTTCTGACAAGTCACAGGCCTGCTATGCCAGGGCCACTGGAATTAAGCGGCAGAAAAGGACCAAATAATGAAACTGGTTTGACGAAATTATGTGTCAAAAGAAAGCAAATTATGCGGCGCAATGAAACCTATTTAGTGTTAGTATTGACTCGTTTTGGGGAATTTGAATACGTTAACGCTATCTCGGCGAAGGCTTCGCCTCATTAGTACCATTTCGACACCAAAGTACAGAAATAAGCAACAGACAGGAGACCAGTTAACCATGCCGGAAGGCCTTCCACTGTGCAGCAACACGAGTCACGGCGCTTTTAGTGACTTTTGATCCGTTTGAGGTAGAAACATTTTTTGTTGCTGAAATCTGTCGATTATGCAGAGGATGGAATAGGGCAAATTCATAATAATGGGTAAATCGTATAATTTTAGTGGTCCTGCCTTTGGCTATCGCTTAAACACTGTCACTCGGGCGTCGTTCCTGCTTCAGTTCACCGTCAGCGTTCTTTTCTTTTCTTTACATCCTCTTCCTAACATGGACACAAAATGTAGAAATAAAATGGAAAATGAATTAATTCTTTCTCTGCTGCATTCTCTGCCCATACATTTCATTGGCTCTCCAGCAGTATTTAAGGTTTCTCACTAGTTTAGAAGAGACATCTTCGGGCTTCAGACGGGAGCTGTTTTTTCTGTTGTTGTTGTTGAAGCTCTTGGTTTTCCCCCGGAATTTCCCACTCCTCCTTTCAGGTCTCTATTGTCCTTTCACAGCAGGTGCTGTTGACTGTAAAGGTCAACTGGCTTCATCTCACCCTGCTGTTCAAACCTTCCTATCCAGACAAACAATCCCATCTAAACCCATCAGCCGTTTAATGCTGTTGTCAGGCAGGAGGAAAACAACCCCTCCCCCTGTCCACTAAACGAGCGAAGTTGTACTACCGCTGCAAGTTTTGGCCGAATCTGCGACGAAGAATGTTTTTTTGTAGAAGATGGGTGATGTTATTTCAGGAGCAATTCAGGATTCAACTGATAGACATTCTGTAATCCCATTTCCACAATTCTGGGTGATGAAAAAAGAGTTATTTGTGGTTAGTTTTGGTCCAGAAGGACACACTGGTATATGCCCTGAAAGGAGTGGGCTGTGGGAAAGAAGCAGACATTGTCCTTATGATTTACATTTTCAGTATCTTCGAAAAACAGCATCCAATGCTATGCTTCATGTTGTTGTGCACCTTGGTTTGAACACGCGAAAAAGATGTATTTCATGAGAATAGGTGTGACTTGTCGCACAAATACTACTTCATGAGAAGGAACAAATGTCTAAGGCAGAAATTCTCAACAAACACACAAAGGTATACAAGCACACTGAATTAGGAAATGTAAAATTTGAAAGCAAATACACCGATTTGACCAAAGTCTGCCTTAAACGATGCAGAAACCAAACTTACGCTGCCCTTTTCCAGAATGCTGGTTTGTTGTCACAAGGAGAGCAATTTATAGATATATTGACATCCAGGTAAACAAAGCTCTTTGATATAACCTAAATTAACAATGCTGCTAAAATGGAAAATCACTTTTCATATACACTGAGGGGCAGATTTACAAGCCCCCTGCGCAACCACTACGTCGCTTTTCGTGACGTACTGGTGGCGCAGGAGGCTCCTCCATATTTACCAGGAGATGAAACGCCACCCTGCGTGACTTTTCCTCTCCTCGTAAATACTGTGCGTGGAAGGGGCATTACATGGGTGTTGCTTTGGGTGTTCCCATGCAACACCCATGGAACAACACACATCTCCAGATTTACAAGATATCGTAAATCTGGAGATGCATGTGAATGCTATGCCACCCTAGAGGTGGCCTAGCGAGGCGCAACGAGGAGATTTTTTTTTATTTCTCTTTGTTTTTCCTAATTCAATGCGTGCTGCATTCTATAGCACGCATTGAAAGAGGAAAGAGCCTCTTGTGATTGTTTTTGTGCAGGAAGGTGCCCCTTCCTGCACAAATACAATCTCCCCACGACGCAGGCATCCTTGCACCATGGAGCAAGGGTGCCTGCACCGGCGCATGGCTGCAGTTTGTGCGCCTGCGCAGGGGAAACACAGAGATGCAACATATTCTTTTAAATATGTCGCATCTCTGTTCTTTCCAACTAACGCAGCACGGTGCAGCAAAATGACTTGCTGCACCGTGCTGCGTTACTTTGTTGTAAATCTGCCCTTGAAACTTTCGAAAGTAAAATCACATGGTAACGGAAGCTGTGAGACATTACATTACTCTCCAAATAAGGGTTCATGAACCTAAACACCTCAGTACAACAAGCAGCGGCAAAGCCGACCAGTCTTTTTTTGGCAGTTTTATATAGCGAAAACTTGACCGGAAGGTATCACAGCGCATTACAGAGCACCAGTTGCCGTACAAACAGATACATTCATTTTATTTTTTTTAGGCACAAAGAGATTACGTGATTTGACTAGAATCACAGGATGTTTGAGCCTCCTTCCAGACTCCAACCTGGTTCCCCACCTTCAAAGACAGCTGCACTAGCCATTAAGCCACACCCTCTCCATTGTCTATGCAAGAGCAACTGGCTTTGCCAATGTGTTTTAGCCATGTTGAACACCTGCGTGGCTGCTACTCAGCAAGGCTCAAAGATAGTGGCATAGAGGAGGGAGGCATTTAGTCGGCATAGTACAATAGAGTGGGCGGTGTACAGTGTCATGGACTGGCATAGAGTGGAGCGGAGTGGCATAGAGTGGAGTTAGGTGTCGTAGGGTGGTATACAGGGGAGTGATATAGAGTGGCATAGAGTGGAGAAGCATAGAAAGGAGGCACACAGAATGGAGCAGAGTGTCACGGCATAGAGTGGCGTTGAATGGCGTAGAGTGGAGTGTTGTAGAGTAAAGTGTCGTAGAGTGGAGTGTCATAGAGTGGAGAGTCATAGAGTGTAATGTCATGATTTAAAGTGGCACAGAGTGGAGCAGTGCAGCATGGCTTAGAGTGGAGTGTTGTGGTAAATAAATGTACCTAGTCGTTTTTACCGTATAATTATCATTACAAGACAGCTCATTCAAATGAGAGGCAGAGTCCGTGGTATCTGAGTCATACGGGTTTTAATGGAAAAACCTCGAGGTTGGAGATCATGTTCCGTCACCACTAGGGTTCGGGAAGGGACAGTCAACGTTTTATTAGCATTACACATTATATATAGTAAAGTAACATAATTGAATCCAATACAGTAGGCGTAACAGGTGAGAAAGAACGAGATAAGAACACATGTGCGTAAGAAGAGGCGTGAAAGAAGGCGTGCAATAGGCGTACACGGAGGCGTGCACTGTACATGTCAGAGAAACGTCATAAGAATCGTCACATGTGGGTGGGTGCATAGAGAAGGTTGCAGGATCAGCAGAAAGTGTGGATGCGTGCGCAGCTAGCATGACGAGACATAGATGTGTAACTGGGGAGAACTTTAACACTAGTAGAGGAGACAGAAGTCTGGGATGTCAGAACGACCTGGACCTATAACATATCTGGTATCTTATGTTTGGAGGATGTATTATCTAGAATAAAAGGTCTCTCGGGCAGAGGCTATTCTATACTGAATGCTAGTGCGTGCATATGTGTCTACGTGTCTACGTGCAGGGTCATGGGCCTACTATGGCAACGGGAACTGTAAATTACTTGCATGGAGACAGGAAGGCTTGCTCTTTGCTCTGCAGCCGGGGAGATGTTTACCTAAATCACTAGACAGGAATGTATTTTCGAGGAGACTGAACAGATAACTTGAAGGCAAAATATGGTTTTGGCAGGCAGGCCAGGTTGAGCCAGGCACCGCTTCACTTGGCAGGAAGTAAGGCAGAGGTCAGGGATACGTGTCCATGCTGCAGCTTTCAGAGGCAAGAGGCAGAGAGCAGAAAGGGCTCGGAGACAGAAATCAGGGCCTAGCTCGGCAGAGCCAGGAAAAACGAAAAAGTGTACCATGTAAAGACGTTGGCATGGTATGGTTAGGAACTGAATTATCGATCCATTCATGGTGGATCTGAAAGAGGACATGTTAACGTTGGACGCAAATGTATTTGCGTCGTCATATTCGGTCATGGAGGGAAATTACATGTACTTTAAGCACGTACATGGAGACGTTGGGGTACACGTTAGGGGACATACTTGACCATAAAAATTTCAATTACCTCATTCCCTCCTTGTCCCCTACGTTCCCTTCAGGATATATCAATCTTCATGAGTCCATCTATCTGTTCATATAACATCATTTGCTCATCTTTTTTCATTCGGGCACAGGAACGTGGACTTGGACGGGGAATACATGATGTGGCGCACAAGCCGCAAATCGCTGGCCCACATTGTAGACATAGGCAACAACTGAATACTATGAGTAGGGCTATTCCAAGGAAGGATAGGACTTTCCATCCCCAGGCTGATAACACGCTCCAAAGCCAACCGGACCAGGTGCCTGGGTTTTGGTGTATCTGACTTGCAATCTTGTGGAGCCGAGTTATGGCTCTGTATACTGACGGTGCGTTATTTGGAATGAAAACACAACAACTGGATCCGATGACTCTACAAGCCCCGCCCCTATCTGCCAGGATGACGTCAAGGACGAGACGATTTTGAAGAACGACAAGTCTCATAGCAGACTGCTCTTCTGTTAAGTTACCTAGGGCAAAAGTAGTTTCATTTACTACAGCTTCGAGGGTTCTGGTCAATTTACGTATCAGTTTACTGTTTGAGACAGTTCCTAAATAAGGAAAGAATCCTTTATTGAAATCTGTGTATTGTTCCCATGTTGTTTCAGTGTAATCGACAATCGGGAGTTCTCTCTTAGGTCTAACATGAATGAGATGAGAATTTCTATGGTAATCAGGTGGGGCTAGAAAAACAGGTGGCAGTAAGAATGCAATGTAACAAGTACCATCCCAGTCTGGAGGTAAACGTATATAAGCTGTATGGCCACAAATGAAATAGGAATGTTGGGAAGCTTTGAATGTAGACTTGCCTTTATCACTGAATTCAATAACTGTATTACAATCGCTGTGTCCTAGATGTACTGAACCATTCTTTCTAACGCATAGGTCACCTTTCACTGGCAAAACTGATATTGAGGGTAAATTCGAACTAGTTTCTGATTGGACATTCAAGATCATGAGGCTAAGTGTAAAATTACCTAATCCATATACTTCGTTTTCTAGATCGGTACCTGTCATTTGGGGAAGGCCCTCCTTGTCAGGGAAACATGCCTTATTCATAACTGTGTTCAGGTCTCCCCATATCCAATTACCTTGGGAAACTTTGGACTTACTGTCTAACGAGGACATTAATGTAAACCATGCACCACACGAACCATTATGCGTAAACGGGTAAGGAAAAAGAGGCAAGGCTCCCGTCATTTTCTGATAGGGAGGGAGTCGGCCACATACCCAGCAATTAGTAGCATTGCTGGTCTGGTGAGAATGATGTAACATACGGATGAAAGAATTGTTACGCAGTGCAAGTCGGTAAGAAAGTTCGTGCGGGGGCAGATCACTAAAGGTGTGGTCTGCAGTGTCATTGAAAGAAGAATGTGCTTGTATAGGAAAATATACATGTAACATATAGCTTAGGCATATAATCGTAAGACTCAGAAAAAACATGACAAGTAAAGTAACGATACATCTGCTTCGGAGATTCTTGCAATATTTCTGTTTCTTGATCTCCTGTCTATCTCTCTCACTATGTGGGTCTAGCTTGTACATGTCAGGAACCTGTCTAACCGCTTCACCCAGGGGGGACTTAAACAATTAAACTGTCTGACTTACTAGACCTCAACTTTAATTTGTACTCCTGCGACAGAGTTTTCTCTACCAGGGGGAGTTTAGTATCAGTCTCTGGAATGCGAAAGTCCTGGGAATCAGTCTTTGGCGGAAGTCCATAACATTTTTTGACGTGGCTCGAGTGGAGCCAGTTTTTCCTGCCTTCGAGTTTCACAGCAGTCCTCGTTGTCATCAAAACGATCTTGGGTTCCTTCCAGCGGGGCTCCAGGGGGCTTGACCGGTCAAAATTACGGACGTATACGTAGTCACCAGGGACGATCTTGTGTGGCTTCACCTCAGTGTTGTCTGGAAAGGCTGCTGCGACCTGTGAACGACATGATTGTAGTGCAGACATCAAGGAAGCAAGGTAATCTGTCAGCATATTACTGTCAACATTGGTTAATTTACGGGGCAGAGGCGTCCCCCACATATTCGGTGGCCGGCCAAAAACCACCTCATACGGGGATAGCCCTGTCCTAGAATGGGCTACCATTCGCATATAGAAGAGAGCAACTGGAAGGGCTACTATCCAGTCTACTCCTTTTTCTGCACAGACCTTGGCAAGACGTGTTTTCAGAGTCTGATTGTGTCTCTCTACTAATCCAGCTGCTTCGGGATGCCGAACACAGTGGAACTTCCATTGGTATCCTAACAAAAGGGAAACCTGCTTCATGAGCTCGGACGAGAATGGCTGTCCGTTATCTTAATACACGACACGAGGCAAACCAAACCTCGGGAAAAATTCACGAACCAACTGCTTGGCAGTGGTCGGGGCAGTGTAATCTGGGACTGGATATGCTTCTGTCCATCGGGAAAGTGCACATACAACTACGAGGACATACTTGAATCCTCGACAGCGGTCCATCTGGATATAATCCATCTGGAGGACTTCAAAGGGGTGGTCAGGAGGATGAAATCCACCTTGCTCTACGGGAATGCCTTTACCTGGGTTGAACTGACAACAGATCATGCAAGTACGCACTTTCTGTTTTGCCGCTGCTCGTAAATGCTTATTGAACCAAAGGTTTTGAATACTGTCTAACATGGCTTTTTCTCCTAAATGTGCAGGACTATTTGCTGTGTTAATGATAACTTGAACCATAGAGTCGGGGAGAAACCATGTGGCTTTTCCCTTCGTCATCCATCCCTGTTCTGTCTGGATCCCTCCTAGTTCTGTCCATTTCTTGATTTCGTCTGGGGTAGCGTGTGTCTGTATGTCAATTACATCTAGTGCGGGATCCCTAACTGTCATGCAATGTGTTGGAACTACTGTCTTTGTCATATCAGTCGTATGAGTATGAGTCTGTGCTGTATGTTTGGCTGTTCGATCCGCCAGATCGTTACCCTGGGAAATGGTATCTGTGACTTTCATATGTGCTTTACACTTCATGATAGCTATGGCTGTAGGCAAATGTATTGCTTCTAACAGAGCTTGAATGAGGGGACCGTGCTGTATCTTGGCACCGCGGGAAGTTAAAAAACCTCTCTCTTGCCAAAGGACTCCGAAGTCGTGTACAACTCCAAATGCATAACGGGAATCTGTGTATATGTTAACTTTCAGGTTCTTGGCTCGAATACAGGCCTGGGTCAGAGCGATGAGCTCTGCTGCTTGGGCAGACAGGGTGTCAATACGATGTGTTTCTATGACTTCAGTTTCAGTGGTCACTGCATACGCGGCCACCAACTCTCCTGTACTTGTTCTCATACATGAACCATCCACATAAAGTGTCAGGTCTGGATCTGGTAATGTGATATCTGTCAAGTCTTGTCTGGGCTTCGTCATAATGTTAATGACTTCCACACAGTCATGTGCCATAGGGTCTGTTGTACTTAACGGCAAAAGCGTGGCAGGATTCAGTGTGTTGCAGCGTCTGATTTCTATGTGTGGCTGGAATAACGTCAATTCATAACTAAGGGTGGGCGGCCAGCTACGCTCCGTGCACGGAGTGTGCGTAGTGCCGCCTACTCCGCATTTTGTGGAGCTGGCGGAGCCAGGCGGCACTACGCACGCTCCGCAGACGGAGCGTAGCTGGCCGCCACCCGCCTCCCTCCCGCCCTCCCTAAATACTTTAAAATAAAGGAATACAATAATTTAAAAAGCACTTACCTTGCCGCCGCTGCCCGCCGCGTCCCCGGGGCTCGTTATCTTCCGTCTTTGGTCTTCTTCAGTAATGCGCATGCGCGGGCGGCCGCGCATGCGCATTTTCACGAGAAAATGCGCATGCGCGGCCGCCCGCGCATGCGCATTACTAAAGAAGACGGAAGATAGCGAGCCCCGGGGACGCGGCGGGCAGCGGCGGCAAGGTAAGTGCTTTTTAAATTATTTCATTCCTTTATTTTAAAGTATTTAGGGAGGGCGGGAGGGAGGCGGGTGGCGGGGCTGGCGGCCAGTGGTTTTGCGGAGTGGGGCTACGCGGAGTGCGGAGGTGGGCGTAGTTTCTCGCCCACTTCGCGTAGCTCCGCGAAGCCCCACTCCGCCAACTCCGCCCAGGGCTATTCATAACCTGTCAGTCGTGCTATAGTCAAGTGCTGAGTCTGTGTTCGGTTTAAAAGAACTTCCACGGAATGTGGAACCTGTACTTCTCAATTGGTGTCCTAATACTATGGAATCACTCTGTCTAATTGCTAGAGCTGTTGCTGCTACAGATTTCAAGCACGCAGGCAGAGCCTGGGCTACTGGGTCTAATGTACTAGAAAAATAAGCACATGGTTTGTGTGAACCTGCTTGTTCTTGGGTGAGTACTGACAATGCAGTACCTTCGCGTTCTGTGACAAAAAGTGTAAAAGGCTTGCTGTAACAAGGTGTTGCTAAAACAGGTGCTTGACATAGGGCTTTCTTCAAGTCGTCAAATGCTTGTGTATGTTCCTGAGTCCAAGGGAGGACAGTCGATGTCGCTGCCTCCTGGGTTGTCAACTGTATAAGGGGCTTGGCTAGATATGCGTACTGAGGGATCCATTGTCTACAGTAAGAGGTGAGGCCTATAAAGGCCCGTACTTCTTTTTGTGTCTTGGGTTGTGGCATATGTACAATTAACTGGATGCGGTCAGGTGTAAGCTGTCTCCCCCTCTTGGACGCAAGTGACCAAGGTACACAACTTGCTGAACACAGAATTGCAGCTTCGAAGGAGACACCTTGTGTCCCTTGTCGGCCAGAAAATATAGGACTGTCAGAGATGCTTGTTCACATTCTTGTTCACTTCGAGCGGTGATCAATAGATCATCGACATACTGAAGTAGGGCAGTGTTAGCAGGCATGTGGATACTGTCAAGTTGTCTTTTCAATGCTTGGCTATAGATACTCGGACTTTCCGTGAACCCTTGAGGTGCACCTGCAAATTTAAAGCTTCGGCCATTTAAACTGAATCCGAAAAGGTACTGGCTTTCTGGATCAATGGGAACACTAAAGAAGGCATTCTTAAGATCGATTACAGTAAAGAACGCCGCTTCGGAATCAATAGCAGTCAATAGGGATGAAATATCTGGGACCACTGGGAACTGAGGTATGATACATTTGTTAAGCTCTCTAAGGTCAATGACTAGACGATATACAGGAGGTGCATTTGGATCAGTACGTTTGAGAATCGGAATGATTGGAGAATTACAAATATTGGAGTCAGTTTCTACAACTACTTCTTGAGCAATAAGCTCGTCAATGATTTTCAATAAGGCTGCTACAGCCTCGGGTGGCAATTTGTATTGTCGGATTCTGGGCAGAACAACACCTTGCTTGAGTGTAACACGATATGGTGTGATATGCATACAACCTACATCAGTCGGACCTTGGGCCCATAAATGCTGTAGTACATTCTGTAATCGGGGATCAAAATCTCTCAACACATAGTGACCCTTGAAGTCACGTAAAAACAATCTCACTCCTTCCGGAGAACAACATATTACAGCTCCTAGAGCTTTCAGCGTTTTAATTCCTAGCAGGTTTTCTGGACATGACTTTGTAAGCAATAAATCTGTAGTACGGGACAATGGACCAACTGCAAGGGGAACTGGTTTCGATACTTCATTAACAATAGGCTTTCCTGAAAATCCAAGGGAAACATTCTGTGAGCCTGAGAGGGGTGCCCCTGGAACCTCGTCATGACTAATGGTAGTTCTGCTTGCCCCTGTGTCAATCAAAAATTTTCTGTCTTTCCCTAATACTTGACTATGTACATAAGGACCGTCTTGATCTACAGGAATCTCGATGAGAGGCAAACCCACTTCCCTCTCTAGGCTGTTTCATGAATACTGTTGATAATCTGGATACTCTGACTGTGCATACTGGTACATCTGTTGTGTAACGTGTTGTGTTGCGGCAATGGGCTGGGGCTGTGGTACCGCTACGGTCTGTTGCTGAACATGTTGTGGAGCAGGTTGCGGATTCTGTTGGATATTCTGTTGAACATATTCTGGCCTAGGCTGACGAGGTCTTTCTTTCGTTTTGCCTGTAGCAATATTATGAACGGCACAATCGCTAATAAAATGACCTGGCTGTTTGCAATTATTGCAATTTCCCTTAACAGGACCTGTAGGACGACTAGTCTGTGTGTTCTGCGTGTTACCCCTCCTCTGACCATCTGCTGGAACGGACTGGGCAACTAATACTTTCATTTTAGTGTCTTTCATGCGTCTCTGTTCGTGATCGTGTTCCTCTCTGATTCTATTCTGGTGGTACTGTAACATTTGTAACATTTGGGAAGGCGTATTTGCTTGCCATGTACTTTCGACTTTCAATACTCTGTTCTTAACCTGGGGTAAGGAATTCTCAACTAATTTGGTTACGAAAAGATGTGGAAATGACTCGCTACTTGTTTTCAGGCCACTATTAATAATAAAACATTTCTCGAACCTAGAATAAAAATCACTAGTGTCTTCGTCTGGTTTCTGTTTGCAGGCTGAGATTGCATCCCAATCTTCCTTCTTGACTGTCAATAGTCTAGGCAAAACCTGTACTAACAATCCTGGTAATGCTTTAGTTTTGTCCCCAAGACCTAAACCTGGGGTACGACCTTTTTCTTCATCTTCTAATTCGGTCCAATTAATCTTTTTATCTCCCACCTCCCAATCCTTCTCTTTCAGTTTTTCGTAAATCCCTGCTGGCAATAATACCTTTAACATTTTAAGAATGTCTGAATATGTGTAATCGCCCATAAGTAACATGTCTTTCAATTCACGGTGGAACCCTGCAGGATCTTTATCGTGACAAGGTACAATTTTCTTCATTTCCAATAATTCCATTTTAGTCAAAGGAGTGTATACAAATACACGTTCAAGCGTATCATCTGGCTTCCGGATTGGGTGTACTTCTCGTAAAGGGTTCTGTCTGTCTAGGTGATATGGCTGTCTAACTGGGGGTGGAACTGAAGCGAGACGTGGAGTCAGGAACGTACTATATTTGTGACGTTGTTCTAAAATGATATCAATTAAATCGGTACCTAGGCCTCTCCATCTTCTCAGGAGTAAGTCTTGCAATAGATTATACAGCGGACCTGGATCAGACTGTTGGTTTTCATACTGGGTAATGAGATGTTGGGTCATGTATATACCAGCTAGTCGCTGTTCTTCTGGAGTAAGACTTAAAAACGTTTGCGCTACTAGATCATCTTTATATATACTGTCATCCCCGGCCCATTGGACTGCTGACCGGGCTAGTTCCTGATCACTTAAGGTAGTGAGTTCATGATAACCTACTCTTTCTTTCAGGATTTTATCAGTAACTTGGAATATATGTTCAAGAGAACATTGCTCTGGTATCGGGGAAAGGTATCGTTTCTTGCTTTCTAGACGAATGGGTCTGTCAAAAGGACTATTCAAAGGATACTACTTAGGAGGTTTCGCTCTACCTACATACGCTACCAGGTCTTGAGTTACTGGAGCATTCTCTGGTTCTTCCTCCTCCTCTGAGGTATCTTTATCGTCTGACTCGAGAGGCCTATCAGCCTCCTGTCGGGCATGTATTGCTACTATTTCCTTACGGATCTTTCTTGTCATGGCATCTATACAATTCTGTTTATCGTGTTTACAATCTGCAATATTCTGACTCCATTTTGACAATCCCTCCATCTCTTCTTGTGAAAAGCCTGGCTGATCTTGTTCCCTTATCAAACAGTTAATCAAAAATCGCAATATTAAAGCTTGTGTCTCAACTTTCTGGTGTGCCATGGCTTCACGAACACAACCTGGTCTCTCTCCTGTTCTAATAAAATTATATATGTTATCTAGATGTTCTGGCATATCTGGTAATAATATCAGATAATCTGTAACACGGCGTAAACGTAATGAGGCTAACATCATGGGTCCTGTCTTGCCAGGTACTGGATCATATCTACAATCCGTAAGGAACTGTTTAAGCTTTTCGGCTGGGCTTGCTTTAGGTGTACGCTGCATTGCTAATTCTCTCATTGTCACTCGATGTAATTGTGGCGGGGTGTGATGGGGAACTCCTGTGGCACCGCCTGAGGCATGAGTATGACTGGACATCATTGGGTGTGGGAAAGGTACATTTATCGGGGACGACTGACTTTGAGTCGCATCTGTAGCAAAAGGGTTATGGGGACCAAGAGTATTGGGACCAGTAGGGGAAGTGACAACAGGTGCGGGAATATGCTGACGTGGAGGGGTCGTGGCTTGATCAGCAGGAATATGTCGTGGCAGGTTATCATTAGCAGGTTGTACGGGTACATTGGTATATGCGGGCGCTACATCATCCAAATAGGAAGAAAGGAAAATATCTGCTGCGGTCTTATGGTGACGTACTTTAGTCGGAACCAATGGTGGGGGCAACTTACTAGATACTTCCGGGGTCGCCTTGGGCAGGCCTTCGGCAAGAACTGGATACATGCCTGTAATGAGTGCATTTCTTTGACGGTCTAATTGTTCTAATCTGACCTGTTCTCCTTCTTCTAGTAACTCTTTTTCTTTGGCTTTTTCGGATTCCTCTCTATTTCTCTCTGCTTTTCTGAATTCCTTTTCTGTTCTTCTATGCGATTCTTTACGCCACAATTCTATGGCGTCTTTCTGAGATTGTCTGGCTTTCTTTTTCCATAATGCTTCTTCTACTCTCATGATGCACTCGGCATCCCATGTCCCTGAGACAGGCCATCTGAACTTCTCTTCTAAGTGCTTGGTGTAGTCCACCCACAAATCTAAATACAACACAGCGTCTAAGCCGTGCTTGTGGTACATAAAATATCCTGGAGTGTCCCTAGGCGGGACAGGCACTGCTTCTTCTAGTATCCCTTTCCTAGTTCCTATCTGACGTAACTTTGAAAATAACGGCATCTTTACTTTGACTTGAACACAATAAACACAGCAATGAAAAGCAAACAGTCATTCATACCACGACATGAAACACATTAAAAACATTTCGAGTAGATACTGTCTAGTACATAAAACACAATACTTAGAATCACGTGAGAATAATACTAGAAGGCTTGAATACTGAATCACTGAATCACTGAATTACTAGATGCACTGCTAAACAGTACAGACCGGTCTCATAAAGAGACACGTCATACCGCGCTCACCTAAGTGAACACGTACGGACCAGGACTGCGTACCCAGACCTGTCTTGACTGGACACAAACTAATGCACCCGTCTAGATGCGTCCCTAGCAACGGTACTCACCGGGAGCAACACTTGAACTTGAACTTGAAGGCCTCGGGCTGGACTGGACTTCTACTGGTACTGCTACTACGCATGCGCCTCGACGCTTCGGAACAGGTGGGCCTCTGGATACCTCGGACGCTGCTACTCTCGGCTGGGCTCTGGTCGGGATCCTCCGCACTCCTCACCGCCTCGTCTGGATGTCGACCGCAGTCTCCGTCACCTCCATAGGCCTGAGGGAGATACAGGAAAACCTGCAGATGCGCATAGGTGTCCGTCACGGCTGTGGCAGGGGGCAAGGCCTGCGACGCATCTCCGGCGCGTGGGGTGGGGGAGGGGTCCCTATTCGGGCGCCAAATTATGTGGTAAATAAATTTACCTAGTCGTTTTTACCATATAATTATCATTACAAGACAGCTCATTCAAATGAGAGGCAGAGTCCGTGGTATCTGAGTCATATGGGTTTTAATGGAAAAACCTCGAGGTTGGAGATCATGTTCCGTCACCACTAGGGTTCGGGAAGGGACAGTCAACGTTTTATTAGCATTACACATTATATATAGTAAAGTAACATAATTGAATCCAATACAGTAGGCGTAACAGGTGAGAAAGAAGGAGATAAGAACACATGTGCGTAAGAAGAGGCGTGAAAGAAGGCGTGCAATAGGCGTACACGGAGGCGTGCACTGTACATGTCAGAGAAACGTCATAAGAATCGTCACATGTGGGTGGGTGCATAGAGAAGGTTGCAGGATCAGCAGAAAGTGTGGATGCGTGCGCAGCTAGCATGACGTGACATAGATGTGTAACTGGGGAGAACTTTAACACTAGTAGAGGAGACAGAAGTCTGGGATGTCAGAACGACCTGGACCTATAACATATCTGGTATCTTATGTTTGGAGGATGTATTATCTAGAATAAAAGGTCTCTCGGGCAGAGGCTATTCTATACTGAATGCTAGTGTGTGCATATGTGTCTACGTGTCTACGTGCAGGGTCATGGGCCTACTATGGCAACGGGAACTGTAAATTACTTGCATGGAGACAGGAAGGCTTGCTCTTTGCTCTGCAGCCGGGGAGATGTTTACCTAAATCACTAGACAGGAATGTATTTTCGAGGAGGCTGAACAGATAACTGGAAGGCAAAATACGGTTTTGGCAGGCAGGCCAGGTTGAGCCAGGCACCGCTTCACTTGGCAGGAAGTAAGGCAGAGGTCAGGGATACGTGTCCATGCTGCAGCTTTCAGAGGCAAGAGGCAGAGAGCAGAAAGGGCTCGGAGACAGAAATCAGGGCCTAGCTCGGCAGAGCCAGGAAAAACGTAAAAGTGTACCATGTAAAGACGTTGGCATGGTATGGTTAGGAACTGAATTATCGATCCATTCATGGTGGATCTGAAAGAGGACATGTTAACGTTGGACGCAAATGTATTTGCGTCGTCATATTCGGTCATGGAGGGAAATTACATGTACTTTAAGCACGTACATGGAGACGTTGGGGTACACGTTAGGGGACATACTTGACCATAAAAATTTCAATTACCTCAGTGTCGTAGATTACCTGATGAGATTGTGGGACCAATACAGTTGTCTACTTTGTCTCAGTAGGATGCTCATGGGTGGTATTTTCTCTTTACCTACAGGGTTCACTCTCATTAGGATACTCACAGATTATATTTTTTTTCTTTACTTTACAGGGATCCTTCACTTTGGACCTTGTTATCTCTGCAGCAAAATACCTGACGTTTACTACAATGTACATTTTGGATATATTGAGCATTATATTACACTGGTAAAGCCACTCGTTTACCACATATGCCTTACTATTGCTCAGTTGAGGCTCCCTATATTTATATACTTTTAGTTCGTAAACAGAGAGAAATTTTCTGTCAGTGCCCAATATTGATCTTTTGACTACTCTACGTCGCTCGTTCATACTTTATGAAGTCTGAATTACTGACCTCCTATACTGCACCATTTTGGAGGTAAGCTATAATTTAGACGTTATCCCAACGTATTGCAATTCATGATTGAGAGGCCCCACTCTGATACCCGTCTCTGATGCCATAATTTTCCCTGATGTACATAGGTCTAAACAAAGGACCGTTTTAATACAACAGGTACAAGAGGCCTCCTGAGTGATTTAACTTATGGAGGACTTTTATTTTATTTTTTCATCTACGCAAGATACGGTTAAGATAATGATCACTTTAAAATGAGGGAATTAGTGATGTTCACCTGGAAATAATATATGTGTCAAATGGTTGGCCAGACCTGGCTTTACAATAATCATGCGCTCTATACTGGATATATGGTTGAATTTCTGTCTGCACATGAGCTTTGTATTTAACAAACATAGGGGCATATTATCAAGGGGGTTTATCTCCGCTTTTTTGGCTTTAAAAGCCAAGAAAGCGGAGATAAAATTATCTCCCTATTACCTAGCTGTCGCTAACACCAGTTAGCGACAGCTAGTAGGAGATAGCGACCATCTTGGGCCCCACTTTGCATGTCAGTGATATTTATCACTAATGACATGCAAAGTGGGCGTGCCAAGATGTTAGCGACTGAAAACAGTCGCTAACATCGCTATCTCCTATTACCAACTTTTGGAGATATTCGCGCTAAGCGCGAATATCTCCAAAAGCTAACACCTGCCCTGAGCAGTTCTTAGCCATGTTATCCAATGGGAGGTGGATAACATGGCTAAGAGCATTAGCTCGCTAATGCATGAATATCGCTGACTTTTCAGCGATGTTCATGCATTGCGGCCAATTTTTATCGCATTTGCGATAAACCTTGGTAATACCAAGGTTTATCTGCGATAAAAATCGCCGCAGCTCAGCGTTAATTTATTCACGCTAACCAAGCAATAGCGATAATTATCGCTATTGCTTGGTAATATGCCCCATAATGATTTATTTATTATCAGCCAGTATAAACATGACACATTTTTGGGCATGGGTTTCAACGTCACAAATAATCAACATTATACACCTGGAGTTGGAGATTACTTCGAGCACTCTAATTGTAGTAAAGGAAGGCATTGTAATTCCAAGCTGTACCGTGTTTTATAATACCCAATTACAACGCTGGTATTTGTCTTACTTTTAGCCCTGATGAAGTCCTAGGGGTATTTCCCTCCAAATAACAAAACATGTGTTGGCTGAGACTAAAAGGAAGAGAATCAAATAAAACTCTACACCTAAAGGCAACAAATGTACCTTTTGTGTTTTGTATCCTCTGACTGTACTTGTACCATACTGTTATTGATTTGAATAGACTGTGCTTCATTCTTCTAAATTGCTTTCCGGAGCAGGAGCATGACAGTGGCATGTTTCCAAGTGTCAGGAATGGGGCTGAGTTTATGGCAGCATTGAGGATGTGTGTCAGTGCTTCGCTGATTGGTAAGAGTCCTTTTATGAAGGCGTGGTGGGGCAATGGTCAGATGGGGCCCCTGAGTGGATGCTCCTCATGGTAGTAACATTTTTGAAGGTGTTGACAGCTGACTATGAGGTTAGGGTTCAGTCTTCAGTTCATGATAGGAAGATGACTTGCAACGGCGACAGGGTCTGGCTGAGTGTTGAGGTTGCAAAATATAGATTTGATTTTGTTACAAGAGCATTCCCAAAAGCTTGTTGCAAAGGTTTTTTTGGGGGGTGATGTTGCTGGAGGTGGCTGGAGTCATGGTGAAATGTTTGAGGGTGGCAAAGATTTTCTTGTTGCTGTTAATGTTGGCATTGATGCGATCTGCAAGAGATGTGCGCTTGGCATTCCATATCTACTTGTGATAGCGTCTAAGGGCTAATATGAAGAGGTTTTTACCTGTGGCGATTTGTTCTCAAGTTGTGCTACAGTTGATTGCAGTGGGGTTTTGTCAGCATGAGTTAATCTGTGTACCAACTGGGCTGTGGTCAGGCTCTTGCTATTGAATTGTGCTTGAGGGGAGCCTGAGTGTCGGCGCATGAGGTAATCCACGTGTTGTTTCTTGATGGCTACTGGTAAGTACCTGGTATGCTCTGGACATTGTGAGGAGAGGACAGAAGCCCACTCCTCTTTTGTGATGATTTCGAGATGCAGTGAATGGTTCCGATGGTGATAGGTCTGTGGTGATGAGGGTTGGATATGCTGAAATTAAGAAGGATGCGGTCTGTCCAGGCCATAGTTGCTGGCTTGTTGACTATGATGTTGCTGATTGAGGAGTGAATCAGGTCCAATAGGAGTCCGGCAGTGTGAATGGGTTATGTAAAGTGCTGGGTGAGGCCAAGGTTTCTGAGGTTTACTAGAAGGGCCATAGAGTTTGGGTTGGTGCGGTCTACTAGGTTAAAGCTGAGGTCTCCAAGGAGGATGAAGGTGCTGGTGGTAATGATGAGGGGTGCAATTAAATCTGTGATGTCACTGGCTAAATTGGTGCAGGGTCCTGGTGGTATGGATACAAGGTTTCGGCCCATAGAGAAGCTGTCTGTAATGTGTATCTTGAACAAGAGGTGTTCCATGTAGTTGGTGGGGGTGTGCATGTAGGTGGTGCAACAGATGGCATCTTTGAATATGATGGCGACTCCATCTCCAGGCTTGTGCTGAAAGTCTTGCCTGGTGATCTTGCTGTAGCGATGTCTGCTGCAGAGGATGGGTTTAGGCATGTTTCTGTGAGGAACAGCATGTCCAGAGCCTAGTCATGCAGTAGGTTCTATATCTATGTGGTGTGCTTGGTGAGTCAGTGAGTGGGTGTTGGGGAGCATGCATGCATGTTCTGTAGGTGGTGTTTAGCCTGTGTGAGCATAAGCAGGTAGCTAGTTTGTGTGAGCTGTTGAGGTGCTGATGGTGCAGGAGTGGTGGGTGTAGGGCAGAGGTCTTCAAACATTTTGATGCCGAGACCCCCTTGTAAAACCTTTTTAGGTGTAAAGACCCCCTTCCGACAAAAGTTTCTAGAAAACTGGTACTCCTCATCATCAACTTTTGACAACCATAAATGCACCTGTTAGACCTCATCACATCCCTCCATCATTCATCCACCCACACTTTCACACATCCATCCATCCATCCACCCTTTCATCCTTCCATCCATACATCCATCCTACATCCATCCACCCTTTCATCCTTCCATCCATACATCCATCCTTTACCCATCCACCCTTCCTTCCATCCACCCATCATTCATCCACCCACCTTTTCACACATCCATCCATCATTCATCCATGCAACCTTTTATCCATTCATACATCCATCCACCCTTTCATCGTCCCATCCTTCATCCACCCACCCTTTCATCCTCCTATCCATACATCCACCCTTCACCTATCCACCCTTTCATCCATCCATCCACCCACCCTTTCATCCACCCATCTACCCATCATTCATCCCCCACCTTTTCACACACCCATCCATCCATCATTCATCCATCCACCCTTTCATCCATCCATCCTTCATCTGTCCACCCTTTCATTCTTCCATCCATACATCTATCCTTCACCAATCTATCCTTCATCCATCCACCCTTTCATCCTTCCATCCATACATCCATCATTCATCCATCCACCCTTTCATTCATCCATCCACTCATCATTCATCCACCCACCTTTTCACACATCCATCCATTCATACATCCATCATCCATCCATTCACCCACCCTTTACCCATCCACCCTTCCTTCCATCCACCCATCATTCATCCATCCACCTTTTCACACATCCATCCATCATTCATCCATGCAACCTTTTATCCATTCATACATCCATCCACCCTTTCATCCTCCCATCCATACATCCATCCTTCATCCATCCACCCTTTCATCCTTCCATCCATACATCCATCATTCATCCATCCACCCTTTCATCCATCCATTCACCCATCATTCATCCACCCATCTTTTTACATATCCATCCATCCATCCATCATTCATCCATCCACCCTTTCATCCATCCATCCTTCATCCGTCCACCCTTTCATTCTTCCATCCATACATCTATCCTTCACCAATCTATCCTTCATCCATCCACCCTTTTATCCTTCCATCCATCATTCATCCATCCACCCTTTCATCCATCCATTTACCCTTCATTCATCCACCCATCTTTTTACACATCCACCCATCATTCATCCATCCACCCTTTCATCCATCCATTATTCCGTTCAACCCTTTCATTCTTCCATCCATACATCTATCCTTCACCAATCTATCCTTCATCCATCCGCCCTTTCATCCTTCCATCCATACATCCATCATTCATCCATCCACCCTTTCATTCAGCCTGGCTTTCACCTTGGGGATGCCCTGTAGGGCTATCTCACAGGGAAAAACCAGGACGGGTTCCCAAGGCAAGCGCGGAGATACCCCTTCGGGGGTCGATTCTGGCGCTATATAAGAAATGTAATAATAATAATAATAATAATAATCCATCCACTCATCATTCATCCACCCACCTTTTCCCACATCCATCCATCCTTCAGCCTTTCATCCATCCACCCATCATTCATCCACCCACCTTTTCTGTGCCTCTCTCATGGGGGGGGGGGGGTGGAATCAGTATCTCTCTGTGTCGTCTTCATTCTTCTTTCCCACTCATGGGAGGGCATCTCTGTTTAAAAGACCTTTTACTTGTTAATGAGGCGTTGATGTTTTTCACACCTCGGTGTGAATTAGGCCTCCGCCGTGAGCCCAATGCCAGGAACTGCACTCTGCAGAATCTGCGACCCCCTTCCCAGGACTCCACGGCCCCCCTGGGGGTCGCGCCCCACAGATTAAAGACCGCTGGTGTAGGGTCTGGGAGAGTGTATGAGAACTTACAGGAGGCACACACTCTTCTCTTTTACTGCTCCATTCCACACTCTCCCCTTATTTTTTCTCCATCATTGTTTTGTATTTATATACATTGTGAACGAACATTTCTGAACGGATTGAAAGTATTTGTGGAATTTGATATAGTTGTAAGTAAGAGGTAAGTGGAAATAAACCAGTGACTAACAAACATATTCATGTTGACATCAAGATATGTTACGTGGGGACAGGTTGGAGAAAGGTAAAGAGATGGGGAATAATAAATAGGGTGCTCTGCAGATGAGCTGCTTTGAAACGATGAATAAAGGGTGTGATCCGCAAGCATAGCCTTCAATAGCAGCTTTGTATTGCTTGTAGATCTTCAGGTACTGAGTTTTTGCAGATAGGCAAAAACCAGAAAAGAAAAGAAACTCAATGCAGCACAGGAGGGTTTTAGAGATATTAAGTAATTTCCAGTTGGTGGAAAGGAGGTTTCTAACATGATTGCCTAGAGCCAAATCAGTGCTGAGCCAGTTATACTTCCTCAGCATAACTACTCTGCCAACACTAGCGGACACCGTCACGTAAGTACGCAACCTCCGATGGAACTCCAACTTCGCCAACACTCTGGCCCACCTCAAGGAAAGAAGAGCCAAGCAGCACTCCCAGAAAGCCAGATTGTTCACTTCCATCCTCCACGAGTCCAAATGCACCCGCAGAGTACTCGAGAAGAGATGGAGGAACAACAAAACCCCAGAAACCCACACTACCTTCAATACACCCCACCTTCTCCTCAAAACCATAAAGAAAACGGCCCTCCAAGACAGAACCAGAGTCAACGCACACAACAGCAAATAACTCTTCGTCATCGTCAAAGAGTTTGCCAGACCCAACAGCAGGACCACAGACGTCCCTCCCTCCCAAGACCTTGCAACAAACTCGGAACCTTCTTCCACTACAAGATCAGACAGATATACGACAGCTCCAGCACCCTAGACCTTGCAACTATGCCCGCCATCACTTTACGCAACCACCCCGCACCCTAAAAGACCGTGTTCTGCTGGACCCTGCTCACAACACAGGATACACTCAAGACCATGAAGAGCATCCACAAAGGAGCCAAGTTGGATTCTTGCCCACACCACATCTTCCACAGCGCAGCTGCCGCCATCGCCTCCCAACTTTGCCGCGCCATCAACTGCTCCATCAAAACCGCCACCTTCCCTGACAACCGGAAACAGGCAGAGATCAACTCCCTGCTGAAGAAGCCATCCTCAGACCCGGAAGAACTCAAGAACTTCAGACCCATCTCCCTCCTCCCCTTCCCAGCCAAGGTAATTCAGAAGGCTTTTAACGCCCAATTATCCACCCTCATAAAAGTGAACTACGTCATGGACAACCCCCAATCTGGCTTCCTAAGCAACAACAGCACGGAGACCGCACTCATCGCTGCCACTGATGTCATCCGCCCCCTCCTAGACCGGAGTGAGACAGCAGCCCTCAACCTACAGAACCTATCAGTCGCCTTCTACACCGTCTCCAACCTAATCATGAGACGCCACAACACCGACAACCGCAACAAGGCACTGGACTGGATCCTCTCTTTCCTTAGCAGTCGAAGTCAGCGAGTCGACTCCCCCCGTTCCTCTCAGAACCCACAAAGAACAGTTGCGGGGTACCCCAGGGTTTCTCCCTGAGCCCCACCCTCTTCAAAGTCTACATAGCCCCCTTGTAGCCATCGTCAGAAGCCATGGACTCAAAATTGTCTCCTACATAGAAGACGCCCAACTGATCCTCTCCTCACCAACGAACCCACATACACCAGAACCAGCTTCCACAGCAGAATGAAGGCCCCTGCCACCTGGATGAAAGACAGCAGCCTCAAGCTCAACTCGGACAAGACTGAGGTACTCATCCTGGGACCCTCCCCTTCATCCTGGGATGACTCTTGGTGACCAGCCACTCTGGGACCCCCTCCCTCCCCGACAGACCTTGCCTGCAGCCTCTGCATCATACTTGACTCATCGCTCACAATGAACCATCAAATCAAAGCATTTTCCTCAACCTGCTTCCACACGCTATTTCTGCTTCAAAAGACATTCAGATGGATCCCCACAGAATCCAGAAAGACAGTTAGCCACACACTCATCACCAGCAGACTTGACTGCGGCAATGTACTCTATGCCGGTGTTACCCAGAAACAGCTCATGAAACTACAGAATGTCCAAAATGTTGCAGCCAGCGTGGTCTTCGACATCTCCAGCCGCAGCCACATCATGCAACACCTCCGACAACTCCACTGGCTCCCAGGCAACAAGAGAAGCACCTTTAAGCTCCTCACACATGCCTACAAAGCTCTCCATGACGAAGGGCTAGCTTACCTGAACCACTGCCTCACATTCCACATACCCGCCACACAACTCCGTTCTGCCCAACTCCTCCTAGCCTCCGTCCCCAGGATCAACAAGACCACAACCTGTAGAAGTTTATTACCCTACCTCGCCGCCAAGACCTGGATCACTGTGCCCCTCCACCTCAGGCAATCCGTGTTACAGACCCAATTCAAGAAGGACTTCAAGACCTGGCTCTTCAAATGATCCCACACCCAGAGGGAACAGCAGCCTTCCACACCCCACCAGCACCTTGAGAACCTCACTGTAAGTAGCCATGCTTTACAAGCCCCTGATTGATTGATTGAAAGATATCAAATATAGTAAAAAGGGTGGGGTGGTCTACACTCTCAACTACCAAAAGTGCTCCAGTATATTAACAAATAACATATGCACATGCACAAGAGGACGCATCAGACAGAACCTTACAAACACATGCAACACACACTGTTCACAACAGCAATAATCGCTGTAACATACCCACACCACCTTACAAAAACACACATTAAGTCAGAACTCTGGATATACAGCTAAGACATACCCAATGTATAAGTAGAAGTCTATTAAGGCATCAAGCAGAACTTGCTACGTCTTACCATACATGCACAATTACAAGGCAATAGGCAGCCAGGCCGACATTTGAAATATATAAGCAATTGGGTAATAACCATATCTCTCACCCACCCAAAATTCAAAACCTATTAAAATTAACATGCTCACCCCATTGGCCACCCACCTCCATAAAACTGAATCAGACTCCAGCCAGTGATGGGAAAGTTTGAAAATTCATGCTCTCAATGGGAGAGGAAGCTCAACGCCTTGATCACTGGGTTTTTATGGGGCAATCGGAGGCGGAGAGTGGCACTTATCACTATGCAGCGGCCCAGGGCGGAGAGGGGTTTTGCTCGACCGGACCTTGAGCCTTACTATTATGCAGAGCAGCTTTAATGGTTTACGAAATGGGCGGCGAGGCGAATCCGGAATGCTGAGGATTTGGGTGGCCAGAACTTAAGTTTGACCCAGCTTTCTCAGGTGCTGCTACCGTTGCCTATGAGGGATAGAATGATTCCCCCTGATTTGCAAACGGTGAGACAGTGTTGGAATTGCCTGGCTAGACGGGCGCGGTTACGAATCCCATACGCACCTGAGATTCCGCTACGGATGTGTGAAGCACTGTCCCGTGGGGGCAACTGGAGCAAGTTGTGCCACTGGGAAGACGCAGGGGTCATTACTATTGGAAACTTGTTTGAGGATGGTAACCTCCTCCCCTTCAATGACCTCTTGGAGCGCCATGATCTCCCACGGGGGGACTTTCTCTTCCATGCTGTTTTGACAGCAGCCATTAGAAAGCACTGGTGAGAGTGGTTGGTGGAACCCAAGACGTTTCTGGCATGTCAGTATGTAGTGATGGCAGCGGGGACTATTAAGGCAGTTACAAGTCTCTATAGGCGGATCACGCATGACTGGTGACAGCCTCTGATTGCTTTACGCCTTAAATGGGAGGCAGACTTGGGGGAGGCCATTGGGGAGAAACCATGGGGAGAGATTCTAGAAAGGGTTTGGAAGGGCACTAGGAAAGAGTGTTTTCAATTAATTCACTTCAATGTACTGCATAGGGCATACCTCACACCGGGGAAAATTAACGAGTACTTTGGGGTATCGTCCGCCTGCCCAAGATGTAACCTGGAGGGGGCAGGGTTCCTTCACATGTTTTGGGAGAGCCCACACTTGGGAGAATACTGGAGAGGGGTGACAGCTGGACTGACAACAGTGATGGAGAGAGAGGTAGCATTGACGCCTGGGAGTTGCTTGTTGCATTGATTCCCGCATACTGCTAAGACAAAAAATACTAGTAAATTCATCGACTTGGGGCTGGTATTAGCAAAGAGGGAGCTTACTATTCACTGGAAGTCAAAGAAGGCCCCCAACCTGCTGAGATGGAATAGAGAACTAGTGAAATGGGCAGAGAATGAGGGGACCTGCAGACTGCGAATGGCTATGCGCACTGGGAACGAAAAGCCGATGGAAATGGCACGTGCATGGGTGGCACTGGTGGACTTAGTGAAGCACCTGCTTGAGGACGCAGAAGACATACTGGGGGAGATGGGTGCAGCACCGGGCTACTGAATCCAGAGGTTCCTCGCAAGCTTGAGCATAACGTGGGACCTGGGTGGGACTAGCTGAGGGCTTCTCTCAACTCTCTCCACAATATTGACCCCTGGGGTTCGGGATGTAGGGAACATGGACTAGGGTGGATGTGTAAGGTGGGTCTGGCTGGACATTTTAATGAGACAGCGGCATGCCTGGGGGGGCGGGATGGGTAGTGGGAGTTTCTTCGGGAGTTGGGGAAGGGGGGGGAGGCGGGCAGAGGGTGGCATTTACATAAGGAGTCCTGCTGGTATGTCCATTATGAGGAGGTGCACTGTGACATTTACATAAGGCTAGGCATGGGGAGGGGAGGTGGAATGGCTGGGGGTGCTCCTGTTGTCTACCTGATTGATACTGGATGGTGAAGGCGGACCTTCTGATAGTGAGCGGGGGATAACTGAACTGGACTTTAATTGCACCATTTGATCATCTATTATGCCCTACGGGCTGTTTTTTCTATGATATCACCTTGAAAAACCAATAAAAATCTGTTACAAAAAATAGAAAAGAAAAAGAAAGGTATTGTTATGCCATACAAATTTCAACAGAGCACAATGGAAGTGCTAATAATAAATTTACTCTATATATGAGCTACTTAATAATAACAGTCTACTGTGCATGGACAGGTCATAAGGACTGAGAGAGTTCCTGTTAACAGATGTTGATGTGAATAATTTGTTAAGGAGGGTGACTCTCTTGCCGCTGAGGGTGGGATTGCGGATAGCAGTGCATGCTTTGGAGTGAAGGGTTGGTGTATACCATCTTTGGCTTGTTGACAGGTTTCAGCAATGGTTGCAAAGTGGGGGAGGGGCATATTAGGCGGAGTTGTTAGTGATAAATGCAGTTTTCTTGAAGACCTTCCTCACCAATGCCTTCTATAAATAGAGAAGGGGAAATGTTGGGTGTTTTTGTGAACTATTGTCTGTTGAATTTTCAGTCGTTGGGAGTAGTTGAGATGTATGGGAGGGGTTTGCTGTACCACTGGTAAGGGCAGTTATGCAGTGTGGAGGGGAGGCATGTGATGTGTGTTTGTGAGATGCTGAAATGTGAGCAGGCATATCATGAGAGGCCTTAGAGACCAGTGATACTGCATAGAAGGATGTACAAGTTAACAATGTGGGAGAGGGACACATGATGGATTTTAAGAAAGGCAGGTGTAGTGGGAGGTGGATACTAATTTGTCTCGCAGTGTAAAGCTTGGTTAGTTAGGTCACCTGTTGGTACGTTTTCAGTGAGTAGAGTCAGAATGGTCTAGTTTGCTGACTAGATGCCAGGCGTCAATGAGCACACATTAACTTAAGAAACCACTTCCCTCCTAGATAGAGGGTGTCAACCCACACAATTCACTAAATGAATGCTGGGCTACAATGAAAACAGTTCCTGCAATAGATGCAGTAAGACGAAACACAATATAATCATTGAATGCAGGGTCTCAATAGGCACATTTCTCTCAGCAGTCACAGTTCACTCAATGGATGCATGGTGGCAAGAGCAATGCCCATTCAGTTGATGTTGTAGGGTAACAATGGACAGAGTTCACTTAACAAAGTTTACCCAACCAATTCAGGATGACAATTGGTACAAGTCACTTACTGGTTATAAGTGAACGAGCTGGCAAGAGAGTAGTTATTACAAGTGTACAATCTACAAATAAAATGCAACAAAGTGCTAGGGAGACCCTGGATCAAAGATCTATGGGGTACATGACATTGTCTTTGGTGCATGTTGCATGCTTTGTGTGCACCTTGCACCCCTCTGGTCCCGGGGGCTTTGAAGGCTAGTTTGGGAGGGGCATCACGTCAGCAGGGACTCCAGTCGCAGGACAAGTATTTGCCTGTTCAGGAGGCTGAATGAGCTAAAGATAACTGCCTGCGTCATGTGTGATGTAATGTAAATGATATTTATAGAGCATGACTGATGCACAAAAGGTGCCTGGTGCTGACGTAGACTGGTAGCACAAAACAAACAAGGGTTTGTGAGTATAATGACAAGTTTTCAATGCCATGCCGCAAGATAGCCCAGGCCTGCCTCACTTAAGCGCTTCGCCCACAGCCAAGGAGAAGAATATCTGGTTATTGCAAACATGAGTTCCTAAAAGGGAAAGCAGCCGAAAGAGACGGGGACAGATATCTGGGACCATTTTAGAAGCTGGAGCATGCAAGTTTGAAATTGATGCATAGCACACTTAACCATCCTTGCCATACTAACAAAGAAAAAACGGGTGTTTCCCAAACAGTTACAGAAATTGCTTGGCCGGAGAGACAAATAAAACAGCAGTTGATTGACTTGGCAACGAACCATGGGGCACGAAGCAGAGAAAAGGAAAGTATTGATCGCTCGATAAATGTAAGTTTGGGTTTAATGGATCCCAAGCTAGAAAATGCAGTGGGGCAGATTTACAAGCCCCTTGCGACACTTTTGGCCTGCCGTTGCATCACTTTTGTGACGGGGCGTAAAAAATGCAGCCAACTTACGTGATGCATCTAGGGAGATGCGTTACATTGTAAAGCCCTGCATCACAATATACCTGCGTCAAGTATAATGTATGCAGGGTGGGCCTTCCCACGGAGGAAAGCCTCGTAAAAGTGACGCAGTGAAATCTACAAGATTTCACTGCGTCACTTCTAGGACACCACTGCACCAAAAGCTTGCACCTGCTTTACTCAGGTGTAAGGAGTGACATGGTGTACTTGGAATAGGCCTCAAAATGCATTGCTGGAGTTGCGTCGTGCTTGCAACACAACTCCAGCAATGCGTGACTTTTGCTCCAACAGATATCTCAGACTTTCTGACGCATCTGTCAATCCAATGGTGTGCCGTATTATAAATACAGCGCATGCGTGGTGGTGCATGGGTTTCTCAGGGTGGTGCAGGGAACGTGACGCATCTTTACAGATGCACCACTTTCTTGTAAATCTGCCCCAGAGTATTTACAGGAAGCAGTTTTCCGATGCAATGCAAAAAGAAATTGAGAACAACACTCAAGACAGTGAGTCTATCCTTGAGGTTATGAAAATTTGTATTGTAATGTGCAAGAAGGTCCACTCTGTCCAATCGAATAATCAGCTACTGGAAGACAAGATATTGGACGTTCGCAGACGCAGGACTGACTTAAAATTCAAGCAACAAGAGCTTCTGAAAGAGGCGAAGGCACTGTAGGAGAGAAGGCAAAAACTGTGTGAAGTGGAAAAGAAGGATCCGGTCCTGGAAAAAGAAAATATTGAAGAAAATGTAAACAGGATAGTTGTCATGCAGGAGGTGTTTCAGCTGATCATCCTCAGTTTAAAATTACATTGGGCAGACGGTCCAAAGTTAAGAACTCACATAGTGGACATGAAGGAATTTTCCTATTCTTAAGGAATGGGAACCCTGACTTTTCTGCTTTTGAGTCTGTTCTGTTGGTCTGCTTCTCCAACCTGCACTTATAATGGGAATAACAAGCTCTTGAGCTCATAAGAGAAATGACAAAAATGTTTTGTTTGCATTCTTTTGTAAATTTTTTTTTTAATTGTGAGAAATCTGACAACTGAACTGTCTGCCTTGACAATTTTTAGCTGGGAAATCCAGACTGGCACCATAACAAAAACCTCTAATTGTTTATGGTGTATTGGAATTGTTTGAATGGTGAAATGAGGTGAGAAAATACAGATCTTGTATGGCAAATTCCTTGAGTAAGGTGTCCAATTAAGAAAAACTGCATAGTTAATACAGAGCAAATATTCGATCCCAAGTTGACATTTTCAGACTTTCTATAAAGTACCTACTAAATGTATTTTTTTATGTAAAATGTCTCCCACTTTGGTTTACTTAATTGATGATTCTTTTTTTTTTAAAGGCTGATAACTTAGTGGGGTTTCTACTCCTCCTTTGGCACTACATACCTTGCACAGTAAATGCACTACTAGGGGCACATTTACAATAACTGGCGCATCCCTGCATATTAGCAGGGATGCGCCAGTTATTGTGCGTGACTCAAAAAAACCCTTGCGCCACCATGGATGCGCCACATTTACAATGTGGTCCACCATGGGGCAAGGATAGACAGATGCGTGATGCATCTGTTGGTGTAAGGGTGACACAGTGCAAGCGCGAAGCAATTCCAGCACTGCTGCTGGTGCACTATACCTAATATTCTGCGTCACTCCTTAGGCCTGCTTCGAGCAGGCGTAAGGATTTGTCGCAGCGGGACGTAAAAGTGACTCAGTGAAATCTTGTGGATTTCATTTGCACCACTTTTACAGGGCTTTCTTGCGACGGAACGCCCACCCTGCATTCATTATACCTGACACAGGTATAATGTAGCGCAGGGTTTTGCAATGTGACGCATCTAACTAGATGCGTCACTTTGTAAATATGTCGCCTAGTGGCGCATTGTTTACGCCACCGCTGCATCACAAAAGTGACGCAACGGCGGCGTAAAAGTGTTGCAAGGGGCTTGTAAATCTGCCCCTCAATGTCTAACACTAAATAAGTTTTCATTCCTTTATGAAAAGCTAATATCTGCTGGAACATCCACAGTGAAGACAGGCAATGCCACTGCTCGGTTGCTTTTACCGAAAAAAAACACAGCCACCCGTCCTAGAATCAGAACTCAGTTTAAGGGTCCGTTGATATTGGTGAAATCTCCTTTGAAGGTAGCAAGGACCCGATCATGGAGGGCACGATGAACCAAACGGAAACTTAAAGATCACTCCTTTGGAAACAGGAAGCCAAAAAAGTGTGTTCCATGCCAACGATGCGGATGAAAGACGCAAACATGGTAGTGCACGTCTCACAGCAACATTAGCATTTATTGGAGGAGTTTCAGCCACCCCATGTGATCAAAGGAATATCCTATGGTAATGATTTTGTAAAGCACGCTTATACCAAAGTATGCGACTTGGCGCTAGTGACATAGACACTAAGACTAGTGAATTATAATAATCTAAACAACTCAAAATTGTCTCCTGAACCACCATTGTGCAATCCTGTACAGGAAGTAAGGGAAGGATTTCCATAGAAAGTGCATAAAGGAAAACAGATGGCAGATAAGTGATTGACTTGACTATTCAGCAATGGGTTAAAATGAAATCAAAATGAAAGCCAAGATTTGGGACTGGTGCTACCATTGATTGGGCTCCCCTGAGGATGCTGGCCAGAATCCTTGAGGAAGAGGCTTTAGAGGATCACGTCATCCCAATATTCCCTTGGGTATGGGAGTACCCTTAGAGAGCACAGGTGCAGAACATCCCACGCACTGATGTTTTTTGTGTATCTCCTTCGAAGCAGCATCAGTCAGGAATCAGTTATATGTCCTCCTCCCTGCCTTTGTCATCCCTTCTTGCTCTCAGTGCAGGCCTTCTTTAGCTCCTGGCCACGCAGTGAGAGGCTTTTGCCTCTGCTGACCTTGAGAAACTTTGGAAAAGTGGGAGCAGACTGCTCTTCATGCTCCCATCTTAGCTGAAACAACAGAAGCAAAGTAAGTCTCCTTTCATCACCTGGAGCCTCATTACAAGTTCCAAGACAAGGTAAGAGCACATCTCTGGTCACCCAAGCACAACACAAATGCTTCCCACATAAGATCAAACTAAATACAACACTCTGCCAACACCTGCCAACCACACACTCCCCCAAGGGGGAGTGTGCTGCTCATCTGAAAATACATGTTGGCGCTATACATATTCTACTATAATATACAATACATAGGTTCTTTTTTGCCTCCAGCATCATTGCAATGTCCAAGTATTCTTTAGTACAGCTGTCTATGCTCAAGCTGGAGAACTGTTCTTGTTGCGCACACAGACTACCTATTCTTAACTTAGATTAATCTCCTTGAAGCATGCAAGTGAGACGAGGTCTCCTCTATCCCTGGAAAACCAACCGAATCTCACTTCCTCTCTTTTGCCCATTATGATGTAGCTCCCTCGTTACTCCTTCATTTTGGAATCACGTGCCTCGACCATCAACACAGCAAACCTTATATATGACAATTGCCTCTTTTTCCTCATAAGGAGTGTTAAATGGGGCACATTCAGATTTTAGCTTCCAGGTATACTTCTCGTCTTGATAATAAGCCTTATGGTACCTTAGACTGAATCCTTCGTCAAGCAATTTCAGAACTATGGACAGCAAATGGTAAAAGCCACTGAGAAACATCGTACACAAATCCACCACAAAGCAGCACAATAACATAACATGTGTATTTGTTAAAAGTACACGCTCACCCAGAAGGGCATCTTGGTGCTGAATAACAAACATTTAATGTTACCCAACGGTACTCATTTTATCCACCTCAGAAGGATGAAAGGGTGAGTGGACCCACCAGTATTTGGACCTGTGACCATGAGGTCAAACACAGGCCCCTGTAGTGGATGCATTAGTCCGCCAAGCCACCAAACCCGGCTGAGACAAAAGCCTCAAAGCTGCCACAGTAGAGGCCTGGAAGGAATCTCCAAGTTAACCTTCAGTTGACCACTTCCTATGCGAATTCTTCACCAATCCAGGATATATGTCTGGAAAGAGCATCACTAGCCAAACAATGATATCTGTCTCCCACCACACAGATGTGAGTTTAAAAAACCTCCTCATAAAATCTACAGTTTGCCTTTTTTTTAACAACCATACTCTGAGTGTCAAACGTACTTAATAATCATCCAAACTATAATTTGTTTTCCAGTTTGTCGATCAGTGTATTCATGTAATCATAAAGTTACATAAAGGACCCAATCCATTCCGGGGGAATATAACTCAGATGTTCAAATACTCATTTGCAACTGAAAAGGAAGGAAATACCAACATGTAATGTACAGATACGTCAGCTTCGGTTGGCGTTCCCAGGATATAGCACTTTGACGTGGCAGGAGTAAATCAGAACATAGACATGTTATCTGGAGTGTCCATGTAGGTTAGAGGAATTATCTGAGTATATTACAGTCAGGGACGGTTTAGATTTACATCTCTTTTAACTCCTGCAGTGACTTTACTGGTGCAAATGTTGTGTTAGATGTTTTGAAAACTTTTCATCGGTTACTAAGAATTACAGAGAGCAAAACTTATCTGAGTGTGTGAGAGGCTGGGAGCAGCAAAAAAGAGGTTGTTACAATGGAGTTGTGATCCTTTGCATGGCAATGTCTCCCATGTTTTTAGTTTGCTCTTTACTTCTGCTGTGAGGTATAGCAATAACATCTGTTGCCTATAATGCTGTCTCATTGTCTTTTCTTTAAAATGTGCCCATTCCTCGTTCCCTACACAATTGTTATTGTTAATTTGGATTTGTAACACGCCCAATCACCTACAGGTCTCTAAGCGCTCGGAAATCGATGTTATTACAATAACTTGGCACAACACATCGGAGAGACACAGCTAACAGTTTACATTGCGCTCAGAACTTTACCAAACAGCAGTGTTTTCAACAGTTTCCTGAACCGCAGAAGATTCACTTCCCTGCGTAGCCCTTCAGGCAGCTTATTCTATAGCTGAGGGGCCAATACAGAGAAGGCTCTCCCTCCCTTAGTTACTAATTTGTAGCGG
The DNA here is from genome assembly GCF_964263255.1 of Lissotriton vulgaris. Lineage (NCBI taxonomy): Eukaryota > Metazoa > Chordata > Amphibia > Caudata > Salamandridae > Lissotriton > Lissotriton vulgaris. Next base: position 1,712,942,751 of record NC_141687.1, read on the forward strand.
GGGCAAACCAGCAACTGGGAGTCCGATGATCTAAGTGTTCTCTTTGGGCTGTACACCTCCAGGCGCTCTTTAATGTAGACAGGTGCATGGCCGTAAATCGCCTTATGGGCTATGCATAAACTCTTGAATTCAACCCTCTCTTTAATAGGGAGCCAATGAAGACTCTGTAGTAGAGGGGAAGCCTTCGTTCTTCTAGGTAATCCAAAGATCAATCGTGCGGCGTCGTTCATCACGACCTGAACTCTGTTAATCAGAGTTTTAGGGAGGCCAAGATAAAGGGCATTTCCATAATCAATCCTTGAGATGACGGTCGCTGCTACAATTGAGCGCATCATGGATTGAGAGAGAAAGGGGGCTAACTTCCTCAGTTGCCTGGTAATATTCGTGCAGCTTCCCACAACGGAAGATATTTGGCTGCACATTGACAGATCACAGTCTAATTTAATCCCCAAGCTCTTTACGTTCACACTTGGCTTTGGGGCTAGTCCTAACTCTGTTTTCTATTAGTTCCTGCACCATATTCAGAGAGCTGAAAGTGAAATAAAATAATTGTAGGGTTGGGTGAAGAATTCCGCTCAGCCAGCGGATCTCGCGGAGTTTTGCCCACTCTGCACTCCAAGCAGAGCGGGGAATTCTGAAAAACACCACAAAGTGATGCGGAGCCCAGTTTTTTTCTCGGCAATGTAAAGTTGGCAAGCGCTTGTGAGAAAAAAATCGCACTCTAGACCTCCGGGCGAGTTTTCTTAATGTAGGCGGTCACAGCAGATTGTGACTGCTCGTGTTGAGAAATCTGTCACTTGTGTTGAGGACGCTGCCGCTCAAGTAGAATGTCTACTCGAGTAGCAGAAAGCAGCAGCGCCCTCTAGTATGACGCATAGTGCACTCCGCGCTCATGGCACTTAAAATCAGTGCGACCAGCGCAACTTAACAGATTCCGCCACTGGCCGAACTCTACAGAACATGGCAGAGTTTTTCCAGCACTACACTGAGTACTGGGGTGTAAAACTCCACGAAATCCACCCAGGCCCAAAAAATTGCTACAATTAAAATTATATGAGTAGATGACTATTTTACACCCTTTGATGGCTATAACATTAGCCAGAGATGCAGCTAGAGCTCCGAGTTAATGGTTATTTCTCAGGTTAATGTCAGCTAACCAAACCATTGTAGCTATTCCAGGTGTGTGTGAAATGGGCTTGTGAAATTCTTGTCCAGGTGAAAACTGAGAGGTATATTTCGAGCCAACAAGAAACCCTTGGAGCTTGGCACTTTGAAACTACTTACTGGAAAAAACATGTATACCAGAGAAAGACAAAAAGTCATTTTCAGATAAAGAGGGCCGGGTAAGTGAGAAACAGCAAAGCAAATCAGCTGACCAAACATGGCGTCTTCCATGGGGAATTAGTAAGATGCATCACCACTTAGGGTCAATTTTATACCAGCAGTTACTTGAACTTAGTCACAAAGAGAATGAGAATTTCAATTGTAGAAAAGAGACGATATCACAGATATAGATTTCAACTTAATGCATGAAAACTACCCCATCCTTGGTAATGTTTCTGTTTATGTATCAAAGACGAGGTGCCCTCACTGTTGACCAGTGAAGACTGTTTGCGTTCAACCCTGGTCCTCATGTGTCATCCAGAATTAGTTACTTATGACACACTCTGGTGGTTCTCAATCCTGCAGTCTCAGTTAATTATCCTTTTCTAGTACTCTCTCTGATTACGTAAGGGCTCCCACCGTGTCCACCACTGAGACTTATCGATCCATCAGCCCCAGCAGCCACACTTAGACTTCACGCTTGCCTATTTTGCAAAACACCCTTCTAAATGTTTTGTCTTTCCCTATTTTTAACTCATCAATGACCACAACTTAGATCTTTTCTTCCTTACTGAAACATGGAATTATGATCCTTAGTTACTCAATATTTCTCTTGCCGAGGAGACAAAATGGGAGCTGGAGTTGTAGTTATCGGAAAAAAGGGATCTCTTCTACTCTTCAAACTGGTCAACTAGCTGACAAACTATCTTATACCTGCATTCTGTTGTATCACGCTCCTGATACTAACTTTTGCCACATTTTGCTGACTTCCTCTCAACACTTGCTAGCCATACTTCTAAAATTGTTCTGCGCCAGGTATAATGTATGCGAGGGGGGCGTATTGACGCAAGGAAGGGTCGTAGAAGTGACGCCGTGAAATCTATGAGATTTCACTGCGTCACTTTTAGGACGCTGTTGCGTCAAAATCTTGCGCCTGCTTCACAGCAGGCGTAAGACTGACGCAGGCCCTTTCACATGGGGCTTGCCCCGTGTGAAAGGACGCATTGCTGAAGTTGCGTCACTTTTGTGACACACTCCAGCAATGCGTCACTTATGCGCTTACACATACGTCAGAAATACTGACGTATCTGTAACTCCTTGCGACATGATGTGTCATATTATAAATATGACGCATCAATCATGTCGCAAGGAGTGCGCACTGAAAAGTGACGCATCGCTGCTTTCACGCAGCGATGCGTCATTTCTCATAAATGAGGCCCAAGTAATCTTTGAGATTGGTTGTAAACGATGATACTGAACTATACTGCAAACAGTCACTTACTTGCACTCCAGTCCAACTCAGTTTTTCCATGCAGTGACCTCCACTGCACTGCATATGCGGTATGGGGTATCTTTGCTTTATTTTTTGACCAAAAGGTGTGTTTAATAGTCTACAGGGCTTACAATTACTAATGCAGTAGTCCTTTGCCACGATCTTGTGATTTCACCATTTGTGATGAACAGGATGTGCTTGATGTATAGGAGACTTACATACGTAGTACACTGTCACGTGCCAGATGTGATTTCTGTGTGTGTTACTTACCAACAGAATATTATGCTACGATGGAGATAAAGTTCACTCAAAGTGACGCCCATTAAAACATGGTTGACTACTGTCACCAAGATCAGGAAATACATGCATTGTGGTTGGTGGCAAGCCTTTTTACTCCAATTTGAGAAGGTTGCCTAATGTCTCCTGGCAAATCTATCTAGTCTGCCATCCCCTGATGAGATATGTGTGTGTATTGTGTGTGTTTGCATAGCATGCTGTGGTTTGAGTGAGGGGCTGGGCTAAACTAAACTGGGAGTACTGTAGTGTATGAGTAACTCTAAGAAATTGGTTATTCATGTAAATAGTGAGTAGGCTGGGATAGGTGTCTTCTCTGTCCCTCAGTATGCCTCTGTAATGCTGCTCCTCTGCTTCTCTCTACATAGACAACTGCTGGCAGGTGGCTGTGTGTCTGGTGGAGATCCCCAAAAGTCAAATGGAACTGGAAGGGCTACTCCCTGGATTAGACTAATTTGGACATGTCAGCCTCTGGCCTGCAAGGAAGAATCAATTTTTCACAAAAACTCTCAGCGAGGGAGTGGCCACTGCTATATATGAACAAAAATGATATTCTGAATATCCATACTGACCTAACGCTGCCAGCTCTGGCAGAGGTATACTGGAGCCCTGTGATTACTTAATTAGTTAAAGGATTTACTGAGCAGAATCCACTGCCCATGGACACATTTGAGGTTTTTCATCAACACTAGACCTAAGACACTGGTGACTTTTCTTCTCATTGAATTGGCCTGAGTGTGACAGGGATGCCCAGCTGTGTCTCATTGTAGATATCCCAGGGGACTAAAGTTGCGCCTCACTGAGGTGTCCAAAAAGGCCGAAACATGTCTCTCTTTGCTTGTCTTCCTTTGTTAAGGGGAAGTGGCATAGCAGTTCTGACTAAAATGTCTTTATTGGGGAAGGGCCAAAACTTACTTCCATGAGGTTGGTCCCTGTCTGTAGTGCCGCAGTGAAAAAAATAACAAAACTAAGGACTGAAGCTCAATCCTGAGAAATTACCAGTTGCAGAGATTTATTTAAGCATTCATTCATCACTTTTGTTGGTTTTTGAAGTTACGGAAAGCAGACACACTGCATTTTGAATTTGAATATCTCAATCAGAAGTAAAGGTACTGTTACTGATAATCCAAAGATTTATTAATTGTTTGTTGCACAACTAGGCTGAATCCTTACTTATTAGAGGATACGGGTGATTTCTCTGGGAACTATCTGATGTTTTTGACTTCAATGAAATGTTATCACCAAGAAGGCATTTAAAGAATTACTGGATTCAGTCGGCACACATCAACAAGGCATCCAGCGGCCACTGACATTCCGCCTACTGTCCATAGGAGGGCTTGCCATATTCTCTTGCTCTAAGATTCACTAGGGAATTTCTACCTGCTGTATTACACTGTATTTCAAAGAAGTTCAGCATATTTTTAAGTCCAGGGTGAGTTTACTGTCCTGATGGGGGTTTTGCTATGCAACAAGCCCCCTTGCCCTTTTGGTTTGGATAGGATATGATTTGTGAGTTCTGTGGCCAGTAGACAACTTTCAGACATTTGCTTACATCACTCTAAGGTAATATTTGGAGTGAGACATATTAAAGGTAGGCTACAGATTGGTTAAGGGGTACCCTCTTAGGAAATGTTTGCTTGTGTTTTTTGTAAAGATACAATGGACCCACACACCCTTGAACACGAGCCTGCATGAGAGTGAAGAGAATCATACCCCAGTCACATAGTAAGGAAATACAAGGTATTTTGTTCTGACCTCAGCCTGAATTTTTGCCTGAATAGGGCTTTGGGGGGGGAGGGGGGATGGGGGGGCGGCGAACCAGCGGGAGCTCCCCCCCATACCCCCGTGTTTTGGGCCGGAGGGGGGTGCTGCGGGACTTGGGAAGCTGGTTGGGCTACCTTTGGGCTGGTTGGGCTTCTTTTGGGCTGCTTGGGGTTTATAACCGGCCATTTTGTGTCACGAGGCACCATTTTGGTGGTCGTGGCACAACAGCCAGTTTTGGGAGGTCTCTGGGGGCTTCTTATTTCCCTCCCACCCACCCTGTTTATTGGGTTTTGCTACCCCTTTTTTCTCCTGGTTTCGGTATCCTTAGGTTTTCTTTCCTGAGAGCTTTTTAGCTTTTATTTGGAGGTTGTTTTGCTTGGGAACAGGTGCATCGGGGGGAACAGGTGCTGATGTGGTGCATTATTGTTTATTGCGGCTTTTTTTCTAAGTTTTTTCTTAGATATAATAAGGTGGTTTGCATTTATGAAGGAACATAGATTGTAAATAGTTAGGTAGGTTTAAAGAAGTTAGGAATGGCAAGCTTGTTTCATAATTGTTGCAGGGGGGGACATGTTTAGGGGCGGGGGTGAGGGGTAAGGCAGGAAGACAATATTTAGTGAGGATTAGGTTTTTATGGCACAGGCCAAGGGAATGTTTTTGTAAGGTGCACCTGATTCCAATAAAGCAGCCTTTTCACACCAACAAGCTAGTCTGTGGTCAGTGCTGTCCCCCCCCTCCCTGCGGCCCAAAGGATGTGTTGCCAGAGCAAATTAAAACAGTCTTCCACCTGACTCCCAGATCACGTAGTATCTTTGGTTTGCTGTCGTGTCTGCAACTTTCCGTATAGCCTGCCTACCTCACCTTCAGAGACCCCGCAGCGGAAAGGTCCTGGAGAAGCCTGTAGTTCAGTAGAAAGAATTGATGCCAGCCTTACTGGAAAACGACAAGGACTTTGGAACCAGTTGAGAAACTTGTGGTTACCTGATCAGGGCTGTGCTTACGTGGACTTGGGTTGTGAAGGCTTGTCGGAGCAAGTCCCGAACACTGAAAAGTAACAGTACAATAGTGTTGCATCTTTATTACCATTAAGAAAACATTTTCTTTTGGCAACTTTGTGAAATTGACAAAGAGAGGTGTCCCAATCATAAGTACTTTATCTCTGCAAAAGCTGTTTAAGATGAGCTCTGAGAACTGCAGACCAAACTCATGGCTCTCTTACCAAATGTAAGCTACTGCGTCCAGGAAAGCTTTCAAAACCTTTGCAACAGAAATAACAACTGAAAGTTAGTCCAGATTACATATGATCATCTCTTTGCTGAAAGGCAGTTTTTCTCGGGCTACAGACATTTGGTTGCAATATGCAAGGTTCACAGAGACATAGAATACTTAGGGGCATATTATAAAGATGCAGCGATATTAATCGCTGAACGCACTTAGTGCGTTTTTACTATCGTCGGCTATTGCTGGATTATATCACCATGATAGCACTGTATTAACAACGCTTAGCGCATTGGCAAAAGCGGGGAAATTGGCCAACATCGCTGGAAAACCAGCAAAAATCAATGCAAACGCAGATAAGCTTGCTGATACAACCATGTGGCGTTAACCCTATAATCCACCTCCCATGTTAAGTATGCCTTAGTCAGGAATTTAGCAGACGTTAGATTCCTGCGTTAATGGTGAGTTAGCGAGATTATTTTTATCGCTACAATGGTCGGGGCCTCGTTGTAAATATCGCAAAGCTGCGTTAGTGACATTTTCTCGTGAAGTTTTGTGTGGCACGCCTACTTTGCATATCATTAACGGTGCGAAGCGAGGCGTGAGTAAAGTGGGTGCTATAACATGGAAACAAGCGCTAGCGTGTCCTTGATACTAATGCAATGAAATTATCACCGCTCTTCGGCCGAAAACGGACGCTAAAGCGGCGATAATTTTATCACCCCCTCTTGATAATATGCCCTAAGTGTTTTTGACTTCAAAACTTCTTTGTCAGATTCAACCTCCTGATTTCACCCCATTGGGATGATTTCTTCTTATCATTACATTTTAAAGGCAAAGGTAAAATTGCATACCAGCCGAAACCCCATACTCAATCCTGATCTCATGACAAAACTGGTTGGCCTCCCTTCGTTCAAAGGTGCTCTTGATATCACGGGATCGACTTTGTGAATTTTACCATTGCCCAATGATTGCTAGTGAATATCTTTTTCATTCTTCTTTATAGGAACTGTTTGACTTTAATACATTTGAACCTCAAATTATTTTCTTTTTATGGCATTTTATTAATCAATATTTACTCATTTTGCAGCGTACATGGATACAGCTTCTACTCCTCTGCCTCAACTGCATTGTGATTTCAAAAACTATCTGCCGAATTGAAAATATGGATGGCAGGTAGCATTACACCTCTTAGTTACTCCACTCAGAAACAGTAACAGTCCAATCTTAAAAATGTATTCAAATTGTTATTCCAAACTCATAATAAAGCGCAAAAAGTGCTCAAAACCTGTAAAGTGGTAGGCAGTAACCATTCTTGCCAATGTTTCTCCTTCGTCCTTGGGCGTTTGGCAGAGTCAGATGGGTCAGTTTAGGTTCATACGTATATGTAGCCAAACAAGAACAAGTGCCACCCATTAAAATAAAGTGAATAATTGTATGAGCTAATTACACTATTTAATCTTGCATTTTTTAGTTGAGTTTCACGGAACATATTAAACATACAGCAGAATAGGCATAAACCCTCTGACTTGCCACTATCAGAAATAGGATTTGCAGTATAACAGGACAGGATTTTAATGCAAACTAAGGTTGCAGTGACTACTAGGAAAGTTCGAGTGCGATTTACAAGAAGCAGCAACCTTGGACCTCAATTGTGTGAATTTGTCTTTGTAAAATATCCAGGAGCAAACCTGCTTTACTGGGCTTCAAAAAGTCTGGAAACAGATAGATTGTGACACATGAAAGGCTTGTCCACGGCCTAAAAAAATGCAGTCGTTAGAAGTGTAAAGTTCAACAAACTCTGGTTCTGTCACTGTAAACAAACCACCTCAAAGGACCATCCTATTTCCTGGGATTTGTGAAAGAAAGGTCTATGTAAGAGTTTTTTTTTTCTTTTAACAAGGACACATGTCAAAGGATTAGCAGCAGTGAGTGTATGAAATGGACATTACAAGGCAAAAGTCGCTCTCATTTTTTACGGTACAAAGGTTTCTTCCCTCTTGTTTCAATTCACCACAAGGGCACACTACACACGAGGGTTGACTCTATTCACACTGGCTACTGGTACGTCCACTAAAGTAAGTTTATTGAATTTTGATGAATACGGACACGGACAGATACACGCCTATGCAGGCTCACTATAGGTACAGGTATATCTATAATTTGACGATGATGGTTTTGCCACAAAGGACAGGATGCTCTTATTAATCTGGGAGGTGAACTGAGAATGTCTAGGATTAAACTATCAAATCATATACTCACTCTTCTGTGCTCTGTATACGCGGCCTGTCTGGTGTCTGGAAGTGATTCGAAGTGGCTGAAAGTAGTTATGGTGGTCCACTCAAAATAAAGAAATGTTTATGTCCCTTCCAAGTATTTCCAGCATCCCCCCTCCATTTCCCCTTTCTCTAGGTATCTCTTTTCCAAAGGCTCTTGATTATAAAGTCAATCTGAGGCCCTGATCATTCTCGCCCTCACTATCTGATTTCTAGTCCACCTTTACCTGCTGGCAGGACCTCTTACCGAGTGTTGCGTCTCAAGATGATTTTCTTTTATAATGCGTTACAAGCTTCCATCCATCTTCGATATTTTTATTATATTGTCTTCAAAAGCGGAACTATCTGAAAAGCTGTCGAGAGGGCTGTACAGTCATAAAGGTAACGGCTAAGGATACGTTTGAGGCATCAGACAGAGCTAAGGAGGCACTGGAAGGTCTGTAATATGCAGGGCGGTTGCAGTTTACAAGGTACAGCTGAAGCAAAAGCAAAAACTTAGTCTGCTTAACTTGAGCCGGTGGTTGCCGCCAGGCACTTATTTTTCCTTACCGTACATTTCTCGAGACAAGAGACAGAAAAAACACAAATTGTGAAGACGAGGAAGAGAAATATGGAGAAAAGAAACGTGACGAAGGAAGAAATCGGAACATTAAAAGTGAGCAACAAAGGTAGGGGGTGTCTAGTACGCAATTAAACAGACATGAAGTGGATTTAAGACTAACACTCTTGGCGCTCGGAGATCCGACGTTTAATTGCGCTTAGCTACTGAACAGAGTGCTGTGGGCTCTTTCTTTTACAAAATAAGCACTTAGTGGTTACACTTACAGAAACAGGGCGCCAGCGTACCCAATCAGAACTAGAACAAAATGCATGCTACAAATTGACAAATCAGCAACGTGAAATCATATTAAGTAAGCCACAGCTAAGCACACTGAGTGGCACTGAGGCACTAAGTGCAGACAAGGTAATTGACAAAACATAATTGCCCTCACCCTAAAAGGTTAGTATAAAGTTAGCGCGGCAGACACACAAAGCCTCAAACAATAAAAGAGGCTTACGTTGTTAATGGCATTATAAATCGCAGTAGTTGATCTAAAAAGGGCAGAGACTAAAAATGGAGTGGATAAAGAGAGTAAATAGTGCCTTCTGGATGAGAAATGTAGAGATGACTGGCAACAGAAAGTGAAAAAGAACAGTGCATGATATGACACTCAATTTATACAAAGTAAACAATGCCGCTTTATAGACAGGTTGACAGGGAATATAGTTGAAGCTCTTAGGTGATGAAGAGAAATTCAAAATCTTGGGCTAGGCTCCAGCGGAGGAACAGAGGCCAAGGATCTCCTCTAGTGACATAATTTGGAAAGGCACGTTGTTTACAAGAGGATGGCATTCTAGATTCAGGGAACAACGCTAGAGAAAACTCTGTAAATTGTAGTCTTATTCTTAAAAAGGGGATTTAGGTGAGATCTTTTGCCTTTGCTACTCTGGGACTGAAAGCCTCCAGGTATGATAACTTCTAAGAAAGATAGCTTTGAATTTGGAGGTTCAAAGCTTTGCCCTAGTGGTATGCAGTTCTCATTGACAGGCACTCACCAAACAGGAGCTATTTGATATAGACAAGTCTATGGGCGAATATTATTAGTACTGGCAAAGAACTGACAGCAACATTAAGAACAGCTCTAACTAAATAGATTTTTTTTTTCGTTAGGCCAATGAGGAGTACAGAATAATAATCAAGTTGGGAGAAGTTGGGAGATACCTATTGGCTAAGGTGCTAGTATCAGATCCTTACAGGAGCGAACATTTAAAAAAAAAAATTAAGAAGATAGAGTTTGGCAGAATCAGTAGTAACTTGGATGTGCCTCTTGAGGTATGCATATACCTAAAGAAGAAAATCTATGGATTTTGCAAAGGTAAATCTAGGTTATATATTCAGCAGAGTCCAGTGTGAGACATATTTAGGTATCATTAGTGTATTGATGAAACAAGGTGGTAAGATTTTTAAACAGTAACCCAAATTATTGAACACACAGATTGAAAGGCATGAAGGCTAAAACCGATCGCTATGGGACACCACTCAAGACAGGGGTGAGACCAAGAGTCACCAATATACTGTAATTGGAAGTACTGAGACATACATGAATAAAACCATTTCAGGATGACTTCTTTCCAAGCTGCCTATGTTTGAGAGTGTCTAGGAGAACTTGATGGTCAACAGTGTCAAATACACTGCAGTTAAATCCACCAAGATGAGAAGATAGGGGAGGCCTTCATCAAATGAGGTAATGATATCATTAACCACTGCTAGTGTGCTCTATTTTTCTGTGTTCACCCTCACCCCTACTCCCTATCCGCCACTGGAAGTCCCGTTTGTAGCGGAGGGAAACAAGGGTACTTTCGGGCCGCCCACTCGATCCAGCCGCCATCTTAGGCCTGGTGGTGACCGCTGGGGACGCGCACTAGCTTTTCCTGACATCCGGGCAAGAGCCTATTTAGGGAGATACGAGCAGAGAGCTCCACTGATAGCTTGGTGAGCAAATAGCGCATGTACGACCTAGCGAAGCGCTGAGGAATTGTGTCTATCCTCATAGTATTGCAAGGACATTTTTAAATTGTAAAACGTGATTACGACGTTTTTAAAACTTCTGATTGTTTTATTTCGTATCTGCCACTGCACTCTGTTTTTCTGTGTTCACCCTCACCCCTACCCCCTATCCGCCGCGGGAAGGCCCGTTTGTAGCGGAGGGAAACAAGGGTACTTTCAGGCCGCTCACTCGATCCAGCCGCCATCTTAGGCCTGGTGGTGACCGCTGGGGACGCGCTCTAGCTTTCCCTGACATCCGGGCAAGAGCCTATTTAGATCGTCACTTGATAGGATGGGCAGCGGACTTGCGCAGCGGGCGCGCGCCGAATACGCGCCAAAGACAAGCCCGTCAGCGCCCTTCCACGCCAGTTCCGCGCCTCCCGCCAGAGACCCTGATCCACTTGGGAAAGAGTATATACGCTACTCAAGGGATGATCTGCTTAAACTGGAAGGCACCAAATTAAATTGTAAGGTATTTACTGCTTTGCGCAATTCCGGCACCTTTCATTGCCCTTGTGGGTTCTCCATGCCCAACCTCAAGAACGTTCCCCTACCCCTAGGCGGCGCCTCCCAGCAAATTAAGGTCGCGCAGCTTAATGTGAGGTCTTTACAGAAACATCACCTGGAAGTTAATGAGATTATCTGCAATCATGCATTAGATATCCTTTTTCTCACAGAGACTTGGCTACAAGATGACATGATTTCTGTCATTAATTTAGCCACTCCTGAGGGGTATTCCACATACACTCTAACTAGACATGCGAGAGGAGGAGGGATAGCAATGATTGCTAGGTCACATTTTACATGCCTTTTTACTAAGTGGGACATTCAAGGCTGTGAATGGGCCCGCTATAACATCAAGATAAACGCACAGTTTACTCTTGTAGGCATGTTGATCTACAGGCCCCCGGGACCGGTGGGCAACTTCATAAAATCTCTTCTTGAAAATATATGCTCTTTGATCACGGGCACTGCTAACTTCAATATTATGGGGGATCTAAATATCCACTTTGATCTGGCCGCCGATAGTAAGATAAACACACTGATAGCCGATATGAATGCCTTTCAGCTGCGACAACTGATTAGCAGCCCTACACATAGAGGTGGACACCTCTTAGACCCCATTTTTACAACCCTGGCAAATGCGACCACAGAAAGCCCACTTCCCATGACCTGGACAGATCACTTTTTAGGGATCATGACTGTAGCGATTGAGGGGACTCATAACAGTGTAGATGGACAACGGGTATTAAAAAGATCGTGGAGGAAGCTCCATTTGGAGGACCTCCATGCACTTCTTACAGTTGCTCCTCCTGCAGTAATTGGGAACCCCGACCAGGATTATGAGAGCTTCTGGAACTGGGTTAACCAGGCTCTGGATAAACTGATTCCAGCCAAATGGACCAAGGCACGCATACAGCAATCTAGCCCATGGTACAATGAGGAGCTTGTCTCCCTGAAAAAAGAATGTAAACTTGCAGAACGGAAATGGAGAAAAGAGTATGACGCCGAACTCAAAATCCTTTATATGAAAGCACAAAAAAACTACCATCGCACTATTTGCAGAGTTCGTGCCACCTATTATGCAAACGAAATTAGGTGTAGTCAGAACACCTCTAAAACCATTTTCAAAATACTAAAAGAACTCAGCACTAAACAAACGGTCCAAAAACTTATTCTGTCACCCTCCTTATGCGAGAACCTCGCATCTTTTTTCATGGAGAAAATAGAAAAAATCTACAAAGCCTTTCCCACATTGCCCTCCTATGTTCCCACAGACACTATTACGACCTCCATACTAGCTGATATACCTGCACTCAGTCAAGAGCAGTTCCTTCATCTATGTAACCAAGTCAAATCAGGTTCACCAGCAGACCCCCTAAAACCAGAACCGCGGATAGGACACTGCTTGGGCCCCTTAGGGATATTATCAACTCATCCTTTTCCACTGCCATCATTCCCGTCAGATGGAAACAAGCTTGGGTCACGCCCATTATAAGAAAGCCCACATTAGATCCTACTCTTCCTGAGAATTTTAGGCCAATGTCATTACTTCCTTGGCCTGCCAAGGTGGCAGAGTCATATGTCAACTCTATCCTGACTAAATTCCTGACAGCCAACTCCATCCTGGATAATTCTGAACATGGCTTTCGGGCGGGCCACAGTACGGAAACGGCCCTCTTAAGTGTGACGGAAAATCTCAGGACTATCCTGGACTCCGGCGATATGGCAGCACTGATTCTTTTAGATCTCAGTGCAGCCTTCGATATGGTGTCACACGAGGTGCTGTTGTTCAGACTGCAGGAGATTGGAATTACTGGTCATGCCCTGAATTGGTTTAACTCCTTTCTATCAGGAAGGACATTCAGAGTATCTACTCCCCCATTTATTTCCAAAGAATGTCCCATCAGACAGGGGGTCCCCCAGGGGTCGGCGCTCAGCCCCACACTATTTAATATTTATGTTCGACCACTAGCTGAGGTCGCCAGGAGGGGGGGCTGTCGCTTGTATCCTACGCTGACGACACCCAGCTGGTGGTGGCCCTGAGGGATGCAAATGGGATGAGCGCAAAGAACTTCAAACAATGCCTCATTGACATCACCACTTGGATGACCTCTAACTATCTACAGCTCAATGCTGGTAAAACTGAGGTACTGTTGGTAGGCAAAGAAGTAAGTACCTGGGACGCCAAATGGTGGCCTGAAGCTCTTGGCAATCTACCAGATCCCAAAAACCATGCAAAAAACCTTGGAGTTTGGATTGACTCTGCATTGAATTACACCCAACAGACAAAAAAGGTCGCGGCCACCTGTTTTGGGATTTTGCGAAATCTCAGGCCAATCCTAAAGTTTTTTGACCCAAAAACCCGGCAGGTAGTGGTTCAGTCTGCCATCCTCTCTAGGCTGGACTACACAAGTTCCCTGCTCCTCGGAGCAAATCTGGCGGAAAAAACAAGGCTGCAACACGTCCAAAATGCGGCAGCCAGAGCGCTGACCGGTATCCCCCGGCATCAGTCAGTGGCAAGCACCTTAATTAAACTGCATTGGCTCCCGGTGGAGAAGAGGATCTATTTCAAGACCTTATGCATGGCGTTTAAAATTTTGAAAACTGCATCACCGCCCATGCTTACTCCCCTTCTATCACCTTACTTACCCAGACGCACCCTCCGCTCAGAAGGCCAGAACTTGGCAATTGTCCCCCGCATTAAGCTAGCCCGGATGGGTGGTCGCTCCTTCCGTTATCTTGCGGCCAAGCTTTGGAATGCCTTACCTCCCCCGATTCGTGGCCTGAACGATCTATTATCTTTTAGAAAGGCATTGAAAACCCACCTCTTCTGCTAAGCTGGTACTGTTATGTTCATTGCAAATTCCATCTGCAGCTACACCTTCTGTCTTTAAAGCGCCGGGACGCCCCTTTGCTGGGGCAGCCGAGCGCTATATAAGCTCTTTTAACATAACAACAACATAACATATGGTACAGTGGCTTGTCCTGAAACCAGATTGGGACATCTTAGGACTTTTTTTCTGAATAATAATTAGTCTGGAGGAGCCAGATTTTTTGTGACATTACCGAAGAAAGGGGGACCAGATATAGGATGGTAGTTTTCAACATCAGGGGATCAAGATTACTTTGATAAAGAAGGAAACTGGCATGTGTAACTTTAAAGTAGTTTGGCACAACACCATTTTGAAGGGAGGAATTAGCGATAGCTAATAAGAGATCAGAGAATGTGGAGTAAACAATACCTTTGGCAATATGAGGCGGGATTGGGTCATCATAGTATGGTGTTGGTTTCTTATGCGAGACAGTGGAAATAAGGATTTCTTCAGAGAAAGAAATCTAAGAGGACACTTGCTTTATGTGAGAGCGGGATGTGGAAACTGCAGAAGGGATACTAGAACAGTTCTGAACTGATTGAGGATACAATATTAGAAATATCAAGTCCTGTCTGAGTTTGTTAGTTTTGTCAGAGAAGAATGATGCATATTCATTGCACCAGGGCCACAAGAGGAAGAGTTATTCATTTGAAATGTGATAGTATTAAAGTATTTTGATCTCTATTTAGAGAGGGTCACTCGAGAAGTGAGACACAGGGCTTTTAGAGAAAGGATGCATGACTTTTGTTGTTTTCTTTTTAGTGGTCCATAGGTGAGGAACAGAGGAGTTTTAGTGACTCTCCACAATCTTTTAGTGTCTTTGAATTCACAACTTGGTGACAACCACTGGAGCTCCTTTTGTTCACGTTTCTCAAGGAAAGAGGGGTGAGGTAATTGATGATTGCTTTAATACAGAAACTGTAGTTTTCAAAGAGAAGATTTGTGTAGATGGAGGCAGTTTGACCGCACATAGAATTTTTCTTGGCTTGAGCCAGTGCAACAGCGGTTTGGTTGGGTATTAAGATTTGGATCAGGAAAGTATCTGAGCAATCTGATTTGATCTAGTCCAAGGTTTGGATCCGGTCTTGTTTGACATCAGTGAGGTCAAGGATAGGGCCTTTACCGTGGGTAGATATGCGATAAACTTGGAGGAGATCTTGGTGTCAGGGAAAGGATATCAGTTTACACATTATGCAACAGACAACCAAGTAGGAACAAATTCAGTTACACAAACCAATACCAGGTATCATAAGCTGAGACCAGACACACAGGACCTGAACCCATTACTCGCAAAGCTGGATTTTTGAATTTAGCTTAACCAGGTTTATTAATTGTGTTTCAGTGCTGCTGGATGGGGTAGATTCTTCAAAATCATTCTTCAGAATACTGCTAGACCATGGGTGTCCAACATATAGGTCAAGGAGAGCTAACTACATGCCAGACTCTCGGCACATCTACAAAAGGCAGAATTATGTAACATTTAAATATTTTAATCAAAAAAACAATAAAGCAAAGTCACAAAAGGTTGTAAATATTAAAAATAGCAACCAAAATATTCATCCTCTGGGTAACAATAAATTCAAATGTTAAAAAAAGAAAACATAAAAATGGGGCCGGGGGAATAGTGTCCTATCACAGGTCATTTTTTTCTAGGCTTCAGCTTTTGTGCTTGCCCCCAGTGGTAATTTAGGCTCCTATTTTCTTTTGGACTGGGATGGTTTTTAGGGGTTTAGTGGGAGGGACAGAGTCTGGGTGTTTTGGGGAAGAAGGTATTGGGGTATGGTGACCTCTTGGGGCAGGGTGAGGTTTTGGGGGACATTTAAGTCTTGGGGCATGATGCGGTGTTAAGACAGGTGGAATACTGGAGGGAAGTGGAGTAAGAGGACCTATTGGTGAAATTTGGGCAGGTGGGGCATTTGGGGCTGGAGGAGGAATCAGGCAGGTTGAAAAACAGGGGTAGATGTCGCAAAGCACCGGTGTCCAAGAAGCCAACACCGTAGACAGGACCTCACTACTGGCCGACAGACATCATCTAGGATGTCAATTATTTTAATTAGTTGCTGACTGTCACCCTGGATGGCCTCCAACAATGTCCCCAGCGCTACAGAGATGCTCTTAAAAACCTCCAGTGCCTCCTCTGACACCAGTGCTGGTTGGATGCAAGAAGGGGAAGAGGTGCCCAGGGCGAAGGAATCCCAGACCTCTTTCGGAGTGGATGCTGGCTCGGTATTGGGGTGAGGAAGGAGTGAGGGTGGTAGTAGTGCTAGTTTTAGTGGTGGCCATAGAAGCAGATGTATCCTCTGATGTTTCTGCTGCCACCACAAAGGGCTGGCCATGGTTGGAGGCCTCAAAGTATGATGGAGAAATGGCCTCCTGGCCAGCTCCCTCACCCTCAGTGCTACTGGGTCCTTCGGCGTTGGTGGCACCCCCTTCTGACTTGCAGTGGCCCTCCTGCTGTTCTCCCTGAGTGTGGCCAGTCTCCTTTTCTTGGAACTGGAGGAAGCTGAATGGAGACATAGGCGCATGTCAGTTACAAAGTACATCAATATATACATACAACAAACATGTCCTGATTCATTTCAATCAATGTAAATATTCTGAAGAAAAGGCAAGTAAAGTAACATCACAAAATATGTTAAGTCACAGATTTATGATCAAGCTAACAATTACAATTTAAGCAGATTCTTTTAGGACACAAAAACAGGGTGGCCTATCTTTAGAGTTTTATGGAACGTATACGCTGTCACAAATATGGTATAAATCCTGAAATCCTGTCTGCCACATAGCAAGTACCATAGACTATAATGAACTTATAATACTGTGGACAGGAAATCTGTCACATTTGTGAAAGAGTATACCACTTGTTAAACTAAAATATTGGCCCATAATACATACTGCTACACCGCTGTTATGGTATTGACGCTTCAACCCAACGAACCTCCAACAGTGTCAGAATACAATGCGGTAATGGTGCCATTTATGATTTTGTCAAATAGATCACCTGATCGGGTGCTCATTCGGAACGGTGATACTTATGTCTTTTAATATTTCCTACAAGTAATACCACTGTATTGTCGCTTGAACCTACCGAATTTTCAACAGTGTCAGAATACGATGCAGTAATGGTGCCATTTACGTTTTTGTCGAAGAGATCACCTGATTCTCAACGGCTGAGTTTAACTATGAAAATCAGGGTCTTTTTTACATTGAGCCATTTTACAACAACACAAGACCGTTACAGTTCGCTTTAACACAGCGAAACAGTTTTCCACCTTTTCCAATTAGCTCCCATCCTATCCCCTCACAATGCTACGAGCCTGAACGATTAAAAATCCCTCATTATGCTTATTTATGATTTTTTAGAATGGTGCAAGGCACGCACTGAATAAAGAAATCGTCTTCTACTGGTCCAAATTCGTGAAATAGGTGCAAGTGTATGCTCGACCACAGGAGCATTGCCCAAGTAAGTCTCCCGCCCTTTACCCACTTCTGTTTGGGTACACGGCCCATGTGCCAGTGAATTACATTGAGACTTGTTCTTTCTTCCTTAGAACTTTTAGGAGCCCACGTTGGCCCACACAGTGACGGTTCAGACGCCGACCGTTACATTTATGTAGGTATTCCCCTACTCATAGCCCACACTATGATTACAGTCCACCACAAGCATCTAATGCCCGACTTTATGTTTTAGGTGCTCACATCTATCCTGACGAAGACCCCAACATGAGGCAAGAGTAACCCTTCTATACATATAGGGGTGGAAACGTAGACTACACCAACCCAGCACGCCATAGGACTCAATACAATGGATTTGTCTAGCTTATGTGTGATGTGATTAGGGAACATGTGTACTAGCTTGAGTGTAAAGGCCTACTGATTTTAATGTGATGCTATCATTGTCATACCACCTTTACCCAGTCCCTCACAAACCCGATCACATCCCTTCCTTCCTTCACTGAGAGCACCATCGCTGTGATGATTTGAAAATTACGCATATATACTTTGAAGATAAAAAGTTACTTCTGTGATGTAGTAATTCATAACCTACACGAGTGTAAGAATAAATACAATCAGACTTTGAATATTGCAAGCTTTATTGTTCACTTTGTTTAACATTGAATAATGATACATGTATGTGGTGAACATTTTTTATGTAGTAAAACCGAATATCTATAAATAATTGCGCAAACTCAGACCTTTTTCCCTGTACTTTACATGTGAAGCCTTCTTAGTGAAAATAGTCTGGTTATGCCCTAGCCCACAACTTGCATGTCCACATCTAGTATTCCTCCAAATAGCTGCCAAGGGATACTTGTCCATGCAATATAATTGTGTCTTTTGCGAGGTAAAACCAATACATCATGGTCTGTAGATATCTGATCATGCCCAACACCTTTTACTGCTCCACAGGGTGTAAACATACTGACCACCTCGATGAACGGGCTGGTTTAATGTTTGTTAGAGAGTATGCTTCGTCACTAACATGGCAGATAGCCAGTCCGCCATATTACAAGTGCAGTATTGCCAATGGCGGAAAAACTACCGCAAAGGTGCACCACACAACAAAAAGTATCAGAAAGATCAGTGCGGATGAATTGTAAGCACAATAAAGAATTATTTTTCAAAGAGATGTTGTTGATCTTCTTTAAATCTTTATTTGCAGTGATCAGTGAAACATAAACAGCCGACGCGTTTCGTCCCAAGCTGGGACTTCTTCAGGGCTGTCGGTAAAAAACATATATATATACAGTCAATCTTCTATGTACACAGAATAATATCCAATCAAACAACATATACAACAATTGACATGATAAAAACAACACAACGATAGACATGGAGCTTAGGTGTTCATTGATCTACAGGTGACAACCTACAGGAATTCTGTCATTTGAAAGATACATATAAGCCCAGGGATATGTACAAGTGTCTAAACAGGAAATACAATTAAAAAACATGTAATATTTACAATTAAAAGGGGAGCAGAAAAAAGTGTGTAGCTTTTTGACAAGCAAATTTATTAAGCGGGAGGTGGGTTCCGTTGCCAACAGTTGATTTCAATAATTAGGGAGACAGAAGTGTACACACAGCTCTTGATGTGCTAGGCCCATGTGTGTACATGTGGCACAAGAACGGAAGGGGGGGGAAAAACCCAAGTGAATGAAGAAACAGAGAGGAGAGAGTGAGAGGAACATAGCCAAAGGCAACCCTGTGTAAAGGTCGGGCTAGTTCCTTGTAGAATGTTAACTGTAGACAAATTATTATTGAAGCAGATTCGGTTCCTAATACGGGGTTTAATACTGGCAGTTTATCACTGAAACAAATACGGTTGCAGAGAGGAGGAGAAGGAGACCATCTAGCTTTAAATGATACCATTGCACAATAGTCAAGTTTTAATTTTCATTTACCTTTGAATTTAAGGTTCGTCGCTTATACGGGGGAGTATGGAAGGAACCGGGGTGCAAGGAACGCCTTCCCGGAAAGTGTAGTCCTCTTCAAAAATTAAATTGAACCGAGCTGGACCTTTGTAGGGACATGAAACAAAGTATAGGAGAAATGACTATGTTAAAAAGTGTCATTGCGTTGTTAAGCAACAGTAATACCAGTGCTTAGGCTGACCTAACTGTAGTTAAAGTGGGTGAGGAAAGGGGCATGATGGTCCCTATTGATTGGAACTAACAATCGTTTGATACTCACTGTAAGCCTGCTGGTGCGCAATGAATGCAGTGCTTGTAGGGAATACCGGGTGGTAAAACCGGTCTTATCACTTTCGTGTAAGTCTCAAAGTCGTTTGCTGAAAGATATTAAAAAATGAAGAACAGCAGGGTAACAACCTGTATGAGGCGTGATAGTTAAAGAACTAACAGAATTGCAGACATCTCCTGACTAACGTAGAGTGAAAAAACAGGAAATGAAAAAGTGCGGCAAGATTGAATTACCTGACTAGATGAAGAAATAAGTAGTGGACTGAATGTCCTGATCGTCCAAGGGAGGAGGGAGTGGGCACTGTATAATCCAGCAGGCCTGTCAAGTGAAGATCGAATAAAATATTGTATTATACTTTATTTTAATGTATGACGAAACCTCATCTGTAATAAATATATGGTTGTATGTGACCATTAAATACAACTTAGAGTATGTATGTAGTTCCCAGCTATGGGTCCCAGTACAGTGGTTGTTCCCACTAGTGTGCATCCTTGGCAACAGAGGGGTTTTGAAAACACCACGAGAACTTGTCAAAACAATGTGCATGTCCCCCTTAATGGACTACAAAGGGGTTTGTAAAGTCCATGCCGGCTTGTTAAAAAATGTGTGCAAGTCCCCCTAAATAAGTTCTAATGCAAAGTTAAGCAGTCCTAACTTAGATTTTTAAAAACGGAATGATAATGCTTGAGAACATTTCCCAGGGAGGGACCTAGTGTACAGGTCCCCCTAGATAAGCTCTAGTGCAAAGTTGAGCCGTCCTAGCTGCGTTTTTGAAAGAGAAATGATATTGCTTTTAAGAGTTTCCAGGGTGGGATCTAGTGCCATAACTACAAGTAATGCTAGCAGCGCTGATCTCCCGGTTCGAGGGGCAATACAAAACTTACCGTTCCTGTTAAAACGGCCGGCTCCCATCCACGTCCCTCGTCCCGAAACAGCACCCGCGGCGACGAAGTGTTCAAATGAGATGAACCCATCCCGTCCTATATATAGTTGGAGTAATTGTGTGAAGGGTCCACACCTGTGGAACCTGCACCACTGCACTCTCGTGAAATCGCTGTGCATTGGACAAGCGCGATTTGAACCTGTGTAAAAACGGCGGCCATATTGGAATGGCTAAAGGGAACGTGTGTCTTTGTACCCCTCCATCCCTAAGACCCTTTTTTCTTAATTTAAGATTGCAAAATACAGCGGAATACCTAATGAGACCCGGCCTACTATAATATTAATGTTAGCGTCAGAGGTCGGTAAGCAAACGCGACTTGAGTTAAGACGCGAATTGAATTAATATGCAAAGTAAATCTCCCATGTTGCTAATGATCTTGTTTGCTGGGAGGGTGTAAGGCAGAATTATATAATGCATAAACGAAAGAAACGAGAATGTGACATGGGAGGGTACATATAATGTCAAACGAAGGTGGTGAGGAACAACGAAAGTGCGGCGGCCATCTTTGCCTGTGTTCCCCCTCTCAGTAACTGTGTAAGAACCGCTAAGCCAGGGAGGTAAAGCGAAACAGGAAGATTACCCCACGGCGAAAGCGAATGAGCCTAAATTATATACTTTTATTCTACTTGGTCAAATGTTTCCCGGATGGACTCGGATTCATAAATCATTTATTTTAAGGTCAAGAGATATTTATTATATGTCTACCAAAATGTTTGGTTTGAAGTGACAATAGGTTCGATCTATCATCAGAGGCGCAGAAGGGCTAAACAACTACCCTGGTCCTCCTGGAGTATAGCAATCATCTAAGCCAGAATCTGGTCATAGATCCCGTAGGAGAGGAGCGTCTCAGTGATGCCAGATGAAAAAGGCAATAGTAGATAGCAAGGTGCAGAAAGACAGAGAAAGGATAGTATTTGTATACAACAATATGTAAAAGCTGCTCAGCGACCACTATATTGAATAAGAAACGTGCCCAAAAAGCCAATGAAAATTGGGGCCATGTACAAGTGTTCTTCCAGATGGAAGGGTGGTATATACAGAATTAGAATTTACAAATTGACAATGCATCTTTATAGATCTTAATTTAAACACAGGTTTGACAGTCCATTGTTTAGTTCTTATTACAGAGTATAGGGACATGTGATCCTGTATTTTCACAAGTAAGTGTGATCTATGCTAAGAACATAAGCTATCCATGGTTGGAGGGGGAAAGAGGGAATCAAATTATGAGGGCTAGGACAGGAAATAATGTAACTCGTCCTCCGTGTTATGACCGAGTTCTATGCACCGGAGTCTGCATATCCAGCCCGCCTCCCGTTGTCTCAATGCTAGTTCCCTGTTCCCTCCTCTAGGGTGGACAGGTTGATGATCGATGCCCAAGAACCACATATTGTCCGTGTCCTTGTGGTGTTCCTGCATATGGAAGGTCATGGGGTACCTCAAGTCGCCATTTCGTCTTGCACGGACATGTTCCTGGATGCGGGTCTTTAATGCTCTCTGGTGCTTCCAACATAGATCTTGTTGCAGCCACACCCCAAAATGTAGACCACATATTTGGTATTACAATTGATCAAATGATCTATTGTATAGGTTTTGTTGGTATTAAAGCAAAATTCCTTGGTCCTATTTTTACCCAATTGGCACATGTTGCAATCGCTGCATGTGAAGAAGCCTTTGGTGGGGGTGGATAGCCAATTGGTCCGCTTTTTTGATTCTATATAGCTTGGACAGAGCATGTTACGTAAATTTTGGCCTCTCCTATAGGATACTTTCGGTGTCTTAGTGATTGTATCCTGCAGACTCGGAATATTCGCAATCAGATGCCAATGTTTTCTTAGAATGTTAAAGACCTTGCTGCTTTGGTCGGAGTACTGTGTGCTAAATGAGAGGGGTCTGCTAATGTCTGACGGTCTGTTTTTGGGTGCTAAGGTACTGGATCTTGATATTTTTTGGACTTTTTTGTTAGCTTTTTCCAGAGTCTTTCTTGGATAGCCCCTCTCAAGGAACCGTTTTTCAGTTTCCTGGATGTTGTGGAGGAAGGATTCCTCCGTGCTACAGTTACGGCGCATTCGAATCATTTCCCCATAAGGGATATTTTCGATTACATGTCGGGGATGTGCGCTCTCATAATGGAGGATGCTGTTGCAGGCTGTCGCCTTACGGTG
This sequence comes from Lissotriton vulgaris, assembly GCF_964263255.1. Lineage (NCBI taxonomy): Eukaryota > Metazoa > Chordata > Amphibia > Caudata > Salamandridae > Lissotriton > Lissotriton vulgaris. The sequence continues at coordinate 1,712,965,674 of NC_141687.1, forward strand.
AGTACAGCTTTGAATTTTGTTATTCTCTACAAAGAGTTTCACATCGAGGAAATCAATGGCTTTCTGATTATGGGTCATCGTGAAGCGAACATTAAACGGATTGTCATTGAGATATCCAAAATACTCTAAGAGATCTGGGGTAGGTCCATCCCAGATCATGATCACATCATCGATGTACCTACCCCAGAAAATTATGTTGTTCATCCATGTGGCTGCATGGCGACCCCATGCATGCTCCCGCTCAAACCAGCCCATGAAAAGGCCGGCGTAAGCGGGAGCAAATTTAGAACCCATGGCAGTCCCCTGCGTTTGGTGGTACCAAGTTGAATCGTGCAAGAAAAAGTTTTTGGATAATATAATTTCTGTCATCTCAAGAAGGACTCCATTGTGTGACATATGGTCAGCGGTGCGTTTGTCCAGGAAGGTTTCCAGGGCCCTTATGCCAAATTCTTTCTTGATGCAGGTATAAAGACCAACTACATCGAGGGTAACAAGATGTAGCGTATCCGTCCAATTGAAACCCTCCAGTTTGCCCAATATGTCCTTCGTGTCCCTCAAGTAGGCAGGGAGATTTTGTACCATGGGCTGGATGAAAGTATCCACATACTCAGAAAGTCTTTCCGTAGGTGAATTAACTCCGGAAATTATGGGACGGCCAGGTGGAAATGGGCCTCCCTTGTGTATTTTAGGGAGTATGTAAATGCATGGGTAAGAGGGGGTTGTTACTGTGAGGTATTGGCACTCCTCAACACTGAGTAAGCCTATTTCTCGCCATTCTGTGAGTCTCATGTTAATATGGGCTGTAAGAGCTTCAATAGGGTTGTGACTAAGTCTGGTATAACAAGTGGAGTCGGATAGTTGACGGGAAATTTCATTCATATAATCTTCCCTGTTCATGATAACTACGTTTCCCCCTTTGTCCGCCTCCCGGATAACAATATTTTCGTCTGACTGGAGTCTTTTTAGGGCTTCGGACTCTATGCGAGTAAGATTATATTTGGAAGGGGGGGTACGTTTAGGATTATCTAGCATTTGGTAAAAGGATTGGGTGACTTTTTCTCGGAAGATTTCAATGTTCGGATGAGTACCCGTGGAGATGAATTTAGATCTTGGTTTTAGTCCACTTTCAATATTCACATCCTCAACAATATTCAATTCATTTCTCACATTGTCAATGTCAATAGATGTATCGAGTTCAACAGAAATCATTGCATGAATAGTGTTTATTTCGTTAGCAGTGTAATCTGTGACAATGTTTACATTATTCGCATTAACATGATTAATTGGGTTACGTGCAAAATGATCTTTAAGCTTAACCAATCGGACAAACTTCATTAAATCAACAAACAGGTCAACATCTCCACCCGATTGATTGGGGCAAAAGCCTAAACCCTTATTGAGGACAGAAATTTCATCTTGACTGAATTCTCTTTTTGACAGGTTGACAACAATAGATCTTACTGTGTTGTCAATCTCCGTTCTAACTATTGTGGTTGATTCCCCTTCTTTTTGGATCTTGTTATTCTCTCCACTGTTTCCAGACTTGGTTTTTTCGAGTTTCTGTTTGCGTTTCTGCCACTTCCTCCCTTTAAAGAAGATCAACAACATCTCTTTGAAAAATAATTCTTTATTGTGCTTACAATTCATCCGCACTGATCTTTCTGATACTTTTTGTTGTGTGGTGCACCTTTGCGGTAGTTTTTCCTGTATTTAAATCCCTTAGGGATTAGGCACAGTGATGATGGGTGCCATCCAGTGTGCACACAATCCCCCTAATTAATATAAGGGTCAACGAATACCACGGGAGAGAAAATCGTTCAGGTGCTGTACTTAAGAAGGGTCCATCATTGTATTCTGCTTCTTATTGCCAATGGCATTTGAAATACAGCAGATGGGATAGTCATCATGTTTGCGATGGATTACTCCTTCTACAAAAATATAAATCAAATATTTTCTGTTTAGATTCTTAGCTAGCCTAGGCATACATAAATTAGCACAAACATTAATTTGAAAACGTTAACATGCAAACCTACATGCAGAAAATAGGTAATAGATTGATGTTATTGACACAGAAACCACTGTCTACACACACAGGGGCATATGTACAAGGAGTTAACACCACTTAATACCACTTTTCAGACAGTTGTGTGGCAAGATTTTTATCGCCTTATGTACAAGCTGCTGCTAACCTCTGTGAGGTCCAGTTTTCCTGTGAAAACTTCCATTCTAAAGCTCGCCACTTCTGTTAGCGATAATAACATGCAAGTGAGGCATTCACGTTCAAAAATGGCTGTTAACCCTACTTTGCGATATTTACAAGGGGATTCCTGAACTTTGGAGGACCAAAAAACTGCTGCTGACTGCAGTAAGAGGCAGTTTTTTCAGACTAGAAAATAACTGGTCTTAAAAATAGAGATAACACTTGGGACCTCTTTTCAGCAGGTCTTGATGCTGGACAGCGCTGCAAGCTATGATGCTGCGCTGTCCTGCAACAAAACTACAGCCCAGGAATGCGCACCATCAATAAGATAGTGCACATTCCTGGGCCCCAGTCATGAAAAGTGTTGCAGCGCTGCAATACTTTTCACTACCCCTTTCTTGCAACACTATGGACGTGAAGTATTCACTGGACAGCCCTCCATGACGCAAGTAATGACAGATATATCTGGAATACTGACGTATCTGTCTGAGCTAATGTCACGCATTGCTGCAGTCGTGTCACAACCATGATGCAACTCCAGCAATGCATGGGGTCAGCCTATCCCTGAGGCACTGAGTCACCCTTATGTCTGCCATCAGGCAGGCGTAAGGTACTGACGCAGTGCAGTTCTTGAGGGGTGCCAGGGTGTCGGCGCAGTTGGAGATCCATCGGTGGCGGTTACGTGCTCCGGCGTTATCGTCTGTAAGTGTTGGCTGAGTGTTGGTGCTGAGGGAGTTGATGAGACGTTCTTTGGTGGCCTTGATCCAGTTGTGAGGAGGCGATGATGGCGGTGGTGGGCGGTGGGCATGGTGATGACGTGATATATGCTATGATGGTCGGTGCTGGAGAGTCCGGTGGTGTGGCTATAGTTGAAGTTTCCACTGGCAGAGGAGACATGCTCAACCGTGTGTACTGCTAAGTGGCTTGCTGCAGTGACTAGCTGCTTGAGTCTGATGTTGGGGAGCAACCCCAGGAGGGCGTTTTGTTCTGGTCACTGGGGTTGTCCAGGTGGAACTTGATTTCACTGAGTAGAATGTTGTTTGTGAATGAGAGAGCTCGGGGTGCAATGAGGTCTACAATGGTATCTGGGAATGGAGGTCCGTGTCCTGGGGGGCCTGCAGATGAGGGTGCCGCAGAGGATGAGCTTGGGGTTGGTCTGGATCTCGAAGCGGATGTGTTCCATGGTCACCGTTGGGCCATTAGAGTGTGTGGTCAGTCAGAGTGTGCTTCTGTAGGTGATGGCAATGCCTCCACCTGGTGGTTCGGGTGGTCCTTTCTGGGTAATTTAGTTGCCGTCAGTGGTGGCGATGGTGATGGTAGGTCCGGAGCAGAGGTTGGTCCTGGCAGGCGATGTGGCGTCCAGGGTTGATGGCGAGGAGGGTGCTGGTGTTGTAGCGGTGGCGTGTCCGAGAGGAAGGGTGCTTGGTGCTGAGCGTTTTCCAGGGGCAGGCGGACGCAGACTAGCTTGCCTATGGCTTGCCTTTGGCACGGGAGACACCCGTTACAATGTAGGCATTACATTTTAATACCTTTACAACGCAACCCTGTTAGAAATGGGATCTCTGGTTGGCTAAGGCTCGCGCCAAAGCCAGGCAGAGACCACCACTCTGGTCAGGGCAAGGGAGTTACATACCAAAGATAACCCCTGCTCACCCCCTTGGTAGCTTGGCACGAGCAGTCATGCTTATCCCGGAGGCAATGTGTAAAGCATTTGCGCTCGCACTCAACAGCAACAACATCCCAGGCACACTCCACAAGGAACTCCACACAAGGTTATATCAAAAATAGCCTTTGTATTCTTAAAACACACTAGAATAGTAAGCACATCATGTACACTGTGCGAACTGGAACTGGGCAATATTTACAAGGGATTATGTACACCTGACAGGGCCACATGGACCACTGTCAGAACCATCACAAAGCGAACTTGGTAAAAGTAAAATAGATCATAAAACATACAACCAGTAACCACAGGTAATCACTGTACCTTGCATCAGTCTGTGACATAAACTACATTATGCACAGTATCACACAAGTCTAACTACATTGGACCCTAACTACCTGTATAAATCACGATAGGGGCGTAAATCACACAGTGAAGTATAATCTCACTAACACAAACCAAAATAGGCAAAACCACCTCATAATCATAAACCATATTTAGAGGTATCAAATAGGGTGCGTAAAACATACTATACACAATACATTTCCTAGCACCAAAATCATATTAGCACATAAATCACATTAGGGCCTGGCACCCTATAAATGTAACAATCACCGCTGGCCAACTGGCCATCTCAAATAGGGGATCAAAGGCCCAATGTCCACAAAGTTAGTGCTGCTGCCTAGGCAGCGAAAGTCAAGGGGGCGCCACGGCGCAAACCTAAACGTTGCAGCTGCCCACTACTTGCTGGGCAGCTGAGAACCATAAAGGAAGGCCTAAACGTAGCAGCTGGCACTAAGTGCTTCGCAGCTGTGCAGGCAGAGATGGGGCAAAGGAGTGCATCTCACTCCGGGGTTAAAAAACATGTTACCTGAAAATGAAGAACCTAAACGGTGCAGCTGCCCACTACTTGCTGGGCAGCATTTAAGTAGAAATGCGGCATGGGCTCTCAGTAGCCCTTAACAGAAATGTGCAAAACGTTGGAGCCATCTAGGCTCTAGAAATAAACAGGGTGGAGCCAGCATGGGCTCTAAATTACATATGTCCCCAGCCCCTCATGGGGACTTTAAAAATAACCGGGGAGAAGCGTGGGAGCCACTAAGGCTCTGTAAATAAATAATATACCTCTGGGGACCATCTAGGCTTGGAAAATAGTGGGGCCAAACTGTGGAGTCATCTGGCTCTGAAAAATAATAGGGAGCGTTGGAGCTATCTAGGCTCTGAAACTACTATGTCCCATTGTTGGAGCCACTCGGGGCTCGGTAATAAAAACTATGCCCCCAAACGAAGTTGCAGTGGCCCGCAACTGCGGTGCAGCTGGGAATTTCAGCCCCACACTGGGAAAGGGTCACGGGCCCTTCTGAGCACCTACTGCACAACGGTGGAGCGGCCCACTCCCTGGTGGGACCGCTCGGGATCAGTGCCTCGACCGGCACCACTCCGCCTCCTTGAACCCTCACTCACCAGCTCGGGCAGGACTCCTCGTCTGTCTCCTTAGTGGCGGAAGGCAGGCTCTGGGGCGAAGGACTCGGGTCTCCTCTCGGCGCGACGGGGAGCATCTCTGGTCTCCCTCCCCACAAGGAAGACCAGCGGGACCGCTTCCCCAGGTAGGGGGAAGCAGAAACGAAGGTCACCAGGCCCGCCCATGTCCAGTGCGAGAGGTGCCTGACTTCCGATGTGGCCGCACGGGCCACGGCGGTGAATTTGTTTGCAATGAGGTGCAGGCTCCCTCGAGAGTGTATATAACGCACATCCAGCGCGGGTGGGCACCCACTAGGAAGCTCAACTAAGTGGGGTGGGCACCCGCAGCGATTAAAAATGAAACAAAGATGCTGGGTGGGCACCTGCTTAAATTAAATAAAAATAAGAGGGGTGGGCACCCGCAAGCATCAACATCGGTAGGGAGGGGGATCCCCACGCCGGGATTCCCTCCCAGAAGCTGCAGCCCAGCGCTGCCATGGCAAGTAGAAGCGCTCCTACCTTCTGGGGGAGAGCTAAAAATAAAGCGCTCCCAGGGTGCAAAAAGGCTACAAAAGACTTGGAACAAAGAAAGGGAGCAACCAGCTCCTCAGCAAAGGAAAAATCCTCCAGGCATCTAGGCAAGGCAGAAGGGTCCCAGCAAGAAGTCCTCCAGGCATCCAGGGGCAGGGCAGGGCCCAGGGAGGCAAGCCCCTGGGCCCCAGCAACAGCACGCCCCTGGTAGTTTCAAGTAAAAAAACAAGAACCTTTACTAGGGGTCACAGCCACCTATTTATACAGCTAAATCCCTTTGTGACACAGCACAGGGCTAGGAGAGAATCAGATACAACTGGTTCAGGAGCACTTGAGCACTTTGTTTTGCTCAGCTCCTCTACTCTATTCACAGGACAGGCCAGGGACATCAGACGCACCACGGGGGGTGGAGCCAGCATTGTGGAGGGGAGGCCCAGCCCTATTCAGGTCCCAGGTGCAACCCCTCCCTCCCATCTGCATGCAGATCTCCCTATTCACCACTGGGCAAACCCATCCTGGCTCCTGGAGCCAAGCACACCAGTCAGCCCCTGTCAATCACAAGCCAGACATGCAATTCACATCAGGCAGGCAGACACTGCACACAGAAATGCCAACTTCTAAAAGTGGCACTTCTCCACTAGTCACAATAAATCTGCGCACACCATCGCGCAGCATTTAATCTCACGGGTTCGCACATACCAAACTCGCCCCTGCATTCCTCTCACATCAGGAATTACTTGGACACTCATATCCCCCATGCATTTCTATGGGAGGGCAGGCCGCTCTCACCACACGCACTCAGAGAGCGCACGCACTTTACACTGGGCCACAGTGCTAAAGTGTGCAGAAGCCTAAAATCACTACCATCAAGTCATATTAAAAGGCAAAAAGTTCAGGGGTGACCCTGCCAAAAGGGCCAAGTCCAACAAACCCCAACAACGCAGGCACCTTTACATCTCATTCCTTTGCAATGCATTGTGAGGTCAGTAATGGGATATTTATAAGTTTTAAGGTGGGTATGGGTTTCGGGTGTCGGAGATTAAATTTGAGGTGTATTATGGGGTAAAATTTGAAATTTGGGGTTTTGTTTTGGGGTCAATTATGAAAATTGGGATGGGCATTTGGGTCAAATATGGTTTTGGGGGCTCAAAGATGAATTTTAGGGTTCAGGGTTTGCTTTGGGGTGCAAGGGATAGTTTTAGGGTTGACTCACTGAAGTGGGGATAGTAATATTTACATCTCCGCTATCCAACATCTTCCCTACTGTTGCAATATGCCTAGTATTAGTATGCATTGTAATGGAATGCGATCTAATGGTATGCGTCGTAACTTCATATTTACCTTTGGCACACCAGTGGTATGCCCCCTGTGCGGCCATGCCGCCATTGAGAAGTGCTGTGGGGGAACTGGACAGCTGGGAGGTGGGAAATGCCAGAAAGGATCACTGGATGGGTCGTGGACGCGGGTGTGTGTGTGAGCGGGTGTTGTAAATAATGAAATGAGAGAAATTTTACCTTGAGGCCGGGTCCCGCGTCTTTGTTGCTCCTGCTCTCCTGAGTCTGCTTTCAGGAACAGGAAGTAGTCAGCCAGGCTCCCTCCCCTAAGCCAATCACAACACTGCAATGCGGCGTTTGGATTGGTCATTGGCGCCGGGACATGGCGTTCAGCCAGGGGCTGGAGGGGTGGGCATGTTCTCCATGCAGGATGTAATGCAGCCTGTATTGCGAACAGGACAGTGCACATGACTGCTTGGGAGACCTGAGTGGGCTGACCAAACAGTCATTGTGCACTTGAGTGGGCATGCCACTCCGCACCTCCCCTGCTCCGTGAGTGAGCCATAGCGGATGAGCTGCCACTGGGGGTGTATCATCTACAGGTGCTAGGCCTGGGCAACTCGACCCCTGGGCATCCTCCACTACGCGTCCCACCTTCTCCTTACCTGGACATTGACACCGTGGTGTAATCTGTTGCACTCTCTCCAAATCTGTGACTCAGCCAGCAGGAGCCTCAGCCAGATGGGATTTCACATGCCTGGGTACATCAGTTGCAGACAAATCCGCTGGTGAACTTCCTGTTGAAGTTGATGCAGCATGGCCCCCTTAGGCGTGAAGTTGCAGTGCTCCTGCCACACACATTCTGTGCAGCTCAAGGGTCAAACCCTCCACAGCGTCCGGCCAGCTCAACATCATCCGGCCTGTGAGTGATGCAGAGAGGCGCCGCTCACCATTGGTAATCCTCTCTGCGCACCCCTGTGAAGTGGTAGATCGTAGTATGCGAAGCAGACCTCCCTACGTTGGTACGCAGGAGTGTTTCTACCATTCACAGCTGCAAGGTGATCAAGGTGGTCTTCTCACACAGGTCAGCAACGGGTCTCCAGGCGACCTGCCAGACTTCACCACCAGGTACGGGCGATTAGCATGCGTCAATGTCTACCTACTTGGCTCATTGACTTCACAGCTCCTCCGCATCCCACTCCAGGCTCCAGACGCAGGTCCAGCGAGGCGTCCAGGCTCCAGGCGCAGGTCCAGCGAGGCATCCAGGCTCCAGGCGCAGGTCCAGTGAGGCATCCAGGCTCCAGGCGCAGGTCCAGAGAGACATCCAGGCTCCAGGCGCAGATCCAGCAGGGTATCCATGCTCCAGGCACAGATCCAGTGAGGAATCCAGGCTCCAGGCGCAGGTTCGGCGAGGCATCCAGGCGCCAGGCACAGGTCCTGAAAGGCATCCAGGCTCTCACCCTGGTCATTCTGGATGTTGGGTGGCTTGAGGGGGACGTTGATGTGTGCTGCACTTGGCTCTGGCTGCTCCATTCTGCATTTCATTGTTTTCTTTTGCCTATTTTCTATTGGAGGGCGACTGATAGGCTTTTATTTCCAATAGAGGCAAAAATAAACTCAAGCTATCGCCATGTAGTGAACGCTTGTAAATACGTCGCTAACATGGCAATAGTTTTCAGAGGCCTGTATCAAACAAGGGTTCCCTGTATAAGCAGATAAAAGCATGTACCCCTAGGTCAGGGAAAAAACACAATGGAGGAAACAACCTAGGCGGAAGTCTTAGATTGCCTACACAATGGTTACAAGACAAAAACTAGAAAAGGACAGTTTCCAAATAATTACGTTTTTATACTGAGCAGGTTTATTGTTAAATAAAACAATTTAAAATTACATGTATCAGAAGACAAAATAAAATTACATTCTTCAGAAGTAAAAATCACAATAAAAAACATTAATAATTCCTTTCACAATGAGGAAAAAGTGGTGTGTCAAGTTGTGTGTCGACGCGTTTCGGCGGCCAGCGCCTTTCTCAAGACAGAGGACAACTTTCTAGAAATAGAAACATAATTTAGTACAAAGTTTGACAATTTTCTAGCTTCATATAAATCATAAATATTTACATACAATTATTTATAATAACATGCCTACTTTTAAATAAAAAGAGGGAAACTGTGCAAAAAAAGGTTTTGTCCTGTTGTTTTAGGCAATATTAATGCTCTGTAAATGAGAGCGAAATTCATTAATGGTCTCTACTGTAGCTCAGAGAATTCATATTTGTCAACAATGAACAATACTATCCAGTGATGAAGAACTTTGACGAATGCAGAAATACAGTATTACAGTGCACAAAATGCTAAATCTTGTTATTTTAGGTGATATTGATGCTCTATTAATGAGAGTGAAGAGAGCGAAATACGTTAAAGGCCTATATTGCAACTCAGTAAATTCATATACATCAATAATACCAAAAACAGGAATTGAATATGAACAAAGTCTTTCTGTTTGTTAAAAACTACATAATTTGAAGATATAATGCTGATTATACAATACTTACTAAAGATAAACATGACAGTACATTAGATATACATGAACAGGCATTGAAAAGGCACCTTCTGTTTTGTACTTTAGATAATTTTGAAATCGTTCAAGATAGAGTTAAACTATAAAGGGCTAGAAAAGGTGATGGGGATAGATAAAGTGGAAGCAAAAGCAAAAGGTTAATAGGATAGAAATTGTGAAGAGATGATTAAATACTTTGGGCCTCATATTTATTACATAAATGCCCTATTATTTCATTGCATGTTATCATTTATATATATGTAGTCGAACCTTATTTTTTCTAAGAGTTTTCATGGTTCTATTTGTTTGTTATTCACACGATGGTTTTGTGTCTAGTATCTGATGTCAGATTCATTGATAGCTTATTTTGCTTTCCTACAGCTGAAACCAGCCTGTAACAACGATGTATATCTGTTCTATTCAGATCCTTGGGAGAATAGAGGATTCACGTGGCAATGGCGACGGAATTCTGCAATATTTATTATTAAAAGGAAAGAATTCATGTAACACTATATTTTTGTATGATTATCTTAAAAATCGAAATTATATTAAAAGATAACGTACCTAATCTAACCAGTATTTAATTCTTATATGTAGCTGATGTCAATATATATTTCACTCTTTAGCTCAATGCAGGATGAATGGGTTAGCCTGTGGGAGATATAAGAAAAAGAATTTGTCTGAGGATACCACACTACTTCACTGTTTCTCAGTTTGTACACAAATGCCTGGTTTGAAGCAACTGGTTTACCTGATATTATGCACACTGTTGCGTCGCCTCCACGAGATGTAGTGAATTTGAAAAGGACCTCATAATTTAGAGACAACACCTATGCCAGAGACATATATAGAAAACACAAATCAGTATTTTCTATGTAAGCAGAGTTAGATCTCATGCAAAGAGAATCAAGGCGAATCTTACCTAATTATTTAAATCGCTATTGATAGGTTCTTAATACGGTGGCTGATGAAAACTTCAGAATTCGTGTTCTTTGATTTGTTTAGCGGATTGATAGGATCACAATCTGGTGCTAAACTGGAAAGGAACAAAGGCTATGTTATAGTGTTCCTTACAACGAAGAGACACATTTACTCTCTGCAATGATGAAATAATTATTGGCATACCTTGAGAACTAAATTGTTCTCGGTTTACATCAATGTTTTGCTAATTATCTATCGCGTTTACGTACCGTTGGTATTTCTGGTTGTTGCGCGTGGAGGCGGTCATCTAATCCGAACGTATTTCCGTGATGAAATGGGACACGGAAGAGTTTGTGCGTCTTTTTATTTTGGCAGGTGAAGCCAATTAACTTTCTCTTGTCGGGTACTTTGATAGTTAAACGCGAAGAAAGACTATAAGACATAAATGTCTATGCGGTGAGCTCATTTAGGAAAACAGATTTGTTCCTTTGCAAGTACGTAACGATATTTACATGAAAGAAATAAACATTATATTTAAAAGATTCTCATTCAAAAAGGTTTCATTCTTTTATGTATAGACAGCAATGTTCGCTTAGAGTAAGAAATCTTATATTTGAAGGTTAATCTTAAGGCAAATTGCATGTATTTTTATGTAGGTAGATAAGTGGATAAACGCGCAAAGAAACCTTAATGTGCTAATTCAATACTTCAAACGAGGACAAAGATTCTTCTCTGTATGATTTTATAGGGAACCTGCTTATGCAGATTCTCTAGTGTTAAAGGGGGGAGGCAAATATTTATTGGAAAAAAAACAGCAATTATTTATGTTGAAGCTCTAGTGCACATATATTACTTTAAACAATTGCATTTTCCCAACATAAATAATTGCTGTTTTTTCCAATAAATAATTGCCTCCCCCCTTTAACACTAGAGAATCTGCATAAGCACCTTTAACTATGCCGAGATGAATCGATATCCATGCATAGATGGATTCAGTCTCCACACCAAGAGGTTCCCTATAAAATCATACAGAGAAGAATCATTGTCCTCGTTTGAAGTATTGAATTAGCACTTTAAGGTTTCTTTGCGCGTTTATCTACTTATCTACCTACATAAAAATACATGCAATTTGCCTTAAGATTAACCTTCAAATATAAGATTTCTTACTCTAAGCGAACATCGCTGTCTATACATAAAAGAATGAAACCTTTTTGAATGAGAATCCTTTAAATATAATGTTTATTTCTTTCATGTAAATATCGTTACGTACTTGCAAAGGAACAAATCTGTTTTACTAAATGAGCTCACCGCATAGACATTTATGTCTTATAGTCTTTCTTCGCGTTTAACTATCAAAGTACCCGACAAGAGAAAGTTAATTGGCTTCACCTGCCAAAATAAAAAGACGCGCGAACTCTTCCGTGTCCCATTTCATCACGGAAATACGTTCGGATTAGATGACCGCCTCCACGCGCAACAACCAGAAATACCAACGGTACGTAAACGCGATAGATAATTAGCAAAACATTGCGCGTTCAGAAAAAGCGCCCCCGTATTATTTTCTAACATTGTTCTTTAACTATGTTGGGTTGCAGGCAACACCCTGATGCTTACACCCTCGGCGTTCGTCAATATCGGTACAACGCCTTGATGTAAACCGAGAACAATTTAGTTCTCAAGGTATGCCAATAATTATTTCATCATTGCAGAGAGTAAATGTGTCTCTTCGTTGTAAGGAACACTATAACATAGCCTTTGTTCCTTTCCAGTTTAGCGCCAGATTGTGATCCTATCAATCCGCTAAACAAATCAAAGAACACAAATTCTGAAGTTTTCATCAGCCACCGTATTAAGAACCTATCAATAGCGATTTAAATAATTAGGTAAGATTCGCCTTGATTCTCATTGCATGAGATCTAACTCTGCTTACATAGAAAATACTGATTTGTGTTTTCTATATATGTCTCTGGCATAGGTGTTGTCTCTAAATTATGAGGTCCTTTTCAAATTCACTACATCTTGTGGAGGCGACGCAACAGTGTGTATAATATCAGGTAAACCAGTTGCTTCAAACCAGGCATTTGTGTACAAACTGAGAAACAGTGAAGTAGTGTGGTATCCTCAGACAAATTATTTTTATTATATCCCCCACAGGCTAACCCATTCATTCTGCATTGAGCTAAAGAGTGAAATATATATTGACATCCGCTAGATATAAGAATTAAATACTGGTTAGATTAGGTACGTTATCTTTTAATATAATTTCGATTCTTTAAGATAATCTTACAAAAATATAGTGTTACATGAATTCTTTCCTTTTAATAATAAATATTGCAGAATTCCGTCGCCATTGCCACGTGAATCCTCTATTCTCCCAAGGATCTGAATAGAACAGATATACATCGTTGTTACAGGCTGGTTTCAGCTGTAGGTAAGCAAAATAAGCTATCAATGAATCTAACATCAGATACTAGACACAAAACCATCGTGTGAATAACAAACAAATAGAACCATGAAAACTCTTCGAAAAAATAAGGTTCGACTACATATATATAAATGATAACATGCAATGAAATAATAGGGCATTTATGTAATAAATATGAGGCCCAAAGTATTTAATCATCTCTTCACAATTTCTATCCTATTAACCTTTTGCTTTTGCTTCCACTTTATCTATCCCCATCACCTTGTCTAGCCCTTTATAGTTTAACTCTATCTTGAACGATTTCAAAATTATCTAAAGTACAAAACAGAAGGTGCCTTTTCAATGCCTGTTCATGTATATCTAATGTACTGTCATGTTTATCTTTAGTAAGTATTGTATAATCAGCATTATATCTTCAAATTATGTAGTTTTTAACAAACAGAAAGACTTCGTTCATATTCAATTCCTGTTTTGGGTATTATTGATGTATATGAATTTACTGAGTTGCAATATAGGCCTTTAACGTATTTCGCTCTCTTCGCTCTTATTAATAGAGCATCAATATCACCTAAAAAACCAAGATTTAGCATTTTGTGCACTGTAATACTGTATTTCTGCAGTTGTCAAAGTTCTTCATCACTGGATAGTATTGTTCATTGTTGACAAATATGAATTCTCTGAGCTACAGTAGAGACCATTAATGAATTTCGCTCTCATTTACAGAGCATTAATATTGCCTAAAACAACAGGACAAAACCTTTTTTTGCACAGTTTCCCTCTTTTTATTTAAAAGTAGGCATGTTATAATAAATAATTGTATGTAAATATTTATGATTTATATGAAGCTAGAAAATTGTCAAACGTTGTACTAAATTATGTTTCTATTTCTAGAAAGTTGTCCTCTGTCTTGAGAAAGGCGCTGGCCGCCGAAACGCGTCGACACACAACTTGACACACCACTTTTTCCTCATTGTGAAAGAAATTATTAATGTTTTTTATTGTGATTTTTACTTCTGAAGAATGTAATTTTATTTTGTCTTCTGATACATGTAATTTTAAATTGTTTTATTTAACAATAAACCTGCTCAGTATAAAAACGTAATTATTTGGAAACTGTCCTTTTCTAGTTTTTGTCTTGTAACCATTGTGTAGGCAATCTAAGACTTCCGCCTAGGTTGTTTCCTCCATTGTGAATAGTTTTCATAGGTACACGGCGGTAAGAAAACTGCTGCTAACTAATGTTAGCAATAGTTTTAGCCAGTCCTAGTACATATGGCCCACAGTGCCTGATTTATAATTTTTGGATGAGTTACTCTAGGACAAATGTGACGATATTACAAGTGCATTATATCTTATGGCACTTCTAATATGGAGGACAGTATATCTGTCACATTTATGACAGTATTCCATCCATCGAACTATAAAGAAGGGCTATATGCAACATCAGTGCCTACATCTGTGAAGAAACGTACCCCCCTAGTTCTGCTCCATGGCCTTCAGCTCCCCTTTCAAGTGAGGTTAGGCCACTGCAAGAATGTGCCGCATCAAGGCGGGTCAGTGACCGCTGCAACTGCTTTTTCTGCTTGGAACACCTTCTCAACTGGTTTAGTGTGATCAGGCATATCTAGCCCGAAGGTCCTCCAATCGCTTTCTGTAATAGATGCTGTGGCACCTGTAGACCTCCTGATGGTACACACTCCTCGCAATGGCCCACAAGATGTTCTTCTTTCTATAAGGGCTGATTTATACAGAGGAGGATGAAAAGAAAAACAAAATGCTAGAAACAAATATATAATGGCCCACACCACTATTTTAAAAATACATTATTGAGCTATTATCGGAATATTGCGGCACATAACATTAGTCTGCTTTCACACTATTGACCAATGATTTTGAACTTTTTGTTCAGGACATTACTCCATGTTGTGAGATGGCATCAACTAGCATACTCCCTCGCTTGGTGTATATAAACAACAGTAACATTTCTGTGTGGCATTATAAATGCATATTTGTGGCTTGTCTTTCGTTATATTTTTTGGGATGTGATACTCCATCGCAAAACTGCCACATATTCTGTCTGCATATTATATCTGCCACAGGACATAATGAACTTGTAATATAGCTGATGAGATATCCTTTTGTGATGGAATATCCAATCCCTCAAAATCTAAATCTGACCTTTGGGTCGGATTTAGAGTTTGGCGGTTATGGGACAGCAGCCAAAAAGGTGCGAGTAGTCTTAGCCAACCTGTGTGGTGTGTGTAGACATCAATACACTCTACATAGGGTGGACAGGACATCCGCTACTTTTTGAAGGATCTTCTGCATCCACTAATCTCTAAATCAGGACATTTCTTTTTTTCTAAAATGACATTTAAAAAGTGTTTGAAGATGTACATAGGTTAATTACTAGATATGTTTTTAAAAAAATGGTGTCTGTTGCATATTATATTTTTGTGTGTGTAATGTCACCAACAGTACTCACATTGCAGCCAATTTACATGTGTCTGCATTTATTTTTGTTCAGTTTCTGATTCAATAAATGTCAATCTGACTTGTGTAGTTATATCATTTATGTATTGCGCTCATATTTTGCACAGATGTCCATCTTCTACCCCAGCAAGATGAAGAAGGATACACCAATGTAATAATTGTGTGTAAAGGCCATGTGCAAATATATAGACTATGCAGAATAGACACACCATTAATAAGTTCCGGTTTAACTGTAACATCATATGGGCATGTGAACAGCAATTATAATAAAACTATATACTGGACATCAGAATATAGCCTTTCTTTCCGCCTAGTGTGAAAATTATGGCAGTGTTACATTTCTGTACAACTGGTTCCTTTCAAAATACAGCGGGCGACTCAAATGGAACGCTTCCCCCAATGTTCTCAGTTATCCTCAGCCAGGTCCTGCATGTTATGCTTGTTTGCATCCTATGGATAATGCTACACTAAACAATACCAAGGCAGGCTTCTATGGATTGGGAGGCACACCACAAGTGGAGGTACCATAGGTAGAACCCACATTGTATTGCTGCCACCTCATGATAGGGAGCAAGTGTACTGGAAAGGGAAGCATTTCACTCCTTCAATGAGCAGGTAGTTTGCATTGTGGACCTCAACGTCACCAGTGTCTATGCAAAATGTCCAGGTTCCCATGACTTGCTGGTGCTATGCAACAGCTGCAAACCATAACAGATGTCAGGCCTTGCACCAAGGAACGCTTGGTTTGTTGGTTAGTCTCAGTCATTAAACTATTACGAATTGTTAAACTGTTATAATTTGGCCAGCCACACAACAGCTCACTAACATTTGGCACCGAGGGTATCTGAGTCGTGCCTGGCTACTGAAACCCAATAATGCCAGTGTAAGTCCACTTCAATGATGCCCACGTGCGAATTAGTGGCTCTGTGGAGTAGACATTTGGACTCCTGTAGGCCCAGTTCAGGTGGCTGGACAAGAACAGAGGGGACATCCTCTGCTCTACAGGCAAGGTCTGCATGATTGTGCTGCTTTTTTTATATGCTTCATAACATTATCCTGCAGAGGAATATACCATTCAATCCTGATGCGGATTACGAGTGGCAACCCCAACATTGATGTTGGTGACATGCATCAGCAAGATGACAGTGATGAGGATGACGGACTGACTTCAGGTGTGAACTCATTGAAAACATCTTTGCCAGATGGTAAGTGACTGCAATACATGTGTCATTTGGTCGCTAGGAATTTGGACATGTCCTCCTTGATAATGAATGGTGCCTACTACCAATTATTTTACTTTCAGAATGTGGCTTCTTGTTAGTTTCAAATGTACTATTGAGATGAATAAATTGCTTGAATTTAGACACAAAAATAAATCTAGTAGTGTGGCTCAATGGTTAGAGCAGGCAGACCTTGATGCAGAGCTCTGGCCAGGGACCAGGGTTCGATTCCTGCCCCGGCGGGTCTCGGGCTCATTAATTCCCCTGACCGGATATTCTCGCCTCAGTGCCTATTCTGATCATGGGTCCCACGCTGCAACTCTGGGCAATAGCTTGCTTAGTCTCCACAACGGCCCCCACAACGCGAGGGATGCCTGGTCTGCACCAGGGTGGTGCCCAGGAGTGGACACTTCACAGGGAAAGCCAGGAAGGGTACCCTTGCGTATTCGTACAAGCGCCGGGAAACCCACTGCGGGTAGCTGTGCGCTATACAAGTACAAAAACATTTACATTTACCATGCATGACGACAAGTTTTTCAGTTCAGCTGGAGAAAATGCCTTGTAAAAATGTTTGTATAATGACATTGAAAGACAATGTTAGCTTAATACTCATGATTTTATCTTCTTAATCCTTCCATGTTGTTCTTCCATTTGCTGGGTCACTAGGGAGGTACTGGTAAATACCTACACCTGTCGCACAGATATTGGCTTGGGAGAGTTCTACAGTGCAGGTTTCTGCCCCTTGTTGGAATGGTGGTGATTTGGTTCACTGCATACTTCCTTTCAATCATGGAGTGATGCTAATGTACTTGAGTTTCATGAAAGGGGCATAGCACATGATGTGTGCCTAAAAATTAAAGTTGATTTTATCAGCTTTATCCAACCCCCTGGAATTCTGGTGTTTCCTATGCCTGTATCTGAGTGTAATGTGTGGAAGAAAATGAGGGCAACCAAACGTTTTGGTGAAGACTACCATTTGGGCTCCTGCTGTATTTAGAGTGTCAGTTGTCACTGATATCTAACACTAATGTATGATCTTCACAATAGTTCGATTCCTCACACAGTTTCCATTGACACAATCATAACTGGATTTTCCCAACGCCTTATACATTTTTTCAATTCAGATCTGTACTTCCTAATGTTCTGTCTTCCCTGTAAGGTCTATATTTAGAAACGCGTCGGTACACATTGTTGACATGTCCTTCTCCCTTGCTGGAATTTTGGATGTCTGCCACATTTTCAAATTTTTTAATGAAAAATAGAAAAATATGTTCGTATGACTCTCATTGTTTGTGGTAATGAAATGTGTATTATCTGTCTAGACTGCATGTTTGGCAATAATTTTAACTTTGATGTAAAGTATTTATGGGTTGTGACAAAATCAACTCTTTTCAAATTATTCCAAAAAGGAGGTATTTGCAGATATTATTTGTATTTAGTAATGATTTTATTTCAAAACAAATATATAAATGTTCCACCAGTTAAGACTCTGTCAGATTCTCAGAATATAAGGGAACTTTGATGCTGAATGAGAAAATTACAAATAGGCAGCAGTTGTTTACAGTTCTTACCCCAGGCAGCACTCCATGAGCAGATGAGAAATGTGTGATCATGAGGTGGAATAGTAGAATTGTCCGTAAACTCACATTAGGACATCACATTTTGTGTCTCTTGGGGGTAAATTCATTGGTATTGTCCATAATAGGGCTGGATGAATGACCCCTCCTAAAGACCCCTGAGGTGTCCAGAGTGAGAACTTGGGAGGGCGGATGTGCCTCTATGAGCACAGGTGACCCTCTTTCTGTGGTGCTAATAGTTGGAGATGTTTTACGGACAGACCTAGCAGCAGATGGTGCTTGACCATGGAAAGTGACAGCCAAATCAGACACTGCTACAGTCAGTGTTTTGAAGCCATTCTGGAACACCCCAGAATGTGGAGTTTGCACACTGAGGTGAAACTACAGGATAATGTTCTGGGCCCTTAGGAGTTCAATAATCTGGCCAGTTGAGCCTTCTGCTGCATATCTGCACCAATCAGATCTCTACTTACGGTGGTGATGATGGTGACCACACCCATAGCCTCTCTCCCCACAGCAGGTCCCACTCCTGCCCTTTCCAAAGTACCCTGTGACCTTGACTTAGTGGACATCGGTGTAGTGCTTCATAGCAGATATTGTGGCTGTGGTTCGTAAGGAGCCAGGACAGGGGAGGTCGGAGCTGTTGGAGGGGTGTGGCCACAGGGGGATAGTGTGACATTGATGTTGGCATTGGGGCAGAACTCTGCTTCATGTTATAGGTCTTGTGTCAACAGGGAGAGGGAGAGAGAGAGAAGGAGAACAAGAGGAAGAGAGAGAGAGAGAGAAAGAGAAAAGGCAGAGGTCTAAGGTGCTGGCCAGCCAAACCCAATGGCCCAGGCTAGTTCTAAGATCTTCTTCATTAACTGGTGGGCTGCTCCCACAGCAGGCTTGGGATTTTGGATCCTCAGGAAGAGCGGACAATGCTATAAAGGTAGATTACTGTGATTTTTGTGTGTTAACTTGAAAAAGGAAAGAAATGCATAATGTATTTGTTTTTCAGTCAAATGTAGATAAGATGGCCAGCCCAGTGGTCATTTAGTATATTGAAAGGAACCTCAGTCACGGCAGTTACTTTCAATGTGCAAAATGTTTGGTGGCCAACCGTGGAGATTTTATGGCCATTCACCAAACCTTTACAATGTTTAGGTTTCAGAAACAAATGTTGAAAAATGGGAGTTTGTTTCTGAAAAACAAAAAACAAATTACCTTTAAACCTTGGGAGTTTTCCCCTAGGGTGTGGGGGTCATTCCCTCTTTTCTCCAGTCTCTTACTGACAGGTTTCTCCTAGTGGTGACAGACAGGAAAAATATTACACCATCCACCCTAAATAGTGTGAGCTGTGTAAGGTTCTTCAGCCAATGAGCCCTACCTCATTGGGCTGTCAGAGGAGGTATTCTGTTCACAGAGCCAATAAGGCCTTAGTTGATGAAATACTTAAGGATTGCCCATCTCTAAATGAGGAGGGTGGACCGAGAATTTGGAGGTCGAGATTTGGGATGGAGTACCCTATCCACCCAACCAAACCAAAAACCTGCTTAATATCTCAGCTTAATGAAGCCGGCAACTCAACTAGAGAATTATATAAAATCCTCAAAACCTTTACCAATCCCTCGGCTTGCGAAAGCCCCGACACTTTCTCTCAAGAGTTGTGTAACAACATTTCTCAATTTTTTGAGGACAAGATCGACACTATCTACAATAAAATCCTGGCCAAACACCCCAATAACACGGAAGAACCTAGTACCTCATGCAAAAAAAACCCACAGAGACCGTCATTGACATCCCAGAAGCCACTGAGAGTGATATTCTATCATTACTGAGCAACATGACATCTGGCTCTCCCCGTGATCTTCTCCCTGCCAGACTGACAAACAACCTGAGCAGAATACTATGCCCAATCATCCAAAAAATCCTCAACCTCTCCTTTAAAGAAGGTAAACTTCCTCAGCAGTGGAAAGAGGCAGTAGTGAATCCTATACGCAAAAACACCACCTCTCCTTGGACGGAACTCTCCAACCTCCGCCCCATCTCTCTTCTGCCCCACCTGAGCAAGCTGGCTGAGAAATTTGTTAACACCCAGATTTCCAGTTTCATAGAGGCGACAGGGGGCCTGGACCAATCTCAATCTGGGTTCAGGCCCAACTACAGCACCGAATCAGCACTCCTCTCCGTGACCGATAACATCAAGATGTCACAGGATAGAGGAGGCTCGATGATTCTGGTGCTGTTAGACCTGTCGGCCGCTTTTGATACTGTGTCCCATAAAATCCTGCTGAGCCGGCTGCAGGGAGTGGGCATTGGAGGTCAAGCCCTTGCATGGTTGGAAAGATTCCTCTCCGGACGCTCACAATCTGTCAGCCTGGGCCCCTACCGTTCCATCTCCTAGGGCGCTCACGAAGGGGGTGCCACAGGGCTCATGCCTAAGCCCCACATTATTTAATGTGTATGTGGCCCCCCTTGCTGAGATTGTGAGGAAGTATGGATTCACACCAGTGTCCTACGCCGATGACACTCAACTCCTCTACCCTTTCCGTGCCCTTAACTCTAATGTTAGGGAAAACTTTGCTGAAGGCATGAGGGCTGTTTCAAATTGGATGGCTTCCAACTGCCTCCAATGTAATGTCGGGAAGACAGAGGTAATGCTCTTTGGGAAAGCTAGCATACTCTGGTCTCCCGACTGGTGGCCTCTGGACTTAGGACCAGTACCCTCCCCAAAACTGACTGTCAAAAATCTGGGTGTGAAACTGGACCAAAATCTAACCCTAAAAGAACACGCAAACGAGATTGCAGGAGCTTGTTTCCGCACCATTGGCCTGCTCAGATGAGTTTTCCCTCTTTTACCGGACACCTACAGAAAGACCCTTGTACAGGCCCTGGTAATAAGTCGATTAGACTATTGTAACGGGCTCCTGATACTAGCTAACGAGGATGCCATTAATCGACTACAGGTGGTTCAGAACGCGGCGGCCAGACTGATTCTGAACGCTCCCACGAGAACACCTCCTAGACCCCTGTTGAGAGAACTTCACTGGCTCCCAATACGCCAACGTGTCAAATTTAAAATCTGCTGTACTGTCCATAAGTGCCTGTTTGGAAACGGCCCCAATTACTTAACCCAAAAACTACAGCTTTACAAACCGGACCGCGATCTGCGGTCAAGCAATCAACTTCTGTTAAAACCCCCTCTCATCAAAAAGACTAGACAAGGTGGCCGAGCCCTCTCCCTAGTGGGGCCGACCTTGTGGAACAATCTGCCCCTCAGCCTCAGACAGATCACAAATCACCTATCCTTTAGAAAAAGGCTAAAAACCAACTTGTTCGTAGAGGAATAACTAACTGTAGTTCCACCATTGTATCCTCAGCCTATCTGTAATGCCCTTGTTTCTCACCATCCTAGCGAGCAAAGCGCGGAGATACCCTGATCGGGGTCGATTCTTGCGCTATACAAGAAATTAAATAAATAATTAAATAAAACCCTAAATCGGGCTCTGAAAGTTCTCTCTTTCAATATCCTTTTTGATTTGTAGAAGGACACAAAGGGAGTGTAGAATGGAGTTTGGAGATATTACATTCAACTAAATTTCTTTTAAGTTACATGTTCATTTAAAGTCTTAGTTATAACCTTTATATCTACCTAACTTTCCTACAGTTTTGTATTGAGCATTTGTGAGTAATTCACAGAGTTTACAGCTAATAGATATAATGGATTTAGTCCTGATAGTAGGTTTTTAAATCGATCATATGTATAATTTTCTGATGTTGGTTTTTAGGATATTGTTATGGCACTTGTGATTTTTTTTCACTAGAAGTGAATTATTTATAATGGCTAATAATATTTTGATTACAGGACGATCAAGAACTCGGCACTATATGGCAATGTTTGATCTTTATCATACTCCGGAAAAAATCATGAAATGGGGGGGTACGGCAGGTATAATGTGTAACCGGTGTACGCATATGGGAGCAGATTCAATACACATGTTTTTCTCATGTACCAAATTACATGGTTTTATTCAGCAACTACAACTTTTCATTGAAAGAATTACAGGAAAAATGATAACTCTTACACCAGAACTGATTTTATTTGGACTATCATCAGATACATTAATAAGTGAACAACAACATTTGATCTTTATCATACTAGCTGAATATCGAGCATGCATTACTCAGGAATGGATTAATTCAGTTCCACCATCGTTTTCTATGTGGAGAGCCCGCTTGCTAGCAAAATTTAATTTTGAATCAGCTATATATGCAACTAAGGGAAGGAAGAAGAGACAATTAGGGATGAAAATTTGGGCTCCGGTACAACAATGGATCCAAGGGGAAATGATTTTTAAAAAAAATATTCATTTGGGTAAATTTTTTTATAATATGGCAATGTTGTTGTGTTGTGTTGATACATGTAACATGTAATTGTGTTAATCTCTGTGTGTTTGCAACCTGAAAATAATTAAAAAAAAAAAAAGAAGTGAATTATGGTTGCATGGAGGCTGTGGCCTAGTGTGCTCTTTCTCGTTTCAAAGGTTGGTATGTATTTTGTGCTGCTACGTGTGTAGTCAACTTTTCCTCAGATATTTCACACAAACAATTTTATGGAGTCAATTTCTTCGGCGCATCAATTTCTGAAGAAATTCAACATTTCTATAATTTAGATTTTTGGTTGGGAGTATTGTGCTGCAGATGTAGTATTATGAGTGGCTTAACTTTGTCAAATACACCATCTCATAATTTCTTCTAATGTTTATGAAGCTTGTTTGGTTTGATTGTTAACATTTCATATACACCACAGCTTGTTGTGTTACTCATTGTAAGATCCCATTTAGGGCCCATATGGGAGGCCTGGGCTACTGGGCCAGAGCCGTGGGGACTAGAGAGCTAGGGTTGCTTGACTCTCATGTCCCAAGTCCTACTATGTTGTACTAAAACTGTGCCGAGTCCAAATTTTCTCTTGACATTGACTGGATTGTCAATGGTAGTGATGGTGAGCAATCATGGGCCTCCCAGGGAGGTTTATGTGGGAGTACACAGCACACTCATAAAATGACTACAGCCAAGAGTGCATTACATATGTTCAACCCAGTGCTTCTGTTTCAGTAGTATCAAATACTTTATTTCAATATAAAACACAATTACAAACACTCTAGAAACAATATCAGATAGCCAATATGCAGGTATGAGGTGAATACGTCTATGGTTGCTGATTCTCTTTGACTCAACCCACCCCTTTTTGTAGTGTAAGGTCTACTAGGCAAGATACACAATGCATGTGCAGCACTACCTCAGAGTTCTTACTTAATATTTGTGACTGCTTTTGCTGCCGACTTCTGATCAATCACCTGGCATTAGCAAGCTACGGTGTTTTTTCCACTTACATTATGTTCTTACCAGGGCTATGTTGTACATCAATTGAGTGACACAGCTATACCACTCTGGACAGTTGGTGAGGGCTCTGCAGTATTCGTAAGGGACTTATATTGATTTTACTTCCACTTTGATGTAAATGGGGCGATGGATGTGGGCTTTTCCTTTTAAAAAAGACGAGAAGTCCATTTAATTTTCAAGCCCTCAACTCACATTTATGGGTGAGGATCATGTGTGCCACAGTAGTGTGTTTCTAGATGGATTCACAACACTTTTCCAATCCGTGACTTTGTTTTTATGTATCATTAGACTCATGTGTTTTAGTTTAATAGGATGAATAAAATAGAAAAAAACAGAATGCAGTGGTAGAAGAAAACCCAGAACTGGAACAGTTGTATCATGGATTCATCTAGTCACCCTTGTACAACAGCCTAGTTTTGATATGGCATTGTATTGGTACTTGAGAGTTAGCTGTGCTATCTGAATATAATGAGACTAAGTGCTTCTCACAGTGTGTTGTGTAAATTGATAGATGTTACAGTTGCATTGAAGAGGGTGTGAGTTGTGGCAAAATATGATGTCACCCCTGTTTCAATCAGTTTGTGTGAGATACATTGAGAATGGTGTGGCAGAGTGAGGAAATGGTGGCTTCTGATAACATAGGGAATGTGGTGAGTTGTGACAAACATCAGGTAGTATACATTAATGAACTGGTTGGCATTATTGTATTATTGGGTGTGGAGTGTGGAAGGGGCGAATGTGTTAGTGAGAGAGAGCTAATGTTTGTACTTGCCAGTCTCTCCTCTACCTGGAACTCCTGTGATGCCTTCTGTATGGAGTATAGACAACACCCTCCCCTCTAAGAGCATGAGGCTGTGGGACCTTGGAGACACACCGCCAGTTGTCAGGGCCTTTTAGTGAGCCCCGGAAGCAAGGAAATGGACACTCCCCCACTGATCATTCCATCGCTTGCGGATGTCCTTTTGTGAGTGCCTGATGTTAGAGACAGCATTCACCTTTTTCACAAATCGGGTTCCCATTTCCTTTCTCTGCCTCATATATTTTACCAGGACCTGTGCTCCAAACAACAGGGGCTCAATCCTAATTATCTCACCCACAATCTCAATTAGTTCATTTTCTGGGAATGTGGGTGTCTTCTACCAGCCATGTTTGAATACTGTTAAACAGGAGCCCGATGCTGCTGCATTTTGTGAGTGGTATATGTATTGTGTGGTTTGGGGAGTTGCTTTTGTTGTGGAAACTGATGCTGTTGATGAGTTGAGTTTGAGCTGCCCTCTATCATGAAGGTCCCTCTGTTCCACCCTGATGGCAGTCAAATGGCTGCCATATCAACATTAACAAAGGCTGTTTGACGACGGAGGAACCAACGACTGAGGACTGAAAGACAGCTGACGGCCCTTCCTCCATATTTAAAGATGGCGGACCATCAGGCAAAATGCGCAGGCCTTATGGATGGTTGAATTTGTTCTGCCATGATAGAAGAATGATGATCCATCCACAAATCTTTGTATCTGACCCCAGGTATTGAAAAATGATAAGAGATTTAAGCAAATGTGTGGCATTCAAATGTACACCACATGTTAATATGCTTAGATAGGAAGGTAAGATTCTGCAGGTTGTTGACCCAGGAGAAAGGAAGAGGATACTGAAGATCAAGGGTAAAAAGACTATATATATATATATATATATATATATATATATATATATATATATATATATATATATATATATATATATATATATATATATATATATAGAGAGAGAGAGAGAGAGAGAGAGAGAGAGAGAGAGAGAGAGAGAGCGAGAGAAAACAGATGACCAAAGCTGTCAACTAGAAAAAACATGTCCTCCATAGTACACACCTCTGACCCCGATACATTGTAAAGATGCCTTAATTTTCACTCAGTTACCAGTTGCGGCTGGCATCTACGGGGAGGTGAGGAGGTGTGTATGCATGTGTAAAATAATATAAAATATAAAATCAAACTTACTGAACTCGGTGACATCCTCGCTCAGGACTTCTTCTTTTCCTGACACAGGAACCTGATGCTGGAACTCCCTTGGTAAGTCCTGGAGCTGCTCTCACCAGCTTGAGAGCAGCACTAGGATTGGAGGGAGCAGCCTCACTCAGACCTCCGGAGGCTTTGGCTTGCTCTAACCCAGCTGTCTTAAGACGACTGGGTTAGTGATGTTTAAAGAGCGCAACCACCTTTCAAAGCCAAGACATTGTTAGACGCTCTCTTATTTTCTCTTCTGTTTTTTCCTCTTCCTCATTGGTGGGCAATAACTTTTATTTTGTTGGAACTTGTCAGCTGATTGGGAGATTGGGACCTTGCCTTGTGACCTCCTCTCACTCTAGGGGAAATCCAGGTGAGATTCTGATAGACGTAGAGTGGGGGTTTGTGGTATGGAGGGGGTACACCATATGGACCCCCCCTTTTACTGACTATGACTACCAGCTATAGAGGAAGGGCAGTGGTGGAGGCCAGACAGTTTATATTGGCAAGTCAGGCCCTTTTTAGCTACACATTTCTGGAACAGGCTTCTACTGCCTTATTCCACCTTTTTGTAAATTGGTCTGCCAGTCTCCTAGAGTTGGATCCTTCGCTCATCCATTTGGGATATGGATATTTTAACTGTGTCCTTTTAAAGGTGTATGGACGATGCATATATGGAGCGTATGTAACACATTTTCCACAGTCACATTTTGTATTTCCTACATCTAATTGGTACATAAGATGGAGGGTTGGAGAGAGCCCAGATAGCAGATGTGAATTGCAGGGCTCTTCCAGGACATTCCAGGGATGCTTTTTCGTGGGCCAGACCTTTGGATGTGGAGGAGAGGAGAGAGAGGCCCCCTTTGAAGCTACGGTGCTTCCTCCTGCCCTTCATTGTCCACTGTTATCTGGAAGGGCTACCCTCCTTAAGTGCTTCCTCCTGCCCTTTCCTAGGCCACTGTTATCTGGAAGGGCTACCTTCCATAGGTTAAAGGCTAATTACAGTTTACAGCTTCTTTTTGTTACCCTTGTTTTGGACCCCTCCCGCACACTTACAACTTCACATCAACCAAGAAATGCTAGAAATGCACAGAATCGGTCTCAGAGCTGATTTAAAAAATATGGGGCACAAGCGTCCAGCCAGCATGTCAAGATTCCTCAATCACAATCTGGGATCTCTACACCAGTTGAGAAGGACTGCAGGGTTGAGACATTGACAGCCAAGACCCCTTGCCAGGGTTGGGAGCATAAACCTAGGAACTTCGATCAAGACTGCCAGAAGGGGCTGTCAGGAACATGATTCAGAGGATAGGGCAGGCGTCCTGCTCTGGAGGAGCATTAGAGATGCTGGGGAGATGCTGCATAGAGAAATGGGGATATGATAGGGCAGGGACTGGAAGAGTCGAAGTCTACCACTGCTGCACCAGGGAAGGACCTATCCCTGCGAGGGTGAGACCCAGAGATGCCCAAATGACTCAGCAGTGTGAGAAAAACTGTGAACCCTTGTGGACAGAGGGTAATGTGGAATTCATGTCCATTTAAGTTATGTTTCAGAACTAAATACGAATGGCCTGATTACGAGTTTAGTTGTTATTTATCACACCTGATAATTAATTATACAACAGGTGACGTTATTAATCGGATGAGTGAAATAACACAGATCACAAGTTTGGGTGGAATAACTTGACGATTTTAGTGTTTAAATGACCAAAATCCGCATGGTATGGTAAATACCATATGACTATTGGATATGACTAATGGACGCGTTAAATACGTTCAAACACGTAATTCCAACCCATGCTTAAATTGGGGTTTACGCATCGGTTGTAACACATCAACCACATCGTAATAAGGCACAAAGAAGCCATTCAGGTCCCACAAAGAACCAAGAGCACCGGAAGAAAACCACATTAGCCAGACGTTTGCATTCAGAACAAAGTAATCACCAAGACCAAGAGGGGTGGTCACCAAGGTTGTTGTGGGTTTTGAGTTTTGTGTTAAGAGCTGTGTTGGGAGCCATGGGACAGTGACTCCACCACAGCCTAGACTGGTGCAAGAATTGCCTTCATTCACATCATGCCAGCACACTTGCGCACAAGTTACCAGGATGAGGACTCCTTTGCGCCACCATGTTGAGCACCGTAGTCTACCAGCAGAATGCAGGCATGGCCTGCACCACCAAGGAACTGAGATAACTTAAAAGGTACTATGTATTGTCAGGAAATATGGGAGCAGGAAACCAGATTTTCACCAGAAGGGCTAATAACATTCAGTACTTGCCCACAAAAGCTGGTCAGTCTTTTCCTGAGACCCACCAGATAAAGGTTCTCTCCAAGGGAGGCGCCAATGTAACACCATGGCGTTAACCAGTTTCTTACTTTCTTCTTCAGGCTGTCCAATCCTGTAGGAGCAAGATACAATCCCAGAAGCTAGTACCTTACGCCAACCAACCATTGACTCAGTACGAATACCGAGAAAACTTAAACAGAAAACAACGTCCTCCGCTAGTCTGATCCTTCCGTGTGCAGGTAATTCTCAATGGTTCCCTTTTTGGTTGGTATGCAATGTGTCTGTGTGTATTCAACAAATGAAAAATAATTGATAAGTCTAGGGTTGTACAAGGTCTAAAGAATAATCTTGTTTACCTCCCCTGAATTCAACTTACCAAAGAGTTCCCTCTTTCCCATTTTGGGCCTGATTTAAATTTCGGTGGACGGGTTACTCTGTCACAACGGTGACGGATATCCTGTATGCCGAAATATAAATCTATAATATCCTTTGTGATTTATATTTTTCTGACTTGATATCCATCACCAATGTGACTGAGTAACCTGTTTGCTGATGTCTGGCGCTTTTTTTGGGACAAAACAATATATGCTTATGATGATCCTTAGAAATCCACAAACAATGCCTTTACTGAGATGTGTTGTAATGTACTATTTACTCAATGCACTCTCTATACAGATGTTCTCTGCCTTGCTGCTCAGCCTATGATGAGGTCATATATAATGTTGAGTGTGTTTATATTGGAAGAGAGAATCAGTTGGTGTGGAAGGGCTGAGCAGCCAGGAGGCTGCTCCTGGTGGGGCACTTCAATGGATCTACCTAACATCTTGTAACCTGTAACCAAGAAGTGATCTAATGAATAAAGCTGGGATCCTGTTCTACATCTCCTGGTCTTCTCATCATTCATCTTGTTACACTGGTGACGATTTTCAAAAGAACCTGCATGCTACTTCAAGGGAGATTGGACTTTTAAAACTTAAGAAACTACTACCCATGGATTTGAACAAACCTGGCACCCCTCATGGAGGTGTTGTAATGTGCATTTTGGCTGTGCATGGTTACCTTTTTGAGTATGTACTGGACTGTGCGTTACGGGTACGCACGTGGGAAGTTTACCTCTTGTGTAGCTTCTCCTACTGGTTTTGGTGATACCCTGTATGTGGTTGTTGCCTCATGGAGGTGTTTGGAATGTGCATTTTGGCTGTGCACGTTGGGTTTAAGGATACCCATTGTATGTTGTAAGAGTGTCTTGACTGCGCATTTGTGCCAAATTTTCTAAATTTCAGGTTTTGGCCATTATGTCTCGGGTTCAGGGATACCTGGGATTGTCATTGGTTTAAGGATACCCATTGTATGTTGTAAGAGTGTCTCGGCTGCGCATTTGTGCTAGATTTTCAGAATTTCAAGTTTTGGCCAGTATGTCTCGGGTTCAGGGATAGCTGGGATTGTCATGGGTTTAAGGATATCCATTGCATGTTGCAAGAGTGTCAAGGGTTTAAGGATACCCTGGATTTGCCTCGGGTTTAAAGATACCCGTCAGTAGTATGTGCAGTTGAGGGTTGTAGATCCCTGCTCTGACGCAGTTTTGTGCCTTAGTTGTGGCGCAATGGGTACTCCGTGTAGTGTGACG
This sequence comes from Lissotriton vulgaris, assembly GCF_964263255.1. NCBI lineage: Eukaryota > Metazoa > Chordata > Amphibia > Caudata > Salamandridae > Lissotriton > Lissotriton vulgaris. The sequence goes on from NC_141687.1 coordinate 1,712,995,296, forward strand.
GTATTGTACTCGTAGTTTGGGTGTGAGTTTTGTGGATAGTATCCACTGTATAAAAAAAAAGTTTTTATGAATGTATTTCTTCAACTTGCATTCTTTGTTGTTCATGATCAAGTATAAAGGGGGATATAGTGATTTTGTGGTTTTATGCATACTCCTTTATTGCCATTTGTATGTTTTACAATCTCCATGCATTTGATTGTTTTTGATCATTATAGCAGGGGGGGTGATGTATAATTACTTTGTTCTTATTGTGTCCTCCTTGCAGAGATGTGTGTTTTATCGCCTTCACACATTTTGAATGTTTTCCAAATGTTTTCCATCACTATAAGGGGGGAGATGTGTTGTAATGTACTATTTACTCAATGCACTCTCCCTACAGAAGTTCTCTGCCTTGCTGCTCAGCCTATGATGAGGTCATATAGAATGTTGAGTGTGTTTGTATTGGAAGAGAGAATCAGTTGGTGTGCAAGGGCTGAGCAGCCAGGAGGCTGCTCCTGGCAGGGCACTTTAATGGATCTACCTAATATCTTGTAACCTGTAACCAAGAAGTGATCTAATGAATAAAGCTGGGATTCTCCTGGTCTTCTCATCACTCATCTTTGTAACAAGAGGCTTCACTGACAACCCGGGGGAAATGGACTCCATAGGCTGCAGGGGTGTCCTGCTCACACAAGGGCACCCTCTCACTTAGAACCAAGCACACTGCCTTCAGGATTGTAAAGGTCTGCTATAGGGGTGACATCGGTTTTAAGTGCAGTGACCCTTAGATAGAGTAAATCTATAATTTAGTAAAAGGTGCATGCACCAACTTACACTGGCTGCAATGACAGGCATGTAGTTCCATTTTGAATGCTCTCTCATGGGTGGCATAGTATATTCTTCAGCCCATGGGAGACCTCTGGGGTACCTATGCCTTGGGTACATGGGTACCATATACTAGGGACTGACAAGGGTACCCCAGTATCCAATCTGGGAAGACAGGCCTGTAGTTCCATATTGAATGCTTTCTCATGGGTGGCATAGTGCATGCTTCAGCCCATGGGAGACCTCTGGGGTACCTATGCCTTGGGTACATGGATACCATATACTAGGGACTGACAAGGGTACCACAGTATCCAATCTGGGATGTACCTAAGTATTGAACACATAAGTTTAGGGAGAAAGCAGATACACTGGGGTCTTGATTAGCAGGATCCCAGTCAGTCTAGTCAAAAACAGTGTCACATTAAGCAAAAATTGGGAGTGACCATATGAAGCAGATCCTACTTTCTGACACTACCCTCCAAACGTAAGGAGATGAGACTAACCTTGCCCAGTTAGGTCTTCATTTTCTAAGTGGAAATATCTGGAGAGTCCATCTCGTTCGGCATGGTTATTCCCAGGTCTATGTTCCACTGTATAGTCCATCCCCTGTAGGGAAATGGAACACCTCAAAAGTTTGGGGTTTTCACCCTTTATCTCTTTTACCCATATGAGGTGCTTATGGTGGAGTTCTGGACTTTTTGGTTCCGTCCAGAGGTGTCAGGGATAACACCTGAAGACCCCGGAGTTCTACCTGTCTCGGTGCACAAATAAACAGAAACACGGGCTTCTCGATGGTGGCGTCAAAGACCAAAGGTTTATTACTGCAGGGACACAGAAGTCACAGAAACTACACACGGGCAGAATCTAGGAGCCTGTTCGAATTGTACAAAGAGGGTTGCTCCTTATATACTAAATATTGGGCTTCAGGCAAATTCTTTACATGTTAGTACATTCCCAAACCTTTGTGTCCTAAACAATAAATATTTGGCGTTGCACAGGAATCGTCAACAATATCTGATGTCAAAACATTACGAACGAGGGGTTCCCACTGTTCCATCATAATCCCATGTCAACTTTTCATTCAAGACCCGGACCGCCTCATCGTAAATTTCGTTACCTCCCCCTAATAAAGGCCCAGAAGGAAAGGAGCAGAGCCAGGTGCAGAAGATAGAAAAGCAGGATAAGAGATGTTTGTGGGTCGTAAATGGGCAAGGCTACCAGCTTCGGCCGCCTAATCATGATCAGGCCAACGAACAACGAGAACCAGTATAGCAGGACTGGCCTCGGGCAGAGGAGGCAGCTTCTGTCGAGTCATGCAGCCATGGCGTGTTCTGTTCTAAGGTGCACGTGTCACTAGCAAGGTGAATCTCCGGCTAAAGCTTACGTGTCCTTAGGTGAAAAGGGGTCACTGCGTGTCCATTGTCTACGTGAGGGCAAGAAACACAAAATGGCTTCCGTGATCTAAGATGGATGCCATGGGTAGATCAGAAATGTGTTCATAACAGGAGTGCTCTTGCTCGTAGCATAGCGAAAACACCAGGATATGCTAAATGGATCATTTGCGGTTCACTGATACCAAAATTATGTATTTACGACAATGTTGAAAACACGGGTTCAAATCGTCACGGAACCTCAGACCCTCCTTTTGCCCTAACGTAGGCAATTACTCTATGTCCGAGTCTATCTCTATGCTCATCAGGTCAGTGACATGTTGTTGCATCATCATTCTTTCTCGCGCCTTTTCTCCAAACGCAGGTGGTTTTCTGAAACATGTTGCAGCACAGAAACTACACAAAGCGGGACCACACTGGATAATAAGGCAGCATGAGAATAGAAATACTAGGATGACACCAACGACCATCAGAACCTTCCATCCCCACGCTGATATCAGAGTCCAAAACCACTCCATGAAGGACCAGTTTCCCTTGTCTACGTGTATAGAGTCGGAAATCTTGTGTAGCTTAGAGATCGCCTCATAGACAGTTGGAGCGTTATTGGGAATAAAAACACAGCAGCTCGATTGGATCATTCTGCATACCCCACCTCGATCTGCAAGTATTACGTCTAGAACCATACGGTTCTACAACGTCATGAGTCGATCCGCCTGAAGCTCAGCTGTTAGGTTACTAAGGGCACCAGCAGTTTCTGTAATAGTAGATTCAACTACCCGTGTTAGCTGACGTAGATTTCTACTATTGGCCATAGGCCCCCAAAATGGAAGGAAACCTTTGAAGAAGTCTCCAGCTTCCTGACCAGCGGTATCTTCCTTGCTGAAAACACCTCTTGCTACTCTGGTCTTGTGATAATCTGAAGAAGCAGTGTACGTTGGAGGCAACAGTCGAGCAATATAACATGAACCTGAAAAGTCAGCAGGTAGCCATGTATATGCTCTGTCTTGACAGATGAAGTAGGTACCCCTAGCAGTAAGGAAGGCAGGGGAAGAGTTAGACGGAAACACGTAAGTCTCAACGCACTCACTCCTCCCTAGCTGAGCTCTCGGATTTCTCCCATTTCCTTGCAAACAGACCTGACCTCGGTGAGGCACGACCCAGACTGGAGTTGAGCTTTTACGCTTGCTTTCTCCCAAACTAAGGCGATACTCTGTAGAGTTCCAACTCAAATATACCCGTAATTCATCTCTAGGGTAAGATGGAGTATTATTGACGTCTTTAATCATGTCAATAATTCCCTGGACTAAAGCTTTGTTGGCAGAGTTGTATTTAGTGGAACGTGGTGGACGCGGAGGATAGGTCTCAAGGGCATAGGCAAAAATGGTCTGAAAGGCCTGAAATGATCCATTATAGCTAAAAGGCAAGACTAGATAGGGAATGCCTTTATCCATAGTGTGGGGTATCAAGCCACACACCCAGCAGTCTGTAGTGTTAACCACCAGTTGGTGTTGATGCAAGAGCTGTACAAAAGTGTTATTAATAAATTCTGAGCGTCTAGCTTGCTCATGTTCAGGAAACGAGTGAAAAGAATGCATAGAAGAAACAGTAGAAGTAGCAGGATCAAGGGGAGGTACTGTAGTTGCCGGCATAAAAATCAAATGCACACCAAAGACGATTCCACCCACCAACGTTATCAAAACAATTAAAAACGTAACTGCACATTGCATTAGAAAGCATTTGCTGTGAAGTATTCTGTACAGTCTATTTCTGCGAACATAAATTACATTCTCTCGTTGCAGCTCAGGAAGCTCCATCTTCTACAATCCGCTCGCGACCACTGATGATGTGTATGTAGATGAAAATGCCTCTATCAGCCCTGGGAGTTCCCAGAACTAACAGAAAGATCGACCTTGTGTCTGACCCCCGCAGATTCAACTAGGCACACAGCCACGACCCTACGGCTACCCAGACGGCAAGGCAATTTTAAAACAACAAAACAATAGCAAACTTCCTGGCTGGAGGCAATGTACGGTATAAAAATTCAAATGTGAAAAATAGGCAGTTTCCTGCTTTATTTGTCCATATTGCGAGATCGTAAATTGTATCTCAGTTTTGCAGGAGCTGTTTGATCTGGAAACAGTGTATTTTCAGCAGACGTTGAAATATTCAAGTTCGCAGATGGCAAATGTTCTTTTGTTACAGATGTCAAATGTTCAGAGTTCAAAAGAGCAGTTTCAGGAGGAGAGCCAGAGTTCGATGTATCAGTGATTAGTTCTGCATCGCTGAAAGGGAGAAACCTGGGTATTTGTTCAGATTCAGAGGCACCGATTCCTTTCTTCACCCAGTTGTCGTAAGGAAGTGGCAGAGGCACACGTTTGACGTGTGTCGTGTGTATACAATTCTTCCGTCCGGCCACACGAATAGCAGTTCTCGTCGCCAATAACACCTGGAAGGGGCCAACGAATCTGGGCTGAAGATTTTTCGTCCTTGCAAAATTTCTAATGAGGACTTGATCCCCCGGTTTCAGCTGATGACCTGGACTCTCCGGTGGCTTTGGCAATGCATCGAAAACCTGTTGGTGAATAAGACTCAATTTAGCAGTCAAGTCGAAAAGGTAATCAATTAACATTGGATATTCCAGCTGTCTAAATTCTTTTGGCCTAGGTACCCCCCAAACATTGGCGGGACGACCGAACACTATTTCATATGGACTGAGCCCTACTCTAGAATGTACAGTCGCTCTCGTGGATAACAAAGCCAAAGGCAGTGCATCTGGCCAGGGCAAACCCGTGGATGCTTGTATCTTAGCAAGTTTTAGTTTGAGGGTGCCATTGTAACCCTCAACTAAACCAGCAGACTGGGGATGGTTCGCACTGTGGAACTTTTTTTTAATCCCTAAACCAGCACACACACTCTGCATAACTTTCCCTACAAACTCACTTCCATTATCTGACCATACAATCCGTGGCATGCCATACCTGGGGAAGTATTCTTTGAGAAGGATTTTGGCAGTGGACAAGGCAGTATTGTCCTTCAGTGGATATGCTTCGATCCATCTGGAGAAAGCACAAACTACCACTAGGACGTATTTTAGATTGTTGCAACGATCTATGTGAATGAAGTCTAACTGAATCACTTCAAAGGGGCAAGAAGGAGGAGCGAAGTGACCAGCGGGTGTGGGGATTCCCTTGCCAGGATTATGCATCAGGCATACCATGCAATTTTTCACCACTCTCTCTGCACACTTACTAATCCCATCATTCTTCCAGACTGGAGCCAACATCTTACAAATCCCTTTAGAACTAATATGCGCTGCTCCATGTGCCATCGTTACTACTGCAAGCACATATGCATCAGGCAACATCCAACGCTGTTGTTCCGACAAATCAATCCAACACCCACTCGAGTCCAATTTACCCGTACTCTCTTTCCATGCAAGCTTTTCCTCCTCAGTCGCCTCCTTCTGAATTTCTTTCACGCTTTCCACTGTGTCCTCACACATTCCAGACTCAGAAATCCATCTTGCAGACGTAGCAACATACATTTTACTCATCATATTTCTAGCTGTCTGTTTAGCAGTCTCATCAGCAAAAGCATTCCCACGACCAACATCATCCGTGATTGCTTTATGAGCGCTGCACTTCACAATCGCAACTTCAGTTGGCAAGGTTAGAGATTCCAACAAGTCGTTAACTAGCTGACCATGTTGAATCTTAGTCCCATGGGACGTAATGAAACCTCTCTCTTTCCACAAACGGCCAAAACGATGGGCCACGCCGAACGCGTACTGACTATCTGTGAACACATTCACTCTCTTTCCCTTAGCTAAAACACACGCTCTCGTTAGCGCAATTAATTCCGCAGCTTGGGCAGAATTCTGACTCACTCTTGCAGTCTCCACAACCGTACTCAAAGTCGTTACTGCATAAGCAGCAGTCACATCACCATTCTCCAATTTAAAGCAAGACCCATCAACATACAACGTGCCATCTGGATCTGACAACGGAGTGTCTTTTAAATCAATTCGTCCTTTTGTCTCTTCCTCGGTTCTGAAACAGCAATCATGGGGTTCAGAATCACTCGACTCCTGATTAGTCGGCAACAATGTTGCTGGATTCAATACATTGCATCTTTTGATCTGAATATGACTCGCTAACAGTGTCAACTCATAGCCTGATAATCTAGCACTGGTAAGGTGTTGCGTCTTGGTTCGATTCATGAGTGTGTCCACAGCATGAGGAACCATGACCACTAGCATGTTATTCATCACCAAACCAGCAGATTGTCGAATGGAAGCTGCAGCTGCTGCTGTAGCTCTCAAACAACTAGGCAACGCTCTAGCTACCGGATCTAATGTTGATGAAAAATACGCACAAGGGCGTTGTTTATCACCAAATCTCTGTGTCAGAACACTCAACGCGCAACCTTCTCTCTCGTGAACATAGAGCGTGAATGGCTTACTGTAGTCAGGTGTACCCAACACAGGAGATGAACACAGTGCATTTCGTAACTCAGAAAAACTCTCCTGACATTCAGCAGACCATGGCACCGGACTCGGAACATTTTTCCCAGTCAAGGCTACCAACGGTTTTGCTAAAAGAGAAAAATTTGGGATCCACTGCCTACAGTATGAGGTAATACCTAAAAAGGCACGTACTTCTCTCTGTGTGCGGGGAACATTCATCTGCGTAATTGCTTTTATTCTCTCTGGGGTCAACTTCCTTCCCTCCTTTGACAAGAGATGACCTAGGTAGGTCACTTCTTGGCAACAGTATTGCATTTTCGAAGGTGACACCTTGTGATTCAAATTAGATAAATGATGCAATAACGAAATTGTAGCTGCTTTGCAAGTTTCCTTGTCATCGGCAGCCACTAGAAGATCATCTACATACTGCACTAAAGCAGAACCAGGAGGAAGTACAAAGGAATCTAACTGACTTTTTAATGCCTGACTGTAAATGGACGGACTTTCACAATACCCTTGTGGGGCACGTTTAAACCTGAAGCTTCGACCTCCTAAAGTGAAGCCGAAAATATCTCTGCTTTCCTCGGCTATCGGAATGCTGAAAAAGGCATTCTTCAAGTCGATAACTGAAAACCATGTGGCTGTTGCAGGAATCAACGTTAACAATGCAGTGATGTCTGGAACCACAGGAAACTGTGGAATCACAATCTTGTTAACCTCCCTAAGATCTATTACAAACCTATAGACTGGAGGTTTTGAAGGATCAGTACGTTTCAGAATTGGCAATACAGGACTGTTACAGACATTTCCTCTAGTTTCTTCTACTACACCTTTCTCGATCAAATCTTGCACAATTAATAGAAGTGCACGTTCACTTTCACTAGAGATTTTGTATTGTGGGATTCATGGAAACTTGACATTCGCTTTCAAAGTAACTACATATGGTGGAATTTCTAAAAGACCTACATCGTTAGGACCAGTCGCCCAAAGAGTATCAGGGAGAGAACGCAGCTCTGGTGGGAGCGCATCCATCGACAAGTACATTGGAGAGGTGATTCTTTTACCAAACGTAAGCTGTACTCCTTCCGGAGAACAGTACAATGTCGCATATAGTCGTTTTAACAAGTCTAAACCAAGCAGATTTTCATTACAACCTGTCGTCAAAATCAAAGGTGCTTTCAATTGACGGGGTCCAACAGAAATAGACAAAGGACCAGATACGGGGTTGTAAACAGGGGCGCCTGAAAAACCTACAGAAACATTTGTTAAGCCAGACAAAGGTGCGCCAGGGAGTTTCTCATGTATGATAGAACTTTTTGCTGCACCAGTATCCAACATAAACGGTTCGACTACACCTGATGTTGCTAATGCGACATAAGGCCCACTCTGATCTACTGGAACTGATACTACTCCCTCTCTTTGTCCATGGCTGTCCTAGTACTCACTTTGCTGAAATCCTTCACCAGTTTCACAATAGTCTTCAACATGATACTGCTGAGATCTATTTTGTTGAGCAGACTGTCCATTTCGCTGATCAAAATGATTAGAAGGGCGATCATTTGTCTGTGGAGGCATAGCACCTCGTACTCGACCCCTAGAATTTTGCACAAAACCACCACGACCTCTCTGAGCTGCTGCAGCGTTATTCTGTGCTAAGACAGGACACTCATTTTTATAATGACCTTCTTTCTTACAATATGCACATTGATTCCATTGGTATTGCGGTCTCTGAGAAACATAATCTGTCCTTTGATATGACCCTTGCTGCATATTAGTCTGATTCGTGCGAGGCGGATATGCTTGCTGTAAAAGAACTTTAGTTTTTAAATCTTTCGTCTTCTTCTCTGACTTTTCCTTCTCCTCTTTATCCCTATTTTCATAGTACTGGGCAGTCGCAAGAATTTGCGCAGTCGTAGAGACAGCCCACGCACTTTCGGAATCTTTCAATTTATTACTAAGTTCTGGCAACAAATTGTGTACAAATTTATCAACGAATAGTCTCTGTCCTCCTTCTGTGCTCATATCCTGACCACTATGATCCACGAAAGTCTCTTCGAACCTTGTGAAAAAGTCGGAAACACTTTCGTCTTTCTTTTGCCTGCATGCGGACAACTTGTCCCAGTTAACACGCAATGTTGGCATCAGAGTCTTCATTAAGGGCCAGATGTAGGTAGGCTTTTACCGGGTGGTAACGGCCGAAAATCGGTAAAATCGGCCGTTACCGAGAAAATGAGATGTAGGAGGCCATGATTTACCGACTTGTGAAAATCCGAGTCGGAAACATACCGACTCGGTAAGAATGACCCGGTAAAATTACCGTGTCGGAATATACCGTATACATAAATACCGAGTTGGTATTCTCCGACTCGGTAAATCAGGAACGGTAAAAATTAGCCATGGAGATGTAGGTAAGCAGAAAAATACCGATTCCGCCGAAAAACGGTATTAATTAGTCGGAATTTACCATGCATTCAAAGCAGGTGGTAACCAAGGGAGGGCTATAAAAAAAGTCCCAAAATGCACCTCAGGACCCATGATGGCGGCTTTTTACGTCATAGCAAGACGGCAGAGACTACAGGCAGCAGGACAGAGAGAATGGCTAAGGGAGGAACAAGTGTACAGGCAGAGGATAACACTGTTCCAATTGACAGAGCCTGAAATACTGCAGAGGTACAGGCTACACCCAGACACCATCAAGCAATTGATCAGGGACCTACACCCTCTCCTGGACCACCCAACACCCAGGGCCCATGCGATCCCACCTCATGTCCAGGTGCTATGTAGCTTACACCTGCTGGCCTCAGGGAGCTACCAGAGTGTGATAGCTGCAGTGGGTGGCGTGTCCCAGGGCTGCCTGTCCCGCTTCTTCAGGCGGTTTATTGACGCCATGATGCAGAGGATGGGGCATTATATTTCATTCCCTGTTACACCGGCAGAATTAGCCAAAACCAAGACTGACTTTTATCACCTGGCACACTTCCCTCACGTGATCGGCTGCATCGATGGCACCCACGTCCCACTCTGTCCACCTGCAGCCACAGAGCACATATACCGGAATCGCAAATCGACGCACTCCATCAACGTCCAGGTCATATGTAATGCAGGTAACCTCATCACTGACATCGTAGCCAAGTTCCCCGGAAGTAGCCATGATTCATTCATCTTCCAGAACAGTGGAATATACACGCGCCTACTTGCCGGAGAATTCGGAAATGGATACCTGCTAGGTAAATCACATTGACACACCCTGACACTCACATTAGATCTACGTCTCATGTACTTGCAATTAATGTCTATCTTTCTCCCCCTAGGCGACAGTGCATATGCCCTGCGATCCTTCGTGCTCACTCCCTACCTCAACCCATCCACCAGGAGTGAAAGGCGATACAACGTGGCTCACAGATCCACACGAAACGTAGTTGAGCGCACATTTGGGCTCCTAAAGAGCAGGTTTCGCTGCCTCCACAAGAGTGGAGGTGCACGGCAGTACACCCCAATCATCTGCTGCAAAATAATAGCGACCTGTGCAATGTTGCATAATCTCGCCACCAAGCAAGGCACTGAGGTGGAGCTCACATATCATGAGAACATTGATGACGACCCAGAGGTGGCAGAGCCCCAAGCTTCAGTGGCAGCAGCAGCTACAGATGGGAGACTGAGACGGGCAGAGGTTACACAACAATATTTCTGAGTGAGTAAAGAGACACAGGCATGAATGTAACTTTGTTGAAGTAGTTTAATATTCACTACGCCACAGCATTGTTAGCTCACATTGGGCTCACTAATGCAAACACTCCATGAGTGTGATGTCACGGTTAACACCACCGTGACTACAGCCTTGGTTGGAGTGATAAGTCATTGTTTGTGGGCACGGGCCACAGGGCGGGGCTGCTGTGGCTGTGAATCTATGTCCTCACGCTGGCCTGTCACACTTCCACCACGCCTGCCACTCCTCCGTAACTCATGCACAGGAGTGCCTGCACCACTCCTGCTGGCGGACCCCTCGCTTTCGGCAGCACAAGTGTCGCCTCCAGTGCCAGTCTGTTGCGCGAGCACCAGCTCCATTGCAGAGGTCATCCTGGCCATGCCTTCACTTAAATTGTTGCAGCACTGCACTATGGCAGTTGCAAACGTGTTCAGGGCCGTGGTTTGCTTGCGCGCATCCACACGGGCCTTGCGTCTCGCCAAATGGTCCCTGTCCAATTTGTCACACAGGACAGTCATGCACTGTGTGATATCCGATATTCCTGTCGCCATGGATTGCATGCTCTCTGCCATTTCCCCTATGCCCTTGCCTACTGCATCCAGTTTCTCATTTGTTGTGCGTGCGTGCCTCTGAACCCCCATCATTGCTTTCGCCTGCAGGCGCTGCACCTTCACCATGGTGGCCTCCAGTCCGCAGAAGACACCTTGGACTTGCCGCACATCCTCTTCCTCCCGTGGACGTCGCCCTCGGACACTGGCCCGCGTGACTCTGGGAGTGGGCTGCTGCTCGGTATTGCCTCTGTCCTGTGTGCCACCCTCCTCCTCCTCCGATGATGTTTGCAGTATTCTGCGAGGGGGCACATCATGGCTCCTGACTCTTCCCAGCACTGGGGATGGTGATGTGGGGGTGGGTGATAGTTCTGCCGCTCCTGTGTCCTGACTACCGAATAGGAGAGGGGATTGTGGATTTTCAGCACTTGCCTCCTCAGGTATCGGGGCTGCCTGCTCTTGGTCCTGCCCTGCGTGAGATGTGCTAGGTCCGGCTCCTTCCCTCCTCTTCTCTCTGACCTCAGCTGTGTTGCGCTTTGACTCTCCTGTGGACAGACATGGACATTGAGTCAGTTATGTTGATCACCTGTGTCATGTGATAAAATACACTTCTATTGCACTTTAGCCTGGCTCTCATTTGCCTATGCTACTTGTCTGTTGCTCCCCTTGCTGCAATGCACGCTGACTGCTCTGATCTACACGTGACTACATTTCACAGGATGCATTGCAGGACATTAGTTAAACCTGTTGTGGAGTCTGATTTGTCCTGTGAGGGGAATAGGTAAAAGGGTAAATGATAGTGTTCTTGCATCTTACCTGGTTTCTTGGCTCCTCTTGCTGAGCTGTCTGCGTCTCCTATTCCGTGTATACATTCCTTCTCAAGGGTGGATGCAACCATCTCCTCGATGTCGGTGAGTCTGGGGCCTCTGTTACGTCCTCCGCCTGTAGCATCACATTCCTTGCGGTGGGCAGCAAGCTTTTTCTTGGTGATAATGCGGATGTCATACCACCGTTTTTTTAGGTCTTCTAGGTCACGGTGGGTGACACCAATGGCATTTACCTTGCCTTGTATGTCCAACCAGGTGCTGCGTTTGATGGATTCTGCAACATGCAGAGTTTGCTTTCCTAGAATTCTGCCATGATGTCTGACAACCTCCGAAATCAGCACCTGCAGTTCCTCCTGGCTGAACTTCTGCTTCCTTTTGCGCTCTGCAGCTTCTCTCTGTGCCTCCTGGCTCTCCATCTTGCAGTGTATTTCTGTCTCAGGTAAGGCTGCTCCACACTCTGTCCTCCTGCTCTCCTGACTGTTTGTTTCTGCACCTGCATGGGCGTGGCCTGTCCCAAGTACTGGGGTGTGGTGGTTGGATCTGATTGGTTAGTTCCCCTGTGGCTTGAAATTTGGGTGTGGTTGAAGTACCTGATTGGTTCACAGGCGCACATGTTTGTCAGTTTCAAAATCTTCGGCGGATAGTTCCGACACGGTAAATACCGGGTCGGTGTTTACCTACTCGGTATTTACCGGGTCGGAAGTTGCCATTCATTCCTATGGGCCGTGGCACCGGTGGATCGGTTTGGGCTTTTCCGTCTCGGATTTTACCGTGTAGGTATATTCCGAGACGGTAAATACCGTTTCCGATTACCGACTGGTTCCGAGTCGGTATTTGTTACCGCCTTCATTACCTACATCTCATTTTCCTACACGGTAATACCGAGTCGGTATGACTCGGTATTTAAGAGGTCGGTAAATAAAATTTACCTACATCTGGCCCCAAGTCAATTATTCTACCTGGTAGATTAGCAATTAGAGGTTCGGGTTTGGAACCACCTATTTGCTGACCATCCGCCGCAATTATAGCTGCCCAATCACCACCTAGAGCAACTGGATGATTCTCTTTACGAATTTCAGCCCAAATTGGTTGCGGAACTACATTCCCAAATAACATGTCAATGTCCGCTAGATTCATCACACAAGCCTCAACTGTCTGTGCTAACTCCCTATAATATCTGGCTGGATTTTTACGCGGATCTGGCAAGGCCTGCTTTACTGCTAATACTTCAGCTCGCTTCCACGGAATGTGTATCCACACTCTCTGGAATTGCGCTGGAGCGGCTGCAATACCAAGGTTTACATTAGCTTGCACAGCTTCACGCCAAATTGGAGGAACCTCCCTCATTGGATATTGGCGATTCTTCTTAGTACTACGTTTCTCTAACTCCCTCGGTGAACGAAGGGATGGATCATTCCTATAACTTAAAATCAGTTCCATTGCTTCTTTTATATTCTCACCAACTATCATACCTGCAGCAAATTCTTTCTGAACATTAATTAATTCTTCTAAATTTGATTCAGAGTCATCTTCTTCTAATTCCTCACGTAAAAGGGAGCACATTTCGTCGAACACATATCTTTGTGTTGGTTCATTCCATTGCATGAATGTATCTAATACATCTCTAGTACTATATCTTCCACTTTTCGAAATCCATCTAAGAGCTGTGGAATCTAATATTCCCCGTTCTTCAGTACTGGGAAGCTGACTACGTCTCTGCACAGAGTCAGAAGTAGGAGTCTTAATCAGAGTTTTATAGAAGGGAGACAGAATATTAGAGACAGAATCAGTGATTCTCCGACGAACAGAAAGTGGAGTCATAATACTAGCAGAAGCAGAGAATAAAGTAGCAGTTGGGACAGATAGAACAGGAACAGTTGGAGTAGCAGGCAGAGTAGCCTGTGAACTAGCAGGTGTAAGTGATACAGGTATAGGCAAAGAAGCCGGCAACCCTGGAAGAGGGGGTGCCGAAGGAACATTAACATTGACCACAGGAGGTACAGGAGCTTGATTCTGGGGAGCGGGAGCAGGAATACCAGGCTGTCCAGCAACCGGTAAAGGTGGAGCCGTAGCACCTTGTGCATACGGTGGGGGTGACCGTAACAAGTAAGACAACAGAGGATCATTTTCGGGGTCCTCTACTATCTTAGCTGTACTCGATGGCAAGGCAGGATAGCACTTGTCTATCGCTAAATCACGCTCTCTGTTGGCCACCTCCATTGCTTTCTCGGATTCGTTGACTTGCAGCTGCTTGGCAGACTGTTCTAAAGTCAACTCTTGCTCTTTCTGTTCTTTCTTCAACTTTTTAATTTCTCTCTGTTTAGATTCTTTTCGCCAATAACGAAGAGAATCAAACATTGCCGGCCGGGCTTTCTTCTTGAACAATTTCATTTCTAAATTATCAATAACTTGGGGTTCAAAACTACCATGCAGTGGCCAACTAAGGACACCGTCTTTCTCTGTATATCGGACCCACACCTCATTATAAGATATAGGACCCACTCCAAACTTACAATACAGATCATAAAGAAGAGTTCCGATCGGAGGAACCAGACATGAGTCCTCCAACCGGGAATCACTGTTGCAACCAAAACACGACAACATACAATTTTTCCGACTTACCATTTTATAACCCGGAACACAGAACAAACAAAAACACGAACAAAGGTGCGCACTCGAACCAAGAATTTAGGCCTACCAAAGCGAACAAATGTATCGATACCCAAACTAAACCAAATGATTATCGTAACCAGAACAACCAGTGATAATCTTACGAAACCAAACCAAACCAAGAACTAAAAGGATTTTATCCAAACAGGAACAACCCTTACGAAGTAACCAACTAGCAACCACTCAATACTTAACTGAGGCACTGAAGACGTCACCAAGGAGAAACCCGTCACGTCTCGCCGTACTAAGGACTGCACCTCGGGTCCAAGACAGGGCGACGGTCAAGGCAACGGACCACTGCAGCCGTCCGAACGGGAACCCTCGTGGAAGAGATCGTCGGGCCACTTTTGCGATATGCCGGGATCGATGAAGTGGGGCGCCTCCCTCAGGAATCTTCACACAAAGCTTCTCGAACTCTTCAGGCTTTTGGACCGGTACCGAATGACGTCGCCCTACGTTGGGCGCCAATTGGAGTTCTGGACTTTTTGGTTCCGTCCAGAGGTGTCAGGGATAACACCCGAAGACCCCGGAGTTCTACCTGTCTTGGTGCACAAATAAACAGAAACACGGGCTTCTCGGTGGTGGCGCCAAAGACCAAAGGTTTATTACTGCAGGGACACAGAAGTCACAGAAACTACACACGGGCAGAATCTAGGAGCCTGTTCGAATTGTACAAAGAGGGTTGCTCCTTATATACTAAATATTGGGCTTCAGGCAAATTCTTTACATGTTAGTACATTCCCAAACCTTTGTGTCCTAAACAATAAATATTTGGCGTTGCACAGGAATCGTCAACAATATCTGATGTCAAAACATTACGAACGAGGGGTTCCCACTGTTCCATCATAATCCCATGTCAACTTTTCATTCAAGACCCGGACCGCCTCATCGTAAATTTCGTTACCTCCCCCTAATAAAGGCCCAGAAGGAAAGGAGCAGAGCCAGGTGCAGAAGATAGAAAAGCAGGATAAGAGATGTTTGTGGGTCGTAAATGGGCAAGGCTACCAGCTTCGGCCGCCTAATCATGATCAGGCCAACGAACAACGAGAACCAGTATAGCAGGACTGGCCTCGGGCAGAGGAGGGAGCTTCTGTCGAGTCATGCAGCCATGGCGTGTTCTGTTCTAAGGTGCACGTGTCACTAGCAAGGTGAATCTCCGGCTAAAGCTTACGTGTCCTTAGGTGAAAAGGGGTCACTGCGTGTCCATTGTCTACGTGAGGGCAAGAAACACAAAATGGCTTCCGTGATCTAAGATGGATGCCATGGGTAGATCAGAAATGTGTTCATAACAGGAGTGCTCTTGCTCGTAGCATAGCGAAAACACCAGGATATGCTAAATGGATCATTTGCGGTTCACTGATACCAAAATTATGTATTTACGACAATGTTGAAAACACGGGTTCAAATCGTCACGGAACCTCAATGGTCTGTCTGAACAATGAAGTGAGTGCCAAACAAATATGGCCTCAGCTTCTTCGCGGACAGACCACAGCAAAGACTGACAGAAGTTTCTCTCTGGGGGTCAACCTTCTGCTGATAAAAGCTACTGGTTGATCCTGGCCCTCTGAATTTACCTACCCCCAAGCTCAGATGCAGGACCCATGGCAGGACCCATTCTTCAATTTAATTGAACCAGCCGAGGCAGAAGAGGAAGACACTATAATATTCCATCCTCAATATAAATCGTGAGGTTGTGTGGATACACTGAACAGAGGGAACATTGTACGGCTCTTACATTCCATTATACCCCTAGTCAAGATTGAAACTTTTGACTTATAATCAATAAAATTCTTGCCACCGAAAACTAGTAAGAGCCCAGAATCAACAAGAACAAGATGGCAAACTTCAGAGGTTGCAGACAGAATCCTACGGAAAAGAAACCATTATATCCTTTCCTTAGCACAGACACAAACAATCCAAGTCTGTCACCCTTTGCAGTCCTGAAAGGAGCAAGGAGCAGAACACCGGGCACAAGGACTGAGGCCAACCTGACAATCGCCCTGTTACCAATTCAAGGTCTCCCTGTCCCATTACATCCTCCACCATGCAACAACTGGACAGGCACACATCAGCAAATAACATCTGCATGTCCAAATTGATAGGCGACAGTCGTAGCACAACCACAGCAAAAAAAAACGAGGTGGAACCTCCATATGCCCCATGAACAATAATGGCTTAGCCTATAAAATGTATGATCAGGAGATTATAAACTATCTGAAAACCTTTGACATTATCCTGCTTCAAGAGGCTGGGGAAGACAAACCCTTTGATTTGCAAGGTTACACCTCCCACTTACTTCCGGCGACCAAAGGATCTGCCTTTGGTCACCGCTCGAGAGGCTTACTGTTTCTAGCTTCAATTACTAAAATACGAGAGTTTCTTCCTGTAACTATACATTTAACACCATCAGGCTGTATTCAGGATGCAAAAATAACGCTCATGCTTAATCAGCTCAAACAGGACATAATAATAATAAATATTTATGTGCACCCTAAACAAAAATCTAAAGCAGCGAAGGAGCTGTTAACGGAGCTACAGAGAATAATGGAAGAGGGGGCAACTGATCTCATCATCCTGGCTGGTGACCTCAATATGCACCAGCTAGGGGTTACTCAGGATGACAATCCAATGCAGGACCTCACATGCGCATGGCGCATTCCAACGCAAGGCCTAACAGAGACCATCAAGCCTTTAAGGACTGCAAATAATTTGCTCCGGGATTTTGAGCACTCAAATATGAGAGCTCTAAATGGCTGGCTTAAAGATGACAATCCACCAGCTGCTACGATCCCTCGACTACAGCATCATCATACCTAGACTACACCTTTATGACTCTGACCCTGTTCAATAAAATTGCTACCTTCAAGATTGGCAATAACGAATTTAGCGATCATCTGCCACAGGAGTTGTGTCTTCAAACAAGACCCTACCAAATACCAGAAACTAGCAACTCTATTGTGCTGGATAAAACCAGTAATTTCAAAAGAATAAGGTGCAACTCTGACAACATAGAGGAAATAACAGCAACAGCTAAAGCCCTACACAGTCAAGGTAGAGTTCACTTAGCCCAGCCCCTGGAAGGCTGGGAAAAGATTGTTACATCCTTAGGAGAAAAATTCTCAAACAGCCAAGGCCTGAAACAAAGGAAAGTAGTTACTACTCCAATTAACGCATCAAAGATCCCTGCCTCAAATAAATTAAAGCAAACCATGAACCGAATCTTAAAGCAACAAAGCAAATCTCCCAATATCCAGAAGCTACAAGGAACTCTCCGCGAACTAAAGACCTAGTTAACCCCTCCCCTGCTGGTGACGGAACCGCTCCGTCACAAGCCGCGGTCGGGCTGTGCTGATGAAGGAGCGGTTCCGTCATGGCCCGCTCGGCACGCCTGCGCGGCGCGGATTCCGCGCCTGCGATAAGCGTTCCATTAAGCGGGCGGGCCATGACGGAACCGCTCCGTCATGAGCACAGCGCGACCGCGGCTGGTGACGGAGCGGCTCTGTCACCAGCATGGGCGCGCCGTGCGCCCCCCCGCCCCCTTAGCGCTGCGGCGGAATAGCCGCCGCAGGGAAGGGGTTAAAGCAGAGGAGATGGGTAAACAAAAGAGAAAGGGAAAACAAATTATTTGCAAAACTTCTCCATGATGCAAACCAGAAAACCAGCACCAAATTCTGGCAATCAGTAAACAAACTGCAGCACCCTAATCATCATGGCATTGACTCCAACATCACTGAAGCTACCTGGGTTAACTATCTCTTTAAACACTTTAACGATCACGAACCAGAAACAGTCACTCCTTGGCCTCTAAGGGACACATCTACATCAACAATTTAATAAGGGCAGGAACAAATCACCACCACCCAAGTGATGTCTGCAGTGGACTACTCAAGCAGACGCAGCTGGAGACGGCTCTGCCACCAAACCCACACTGCCTACCAAGTGCAGGAGAAGAGCAAAAAGGACCCTTGGCAAAAGCAATAAGGAAACAAATATCCAGAGGCAGACAGGTGGGAGCACCTGGCCAAAACGGCATACCACCAATGTTGTACAAACAGGATCCTGAATTTTGGTGTAACGCACTAACTCCAGTGATATAACATGATCTAAGAACTACAGCATTCCCAGAGTCATGGAGAGGCTCAATTATTAGCCCTATACATAAGCAAGGAGGGAGGTCTGCTCCAAACAACCCGCATGATAGCCCTTATACTGAGATACTGAGGCCAAATACTACACTGGGATTGTATTAAATGATCTGGGTAGATGGCCTTCCAAGAACCGCATTATACCTATAACTCAAACAGGTTTTCGTCAAGGGCATGGAACCATAACTAATAATATTATGGCCTTAATTATGCTTATGTACGAAGCGAAGTAGGGCAAATACCCCCTTTCCCTCTGCTTCATAGATTACTCAGCTGCCTTTGATCACATTGACCATGCCAGGTTCTGGCAAAAGCTGAACAGATGGGGGATACCATCACATCTCTTAGATCAACTCATACAACTGCATACTAATACATGGATCAGAATTAAACTAATCGCAGGGAAACATCTTTCAAGCAGAATCATCACTACAAAAGGGTTAAAGCAAGGATGAGTCTTAGCCCTTTTGGTATTTAGCATTTTTCTGGCGGACTTGCCTGCAGAACTGGACAGTGGCTCTTCACACGCCGCGAAGCTAGTTAGTATGACATTGACAAACTTGCTATATGCTGACGACTTAGTTCTGATCAGTCGAACTTCTATTGGACTTCAGCACCTTGTAGATGCAACGTACAAATTTTTGCAACTGAATGCCCTAACAATAAATATCCAAAAATCAAAAGTTATGGCAGTAAAACATCACAAGAAGGCAAACCGCAGCTGGTATTTGGCTGGTAAACGTTTAGACCAAGTAACAAACTATAAATACCTGGGCGTGCTGTTAGATCAAAATAACTCCTTTAAGCTGCAGCTGGAATCCCTACGAAGGAAAGGAGCTATGACCTACTTAGCACTAAAACCTTTGAAGAAGTTGCTGCCGGACCTAACACTTGAACCATTTTTCAAATTCGTGCGAGCCAAATTACAGCCAACATTCACTTATGAGAGCGAATTTCATACTGGAAGAGACACAGCAATTCTTGATAGCGTAATAGCAGCCTCTTACTGAGCGATTTTCCAGCTTCCCAGATATGTTTCAACGGCCCAAATAAGGCTGGAATTTGGTCTTCAAAACCAGGCCACAGAAAGAAAGGGAGCCTTTGTAAAAAGCTAGCATAAAATTAGAGTTGCTGATATAGGGTCCTTGAATAATCAACTCTGGGTTGAGATGTCCCGCACTGGAAAACTTCCAGCCAACGTGTACCTTCAGAAATCTATTCACACTCTAGGTCTGACAGACGCCTGGAACACCTCAATGGGCCACTCGGTTTTTAAAAAAACTAGTAACAAAATCAACAAGACTTATATCAGCCATAGAGGACAATAAAGCAGTATCCAAATGAGCTCATGGCTGGGTTGTGCTCAATAATTATGATGTCCTCAAACCACAACCCTATCTCAAGGCCGGAACTAAGATTGCGACCAAGGAAAAATTCTTAAGGCTCCGCTTGGGAGTCAGTTCAATCAATCCGTTTCTACCGCCGTGGGAAAGAAGAGGGGGAGACCAGCTTGCCGTCGGTGCGCTTGCGACACAGAGAATCTGATTCACATCATATGTATCTGTAGCAAGCTAAAGGACATAAGGAAAACTCTGTTAAAACCATTGTGTAACCAGCACGGAGTAAGGTCCTGTAGGCAGGCGGTGATACTGTGCTTTAATCCAACTTTAGTACAGGGAAACTGCCACCTTACAAAAAATTTGACCTAACAGCATTGAGACTGAAAAAAATCCATTCTCAACTGTTGAGATCTAGTCCCGTACAATGGTTTTGGGCACTACATGAGTCATCCCCGTAATGCAGCACAATGGCTTATTATAATGGCATCTGGTCATCTCAATCAGGGGTAACAGAGTGCCGTAAATTGGTGCACTGGATCATCTCGTCAGCCTAAACAGATAGCTCTTATCAAACTGACTTTTAACAGACTGAGCAATAACGTGTCAGTGATGCAAGTTCCTCCGAGATCTATTTTAAGTTTTTATGCATAAAACAAAGCAATCCATTTTAAACTTTGTAATTCTTGTAATAGTGGATTATTTTTTGATTTTATCGTTAATTAACTGTATGCAATGGTTTTAATTAATTGCGCATAATAAAATTACTTCCTTACTGTATCAGTTCAACTTAGGGGTGGCGCTCCACCCGGACACTGTCCCTTTCCAATAAGACTGCTGGAGACTTAATTTTGGGGTTGTGCTTTATTTACAATAGAATGAAAGGGCAGCAGGGATCTTCCTGTCCCTGTTGTTCCCGGTGTCACCAAAGTACTGGCTGGAGTATTTCAGGGCTCCGTATTCTCTTGGTAGACGTGGGGTGTAATGGAAACAAAAAGGAGAAGCCACAAGTCAGTAAATCTTCAGGTTTCCAACAGTAGGGAAGGGGCTTGTGAGGGGGATCACCGAGCTCCACCACCATGTGACAAAAAACAAAAAGAAACAAACGGTGTTCACCCTCAAAGGATCACATGTTCCCTCGTGAGACAACAATCCCCTGTATACGGTGATGTACCTGCTCCAGCCACGCTCCTCCTGGAGAGTGGTGGGGTGTTGGATGGTGTGGGTGGCCTCCAGGCTCCTTCCCGTGATCCGGCTCCACCGGTTGCTCTTTGGGTCTTTCGGCGTGGTGGCAGCTTCTCTCCGGCTTGCCTGGTGCCTGGTGCCTCCAGGTCGGGTCCTCTCTCTGGTTCCCCGGCATGCGCACCCCAGAAAGTGGCTCCTTCTTTCTTCAGGTCAGCGTTCTCCAGTGATAGGATGGCTCGGGCTGATGTTGTCTCTTTGGACTCCTCCTCCCAGTCTTTCCAGGATGGTTCAAAGGGGCCGCTCACATCCTGCATACAGAGCGGTTAACAGTTCAGTTTCCACAAAATGCCACAACTCCCGGTCCCTAGGGGCCTCCTCACACTTACTTACCTTGGTGTCCTCAGACATATGAGGCCAGTGAATATGAGGGAAAGCCTGTCCCAAGTCTTGCTTTGGCCTAGGTGTCCTTCTACGAGAATATCATGTGCAAGGGTGAGTAGGAAGTCCCTAGACATCAGAGGTATAACCTACCTCCTGGTAGCGCCAGAAGTGGGGTCTCTACCCTCTGAATAAATGAGTTGCTCAGCCCAGTAGATCCTGTGGGTCCCACTGACATTTCCAGCAGAAATGTTCAAGAGAGAGGCAGGTTTGCTGCTCCAAACTCAAGTCTGCCTGGGAAGGGCCCAGTGTCACCAAGAACTCAATGCGATCAGGCTCAAGTTCATCTGGGGCAGTCCCTTCACAGGGACTGAGATCATCTCCCTCAAGAGACTGATCCTCACTCTGAGTCTGAGCCTTACCCCTCCTGCTCCTTTTCTTGGATGACACCTGGTCCATTGTTCCAGGATCCAGGGCCTGTTCAGTGTATGTCTGTTTGGCGTGTGACCTAGTCACAGCAAACACATCTGCAGAGATGCCCAACAATGCTGCATGATTCCTACATTCCACATCAGCCCAAGCCAAGCTTGAGTTTCTCTGTCACCATGGTGACACTGGTCCCTGTGTCCCTGTAGGCCATTGCCTCTGTTCCATTGATCAAAGGCTGTTGTCTGTACCTGCCCAGGTTACTGGGACTGACAAGTAAGGTGGCAATATCCATGCCTCCATCACAGACTAGAACAGCCCAAGCTGACTTTCTGAATAAGACAGAACCCACCTCTGATCCCAAGGTTAACCCCACTAATCGCTTGTTTCATGTACCACCACTTGTACATGGAAACAGTTGGCTTAGGGGCAGTGGTGGTAGGAGTAGTCTCCTTGGCTTTCGGACAATCAGCATCCATTGTCCAATGGGTTTTTACCTTACACAAGTAATACCAAGGATTTTATTTCCTTTTCCTTAGTTGGATTTTGACTAACCCCGGGTGGAGCTGGCGAGTGCAACTACACGAAGGTCCACGGGGTTGAGGAAAAGCTCCGCCACCCGCCTCCACCCCCCTTAATAAAAAATACTCACAAGGTTATTTAAAGAAATAAATTCACATACCTGTATTGCAGCGTCCCTGGGCCTCCCTCCTCCTCCTCCTCGGCGTACGCATGCGCAGTTCTTGCAAGATGTACGCCGAGGAGGAGGAGGGCAGCCCGGGGACACCGCAATACAGGTAAGTGAATTTATTTATTTTAAATAACCTTGTAAGTATTATTTATTAGGGGCGGAGGCGGGGAGCTAATTTAGCGGGGGGTGGCTAACCCCACTCCACTGCAGAGTCAGAGTTTTGCCCTTTACTCCACGTTCTCAGCGGAGCGAGGAGTAGGGAAATCTCTGCTCACTCCGCTGGCGGAGCGGAGTTCTCCTCCTACCGCTGATGTGACTCCCCCTCCAGATGCAGGTTTTTGGGGCCCTGATGAAGACTCTTTGTCTTTACCCTTATCCCGCCCTTATCCTAAGCTTTTGAAGAATCTTGCTTCTTCTGGTCACCACCATGGTTCTGAGTTTTCTGCTTCACCCTGGTTCTGGCCCACTCATCTACCTTCTTTCCCAATTCTTGGGGAGAGGTCAGATCTGAGTCCACCAGGTACTGATGCAACAGCTCATTCTGGCAATTATTAAGGATTTGCTCCCTCATAATCAGATTGTACAATCCATCAAAATCATGCACTTTGCTGCCAAGCAACCGACCTTACAGAGCCTTAATAGCACAATCCACAAAGTCTACCCAGTCCTGATTCTGTGTCTTCTGGGTGTCTCTGAGCTTAACCCTGTACTGTTCAATGGTTATGCCAAACCCATCAATGAGAGCACTCTTCTAAACTGAGTAATTCTCAGTATCCTCTTCTCTAACAGTGAGGAGCTTATCTCTACCTTTGTTAGCAAAGGAGAGCCACAAGATAGCTGCCCACTGCTCTTGAAGGACGCTCTGAACTATACAGACCCTCTCTAAAGCAGTTATCCATTTATGGATGTCATCCCATCCCCAATATGGTAGGGAGGGACAATCTTGCTCGGCCACCATGGGACTCTAGTCCCAATTTCTTCGGTGCCCTCTGGACTTCTTGGGACTGCTCTTTCCTGAGCCTAAGCCTAGCTTTCTCAAGTTCAAGCATTTGGTACCCTATCCAAAGGGTTCCCTCTCTTACTAGAAATGGAGCCCCTTCTGACTGTCTAGGAGTATTTGATTCTGCAGCGGAGAATCTAGACCTCCTTGGACTACTCTGCACCTTCCCAGGCGGATCAAAGGGGGCATCCTCTTTTCCCTCTGTGTTCTCCTCTGGGAGGTTTGGATTGTACAGGTGGGAACCATCAGGCTCCACCTGGTCAGGGTTAGATTCTAGGTCAAAGAGGGGTCCCCCTCCAGACCCATCTTCACACCCTGGCCCACCTACTCTGTCCTGTTTAACTAACCCTGAGGTTTTCCTCAAGTCATATAGCTGTAACACCTCTACCAGGCATTGAGTGTTGGCACTTCTCCATGTCTTCAGCTTCCTAGAGTAACACAGTGCTTTCAGTTCTTGTAACAAAAGTTCATTGTATCTAGAAGGCAGAGAGCCACTGGCATCCCCTTCAGAAGACATACAGTGTGTGGTGTGGTGTTGCACCTACCTAACCTAGTGGAAACTAAACTAAAGGTTGAAGAAAGGGTGTGCTAGACCCTTAAGTTACCAAACCCCAACTTCAATAGAACTTACTATTCTACGTTTGAATTATATGTGCCTAGTACTAGTGGTTTTTCAGTTAATCAATACAAAGATTTTTCTGGTAAAACAATGCAGGCTTGAATTCCAACCGCTGCACACCAATGTAAGAGGCTGGCCTGGTATATGCGGTCTACTATTGTGAGTGGACACCCTGCACCAGTCCAGACAAGCCCTATAATGTTTAGGAGGTCTCAGACAACCTTAGAAAGCTATCTAAGTGGTAGCTGGGTAGCTGTGGAGAGCAGCCTTCAGGCTTAGTCTTGAAGGAGTGTAAAGAAGTTTGTTTTACCAGAATGCAATCTTATAGTATAGATTAAATGAAAAGGAACCACACACAGTATTTATAAAAATATGTATTTATTATATAATACTCTCTAGTACATTACAGTATCTCCCACATGGAGATATACACAAAGTACACAATACTATAGCAAAGAAATCACCGTAAATAGCACTAATACACAGCGGGCCCCAGGGGGGACCGAACCATTTACTAAAAAAGTGATATACGAACCATGACTGGAGTCAGGATAATGTTGAGAGGACGTAGAATTGCTGTGGCCTCAAGGAACCACCCAAGGTGAGTATATAGGGGCCCAACAGGGAGCGTGTGCAGTGTGAGTACGCAACCGCCTGCTCATTACAAGTCTATGTGCAAGTTTGGATTTTTAAAGATTAAGATTCATTCCCAGGGGACCCTGAAGTAACCCAGTGAAAGATAGAAGGCTGGAGAGCCACCCCATCCGTGGATACCATGGTACCCAAATTACCTATCCCAGGGAAGCCGAGTGCATAGGTGTGAAATGGCGTCGGAAACCGCAGTCGAACCTAATGGAGGACTTCAGGAAAGTGCAGCTGCTTGAAGTGGAGAAAGTGTCCGGGAGAATCCAAACAAGGATTCCTGATGAAGAGTACCTTAAAGCAGAGGGGACAGAGTCTGGGTCACTTAAGAGTGACCCGGGGCTCGGTAGAAGAATGCCCACCGATGTCAGGTGCTTCTGGAGAGATGTTTATGACCATGACTCTGTAGCTGTGGGGACTAGGTGACACTGAGGATGACCAGGAGCTGGAAACTAGCTGTCCCATGATAGATGTCGTGTACTGAGGGATGGGTGTCCGGCGGGAGCACCAACAAGCCTTGGCAAAAGCAACCCATGCAGGAGGTCAAGAAGTTGCAGGAAGAGGACCAGCAAGGTCCAGGAGACTCATCGCAAGCAGGGGAGTCAGGACAAGCCCAGAGCAATCAGGGGAGCCCAAAGAAGACATATTTGACCCTCCAAAGGACCCACAGGTTAAAGACACTAGAGAAGCAGTGGCATGGGCATGACTAAATCTTGCCAACACTTGCTCAAGCTCTTCCCAAGGTCTAAACTTGGGAAATATCAACCGAGTATAAACAAACTTGTAAATTACCTCATTTTAAATATTTTCACTTGCGCTCACACCACGGTTTGTGTATTGTCACCAGCATGAATCTTAAAGCACTGGTATGATTAAACCTTATCAAAACTTGTCAATACTTAAGAAATACTAATTGGGTAGAAATGGGTTCACGATCATTCTGCAATTTTCTAACACAGCAAAGTAGGTTGCATTCAAACCACCACATGTTTATGGACACAAACAGTGTTTACCTTCTGTAACACATGTGGTACTACACCATTTGCTTCATGCTTCAGTTGAATACCTCGCATGAACGTCCGGAGATATAAGCATGGAACCACCTTCACTATTCATAGCTTGTTACTTTTTTGTATCTCAATCAATGTATTCGATAGAACTGAGCTCAAGTTTCTTCTATTTTTTTAGGATCAAGCCCCTGACGAAGGGCAATTCCTGAAATGCATTTGGTGTATCTAAGTTATCAATATATCAATTTGATTATAACTATACAAAATGAAGAAAGTATGTAAATCATGAAAAGCAAATAAAACAAATGAAAGTAATTTTCACGAAGAACTTCCCAAACTTCGAATAACATTATTTAAAAATAATTGAGTGCAAATTGGGCAAGCCCCCATAATTTGGGGACAGCGCATCAAGTGAATTTTCCCATCCTCATACTCAGGAGGATTCACCAATCAGCACAATTAAATAAGCCTAACTTAACTCACCCAGCCTACCAGTGAGTGTGTGAGTCTAACCATCAGTTAGATGGGAATCATACCTTCCACACCGGTAACGGTGTGGGGGTATGATTCCAACATGTTTGACACCAAACATAAAAAGGTTCATTGCAGCAGTTTTCGAGATGGTCATCACGCAGTCACATAATTCCTCTCTATATTAATATATGGCTGCTTCACTGACGACCCTGGAGAATGGACTCCGTAGGCTGCAGGGGTGTCCTGATCATGCAGGGGCACCAACTCACTTAGAACCAAGCACCCTACCCTCAGGATTGTAAAGGCCTGCTATAGGGGTGACTTATAGGTTTTAAGTGGAGTGAACCTTAGATATAGTAAACCTATATCGTTCGTAAGTGGAGCATGCGCCAACATACACAGGCTGCAATGGCAGGCCTGTAGTTCCATTTTGAATGTTCTCTCATGGGTGGCATAATACATGCCACAGTCCTGGGTAGACCTCTGCGGTACCTGTGCCCTGGGTACATGGGTACCATATACTAGGGACTGATAAGGGAATACCAGTATCCAATCTGGGATTGTACCTAGGTACCAACACAACCATTTAGAGAGAAAGAAGATGGACTGGGGACCTGATTAGCAGGATCCCAGTCAGGCTAGTCAAAAACAGTGCCACATCAAACAAAAAGAAGCAGATCCTACTTTCCAACACTGATTAATGATGATAAAATGTAACCTATGCGACTTCCCTATAGGAACCCTCATATTACATACTTAACCACACAGGGAGGACCAAATACCATGCAAAGGATGCAGGGAATTATAGCATATGTCCTTCAATACTGCCAATAATATATCAATACTGGAAATTGCTATAGAACTCCAACTGCTCAACAATAGACTTTAGGACAACAGTCTGGCAAAAACAAAAACAGCCACTTTTCTATTTCTCATATAGTGTCTTTCTATTTTCAAGAACTTCAGAAATTCCAGAAGCAATGAGGTTCAAGACCAGATATCCATTAGGATTAGTCCCTCCCCATATTACATGTGTACATTGCACCTTACCAAACAGTCCTCTGTTCGTAAAGTGTTTTACTTCCTATTGCAGGTCTCTAAGATCTTTCTGCAGAGCAGTGAATCAGATGAAGAAATGGACAGGCTCCAGGGCTTCCTGAGAGGCAGGAGAAAAGCAGGAATCAGGAAATCAAGCTAACACCCAGGGTCCAGGTGGAATTAACAGTGAGACGACAGCCGAGAAGACAGAATTTCAGTAGTTAGGAATCAGTATGGTACGTAGGGGCAGGTAAGTATAAAGTATAGCAGGTACAATGCTGAATGATGCTTTTATTTCTGCCGCACTTAAATGCAAAAATCACATGGTCTATGGTCTTCCAGGATTGGCATTGGTGTATGAGACGTGGCCGAAAAGACTAGTCCATGTCCTGTGTGATGGCCCATTTTCTGGTCATGGTTGGGTCAGCATGCTGTTATACGAACCGCAGCAGTTGTGATGGTACACCTCCCCCAATCCTCCCCACATGTTTGGGGTTAGTAGGCTGCTGTAAATAAAACCTATTCAACAGGTGAGGAGCATGTATGTGGCCCATGTGTTCCCAGAGCCTACTTTTAGGACCCTAAACCTTCCAATCAACAATACAGAATAGACGTCACTAACCCTCTTAGGGTGTAATATAGCCTTATCCTCATACTCATCATGTACGCTCACCCACCCACCCCCGTTTCCAATAGTGGTGGTGTGTTTGGCAAGCGCCTCCCTTCAGTAACAGCCTTGATCTATGACACATGAAAAACAAGATGTACCGGTAGTGTGGAGGTTAACTTTAGCATTATAGCAAAAGGATTAATCACTTTTAGGATCTTAAAATGCCCTATGAACTTATGCTAAAATTAATTTCGGCCTCTAATTCATAAATATTTAGTAGATAGCCAGACTTGATCCCCAATGTTGTATGACCATTTGGGTTTCCTATGCCTGTCAGCAAACTCTTTATACTCTTTCTTGGCTTGTTCTAGATTGGTATGAGCAGTTGTTTGAATGTCAATGAGGTGTTTATGGAAATCATGAGCTGCAGGTACTAAGTTACATGTCTGAATGTCTGTATTCATCATCTTGGGGTAAAAACAAAAAAAGCTGAAAAATCTGAAGATTCGCTATGTGAATTCTGTGTCCCGTAACCAAGTTCTCCAATCAGAACTATCCTGCAAAGCCTGACATTTTAGATATTGTTTGAGACATTGATTTATTCTCTCAGTCTAACCATCTGTCTGAGGGTGGTGATTTGGAAGATAATCTAACTTCAATACCTGTGAGGTCACAGCGTTGTTTCCAGAAATGTGAAACAAATTGGGAACACCTATTTGATACCAGCACTGAAGGGATTCCATGAAGTCGGACTACGGATTGCATGAACACCTCTGTTAACCTTTTTGCAGATGGCAATTGTTTAAGGGAAGATACTAAAATTGGGCTGAATCCCTCAGGAATGCGGGCCAATTCTACGATGAAATTGAGAGAAACTGTGTATGCCAAGGACGTAGTGGGACTGGAATAGGTTGAAGCAACCCAGTAGGAGCTGCATGGGAAACTTTACTCTGAGCACACATTGCACAAATCTATACAAATCTCTTTGTATCTTTGACTATTGTAGGCTCCCAAAAATGTCTTTCACCAGATAAAGAGTCTTTCTCCCCGGGATGACTCGTAAATTGACTAGAATGACTCCATGCCCAGACGTGGGTCCCTTGCTCAATGTGCCACTGGATTTAAGCTGGCCTGGCTGATGAGGGGTACTACTCCGAAACCCATCCCAGGATGCTTGTTTCCGGTCCAGGGAAGACCTGGCCTGGCAGTTTGGGCTGGACTGTTCCCATAAGGAACAGGGTCAAGACTGATTTGCATATGACTGGGTCAACATACTGGGGTTGCATAATGAGCAAAAGAAAAATGGATTAAACCCAGATCTGTGACTGGGGGTGAGTGGTTGAAATTTTTCAGCACTCTGTCTATCATCTTGTTGTGTCCACTGTCAAGCCTTTTTCAGTAATGCTTTAGTGGGAAGGAATAGGGCTTCATTAACATAATGGAAATCACCTTTCCTGATACATGATTTTTTTGTTGTTGTTGTTTTTTTAATCCTCATTCGCCTCTGACCCCAGCTAACTGGTGATCCACGAGTAGTCACTGTTGCTCACTTGGAGAGGTAGGATTTAGTTTAATTTGATTTGGGGTACTGCCCCAGCCCACTATTGCCCGCCTACCAGTGTCTCACACGCTTCCTACCTGTTGCTGACCTCTCGTTGTTAAGGAGAGGGTGGTCATACTCTCCCCTGATTCAGAGGGACAAAAGATTGTAGCAGGGCGCCCGCCTTAACTCACCATAACCTGATACACCCGGGATATCGGCAGGGTCCCACACAATCTGAGAGATTCCCAAGAGGCTTAATCATAGGACAAAAAAAGCAAAGAAAGATGGCAAGAAAAAAGATGGCAAAAGGTGGTATAAAAAACATGATCTCAATAGATTGTCTAGACTGATGACCAATTTATCAGGCAATCCCAAATGGCTCTCTTCTTGTTACTTTTTAATCTGGCCAGATCCATCTTAGATGTTTGGAAAAGTGAGGAAAGCCATTCAGCGTGCATAGGGGGCAGAGCCTCAGTCCATCTCTTACATATTTCTCGCCTGGCCAGCAATATAGCAAAAAACAGAAAGCCTCTATTAGGACCCGTTATTTCCTCTAGGATGGCAACAATTATTAGGCTAAGTGTGATGCATAGTGGGTATCCTAAGATGGATTTTATGGTAGCCCCCACTTTTTCCCAGTATTCCGAAATTTCAGGGCAAGTCCAAAACATATCTGTATCCGGGGCTCTTTCCATGTTGCATTTTTTACATTTGGCAGGTGGGCCATTAGACATCTTAGAAAGTCTAGCCGGGGATAAATAGGCCCTGTGAGTAGTGAAATAATGATTTCTTCTCACTCATGCTGGTTTTACCGTTGAAAACAGAGTCCCATAGGAAGTCTGCCAGAGCTCAGTCCAATCTACCTCCGGGATTGTTTCCCCCCATAATTCCCCTGCTAATCTAAAATCCCCATCTATGGCCTCCTTAATTGCCCAATAAAAAGATGACACCTCCTTTTTCCCTGCTAACTTTACAGATGCTCTTCTAGGGCATTTGCCCGCCCTATCAAAGTTTTTTGATTCTGGGACCAACTCTTTAATTGAAGGTATTTAAATCTAGACATACCTTCATTCAATTTCTCGTTAAGAGTTGCCCAAGGTAGGAGAGAGCCATCTTCGGTTAAATCACCCTATGTTAGTAGCCCTGCTGCTTTTAAAGGTACGGCCAACGCATCTTTTAAGCAGCATGGTGTCCCCGGGCTATCCCACAATGGAGCTGATCTTGAAAAGTATTCAATGCCTGTTACTGCTCTAAGTCTAGCCTATATTTGTATAGCACCCCTTAAACCCCCCCGGCTTACTTTCTTAAAAGAATTTGTGTCCCCGTATTTAAAAAGAAAACCTTAATGCGGAAGCCCAGCCTGATCTAACATGGCTTTAAACTTCTTCCCTCCGACTAATAAATCTTTAGATTTCAGCAACATTCTCGAATGGGTCAATTGGAACGCCCATGCATGATACTGAATGTCTGGTAATGCAAGATCACCCTTTTCCCTTCTGTGCCGTAATGTTTTCCAGGAGATCCTGCTTGCTTTATACGCCCAGACAAATGAGTTGATTGATTGCTGAAATCTATCAATTATTTATTAGTCTAAATGTAGTGGAATGATGTTAAAAAGAAATGTTGCCTTAGGGAGAGTTGTCATTTTAATCAGATTTGCTCTACCTAAAATAGTTAAGGGAAGGTGAGCCCTAGATCTCATTAATTTTTGACTTTCTTTTAGGGTGTTTAGGACATTTACCTCAGCTATTTTGTCAATATTTGGTACAATTTTGACTCCCAGATAACTCATCTCATTTTTAGTGTGGTGTATTCCCTTTGGGCGGTTCCAGGTCATGATCTCGGTTTTATCTGCATTAATCTCATAAACCGAGACTTGACCAAATTCTTCGGCTATACTGATGACTGGAGGAAAAGATGACTCTAGATCTGATGAAAAGAAAAAGAATATAGCCTACATAAAGGGCTACCTTCCACTCCCATATACCACTCTTAAATGGTGAGATAGCTATCTCCTCCCTGAGGCACCGAGCAAACGACTCTATGTACAAATCAAAGAGAGGGGCAGCCCTGTCTAGTTCCTCTCTTAATGCTGAAGGATTTAGTCAGTTTGCCATTTACCATCAACCTTGCCGAGGGGACGCTTTATATGAGGTTTATAGTATGACGAAATTTTGGGCCAAAATTAAATTTCTCCAATACAGCAGCAAGGTAATTCCAATTAACCCTATCACAGGCTTTTGTTGCATCTAGTGTCATTACTGCCAGCGGAAGAGAAAAATTAGAGGCGAAATCTATTCCACATATTAAATCGTGCGTGAGATCATAAAGATTTCTGCCTTTTATAAAACCCTTCTGGTCACCATGCAGTAAATCTCCTGCAACTACACCCAGTCTATCGGGCAAAATCCTGGTAAAAACCTTGTAATCGGAATTGAGAAGTGAAATAGGTCTGTACGACCCACAATTCGCAGCTGGTTTACCCGGTTTTAAAATCAGAGTGATATTTGCCTTTCCCCACGAGGACGGTGGTTTAGCCCCTTCTTTCAAGATTTTATTAAAAACCGTGGTCATGAAAGATATTATTTCCTCGCCCAGGGATTTATACACTTCGGCTGGAAGTCCATCCGGCCCTGCCGCCTTACCTGTTTTACAGGCTAAAAGAGCCTTCCTAACTTCCTGATGAGAAATTTCCTCCTCTAGTTTCTCTCGTTTGGTTAAGTCCAAAATTGGCAAATGTATTGGTTTTAACCAGCCCATTGCTGATGTAGTATCTACCCCATTATCCTCATCATATAGTTCCTTAAAGAAGGTATGGAAAGCATCTCCGATCTCTTCTTCATTATTTGTCTTTGTATTTGCGTCATCTATTTGTTTAATCAAATCACGCACTCTGTCTGATTTGGCCTTCCAGGCTAGTAATCTACCTGCCCCCTCACCGTACTCAAAATTTGCTTGCTTACCTCCCACCTACTAGATATTATGTCCTGAACTATACTATCTAGATTGGCTTTCAGAGAGTCCAAACGTGCTATCAATGGCTGAATTCGATCTTGATCGGTTTCTTTGATGATCTTCTTTTCCACTACCTTCATTTGTCTCTCAATAGATGAAATTTCCCCCCTATACGGTCTAGTCACGACATCCTATTTGTGACTAGACCCCTCAAAAAGGCTTTAAAGGTGTCCCAGACCACCATAGGGTCCACTGAGCCGATGTTGGTATTTAGGAAAAATGTAGTCTCCTGAGACAAGTAGCCAATTTCAGCCTCATCTAAAAGCAGTGTCTGGTCAAATGACCAGACCGTTTGCTGAACCTTCCTTACCAGTTTCAAGTCCATCCAGATTGCCGCATGATCTGATAGATGAGGGGTCAAATAACCAATATCTTAGACGTTACCTCTAAGATCATTGCTAATTAAAATGTAGTCGATCCTGGATTTGTGTCTATATTTGTTATTATAGAAAGACACCCTCACTTGGGTGCCCGACCTTTCCCTCCATAAATCGATCAAAGCATTTTGCCTCATAATAGTTTTTAAATACGCTCTAGACTTAGATGGGAGATTAGCCCTACTATTTGGGGATTTATCCAATATAGGATCTACTACTATATTGAAGTCCCCTGCAAAAATTAACGTATTTGGCAGCCCCAACAAATTAGGAAAAATAATTTTCAAATTTGAGGCATCATCCTGATTTGAGCCGTAATACCCAACTATTGAGATGGGCATGCTTTCTACAGAAATATTAGCTATAACCCATCTACCACTAGCATCAGTCAGAACATTCAGAAGGCTAACATCCACTTGTTTCTTAATCAAAATGGCAACTCCCTTAATGTTTGCCGATTGACCCGAACAGAGGCAGTGTTCTACCCACCTAAATTTCGCACAAATTTTCATAATTCCTTCTCTAATAAGGTGGGTCTCTTGCAGGATAATTATATGTGCAGGTGAATCCTTCAAATATTGGAAGATTTTTTATCTCCTGCTCTTAACTCGGAGGCCATTTACATTCCATGAAATACAATGTAGCACTCTCATGGAGAATTAAAGGAACCGCACTTATACTTTACCCCAACCTGTAAGGTATCGGCACCAAACCAAGGACAGCTTAAAATAAAACACCCTGAGGTTAAAAGTCGAAAGAGGATTTTATTTTTTTATTTTTTCCCCATCTGCTCCCCCACCCGTGCTACCCCCACACACCCCTTGCAACGGTGGTGACGTAATGACAGAGGAGAACATGGCAGCCGTGAGTTAAGCTGTCGCTTGCTGTGCCGTGAATACTGATGCTATGCCTCGTTAAAGTCTCATAAACCCTTGCTACAACCGCGTTGAAAACGGGCGGAACACGGGCAGTACACTTATGGCAAAAACTCGTCTTAATGTGGTACTGTTAGTTTAGTTACCTTGCTGGATTTGCAGTCCCGGGGATGTGTTTGGCCGCATCGGCAGACCTCCCGTGTTGTCTTGTGGCCGCCTCTGTGTTGAGGAGGGGGTGGAGGTTTGCGGCTTGTTGGCTGTTGTGCTGCACCCCTCCCGAGGCGCATCCGGGTGCGGAGCAGGCAGAGTCAGCATCTCTACTGCACTCGCGCTAGAGACGCTGGAAACGGTGTCTGAGGCATCGGGGAGATTGGAGGTCAGGGGGCCTGCTACGGCGGAGGGAGGTGGTAGCGGGAGCCCGCATCAGTCTGCTGTTTGGCCCACAGGAATTTAAGGTACTGTTACAGGAGAAGCAACCGAGCTGGTAAAAGTACTGGGAGGCAATAACATCAAAGGGCCTCAAGTCGGTAAATCTCTGGCCCCTGCACCCTATTGCTTGAGATCGAAGGGGAGATTTGTATTAAACAAATCTGCCCACAGCAGTAATATTCCGCCGGAGGCCAAAAAAGTTGAATTAGAAAATACGGGTAAAACAACAAAGACCCTTTAAAAAAAACAATGGCTAGGTCAAGAAAAAAGAGTAAGAAAGGCGGGGAAGCACGTGTGCGGGGATGCAGGAGGCACAGGTAGCACAGGAGCCTGGGGCGAGCTGTGCTTACAAAGAAATTAAAGCACCCTCGCAAAGTGAGGAAACACTTAGTGGGAAGTCTGTAGGAGACACTGAAGACAGTCTCTCCCCTTATAGGGTATCTAAGGGGATGGGCACAAAAAATATATGGAAAAAAGATCTTCCAGCGGATTCTAAAGTGAGAATAACCCCTTCCTTGAGGTTATACTTCAAAGTTCTTCCTCAAGTCCTGGATGTGGTGGGACAGGGGGAGTCCCTCAGGGAAAGTCAAGGTCAGTCTGGCTTGGAAAAGCCCTTCTGCCATTCCACGAGTATGACAACAGAGAGTTCCCTGCCTTTGACCCTGTCAAACGACAGTTTGGTCACACTGCCTACTGTGGTCTGCCCACTGCTTACAGCTGGTTCACTATTAAAATCAACACGTTTATTAGCAATGTCTGATGAACAAGTGGTTGCACAGTCTCCTCATATAAATGTCTCTAGTTTCCTAGAATTAATAAAAGGTAATGGGTCCGAGAGTTTAGACGACCCAATATTGAGTGATGATGTTGTTAGCTCGGCTAACCTTGACGTTGTCATCTCAATGGGAGTGACGCCTGGTGATCCGGAGGATAAACCCTCCTTAGGAAGTTCTCTAGAATGACAATTTCGTACTATGGCATCTGATATCAAAAAGGGATTTGCAGTTTCAGAGTCAAATCAGGGTGAAATCAGACTTTTTTGTGAGTCCATGGAACAAAAGTTTGACATCCTAAGCTTGTCCTAAATTCGGAAATTGGCATTCCTAATGTTGGTACATCAGGCCCTAATTATCTTGTGATTTGTAAACACCAACACCTCCCATTCCTTGTCATGCTGAAAAAACATTAAAATCCATAAAAGATAATTACTTTAAAAAAAAACAAAAATGAAAAAAAAATCTCTGCTTCAACCTAAAGACTTTCACTTGATTGTCCAGTCAGTTATCATATCATGCTTCGATTACGGTAATACCACTATCACAGGTGTTCATAAATTCTTCCTTGGTGCCACTCGAAGCCCTTATGAACTTCA
This sequence comes from Lissotriton vulgaris, assembly GCF_964263255.1. Classification (NCBI taxonomy): domain Eukaryota; kingdom Metazoa; phylum Chordata; class Amphibia; order Caudata; family Salamandridae; genus Lissotriton; species Lissotriton vulgaris. The sequence continues at coordinate 1,713,030,873 of NC_141687.1, forward strand.
CTGCCCTACTTGTCTCTGGGGCAAACAATTTTGACCACATCAGCCAATTCGTGAAAAGTCTCCAGTAGAAGCAAAAGTCCAAGTAACAGAGATTTGTTTAGACAGATAAAACTTGGATGTCCCACAAAACTTACCTGTTCAAGCCCTAGCTCACTGGGACTCATTGCTTGATAACCTCAGATGGCATGAAGCACTTGTTTTTGTTAAAAAATAAAGCTTAAGGACACTTCTAGGAGGACTTCGAGCAAGCCCTTTGGAACTTAAAAGTTTAGAGAGCCATCCCACCCGTGGATACAGTAGTACATGAGTTACCTATCCCAGGGGATCCAGGTTCATAGGTCAGAAGTGGTGTCGGAAACCTCCGTCATTCTCTACGGAAGAGAGTGAAGAAGTACTGCTGCCGTGAAGGTGAAAATGGTCCGGTGGAACCCAAGCCTGTATTCTAAAAGGAAGGAACCTGAACGCAGAGGGGGCAGAGTCTGGGTCACTTCAGAGCAACCAGGGGCTCGGAAAACGAATGCCCACTAATGTCGGGTGCTTCAGGTGCGAAGAAGGGATGCTTGACTCTGCAGCCACGAGGACCAGGAGACGTCGAGGACAATCAGGAGCCTGATGTGAGCTGTCCCATGAAGGATGTCGAGTGCTGAGGGGTCAGTGTCCGGCTGGAACACCAACAAGCCTTGACAAAAGTAACCCACGCAGGAAGATCAAACAGGTTGTAGTGTTGATCAGCAAGGTCCAGATGACTCACCAAGCAATGGGGAGTCAGGGCACGTCTGAAACAACCAGGAAAGCCCAAGAACAATCAAGATGACCCTCATGAGGACCCACAGGGCGAATGACCAGGAGTCGCAAGGGGACCTCAAGCAAAATTTCAAAGCACCAGCCACAGAGCACTCAGTGTGAGGAGGCCAGAGTTCGTTGGTGCAAATACTGCTCAGGGTCAGGACCAAACAGAGTCCAATGCACAAGCTCGGGAATTGCCAACAAGCATACACACTTGCAAATGGACGCGGTGCACATCAGTTCAGGTTAAAGAGGCCCCACGAGGGATACTGGCCTCAGACACTGTGAGAGGGCAGATCGACCTAAGGGACTTTCAGGAACCCAACTCCTGTGTTAATGAAGTCTTCGGAGTCTGCAGGAGCTCAGGAGCATCAGAACGGTCAGTTGCGCTTTAGGTGTCTGCGAAGCAGGGGAGTGACTACTTCACTCCAAGGGAGATTCTCCTGCTGTCTTTAGTGGACCACGGGTCCTTTTTTTTTTTTTTTTTTTTTAATATTTTTATTGTCGCAGGAATCGATAAGAAACAAACATCATACATAAGTACAATTACATTTTCAAGTATTTTTAGAAAACATAAATTTTACGTTACTTGTAATAGAGGGTTAGGGTATTGGAATACAAAAACAAAAATAAGAAAAAAAGAAAAAGAAAAATGAGGTAGAGCAAGAGTTAAATTATACAACTTCTGGACGGCCCTAGTAATAAAAGAGCTATTTCACAAAAACAAATAATGGTGATTTGAATAGTTCTCACAAATATCTTCATATATCAACACTAATCCACAGTTTTTATACCTCAAAAAATTGCTTCCAGATTTTTTCTTTCTTAGCTAAGGTTTTTGGTCCTCTATGTTTTGCGAGTGTAAGTTCCATGGTTCTGATTTCTATAACCAGTGTTAGCCACTCAGCAACAGTTGGAGTGTTCTTAGATATCCAAGCTCTTGCTATAATTAATCTTGCACAGGCTAATAAGATTGTTATGAGATCTTGATTGGGACAGTGAGTCTCATAAATGTCAAGTAAAACCAGTTGGGGTGATAAATCCGGTAACTTAATCTGACTGTCTTGAAGGTGTTTTATAATTCCCATCCAGTAGCTAGAGTACGCCGGGCAGGAATAGAGCATATATGTTCTATATCAGCAGCATAAGTATTGCACTTCACACATTTTGTTTTTTCTGATGTTTGGTTCCCTTGAGCCCAAGCGGATATTCTCTCTGGAGTGTAATATAATTCTGTAATAGTCCTATATGATTGCAGTCTTAAGTTAGAGGAGTGCACAGCATCATTTATATGAGTTAAAGCTTTGAATCTGCTCGAGAAATCGTAAGTCTGAGGCAGTGCCCTGGGGAGGTGTAAGGGAGGGACAACGAGGAGAAATATCTTTATTTCTCCTTGTTTTTCCTCTTTCTATGTCTGCGCACACATAGAGGAAAAAGCCTCTAGTGATTGTTTTAGTGCAGGAATATTAGGATATAGAATATTTTTGTGCCTTTCTGCACAAAAATAATCATCACAGCAACACAAGAACACTTGCACCAGGGTGCAAAGGTGCCTGCATTGGCGCACTGCAGCCCATTGAGCGCCGTCGCAGGGCAAAAGGACAGGAATGCACTGTATCTAGATTAAAGGGCGCATTCCTGCCCTTTTCTTTTGCAGTAGGGCAGCGCAGCAGCAAGGCCTACTGCGCTGCACTATGGCAAAAAAAACAGAAATGAGACCCAAATACTCTACTTGTATAACCACTAACATGATCTGTTTTTCACTTTTTTTCTTCGTTTCTATTCCTCTGAAATCATTCACAACGTATCCCCTTCTTTACCATATCTCCGCTGAATCTCCCTCTTCACTAACTTGATCCTAGCTTTCTTATAATTTGCACTTCCTCTGCTGTCCACTGTTCACTTTCCCAGACATCCATCTCTCACTCTCTTCCTTCCATGCTCTCTCTCTCTCTTCTCCCTACCAGATTTCCTCTACCTCTTTACCTCTTTAGTTCACAGCAGTCTCATGTCCTTTGTTACCCTTCCTGTGTCTCTCCCTTTTATTTCTTAGCTCCATTCTCACAAAGCTATTACCTGTTAATATCTTACTATCTGCTTCCAACCTTTGCTGAATATTTGTTCTATGGTTAATGGTTCTATGTGTCCTGCTTCCTATAGTTGTAATTCTCAGTGTCTGTTGTAAGGAGATGTTAGTCTCCACATTGTTGTTATATCTGTAAAGCACACTTACACCTGACTTTGATAGCCTCGCTATATAAAATGGGTTATAAATAAATGCCAAGCATACATTCTTTCAATTGTGTTCTTTGATGGACTAAGTGCTATTGCTGTACATAGCACCATGCAAATGCACTTGTAAAACGTATGCAGTATCTATATCAAACGGACTACATTTGCTTGTGTCTGTTTAAATGTTGTTCAAATCATTTAGAGCCATGAGCTTGCATTGCTTCAATACAGAAGGAAAGCCTTACAAGAAGAGAGCACAAGCTTAATTTTCAAACTCTTCTCTGCCAGATTCCACAAAGCGACTGAAACTGATATGATGCAGTAATGAGTCTGCAATGTGCAGCTGGAAAAATCTCCAAATCTGAGTGTGTAATGGAGGTAATAATCCATTTTTCTGAGAAACCTTAAACCACACAGGACACCTCAATTAAGTAGATTGCCCACGTCACTAAAGAACGAATTCTATGTAAAATACAGAAAGGGCACTTTGCTCATTGATTAGGAAACTCAAAATTTCTGGAGAAATACAACGAGAGTGTGGGATGCACATTGCGGACACTTTTAGCTGAAATTATGTCTCCAAAGAAAGGCAACCTTTATACGAGTAAAATTCAGGTCAAAATAAAGCACAGAAGAAAAGACAAAATTAAGTTAAGATACCCTTGTGAAGGAGGGTCTCTCGTTAGAGAAAAGTCATCCATTGATATTGTGTTTATTAATTACACTGAAGTCTTCATATGGCTTTACATGTAACCACTAACTATTTCATGTAAAAAGGGAGTCAGTTACATCATGACACTTGACGCAACACGTGTCAGGCATAGACCCTTTCTCTACACCCATGTATAAAAAATCTCAGCAAAATACTTATTGTTAGAAGTTCATACCAGTAGTTGATATTACCAACACACAGTGGCGGTTTCTCCATGGGGGCGTTTGGGCGCCGCCCCCTCCTGCTTTCTCGCCGTGCGAGAAGGCAGAAACAAATGGTAGTTATTGCCGTAATATAACTACCATTTGTGATTTGTTTCTGTCTTCTCGCATGGCGAGAAAGCAGAACTTCCTCGTTTTGAGTCAGAGTGGGCGTTGTGTTACTCGAGGGCAGGGGGGAGTGGCTTGCCCACTGTTGTTAATACTGACTGTTTGGGCAGCCTGAGGCCACCCAAACAGACAGTATAAACTACAGTGGGAAAGCCACTCCCCCAAGCCACTCCCCCCTGCCCTCGCGTAACACCACACACTCACTCTCCCTGTTCTCTCTGTATGCTGCTGCATCAGCATACGGAGAGAAAATGACGTAGCCTGGGGCAGCCGGCCGCACCAATCAAAAACGCGGCCGTGGAGGGGAGGGAGGCTGCCTGCCGCGCCGCCTTCCTGTGATGACGTGCTGCAGGACTTGAAAACGAGGAAGGCGGGAGTCGGGACGGAGTCTCCGGACGGTGAGTTTTTTTTTTACATTTGATATATATTTGTGGCCTGGCCTGTTTCTATGTATGTCCTTCTAAAACTCTTTGTTGAACTTGCATGCGACGCAGCTGAGAAGGTATGCGTCTGTCTGTCTCCTAGCAGTTTGAGTAATCTGTAGGGTCTGTGGAAGAAACAACATGCGGGTGACGGGTCTTTAAAAGTGGCCAATTCCCTTCCATGCAAAGCTTCGGTGGAGCTGTATGATTTTTCTTTTTGGGTGATTGGAACGGAACAGGAACCATTATCTACTACACAGCCAGCCTAACTTACATGTTTATTTTGTTCCCAAACCCCTCCCGCCTCCCCCCACATCCCCTCAGGTCGTCGCGAGTCCCATTACTTTTGCTTTTATTGATTTAAACAAAGTACATTTTTCCGACACTTAGTTAAACTAATTTGACTGGGCAGACGTGAGAGACTGGAAAAGGGCACATTTGCCTAGGTTCAGTATGAATGCATCTACTTGCTAGACTGACCTGTTGTATGCAGCAGGTAGCAGTTATAGACAACTTTCTGAATTTCATTTTGCCCAAGCAGCTGAGGCCCACGTTGTCATAAAGTGACATTAAAAGCATAGACAGTAACAGTAATACGTGTAAAATTCGGAGCACTTGGAAATAGCCGATATGCGGTAAGAAGTGGTACATAAAGTTATTACTGGTATTTTTTTTCCATTTTCTTTCACTTTCGCTTTTTTAAATGTTAAAACCTCCCTCTTGGCAGCACAGCATGTTCTCAAATACTCTGAGGTGAGCCGTTGTTGATTATCACTATAATTTCAGGCAGAAAGTGTTAGCAGCAGCTAATACCACGAGGAGCACAATTGTCTCACTACTGACTTTTATGGTTCCTCCTTAAATCTATTTGTCAATCCTTTGGGTGATAGCTAATTTATTTTTAAAAGAGACCATAAATGCACTGATTGGCATCTGTATTTTCTAGAATTTCTTCGAGGAGTGGAATGTCACCTCTCAGACTTTGGGCTTCCTCTGGATCATTATGTGCAGGCCTTTACGCCTCGCCTATCAGAAAGTTCACCAGCCGCCACTGCCAACACATTAATGGTAAGGGGTGAAACAGTCTTTTTCTTTACAAGACAACAGCTACATAGTGATTGAAATATCAAATCTTTGCCGAAGAACTAGCGGAGCTTAGATAATTGAGTCACAGCAGTGCTCTGATAAGGCTGTTCTAACTACTTCTAAAACGCGTTAAGAAACCACTTGTAGAAAAATCATCTATTCACGATCCACATAGCATACTGGTCACCAAAAAGGCTTTCCAAAATAACCAATAATGAACAAAAGAAATGACCTAAATGTGGAGAAAAAAGAGCCGACGATGTACATATGTTCCAGGCCTGCACGGCACTAACAGCTACTGAGTCCAGATCGGTAAGATCCTCTCTGACGTGGTAGATCGACAGATAAAGGTAAGCGCAGAAATGGTTATTTTTGGGATACCAAGTAATGAAACACCCCTGCCTCTGACTAAAGACGAGGAAAATATCCTTTTTATCTTGATTCTCTTGGCAAGAAGAGAGATATGTATTATTTGGGTTAAACCATCCCCCCAAATCACACAGATTGGCTAAATTCAGTATTAAGGGTGTATAAACTTGAGACTCAAAAGAAACACACAAAGAAAAATAGATTCTGGAATCTGTGGGAAAGGTACAATTCACGACCTATCCGAGTATCCAATGATTAAGGCAAAAGAAACCGCGATTTCAAGCCAACCACTTGATCAGAGTAGTCATAATGACTAGCTCCCCCCATTGCCAAAAATCGTGAACCTTTCGGTTTGGACAAAAGAAGGCCCCAAAAGGACAAGGTCAGAAACTGTCTTTCAAGACAAATCCAGGCCCCCGCTACCAAAGCTCTGAATAGACACTGGGGCCTTTGACTCCTCCTCACCTTAGGGATTTTGCTCGATGAGGACTTAAAAAAAAAACCACTTGAACTGTGAATACCAGTAGGCATGAATAACGCTTGTATGTGTTACACCAGGGAGGGGGGGTGGGAGAGGAGGGTGGGTAGGGAGTTTACATAGTAGCAGCAGGGTTTCAGCAAAAGAGTATCATTATTACAGTATCCTCAAAGTTTATTGATTGCTACCTATATTTGGTGTACGATTCATTTCTCAGGCACTTGTGTTTAGACGCGACCAGAACTCCTGCTTGCTCATGTATCTTGGTGAGGATTGGTGTTAAGAATAATACCCTCAAACTCACCGACCATGAAGGCAAGCATATGCCGTCTCGGGCCTGATGGCCCATCACATATGCCGCAGGAAAATGCATATCTTTACAATGGCAACCAGATAAATTTGAGGGCAATATCATCTTTGCAACAATTATGAAAAACATCGCGCCTGTCACTCAGCTTAGTAAAAATCATCCAGGATAGATCTATGATGGTCAGGAATATTTTGCCAACAGTCATCCGTTCTTAAACTTCCATTGCTAGCTGTCAGAGGGAAAGGTGGGGGGAAAGGGGGGACTGGTCTCTCATCTTGATGATTTTTAACACTAGAGGTCCCATTGCTCATTAGTGCTATTTCTCATTTGGGATCAGAAAAAGCATTCAGAGAGAGCTTGCCCAGTTGCAGAAGATTGCTTCAGTGCACTCCATCCCCATGTCTCATGAGGAGATTGTTCAACACCTGTCCACAATGCACCGTCGCTCAATATCCGGCATGTTGAAGTGATCAGTATCCTTCATTGCACAGTCAGTGAAAGGGACACCTCAAAAGAAGGTTGCGGATTAGGGTCACTTTAACAAGTTTATCCTGGGGATCATCAGACTGATTCCAATTGGTAGAGATGTACAGTTTGCAAAGCCCGATCTAATGTCTGGCGTGTGGTAAAAGGTATTGTTGCTGTAAATCAAGAGCCACGGAAGCCCCTTTGAAGCACCACACCACAGTCTGAAGATGATACAATCAAACACTCTGGTGTAATTGATTTGTTATAGTAGCCAATACGACAACTGAGTACACACTGCATAAGACAGAAAAAACTTATGGAGGCTCCCTGAGATCTCTGACATTGTCAATCCAACCATAACCAAAGTAAAGCTCGATATGAACCCCGCTGGGGTAACTAAAAGTCACAGCCAAGGCCATTATCCTGTTAAGTACTCTCCATGTTGCATTCAGGAAGAAGGCCAGGATCATGTACAAGTAGTGACATTTGCCAAGCTAGAAATCTACCATACTGATAGTCTGAATCACAAGCAGCGATGTGGAAAATATACCAAACACCACTAATATCCTTGGTTGTGTGGCAAAAGAGGCAAGACAGAGGTGATATTTTCACGTTTTCTAAAGCCTGAAATTAATTGAAATTTCACACATCTAAGACAGGTCCTAGCCTGACTGGTTTTCAATAGCACGATAAAAAAAAAACTATTGTTGTGAACTTCTGGAACCACTTCAGTTCCTACCAATAGAACGTCTCTGCACCTTCAACAGATACAGGTGGAAATGCAATGTACAAAATTGGAGCTAAAAAGAGATGGGGTTTATCAATGCCGCTTGCAACATTCATTGATGCACATTCCTTTGAAGATATAAGAATAGGAGTCTCGAGTCTTCTTTATTGAATTGCTGGCTTTGTGATCTGTTAAGTGAGTGATAGCAAATGTCATGTTGCATGAATTAAATTTAGATTGTACACATTTCAAATGGAGCATTTGCTTTTTCCATTGATGTCACTGCTAAAAATAAGCTCTACTTGCAGGAATGATTGAGGCTAGATATTCATTGTAATATTGCTCTGGTTAACACTGTCAGTGTAGTTCTGCCAATGTTTTTAAAAAACGTTGTGCAATATACAAAGATAGTAGGTGTATGTATAAAGTATATCATAAACTGAAATATCAGAGCATCCCCACATTCTGAACCACCATCCCCATCCCAGGACAAGCAGGGCCCACAGTATCAATACATGTAGTATAGTTAATGATGAAGTCCGGTGAAGAGCAGAAAAAGTAAGACTACCTACAAAATTCCCTAGGTTGGAAGTCATATGTAAATTGATAGAGGAAAATTGCAACAACAAAGCCATAGCACAAAAGTACGTACATCTTTTATTGAAGTTTAGTGCCTCGTTTCTACTGATCATTTAAATTATGATTTATTTCTCAGGGTCTTCAAGTCTCTAGTGAAATGTAAAAAGCAGTGATGAAAATGTTTCAATAATAGTAAATCATAAATGAAGCACTTACACGGTATGCAGCAACACTGCTACAATATGCCAACAGAAAACACTTGTCAAATGAGGAAAACAAAATTAAGTGAAAGTGCCAAGATGTGAAACACCAAGACACTGATTCATAAAGCCGTTTGTACATCTAAATTTAAACTTAAATCATGTGCAAATAGCAATTGTTCTGAGTGTAAAACCATTTTCGACATTAAATGTGGTTTCACAATCGTGAAAAGAGTAACTCATGCAAAGATTTCTGTATCAGAAAATTGATTCCCCTGTGTGGAGAGTGCTGTTTCAAACTGGGATGGCCCCTGAAAGTTTGGGAACACCACAGAGATACTTTTCTAGGAGTATTCACAAACCCTTTCCTGATCCATTCTCCTCCTGAAAATGGTCAAAGATCTGCTCTTGACAAGGACATATGTAAATCCTCTTTCAGTAGTGAAAAGGTTAGAGACCCCCATAAATAATGATAGTGCAGAGGAATGTGTTTTTCCATGGGCAAAAATGATCTTAATGAAGAAAGAAAAAAGTTAGCAAGTATTGCTTGTAGCATGACCCAACATTTATCTGTTTAGGTGGATGCTGGAGGGCAATTAAGATGGAGATGATGGCAGAGGGGAAAAATTGGGTCCTGGCACACTGGGGTAATGTTGGAACCAACTGCAGAAGCACACGTCACCAGGGTATGCGTGCATCCGCAGACGAGACGGAGAGTGGGTCTTAGATACGCCCTGGATGGTGTAGGGATGCTGAGAGGATAGCTCTGCATCCTGTCTAGGAAGTGATGAACCGCTAACAACCTGACCACCTTCAAGGACGCCACCCGCAAAACACCACCAATTGATCTGATCCACCAAGAAATCAGCATTCAAGGATCGACTCGACAACAACACCCACAACAGCAAAGAATTATTCAACATCGTCAGAGAATTTACCAACCCCACCGCCGGCACCAACGACATCACTCCCTCCCAGGACCTCTGCGACTCCCTATCCTCTTTCTTCCACAACAAATTCGCCGACATTCATAACAGCTTTGGAAACCTGTCCGAAGAACAACCCACTCCACCCACCTCCGAACCAAAACAGCACTCTCACAACCTTTGCGCCTGGAACCCAATCACGACTGAAACCACCATCCGCCTGATGAACTCCATCCACTCAGGTTCGCCAACCGACCCATGTCCCAACCACATTTTCAACAAAGCAGACTCCATCATTGCACCCCATCTCTGCGATGTCATCAACTGCTCCTTCAACTCCGCTACCTTCCCAGAAAGCTGGAAACATGCCGAACTCAGCGCCCTTCTGAAGAAACCTACAGCGGACCCCTCTGAACTTAAGAACTACCGCCCCATCTCACTCCTCCCCTTCCCGGCCAAAGTCATCGAGAAAGCCGTCAATAGTCAGCTCGCCACCTTCCTTGAATCCAACAATTCACTTGACCCCTCACAGTCCGGCTTCCGAGCCAAACACAGCACCGAACCCGCCCTCATCGCTGCTACAGACGACATCCGAACGCTACTGGACAACGGAGAAACAGTTGCCCTCATCCTACTCGACCTCTCCGCCGCCTTTGACACAGTATGTCATAACACCCTCATACAACGCCTCAGCAACGTCGGAATACAAGGAAAAGCGTTGGACTGGATCATCTCGTTCCTCGCCGGAAGAACCCAGAGAGTCCGCCTCCCCCCATTCAAATCAGAAGCAACCGAAGTCATCTGCGGCGTACCACAAGAATCATCACTCAGTCCCACCCTCTTCAACGTATACATGAGTCCCCTCGCATCCATCGCGCGACAACACAACCTCAACATAATTTTTTTTTTATTTTTTTTATTTTTTTTTATTGCAGAATTAGAAACAAGACCTCGAAGTAGGTCAACCAGTACACTTATGACATCACAAAGCATAGAATTAATAGTAAATTCGTACACAGCCAATTAGCCCACATCCCGGAGGCCAGGCGGTGCACCAAGTCGTATTTGCAATAAAAATGTCACAGTGGCCACCCCATATGGGTGTCTGGTTAACTACACCATTCAGTATCTGCTTTTTTACCCCCCTAAACTCCCACCCCCCTATACACCATCAAGCACATCCAGGCGCCCTGTGGGGGCGATGTCGGTATAACACCTGTTTCAACGTGTTCCTGCTAGTGTTCGTCTATGGTGGCCGTCTCCAGGGTCTTACTATTACCCCCCCCCCCCCCGGGAACCTGCCTTACCCCTCTCGGGGACCTCACTGCTGTAAACCCAGCCCTAGGTCCCCGCGGCAGGTACCCTTCATAATATTGCCGCGGTGCCTAACATCCCCACATCAGGTGATCCAGGTCAACCTCAGACGCCAAGCATCTCGGGCACATTGCGTCGTGTACCCGAAAGTACCGTTTAATCCTCTCCGGGGTCAGGTAGGCCCTATGTATGACAAAGAAGTGTACCTGCTGAAAACAGGCATTCCTGGTTCCCTTCCACGTCCGTTTCATAATATGGCCCCAGACTGTGTCCGGTATGGGTTTACCTATGCTGTCCTCCCATCTCGTCTTCAGCGCTTGCAATGGTTCCAGTCCCTCATTCAACATTCTAGTATGGAGGCAGGTCACCGCTTTAAAAGTGCCCGCAGCCATCACCACATACTGGCAGGCCATGGTCGTTTCTGGCACAACTAGCCCTCCCTTCCAGGGCTTTTGCATCGCCGCAACCACTGCTGCGTGCAGAAGAAAATTCCCGTCTGGCAGGCCAAACTGATCTTGCAACGTCTGAAAGGGGACCAACGTCCCATCTATGTATAAGTCCCCCACCATCTGCAAGCCCAACTCTTCCCACTCTGACAACGGGGACCAATCGCCCCCATGTGGCAGCGCAGTCAGCATCCCCAGTGGTATCTCTGGCGCATATGGCCGGGCTCTCTTCGCTCTCTTCAGACCTCTGTGCCAACACAATCTGAGAGTCCTTTCCTCCATTGTGAGGTCCCTCATATCTAGTTTCTGTTGCATAACTATGTAGGACAAGACATGTCGCTGAATACCAGTCCCTCGTTCGTGGTCCGGTCCCCTGAACTCTCTAGCAATGTGTTGCGTTAATATCTGCAGTTGTGCCGCCAAATAAAATAATTCAAAATCGGGGACTGCCATCCCCCCTCGAGTTTGGGTCTAGTCAGAGTATTCAATGCCACCCTGCGTCGTCCGTGACCCCAAAGGAAGTCAGTTACCATCATCTTCAGTTCTTTGAAGATCCGCTGTGGGATCCATATCGGCAGGGTACGGAAGTAATAAAGCAACCGCGGTAGTGCCACCATCTTCAATAGTGCTACTCGGCCCAACACTGATAGAGGGAGGGAGGCCCAAAAGGTTATGCAACCCCTCAGTGCGCGCACGCAACGCCCTATATTACCCTCCAAAAGATTCGCGCCTCATGGTAGATGCGGACACCCAAATAGGTGAAGCAGGAGGGCTCCCAGACCACCTCCATCGTAAGAGGGGGACACGGCACGCCTGCCCGCAACGGAAAAACACAGGTTTTAGTCCAGTTCACCTTAAGGCCTGACAACTGACCAAATCTGGATAACATGTCTACTGCTCCCTCCAGGGCCTGTTCCGTGTCTGCTAGGTATAGTAACAGATCATCTGCATACAGTGATATGTAATGCGACTCCTCACCCTGCTTGATCCGTTGGTACATTGCCCCTGACCTTGCCTGCGCCGCCAGTGGTTCCATCGCCAGTGCGAACAACAAGGGAGACAGCGAGCAACCCTGCCTCGTCCCTCTACGCACTGGGTAATCCGAGGATATAACCGACCCTAGTCGTACCCTCGCATTAGCAGATGAGTAAAGAACTCTTGTCCATCTCCCAAACACGTCTCCTATGCCGAACTTCACCAACACCTCATCTAGGTACTTCCACTCAAGGCTATTGAAAGCTTTTTCGATATCAACCGATAATACTGCAGGATTTTGATCTGAGTCCCCGGCACTGTCTAGTATCCGGACCAATCGGCGTATGTTCATTGACGTGTTCCTAGTAGGAATAAACCCTGCTTGGTCCCCGTGTACTAGCTTGGTCATGTGCGGTAGTAGTCTGGTGGCCAGAATACGGCTCAAGATCTTATAATCCACCGTTAGCATAGACAAGGGCCGATAAGACGTCACATCCGATGCCTCTATGCCGGGTTTCTGTAGTGGCACCACTAGAGCCTCCCTCATTGATTTGGGCAAGTGCCCCAACATTCTGGCTTCAGCGTACACCACCAATAGTCTGGGCGCTAAAATATCAATATATTTCACGTAGAATTGAATCGGTAGGCCATCCACCCCCGGCATTTTATTTCTAGCCATCTGTTTAATGGCCACCCTAATCTCTGATAGCGTTACGGGTCCTCCCAGGTCTTTCGCATCCTCGCCATCTAGCACTGGCAGTGGGACAGATTCCAAGTATTCACTTATCTCAGAGACCTCCACCCCCAGTTGGCACGCATACAAACTTGTGTAGTAAGACTGGAAGCGCGCCAGGACCACTGACTGCGAGTAGACTATTTCCCCGTCTCTGTTCTTATGCTCATGACCGGGCATCCTCTAGGTTCCGGGTTGGCAAGCTTAGCAAGGAGCGTACCCACTTTATCTCCTTCTGCATGTACCTTGGTGGTGTACAGCTTATAGTCATAGCACCGCAGCCGTTCTGTTTCAGTCGCCACCACTTCCTTAGCCTCAAGTAACTGCTCCTGTAGGTCCGGTCGTTCAGGCCTACGCTGTTCTAGTTCCCTTAACACATCCTCCGCCTTCGCCAGAGAAGTCAAGACTGATGTCCTTGCATTCGAGAACCTGCCCATGCATACGCCTCTCACCACTACCTTCATCGCATCCCATTCTATCCATCTCGTGGTAGTTGAACCCTCATTCACCTCAAAATAGTGTTCGATGCCCTGTTGGACCGTGTCACTAAACACCAGATCCTCTAATGTATCAGGCCGCAGCCTCCATGTGGGAACCGCTGATCTCGCCTGTTGCCACTGCACTGACACTAATAAGAGATTATGATCTGAGATAGTCCTGGTCAGGTATTCCGTTTGAGTTATCACGGCAGCCAAGGGGCCACTACATAAGACGGAGTCTTTCTGACGTGTAACGCATGCAAGGCTGAAAAAAAAGAATAGTCCCTAGTATCAGGATGCTGCTCCCTCCACACATCTATCAGTCCCCATCTCTCCTGCCAGTCTTTCCTGTGTGTGGCTAACCTGCGCACTGGGGAATCGGCCAATGGTGGATGCGACCTGTCAAGTGTCACATCAGTGATCGAATTAAAGTCACTTCCCAGGATGACGGGGCCCGCCAGGAAATAGGCCAGCGAACTTGTTAGACTATTGAAAAAGTGGGCCTGATCAGCATTGGGGGCGTATACACTACATAAGACCACATCCCGACCCTGTAGCCTCCCCTCCACCACCACGTATCTACCCTCAGGGTCCACCAGCTGGTTCGTGACCTGGAACGGTATCCCCGCCCTTACCCATACCAGCACCCCTCTGGCAAATGCCGAATACGTGGTGCCAAACACCTGACCACCCCACCTCCTCTGCTGTGCAGTGCATTCCTGCTTGGTTAAATGAGTTTCCTGTAACATTGCAATCTGGACGCCCCGCCTCACCAAATAGGCAAGCACCTTATGACGTCTCACCATTGTTCGAAGTCCACGGACATTCCATGTAAGGCATTTCAAATTAGGTAACGTCCCCGTAGTAGTCATCTCCGTACCGTATCAATAACAACCAGTTGCTCCCCACATCATTGCAGTTGTACCCCCCCTTCAAAACTCCCGGAAAAACTCCCCAAACCCCTCTCCCCAGGACAGGACCTAATAACCCAGCTTCAGCCCTGATCCAAACCTGTAACACATCACACATTACACTAATCTGTGGTCGCCACCACAGAAGGCCTTAAGGGCCACAAGAGGGTGAGTTAGCGCCGACCCAGGGCAGGCAGAGCTCCCACCCCGCGCCCTTGATCCCATACTGCATTTGCAGCACCATACCTGCTAGTCTGCCAAACACCAGGAGAGCCTGCCCCAATAGGAGTATCGGAATTGTTCTGCTCTCTTAATTGTCACTCATTAAATAGTCCATCTGATGTCTGCGGGGTGACCGCTGGTCCCTTCGAGCTCTCAGCTTCCGATACGTCTCCTCCAGATTTTCCTCCATCATCATCAGAGTCCGACACCACAGACGCCTTCTCTTGTTGCAACCCCGTAATGATCGCTGTTGCAGCTAATGCACCCTTCCTGTCTGCCGCCATCTGAACATCCTGCATCGCTCTTTTGAGTTTATTTCGTTTGCGGATGCCCTGTGATTTTCGGACCTGGATTGTTTTTTGTCTCTCCCTCTCGCTTTTGCTATTGCGGTCCGTTCCAGCGCGGTATAATTCGAGCCATGACCATGCCTCGTCCGGGGTCTGAAAGAATTGGGTTTTCCCATCTAGGATCACTCTTAGCTTGGCTGGGAAAAGCAAGGAGTATTGGATCCCTTCCTCCCTCAGTTATTTTTTCACGGTCAGGAAGGATGCTCTGTTCTTCTGGACCCCCTGTGTGTAGTCCGGGAAGACCATGACCTGGCTATTGTCCACTTGAAAGGGGCCCAGTGAGCGCGCCCTCTGTATCAGCAGGTCACGATCCTTGTAGTGCAATAGTTTTACCACCATCGGCCTAGGTGGCCGGCCCTGCATAGGCGGGCGGGCCGGGACCCTGTGTGCTCGCTCCAGGGAGAAGAAGGAAGAGAGACCCTCCGGTGCTACAACTGTTTTAAACCAGTTCTCCATATAGGCCACAGCATCATCCCCTTAAATTTTTTCCGGAAGGCCCACCACCCTCACGTTGTTCCTCCGATTGCGACTTTCAGCATCTTCTGCACGTCTCTCCAGTGTCGCCATGCGGCCAAGGATATCTGTCAATTTATGTTCCGCGGTCACTACCGCCGGTTTCAGCTCCTGAAGTAGTTGTTCATTTACTTTTACTCTGTCTGAGAGCTTAGCATGGTCCTCCCTCAGGAGACCCAGTCCTGTGGCGACCTGCGCAATGTCTTGGTGCAAAGACTCCTTTTTCGCGGTTATTGCTTCTAGTATGTTGTCTAGTCGCAGATTCAGCCTCCGTTCCTGCGCCGTTGCGTCCGGGGGGGTATGGGCCCCGCTATCTTGGACCAGAGCGGTCGCGTCATCACGACCTTGCTTCATAGTTAGATCACCGCCAGTAGAGGCCATCTTGGTCGTCTCGTGCGTCGCCATAGGGTCGCCTCCAGGGGCTTTACCAGTCCCCACGTCCTCCGTCGCGGGAACGCTGCCCTCTTTTCTCCGTCCTCGCTTAAGCGTCCCAACATTTCTACTCAGCAGCGATCTCCACCTCCAAAGGCCGAGCCGTCGTCAGCACAAGGGCCCAGCCCCATTAGCCAAAAAGGCTATCTATTTGCCGCCTCTCATCTCGTGCACCCGCAAATCGCTCATGGCCCAGGGGTCTCCCCATACAGTTTATCGCCGTCTTCAGCGCGGACCCACCACACCCCCACAGCAAGGCCCAGGGAAGGTCCAATCCAGATGCCAGAGGAGTCAGCAATATGAAGCCGACAAAGCAGGCGGGCGTCCGCCCGTGCTTCCCGCCCACGGGCGTTGCGCCGTGTGAGGCTTATGCCTTAGTCCCAAACGCCGTGCAGATTCGGCCCCACCACCATACAGTGAGCCCTACAGTGTTGGGTGACTCACCGCTGATCACCAGCCCCCTGCAGCCTCAAGTAGTTCACTGAGCGTGGCCAGGACCGGTTCTCATTACACACGGCAGTAGCTGTTCCCACCGATGCTCAGAATCCGGATCCGCGTGTGTCCAGGGTCCGCGCTTGAGGCTATAAGTAAGCCTGCTGCCGGTAGTTGGTGCCCCTTGTGCAAGCGGCCGCACCGTATTCCACGCACATCCCCTCCCTGAGGGATCGTTGGTTGGCTTCACGATGGTCCCGGCAGCCACTGGAGGCAGAGGTCGCAGTCCGAGGGTGGGCCGCCCCTCACACGGCCGCCATGTCGGGGAGAGGGGGGATGGGCGCTACGTTCGCCATTTTCTGGGTCGGCGGGAGCCCCTCACGTCTCCAGCCCCGCTCCGGAGTCTCTCTCTGTCGGGCCCCCGCTCCGCTCGCCTTATTAAGCAATTGCTTGTAATCCGGCTCAGTTCCGACCCGCCTCGTCCCACGAGCAGTCGCCGCAGCTCCCGTGCGCCGCCATTTTCTTTGTCCCCGGCTCGGCTCCTCCGGACTCACAGATCGGATCCCAGCACTATGTTCGGTCTCCCGCTGGCCCCAAGCCGCTCTTCTCTGCTCCTTCGATACTTCAAGCGGGGAAACCGTACCTCAGGGATCGCTGATGGTAGGGATTTCAGGAGAATTAACGGGATCAGGCGCGGAGCTGCAAGCTCACGCCGCCATCCCGATCGGCGTCCAAGCCACGCCCCTCACAACCTCAACATCATCTCCTACGCTGATGACACCCAGCTGATCCTCTCCCTCACCAAAGACCCTAACATCGCCAAAACAAATCTACACGAAGGAATGAAAGAAGTAGCCGAATGGATGAAGAACAGCCGTTTAAAACTAAACTCGGACAAAACGGAAGTCCTCATCTTAGGATCATCCCCCTCTCCATGGGACGACTCATGGTGGCCACCGGCTCTGGGCACAGCACCCATGCCTACAGATCGCGCACGTAACCTAGGCTTCATCCTAGACTCCTCCCTATCGATGACCAGTCAAGTCAACGCCGTCTCATCATCATGCTTCAACATCCTACGCATGCTCAAAAAAATCTTCCGCTGGATCCCCACCGAAACAAGAAAGACAGTCACCCATGCACTAGTCACTAGACGACTAAATTATGGAAACACCCTCTACGCCGGAACCACAGCCAAACTACAGAAAAAACTACAACGCATTCAAAACGCCTCAGCCAGACTCATACTGGACACCCCCCGTCAAGCTCACATTTCCGGTCACCTGAAAGATCTCCACTGGCTTCCCGTCAACAAGAGAATAATGTTCCGTCTCCTCACCCACGCACACAAGGCCCTCTAGGACCTAGGACCCGAATGCCTCAACAAACGACTATCCTTCTACACACCCACCCGACAACTACGTTCATCCAATCAAGCCCTCGCCACAATACTGCGCATCAATAGATCCACCAGGGGAGGAAGATCTTTCTCCTACTTAGCGGCCAAAACCTGGAATTCTCTCCCCACTCACCTCCGTCTCACAGAGAACCACCTCTCCTTCAGAAAGCAGCTAAAAACCTGGCTATTCGATAAATAATGCACCCACCCTCACTCAAGCGCCTTGAGACCCTCTGGGTGAGTAGTGCGCTATACAAATTACTGGTGACGTGTGCTTCACTTTGTGGAACGAGAAGATCGGGAGAGTTCCAAAATTTCAGATCTAGCATTAAGAGGAAAATGATGGACTAAGGACAGTTCTCAAGTCCAACCCTAATCACAGAGAAGATGTGAGGGACCAAAGGCAAGGCGTACAACAAATAATCAAACAGTATAACAGAAAGCAAGGCAAAAGAGGAAGCTTTAACTCTCCATATTTTTTCAACTCTAGGCAAGGGTGGTGGATGGAAATGGCGAGGAGGCCGTTTGAGGCAGATAAAGGAAAGGACGTAGACTTGAACCAGAGTAGGGGGCCTTGGCACCCCATCTTTCGTTCAATACAGATTGACCAAGAACAGTTCTAGGACGCTGAATAGTAGCTGATGGGAGTTACCTCAAAACTTTATATATTGCTCCTCCAAATTCTTACCTTCTGTGTTCCTCCAAATGTTGTGAACGTATCTAGGACCCTAATTAATATTCCCGATTTATGCCCTTATGTGGTTATAACAAATCATATCCTTATAAAGGCATAAGAATCATATCCATATTTAGTCATAGCCAATGCAGTCCAATAACGGCAAGGCTACTTCCTTAGACTCCTAGAAAGTACAACGAGTTCTTTCAACAAACCAAATCTCCAGCAACCTGGGAATTCCCCATGCTTTTGTTTTGATTTGTACTAGAACTCCTGCGAGTCGGAAAGAACGGCCAGTTCTTAGTGACATCTTTTATTGACGTCTTATTTCCAACCTTACGTCAAACACAGCACCTTCCAGGTATAAATATACCAGCGTTTGCCTTAAGCAACACACAGTGGTTTGGAGCAGACCGGCTATCTTCTTATCCGAAGCCCAGCTGAGGCGAGTGCCGAAGGAAGCCGTCCCTCCCATTTGACGCACTGAGAAAGACGCTGTCTTTTTCTCCTGCTGAGAAAATCCAGCTCCAGTGTTTCCAGTCACGCTTGCGGGTTACTGGGAGATCGAGTCCTGAGAGCGAGATACAAGACCTCGTTCATTCTAAAAACAAGGTACGGAGCTGATTAGATCCTTAGAGAAATCTTGAGTCCGATTCTTGGCAAAACTAACTTAACTTAAAAACTCCTTTCCTCCTTCCCACGTACTAGGCTTACGTTAGGTACACTGGGGTAGGCGTATTTAGGAACATTAGTTGAGTACGTTTAGTCAACTTTTATCATTGTATGTAATTGTATATATTTTATACATTTTAAGTATCATATGGCTCAGAAACCATATCAATGCTTTTACAGTATTATTTCATAATACTCCTTTTACTATACGCACTTTACTTTATGACAGGTATTGCAATTTGGCAATTCACTTCTCTTGCATGAGAAAGAAGACTGCTCAATAAATAACACCTTTTATTGAAAACACCCGTCTCTCTATTTCTCTGCACTCTGATGAAACTAAGTATGCACGATTGACTGAGTGAAATAGCTATCTATTGTTTTCACACGACTCTGGAGATATACTCGTTATTCTGGGGGAGCAAAGTTGTCATGTTTATGCGGTTGTCAGAAGCTAATCCCTTCTTGTCTAATCAGGGAAGTTAACTCCTCCCTGTTCATTCGAGAAAGTTTCTAGTGACCTCTGAGCTAGCTGGCAAACCTAATTAAGTCTAACATATTCAATAGAGACCTAGTCGACCTCAGTCCTACGTCTAAACTATCGTTTATGTTATTCCAATGCGCAGAGCCTATTGGGAAAATAGGAACTACACTACATGGCGCCCAACGTTTGGTAAGGCGATAATCTAACGCAAGATACTAGAGTAACTCAGTCGTGCTTTTTCACACAGACCCCTTTTTCCCGTAAAAACTCCAATAGACGTCTGGCGTGGGTAAAAGGTTAATATCCGCCAGAACTTAGTAGGATGAGAATCCTATGTATTAGTTTTTGGTTTAGTCAACGTTGAAGGATACAGTGTTCCAAAATATTTTGCACCTAATCTTTGTTTCCTCAAAACTTGCTCTGCAAGAAATTTTCATTAAACAATGTCAAATCACGGCGACAACAACGAAACTGGTGAAGCCGCAATAAATGCGAACCAACCGGGTGCAGACGTTACAGGGTTTAATGAAGACGACCATGATGCAATACTCATCCCGGTCAATATAAGAAAAACCATAACTATAAAACTTATAGAAAATGAAGTAACATCAAGAGGTGGTACAGTCGTATTTGTGGTAGAGGCACATGAATTTCGGCAGACAGAGGTATTCTATTCCTGGATAAATTTTCTGCTGTAACACATGAGTTCCACTACTACAAAATAGCGGAAGCTCCAGCGGAATACTCTCCTTTCGAGGAAGTTGAAATTCCACTAACATACCAAGAGCACCTGCTCTGGTTTAATGGCGCCCTAAAACATCAAAATCACATTACCAGGCTCGGTCCACTAGGTAGACCAGGAGCCACATGGCCGGTTCTAGCCAGCTACACACCAAATCCCGACATTGAAAAAATGTCAAGCGAAGAACTCTTAGTTAAAATAAAAGAATTAACAAAAGCATATAGGGATTTAGTTCAATTAACAACGGTACAACCTACCGACTAAATACACTAATTGGAAATCCTGAAAAAACTTTTATTAAAAATAATCTAAATTCTCAAAAGAAGAAGTGGGAGGGTAATAAACAAACCACTCCCAGAGAAAAACAGTTTCAGACCAGAGGAAGGTCTCCCCAACGAAGAGATAAATCTCCAGAACGAGGGGGGGGAAAGTCTCCCCAAAGGGAGCCCTCTGAAAAAAGATACAACCTTAGAAATAGGGGCAATTTGAGAAAACCTGACAGATATCAAGATATTGATACACGTCCCTCTTGATCTTTTCAGACTTCATCAAAGAAATCGGAAAGAAGAGGACGGTCAGAACATAAGAAAGAGAACGTTAAGTCCAAAGACAAGGAACCTGCTCATCAAAGTAAAAAAATAAAATTTCCCAGAAAGAAGGTAGCCAGTATTAAAATAAAACATGCTGAGAATTCTGAGGACACAACTGAAAAACGGAGAGTGGGCCCAGACATAGCTCGCAAGATCCTGATGAATCTTCTGGAGACAGTGGACACGAATGAATACATTCAAGTGGAAACTGCAGATACCCGAGTGAGCGTGACCCATAAACTATATGAAATAACATTACGTATAGTGGGAGATAAAACTAGGAAAATAAAAGGTCTCTTTTAGGAGAACCTATCTAAAGGCTATGATATCCTTCTAGCAGAAAAGGACTGGCCACCAGAGTTTTTCAGGGAGTGCCCACATGGCGAAGAAATTATTATGCCTGCCTTCTCGAATCACATTCCAATTCATAAGAAATACATACTTGCTAGAAAAAGGACAGTGGCCCAAGCCCCTGCATTATATAAAAATCATGTAGGATGGGATGAGGATTCTCCTCACCATATAATCCAGTTAAAAAATCAACCTACTGCACAGAGGCTGTATCCTGTTAAGCAAGAAGCTAAAAAACAAGTAAAAGAAATTTTAGATCAACTTGAATATCAGGGGGTGATTGAAACATGCACCTCACAAATGAACAATCCTTTCTTTCCTGTCTCCAAGCCAGACGATTCATGTTGTCTAGTTTTGGACTACAGACATCTAAACTCCTGCTGTAAAACTTTTGCAGTACAAAATTCACACAGTGCAGCACTAATGAATAACATTGTGCGCAAGAAATATAAAACAACATTAGATATTTCAAATGGTTTCTTCTGTCAAAACATAGCACCTGAAAGCAGATATTTGACCGCTTTCTCCAGCATGCGGACCCTAAAACAATTTTGTCGTCTCCCACAGGGATTCAAGAACAGCCCTTGATTATTTTCAGCCAGGGTAACAGAGTTACTACAAATGTATGATGATGAAGCATTATCCTATGTCGATGACATCTATCTTACAGACGATGACCTGGAGACTCACTTGAAATGAGTGAAGACCATAATACTTGGGTTCGCATCTGAAGGGTACAAATTTAACTTTAAAAAATCACGAATTGCCCATCTAACTGTCCTATTTTTAGGATATGAATTATCAAGTGAAGGCAAAAGCCTAGCAGAAAACTTCTTAGAGAAGTGTGTAGTACTCCAAGCTCCAAAACTTACAATCAATACTAGGTTTCCTGAATTTCGGAAGAACATACATTCTAAATTATGCCGAGAGGGTTAAACCTCTCTACGAACTGATAAAACCTGATTTTAAACCAATTAATTGGACTCAAAAGCACACAGAAATTTTAAGATCATTACAGACAGACATGTTAACTAAAACAAAACTGCAAACACGCGCAAACGAACGCAACCGTGTAATCCGAGTCATCACAGAAGATGCAGATTCACATACCTGACCTCTAATGAGGTAGAACCGGTACCAATAGCTTACAAATCACACTTGTATACACAAGCTGAAATTAAATTCAGTTCTACTGAAAAAATTCTAACTGCGGTTCAAACTGCTGTAGCAAAAGAAAGAGCCCTCACACAAGGTAAACAAATAATTATCGTTACACCAATACCTGCCCTAGAAGCAGTAACAAGAGCAAGCATCCCCAATGCTAAAGCTTTACATCCGAGATGGATACAATGGGTTAATTCTCTTGATGCACCGGACGTAGTATACGAATTTGATCCTAACTTAAAAACACAAGAATTTCAACAATATGAATATGAATGTCCTCTGCCGATCGAGATTCTGCCTCTGGAACATTACGGTTGTATAATATATACAGACGGCTCAGCACAACCCGCGGTTGGGGGTAAACAAGCCTACAGTGCTGCGTGCGCGATTGTTAAAGGTCGTTAGCACAAAGGAAAATTTAAACCTTTGGTGACTAAAACTCAATCACTCGGAGACTGTACAGCTCAGCGAGCTGAACTACAGGCTTTTGAGATGGCACTTGAAAATAGCGATCGCGAATTCCCCACACTAATAGTGTGCGATTCCTATTACTGTGTCCAGTCTTACAATGAATACTTGCAGAACTGGGTTCAAAACAACTTCAAAGATGCAAAAGGTGGCACAATCATGCATAAAATGCTTTGGGAACAGGTAGTTCTTTTACAAAAAGAACTACAAAAGACTCACGTGATTCATACACTGAGTCAACAACGTGATGGCGTTCACGTTGCGGCGAATTCATTGGCTGATGAGGCCGCGAAAGCAGCTATACAAACGGCTTCCGTAGCTGCCAATGCTCAGTCAAAAACAAAAATAGACAGCGAGATAATGCAAGCTGTCAGTGCTTCAGTAAAAGAAAGCGGTAAGACACTCCCGAAAGGCTTTCCAGTAAAGTACTCATACATAACTGATGCGCACAACTTTCTGTTTGCTCAAATCACTGGAGTGGGGGATAGAGCAATTCCAAACATGGAGCACAGATTAGGACTAATTTTAGCGGCACACGAAGGGCTCGCCTCTGCACACGCTGGTGTTTCCACCACAGTATCATTATTAAAACAGAGATATTGGTGGCCACGAATGAGAAAACAGACTAGGAACTATGGGCCAGATGTAGGTAATTCCTATTTACCGACTCTTAAATACCGAATTTTACCGATTCGGTATTTAAGAGTCGGTAAATAGGAAGGGGGCAGATGTAGGTAAGTCTAATTTTAGAATTACCGAATCGGTATGATTCAGTATTGACCGATTCGGTAAATACCGAATCGGTATTGCCCATTGATTCCTATGGGCCATGAAGCCCATAGGAATCAATGGGAAATACCGATTCGGTATTTACCGAATCGGAAAATACCGATTCCTGCAAGGCTGCAGTGGGTGTCACTTTGACACCCTCTAGCACCCCAAGTACAGGCTTGTGCGGCATGTGGCACACATACATGCCCTAAGGGCATGTCAGTGTGTCACATGGCACAGGTGTACATGCACAGATGTGCATGTACACCTGAATTCTGTATTGTACCACCCAATTGGATTGGGTGGTAAAATACCGAATTCTGAAGGCCTGTAGCACTGTAAAGAGGGCTACCTACATCTGGGTTTTACCGAATCGGTAAAATTACCGATTCGGTATTTTACAGAATCGGTAAATTTACCGATTCTGTAAAAAAATGGCCCCTACATCTCAAAAACCAATTACCGGTCGGTAATGGCCGAAATCGGCCGTTACCGACCGGTAATTGGCGACCTACATCTGGCCCTATGTTCTAGAATGTGAAATATGTCAGAAAATGAAAGTATCAACAGTGAAATGACCAGCGCAGACCCCTTCTAATCTCAGACAAACCATTAGCATGTGTTTACCTGGACCACTGTGGTCCCTTACAAAGGGACGGCAACTATAAATACATCATGGTCGCAGTGGATTCCTGTACGAGATTCATTTGGATGTGGCCCCAGCACTCGGCTGACGCCAGAACTGTTATAAAAGATTTGCGAGTCTTTATCGGCACATACGTAATTGGCATGCTACATTCTGACCAGGGTCCTGCGTTTAGCTCTCGGGCTTACAAGGAGGCCATGGCCAGCATGGGCATTGCATTGCGGTATTCTAGTCCATTCCATCCCGAGGGAAATGCAGTAGTGGAGAGAAAGACCGGGACATAAAGCAATCTATAACAGCGGGGGTATTATGTTCGGGTGACGGGTGGGTCAAACATCTAATAAGTGTCCACCGTAGTCTTAATAACATGCCAAGAAATTCTCTAGGAGGTATCAGTCCGTACAAACTTTTATTTGGTACTAGAATGATCATCCAGGACTTGGATTGTCAGACTTCAGTAGTGCAACAAAAAACCTTTGATATCAAAGATCGTTTGGCTGTTTTACAGGACTTAAATGAAACAAGAAAAAGTCTGAGTAACGAAAAGCTAAAGTCAACAACCACTGAAGAAAAACCACCAGTCCCAGCAAGACCTGTCTGGATTCCAAAGATTGGGGATCTGGTCAGAGAAAAGATTGCGGTGAAGAAGGAATTTGGGCCTTCTTACAGAAAAGCAGTACCTGTCTTAGCTGTCAGCGGAACAAGATCAGTTGTACTACAGCCCCTTGCTGGTAAAAAGGAGAACAGAGTTGTATCAATCGACCTGGTGAAAGCACAATCATGTGGCCAATAATAAGTAGTAGGCCCAGTGGACTCCCAAGAAATAGCAGAAGACCAAATCTTGCTACAATCCAAGAGTATGCAACAAAGCCATGGAACTTGTGCCTCTGGAAAACCAAATTGCAACAGTTCATCAAGAAACACCAGTCTACAACAATGTAGCCTTGGATTATACAAATGTAACAAAAGAAAATGCAAAGATCAATGGAAATCCGGAAGCAATCCCACCAATTGACAGAACTGCATCTGGCTACTTTATCAACTTTGATGACTTTTCCGATGATCCAAGTGAACATGGAGACAAGCCAGCAACAAAAACTTTCAAAATAAAAATCACAGAGCTCTTTCATCAACTCAGAGAAACATATCTAACTTCACCATGGATTAAATTATGGATTGTGTTAGCTGTACTTTTCCTCCTTCTATGGCTGATCTTGGTTTTAAGTTTGGGTAGATTTATTGATGGAAAATATAGTACAATGGACACAGCAAGTCAGAACATCAACTTGGTCCTGAAACCACACAGATCCTCACACATCGAAAAAAGAGAAGTGTCATCAGTCAACATCACAGCAAAGCCTATACCTGGTGGTATAGCATGGGACAAAACTGATTATGAAATCTATGGCCCGGTTCAGCTCTTGAAATATCCACACCAATTCAAGATTTCTTTAAGTGACTTTGTATCACCTAGTACTTTCAGTGATGATTGGGACTTTGACAATATTAATAATATGATGTCAGATTTAGAAATGTCAGCAAAATTTACAGAACATGATTACTTACAGGGTTCGTCGAATTATGAGGAAATGTATTGTTACAATCACTTTGGGCATCATTATCTGCATAAATCTTCAAATCCTAGAAATGTTTTCAGTTATAATCAATGGCAACATTGTCCAACTCCGCCAAAAGGCAGTTCAAAAACATTTTATGAGAAATTCCCATACTTCTCAGGGTTTAATGTCACTGATCCTGAAACATTCTATTTCAAAGTGTTAAATAAGGCAGGAATGAAAAACATGTTGACAAATACTAAACTGATTTATTCTGAAAAATGTTATGAAAAAATTTCTATATTTGGTTTTGAATTTTGGAAAAACAACATGAGACAAAAACCACCTGGGGTACAAAAGAATGGCAGGTACAAGGTTTAGAAGCATTGTTTAGAGCCTGCATGATCCCAGAGCAAATAATGTTCCTGAATGACACCATTCAACAAACAACCTGTTTTGGCCTAGCCAAGATAAAAGATTTAAACAACCCGTCTATACCAAAGCCTATGCTTGATATGAACACCACTACAGATGAGGGGTTAGACGTGGCCTATATTTTAAAACAAAACAGAACAATTCCTGATTGGAACAAATGGTTGATCTGACCCACAGACACTAATAACTGTCAAGATAGATTCCTGAACAAAATACAGGGGTTCAAACAGAACAGGCCAGACCAAAGATATTCCCAGAGACAACATCCAGGGATAGTTACAACACACAGTGTAGGAAAACTATGCCTCGACTGGCTACAGAAATCCACACTTCCCGAAATTAAGCAACACTTAGCTTTACTTAAAGAAGGTGCTGACTTGCGAGATTTCTTACTGGGACCTTGCAAATAGCGTCAAAAACGTTTCATATACGCCGGTATATACGCAGCTTACAATGAGGCTTGGAAATTAAATCAAATTGAAACTGCAGAAAAAATAAGAGAAATTGATCGTATTCATTTGGAAAAAACAATTTCTGTAGTGGACAATGGGTTAACAACTCTGTCCTCCAGAATCTATTCACTGGACAGCATTGTATCATCTGCTACTGATATAATAGAACAGGATATGATAATGTTACAACATGGTAAGTCCCAATAGCGTTCTATTGTACAGCTAGGTTGGACGTTACAAAACCGGCGTTCAGGTCACGTGCCATGGCGTCTAATCAACATAACGTCATTATTTTCTATGTTTAACCTTACTGATAGACAAATCTCGTTGGCACAAAAAGGAGCAGACTATACGGTGCTGAGCAGTGAAAAACCTGAGAGATTACCACTGACAATGTCAGAAAGACCTGTCATTGAATGGATAATACATGGCACTATTACAATCCCGATAACAACTTTTCAGTTTCAATACTGCCAAAAGTATATACCAGCAGGCCTGTATGAAAGGTTGGGTAAAGGATATATCAAATCAACCTGGAATTTACCTTATACACATAGATGTTGGACTGGGGGCAAGAAAGAGGTATTTCTTAGTGGTAATAATTGTAAAACATCACTGAGCGGTACACTTCTGTGTCAAGATATAAACTTGCATGGAGCCTGCGAAGGTTTATCAAACAACCTTTCATGTCATCTGCACGGCACCCCAGCTACACATATAGAGCCCTTTTTCAGACAACTTTCCAACGGTAGCTACGCTATATTAAGTGACCACAGCTGTTTTGGCATGATGCCAGGAAAACCCGGTGTGTAAGAAAAGGAGGTATCCCCGACTAAAGTTCCTAAATCGGGATCACTAAAATGTTTGAAAAGACGAATATTTAGGAACATAGATTTCAAAAGGACACAAACTGACACCAGAGAATACTGACTATATCAGCGGTATCATGGTTCATTGAAACCTTTGACATAGACTGCTCAAAAAGTTTCATACTAGACTGTTTAAGAATAGTGTTAACTGAAAACACCTTTGACTTTAATGGCTCACTGTACCAACAGACTAAATGTGTAAGCATGGGGGTTTCCTGAGCCCCCATTGTGGCTAATATTTACATGGCTGAATATGAGTCCAAGTACATCTACAATGACATTGCCCCTTTCAGTGAGTCAATTTCATCATGGTCTCGCTTCATAGACGACATATTTTTTATATGGACGTCAGAAACAGAAGCCCTTTCCACCTTTGTATCATGGTTAAACTTATGTGACAAAAACATCTTCTTCACTGCAACATCTAGTCAAACCAAAGTTAAATTTCTAGATATAAGCATACTAAACAAGGACCACAATCTGAATGTAGATCTGTACATCAAGCCTAAGGCTCGTAACACACTCCTACATTATACAAGTTACCACCCGAAGACACAAAAATCTAGCATCCCTTTTGGCCAGTTCTTACGAGTTCGAAGGAACTGCTCCACAGTAGCAGACTTCGACAAAAGAGCAGAAGATATGAAAACTAAATTCATAACTCGAGGCAACCCAAAACGTCTGGTTCGTGACTCCTATAAAAGAGCCAGATTCTTTGACAGACAACATTTGCTCACACCCCAAGTAAAAGAGTCAAATTCCAAAGTGGTATTCGTAACAAGACATTCCACCATGAATGCCAAACTACAACAAATAGTCAATGCCAATTGGCATATTTTAAATGCCACAAGACCTAAAGAACAACATCTACCCAAACCTGTCTTTGCCTACAGGAAGAATAAAAATCTTAAAGACCTAAGAGTGCGGTCAAGAATGCAAACTAAAAGTACTGAGCCAACACAAACATCCTTAACTGGAAACACACCTGTTACAGGCAATTACAAATGTCTTTCCTGTGCTGCATGTGAATTTGCCATTGAGACTAAAAATTGGTCCCACAATAATGTACCCATACAACTGAAAACCCTGACAAATTGCAAAACCACCAATGTGGTTAACCTACTAATATGCCCATGCAATCTTGGTTATGTAGGCGAAACCGCAAGGATGATGTCCACACGACTCTCTGAGCATAGGTCCGCTATTCGAACGAGCAAAACCCAAGCACCACTAGTCAGACACTATCTGGAAGCAAAGCATAATTCCAATGAGATTCACTGGCTTATCCTTGAGAAAATCCGGAAATCATCAGGCACACTAAGCACCCAAATACGTAAATGCAGGGAGGTCTACTGGATTTTCACTCTCAACACCTATACCACAGGAATGAACAATGAATTACCTTGGGACCAGGTCTTAAAATACAACTATGGTTGATCTATTCACATGTCACCATTAACTCATTAATCTATCTTCACACCTAGATACCATGCTGAAATTTGAGATATTCCATTATCCCGCCCATAGTTCTCACAGCCACATCTCTTACCCTCCTTATAGACACACCATTGCATTTCCACTATGACCACCATAAATGGGTACCTGTCTTATGTTCTTTCATAATTTTAAGAAACATATATACCTTCAGACAGGACCCCCTAAAAACATAACTGGTAACTCTCATACAAGGAATATGCAATATACCCCCGCAACTCTGTATCTATCAGCCACTCAAATATGGCTGCCCTACTAGCCTGCATTACCCGGTAAGCCCCTGTAGACATAGAGAAACTTCCGGGTCCGGCGCATTCACATCCGGTTCATCAATAAGGAAAAACGCGCGCGAGTTCGTTTTATAAATACGATCCCCCCCACCAGTGCCTCCAGCTTCCGACTGCTGTCGAGACGCCGGAGAGTCAGACCCCACCATTGGAGGACGATACTGCCTTCATCTGAAGGTAAAAGACCTACCCGCGCTAAATTACACCGATCGTACTATAGTTCACAATAAATAATTCCCTGTATCGCTCTATTAAAACGCTTCGCATTTTTGAATATTCCCTGCAGCAGCGTTCAGTTCCCCTTTTTTTCCCCCGGAGCGAGGAACTACACAATAGTGAACCACACGAAAGAAGGTAACTTTATTGGGTCAGGGCTCGGCAGGGACATCCAGACTCTGTCAAACTCAAGGGTATATCGAACTAAACCCCGCCTCTCTCGCCCCCTGTAGTTTAAACCCAGATGTCCTGCTCCCGGTGACACGTCCCGGACCTCTTCACGTCACGCCATGTCGCTACTTTACTCAGGTAATCTAGATCATTTTTCATCACCCCCACCCAATTGTACTATTTATGTCAAAATCATTAGCTTTGCCTAGCCTTGCATTATCATATACCCCTCACCTAGCAAAGCACCACCCCTCCCAGCCAACAGTCATTCTTTAAATACCTATCTGTTTCCTTATGTCCCCTCCATAGTTCCTTGAAAAGACAAGACTACAGGATAGCAACGTATAGACATATCCCGCATAATCTGCCAGCAGGTAACAGCTCCTGAGGTGATGGCTCCAATTGCCCAAATTTACCACCTACATTACCTGACATGTACAGATGTTCTGTTCTTTCCGCAGTGAAGAGTTAACCTCTGCACTCCAAACTGTGGCATACCTTGGCCTTAGTGTGACTCCATAAGTGCATCTAGAGTCCACCACCGTATATTGCGGCTGCAATATTATATTGGTAAGACATCATCTAAGTATGCTAGCAGCATTCATTATCTTAAAACCCTTCCCTCCTTTTTAAACACATCATCGCATTCCCCCTCTTTTTTTTCCCTTCCTCTTCCTAGACCTGCTATTATTCTAACCAATTTTAAGCCAGTTAAACCAACCACTTGCCCCTCCTTTTTCTTCCTTTTCCTTTTTCTTTTCCCTCCATCTTCTCTTTATTCTCCTCTCTATTGTCGTTCTTCCCTCTCAGCCCCAACTCTCTGTTTGTGTTTCCTCTCTGTACCTTCCCTCCAGATAGTATGGATAACAACAAACTGGGGCGTCTATATAGACATTGACCAAAGGTACCATGGACCTTTCACTAACCATTGTCCCATGGTACTAGAACTCTTCTCTAGTCCACCGCCTCATGTAAAATCAAAGATAAGGGCCAGTCCCTCAACTGTCACCAAAATATATGAGTTGTTTTGAGACAATGTATGTAACATTGTATATATGTATATATTAAGATTCTTGTTTTCCCCTGTTTTTAATTATAGCTTTGTAAATATTAGATCAAATGTATTGAATGCACATGTAACTTTAGTATTAGGACTTTACACTGACATTGATATGGATTTTTCATGTATTTTGTATAGGTACACTTGGAACATATACCATGGCTTCCTGATGAAGGCTCATAGCCGAAACGCGCGTAGCAATGTTAAACTATCTCTAGCCATGTTTTTTTGATTAATACTAAATATCTCTATATATATATCATTTTTTGTATCTTTTGTATCTATTTCGAATTGCATATTTATATTAAAATGTATTGTGATGCACAACAAGTATAAAGTACATATTACGAGAATCAACGTTGGATCGACAATGAATGTTAAAAAGCCAGATCCCCAATAATCATATTATTGAATAAAGTACCCTTTTTACGATATGCTCTAATGTGTATTGTCAATCCATAGTCCGTAATCTCTGTTGTCAGTTTGTGTTCATTTGAAATCTATGTTCCTAAATATTCGTCTTTTCAAACACATGATGTCAGGAAAACCCTATCTCGTGAGCGTTACTTCCAGGGTCATTTGTTGTATGCACGTATTGTATCCAAACAGCAATCTAGACATGGAGGAGGCATTATGGCCTTCTGTGAATATCTCTTCTATTCAAATTGATACTTTAAGCAGAATGAAGTCTATTCTTTTACAGACAATTGTGCCTTTAACCTCGTCCAAAGAGACGTATGACCTGCAAGCTGCAAGGACAGCGGCAGAGATACATACCCTATTATCGACAAATTGCCCCATGCATTTCGTAGAAATGTTAAGCCAAATTTTAAACATGTCAGATACCAGTGGCATCGCACATGTATTTAAGACAATTTTTTCGGGACTGTTAGCACCCTTTGAAACAGTTCTGGGCATCTTCCCGAATTTTGTGCATTCGCTATTCGGCGGCCTGCCTCTTATTTTGGGACTCGTAGCAGGAATTTTATTTGTGTTCCTTCTGCTCTGATATGGCAAGCCAAGTCACAGACAAAACTCAGGCTACGATGGGAGAAACGATCCTAGCAATACGATACCGAGACCGTATCACTAAGGTCCTCGGATTGGCCCGGTTAAGAGATCTGAATACTACCTGGTTTCTTTCATTCAGACCAATCTGGCAAGATTGCATCTTACCTGTGCTTCGATGTCTGCTATGCAAAGAAGAATGCGTGTTGGACGTCTGTCTTACACTACCATCAGCAGTACCAATGGATATCAATACTTTGCTCGGTCCGGTAACGACTCATACAAAGTGTTGTCCCCAGCGACTACCGATTCTGATGACGGCATTCGTTGAGACTTCACCATTACGATTAGGTGGCGGTGAAGTACGAGATGAAAGCGGCACCACACAGGTACAACCTTCTGTGAACATTGCTGATTCTGACATCGATGATAGCAATGCATCTCACATATGCACTATAGCAGCTTTTTCAAACTTGGTAGAACTTTCACCTACTGTAGTAGAGGAATTTTTCAACAGCCTATCTGATTTCATGTTCTCTCCTAATAACGAATAACTTTTGAAACAGCAAGCACACAGCGTTCCCTGAACTCTGAATTCGGCCTTCAGTTTTTATGAACAACACTACTGAAAACATTTGGAACTATTTTTTTCCCATAAAAAAGAAATTATTTTTTCCCAATTTCCAAAATATTTACCCTTTTTTTTGGCACATGGTACTCTGCTTAAAGTAGAACAATTCTTAAAGAACAGAACTTTAAGCTGTTGTGGCATGATGCCAGGAA
Source organism: Lissotriton vulgaris (assembly GCF_964263255.1). NCBI lineage: Eukaryota > Metazoa > Chordata > Amphibia > Caudata > Salamandridae > Lissotriton > Lissotriton vulgaris. Next base: position 1,713,063,595 of record NC_141687.1, read on the forward strand.
AACCCGGTGTGTAAGAAAAGGAGGTATCCCCGACTAAAGTTCCTAAATCGGGATCACTAAAATGTTTGAAAAGACGAATATTTAGGAACATAGATTTCAAAAGGACACAAACTGACAACAGAGAATACTGACTATAGCAGCAGTATCATGGTTCATTGAAACCTTTGACATAGACTGCTCAAAAAGTTTCATACTAGACTGTTTAAGAATAGTGTTAACTGAAAACACCTTTGACTTTAATGGCTCACTGTACCAACAGACTAAATGTGTAAGCATGGGGGCTTCCTGAGCTCCCATTGTGGCTAATATTCACATGGCTGAATATGAGTCCAAGTACATCTACAATGACATTGCCCCTTTCAGTGAGTCCATTTCATCATGGTCTCGCTTCATAGACATATTTTTTATATAGACGTCAGAAACAAAAGCCCTCTCCCCCTTTGTATCATGGTTAAAGTTATGTGACAAAAACATCTTCTTCACTGCAACATCTAGTCAAACCAAAGTAAAATTTCTAGATATAAGCATACTAAACAAAGACCACAATCTGAATGTAGATCTGTATGTCAAGCCTACGGCTCGTAACACACTCCTACATTATACAAGTTACCACCGGAAGACAAAAAAATCTAGCATCCCTTTTGGCCAGTTCTTACGAGTTCGAAGGAACTGCTCCACAGTAGCAGACTTCGACAAAAGAGCAGAAGATATCAAAACTAAATTCATAACTCGAGGCAACCCAAAACGTCTGGTTCGTGACTCCTATAAAAGAGGCAGATTCTTTGACAGACAACATTTGCTCACACCCCAAGTAAAAGAGTCAAATTCCGAAGTGGTATTCGTAACAAGACATTCCACCATGAATGCCAAACTACAACAAATAGTCAATGCCAATTGGCATATTTTAAATGCCACAAGACCTAAAGAACAACATCTACCCAAACCTGTCTTTGCCTACAGGAAGAATAAAAATCTTAAAGACCTAAGAGTGCGGTCAAGAATGCAAACTAAAAGTACTGAGCCAACACAAACATCCTTAACTGGAAACACACCTGTTACAGGCAATTACAAATGTCTTTCCTGTGCTGCATGTGAATTTGCCATTGAGACTAAAAATTGGTCCCACAATAATGTACCCATACAACTGAAAACCCTGACGAATTGCAAAACCACCAATGTGATTAACCTACTAATATGCCCATGCAATCTTGGTTATGTAGGCGAAACCGCAAGGATGATGTCCACATGACTCTCCGAGCATAGGTCCGCTATTCGAACGAGCAAAACCCAAGCACCACTAGTCAGACACTATCTGGAAGCAAAGCATAATTCCAATGAGATTCGCTGGCTTATCCTTGAGAAAATCCGGAAATCATCAGGCACACTAAGCACCCAAATACGTAAATGCAGGGAGGTCTACTGGATTTTCACTCTCAAGCAGAGAACGGCCCGGGACCAGGGTTCAATTCCCGACACGGCAGGGTCGTGGACCAGGATCAGCGGACTCGATAATTCCCACCTCGGTGCCTACTCTAACCAGGGATCACAGAGTGCACTGAGACACCGGCCTTTCGGCCCATGGCCGAGTGCCCGCAGTGCCAATCCGCCCCTGGTTGCTCTCATGTCCGAAGTCATACGATTAAAGACTCTGCCTTTACTCACGACAACTCAGACGGGCATGTAGCAGATTCCATTTGATTTAATAGATGCTCTTTCTTTTTCCATCATACTTGGCACTCCATGGTTTAGAAAGATAATCCCCATATTGAAAGGAATACGCCAGAGCTATTCCTAAATTCATCATACAATGAGGCTTATTTTTTCCTGACATCTAAGATAGAAACGACCCAGGACCTGATTCACAAAGGTAAGTTACACTTTTGAGCAAGTTTACAATTTATAGTAAGTTTACTACTTTTAGGGCCAGATGTAGGTCAACAAATACCGGTCGGTAACGGCCGATTTCGGCCATTACCGACCGGTATTTGGTGATTGAGATGTAGGGGGCCTTAAATTTACTGATTCGGTATATTTACAGAATCGGTAAATTTACAGATTCTGTAAATTACCGAATCAGTAAATTTACCGAATCTCAAATTTGTGATGTAGGTGGCACTGAAAACAGTGCCACCGGCCCTTAAGAATTCGTTATTTACCATGACATACTATGTCATGGTAAATAACGAATTCCTGTGTACATGCACATCTGTGCATGTACACCTGTGCCATGTGGCACATATACATGCCCTAAGGGCATGTATGTGTGCTACATGGCACTCAAGCCAGAATCAGGGGTGCAACAGGGTGTCAAAGTGACGAGAAATGAAGCATAAAGATGGACCCTTCCTACTAACAGCACCTGACCTCCTTTTTCCCCAAACGAATGTATAGTCCCCTCATATTACATGCACACTGTCTGGCACCCACCGTTACTGTGCCTATTCCCTGGGGAATCAAATACAGATAAACAACCGCAAAGGTGCACCACAATATTCTTCAAGTCACAATATTATTAATAAATCGTGGAAAGGTGATGTTTTTCTTGTTTTTTCAAAAGTCTTTATTTTCAATCGTTAACACCGTACAGCCAACGCGTTTCATCCCATAGGGACTTCTTCAGGGCTTATTAACTGGAAAGCAATGCTTCCAAGTCGATCCTCCAAGTCAAAAGTCTATATGGCGCCTTTCCAAATGTCAAAAGTCTTTGTAAAATCTTGATGTAGACCTTGGCTGTCTTTTTTTAAGTCTTGAAAAATCTAAGATGTGAGTGATGCAGACTTCGTGTAGTTGTATATCAGCTCTGCCACGTAATAGAGATATGTTTATAGACCATCAAGATAATCTGTATTGAATTCTAATGTCCACTGGATATGAAATTATGTAAACCACTTGGACGAAGATGTGGGCACTGGACACCAGTAGGCCGATCGTGATAAATCGTCCTGCAGTCATCCACAAAGCCTTTGTCCTTTCCGAAATCCGCAATCCGATGACACCCTGTCCCCCTTGCAAATTCGGTAATTTTACCGAATCAGTATTTACCGATTCTGTAATTGACATTGATTCCTATGGGCCTCAAGGCCCATAAGAGTCAATGGCAATTACAGAATCGGAAATACCGATTCATTAATTACGGAATCATACCGATTCGGTAATTAATTCGGTAAAATTACCTACATCCCGATTCCCAGTTCTTAAATACCGAATCGGTATTATTCGGTATTTAAGAATCGGTAATCTGGAATTACCTACATCGGGCCCCTGGTATGGTATTTGGACAAAATATCTAGTTGTAAATATTGGGAGACTGAAATATTGGAAAAACATTGTGATGCAAAAGTTTTGTGATGCAGAAATATAGTTGTCAAGAAAATAGATTTTTTTAAGTAAGTAATATCATTGTCAAGAATATCGCTGTTGTTAATATCATTTACAGTGATAATACAGTTGTAGAAAAAATATTTTTTAATTATCTTAATGTGTTTTAGTTCATATATTAATTGTATGTGTCATTATTGTTTGTAAAATTGTTAAAAATAATTTAAATAGGGGGCGTGGTCAGCAGCTGAGGAAGATGACGGCGTAGTCCCGGAGCTGCACTAGCGACCTACCTCTTCTCCTGACATCCGTTACTATCCGTGCACTGGAGAGACCGCAAAAGACACCTGAGGTTGTGGGAGCGGTCAGGCGGTCGGCGACGGTGCTTTTCAGAGGCCCCGAGTGTCCTGGGACGACGTTGACAGACTGGCGGCGATCAGCTGCGTAGACCCTAAGATGGCGAATGCCAGGCTGTGTTGAGTGGTGGCCCTCTTGATATCGGGTGATACGTCCGTCCTCAGTGGAGGCGGACCCCAGCACTGCGGCTTCCGTGGGGGCATAGTCGCTGGGACATCGCAGAGTGGAGCCTGGCAGTGAGTGCTGCCTGCCATGAGGGGGCTCGGAAGTCTTCCTGCGAACGGCGGCAGGTGTGTGACAGCGGCCTGAGGGAGAGGAGCGGCGGCGCTTCCCAGTACAGGAGTTGTACTCAGCGCCTAGGCCCAGAGGACTGCCTCCAGTGCTGTAACCCCCGGCATTGCTGCCCTGGTGAGAGCGGGGGTGTTACCCTACCATAATAAGAAGTGTTGCGGTGAGTGGCGGTGGAGGAGTGAGCATCGGCCTCTCTGGTGGTGGCCCTCTCTGGTGTCTTGACCGGGACCTTTTCAGCCGGGCCACCGCCCTCTGGTTGCAGGGGTGGTGCCTTGGAACCTGCGGCCTGTACCTTATCGACAAACCCCTCACTAGAACATCGGGAATGGCTTCACCCGGTCTGGTGAAAGTGCCACTGTGGAGCAGGGGAGCTTGTTGGACTGAAGTGCCGTCTGCAGCAAGCCCGTGGGGGCAGGGAGCCATTGAATTAGCTGAGCTAACTATAACATGCGCCCCAACAATGCAATGCTTATAATCTCACATATTACATCACTCGTGATATGGTCAGTGACATCACTGATGACATCTCAAACATTGTCTACAGCATCTCTGAAGCACCCACTCACACCTCTATAGAATCTTGTATACACACACACTCCCACTCCCATACAACCATTCACAACCCCATTCACAGAGCCATACCAGTACTGAGTGAAGATTCCATTTGGAATGTAGAATCAACCATCTGGATGCAGTGTTTTTAAACGTGGAACATGTCTTAAAGGAAGAACTGCTGGACTGCAGGGAAAACTTCTGGACATACCATTTAAAATTACTACATCTGATTGAACTGACTGAACATCACAGACAATACAATCTGATTACTGAATATCTCAAGAGATCTCATGACTGCATTGATTCCACATTCCAAATCGAATCTTCACTCATCATGCTTTTTGAAAAGTCAGCAGTGTCATCTGTGCAGCCACTGAGCAAACCATCTTCTACTACCTAAGGAAGGTGGAAGCTGAGATGTTTTAGTGGAAATATATTTTTGTTCTTTGGAGAGTCCATCTGTTTGAGTCACTTCTCTCTTGCCTATATATAACCACTCACAGATCTACCCAGGCAATCATGAAACCTCTAACACACCCTTTCACACACATCCACACAACCACGTATACACCCACTCACACACCCATACAGCCACTCGCACACCCACTCACAGACCCACAAAACCACTCACACACCAATTCATAGACCTACACAGTCAATCACACCCACTTCTACACTCACACACCCACACAACCACTCACACATCAACTTACACAGCCAATTCCACACCCATATACACAGCCACTCACACACACAGTCACACACACACCCATACACAGGCAGTGATTAGGCCCAGGTGGAAGAAATCTGCTCCGCTTGTGGTATTTTGGAGTTTGGGCCCTTCATGGTACGTAGAGTAGCATGGAGTTCCCAAATTCCGCCATCTGGCGTAAAGCCGAGTTTTTGTTTCCGTTCATGCACATGAGATTGGATTACGATGCTCACAAACAAGCGTCACAATACTCTCAGACCACTAGTGAGTGTGTGCTAATTTCGCACCCACACGCAACAATGCCAATATAGTGCTGCTACTGCTCAAGCAGCTACTAAAAAGGAGGTTTTTGGGTAGATTTTCTTCTCCAATGGACAGTTCAAGTTGGTTTTAGTGCAAGAAGCCTATTTAAAAAAAACTTTCTTTCTCCAAAAAGAAGGATATGCCCCAGAGACTCCAACTTCCTGTTCCTGTCCAGCAGGCTCCTCCCAGGGCTTTGTCCAACTCCTGGTCACTTTTCATATGGATTTGGAGCTAGAAAGATCACTGTCTTTGTCTGCTGCATATATACCACTGGATTTAAGGACTTTGTTTTTAAGATTTCACAAGTAAGTTCATTGACTCTTGTATAAGTGTGTTGTTTGTTTGCTATAGGGCATGCACCAGTATTTAGTTGTACTTTTGTCAGATTTTTAAAATGTATTGTGGTGGGTGGCCTGAGGTTTCAATAGGAGGCTAGTCATATTTTCAGATTTAATTTTTCTTCTTTTGTAAACGAACAATGTTGCACAGTTCAGTACATTTCCTTCATATCTGTTACATTTGCAATATTCATTTATTTACTATGTGGCACATGGCCAGATGTATAACTATTTTTTGTGGGTGCAACCCTAAATTGGCCTATTCGCGACCGTAAAATAGGTCTGTGCAACGTACAAACCCTATTTCGCAAGTCGGTAACCTATTACCGACTTGCAGAATAGGGTTGGCGACTCGCTATTAGGAATGGACCTGCCAAAGGCGTCCCTTCCTAAAAGTGAGTCGCACTTCTATGTACAAATGTAAATTGCGGTTGCAAAACACTTGCAGTTTACCACATACTTCAAATAGGTGGTAAGCCACTCGCCAACGGGAAGGGGCACCCAGGGGACCCCTTTCCCTTTGTGACTGGCAGCAAAAATATTTGTTAAGAGCAGGGGACCACTGCCTACTCTTAAAAAAATGAAGCAGAATCATTTAATTTTTCTTTTTTAAATGCATCCCATTTTTCTTTAAGGAAAACACACTGCATTGTTCAACACTCTGTCCATCATCCCCTTTGGTTTTGCTTTGTTCGCCCTAAGTTGGCAGGGAAGCCCAGACGTGGGTCCCTTGCTCACTTTGCCACTGGATTCAAGCTAGCCTGGCTGATGACGGCTGATTAGCCATAAACCGGTTCCAGGATGCTTGTTTCTGGTCCAGGGAAGACATGGCTTGGCAGTTCGGGCTGGACTGTTCCCATGAGGCGCAGGGACAGAATGATTTGCATTTGGCCATGTCTGAACTGGGGTGGCAGAGTGAGCTAAAGAATGATGATGGATTAAACCCAGATCATTTGACTGGGGGTGAGTGCTTGTATTGTTTAACACTTCATCCATCATCCCCTTTGGTTTTGCTTTGTGCTCCCTAAGTTGGCAGGGTATGCCCGGACGTGGGCCCCTTGCTCACTTTCCCACTGGTTTCAAGCTAGCCTGGCTGATGACGACTGATTAGCCAGAAACTGCTCCCAGGATGCTTGTTTCTTGTCCAGGGAAAACATGGCTTGGAAGTTCGGGCTGGACTGTTCCCATGAGGCACAGGGTCAGACTGATTTGCATATGGCCATGTCTGAACTGGGGTGGCGGAGTGAGCTAAAGAATGATGATGGATTAAGCCCAGATCATTTGACTGGGGGTGAGTGCTTGCATTGTTCAACACTTCGTCCATCATCCCCTTTGGTTTTGCTTTGTTCGCCCTAAGTTGGCAGGGTATGCCCAGACGTGGGTCCCTTGCTCACTTTGCCACTGGATTCAAGCTAGCCTGGCTGATGACGGTTGATTAGCCAGAAAATGGTCCCAGGATGCGTGTTTCTTGTCCTGGGAAGACATGGCTTGGCAGTTCGGGCTGGACTGTTACCATGAGGCACAGGGTCAGACTGATTTGCATATGGCCATGTCTGAACTGGGGTGGCGTTGTAATGTCATGCAATGTAAAGACAGTTGCGTTGTAACTGCTGCGAGGTAAAGGTAGTGCGATGTAATGACTGCGTTGTAATGGTTGGTTCCCCTCAATCCATTTATCCATCTACTATAGGCACATAGCCACATAACAGCATTCAGTTTTTTAGGTATAATTCCATTTCCTCCTGGACACACTGCCTGTGGTGCACTGCAGACATATCAGCATCATTCAGTTTTTTAATGATTATTCAAATTTTCCCCAGCACCACATTGCCTGCCATAGGCGTACAATCACATTCAGTTTTTTTAAAGATTATTTCTAATACCTATGCACTTCCCTGAGTGCCACAAGTGTCTCCTTTAGAATAGATGGACATAAAGTAAAGAGCTATATCTGTTTGTTTTGTTATCCTGATTGGAAATTAGGTTTTATTGTATGGTGGTATGGTTTGACTTTAAAGAGGTTGATCATTATTACCTAAGTAACCAACCACACTAAAATTGCCTTTGTCTGTACTAATTCAAACAATGTCATATTTCGCTGAAAGTTTGTCTTCCTTGTTTGCTTTAAGGTGCACAAGAGAAGAAGAGACATCACTCGCAGTACTGCCTAACAGAAGGCCTGCAGCAATGTTCCCTCTAATTGTTTTCCACTGTGTGGGGTAGTATAGGGTCTCTGTGCGCTATAGCCAAGGGTACATGCACCAACAAACTGACCATTCATGCGAGTGCAGCACACAGCTTCCAAAATCAAGACCCTTTTAAGTGGCATTGCCCGAATAACTAAAGTATATTAAGACAGAAAAGTCATGTTGAAAATGATTACAGGCTTTTTTAATGTAAAATCCTGTTTAAGTATTACTTCTAGGCCTTTTCATACTGCTAAAACATAATCAAATTGCTGCTATTTTATCTTTTAGAAAGGGGGCAAGCCAACATTTCAATACAAAATGATAAAATAAAAAAACACCAGTTACAAGAGAAGGAGACAGATAGCACATAGATTTGTCATCTTTCTGGGGTAAAAATCAAGGCCTTTTGTTTGCAAAGGCCAATACAATACTTAAATAGGACTGCATATAAACGTGTCTCAAATAATTCGGAACATTAACTTTTTGTGTTTGCTTTATTTATAAGTCAATTATTATTAACATAGCTCTAGAGCGATAAGAAGAAATATAAGGGGAAAGCACATTCAATAAAAGTGCTCTAGAGGGTACGCTTAATGATTCCCAAGTAAAAAAATCAAACAAAGGCAGAAAATTCATGTTAAAACGTCTGTTACGCTTGTCTCCTATCCAAGAGATAAATACCAGTCATTGGGATGCAAAGGCCGTAACATCTCTGTAAGCCTTTGTAACATGATTATTTTGTCTGTGTTTACTTTAACTATTAGTCAGGGATCACTAACAGCCGTAGATAATACATAACAAGAAATATTAATGGGAATCAAATTTTTATATGTTCTAGAGCTGCCGTAAGGAACTCTGCCTAATAATTAAAGTAAACAAAGACAGAAAAGTAATGGTAAAAAAGATGCCGCATTTGTTACAAAATTAAAGACTGCCAGTAAAAGGAGCCAAACCAGTGAGTATCTGTTGGCAAGATAAGAGGTGATTAATAATGACTGGATGTCTCTGTAAAACAGACTCCCTGGGACTGCCGCCCACCAACCTGGATAATATCAGAGCAAGCGACATAAGTAGGAGCCACCTGCTATGCTATGTGAGCCTTCTGAAACTCAGTGGCCTGGAATAACACTTCCCTGCTGCAATGTCCTGGTGCTCTCTTGAGTAATTTGGTCTAATGCTTGGGCTGCCAATGCATGTGCTGATCTGCTGAGAAGAATGATAGTTTTTTCTCCTTCCATGCGTTTTTAAATGCAGCTCTCATGAACAGTGTTATACTCTCGCCTGATACAGGCAGTGTCATGGGAGTGACATGCATGCTTAACAGTAGTGTCTGAGTGCTGGGGAAAGGCTGATGCGCATGTGGCCACGTGCACACCGTACAGGGAACACTGATGTCAGTCCTCAAATCTCTTCTGCTTGTGCAGCTTAGTGCCACTGCCAACTTAGAGCTTTAAGAAGGCCCAAAAGAAAGTTGCTCCCAATAAAGTGCTCAATTAGAATAAGCAACTTTTCACTAGTGGCATGCAGACCACAACCTCTTTCGGTGGATGTGTTACTGCCAGGCCAGCCTTCAGAGAGGAACCTGGAAGCAGCACTGCTGCATTAACAGCACCACCCCAATCTAATCCTAAGACCATGTTTGTCAGTGAGGCAGTCACTGCAATCATGGTGATGCTGAGAAGCAGTGATGCTGAATTTGATTTGTCAGTTTTGAAAAGTAGTACCCAATCATTTCAGGAAACAGAGTAAAGTGGACAGCAGCCGCAGCCGGCAATAGTGCATCTTCCTAAAGTTGGAGCAGAACAGTAGGTTGATCTTCTTACCGAGCAAGAACCTCCTCTTTTAGAATCATTGGCTCCAGGTTCTCCAGCAAGGAAAAGGAAGTGTACTAATCCACCATCATCTCCAAGCATCACTTCTGAAGATGATGTCAGGGACATGGAGTGGACCCCTTCAGAGTCTGGGAGATAGCAGGGGAGAGGCAAAAGAAAAATGCTTCTGAAATCCTTAGAATTAGGAAAGGGGATGAGGAGGAGGGTGATGACAACATTACTCATTATGGAAGCTGACACAGAGAAGTGAGACATTACTATTCAACCTGCTCCAAAGGATGTGCACAGGTAGCACCACCAGCTCACCTATTTGCAAAGTCCCAGCTGAGGCCAGCACCAACCCCTACCTCAGAAGAAGTATGTCCTGCAGAGAGGCAATCAACAACACACCCAGATACCTTCAGTTCTTCTTCAGTCATTGACAGCGACCCAGTAAGAAAGTAATTCTCCCCAGTTTGGGACTGTTGTACATTTAGCAAACAGGAAGAGAAAAATGCAAAATGCTCCATTTGCCACCAGAGTGTTCATCAAAGTAATGCTTGTTCACATTATGGTACTGGAGGCCAAACGACACATATGAAAAAAAGTCACACAATCCGATGCAAGGAGCACCTTAAAAAAATTGCTGAATGTGGCTATGGTGGTGAAGGTGAGGAGAGCCGGAAAACATCAGCTACAAGTTCAATCACAGTGGGAGGTGATGAGGAAGAAGAGGGTGACATCCTCACAATGGAAAACTGAGATTCAGATGGAGACACCACAGAATACAGTGACTGCCCCATGACGCACATTGAGTCTACCACCACCTCTTTCTCACAAGTCACCTGCGTCAGTGGCCCCAGAAAAGAAGAAAATCCAGGCTACTATTATGGGTATGTTTAGGCAGGAGGGGCCGTACGAACGCAACCACCCACCAGCAGGGCAAAAATGTTAGCTTTGACCTCCTCCCTTTTTCTTTTGTGAAAGGAGTGGGATTCTTAGAATTTGTAGCAGCCATCTGCCCGAAATGGAAGGTTCCAAGACGGACCTATTTTGTCAAAGTTGCTGTTCGAGCCACTGCATCACAATGTGCTGCAGTTGGTTGAAAAGCTGTGCAGCCAAATTTGGACAAATTTAACAGCAAAGTATGTGAATGGCTGCAATCCAGAGGTCTCATAATTGGATTTGCGGCCACAGACGAAGGCAGCAACATAGTCAAGGCCATGGCAGACACCTATTTCAGGGTCCTGTGTTTGGTGCATTGCATGAACCTGTTTCTGCAAGACTTTCTAAAACAAGAAGACATAGTCAGCAACATACTGACTACCTACAGAAGAATCTGCACTAATTTCAGCCATTCCTTTGAAGCCCAGAAGCAATTGCAGACATTCAGCTTGCTAATAGAGGGCCAATTAAAGCCCTGATACAGGAGGTGCCAACACGTGGGAATTCAACCTACTACATGTTGCAATATCTGTTTGAGCAGTGCAGACAGATCAATGACTATGTCATTCAAATAGGAGAGGATACAATTGAGAAAGCTATAACCATGGACTTCGACCAATCGGGCCTCGTCAAATTATTTATTTATTTTAAACACTTATTAAGTGCACTGTCACCTTGCAGGCATCCTGGCGCTGACTTGTTCAAAAAGAAGCGGACAGTGACCGAGGGGGGCGTGAACTTTCAGGCTGTTACCCTGGGAAATAACCAAGTTTTAATCATTCTCCTGAACGGAAAAAGTTCCGTAATTTGCCTAATCTCCAACGGGAGCGTATTCCAGAGTTTGGCAGCTGCCACCTCGAAGGATCTGCCTCCGGCTCTGACTTTCCTGAATCTGGGTGCCATTACCAGCTTGGCCGCAGAGGATCGAAGCTGCCTAGTTGGAATATACCAGGCAAATTTTGATTGTAAGGAGGCCGGTCCAATTCCATGGAGAGCCCTAAAAACTATGCAGAGGGCCTTAAATTGTATCCTCTGTCTCACCGGCAGCCAATGCAGTTTGCCAAGAGAGAACGGCCCATGTGCTCTTCTCGGAAGCCCCAAAGCCAACCTAGCAGGCGCTGATTGGACCCTTTGGAGCCTATCCAGCAAGAAGCCAGGGGACCCTAGCAAAAGGGCATTGCAATAGTCCAGCCTGCTGAGGATAGTACACCTTACCACTTGAGCACGAGCTTGGGATGGTAAAAGAGGCAAGACTTTCCTCAGGGAGCGTAAGATAGCAAAGCAGCAGGCGGTCGTCCTTTTTACATGCGTCTCCATACTAAGCCTTTGGTCTAACATGACCCCTAGATTACTGACTGAATCCACAGGCCGTACTTTGGTCCCTGTTTCAGGGGGCCAAAAGTTGCCTGGAAACGGCCGGGAGATCTTAGTCCCGGCGCTAAAGAGCACCTCCGTCTTCCCCGCATTAAACTGGAGGGAGTTATCCTTTAGCCATCGTGACGTATCACGCAGACAGTTGTGGAGAACCTCCACAGATGTTGAATCCTCTCCCTCCAAGGAGAGGATCATCTGCGTGTCGTCAGCATAGTTTACAATCCTGATGGTAAAGCTTTTAATGAGTGAAATCAGAGGTCTAAGATACAAGTTAAAAAGTATTGGACTAATTGCTGAGCCCTGAGGAACCCCATGAGATTTTGTAATCAAAAGAAGAATGGACACTTGTTACCACTTTAACCATTGGTTAAGATGGGACACTCTCATAAACGCGGTGTTGCTCGTGCGGTGTATGTCTTTCTTCCGCCCCTCACACGCGTTATGGCATTTATCATCGAGTGTTCCAACAACGTGCTATATGCCAAGCCTCAACCCGAGGCAACCTCTGGCGCTAGTAGCAGTGTCCAGAGATAAGGGAAGGGGAAGGTAGGGCACCCAGAGAGAAAGATAAGAAGCATATACTACACCAATGGAAGTTTTATTAAAAAGGTGAAGTATTGCTATTAAAATTGGTTGCGGTATAATGGGAGGTCGAGTTAATGGATCTCTTTATACCTTTTTAACTATAGCGTCAACATGTTTCTGCTCCATGTCGCCCAGCCGGGTCTACGGAGCATTCGTCAGGACAGGTACACAACACAAAAAACAGATAATGAAAATTACTTGCACCATTTGTGTAGTAATGATATATGCCGAATTTTCGCCTTTTCGGGAATTGTCTGAAAAAAGGAGGAAAGAAATAATTCTATGTTAGGAATTAAGTCTTATGGGTGCATATATAGCATTCATGAGATCTCTCACCGTTTGTGGAGGATTGCTCTATATGAGTGAAAGTAAAAAAGTAAAGACGAACTGGTATAGTGCTCTGAGGAAAAACGTGGTGCTTATGGCTTCTTTTGGAGGGTTTGTAGTTAGTTGCTGCAAGTAGCCTGACGTGTATTAATGGACTGACAAGGAAGTTAGCTCAATGTGGAGTTTGAGACTATGTCGGTCAATACATGCAGGACAGCGGGGTTAATGCAGCGTTTAGTTTTAAAGTGACACACGAGGGATATTAATCTTAAAAAGTGAAGTGCGCACACCGTCAAACAGCGGTAATCTTACCTATTGTGCTTGCTGAATTAAGCTTCAGTCAGGTGGCAACGGGACTCTCTGGTCCCAGACTGAAACGAAAAAGTAGTAAAAGGGGGCCTTCAGGTAGAGATCTTACCCCGTAACGTTCAGTGTTTACCCGAAGCCGGCCGCCATTCTTACCAGCGCGTGGGAAGTTCCCAGGACTTGTGCTGTCTCTGCCCCCGGATGCTAGATGCCGGTTTCCTGTTACAATTGTAAGTTGGAAATGTTATGGAGCTAGAGAACAGACTATGCATCTGCTAGCGCTATCGGCAGGTTCAGGTTTTAAAGTAAGGTCGAATGTTGAAACTACAGTTCATTATGGTGGAAAACAATTCGGGTATTTTAGCGAAATTAGTAGAAGTTACAATTTTTTGTTATTTGATGTCGATGATCTCCTACCCGAAAATAGGGAAATAAGACTTATCTTTTTCATGGGGTACTTTTAACAGCATCACAGATCAATGCATCATCAGGCACAGGTATTCTGTATTTTACGAGAACTGGCACCAGGGGATATTGTCATTGAGCCCAAATAGATGGGTTTTCAATCGGTCCACCCACCGTTGCTCTTTTTCGAATAAGATTTGTGTGGCATTCAAAGGTCTGTCTGTTAGTTTTTCAAGAACTGTCCATCTCATTTCATCACAATCATGTTTTAGATCAACAAAATGGGAACAGAGCTTTGTGTTGTTCTTTTTTAATCGGATATTACTTTTGTGTTCCCCTATACGGGTCTTGACTTTTCTACAAGTCATGCCGATATATTTCTTCTCACATGGGCACTGGATCATATAGACCACATGGGTCGAATTACAATTCGTGTGTTGTTTTTGTGTCCAGGTGAGGGAGTCTGTGAGTTGTAGTGATTGTGTGATGGTTGTTAATTTGCACACTTGACAGGAGCCACAGGGATAGTGACCTGTGACAGGTGACATTTCTAGACTTCTCAAATCAGTGGGTTTGGTTTTGGGTACAGTGGGGCGAGTATGGACAAGTAGGTCTTTTAAGTTCTTTGTCCGCTTGTTGGCAACGCGAGGCTTCGGCCAGGTATGTTTTCCAGTACACAAAATGGGCCAGTTTTTATTGATGAGTTTTTGTACATCATATGTCGCAGGACAAAAGGTTGTCACGCACGTTACAAGATCCTGGTTGGGTTCTTTATTATTGATTTGTAGGAGGCAATCCCTTGGCTGATTTTTAGCTCTTTTACAACATTTTGTAATGGTTGCTGGAGTATAGTCTCTTGATTTCAATTTTTTGCACAGTTCCTTTGATTGTATTTCATAGTCAGTTTTTTTGCTACAATTTCTTTTGAGTCTTAAAAACTGGCTATATGGTAAATTGTCCCTGAGGGCTTTTGGGTGATAGCTTTTATAGGATAAAAGACTGTTCTTTGCTGTGGGTTTCGTGTATGTTTTTGTTTCCAGCTTTCCGTTTTCTGCAAAGATCGTAAGATCTAGGAAATCCAACTGGGTTTTGCTCACGGTGTAGGTGAAATTCAACCACTTGTCCCTCTCATTTAGCCAATTCATGAAGAGTTTTAGGTCTTGGTTAGTGTGCCAAATCAATAGAATGTTATCTATATAGCGTTTCCAGTATAAAATACTGGAAACGTACGGGTTAGTTTCATTGAGGACAAAGTTGTTCTCAAATTGGCTCACATAAAGACCCGCCACCGAAGGGGCAAAGGAACTGCCCATAGATGTTCCATGGGATTGGAGATATAAGTCGCCATTATATTAAAAAAAAATTTCAGTAAGTGCTAAGCGACAGCACTCCAAGACAAAGTGTCTGGGTGTTCTGTAGGTCCACTCTTCCATAAATAGTTGGTCTTCTAGCATTTGGAGAGTTTCCTTCTGTGGGAGGCTGGTGTACAATTGTTCTACATCCAGTCCTACCAGTACCATGGTGTCTGGGTCGAATGTTTTATCTGATAGTTGGATGAGTAGATCCCGGGTGTCTTTGAGGTAGGTGGGTGTCTTTTGCACCATTGGTTTCAGGTACTCATCAGCGAATTTGGATAATGGTTCTAATAAAGAACCAATCCCCGAAACTATGGGGCGTCCAGGAGGGGGGACTCTGTTTTTATGAGTCTTGGGAAGAGAGTAGAAGAACGGTATTTTTGGTTCTTTGGTTATCAAGTATTCGGCTTCTTTTTTGGAGATCCAAGAATTGATTTCAGCCTCATAGACCATTATTGCAATGGTGTTCTGAAGTCTGGGGGGCCACAGAAGGAAACTCTCCAAATGCTAGAAGACCAACTATTTATGGAAGAGTGGACCTACAGAACACCCAGACACTTTGTCTTGGAGTGCTGTCGCTTAGCACTTACTGAAATTTTTTTGAATATAATGGCGACTTATATCTCCAATCCCATGGAACATCTATGGGCAGTTCCTTTGCCCCTTCGGTGGCGGGTCTTTATGTGAGCCAATTTGAGAACAACTTTGTCCTCAATGAAACTAACCCGTACGTTTCCAGTATTTTATACTGGAAACGCTATATAGATGACATTCTATTGATTTGGCACACTAACCAAGACCTAAAACTCTTCATGAATTGGCTAAATGAGAGGGACAAGTGGTTGAATTTCACCTACACCGTGAGCAAAACCCAGTTGGATTTCCTAGATCTTACGATCTTTGCAGAAAACGGAAAGCTGGAAACAAAAACATACACGAAACCCACAGCAAAGAACAGTCTTTTATCCTATAAAAGCTATCACCCAAAAGCCCTCAGGGACAATTTACCATATAGCCAGTTTTTAAGACTCAAAAGAAATTGTAGCAAAAAAACTGACTATGAAATACAATCAAAGGAACTGTGCAAAAAATTGAAATCAAGAGACTATACTCCAGCAACCATTACAAAATATTGTAAAAGAGCTAAAAATCAGCCAAGGGATTGCCTCCTACAAATCAATAATAAAGAACCCAACCAGGATCTTGTAACGTGCGTGACAACCTTTTGTCCTGCGACATATGATGTACAAAAACTCATCAATAAAAACTGGCCCATTTTGTGTACTGGAAAACATACCTGGCCGAAGCCTCGCTTTGCCAACAAGCGGACAAAGAACTTAAAAGACCTACTTGTCCATACTCGCCCCACTGTACCCAAAACCAAACCCACTGATTTGAGAAGTCTAGAAATGTCACCTGTCACAGGTCACTATCCCTGTGGCTCCTGTCAAGTGTGCAAATTAACAACCATCACACAATCACTACAACTCACAGACTCCCTCACCTGGACACAAAAACAACACACGAATTGTAATTTGACCCATGTGGTCTATATGATCCAGTGCCCATGTGAGAAGAAATATATCGGCATGACTTGTAGAAAAGTCAAGACCCGTATAGGGGAACACAAAAGTAATATCCGATTAAAAAAGAACAACACAAAGCTCTGTTCCCACTTTGTTGATCTAAAACATGATTGTGATGAAATGAGATGGACAGTTCTTGAAAAACTAACAGACAGACCTTGGAATGCCACACGAATCTTATTAGAAAAAGAGCAACGGTGGGTGGACCGATTGAAAACCCATCTATTTGGGCTCAATGACAATATCCCCTGGTGCCAGTTCTCGTAAAATACAGAATACCTGTGCCTGATGATGCATTGATCTGTGATGCTGTTAAAAGTACCCCATGAAAAAGATAAGTCTTATTTCCCTATTTTCGGGTAGGAGATCATCGACATCAAATAACAAAAAATTGTAACTTCTACTAATTTCGCTAAAATACCCGAATTGTTTTCCACCATAATGAACTGTAGTTTCAACATTCGACCTTACTTTAAAACCTGAACCTGCCGATAGCGCTAGCAGATGCATAGTCTGTTCTCTAGCTCCATAACATTTCCAACTTACAATTGTAACAGGAAACCGGCATCTAGCATCCGGGGGCAGAGACAGCACAAGTCCTGGGAACTTCCCACGCGCTGGTAAGAATGGCGGCCGGCTTCGGGTAAACACTGAACGTTACGGGGTAAGATCTCTACCTGAAGGCCCCCTTTTACTACTTTTTCGTTTCAGTCTGGGACCAGAGAGTCCCGTTGCCACCTGACTGAAGCTTAATTCAGCAAGCACAATAGGCAAGATTACCGCTATTTGACGGTGTGCGCACTTCACTTTTAAGATTAATATCCCTCGTGTGTCACTTTAAAACTAAACGCTGCATTAACCCCGCTGTCCTGCATGTATTGACCGACATAGTCTCAAACTCCACATTGAGCTAACTTCCTTGTCAGTCCATTAATACACGTCAGGCTACTTGCAGCAACTAACTACAAACCCTCCAAAAGAAGCCATAAGCACCACGTTTTTCCTCAAAGCACTATACCAGTTCGTCTTTACTTTTTTACTTTCACTCATATAGAGCAATCCTCCACAAACGGTGAGAGATCTCATGAATGCTATATATGCACCCATAAGACTTAATTCCTAACATAGAATTATTTCTTTCCTCCTTTTTTCAGACAATTCCCGAAAAGGCGAAAATTCGGCATATATCATTACTACACAAATGGTGCAAGTAATTTTCATTATCTGTTTTTTGTGTTGTGTACCTGTCCTGACGAATGCTCCGTAGACCCGGCTGGGCGACATGGAGCAGAAACATGTTGACGCTATAGTTAAAAAGGTATAAAGAGATCCATTAACTCGACCTCCCATTATACCGCAACCAATTTTAATAGCAATACTTCACCTTTTTAATAAAACTTCCATTGGTGTAGTATATGCTTCTTATCTTTCTCTCTGGGTGCCCTACCTTCCCCTTCCCTTATCTCTGGACACTGCTACTAGCGCCAGAGGTTGCCTCGGGTTGAGGCTTGGCATATAGCACGTTGTTGGAACACTCGATGATAAATGCCATAACGCGTGTGAGGGGCGGAAGAAAGACATACATGTAGAAAAAGGTAGGGCTAGGACCTTTCTCAAGATTTGCCCGGCGCTAACCGCCCTTGTACCATTCAAATTACCAAGCAATGAGGCAGGCGCCGGAGACCAGAAGGCAGGAAACAGAAGTTTATTCCGACGGAGCAGAACACATCAGATCAGACAACAAGGTATCGTCTCGAGGTGCTCTAACAGCCTCTCAGAGGCCTGGCCTCTTATACACTGGTTTATGGCATGTGACCTTCCTTTATTACAATCACAACTTTGTTAGGCAAGGAAAAGACATCCCCGTAATCCTCGTGTTAATCCCACCCCCATATACCTTCACAATAGAGGTCCTCAACCTGCTGATAAGAGGAGGGGGTCATCACGCAGCTGAGTGTTCCGTCGAGTCTTAGGATGTGTGCGCCTGATCATATCACAGGGGGTGGGGAGGCCTGGATCAATAGAGGGTCCTTTGAAGGAGAGCGACCTCATACAATAAGGGGCAGTAAATGATATCTCCCGGCTTAGGCAGTGGCCTCGGACCTGTGTGGACAGTCGGACACGGGGTGAGGGGCCATCAATGGAGTGGTATTCATGCCGCGTGAATAATCCAGCGCAGAGGGGAGGTTTATCAACAGAGGGGCATTCATGGGAGGAGAGGAGGTGTTGGTCAGGCGCTGGCGTGACTCCCAAGGACAGGGTCATGCAGAAGGGTCATGCTCATAAGGAGGAGGGAGGGGGAGCCAGGGCGCGCGGAGGATGCTTGCTGGGTCACAGGGGCGCGCTGGCGATCGATCGTGGACAGGGAGACCATGATATCTAAAATGGCTGCCGTGCGTGTAGTACATAGGTGACAAGCTGGCGCAGATGATGTTCAGATCGCAAACTAAAATTCCACAGTCCTCCCTTTTAACATATCTCGCCAACTTGTCAGTTTGAATTTATCCCCATAAGGCCACGTATTTCTACTTCATAGAGGGGGCTCATGTGCTCATTTCGGAAGTCCAAAGTCTTTGGGCACATACAGCTAGAAACAAGGCCGAACAAAGGTGGCAGACATTGGATACCTAGGCAACACCCACATAATATCACAACAGGTACCAGCACGAAGGAAAACAACTTCCAACCCCAATTTTTCAAAGTGTCCCAAAACCAGCTCCCAAGCGACCATCCTTCCTGCTCTTGGTGAACCTCTGAGGACAGTCTGTGGAGGTGTTCAATGGCTTTGTAGACTGAAGGCGAGTTGTCAGGCACGTAGGTGCAGCAGCTGGATCCGATGATGCGGCATGCTCCTCCTCGGTCGGCTAGGACCACGTCTAGGACGAGTCGATTTTGAAGGGTCACAAGGCGGACCGCCTGAAGTTCCGCAGTGTTGTTGGCGAGGATGCCAGCCGTGATGTTGATCGTTGTTTCTACGGCCTGGGTCAGGTGTCGGATAGCACGGCTGTTTGCCATTGGACCCCACAGAGGAACAAGTCCCTTTGCTGCATCCAGGAACTGTGCTCCGGTGGAGTCGGTTTGTCCAAGGTCGTCTGCACGCCTCTGCCGGTGATGGTTGGCAGGGGCTACATATGTGGGTGGAAGAACAAAGGCAATATAACAGGTGCCCTTCCAACCTCTCGGGAGCCAGGTGTAAGCTTTGGTGCCACACACAAAGTACATGTTTGGAGAAGCAACAAAAGAAGGGGGTTCAGCTGAGTCCAATGTTCTGGTGATTCGGCAGGCGCTGTAACCCACCAGTTGCGTTCCCTGGCCTTCGAGACACACGAGACCTGTGACATTGACGACAGACAGGGCCACAGTTAGAGTGGCGGTAGTTTGTTTTTGCAGATGAGTGAAGGTAGTCCTGGCTGGATTGTGGAGCACCTGTACTTCGACTCGTTCTTTGGCTGGAATGTCTTTGATGAAGGTGGCGCCTGCGAGCGCCGGACACAGGGCAGCTGGGGTCTTTCCTGTTTTGTTCAGCCAGAACCCAGAGTAGAAGTGTGACACTGTCCGGCTGGAGGTGGCGTTGTCCCTGTGGCTGTCTTGCATGAGGATCAACTAGGCGAGGCAAGAGCCGTGAACTGAGAAGGGTGAAGGGATGAAGGGGATGGAGTGTCCAGTGGCATGCGGGAGCAACCCGCAGATCCAACAGTTCGTAGCATTTGCAGCAAGGTTGTGTTGGTGCAGCAGTTGCACGAAGGAATTGTTCCAGAATTCCCTGCGCCTTTCTCGGAGCTGAGGCGACAGAGAGATTAGGTGATGCTCTTTCAGGGGTGTTGGCTGTGCAGTAGGTAGCAATGTCTCATGAGCCGGTGTGCTCTCCTCCAGAATCCAGAAGGAGGTCATGAGGAGGAGGCAGAAGAGGAAGGCAATGAAGAGTGCAATTGTCTTTGATTTGTGCAGGTTGTCAGTCTTTGGATTTCTATACTGGGTATTTCCCGTTGCTTCCATCATCTTCTTATCTGGCGCTTCCATCATCTTCTTATTTGGCGCTTCCATCACCTTCAAGGGGCTCGGTAGTGGGCAGAACCACAGACTTCGTTTAGCTTCTCTCCCGGCAACCCTTGATTGTGTGTAGGTCACCGTTCTGAGATTTTAACTTAGTCCGTGGCCTACTTAGCCGAGACTCCCTCCTTTCGACGCAGGAAATACCCTTCTCTGGATGGCACAGTAGGATCAGAGAATTTTGCAAGTTCGAGTGCCTCAGTATCTGGATAACAGTCCAATATCGGTCGGTCTTTGCTCAGGAGCTCTTCTTGGGTGCTGACGTTTTCTGTCGTGGCCAGGTTTGCAGAGACCTTCCGGCAATGATGCGCGTGCAGCCAGTGCTTCTTCCCCTCCACTCGGAGTGCCGTTCGGGTGGTGATCAGCACTTGCCAGGGGCCCGTCCACCGAGGTTCCAGACTCTTGGTTCGCTGGAAATTTCGTATCAATACGAAATCTCCCGGTTGGATGTCGTGACCGGGGCCCCTGGAAGCATCGGGGATGGCCTGCTGCACCTGTTGATGAATGACAGACAACGTTTTAGTTAATTTGCACAAATAATCAGATAGTAGGACGTCTGGGACGTCATGAATGGAGGTCGGTTTGGGAGCAGTCCAGAGATTCATTGGCCGCCCGAACACGACCTCGTAGGGGGTCAAATGGTGCTTGGTGGGAGTGGAGCGCATTGATAACAAAGCCAGTGGGAGGGCATCCGGCCAGTTAAGTCCAGTGGTGGCCACTATTTTTGCCAGTTTCAGCTTTAGTGTGGCATTGTGGCGCTCCACTAGACCAGCGGATTGGGGGTGGAAGACCGCATGGAATCGTTGCTTCACCCCCAACCCCTTCAGGATTAGTTGGATAACCTCAGCTATGAAGTGGGGGCCATTGTCGCTCCATAAAATTCGGCAAAGGCCATAGCGGGGGAAGAATTCCTTCAGTAGTACTTTGGCAGTAGTCATGGCAGTGTTGTCACGGGTTGGATAGGCTTCTACCCATTTGCTGAAGGCACATACGATGACTAGTACATACTTCAGGTTTTGGCATCTCTCTAGTTGGATGTAATCCATCTGAAGGACCTCAAAGGGGTGATTGGGGGTCCCAAACCCTCCCCGGGGCACTACAGTTCCTTTCCCGGGGTTGTGTTGCAGACAGATAAGGCACTGCTGAACTAGGCGTCTGGCTGAGTCAGGGATTTTGTCGTTATGCCAGACTTTGGAAATGAGTTCGATCATGGGTGCAGATCCTATGTGTGCGGGGGAGTGAGCCATGGTCAGTATGGGAATCAGATATGAGTCGGGCAGCATCCATTTGCTTGCATCCTTCGTTCGCCAACAGCCTTCCTCATCCTTCAAACCCACCCTTGCCCACTTAGTCAGCTCGTGAGAGGTGCTGGCCGACTGTATGTCTCTGATCATTACCCTTGTGTCACTCCATGTTTCTGCTTGTGACCTGGTCACGTACATGCGTGTCACCGTCCTATTCTCGGCTGTGGTTCGTGCAGTGATGTCGGCCAATGCATTCCCTTGTCCAACTAAGTCTGTCACCTTTTTGTGTGCCTGACATTTGATCACCGCTAATCGTTTGGGGAGGAGAACTGCTTCAATCAGAGCGGAGACTAGATCTCCATGGAGGATCGGGGTGCCGTGGGACGTCAGGAATCCCCTCTCTCTCCACAGGAGCCAAAAATGGTGGACCACTCCGAAGGCATACTGGCTGTCCGTATATACGTTCGTGGTGGTCCCTGCGGCTATGATGCATGCTCGGGTGAGGGCTATCAGCTCTGCTGCTTGGGCAGATCGTTGTGTGATGCAAGCTGTCTCAACTACTGTTCGGGCTGTCGTTACTGCATAGGCAGCTGAGGTGGTGCCATCTGGGAGTTTGATGCAAGAGCCGTCTACCCATAGCTCTCCATCGGGGTCAGGGAAAGCAGTGTCTCGGAGGTCAACCCTACTCCTAGTTTGTTCGTCCGTGAGGGTCACACAGTCGTGGATGGGAGGAATGCCGGGGTCATTTTCAGGCAGGGGTAACAATGTGGCAGGATTCAAAGTCGTGCATCTCTTTAATGTGATGTGGGGTGCAAGTAGCGTCAGTTCATACCCTGTCAGTCGTGCGCTAGTCAGGTGCTGGGTTTTGGTCTGGTTCAAGAGGGTGTCAACTGCATGGGGTACTAGCACTGTGAGAGTGTTGGAAAGTACAATTCCCTCGCTCTGACGGATAGAGACAGCGGCGGCGGCTACTGCTCGAAGGCAGGCAGGCAAAGCTCTGGCTACAGGATCAAGAGTGGCGGAGAAGTAGGCACAAGGGCGCTGCTTAGGACCAATTGATTGAGTTAGGACAGACAATGCGCATCCCTCCCTTTCGTGGGTGAAGAGGGAGAAGGGTTTGGAGTAATCCGGCGTTCCGAGGACGGGCGCTGAGCAGAGTGCATCCCGTAATTTCTTAAAGGAGGCTTGACACTCAGTGGTCCAAGGAAGCGGGGAGGGGACATCTTTGGTCAGTAGGGCAAGCAATGGTTTCACAATGAGGCTGTAATTAGGCAACCACTGTCTGCAGAAAGAGGTTAGGCCAACCAAAGAGCGGACCTGCTTTTGTGTTTTTGGGATGGGGGTGTCTAGGATGGTTTGGATTCGGTCGGGTGTAAGTTTCCTCCCTTCTTTGGACAGAAGATGGCCTAGGTAAGTCACCTGTGGCTGACAGAACTGTAACTTCTTTTTGGAGACTTTATGGCCATTCTCTGCAAGAAAGTGTAGGAGTTGGACGGTGGCTGTCGTTCCAAGCGGGGTGGTGTCAGCCGCCAAAAGGATATCATCGACATATTGGATCAACACCACTCCCTCTGGTAGCTGGAAGGCATCCAGCTGTCTTTTGAGGGCCTGGCTATAAATGCTGGGACTTTCAGTGTACCCCTGGGGAGCTCTACAAAATCGGTACGAACGGGATTTTAAGGTGAAGCCGAAAAGATAACGGCTGTCTGGATGAATGGGGATAGAGAAAAACGCGTTTTTAAGGTCGATAACAGTGAAGGTGGTGGCAGTGGACGGGATGAGGGTCAGAATGGTGGTGATATCAGAGACCACAGGATATTGGGGTACAACCACTTTGTTAATCTCTCGCAGGTCGATGATGAAGCGGTACGCTTTCTCATCTCCTTCACCTTGCTTCTTAACAATAGGTAGGATTGGGCTGTTGCATACATTGCTAACCACCTCTTCAACCACTCCTGCATCTACCAGGGACTGAATGATCGCTACCAGTGCCTTCTCACCCTCTGGTGATATCCGATACTGCGGGAGTTTCGGGAGCATAGCGTCCTGTCGTACAGTTATGTGAATAGGATCAATCATCATTCGCCCCACATCAGAGTCATTTTTGGCCCACAGGTACGAAGGCAGGGTGTCAAGCAAGGACATGTCAGCATCAGTTATGGAGCACATGTGTCGTGGGGGACGGGATCTGGGCATGTCTGGGTTGTCGTACAGGATGACTCGTATTCCATCTGGGGAACACCTAATGGTAGCTCGAAAATGTTTCAGTAAGTCAATACCCATAATGGCGTCGGGGGAGTTGGAGGAGAGTAGAAATGTCGCGTCAGTGGTGTTGTTTTCTAGGTCAAAGGTAATAGGTACGGACAGGGGGTTAGTGGAGGGCGTCCCATCGAAACCTATCGACGTTATGTGTGAGCCAGACAGGGGTGCCCTTGGAATCAGTCGTTTTGATAACACACTACGTGTCGCCCCAGTGTCTACCAAGAATGGAGACTCTGTACCCAAGACCTTAGCGGTGACATAAGGACCTTGCTGGTCAACACAGAGCTCGACTGGATCCCTCCCTTGCCCCTGGCAGTCCTATGCAAAGTCGGGGGCACGTTCACCTTCAGATAGCTGATATTGGTTCTGTCGGGGACGGTCAAATGTGTTCAGTCTTCCTGATCTGTCATTATTGGTGTCGTTGGGGCTCCCTCGTCCCTGTACTCTATTCCTCGGACCACCCGCCACATCCCTGGACTCCCTATTTCTATTCATTTCTAGCAGAACTGGACACTGGAATTTCCAATGACCGAGCCCTTTGCAGAAGGCGCATTGGTCATTGCTAACGTCTCTACGTCCAGTGTGGGGTGCTGGGGTGTGATCTTTAGGAGGTAGATCTCTGGGGGTGGTGGATTGGTAGTTCCCCCTTTGGTGTTCCCGTCCTAACGCTATACCTTGTATCTGGGCTATCATTACCCTTTCCTTTAAATCTTTCTTCTTTTTCTCGGACGCCCTATCATTCTCATTCTTTTGGTGCTCGTAATACTGAGCCATCTGAAGGATAGCTGCGGGTTTGGAGGCCCCCCAACTACTCTCACTCGTCTGCAGTTTTTGGGAGACCTCCTGTGTTAGTCCCTTTACGTAATTTTGCACAAACAGGTGCTGTCCAGTTGCGGTGGTCATGTCTTGGCCACTGTAGTCGGAGAACACGGTCTCGAATCGGGAGAAGTATTCTGATACATCCTCCTGGGGTTTCTGTCGACAGGCCGTGACTATCGACCAGTCTACTTTTCTTTCCGGGACCAGGGTTTTTAACTTCTGGACCAGTTTGTCTGGGAGTTCCAGTATGTCCTTCACTGGTTTACTCCCCGGCTCTCGCTGTCTATCTAGTTTACCGAGTTGGTCCCAGGTATGTCCAAACAGGTCCGTGTGGTCGACCTTCCGGATTTGCTTCCACACATCAGCTGGCAGGCATAACCCAAAGAACAAGTCAATATCTGCTAAAGTCATTATTGTCGAACCCAAGGCTGTGCCTAATTCAGTATAAAATGCCGTCGGGTTCTTTCTTAAGTCGGGCAAGGTTTGCTTAAAGGTTAGGATGTCTTGTCGGTCCCATGGTTGGTAAACCCAATTGTACACAACCCTCCCCTTTGCATTTTCACTATTAACATCATCGCTCGTTCCCTGGCCCCGTGGCGGGATCCAGTAAGGAGCCGCTTCTCTGATAGGCATCATAGTATTGGCTACCTCTGCCGAGGTTGTTTCAGGGACCGTAACCTTGGCTTCTGGTTTCTGTTCCGCGAGGTGGCGGAAGACCTCAAGCATTTGCATGAAGAGCTCCGTCGCCTCACGTTCAGTCCCATCTCCAACATCAATCTTCCTATACAGTGTTGTTAGTTTAGCGGGACCCTTACTCTGATACCTATCTTCATACGCGTTCAGGGTGTGGTAGCTGAACCGCAAAATGAAATGCCGTCTATGGCTGTCGGCATGTGAGTTATATACGCTCATTGTGTATTCTTCGCTCTCCCTTCGTTCTACCAATGTCTTCGCTATTTCGTTGATCCCATCCCGCTCATCTTTGCTTAACCTACTTAACCTGGCGGATGATTGTTTGCTAGCCTCGGGGTCGTCTGACGAAGTTGTTAATGCGGCTGGTGCGGAGGCCGTGAGGGCCGGTGCACTAGCACTAGGGTCACTTTCATTCACACTCGGGGCTTGCAAGTTTTGTTGGCTGGGAGCATATGGAGGGGGCATGTAGATGATCGGTGGACCTAGCAATAGCTCATCGTTTGCCCGTTGTTTGGAGGGTAGTTCAGGGTAGAGCGCAGAGGGGGTCCTAACAGGACATTGGCCTGTCGACCCTGATTCTTGGTTTTGGGTAGCTTCTTTTCTTTCTTTTATTTCCTCTTCTAGTTGCTTTGCGGCTAGGTGGGCTGCCTTTCGTAATTCTTTCCCTATTTTGGCTTCTTCTCTTTTCTTTCGTTGTTCCGTTTCTTTGCGCCACATGCCGATACTGTCGAGCATAGTGGGCGTGGTCTTATTCTTCTGGAGCGCTATTTCTAATGTTTTTATTTTATTTTCACTAAAGGAACCTATCAGTGGTCACTGACTTTCAGGGTTCTTTTTCGTGTATTTATGCCATAGTCTAGTGTAAGCTATAGCGACTAGTCCATACTTAGTGAACATGTCCTTATTAGGGGTGCCCTCCAGTGGAGCTGGATGGTTCATCTCTAATAAGCGGTCCGGGCTAAACAGGCTACCAACCAGTGGGGAGAAGATCGGCATGACGGTTTACACCGGGGACAAAAGTCTGCACTACCTATCTTATCACGGCGGGCAAAGACTAGACAGAATATTTCTATTCTCCGTTGTTTGCCGGCGGTGAATACCTCAAACGAACCAATACCGAACAATCGGCCAATCAAACAATTCAGTGGGTAGAATAAGTAGGCACGAAAAGTTATCGCTACCCACTCTTTCTCTACCTGCAAAGAGAGACCTTGTTCTTCCCTGTTTGCAGACAAAGAATCTCCAGACAATAATCCACGAACGACAGTTCGGGAAACAGTGGGGGAGGAAGATAGGCACGACGTATTACAATGGGGACAAAAGTCTGCGTTACCTATCCTTCACTGTTTGCAAAGAGAGAGCCTGTTTGTTTTTCCCCGTTTGCAGACAGCGAATCTCCAGAGGTTTCAACAAAGCGTAATACTAGTATTATCCAAACAAACAATTTTCCTCAATTCGTCGTGTTTACACGACCTTACCCGGACCGCATGGACGGTTTCCTGTCCTCTGGATCCAGCGCCCGATCGTCCTCTCTCCTTCGTGATGTTCGCGGCACTCCTGATGGTTCCCAGTCAGGACCGTAGATCACTCGAGAGAGGTCTGTTCAGAACTAGTGAAGGTCGGATGATCGGCTGTCAGACGAGGGTCTATCGGACATGAGCTCTTCCCGATCGTTGCAGTCGTTCACTCTGTCATCGGGACCTCTCCCACTGGATCCACGTGTCGCTGATGGGCCCCACGCTTTGGGACGCCAATTGTAGAAAAAGGTAGGGCTAGGACCTTTCTCAAGATTTGCCCGGCGCTAACCGCCCTTGTACCATTCAAATTACCAAGCAATGAGGCAGGCGCCGGAGACCAGAAGGCAGGAAACAGAAGTTTATTCCGACGGAGCAGAACACATCAGATCAGACAACAAGGTATCGTCTCGAGGTGCTCTAACAGCCTCTCAGAGGCCTGGCCTCTTATACACTGGTTTATGGCATGTGACCTTCCTTTATTACAATCACAACTTTGTTAGGCAAGGAAAAGACATCCCCGTAATCCTCGTGTTAATCCCACCCCCATATACCTTCACAATAGAGGTCCTCAACCTGCTGATAAGAGGAGGGGGTCATCACGCAGCTGAGTGTTCCGTCGAGTCTTAGGATGTGTGCGCCTGATCATATCACAGGGGGTGGGGAGGCCTGGATCAATAGAGGGTCCTTTGAAGGAGAGCGACCTGATACAATAAGGGGCAGTAAATTATATCTCCCGGCTTAGGCAGTGGCCTCGGACCTGTGTGGACAGTCGGACACGGGGTGAGGGGCCATCAATGGAGTGGTATTCATGCCGCGTGAATAATCCAGCGCAGAGGGGAGGTTTATCAACAGAGGGGCATTCATGGGAGGAGAGGAGGTGTTGGTCAGGCGCTGGCGTGACTCCCAAGGACAGGGTCATGCAGAAGGGTCATGCTCATAAGGAGGAGGGAGGGGGAGCCAGGGCGCGCGGAGGATGCTTGCTGGGTCACAGGGGCGCGCTGGCGATCGATCGTGGACAGGGAGACCATGATATCTAAAATGGCTGCCGTGCGTGTAGTACATAGGTGACAAGCTGGCGCAGATGATGTTCAGATCGCAAACTAAAATTCCACATACACCGCACGAGCAACACCGCGTTTATGAGAGTGTCCCATCTTAACCAATGGTTAAAGTGGTAACAAGTGTCCATTCTTCTTTTGATTACAAAACCATTGCTACTGGGGTGATGAATGGACCGTCTACCCTACTCCCCAATCTTTGATTAATTGAACCCCATGAGATATCAGAGTAAAGGCTGACTGAAAAGGGGGCAGAGACACCGCCTGCTGCCTATCCTGCAAAAATGATTGGAACCACAACAGAGAAGTACCTCTCACCCCCGCCTCAAACAGCCGCTTCAACAAGATCTTATGATTCACCGTATCAAAGGCGGCAGACATATCTAGCAGGATCAGAAATGCTGCCTGCCTCCTGTCTGCACGCCTCTGAAGCTCGTCCATAGCGGTGATTAATGCTGTTTCGGTCCCAAGGGCTGGCCGGAAACCAAATTAGTCAACATCTAATAATTGGTGACGTTCCAGATGATTGGAGAGAGTGTTACTAACCAGACGCTCGACAATCTTGGCTGGAAAAGGTAGCAAGGAGATGGGTCTATAGTTTTTTGAGCAATCCGGATCCAGAGAGGGCTTTTTCAGCGAAGGAGATATCAACGCCCGTTTCCATTGAGCTGGGACGATACATTGGCTACATATTAGGTGGAGTGAAGGAAATAATTCCTCCTTGTATTCCTTCCAAATTTTATGTGGCACAGGGTCTAAAGGAGACCCAGAGGAAATCCCTCTGGCTAGCTCCCTAAATGCCTCGTACGTAAGAAGTGGGAACTCAAGTAAAAGTTCCTTCGGTACCACGGCTGGCACAGCCATCCTGTCCACTGGAGACCCAAGTCTTATATCAGGGGAGGAACATATTCCGGAGAAACTTCCAAATCCCTAATGATTTGTTCAATTTTTTCCTTAAAAAATTCAGCAAGGTTCTCGCAGAGTTCTTGGGACGGGACAATAGCATTCTTGGAGCACTCAGGGTTAGTAACACTATTCAATATATTAAAAATGCTCCTGGAACTATTGGTGGAATTACAAATCAGAGCGGAATAGTATTCTGCCTTGGATTTCTTAATCAGGTTCTTATATTCTAAAACCTTGTTTTTCCACACCTCCTTAAAGGCTTCCTTATAGTCACGTCTCCACCTTCTTTCAGCTTGTTTACAGCCCTGCTTCAGGTTTTTCAGTGTATCATTAAACAAGGGGGCAGAGTCATTATCCTTACAGCTACGTGTTTTTTGAGGAGCATGAGCATCCAGGACAGCTGTGATTCTAGTGCATAGTGAGGCATCATTTTCCTCTACTTGCTTTTCCCCATTAATGAGCTGCTCCACATGAAACACCTCCCCTAAGGAATGCAGACGTGCAAGAGCCCTCCAGTCTCTGCACCGAAATTCCCTAGTAGTCACAGGAGCCTTGGTATGCCCACCATTAATATATATAAAAAATTTAACAAGGAAGTGATCTGTCCACTCCATGGGTAAGATTTCCCCCATAGCCACCAGGTCGGTGCCGCGAACACCAGATCTAAAAGGTGTCCCGCCTTGTGGGTTGCCCCCTTGACCAGCTGGGAGAGGCCAAAACTTTCGCAAGACTGAAGTATGTTACAAAGACCCAAATCAAGTGAGCCATTGCGCCATAGATTAAAGTCTCCTAGAATAATCAGCTTGTGATGGGAAACTGCGATATTAGTCAGGGTAGCTAGTAGCGCTTGTTGCTGCTGAAGGCTAAACGCCCCTGGCGGTCAATAACATAATACCCCGGTAACAGTAGTCCCGGAATAAGTCCGGATCGATAGACCCAGAAGCTCTGTGCCCTCAGTCGGATCTAAAACGGAAACCTTAATACTACAGGTTGCATTAAAAATCACTCCTGCCTTTCCCATTAGACCTAGGAATATGTAAAAATTTAAACACAGGAGGACACGCACAGCCGGGGTCAACCAAGCAGTCTGGACGAGACCATGTTTCCGTCATGAAGAGGATGTCCAATTCATGAGTTTCAATCAATAGCTGAATCTCTGTACTGTGCTTAGGCAATGCCTGACACAGATGCTACTCCTTTTTGAGGTTTTCACAATGGAAGTTAGCAAGGAGGACAGTACATGGGCCAAGCTATCCTTTGTTGCATCTGCTACAGGACCAGCTAAAGAAGGTGTCTGAAAGTTTCACACTGGCAGGTTTGATTGAAAATCCAGAAGTGCATGCCTTTGTAGAGAGCTTAATCTTTCACTTGGGTTGTGATGCAAGGCTGCAAAATTACATCATCTTGTCCAAAGAATACATCTATGCCACACTAGTTGAGCCACAGTGTAAAAAACGTCTGCCCACTTTCATTCCTTTTTCTGAAGAGAATGTTTCAAAATACAAGAGGTGGATTGTTGAGAAAGCTAGGGACCTGGAAGAAGAATGGCTGGAACTTAGAGTCCTACTCCACAGTTTTGGGGTGCCACCTTCAACTTCCAGAGAGGGTAGTCTTGTCTCACAGTAGTGAATACCAGCAACAAGAACACCTGCAACAACAGCAACAGAAGAATGGGACCCAACCTGCTTGGCTTGGTGTCAAGTGGCAGGTCTTAAGCAGGCCTGGGCGTAGTTTGTGGCGTTTTGCTACGCGGAACTCCGCAAAGTTACAAAAAAACGATGCGAAGTTGCCCGAGTGGCGGAGTGCTATGCAAACTGCAGTTTGAGCTGGTATTCCTACCCCTTGGTTAGAAATTCTACCGGCAGCTCGTGCTCACGAACTTACTGTTCCCAATCGCGAACACGAGGGAAACAACTCCACTACACATCGCAAAGCTAAGTTTTCTGCACTCTGAATTCTCTGGGGTGTGTGGAGTGCAGAAAACTCCACCAATTCCGCGAAGGGAGCGAAGTTCACCACCTAAGCCTATCCTTAAGTCCAGTGCAGAGGTGAAGACAAAAGAGGTTGAGCAACAGGTAGCACCAATGACCATTCAGAGTATGTTCTAGAAGTATCTGGATGGTTCAAAAGAGGTGTATGTGGATCAAAACCCATTGATGTATTGGAATGAGAAGATTCACCAATGGCCAGAGCCCAGCAGGCTAGCAGTAAAGTATCTGGCTTGTCCTGTAGCCAGTGTGTCTGCTGAGCATGTGTTCAGTGCAGCTGGCACAGTTGTTACAGTGAGAAGGATCAGTCTCATGCCTCAAAATATGGAGAAATTGACCTTTGTCAAAATGAACCAACATTTCATACCACAAGATTACACCATTCTTGAAACAGCACAGGAGGCTGATGATTGGTCAAAATCAAGTGTGTTAGCTGACCAACATCTGGGAGAACCACCTGAGTTTGAGGATTAACTCTATTTCCTGAACTAAGTATTCCAGTGCCACCTTAGAACTTTTTTATTATTTCTCAGTGAACTTCTTTCTTTCCAAAAAAAGTAGCTAGTGGAATATTATGTTTGTGTATAGATTTATGCTTCCTTTTTAGTCACATATATGCCCGGATTGAAGTTGGACGAGTGTGCAGGGAAGAAACCTCCACAATTCCTTCATGTCACTGGACACAATGCCTGGCTCTCTCTCATGCCTTTCCTTTTGTTGCACCACTTAGCAGGGCTGCCTCAGAAGATCATTGATTTAAAAGATTACCAATACCAACTTCTAATGTGTTACCTGTGTCAAAGATGCAATTATGTACCTAACATACATGTGCTTGGATTTGAAGAGGTAACTACAACTATTGCAACAATGAGTGAGTGATTGTGAGTGATGATTGATGATTTAGGTGGCAGACAATGAGGGAGGGTGTTCAATTAATAGTAAACTTTATTTTGATGAATTGCTATGTTTGGTGCCTGATGGTTGATACTTTTTCCTAAAGGTGATTGGCCATTACCAATTTACGTAGTGAAAATGTACCTGTACAGTCCACTCCTTTTTTCGGGATCTTTAGAGCCCAGACCAGTCACTTTAGTTAACAATCACAAATCTGTAGAAAATACTGTAATTTTGTCCCTTTACTTGTTCTTCAACAGCAGTGGACTACACGTCTATCTTGCTCGGGTTGGGACAGGGATGGAGTTCCTTGGTGTCAGTAGGAGGATGGAGGGACTCAGTGCGGGACTAACTCATCAACAGCTAGAAGAAAGGAGCTATTAATTTCAAAGGGAAACCATGACTCTGAAGCCTAGTACTCAGATATGTGGAATGGAGAGAGGTGCGTTGATTTGGGAAATGCTGCTGAGTGTGTGTGTTGCACTGTGGCAAAAGTGAAACTCCGAGTCCTATTGTTGTTTGCTCTGCCTCTGAGTCTTCTTGGTACACCCCTCGTGAAGCTTACCTTCTCCTTGACTCTACAATACAGTTTCCGTTTTACAATCCGCAGGCCTGCTCCTGTCCTACACAAAGCAAAGGTGAAAGCTGAGCTCAACACTCCTGCTTACCTGCCCAACTGGTTCAGACAGGCACCCAATAACGATGGGCATTCCCGAGTAGAATGCAGATACACCACCCAATTTGGCAATAGAGTATCAGTTTTCTTTTACCAATCATATTTTTGGAACTGGGTGTGTTCAATTCACTCCTCCATAAGTTGATTTTTTTCCAAACCTAGAAGAAAGAACATTTAGATATCTAAGACCATGGGTCTCTAGGGCAGACAAACTGTTTGCAATGCATTTAACTGAACTGTATAGTACTCATTTCTTTGTTACATTCTACAAAAGACTGATGATGATGTGCTGTTCATCGCGCTGATGAATATTGTTCTTGTGTTGTGTTTGTCTTTGTCACACATTTCCCCAAATCCACTTTCCCATCCATTCATCAAACACCCAACCCTCTTTCCCCGGGCTGTGTGATTTCTTTTTGAGGTGTGCCTTAATTGACACCATATAGACCACACACTTGTTGGGGGGTGTGGTTAAATGCGACACCAACTCACTGCTGGATCTTCTATTACCTGAGCAACAGCCCAAACCAGCCCCACTTACCC
The DNA here is from genome assembly GCF_964263255.1 of Lissotriton vulgaris. Taxonomy (NCBI): domain Eukaryota; kingdom Metazoa; phylum Chordata; class Amphibia; order Caudata; family Salamandridae; genus Lissotriton; species Lissotriton vulgaris. The sequence goes on from NC_141687.1 coordinate 1,713,097,002, forward strand.
AACCACGCATAAGTAAGAAAAGAGTGTTATTCCTCAATGTCAACATCATTATTCTGGTTTTTGTTATGCATACATAACACGTGTAACCTTGTCGACTACAAAGTACAGACTTTGAGTATATTTTTCCTAACTTGAGCATTTCAGAACTTTGCTTTTCACATTCCATGCTCACCATTGCTTAGAATAATTTAGTATTGCTCGTTTTTGTTATATGTAGTATTCTTTGATGTAACATGGTGGTAGTAGCCTTTCCTCAGTCTTTCTAAAGCTAGAATATAAATATATATGTATAACTTACTAAGTCTCATGTTTTCTTTCAATTTGGTTGCCTATGATCCTTTTGATTAATCCTATACTTGCAGATCCCTTTAGTGGAAGTGGGGCCGCGCTGTGATGTCTTCACTATTAGCGCACTACCACTACCATTAAGAAGGCACCTTGGAAAACTCTTCAGTCAGATATTCAAAGATTGACAGAGGGAGCACTCGCCAGCCATCTCTTCATCCATTCACGCAAGAGTACTATGGGATGAAGTGAACAACCTTACTTAGTACGTAACTAACTACTACTTCAGATTAGGTAATAATTGTTTATCTGTGTTTCTGTAGGCAACATAGGGAATGGCAGCATACTACCTGGCAGTACAGCCTGATCTGGTAAAAGCTGTGGGGCCCAGAGGGGGGATTTTAACGGGCGATGATGAGGGAAAATTAATTATTTATTTAATTTTCCCTCATCATCGCCCGTCGAAATTCCCCTCCCCCTCCACCCACTGGGCATCACCACCCCATCGCTCTTACCTGCAGTGGCCACGGCTGCTAACGGGTATACACTTTGAGAAATAGATTAAAAAGACAAGCTGCGCAAAAAGGCATCAGCGCAAAATTAAAGTAAAACCTCAACTGGCACACCCATCTCCCACATCTTTCCCCCTCCCCAACTAATGTCCAAAATAAATAGAAATGTCCATATCCATAAAGAAGAAAAATGCCCTGCTCAAATGCCCACCCTTTTCACCCACAACTCCCTCCCATCAAATCAAAAAATTTAAAAAAGGGCTAATAGAGGGCATTCTCTACGGGCGTCTCCAGGTGTTGAAACCGCACCTTGAAGCATGCCATCCTACAGCCCAAGTGCGCCACTACATGCAGCATGCAGCGATGGTCGAGACAGTCTGATAGGGGTGGCATAGGAGAGGGCACAGGCATCTCCAAGATGCTGGCTGCCCTGATGTGGCCTGGAGGCTGGAGACACAGGCGGTTGGCTAGTGGAACTGGGCCAAGGAGCAGCAGTGTATGCCAGGCTCTCCTCGTCTACCCACTGGTAGTGTGCCCAGGTGGCTTCCCCCTCTGCCATCGGAGTAAGGCTGTGATCTGCTGGGTCTGTGGTGGTGAATAAGCAAGAGTAGCTATATCAAGAGAGTAAAAAAAGAAAAAACACAAATTGTAAAATTGTAAAGAATGCTCTGTGCAAAGACTTGGTTTTTGTATTATATAGCGGCACAGTATAAGTACATTGAAGGTCCCCTGGAGCCATTGGAATTTTTGATGTGATTAGAAAAGTCAGAAAAATGCAGCCTCATCCACCTGTGGAACGTAGACCTACCACGCTTGCCTTCACCATGCAGATGCCTTAACCATACATATGCATGTCAGAAACAAGCAGAAAGAGGCAAGATAAAGATCAGAAACAAGCAGAAAGAGGCAAGATAAAGGTGAGAAACGAGCCGAAAGAGGCAGACTAAAGGTCAGCAGCAAGCAGGAAGAGGCAAAATAAAGGTCAGCAGAAAGAGGTAAAATAAAGATCAGAAACAAGTAAAAAGACACAAGATAAAGGTGAGAAACTTGCGGAGAGAGGCAGAATAAAGGTCATCAATGAGCAGAAAGAGGCATGATAAAGGTGAGAAACGAGCAGAAAGAGGCATACTAAAGGTCAGGAACGAGTAGAAAGAGGAAGAAAGGCCAACAATGAGCAGAACGAGGCAAAATAAAGTTAAGAAACGAGCAAAAAGAGGCAGAATAAAGGTCAAACAAGCAAAAAGAGGCATAATTAAGGTCAGCAGCAAGCAGGAAGAGGCAAAATAAAGGTCAGCAAAAAGCAGAAAGCTGTAAAATAAATGTCAGAAACGAGCAGAAAGAGGCAAGATAAAGATCAGAAACAAGCAAAAAGACGCAAGATAAAGGTGAGAAACTTGCAGAGAGGCAGAATAAAGATCATCAATGAGCAGAAAGAGGCATGATAAAGGTGAGAAACTAGCAGAAAGAGGCATACTAAAGGTCAGCAATGAGCAGAAAGAGGCAGAAAATGCCAACAATGAGCAGAATGAGGCAAAATAAAGTTGAGAAACGAGCAAAAAGAAGCAGAATAAAGGTCAAACAAGCAAAAAGAGGCAGAATTAAGGTAAGAAACAAGCAGAAAGAGGAAAGATAAAGGTAGGAGACTAGCAGAAAGAGGCATAATAAAGGTAAGAAAGGAGCAGAAAGAGGCAGAATAAAGTTAAGAAACAAGCAGGAAGAGGCAAAATAGAGGTGAGAAACAAGTAGCAAGAGGCAAAATAAAGGTCAGCAGAAAGAGGCAAAATAACAGGCAGAACGCGCAGAGAAGAGGCAGGAAAACCACAAAACTGGAGGCAGCAGAGAATAGCAGACTGCAAGCAAGCTGGATAGGAGGACTGTCACAGTGGTAGCTGGCACAAGGACCTGCTATGTACCAGCCTACTTTTTTACTGTGCACCCACTGACAGAGCCACACATACACACACTTACAGAACCACTCATAAACTCACACACAACTCACAGACCCACTCAGAGACTAACACACCCTCTGAGACACACTCGGACACTCATGCACCCACTCCCAGATCCATTCAAGCACTCATTCACCCACTCACAGACCCACTGACAAACTCACACACACTCATGCACCCACTCAGAGACTCACTCACCCACTCAGAGGCTCACCTACCTTTTACAGCCACTCACACACCACTATCAAAGGTTACAGGTTATAGTTAGGAAATAACATTTAAAAAAGCATAGAAAATCACTGAAAAAACCAAACGCATGACATGGTCAGTGACAAGCAAGTTACTTACCTTCGGTAACACATTATCTGGTAGAGACAGGATCTAGAAGCAGATTCCTTAACTTAGAATCCTCGCCAGGTGCTGGACTAGATTTGGAAATATTTTCTGCAGTACCCCTGGGCGTCTATAGAGGGCATTGAGTGACTCCGTAGTGACATCATCTCCCAAATGTGATGTCAACGAAGTCCATATAAGCCCTCCCCTGATATTCTGACTAAGTCTTGTAGAGTCAGGTTTTCAGACCTCTTCGAAAGGTGGATTCTGATTTCTTTGCTCCTAGCAGAGGTGGGAGTGTGTTCCAGCTTTTGGCCGCCAGGTAGATAAAAGAGCGTTCTCACATCCTAGCTCTTTTTATCTTCGGTATTTAGAGCAGGTGAGTGAGCTCCTGTTGATCTTAGCTGTTGGCTAGGATTGTACGGAGTTAGATGACCACACAGATAGCTGGGGCCTTTACCCTGTAAACTCCGGTGGGAGAAACACATGGCCTTAAAAAGAACAATTTTTTCCACTGGTAGCCAGTGCAGGGAGTCAAGGCTTTTGTCATTGAGGCACGCCCCGGTAGATTAAGACTAGGTCTGCCGCTGCGTTTTGGATTAGTGAAGGCATTGCACGCAGCATTTTGATGCACCCAGGTACAAAACGTTCCCATAGTCCAGTTTGGAGGTCACCAGGGTGTGGACTATAGTTTTCCTTGCTGACACAGAGAGGATGTCTAAGGTTTTCCTTAGCATTTTGAGTGTGCCAAAGCATTTCTCTGCTACTTTTCTAGAGTGGGCTATGAAGAATAGTTTTGAATCGAGCCACACTCCAAGATTCTATACCTCTGATTTAGGCAAGGCGACCTGCCCCAGCCTCTGGGGCCACGAGCCTGATCGCCAGATAGAGGGAGATTTACCAATGATCATGACCTTCGTCTTACTCCCATTCAATATTAAGCAGTTGTTTGACATCCATGAGGTCAGATCATTGAGACAAGAAGAGAATTGTGTTGCTGTCTCACCAGAATCTTGCGCGAGGGTTAACACAAGCTGGGTGTCGTCCGCATATGACACCATAGGGATCTTATATTCGGCCACAATATCTGCCAACGGGCCGATGTACAGGTTAAAGAGTGTGGGGCTCAATATGGAACCTTGTGGAACCCCTTGGAGTAGTGGCCAGGTTTTGGATCTGTAAGGGTGTTTGTTGTGCCACCTGGAAACTCTGAAAATCAAGAAAGGACCGCATCCGCTTAAGTGCTACCCATCTAGTCCACAGACCTGGAGACACTGAACGAGAAGTATGTGGAAAACCGTATCAAAGGAGGCGCTTAGTCCAGCAGGCCCAGGGCGACTGTCTGACCGGTGTCCACTTGTCTCCATATGGACTCTGTTGCGAAGAGCAATGCTGTCTCAGTTGAGAAAGATACTCTGAAACCTGATTGAGTAGGGTGTAGAAGCTTGTGTTTGTCAATAATTGCTTATTTACACCTTCTCTGTGATTTGGAGATGTATGGAAGTAAAGAGATGGGCCGGAGAGAGATTGTCCAACAGCTCGGGACTGGCTGAGGGTTTTTTCTTTAAAGGTATGAAAATTGCATCAGTTTATTCTGTGACTATTTTCCCGCCAAAACGCAGGGCCATTTAGAGAGACAGTCTCTGAAAACCAGGTGCCAAAAATGGAAAGAGTGTGTATCATCAAGTACAGATTGAAAGAACTGTAGTAGTATGCAAACAGGGCCCTCAGTTCGCAGAGCGGGGAGGATGGGTGGATCGATAAGGAATCTGCATCTAGATCCAGTCTATACCAGATAAGACGTAACCAAAGGCAAGTCACTTGCTCATCTAATAGAGTCATGTAGCCAGAGATTCCTTATCTTAGAATCAGATAGCGAAGCAGTACCATCCTTGAAGGAGGGGCTGCAAACTGACCTCACAAAAGATCCCCAAATAGGAGAAGTGGGTCCAAAAGATAGAAAGGGGCCAGAATATCCAAAAAATGAAAGGTGAAGCAAAGATGCTCACCCGAAAGAACTGATCTCCAAGAAAGACTATGGGAAGCCCGTAGGGAGTAGAAAGCTATAAGACCGTGTGAAACACAGTATAGAACCAGTAAAAGAAGAACCCCCAAAACGGGGTTCAACATAAGATCAAGGAATGCAAAGGGACCATGGACAATAGTCCATAAAGTCTAGGCTCAAAACCAAATGGAAGGAGAATACACAGCGTGCTGAGCATAAGCGAACCCATACAATGAATAAAGAGTGGCCAGTCTGAGAAACAAATTTCAAAAAAAGGGGACCTCCAATCAGAGAATGATGGAGAAAGAAAAAGAGAGAACAATACATGCTGAACAGTATGTCTAGTAAAACATTCAAGAATGGTAAAAAGAAATCGCTCTTACACTGAGAAGATTGATAGATATATAAGGCATCATCCGGAATAATGTAACAGAGACGCTCATTGAAGAGAGGAAAGGAAACAGACAAGTACAACCAAAGAAGGTTGAACCTGGTCACCAAGAAGGGTGTAGGCAAAATGCAGCAACATACAGCTTATTGAAGGCTAGACATCCATATGGGAAAAATACACACACATGTACATACCTGAAGTAAAAGACATCTACAAGAGATCCATTCAAGAGATAGATATATACATGCAGAGACATATACATCAAAAGAAAAATGTATATAAGGATCAATATGCATATAAAAACATAGATATTCGCATAGACACACAAGTTATACAGGTTATAACAAAAGTATATCCAATCCTCTGAAGGTAATCCACGCCGTCTGCCAGTAAGCGGAAGGACGAAAAGTGGAGGAACAAAGGACACTCCAAGAACCGAGCTAACCAAGGAAGAACAGAGATAATGCAATCTACCGTTGTAAAAGAAGGCGTTACAACAGTAACTGAGGTGGAGACAAAAAGACAAAGCTGGAAAACAGCAACGCAATGCCAAATAAGAGTAGGACATGAAAGGCATCATCATCTACAGGAAAGCAAGGGCAACTGTCCAAGAACCAACGCTACCAACTGAGAAAGTGTGCCAGCAGGCAGTAACAGGTTAAACAAAGAATAAACAGCATGTGGAAAGTTCAAAATAAAGACCATCAGGGTGAAACAAAAGGCTGGCCGAAACGAAGGGCAACACATAGGCGATGTTGACAATCACTCATTGTCCAACACATGGAAGCTTGAGAAACAGGTAAGAAATCTGACCAACGCTCCATGAAAACTTGAGAAACAGGTAATAAACCTAACCAAAGCTGTAGACGAAAACTGGGAGTATTGATATGAGGGGAACAAATTCCAAGAAGGGTAAACGGGCCCCTAACATTGGATGGCCGTGCAGAAGCAGCAGAAATACATCTTTGAACCAAAGATAGGATATACCCAAAGAAAAAGTAACGAAATATGCACACCAAAAAAGGGGGATACATTGAACCTTTCCCAAACAAAGGAAGGGAAAAAGGAGAAAGTAGTCCACCACATAGAAAAATGATGCCACAAAAGGCAGGAGTGGAATACAGAGCTGTGAGGGAGAAAACAGACTCTCCACCATCGAGGAGGAAGGAAAGATACAGGAAATAAGGATACCAAGACATGGATCCAAACAATTAAAGGGACTGGTATCCCAGGGCAACAGTACTGAAAAGAACAGCAGATACAACAGCTACCCCACGGGTGCTATGGCAGATAAGTATAAATAATACTCACAGGAAACAAAAGCAGTGGCTGTAACCCAATTAGGTAGGTAAGAACACTTAAAGGGTAAAACTGATCCAGAGAATACGAAACCGCTGAAGATTAACAGCATCAGGAGCATAATAAAGTTAAAAAAGGGCTTACAGAAGAAAGCAGTACCCAGACCTAATGTGAACTAATACGCCATAAATATGCCAATACCACAAGGCCATTAGAGAAAGTGAATACACCGTAAGGTGGAGTTGGATTGTGGAACCTAGAACTGATCCAATAGGAACACAAGATGAGTCAGAGAAAATCTGTGTGTTTCACAGAGCAAAACAGTACAAAGAGAAGGTCCACACCGAAGAAAGGCATAGCCCGGAACATAAGTTACCCAGGCCATAAAGAGTTTGCCTGCGTGGTACCATTATCGCCCATATGGACATAAGGATCAGAGAAAAGATGTAGTTGACATCCCTATAAATGATACTAAATGTATAAGTAGCTCACAAAATGCCCCTAAGGCATACAAAAAAGGTCCCTGAAACACGGGGGAAGAAGGCTAGAGTGCATCCACACGACATAGACAGAATACCTGCAATAGAGTATGTACTCAGCTAGAAAAAATCAAGCGGCAAAAGGAGCTGTAAGAACAGGCTCCCATGAGGCCGCAAAGTAAGATACGTTCCAGATGGCTGGAAATGAAACCTGTCACTGACAGCATAAATTAGAAGAAAAGCACCTACAGCCAGCAGGAACACCACACAGGGTGTAACACTGGAAGGGAGAGAAGCACTCTGCCCTATGAAGGCTGACAAGCGGCTAAACAAGGGGAAACAAATTCTCCACGACAAACCCAGCACAAGAACAGAGTTAAGACTCAGTACCACCATGACTATCTCTGAACTGACGTAAAGCTGAGTCAGCATGAGCACCAAAAAGGGAAGTGCCTTCAAAAGGCATGTCAATTAAAGATGTTTGCACACCTCAAAAACCTGGAAGTACGCAACTATGCACACCGCCATAGAGCTACGAAAGACGCCCTAGCCAGATCAACAGAATTGGTGGTATCCGTACCACAATGGGTGCTAAGTATTGCAGCTTGTCGACCATCTCGTACCAATGGAACAAGAGCATTCCGGGCTTCCTCCAGAAGAGAGGGCAAGAGGCGCTCCACTGAGTCCCACAATGTGTGGGAGAAGCCAGGTAGGACACAAGAAGTGTTCAGAGATGGCAGGACAGACCTAGAAGAATAAACCTACTACAAGCGCCAAAGTTCCTGGCTTCTCTTTCTGAGGGGGCGGGAAGGATAAACTCAATATTTTGAGTGGCTAAAGCAGCCGGTACCACAAAGCTCTGATTAGATGGATGTCTAAGGAGACAGGAAGGATCCTCTGAGGTCGGGTGATGCCTGTGATTAATAGAGCGATACACAGGGAGCCCTGTTTTATGTTTTGCTCAAGCACCCTACAATATATCAAAAAGACATTCACTATAAGGAAGGATAGGCTCTACGTTAGACTGGTCAAGATGTAGAATGCCAAGTAAACGGTCTGTTAACAATTCCACAGAAGGAAGTTGTAAATTAATGTGTGTCCTCATGTAACGTAACTGGTGCTATGTAAAGCACTCTGATACCCGATTCAGGTCCAGTTCGCACTATATAAAACTCTGCAAAAATAAATAACAAAACTCGACTGAGCTTGTCCACCAGAGTGGAATTTTCCTCTGCAGCCAAGCCAGAAGGAGACAGGAGACCTGAGAAGATTCTAAGCCACTGGCTTCATCCAAGTCATGTAACCAGTTATACTGATAAGGGGGTGGAACCGTGTCTGAAATGGGATGGGGACAACCCACACCTTCCTTAGTACCTCCACAACCATGGTCCTCGGGAGGTTAAAACAGAGAAAGGGCTCCAGGTGGCAGAGGAAAAGAGTCTGAGACGGTTGACTCCATCAGCCCCACATCCGTCGCCGTAACCAAAGCTGGTCAAAGCTGAGCAGGCAACGCCTCAACATCGGAAGAAGTGTTGATGCCGCCATCATCGGAACCGGTAGACCAGAGCCCAGCACTGACATTGGAGTCAGCAGACTAGAGCAGGAGCTGAACATGGTAGCCTTGACAGGCTATGCTCAGGCGCCGCTATTGTGTCAAAAACTGGAAGCTGACTTCAAGCCGATGGAGAACCTGTCAGTGGGGACACAGGCATGACCTCATGCACCTCCGTGGGGCCCAAGGGCACTCCAGAGAAAGGTGACAATCCAAAAGTAGAATGAAGAGGTTGATCATATTTTCTCATCTGGGTCAAAGACCACCTGGTCTCAGGATAGGTGGGGAGGTGCAGGGCAGACTCATTCCTTGGCACTTCAACAGAAGAGAGGGGACCAGCCGTAGGCAACTAAGGTGAAAGGTGCTGCGATTTCGACTGCCTTCACTGAGACTTACCTCCAGACGTCAAAAGAGAATGCCGCCCGCAGGAATGGCTCAGAGCAGATGTGTGGTTGATCTGTGGAGTGCGTAGGGGACCGAGGACAAGAAAAAGACTTCGTTGACTATGACATCCGCGTCACAAGGAGCTTCATGCAACGTTCTCTTCATGCCTTCGGTCGGAGATGACAACAAGAGCCGCACTCGGAGTCATGGCGCTCACCCAGACACCACATGCAAATCAAGTGAGGGTCCGTGGTAGACATTTGTCGTCCACAGGACTCACGAGGTTTGAACCTTGAGGACATTGAAAAGGGCAAGAAAAAGGCACACTGCCTCGTCGACAAAAAAACGTCAAGTAGGACAAAAACGACCAGCGGAACAGCAGAGCGGCTTTACACTGCTAGCACGGAAAAGAAGAAGCTGGCATCAACGTGTCGGGGAGAGCTTATATTGTTGTAGAACAGTTTAGGACCCTAGTGTAATTTTCCCGATTCATGCCCTTATATAGGTATAAATCACCATGTCCATATATAGGCAAAGAAATCAAAACCATATGTAGAAATAGCTCATGCAGTCCAAATACGGCATGGCTACTTCCACTAGTTCCGAAAATCCACAGCGATTTCTTGGAAAACTCAGCTTCAGCAGCTAGGGACTTCCCCTTGCATGAATATTGATAATCCAAGAACTCAAGGAGTTTTCAAAGAACTGAGACTCTTTGATGACGTAATTATATCCACCTTTACGTCAAGCTCGGCACCTTCAAGGTATAAATATGCCCACACTTGCCTTAGCAAACACACAGTGGTTTGGAGCAGTTCAACTATCCACTTGCCCGACGCATCCTGCTACAGCAAGCGCCGAAGGAAACCTACACTCCAGCAGACGCACAGAGAGAGACGCTGTCTTTTCTCTGGCCAAGAAATCCTGCTCCAGTGTTTCCAAACTACCCTTGTGGGTTGTTGGGAAATCGAGTTCTGAGACTGACCTCCTTCATTCTAAAACGAAGGAACGGAGCTGATTAGACCCTAATAGAAATCTTGGATAGATTCTTGGCAAAAATAATACTAAATTCATGCTACACCTCACATACTTCTTCCCTCGTACTAGACCTAGGTTAGGTACATCGGGGTAGGCGTATTTTAGAAGCACCAGTTGAGTACTTTTTATCCTTTGTTATTTATGTATGTATTTATCTATGGTCTAGGAACCATAAAATGCTTTTACAGTATCATTTTATCTTCCTCTTCTTACTGTACGCATTATACTTTGCAACAAGTCTTACGATTGTAGCAGTTCATTTCTTCTGCACGAGAACGAAGACTGATCAATAAATACTTTTATTGAAAATGCCCGTCTCTCTAGTTCTCTGCACCTTTGGTTAAACGAAGCATGCACGAATGACTGAGTAAAATATCTATCTATTGTTTCCATGACTCTGAAGATCAGTGCTATCTTGGGGAAACAAAGTTGTCATGTTTATGCGGTTGTCAGAAACGAAATCCCTTCTTGTGAATTCGGGAATGTTTCTAGTGACCTCTCAGCTACCTGGCACTCACAATTAAGTCTAATATATTCAATAGCAACATAGTAGACATTAGTCCTACGTCACATCTATAGGATATATTATTCCAATGCGCAGAGCCTATTGGGAATATAGGAACTACACTGTAATATGGACTATGTTGACGTCACATTCAGGAGACGATGTCACTATGGAGTCACTCAAAACCCTATGCTAATGCGCAGAGGTACTGCCAAAAAAGGTTCTGGATCCAGTTTGGCCCCTGGATAGAATTTTAAGATAAGGAATCTGTGGCTAGATTTCTATATCATATATCACTGACGACATCATTGATGACATCTCAAATGACATCATCCACAGACCCACTCACACCCCATACAACCTCTCATACACTCATTCACACACCCACTCATATACCCATTCACAGACCCATACAACTACTGACACACACAATTACTCATACAGCCACTCACAGAACCACTCACTCACCCATACAGTCACTCACACACACACTCATCTCCCCATAGAGCTACTCACACAGCCACCACAGTCACTGATACAGCCACTCATGGAAACGCTCACCCACCCATAGAACTATTCACTCACTCAACCATATAGCTACTCACACACTGACTTATTCATCCATATAGCCACTCCCACACCCAAACAGCCACTCAGACACCCACTCCCACACTGATGCAGTCACAGTGCTACTCAGATGACACATATTAGAAACAGTATCACTCGTTAGTAGTTCAAAGCGACTAGCAAATTAACTTATGCATAAGCTTAGTATATATCTTTAACTCTCAGAAAAGTTTATGATACACTTACACTCACTGGATGATGTAATCACAGATGTAATTTGAGATGTCTTCAATGATGTCCGCAGTGATGTCAATGACCATGTCATGAGTGATGTAATATGTGAGGTCTTAAGCAGTGCATTGTGGGGGCGTAAGTTAAAGTTATCTCAGGTAACTCTAACTGCTGAATTTCAGTGGTTTTGTATGAGTGAAATCTGAGCCTAACTATAACGTCTGTGTAACCTTTTTTTTTTCAGTGAATTGATACGTTTTTTTAATTTTATCTCTCAACTATAATGGATGAGTAACCTTTGTTTTTTTTCACTGTATATATATATATATATATATATATATATATATATATATATATATATATACACACACACACACACACACACACACACACACACACACACACACAACATACATATATAGATTAGCAATTGTATTGTACCTCAATAAAGGCAAAAAATTTGAAAGATGGTGCATGTATTTCTTTATAGAATAGGAAAAACTGATAAACTGTGTAACCCTAGCCCCCATTATGCAACTATGCTATTAGGACAACTTCCATAAAAAGTGCAGAGGTGAAGAAACATATTTTGACATTTTGAAAACTTTATTCCCTAAATGGGATTTGACACAGAGTACGCTATTGTTTTCCACTGTAACATATATTTAATTACAGAATTAATACATTTTCCATAAAATATTATTAGTTATTTCAGTTTTTTCATTTTCATGTCATTTTCAATCTAATTGCATTTCCTTAAAATTATCTTTCCTTCAAAATGTTTCTTTAAATTTTTCATGTATTTGTATTTCCTTAAAATAGTTTCCCCTTAAAATTGGTCTTCCATTAACTGTTTTCTTCCAATGTCTTATCTCATGTTTTAGTGTTTCCATTAATTCACAGACTTTATCTTCTGTGACACATGAGCAGGTAGGGGTAAAAATAGGCTGATTTGAGCCACCCATGGGAAGTTTTGCTTTGAGCTTCTGGATCACTGATGATGTCTCATTATCTGAGATTTAGACTGGAGATGGAATGAAACCATTTGGACACGGAATCACTAAGTGGCAAGGGGTTGCCCAACACTGGGTCACCACTCAAGGGCTATTCACACAACCAATTGAGAATGGGTAGCATTATTTCTACATTTAGGAGGATTTAGACTCCGTGCAGCATAAGGAAAGGAAGAAACTACCAGTTCTGCTGGGGAAGGTAAATGAGTGTGCCCACATTCCCATATAAAGGAAGACTGGTTAGGAAGCCCAGAAAAAACATAGGCCACTATGGCCAGCAATGAATGTAGTGAGGGATGAACAACCTCTACTATGAGGGTTATTTTGATTTCTCCATGTAGTCAGCGAGAGTGCATATGCTGGGACTACTGTGTATCAAGTATTCAGTTGACAATTAATACAAGGCTAAGGCACAGAGCAAAAGAGTTTCCACGTGTTAGAATAGGATTCCTAGACAGAGGCACAGGTGGAGGCACAAGAATGTTTATAAAATATTGTATGGATGGTCGAGCCTCTTGAAACCCTTGTGCTTGTATATATGCATACCCATGTGCACACCCAAAATAAGGCATGGTAGAACAGTTCTGTTGGTAAAGCAAGTGTGTAACCATTAAGTTTTGTGCCTCTAAAGCTTCTTGAAATGGTATGTAGCAAGAGGCAACACATACCCTACCATGTAAAGACCTTTCAACATCGAGTATCAAAGTGTGTATATATGAGTATTGTCCCATAAATCAGCTTCACTCTAGTGCACAAGAAATAATGTGGCCCAGCCTGTTAGGCCACCTCTTCTCAACTTAGAACAAAATTAAATATCCATGTGATTCTCTTCCTGGTGTTCTGTCAGCGTGGTGTAGCTTACATTAATAAGAACAGCAAGCTGGTTGTCTCCGCTTGGGATGGTGGTAGATTCAGTCCCCTATGGGGGTCCTGCCTACCATAACTGCAATGCAAATTGGTAAAAAGCATTGAATGGCTCAGAGAGCATATATCCCACGTAATGAGGCAGTCAGTCGAGCTATATTTGGAAGCCCAGTTCTAGCAGGGGACTAGGTGGACCAGGCCCTCCAATGGGAGCCCTCTGGCCCACTCAATGACAAAACCAACAAGGGTATCCATTTGTGTTAGTTTTACATGTGTCTGCAGTCTATGATCGTTGCTGTGGTGCAGCTTCATGAGGCGGGGAAGGTCCTAGATACATGTGGGCCTTGTAGCACACAGTGCGCAGCGGTAATAGTAAAACACTCTGACATGTATTACAGTCATTGTGTGTCAGACGACCGACTCCCTTTGCAGCCACGCCTCATGCCTTTTTTTACTGGCCGCATGCTACGTGTCGGCTAAACTATTTGTGGGACATCAGCATGGACGGAAACAAGATCAACTCTGTGCTGTAATGGTAAAGGGCAACATTACATTTCTCCACATCTTAAATTAAACACAACACCATGAAACACAATATTTATCTAGTGCAAACACGTCATTCTTATACTCTTTAGCCTGGAATGGACTTCAAAGTAGACAGTCTCTTAGATGTGTGGATGGTGCTTGATTTCTTTGTAAATAGTATCACGTGCAATCACCCGGTCTCCAGAGTCCTGCAGGGATGAGGCTGGTGTGTGAGCCATTTCAGAGACCCACAAAGAGGTAACTAGGGAGGTCCCTTCAGGACAAGTTTCTTGGGATCACCCACCACAGCAAGTACGGAGGCTGTGAGGCTGTCAGAATAGCGGGGATCACCATCCTAAACAGTGGCACTCCAAACTTCCCAAAAGTCATGTTGTCCCAAAGACGGGGGCAGGGCCTACGTGACATGTTAGTAAATACACATCCCCTGAAAACTCCCACGGAGGGAACACAAACAGGGTGTCATATCACCAGTCAAGGGCCACTAACCATGTGGAGACTTCAGTGTCTGCCCTTTGATGAAACCAACAAAAACTGTTTCCTTCAACAACAACTTGACATGAGAACTAAGACAATTCACAAACTGTAACACAAGCTGTAGTATACTGTTGTATTCTCTCCACTTATGTTTTGCTCTATCTCTTTAAGTGTGACATTCCATTTTCCTGATGTCATTTTCCACTGTGTTCTGCCCAGTCAGTTAGCTCTCTGCTTTTTGATGGGATCACCAGCTTTTCTCTGTAGTGCATAATAAATGCCTTATAACCTTTTATTGGCCTCCTAACTTCCTTTACATCATATACCTGATAACTTGCCCCTGCAACCTACACTACGTAGGAATGACAACATGCAAAATAAAGACCAGGATCTGCTAACATAGAAGCAAACTGAGATGTGGTTGTGCAACTACAAATATGTTGACTCATTACATTGAGAAAAAACATACTTCACAGGAATACCGTTGGGTAATCCTGGAACATATAAACGACACAGTGAATTGCGAATCTAAACTTTTCGAAAAGGAACAGCGTTGAGTATTTAGACTCAAGACACACATAGAGCATCTTAATAACAACTAACCAAAGGGGCAATTTACACCATGACCCTCTGGAATAACAGTACAGCAGAAATCTGAAACATTTATCCGCCTCTCTCCTCTCTCTCCTTTTTGACAGGAAGGACTCCCAAGAACCTCAGTGAATGGTGACTCAGCTATATGTAATACACTCATTACATACAAGGGTAGAGGTCAGTCATAATCAGTCATAACCAGTCAAATCATAATGCCCCACCTCATTTGGGTGCTTTTTGTAATGTTATGCACCTTCCATTGGCATCCAATATTGTTCTAAACCCACCGATCCTGTAGGACATAGCAACATCACAAGGAGATTGTAATGTCAGAGTATTATTATACATCATGTAATGCCCAAATGCCTCATTATAAAAATAAAGAAAAAATGACAGCCAGAGCAGCAGTAAATGGAATAACTCATTCAGCACATCAGTGAGTGACTGTGTGTCCCATAATGGTACCTAGTTTCCCTTTAGTTCAATGAGGCATTTTAGTTTTCGTGTTTTAAGCTTCATTATACTTTACTGGTAATTTGTACCAAATTAAACTAAAGGTGTTGGATATACTCTTCAAAAAAACATTTTCTATCGATCAATCAAATCAATCAGGGGTTTGTATGGCATGGCTACTCACCTGTGAGGGTTTCAAGGCGCTGGGGGAGGGGGCTGCTGGTCGGACTCAGTGGAGCAACATTTGAAGAGCCAGGCCTTGAGGTCCTTTCTGAATTGGGTCAGCGAGGTGGATAGCCTGAGGTGGAGGGGCAGGGTGTTCCAGGTCTTGGCAGTGAGGTAGGACAACGACCATCCTCCACTTCTGGTCTTGTGGATCCTAGACAAAGGCAAGGGTGAGTTTGGGGGATCGGAGTTGTCTGGCGGGTAAGTGGAAAGTGAGGTGGTGGTTCAGGTATGCTGGTCCTTCATCATGTAGAGCTTTGTAGGCACAAGTGTGGAGTTTGAAAATGATACTCTTGTTGACTGGGAGCCAGTGGAGTTTTTGGAGGTGTTGCGTGTTGTGGCGGCGGCAGGGGATGTCGAGTACCAATCTGGCTGCGACATTTTGGAAGTTCTGTAGTTTCTTGAGCTGGTCGAGTGCGTTGCTATAGTTGAGTCTGTTGGTGATGTGGGAGTCGGTGACCGTCTTTCTAGATTCTGTGGGGATCCATCTGAATGTCTTTCGAAGCAGGCAGAGTGTGTAGAAGCAGGCTGAGGAAACTATGTCGATTTGGTGGTTCATGGTAAGCGATGAGTCCAGTATGATGCCACGGTTGAGTGCATGGTTCGTCGAGATGGGGAGATCCCAGTGCGGCTGGCCACTAGGAGATGTCCCAAGCTGAAGGGGTGGGTCCCAGGATGAGTACTTTGGTCTTGTCCGAGTTGAGCTTGAGGCAGTTGTCTTTCATCCAGGTAGCAACGACCTTCATTCCATTGTGGAAGGTGGTTCTGGTGGTTGTGGGTTCGTTGGTGAGGGAGAGGATTAGCTGTGTGTCATCAGTGTATGAGACGATGCTGAGTCCGTGGCTTCTGATGATGGGTGCGAAGGGGGCCATGTAGACGGTGAAGAGGGTGGGTTTCAGGGACGAACCCTGGGGCACTCCACAGCTGATCTCTGTGGGTTTTGAGAGAATCAGTGGTAGGCTGATTTGCTGGGTCTGGCCAATGAGGGAAGAGTGGATCCAGACCAGAGCCTTGTTGCGGATCCCAGCATCTTGTGATTAGGGTGCAGTGGGAGATGGTCTCGAAGGTGGCCAAGAGGTCTTGTAGGATGAGGGCTGTGGTCTCGCCCCGGTTGAGGAGGGAGCGGATGTCATCAGTGGCAGCAAGGAGTGCGGTCTCCAAGCTATGGTTGCTTCAAAAGCCAGATAGGCAGGTGTCTAGGACGTGGTTCACTTTGATGAACTCAGACAGCTGGGCATTGATGGCCTTCTTGATGATCTTGGCAGGGAAAGGAAGGAGGGAGATGGGTCTGAAGTTCTTGAGGTCTGTTGGGTCCCAGGATTCGAGCATGGTTTCTTCAGCAGGGGTTTTATCCCAGCGTGTTTCCAGTCATCGGGGAAGGTGGCAGTTTCGATGGAGCAGTTTATAGTGCGGCAAAGCTGGGGGATGATGGGGGTGGCTGCACTGTGGAAGAAACGATAAGGATAGGGATCCATTGGAGCTCCTGAGTGGATGCTCTTCATGGTCTTGAGCGTGTCCTCTGTTGTGAGCGGGATCCAGCAGAGCACATCTGTTGGGGGTCCAGCTTTTTTGTGTGCAATGGTGGCAGGCTCAGTTGGCAGGTCTAGGGAGTCAAAGCTTTCGTAGATCATCCTGATGTTGTGGTGGAAGAAGGTGCCAAGTTGATTGCAGAGGTCTTGTGAAAAAGGAAAGTCTGTGGTCTCGCTGTTGGGCCTGGTGAACTTCTTGAAGATAGCGAAGAGTTCTTTGCTGTTGTGTGCGTTGATTCTGTTTTGGAGGGTATGCTATGACGGCTTGTCGTCTATCTGATGCATTCCTGATAAAACATCCCGGTTTCAGAGAAGACGGGAAGATGCGGGTTCCGAGCTGGAAGTTTCTAGGTGATTGCACAGGGGTGTAACCTTGACAAAGTAAGTATGGTGTAGTGCACCATCATCAAGGATAATTCTACTACAGAAAACTATCCTGATAACTGACATATCGGGTTTTTATCCTCAATTTATTTTATTTTGCAGTGTGTGACTATAGGTTCACCTCCCAGCCGGAGGACCCATGATGCAAGAACACTTCATTATATATGTACGTGGCATTTTTAATTGTGTGTTGCGCTCTATGTGTGTAAAATCTTTCACAAGGCTTATTTGGTTTCAGTAGAACTGCCCACCTCATTAGAATTTTTTTACTATAATCACAATGAGGTGAGCACATTAAAGTTGATTATGACGTGCACAGCCATTATGGCACATAGTCAAGTCAAGTCAAGTCATAAAATTTGTATAGCGCACTACATACCCAGAGGGTTTCAAGGCGCTTAGGAAGGGGGGGAGGATTACTTGTCAAATATCCATGTTTTAAGTTGCTTTCTGAACGCTAGGTGGTTCTGGGTGAGGCGAAGGTAAGCGGGGAGTGAGTTCCATGTTTTAGCAGCCAGGTATGAAAAGGATCTGCCTCCCATGGTGGTCTTGTTGATGCGAGGTACAGTGGCGAGGGCTTGGTTAGAAGAACGTAGTTGGCGGGAGGGGGTGTAGAAGGACAGTCGTGAGTTGAGGCAATCAGGTCCGATGTCGTAGAGTGATTTGTGTGCGTGGGTAAGCAGTCGGAAAGTGATCCTCTTATTGACGGGTAGCCAGTGGAGGTCTTTAAGGTGACCAGAGATGTGTTCGTTGCGTGGGATGTCTAATATGAGCCTGGCTGAGGCGTTTTGGATACGTTGGAGTTTCTTCTGGAGTTTTGCGGTAGTACCCGCGTAGAGGGTGTTTCCGTAGTCCACTCGGCTCGTGACCAGAGCGTGGGTGACTGTTTTCCTTGTTTCGGTGGGGATCCAGCGAAATGTTTTTCTGAGCATGCGAAGAATGTTGAAGCAGGATGAGGATACGGCGCTGACTTGTCTATTCATTGGGAGTGAAGAATCCAGGATGACGCCTAGGTTCCGTGCGTGGTCTGTCGGGATGGGTGCTTTTCCGAGGGCTTCCGGCCACCAGGAGTCGTCCCATGCAGAGGGGGATGTACCTAAGATGAGGACTTCTGTTTTGTCTGAGTTCAGTTTCAGACGGCTTTGTTTCATCCATTCGGCAACTTCTTTCATTCCTTCGTGTTGGTTAGTTTTGGCGGTATTGGGGTCATTGGTGAGAGAAAGGATCAGTTGAGTGTCGTCCGCGTAAGAGATGATGTTGAGGTTGTGTTGGCGTGCGATAGTCGCGAGGGGGCTCATGTATACGTTGAAGAGGGTGGGGCTGAGTGAGGATCCTTGTGGTACGCCGCAGATGACTTCAGAGGGCTCGGACTTGAATGGAGGAAGGCGGACTCTCTGGGTTCTTCCGGTGAGGAACGAGGTGATCCATTCAAGTGCTTTTCCTTGGATTCCGATGTTGTTGAGGCGTTGTAGAAGGGTGCTGTGGCAGACTGTGTCGAAGGCAGCGGAGAGGTCGAGGAGGATGAGGGCGACTGTGTCTCCATTGTCCAGTAGAGTTCGAATGTCGTCTGTTGCTGCGATGAGGGCGGTTTCAGTGCTGTGTTTTGCTCGGAAGCCAGATTGTGAGGGGTCGAGGGATTTGTTGGCTTCGAGGAAGGCGGCGAGCTGGATGTTGACAGCTTTCTCGATGACTTTGGCCGGGAATGGAAGAAGCGA
Source organism: Lissotriton vulgaris (assembly GCF_964263255.1). Taxonomy (NCBI): domain Eukaryota; kingdom Metazoa; phylum Chordata; class Amphibia; order Caudata; family Salamandridae; genus Lissotriton; species Lissotriton vulgaris. Next base: position 1,713,116,329 of record NC_141687.1, read on the forward strand.
GATGGGTCGGTAATTTTTGAGTTCGGAGGGGTCCGCTGTTGGTTTTTTCAGAAGGGCGGTGAGTTCAGCGTGTTTCCAGTCTTCCGGGAAGGTGGCGGAGTTGAAGGAGCAGTTGATGACGTCTCGGAGGTGCGGTGCTATGACGGAGTCTACTTTGTTGAAGATGTGGTGAGGGCATGGGTCTGTGGGGGATCCTGAGTGGATGGAATTCATCAGGCGGATGGTGTCCTCAGTGGAGATAGGGTTCCAGTCGTTAAGGGTGTTCACGGGGGGAAGATGATCAGCAAATGGTAGGGTGGGTTGGTTTCCGGGTTGGTTGTCAAAGCTGTTGTGGATGTCTGCAATCTTGTTGTGGAAGAATGAGGCTAGGGAGTCGCAGAGGGCTTGAGAGGGGGTGATGTCGTTGGAGTTGGCCGAGGGATTGGAAAATTCCTTGACGATGTTGAAAAGTTCCTTGCTGTTGTGGGCGTTGTTGTCAAGTCGATCCTTGAATGCTGTTTTCTTGGCCTTTCGGATTAGTTGGTGGTGAGTGCGGGTGGCGCTTTTGAAGGCGTCCTTGGTGCTGGTGGTTGGGTCTTTTTTCCAGGCCTTTTCAAGAGAGCGGCAGAGTTTCTTGGACTTCTTGAGATCGTCGTTGAACCATGAGGCTTTCTTGCTGCCAGATTTGCTTTGACGTTTTTTCAGTGGAGCTAAGGTGTCGGCGGTGTTGGATAACCATAGGGTGAGGTTGGCGGCGGCTTCGTTAGCGTTAGAAGAGAGGGCTGGGGAGTTTCGAAGGAGCGATGCGGAGATTTGGTCCGTGGTGATTTTGTTCCAGTTTCTTTGCAGGGTAGGAAGGGGATGGTTGATGGGTTTCGGCTTGTTGTAGGTGAAGTGAACGCAGCTGTGGTCAGTCCAGAGGAGATCCGTAGTGTGGCTGAAGGAGACATGATTGCTGGATGTGAAGATGGGGTCGAGTGTATGACCTGCGATGTGGGTGGGGGAGGTGACTAGTTGTCTAAGTCCGAGGTTGGTGAGGTTATCCACGAGGGTGGCGGTGTTGTGGTCGTTGATCTTTTCAAGGTGAAAGTTGAGGTCTCCCAGAAGAATATAGTCTTTGGAGGAGAGCGCGTGTGGAGAGATGAAGTCCGTGATGTCTTCACTGAATTTTGCGCGGGGTCCTGGTGGTCTGTAGAGGAGGGTGCCTCTGAGTGTGGTTTTGGGGTCGATGTGGATCTGGAAGTGAAGGTGTTCGGAGTTGGCGAGATTGGCGTCAGAGCTGGTTGAGATGCGGATTGACTTCTTATGGACGATAGCGATTCCTCCTCCTGTGTGGCTGGTGCGGTCTTTGCGAGTGATCTTGTAGTCTTCAGGGATGACAAATGACTAGGGTGGGCGTAAAACTCCACGCACCTAGGAGATTGGTTAAATTAGTAAAAATAGACCGTGAGATTGGTTAAATTGGTAAAAATAGAGTTCAGTATACGTCCTTTGTTATGTGTAGGAAGCGTAACTAGCTGTGCAAACTGGAAAGCTGACAAATCATTTAGCAGACTAGTGTACACTTAACATCATCTAAATGAACGTTCAGGTCCCCCAACAAAGTAACATTTTCTGAATGGAGATTTCTGGGATACTCTGCACAAATTTTATGGCAAGTCAAAGGGGCCTATGGCGTAGCAACAATGAGAATGTGAAAGAGTGAGTGAGTTTAATGGAGAACTGCACATTCACACAGCCTGTAATGGGTATTGCATGGGCTCGGAATTCAAAACTATCTTTGAAAATAACAGCAACCACCACCCCCATTGTAGCAAACTTGATCATTTCTAGTGTTCGAGTATCATTGTGGGAGAGCGATCGCAATGTAAGGCCCGCTTTTCTCTTTAAGCCATGTCTCAGTGAGAAAAAGAATGGCCGGTCTTAGATCTTCCTGAATGAAACATGGACCCATGTTATTTTGCTGGTATGAGGACCCTTTATCCTCTAACACAGCCATTAATTGAGGCTTATCTACAGTAGGGGGAACCCATCATATATTCATTGAGAGTACCGAGCCAGTATCCACACGTTTGCAACTTGCTAGGTAGCATATTAAATTCCATTGAGTGGAGGCATGCTCTCCTGAGTGTATAGGTGAAGCTCTTTAAGGATTCAACGTTATAGAGCAAACCGTCTGGAGCAGAAGGGGTCGGGGTTCAGGTCCCTGGCCCTGACTGGCCACAGACGGGTGCAGACTTGCTTGCCTTAGGCCTGTCTTCGGCGTGCCAGCGGCGCATCTGTGCACCTGGCCTCATTAAATAGAGGGCCTGTAGTGATGTTGAAAAGCTAGAACGCCAACCAAAATGTTGCCTGCTTCCGTGCTATTGGGTTAGCTCTTGTTGGACTTGGCCCTTTTTGCAGGGTCATCCCTGAACCTTTTGCCTTGCTCCTGTATTTTTTCTGACCTGTTTTTGTTGGTTTTATGGCTCTGGGCACTTCACCTCTGCTGATCAGTGCTAAAGTGCATATGCTCTCCCTATTCAAATTGATGTATTGATTAGTGACTCCATGACTGGGTTATTTGATTTACCTGTCAGTGCACCATGTGTGCCCAGGGCTTGTAAGACAAATGCTGCTGGTGGGCTTGCAGCAGTGGTTGTGCCACCTACAGAAGCAGCTTGTAAAGTGTGTCTCAGGCCTGCCATTGCAGAGCCTATGGGCAGTCCAGCACTGCCATATCGACTTGGCCAGTGCACCCACTTGCCAGTCCCTAAATCTTCCCTTTTTTTCATATCAGACACCCCTATGGTAGGCCCAAGGGCAGGGTGCATTGTAAGTATAGGTAGGACATTCCCTGGTGTGTGTGGCATGTCCTAATAGTGAACTAAAGCCATTTATGTTTTTCACTATTGTAAGGCTACCTGTTCTCCATAGGCCAGAATGGGCAGTTTGATTATTACATCCTATAATCCTAACTAACTCAGGGAACATGAGGGAAATTCGAGTTTAGAATGCCTGAACTCACAACTATAAAATAAATCTTTTAGTGAAGTTGCCTTTAACATTCTGTGTTTGAAAATACCACTTTTAGAAAGTAGGTATTTTCTTACCTAACTATCCAAGCCTGCCTCTGCTAGGCTGTGTATTGTGTGTCTGGTTCTGTGAGTGACAGGGGCTGGGGGATTCCAGGAGACATGGTGAGCTAGCACAGGACAGAATAGAGAGATCTACATGCATATGGGTGGGAGGAGTTGCACCTGGGACCTGAATAGGGCTGTGCCTTCCCTCCACAATGCTGGTTCCACCACCTGTGGTGCGTCTGATGTCTCTGCCCTGCACTGTGAAAGGAAAGAAGGAGTCGTGTACCCAGAGTGCTCCAGGACTGACTGGAAGTGGGTTGGTCTAGGCAAAGGCCTCTCTGCCTTCAGAGAACAAAGAGCAAAGTAGTATACATATGGGGACCCAGACCCCAAGACTTTAGATCACTTCTGGAACAACAAGACAAACCTCTGCCAAGGAGAAGAATCAAAGAACGCTGTAGGAGTTGTACTACCCCCTGCCAGTATGCTGTGTTGCTGGGTTGGCCTACAGTGGTGTTTTCAGTGCCAAGGAGAGGAAAAGAAACTTTGTCTGTACTTCATCATCTTGCATAATATTACTTCAAGGGCTTGATTTGAGCTTGCCTCCTGACCAGATACCAGACTTCACCCCCTTCTGTTTGCCTGCATCTGGAACCTGCTGTTCTAGTGCTACAGAAGGAATCTGCAATTCCGACGCCGGCGAACGATGCAGTAATCTGCAACGAAGTCGTGAGCGCTGCTCCGACTTGCAACGTAGACCCGACACAGGCCGCCATGCCACATCTGCGCCAGAGAATGACATCGTAAGCCTGCCATAGCCGTGAGCGCTGCTCCGACTTGCGACGCCGGTCCGATGCCTGCTGCTGTGCTTCATTGACTCCAAAGCCGACATCATCGCAGAGCTGATCGCCGACATCGGTGGTCAAGAATCCATCGACATGGTAACATCATACAGAACCATGGTTTCAGGGCCATCGTGACATCACCTCCTCTCCGGTCAGGAACCGACGCATCCCCTGCCTGCGCAAGCATCCAGGTCCCGATGCATCATCTCCCCTGAAGCAAGGAACCAACGAGGCACCACGCCAAAGACGCCACATTTCCTGACGCCGTGAGCTGTCTTTGTTTTTGCTTTTCCAACGTACTGTTCATTGTGGGTCTGTTTCAACTCCGGGCCCGACGCCGCGCACCTCGCGGTCGGCGCCGTACTTTGGGATTTCTTTGACCTTGACGTCATCGTAATAACTCCAGTGGGGGTTATTTGTTGCTAAAGGCTATTTTTAAGTGAATAACCTATTTTTGAACCATTTCTACCATCTTGAAGAATTATTATTGAGTACAGTATTGTGGATTGTTGTTGTTTATGGCCTTGTGATAAGCCTATATAAAGAATACTTATTTTGATAAAACCTGTGTGGTGTCCATCTGTAGTGTTTTCACTGTATTGCTGTATGTGTTCACAAATGCTTAACACACTGCCTCTGAGATAAGCCTGTCTGCTGGTGCCAAGCTACCAAGGGGGTGAGCAGGGGTTGTCCAGTAATGTAATCTCTTTCCCTGACTTAGAAGTAAGGGCCCCTACTTGGTCAAAGATGTATACCATTGCCAACGAGAGCCCCAGTTCTAACAGCTCTGAACAGGGCCAAGATGCCCGGAGACACTGCCTAAAGTGCCAATAACAATGTGCACAGTAAAGTAAAATATACAGGGAGGAACTTTCAAGTACATGGCCCTCCTCTTAACTCCCACAGATCTCATAATCCAAACAACAGTTCAAGCCCCATACCAATATTAAAAATATTTTTTAAATTAGTTATTTCTGCAAACCTAAAAAGATAATACAAAGTAGTTGTTTGCAAGGGGTTTGAAATCCTTACGCTCCTGTTCACTGCACGTCCTTGCACCCGTCCTCATTAAATAGAGTGCAGGTCGTAACGCTGAGGAGCTAGAATGACAATCCGAATGGCGCCTGCCTCTGTGCTATCGGGTTGGCTCTGAACACGGCCAAAATGCCCCAAAGCACAGCCCAAGGTGCTAGAAGTGCCAATAAAAATGTGCAAAGTAAAGTAAAAACGACAGGCAGGAACTTTCAAGTACCCGACCCTGCTCTTGGCTCCCACATATCTAACAGTCCAACCAACAGTTCAAGCCCCACACCAATAATAAAAATATTTTTAAAACTAATTATTCCTACAATTCTAAAAACATAACATTATAAAGCAGACATTGGCAAGGGGTTTGAAATCCTTACTCACGCTCCTGTCCGTACACACACAACCCCCACTCCTATTTTTGTCATCGATTCACATCATGAAAACTTTAAAAAGTGCTCCCATGTTACACGTAGGTCAAAGCGGAATGGGAGGAACCCGATGATGAAGCATGCCACCAAGGGGCAACCCTGGTGGGTGAGGGTTATCTAATAAAACAAAGTGTTTTCCTCATTGTGGGGAGTTAGTTCATATAAAGAGTAGGGATCTTTTTGATATATGAAAGGCGTGTGCCACGAGGGTCCAATCTCCCTGGCACTGATGTTGAGTAAGGACAGCTCCCAGACCTTTTGAGCTGGCGTCAACTGCGATGATGGTTGGCTTTAAGGGATAGAAATATAACAGTGTGGTGTCCGCTGAGAGGGCTCTCTTTGTCTTTTGAAATGCTTCTTCCTGCTCCACACCCCATGTCCATGAGGTAATGGTTTTCATGAGCATTCATAGGGGTTGCGTGAGGCCTGTGAGGAGGAGTATGAACCATCTGCAGTAGTTCACCATTCCTAAAAATGTTGTACCTCTTACACTCAGGTTTGTGCAGGGGCTCCAGGATTCCTTCACCTTCTCCGGATCTGGGGCTACTCTGGCTGCTGTGAACATGTAGCTAAAAAAAACTGATCTGCTGCTTCAGGAATTCGCATTTGACTTTGTGGAGGGTGAGTCCTGAGTCTCAAATTCTCTGTAGCACTCCTCGCAGGCACTTGTGGTGTTCTTGTATGGACTTGGCAAAGATCAGGATGCCATTACTGACATTAAGGACACCTGGCAACCCTGTAAGTAACTCTCAGTATTTTGGAATACCCCTGCAGCACTTGATATTCCGTAACTGAGACGCCGATATTGCCGGAGTCCCACATGAGTGGAGAATGTGGTTATGTACCACAAGTTGGGGTGCAGAGGCAGTTGGTCATACCCTGAGTGCAGATTGACTTTGGAAAACGACTGTGACCCACTGAGCTCACCTATGATGTCATCAACAGTGGGAGTCATATGGCATTCGGTTTTGATTGTGACATTGGGAAGCTGCATGTACACACAGATGTGGACTTCTCCTGGCTGTTTTTGTTTCTTCACTATGACTAATGGGGATATCCACGGTATGGAGCCGATGACCTCCTCAATGATCCCTGTGTATTCCAGTTTATCCAACTCTTCCACCACTTTGGGTCTGAGATGGAACGCGATGCGCTGATGTCGTAGTACCATTGGCCTAATGAGCAATCAATGTGCAGCTGCACAACTTTGTCATTCAGGCAGCCAATAGTGGTGATTATGTTTTCATACTTTGCCAGTATGTTTGACAACTCCTCGATTTGCATGGCAAATGCAGCGAAAATGAGGTTTAGTGTTTCAACAGTGTGGCCACTCACTAGCATACCATGACCTCCATCAGCATTGTAGATGATGGTATCGACGCTTGCATCTCCATGGGACACCGACGACTTGAAACATCCTAGCATGGGAAGTGGCTGGGTGTGACCAGATGCAAACACCTTGACTCTGGCTTTCGCGAGTGGCAGGAATTTTGGTAGCGCGTGATAAGTGTCCAGTGATACAAGGTCAATGGAGGATTTAGTGTTGATGGTGGCGGTGACTGTGTGTTGGCCTACCTGAAGCTGCCACTAAGGAAGTGACAAATGCAAAAACCACAGGTGATGGACAGAATGCAGAACAATGTCATACATTCATCCCAGTACAGAGATCTGGGCCCAAATCCATCGTTTTTTTGCACTCCACACCACCCCAGTTCAGACATGGCCATATGCAAATCAGTCTGACCCAGTGCCTCATGGGAACAGTCCAGCCCGAACTGCCAAGCCATGCCTTCCCTGGACCAGAAACAAGCTTCCAAGAACCGGTTTCTGGCATTCCAGCCGTCTTCAGCCCGGCTTGCATGAATCCAGTGGTGTGGAGGCATGGGACTCACGTCTGAGCATACCCATCCCACTCGGGGTGACAAATGAAAAATCCACAGGTGATGGACAGAATGCAGAACAATGTCATACATTCATCCCAGTACAGAGATCTGGGCCCAAATCCATCGTTTTTTTGCACTCCACACCACCCCAGTTCAGACATGGCCATATGCAAATCAGTCTGACCCTGTGCCTCATGGGAACAGTCCAGCCCGAACTGCCAAGCCATGCCTTACCTGGACCGGAAACAAGCTTCCGAGGACCGGTTTCTGGCATTCCAGCCGTCTTCAGCCCGGCTTGTTTGAATCTAGTGGTGTGGTGGCATGGGACTCAAGTCTGAGCATACCCATCCCACTCGGGGTGACAAATGCAACAAGCACTGGCGTTGCCAATAGGTCTCGCATTAGGAAAGTGTGAGCTATTGGTATTGTAAATGACAATTATTTTATTAATATGTGTTGGCATTGAAAATATAGAAATTAATAGGATTGTTATTTACAAAGCCAATAGCTTACACTTTCCTAATGCGAGTCGTATTGGCTATGGGAATGCTTGTTGAAACCTGCAAAACGAAAGTAACGCTGCCCAAGTAAAAAACAAGCTATCCCAGCCTGCTATGCGCTTTTAATGGTGCTGTACCGTATTGCTATGATGTGAAAATAATGCATTTAAACGATGCAGTATTTTCGTTCACACTCTGCAAAGGATCTTCGAAGTGCGCAGTCCAGAGTGGGGGCAGAGACGCAGACATACGAGAGAGCGCAATACGGAGGAACAGGAGAGAAGCACACAAGGGAGACATCAGGCAAGCACATGCACTCTCGTGGACTTCTTAGTCAAAAATAAAGACAAGTACGGGAAATGCAAGCGGCGGGGGGGGGTGGGTTGGGTTCACAAGGGAGAGAACAACACGAGTGGTGGGGGAAAACCACGAGGGAGACAGCAACACAGGAAGAAGTACACGCTGTGCTGGGGGAGGGGGGAGGGCCATTAGGAACAGGAACAGATGGCCATGAAAGTGTATGGGCCAAATGCCAGCAACACAGGAAGAAGTACACGAAGGAGGCAGCAACACAGGGAGTGGGCAAAATTCAGACATGGCAGACAGCAACAGTCAAGAGAACATCACAGCGTAGGGGAGAGAAGCATTTAGTTGTGAAGGAGAGAATGGGGGCAGAGACGCAGACATACGAGAGAGCGCAATACGGAGGAACAGGAGAGATGCACACAAGGGAGACATCAGGCAAGCACATGCACTCTCGTGGACTTCTTAGTCAAAAATAAAAACAAGTACGGGAAATGCAAGCGGCGGGGGGGTGGGTTGGGTTCACAAGGGAGAGAGCAACACGAGTGGTGGGGGAAAAGCACGAGGGAGACAGCAACACAGGAAGAAGTACACGCTGTGCTGGGGGAGGGGGGAGGGCCATTAGGAACAGGAACAGATGGCCATGAAAGTGTATGGGCCAAATGCGCGTGCCTGTACGTGCACTCGAAGAAAACGCCACGGAAAAAAGCGGTGGTTTGACTATCCGATGGAGCACATGAATTCTCCCCCATTTCCCATTGCTTCATTGTTTTGTTTCAAATATTTACGCACAAAAAGAACCACAAAAAAAGCGAGGTCATTGAAACCAAAGCGATCATTCGTCTGCACGTGATCAGATGACTCAAGGGATCTGTTTTTCATTTGTGGCTCTTTTTGACTGTTATTCAAAGAGACTGGCTCTTTCTGTGCAGTTGGCTCGGCGCTTCGTACATCTGCAGTTCAGAACAAGAACAAGTCGGGTTGGGGCGGGAGAGTGAGAGAGTGGGAGGGAAGAGCTGGAAAAGCCCAGGCTCGGCAGTGCAGCATGGTTGTGATTGCGTTGAGAGAGAGGGGAGGTGCTGGTGTGGGAGGGGGAGGCTGTGATTGCGTGGAGAGAGAGGGGAGGTGCTGGTGTGGGAGGGGGAGGCTGTGATTGCGTGGAAAGAGAGGGGAGGTGCTGGTGTGGGAGGGGGGAGGTGCTGGTGTGGGAGGGGGAGGCTGTGATTGCGTGGAGAGAAAGGGGAGGTGCTGGCGTGGGAGGGGGGAGTTGCTGGTGTGGGAGGAGTGCTGCTAGGGGAGGAGAAGCCTGATGCCGGATGGGGGCGGGAGAGGCTGGGCTTGCATGCGATGCGCGTGCATGTACACGGGCACTGCATGAAAACCGCGGGGCTGAAAGCCCTTTGGTTTGAAGATGTTTTCGCCACATGAATTCTCGCTACGCTCGATGCGCTTGCGCGCATCGATAGGTCGCGAGACCTAAAAACCACAGGTGATGAACAGAATGCAGAACAATGTCATACATTCAGTCTGTCTGTTTAACTCTCTATGTACCTGTCTGTCAGCCTAACCGTCTGCCTACTCTTGTCTATCTATCTACCAGTCTGCCAGTCCAACTCTCTGTCTGCTCTGTCAAATGTGCAGGCTGCTCTGTCTGTCTAACTCTCTGTCTGCTCTAGCTATCTACCTGCTAGCGGGTATCTACCAATTATCTGGCTGGCCATCTATCTATACAACTCTATCGGTCTTTGCATGCCTCCTTTTTTGCCTATCTTTTCAATGCTTTGTACCTATTTGTAATAAAGATTTACAAAAACATTAGCAAAAAAGCATTAGCCAAGGCCACCAATGGTAGATCAAATGACTTTATTAGGTTTGGTGTTATCCGAGACCTTTTGATTTTACTAAAATTATGTGCATATCATAGATTTTCTGCCATATTTCATCCATTAGTCTGTTGTTGTTTCATTCACATTTTTCTTCCACCCACTCCAGCATCGTGTTGACTTTACTGTGAATTATGGCATGCTGCCCTTTCACAAGGAGTACATCCACACGCAAAGTAGTACTCTTCGGTGCAAGGGAATACTATAATAGTGTGTGTTTTTTGCAGACCAAAAATATGTAGGCGTTCTACTTTTTTTTTAATTAATGGACCAGCAACAACATTTTCTTGCAAAAACCACCACAGAAGAAAACAAGATTTGCTAAAGGCAAAAGGCTGGCGAGCAGTGTCAGACCTCTGGCTTTGCCAATGCCTGTTTTAACTATAATTGCTGTTGTGACATAATAAAGGCCTTCTCCCTTGTTTTAAGAGCCACTGTATTTGCAAAGTCTTTTAATACAGACTCGGGACTGCTGGTGCTTTCAAACTATAGGGTACTAATAAACAGTTCAGGATATTTAAATGAATTAATTTTGATAGAGTAATACTCCAAGCTGCAAATTTATTTGTAGCGTCATATCCAATTTGAAACATCAGATTCTTCCCAGGTGACCTTTGTAGTTTCTTGCATGGACCTGGCATTACCCTCAATTAATTTAATTCCTTCAATGCAGCTCGAGTTCTAGTATTTCACTTCCTCATAAAAGTGTAACCGCCTGTACATATGCCTTCTATTTAAGATGTTAGGAGAACCCCTGGATATATATGCAGGTGTGAAAAAGAGGATTCGTGAATTTTCAACTTCTTTTAATCTCTTGTCATACAAACCCGCCCAGCGGAAGGTGACGTCAGTACGCTGACAGGCAGAGCAAGAGGTGCTTTTTCAGCTTGGTTTGAAAACGTTGGATGCTATTCGCTGTCAGACCTGGAGAGATTAAATTCAGCTGCTGAAGGGGTCAGGGAGGAAGCTGCCAATAGAAACGTTGCCAAATTATTGCACATTGCATCACAATGTCGGCACAAATCTGCTTCCCATTTTTCCTGGATAATCCAGGGCTCTGGGAAAGTTTGGTTGCAGTCACGGCAGAACTGCTGGAACCGGGTATCGAAGCTGCATTTGGTGACAAGGCAGGTGATTCGCATATGTTATTTGAGAGAATGGCGCGGCCACTTCCCCTCAACCATTTATAGGACTTCGAGGGTGCGTAGGTGTAGAGGAGACGGTCTTGAATTTCTGAGCGAGCTTATTTACTGATACATCTATTCCCTTACTGCTCTCCTTCAAATTCCTCAAGCCATACATTTGATCGACCTCAGTGTCCTCCTTGCCAGCACCTTCCAATTAAATTAGATACTTTGTTGTTGTACAGATTCTGAAATAAGGTAAAAGCTCTCGATGTCATTTTAATGCGTGGATACCAAAATATTAGATTTATAGGATTTGTTAAGCTTACAAAACATCTTTGACAGAGAACTCCTCACAGCTTGGGGTCGGGGGCAGGTGAGGGGATTCAGACTGGTGTGGTTGGAACCCTTTGCCCAGAGGACCTAGATCATCCATAGTTATGTCTATGCATGTGATGGAGCAAGGACTCGTGGAAAAAGAGACTTGCTTTGATGCAATCTTCTCATGTTACCTCTAACCCCATACTAAACTTGTATTGTGGAAAATAACATGCATTACACAGCATTTATAAATAAGAACAAAGCATTAACCAGTAACTCGAGAGTGATTCTAAGATGGCCGCTAACTGAAATTCTTTCGTGCGCATGCGTCTATTGCATCTACGTAGTATGACATATCTTCACTTGGAGGAAACTTTCTGCACTTGCGCAGTAGGTAACAAAATGGCCGCTTGAAACTCACATGCTTACCACCTGCTTGCTGGAAAACTAAACTCAGCTATTTTACTAATGCTAATTCGGGGAGAGTAATAATAAGTAAATGGGATTAGAGTAAAGATAGGCGGTATACAGTGAAACCATTTCTTTTTGATTTTAACATTTGTCTTTTTGACTCTTTCAATAGTGCCTATTATGGGCCTAGAGGCGTGAGCCACAGTCTATTCCACCTCGTTCTGTCGCACATGCGTAGTGCAACCTAGCTGGAAGACGCCATGTCAACTTGAACTTCATCCAAGGCTTCAAATGGATACTTTCATGAGAACCGGAATGACAGTCTACCGAAATGCATGGGAACCTTCAGAATGTTTCATAATTTGTGACAATTACATTGTAAATACGGGTGGGAAATAAAGTTTGAATAAAGAGTTAAGGGGATGGGGTTATTAACAAAGGGCTAACTGAATAGAGTAATATGTAAGCATGGTGTGATGAGCACCTTCCCTGGTCTGTCCAATCAGAGTTAGTATTTTCGTATGTTCGAAACATTAAAGGGTGGTACCAGCATACAGAAAGGAATAATTGAGGAAGCATTAGTTATTTAGTGAGATTGGAGATGGAGATGCAGAAGCATGAGACTGGGATGCTGTCGGAGTGATGAGAAATGCTGAAGAAGAATCGAATTACTGAATTTAAGTAAAGCAATTTAGAAGAAGATCGTGGAAGAATATCGAGGAGGAAGAGAGTATCAGAGAGGGGTGCTACGCAAGCATTGGTGATGAAGGTCGTCTGTCCTGTCCTGATTCCTGTCCTAATTCCTGTCCTGAAGCCTTTGTTCGCCAGATCTTTCCTGGGGGACCCTTACCAATTCCTAGGCCTGGGAGTTGGTTTTCACACCATTTGCGGTAAATATAAAATATCTGTGTATGCCCTAATGTGCTTTTCTCTCTATCCTCTCCTTTTCATGCAGTGTCATTGCAATGTATAAATGAATGCATTTTGATTGATTATTTGAAATCTTCCTTCCTGTGAGAGACAGAGTTTGTTCTGTACTGTGTAAGTGGTTCACTTGAATTAATCTGAGATAAAACTTTAAAAGTCATCTCGACTCTGTGATCATTTCCAATGAGTAGGTATATTTAAATCATATGTAATTTCACCATCAACTAGTTCAACTAGTGGTCCATTGACCAGAGGAAAGAACTTTTTGAGCAGTGAACAGATTAGTTAGGGTATAGAAATAACTAATCTAGAGAATTATCTAATCAATGACTCCAGCGGTAATTGCCAGTGTGTTGTGAATTGAATTTATGGACCCAGGTGAGTATGTGGTGTTAGATTATCTGTTGCTGGTAACCCACTGGATCACATGCATTTCACTAAGTTACAACTATTGTCAGGTACCGGGGGCCAGTTGACGGTCATTCAATAAGGCAGAGGCCATAATCTCTGTCTGTTTGCTAATAGCGGCAATCAAGTGGTTCAGAGCGAGTTATGGCTTTAATCTGTTTAATTTCTTTCTTTCAAGACTTTTATCATTGAAGCTAACATGGAAGCTTATGGCCAATTAATGGCAGTTATAGTAGTGTCTAAAGAGTAGCAAAGAGTAGTCAGGGTCTTATTAATATTATTGCAACTCCTTCCATAAGAAGAGCTAAAGTCTACATCAGAATCAGAGCAGGGCCTGTAATACAGATAGTTGGCTCACCTCAAGCTCTGGAACGACAGGGCCATAGCTCCCATGACTACTCCCCGTGATGACTAGAGAGAGGTACACTAGTCCAAACTTCATTCAGAACATCTTGATTCATTTGTAAGCATGGTAAGTGGATTTGAAAGGGTGGTTTAAGCACTTGAATTCTGGGTAAAAAGCTTGACTTCAAATGCCTACCACTTATAATTGGATTCATGTCTACTGTTAAGGATATTGCCGTCGAAGGAGGGGCTGTTTACAGATCGAGTTGCACAGCTAGGATTTTGCCAATGCCCTATATTAACTCCCCTGTCCAACATATGAGCGTGTGGAAAAAGTGCCTTTCCTCAGAATACTTTTCGCCGGTATGCAACTGTTACCACGGATTTTTTACAACGCATACCATTACAACGGATACTATTACAACGCAGGTCATTTTACAATGTATACCTTTACATCGCATTACACTACAACGCACATACTATTACAACGCATACCATTACATCGTAAGTATAATTATAGGTAAGTTTTTCTTTTTTTCTAAACATTGGGTTTTGGGGTACAGGGGTATTTTTAGGTTTTAGGGTTGGGTTTGGTTTTGGGGTACAGGGGTATTTTTAGGTTTTAGGGTTGGGTTTGGGTTTTGGGGTACAGGGGTATTTTTAGGTTTTAGGGTTGGGTTTGGGTTTTGGGGTACAGGGGTATTTTTAGGTTTTAGGGCTGGGTTTGTGTTTTGGGGTACAGGGGTATTTTTAGGTTTTAGGGTTGGGTTTGGGTTTTGGGGTACAGGGGTATTTTTAGGTTTTAGGGTTGGGTTTGGGTTTTGGGGTACAGGGGTATTTTTAGGTTTTAGGGTTGGGTTTGGGTTTTGGGGTACAGGGGTATTTTTAGGTTTTAGGGCTGGGTTTGGGTTTTGGGGTACAGGGGTATTTTTAGGTTTTAGGGCTGGGTTTGGGTTTTGGGGTACAGGGGTATTTTTAGGTTTTAGGGCTGGGTTTGGGTTTTGGGGTACAGGGGTATTTTTAGGTTTTAGGGCTGTGTTTGGGTTTTGGGGTACAGGGGTATTTTTAGGTTTTAGGGTTGGGTTTGGGTTTTGGGGTACAGGGGTATTTTTAGGTTTTAGGGCTGGGTTTGGGTTTTGGGGTACAGGGGTATTTTTAGGTTTTAGGGCTGGGTTTGGGTTTTGGGGTACAGGGGTATTTTTAGGTTTTAGGGCTGGGTTTGGGTTTTGGGGTACAGCGGTATTTTTAGGTTTTAGGGCTGGGTTTGGGTTTTGGGGTACAGGGGTATTTTTAGGTTTTAGGTTTGGGTTTGGGTTTTGGGGTACAGGGGTATTTTTAGGTTTTAGGGCTGGGTTTGGGTTTTGGGGTACAGGGGTATTTTTAGGTTTTAGGGTTGGGTTTGCGTTTTGGGGTACAGGGGTATTTTTAGGTTTTAGGGCTGGGTTTGGGTTTTGGGGTAGAGGGGTATGTTTAACCTGTTTTTACAAATTAAAAAATTAAAATTAATTTAATTAATATTTTCAAATAAATAATATATAACAAATAATTAAATTAAATAATACATTAAAAAATATTTACAACATATTTTAAAATTAAAAATGACCTGCGTTGTAAAAAATCCGTTGTAATGGTATGCGTGCTAAAAGTACGCGTTGTAACATCATATATCCCTTTTCGCCACTACTTAAGACCATATCTCCTCTGTTGGTATGAACACTGGCTTCCTTGTGGACCTAACTCGCATCATCGACTATAAGATGACAGCCACCTATTCCAAGGACGAAAGGCCCCCTCCACCCCCATGGACTATTTAACTGCCTGACTTAAAGGGCTGCAGTCTACAGCTAAAGCTACCACCAGGCTTTCGCTGCTGTGCTGCCTTGGGATCCTGAATGTACTGCTGCTGACTAGCTGTTTTGTTCTGCTAATAAATAATGCTGATGATTACAATCTAAAAATGGCTAGTACTGGCTTGTACGTGGATATTCATTCCCAAGAGCCTGCATAATTATAAAGTGTGTCTTTTATTTAAAGAGAGATAGATCCCCTCTCTACTATAAGACTGTTACTAAATGAATTAAACAAAAAGTGTCCTGTAGGTCAGTGTATAAAATATTGAAGTCCAGCAGCCTGTATTATATAGCTGGAGGTTAGTCATGGGCATATCAAATAACACATTATCATTGAAAAAAATGAATTGTCATGAAATTTAAGGCACTGTTAAGCATTATCAAAGCAGAAATAAAATGGGCCCACTCGCTCTCCACAGTCCTTGAGCCATGTCTCCTTACCTTGCTGAAAACACGTGGAGAAAGAAAGGAAAAATGTTCCCAGTGGGGTGATTGCACAAGCCGTACTGGGCGCCACCTTCCTCCTACCATGGCGGCTGCAATCAGCTCTACTCACCTCCTACCAAAATCACAAAGAAAATGCCCTGCCAATCTGACATGCCAAATCGTGAAATGCCAAGGCAGAACAGAAAGCAAAAGCAAACGGCCATGGCTGCTGTTGTCTGTATGTAGACCAAGCAGAACTCAAACTTGAATTCAGTTGTACTGGCCAGGAGGGTGGGAGGGGCTTATGAATTGAAGTGAGGGAGTAGGACTCAGAGTAATGCAATTAATAGGTACAATTGACGCATTACCCTAGAGTCCCTTCTACGCTTCAATTAAGTACAATATGAGATTTAGCAACAGGCCAGACAACTGAAGATAATGCTACCCCCAACACTGAACTTTTATTTCAGTAAAACAAAACATAACAGAAAATCAATCAATCAGTTCTATTACGTCATAGAAGCCAACATTCTAAGCCAAAACACAT
Organism: Lissotriton vulgaris; assembly: GCF_964263255.1. NCBI lineage: Eukaryota > Metazoa > Chordata > Amphibia > Caudata > Salamandridae > Lissotriton > Lissotriton vulgaris. The sequence goes on from NC_141687.1 coordinate 1,713,132,600, forward strand.
CCTCTAATGAAGTGTTGTGATCAATTTGGAAATTATTAACAAAGGAAAGGGTGTACACCAGGTTGCCGCCTTACAAATTTCACTTATAGAAGCCCCTTGCAACTTAGATACAGATGCTGACATACTGCGGGTTGACCTACCCTGAAAATTTCAAGATTTACAAAATGTTGCAGCAAGACTTTTGAAAAAAAAAATCAAGTCCATGCCTGAGACTTTGAGAACTCCACTGGCTTACAGTGAAGAAAAGAGTCAAGTTCAAGGCACTATGCTAAACTCATAAAACGCTGTATGTGCATGCCCCTGCGTACCTCAAAAATAATCTTTCTTGGTACAAACTAAACAAGATGCTACGATCAACTAACTCCAAGACAGTAATCGTCCACAAAATCAAAAGAGAGAAGTGGGGCAGCAGGAGTTTCCTCCATTCTACGGCTCACCTGTGGAACAATTTCCCTAAATGTTTGAGAAGCCAGCCTAATCTGCTTAGGAGATTTAGGAAGGAGCTTAAAACATGGCTATTTTCCTGTATATATTTCACACGATCCCGGCTGCGGAGGATGGGTGCCATCTAGTCCCTCATGTGCCTTAGATGAGAGAAGGAAGAGGGGACCTTCCTGCACACAGTCTGGAGCTGTGGCGCATTACAACCATTCTGGCGTAAGATTGAGTTCTGCCTAGGCTGGATACTATCGTGGGATCTCCCATTTGACCCTAGGTTGTTCTACTTCACTGGACTGATAGGATTGACGGGAATCGTTATAAGCAATATCTGCTCTTCCTAGCCCTCACCCTCGCCAAACGAGACATTGCCCAGTTGTAGAAAGGAACGCCCCCTCCAACAAAAGGCAGGTAGAAGAATGGCCTAGACAGAAGCATGAGAGCATAAATTGCAGTTTTCCAGGCCCGGGGCTGCCCCCAGAAGTATAGGAAAACATGGTCCCACTATGCGACTTACCGGGGAAATGATCTACCCCCTTTACCACCTACAGACCCCTCATAAGACTGCTCGTTTGTATCCAATTGACTACTGTGCAGCCTAGACAATGTAACTCTATAGTCCGAGCATACACTCATTCAGATTTATTGAGTCCTATGCAGTCTGGGACTACCTGCGCCATGTTTTTGTTTTTCTTGCCTGCGGGTTCTGCAGGCGTTACAGTTTTACGTACTTACCAGTACTTTTGTTTCAATATGTCTACATATTGTATACAGTGGGCCACGGCCCATTATGTACCATGAAAATTCAATAAAATATGTTTTAAAAAAAATAATATGATAAGTCTATTCAGTAGGCCTTAGTTCCAGAACTACTCATTAGATAGAACTTTGGCATTAGAGTGAAGACGCCATCGGCATTCAAGCACGTACAAGTTTAATCATTATCAATACCTGTTGGTAGTATCTGATGCACTGCCCCATATGCCATTGAAATCAAGGTTCACACCTAATGGTGTAAAGAACCAGTGGATGGCTTACCACCTATTCTGATTGGCCCAAAATTGATGGACAAAAATGTAGACAGTCTCAGAGAGGATACCATATCTAAATAAACCTGTAAAGCCTTTCTAACATCTAGGCAATAAAGTACTTAGACAGGTCTGGAAACAAATGCTGCCTGAAAAAAGGCAAGTTCATCTTCGTAATAAAGGAAAGTAACAAGGTTAGCACAGCTCTGTCCTGAAATATTTTACAGGAGAAGGGTTTATGAGAAAGCCCACCGAATTCTCTCCCAACTTTCTGGCAGATGTAATAGCCACTAAAAAGAAGATTTTCAAAATCAAGGTCCTGAGATCCACTTGGTCAAGGGTGATAGGGTTCAAATGGAAAAAAGATCAAAGCCCTCCACAAAAATTCCATATCCCATGAAGGAAACTGTTTCTGAAATGCAGGAGAAATGTTGGCCACCCCATAAACAGACGTGGAACTCGCCCATTCAACTCCCTGAAGTTCCCCCAAGAACTCTGAAAAGCAAAAATTGTGGCCCATCAGGCTTTTAATACCGTTAAATTCAAACTCAAAGAAGCCCCCTCCTTGAGGAACTGCAAAATGTGAGCTAGATTAGGGCCATCCTCCATTTCTCCCATTCTCTAAAGACCCTCCAATGCCTCATCCAGGATCGGAGTGTAGAACATCCTAGAGAAGCTTGGAGAGTCAAAGCAATGCCATGCGAAAGGCCCTTCCACTTTAGCCCCCTCCTTTCACCTTCCAAGCCCTCAAGCTTATCTTTCTCAGGAAGTGAAGAGAAAACACTGGAACGAGAAAGGGAGAGGGCTCTATAGGAATCTACACTCCTCTGATACACTAAGACTATTCAGTGGTTCTGCCAAAACACACTTAACGTAATCAAGATTTTTTAAACTTCTTTAAACACACAATTGTATATACACCTGTCTTGTCTAAACAAGACATGTGTTTAGACAATTGTGTGTTTTTCACATTAATTCTATAAGTAAAAAAATTCTTGACTTTGTTAAGTGTGCTGTGGCAGAACCACTGCACGTTTAACGCAATAGTAACCAGGTTCTGCACTTTACTGGGTATCCCCATTGATGAATACTGACCCTAAGACTCTTCAGCAGAGAATATCAATTTGAGTGGGGCCAAGCTGGAGCTATCATAATTATCTGCACCTTCTCCCTCCTCAACCTCAAAAAGGAGGAAACGCATACAGAAAACCTGGAGGCCGTCTGCATGAAAGAGCGTCTACTGCCCATGCCTTCTCCTCCCTCCACTTGGAACAAAACAGTTGAACATTTCCATTGGTCTCTGAGGCAAACAAATCCAGGATCGGTACCCCCCCATTTGTTCATTAACTGATTGGAAATGGATGGGTGAAGCAAAAACTGGATGAACAAGGGGATCTCCTGGCTTACGAGATCCGCTTGCACGTTGTCTATCCCCGAATGTGAACAGCTGTCAGGATATAACAAATTTCTAGGCCCATTAGAAGATTTTGTTCGATATCTTGTCCAGAGAGAGGAATGTTGTCCCCCCCCTGCTTGATGATCAACGCCTTTGTAGATATCTTATCTGTTTTCACTAGAACTTGTTTGTTCTAAATTCGAGGCTCAGCACTATCATGGTTGGAGAGTTTTCTTTCCGGGAGATCACAATCTATCAGCCTGGGCCCCTTTCGTTCCATCTCAAGGGTGCTCACGAAGGGGGTACCACAGGGCTCATGCCTTAGCCCAACATTGTTCAATGTATATGTGGCCCCCCTTGCTGAGATTGTGCGGAAATATGGGTTCATACCGGTTTCCTACGCAGATGACACCCAGCTCCTCTACCCTTTCAACTCCCTTGGCCCCAAAGTCAAGGAGAACTTTGCTGAGGGTATGAGGGCAGTGTCACATTGGATGGCTGTGAACTGCCTCCAATGTAACGTGACAAAAACAGAGGTCATGCTCTTTGGCAAGGCGAGTCTCCTCTGGTCCCCAGACTGGTGGCCAATAGATCTTGGCCCAGTACCTACATCCAAACCTCATGTAAAGAATTTAGGGGTGAAGTTAGACCAAAAACTGACCTTGAAGGAACACACCAACTACATCGCAGGGTTGTGTTTCCACACCATCGGCCTACTTAGACGTGTCTTCCCGTATTTCCCTGCCATCTATAGGAAGACACTTGTACAGGCCCTGGTGATCAGTCGCCTGGACTACTGTAACGGCCTGCTGACATTAGCAAACGCAGATGCAGTAGGTCGTTTGCAGGTGGTCCAGAACACAGCAGCAAGAATGGTCATGAGTGCACCAGCCAGGACTCCCTCTAAGCCCTTGTTGAAGGAACTACACTGGCTTCCCATACGGCAGCGCATCAATTTTAAGATATGCTGCACGGTTCACAAATGTCTCTACGGAGCAAGTCCTAAATATTTGTCTCAATCCCTTGAGCTGTATCAGCCCAGCAGGTCTCTCCGCTCTAGCAACCAAGCCCTTCTAAAGCCCCCTGTCACTGAGAAATATAGACAAGGAGATCGTGCTTTCTCCGCGGTTGGACCTGCCTTATGGAACAAACTTCCCACTGATGTAAGAATGACTACCAACCACTTGTCTTTTAGAAAGACACTAAAGACCCTTCTTTATCAAGAAGCATTTCTGTCTTGTTAACTTTTATGATGCACTACCTGTCGTTCTATAGCTGGCAAAGCGCGGAGATACCCTTACAGGATTGATTCCTGCGCTATAGAAGAAATTAAAATAAAATAAAATAAAAATAAAGCAAGGAACTGAAAGCTGTTGGAGACTTCCTTATTGCCTCAAGCTCCCTTCAGTTAATCGATCTCTGAGTCTTAATCAGAGACCAGGAACCTTTGATCTCTCAAGGACCCAACCATGCTCCCCATCCTGGCAGGCTTCCACCTGTCGTTATGATAATGGAGAGAGGGGGAGACAGAGGCATACCCTTGTTAAAATGTTCGCTGACCAACCACCAATGCAGCTGTGACCTAATTGCTTGAGCCATCTGGATCCTTTTACTTAGATCCAGAGGAAATGCAATCAAGTGGTCCAAGATGTACTTCATCAGTAGATGTAAATGAAACCTTGCCCAGGGCACCAAAAACAGAGTTGATGCCAAGTCTCCCTGAACCTGCACCCAAGAAGATAAATTTGGAGCTTTTGATGCTGGCATTAGTAGAATGTGAGATTGAATCCTGTGTATTCTTATCTCATGCAACAATATAATGCCCAAAGGCAGTCTAAAATCTTGCTCTGATAAAGCAAATGTCTTGAGGAGAAGATAAATATGACTTCTCCCAATTCACCAAAAAGCTGTGCTCTTTAAGAATTTTGATGACTCTGACTGTATGTCAAGACACTACTCCTATAGATGCCTGCACAAGCCAGTCGTCCAAGTACGGATGAGCAAACACCCTTTCCTAATGAAAATTAGCAATTAGAGGACTCAATGCCCTTGGTGAGGATTTTAAATGGAAGGATAGAACCCTAAACTGAAAGTATTGTTCCTCCACACCAAGTCTGAGAAAGCACTGATGAGACTGTCACACAAGAATTTCTTTCAGGTGGAGGGAAGTGAGAAAAGTGTCCTTGTTGACCAGACGAATGATTGATTGCAAGGGGACCATGCAAAAGTGTACAGTCTTTACCCAGGAATTTACAAATTTCAAATCCAAAACGGGACTAAAAGCTTTTGAATCGAGAGTAGGTCTGAATATGAGCCTTCGCCTTTCTCTTATAAGGAAACAGGAACTATAGCAGCTATGTCCAATAACAACTGTATGCCTTTCACTTGATTCTGTGAAATGCAAGTCACAATCACCTCCATCTCCGGAAAAACGTACAGAAAGTATTTTGCGTAGCCCTGCCTTATGATGACCAGAACCCAACCGTCCTTGACATCTTGATCCCACTTTTGAAGAAAGGACTAGATTCTAGCTGCGACTGGAAGACCATCGTTGTCAGGATTACCTCTGACTATTTATCAGACTCCTTGACCATGGACTGAGATACATATGCGCAGCAAAGCCACATTTTCTACTGAGAAGGCTTTTCGTAAAGCCACTTTCACTTTTTTATTATCTGTCGCATCCGCTGGAGCACAATCCTCTGGATTCATGGTTGTCCTGCCTATCAACGTAACTAGGATTGCATCCACTTTAACTGTTTGTGATAAAGAATCCTCTGACTGCTCATTCATGCACCGTTTTTGAAGGAATCTCGGAATAGACATTTTATCCAAGTCCTTCCATTCTGAAACAACAAAGTCTTTGATTTTGCCATGAAAGGGAATTGCCAGAAAGGGATGCTGAACATAGTGATGGAACAAGTCCGCACTATCCCTCACAGGATGAAAGGGAACAAAGCCGAAATTCTCTTACCTGTGCCATGATATCCATAATCTCCTCTCTCCTGACGTATTTCCCAGAAGATGTCAAAGAAAGTCCTGATTCAGATAGACCAGACAAAGACTGAGATGACGGAGGTTTCACCCTCTTAGACTGTGGATTCTTAGACATTGCTTTAGACATTGTTTCCTAAATCATTTGCTAAACTTTTTCGGGAGTTAAGAGAGTGATTTCTCTCCCCCAAATGAGTTATTCATCTTTTGATGATGAGGAAAGAGCATGCTTCCTCTTCGCTTGCCTTTTACCCTCCAGAGTGACAACAGTAACAGAGGACAAATGGTGGCAAGTGATTAAAGAAAAAGATCAGTGTACAGCAATGCACCAATCAATATTCCATATGCGTTTTTGTACTACCAATGGGGAGGGATATATGATGTTACAACGCGGACTATTACAACGCATACCGTTACAACGCGGATTTTACAACGCGGATACTGTAACAACGCATGTATTTACAACGCAATTTTTTACAACGCAGGTACCTTTACAACGCAGACCATTACAACGTAAGTATTGGTAAGTATATATTAATATTAATAATATAATAGTAACTTAATTTTAAAAAATATAATTTAATGTAATTTTAAATAATTTAATTTCTGTTAAATAAATTAAATTTAAATTAATATTACTTTATTTTTACCCTGTACCCCTGTACCCCAGAAACTCAAAACTGACCCTAAACCCCAAAAATAAATTAAAGTAATTTAATTAAATATAATTTAAATTAATTATTGTAAATTAAAAAAAATTAAACTTTATTTTTACCCTGTACCCCTGTACCCCAAAAACTCAAAACTGACCCTCAACCCCAAAAATAATGCAATGTAATTTAATTTAATTTATTTTCTATTAAATAATTTAATTTAAAATTAATTTTAATTTATTTTTACCCTGTACCCCAAAAACTGAAAACTGACCCTGAACCCTAAAAATACCCCTTTACCCAAAAACTGAAAACTGTCCCTGAACCCTAAAAATACCCCTTTACCCAAAAACTGAAAACTGACCCTGAACCCTAAAAATACCCCTTTACCCAAAAACTGAAAACTGACCCTGAACCCTAAAAGTACCCCTTTACCCAAAAACTAAAAACTGACCCTGAACCCTAAAAATACCCCTTTACCCAAAAACTGAAAACTGACCCTGAACCCTAAAAATACCCCTTTACCCAAAAACTGAAAACTGACCCTGAACCCTAAAAATACCCCTTTACCCAAAAACTGAAAACTGACCCTGAACCCTAAAAATACCCCTTTACCCAAAAACTGAAAACTGACCCTGAACCCTAAAAATACCCCTTTACCCAAAAACTGAAAACTGACCCTGAACCCTAAAAATACCCCTTTACCCAAAAACTGAAAACTGACCCTGAACCCTAAAAATACCCCTTTACCCAAAAACTGAAAACTGACCCTGAACCCTAAAAATACCCCTTTACCCAAAAACTGAAAACTGACCCTGAACCCTAAAAATACCCCTTTACCCTAAAACCCAAAACTGACCCTAACCCCTAAAAATACCCCTTTACCCCAAACATATAACATTTAAAATATAACCATATACTTACCAATACTTACGTTGTAATGGTATGCGTTGTAAAGGTACCTGCGTTGTAAAAAAATGCGTTGTAAAAACATGAGTTGTAACAGTATCTGCGTTGTAATGGATGCGTTGTAACAGTAGTGCGTTGTAAAAAATGCGTTGTAACAGGTGCACACCAATGGGGAGAGATCAGTATCTACCAACCAATCGTTTTAGATACCATCCCTGTCAAAAACATAAATGATTTTGTAATTTGATTGCTGACTTGCTCCCACCTGCGAGGGATAATGGGCGGATTGTGCCTTCAGTCTATGTTAAAACTTTTAATAAAAACTTATTTGACAAAAAACATAAATGACAGTACATGTGGCACACTGGACGTTGTACCTTCACATGGGTATGCTCCAAGGCTCCAAAAGAGAGCAGCACCACAGCATCCCGGCCCCTGCTCTCGCTTCAGGTTGATGCCCCTTTTCCCCCAGAAGACACCACCCTAGCCACACTGGAGCTGACTGGACTCCATCCACGGTACAAAAGGGGGTGGTGATGGACGGAGCATCTGAATCAATCAAACACTCACACCCAGTCAAAAGATCTGGGCTTAATCCATCACCGTTCTTTAGCCCACTCTGCCACCCCAGTTCAGACCTGGCTATATGCAAATCAGTCTGACCCTGTGCCTCATGGGAACAGTCCAGCCCGAACTGCCAAGCCATGTCTTCCCTGGACCGGAAACAAGCTTCCGAGAACCGGTTTCTTGCATTCCAGCCGTCTTCAGCCCGGCTTGCTTGAATCCAGTGGCAAAGTGAGCAAGGGACTCACGTCTGAGCATACCCTGCCACATTTATGGCGGCCAAAAGCGGTACAAAAGGGGGTGGTGATGGACGGAGCATCTGAATCAATCAAACACTCACACCCAGTCAAAAGATCTGAGTTTAATCCACCACTGTTCTTTAGCCCACTCTGCCACCCGAGTTCAGACAAACTGGGTATGCTCAGACATGAAACCGGTCTCAGAAGCTTGTTTCCGGTCCAGGGAAGACATGGCTTGGCAGTTCGGGCTGGACTGTTCCCATGAGGCACAGGGTCAGACTGATTTGCATATAGCCATATCTGAACTGGGGTTGCAGAGTGGGCTAAATAAATTAAATTTAAATTAATATTACTTTATTTTTACCCTGTACCCCTGTACCCCAGAAACTCAAAACTGACCCTAAACCCCAAAAATAAATTAAAGTAATTTAATTAAATATAATTTAAATTAATTATTGTAAATTAAAAAAAATTAAACTTTATTTTTACCCTGTACCCCTGTACCCCAAAAACTCAAAACTGACCCTCAACCCCAAAAATAATGCAATGTAATTTAATTTAATTTATTTTCTATTAAATAATTTAATTTAAAATTAATTTTAATTTATTTTGACTGGGTGTGAGTGTTTGATTGATTCAGATGCTCCGTCCATCACCATCCTCTTTTGTACCGCTGGGCTCCATCCAGGTGGCTCTGAAGAAGATTCTCCATCCTCAGTCCAGCGGAGCACCTCAAGCAGTTTCCCTGCCGCTGGTAGCCAGTGTCGCACTGCCCTGCAGAGTGCCTCAGCCTCTTTCAAATACACTACCATAGATCAAGAAATGCTGCTAACAAGGCACCTATAGTGAAAGCCGGTGAGTGTCATTCAGGAGACAAAAACAAACAATGTGGGCCGCAACCTGTGAGAAGTAATAAGGACCAGCAAGAGGTCCCATAAGCAGGAGCATCCGTGAACACCTTTTTTTTTGCAGCTCTCCAATGTCTCAGCATTCGCTCTCAAATGTTGATTAACAGTCTGGTTCAATCAACAGTGAAAGATGGGGGACGAGACATGCTTGGCCATTCCCCTGGGTTTTAGGAAGGAGCAGCTGCTTCATCAGTGGGGATTGCATAGTGTTGAAATGCTTGTGGATGAAAAGTCCAAGTAGTTTAAAATGCAAAACTGCAAGCATTCTCATCAGAACATTTGAATGTTGTCATGACCCCAAGAGTAACAGAGTATCGCATCGGGTGGATTATCTGTAGTAATAACATTTAGTGCTACGATTTCTCAAGCTTCCTCGACACGGACTCCTAGCAGTGCATTTTGCAATCACCAATATTACATGTTGAAGATCAGTGTTTCTGGATTGGTGCTCAGCTACACGATGCTCTGTAAACTAACCTATAAAAGTTATAAATGTAATCATCCATATATTGCCAGCCACTATGTGTGCATAACTGCCCAATCGAGCATCTTCAATCAGCGACAGTATTGCACTATCCGATGATCGCTTCACCTGAAGTCCAAAAGCAACAATATTCTCAAATTAACTTGAAAAAGCATTCATCCTGGCAAATTTATTAATTAACAGTGTGCTCACACCCATCTCAAGTACAACCACCTTCACGGGGATCATAGCAGGTCTTTCACATCTAGCCAACATCACGATCCTGTCATCATGTTTTAATGCCCTTCCCGTCATCATGTGTTAATGCCCATGATGCATGTCATTGTTTTCACCATAGGGAAATAAAAATATCAACGATGAACAGCAACTGGGCCACACTAACATTTAGAGACTGCTGTACATGCCCAATAAATATTTCTAAAAACTGACATTCTTGAATGTAATGAGACAAGTCTAGTACTGGCTTTTGGGCATTTGGGAGCATTTGACAATATTTTAATGCTGCACTCCTTCAGCAATTAGAAAACACAATCCAATAAATAAACAAAGTAAATTAGTACTTGTAAGAAATGGGGTTGTTGGTGGACTAGGGTGTGAACCCTGGTCAAGCAGCAACCACAATTCTTGTCAGGGTGAGGCACAAGCTGACCCTAAATTAATCTGTGCTCAACCCTCTGGTAGCTTGGCACAGTGCTGTCCGGCTTAACTTAGAGGCAATGTGTAAAGTATTTGTGGCAACACTTCAAACAGTAATACAGTGAAAAACGGATGTATGACGTTAGCACGCATACTTTTACCACGCATACCATTACCACGCAATTTTTACAACGCAGGACCCTTTACAACGAATGCCTTTACAACGCATTACACTACAACGCAGATACTATTACAACGCATACCATTACAACGTAAGTATAGGTAAGTATATAATATTTTAAAATAATTTAACTAAAAATTATGTAAATATTTTAATTAATTATATTAATTTTTATTTAATAATTTGTAAATATATGTTAAAAATACACCTATACCCAAAACCCAATCCCAGTCCTGAAACCTAAAAATACCCCTGTACCCCAAAACCCAAACCCATCCCTGAAACCTAAAAATACCCCTGTACCCCAAAACCCAAACCCAGCCCTGAAACCTAAAAATACCCCTGTACCCCAAAACCCAAACCCAACCCTGAAACCTAAAAATACCCCTGTACCCCAAAACCCAAACCCAACCCTGAAACCTAAAAATACCCCTGTACCCCAAAACCCAAACCCAATACCCCTAATAAATGTTTTTAAAAAAAGATAAACTTACCTATACTTACGTTGTAATGGTATGGGTTGTAATAGTATCTGCGTTGTAGTGTAATGCGTTGTAAAGGTATTCGTTGTAAAAGGTCCTGCGTTGTAATAGTTTCATTGTAACAGTATTTCGTGCTAAAAGATGCGTGGTAACAGTTACATACCGTGAAAAACACCACACCTTTAAGGATTCCACACCAAGTTCGAAAAATAGAGTTCTTTAAAAAAGAAAATAAGACAAAAATGCCAAAAATCCAATTGGTAGAACCGCTGATCTGCAATTTTAAAGCATTCAGTGAAAATAGTGCCCAAAAAGCACCAATCGCCAACTGTGGATATCTGGTTGCGCCCGACCTGGATTAAGTCACAAGTAATGGGTGATCGCGATGAAGCATGGGCTGTCTACAGGGACCCAGTTAGGCCCGCTGAACAAATTTACCTTAAATCCTGGTTTGTTGGGCGTTGTGAGGGTTTACATTGAAGATCTGTTGAGCAGCCGAAGCGATGAGTTGGTTCTGAGATGTGCCTAGGCTGCGATGGAAGGTCCTGCGCCATTGTCAAGGACCCCATCAACTAGGACTAGCAAAACGAATTTCAACATCAAGGATGTGTCGCACGGTAGGGGTGATACACCAATTCGACGAGCTGCGAGGCTGCGAAACAGAGTCAATCATCATTGTTGAGGCTGCCGTTGATGAAGGATGCAAGGGCCTACACAGAGGATGCGTTGCACAGCAGTGTTCTGATGATGCAATGGGCTGTGGTGTAATGTGGGTCCTCATGTTAGAAGTGATCAACGCAGCAGCGGCAATGCTTTGGCTCTGCTCTGGGTTGCGTTGCTCAGCACATGAGATGTGTCGGTTTCGCTGGATCCACAGAAGCTGCCAGAGCACCTTATGCCCACTTTCAAGGGTCCAGTACTTTGGTCACACCACTTGGAAGGGTAGACTCACAGATGGCAGAGTCCAGGTGCCCGGGTCAAGTTTTTTGGAGACTTCTGTTCCCGAGGCGCAATTAGGAGGCCAGCCAACTAGCCCTTGGAGTCACTTTGAGGTCCTGGGTTCAACAGATGCATGGCCAGTTTGTAGTGTAGTTCCTATATTCCCAATAGGCTTTGCGCATTGGAATAACATATCCTATAGATTTGACGTAGGACTGAGGTTAACTAGGTCTCTATTGAGTGTGCCAGCTAACTCACAGGTCCCTAAAAACTTTCTTGAATACACAAGAAGGGATCAATTTCTGACAACCGCATAAACATGACAACTTTGTATCATAAGAATATATCTCTCAGAGTCGCGGAAACAATGGATAAGTATTTCAATCAGTCAATCGTGCATGCGTCGTTCCTACAGAGTTGCAGAGAAATAGAGAGACGGGCGTTTTCAATAAAAAGGTTCATTGAACAGTCTTCTTTCTCATGCAAGAGAAGTTAACTGCTACAATCGTTATGCAGACAGCAAAGTATAATGCGTACAGCGAGAATAGTATTGTAAAATAATACTGTAGGAGCATTGTATGGTTCTAAGCCATATAAAAATACATACATAAATACACAGGCTAAAATACTCAACTGGTGCTTCTAAAATACGCCTACCCCAATGTTCCTAACCTAAGTCTAGTACGCAGGAAGAAGTAAGTATTGTGTAGCATAGGGTTAGTTTTTTTGCCAAGAATCTACCAAAGGTTTTTCTACGTTCTAATTAACTCCATACCTTGGTTTGGAATGAAGGCGGTCTGGTATCTCTGTCTCGGGACTCGATTTACCAACACCCCGCAAGGGGAGCCGGAAACAGTGGAGCTGGATTCTCGGCAGGAGAAGGGCAGCTTCCTGATCAGTGTGTCAGCTGGAGAGTCTGCTTCCTTTGGCACTTGTTGCAGCGAGCTGCGTCGGGCAAGTAAGTCTTCGAACTGCTCCGAACCACCGTATCTTGCTAGAGCAAGTGAAGGTATAATTATACCTTGAAGGTGTTTAGGAATGCCATAGTTTGACGTAAAGTCAAACGTCAGGAAAGAACCCCTAGGGAATAGTTGTTCTTTGTAAAGTAACTGAGTTCTTGGACAAATCAATATTCAAGCAAGGGGAAGTTCCCTAGCTGCTTAGGCTGGTTTTCCAAGAAATCGTTGTGATGTTTGGTACGGGTGGAAGTAGCCATGCCTGTATTTGGGTAGCTTGGGCTATGCCTAAATAAGGGCTTGATTTCTATGCCTATATAAGGGTAATGTGAATTGTACGTATATAAGGGCATGAATCGGGAAAATTCACTCGGAGTTTAAAACGTCACACAACACCCACTCCACTTTCTTATGTACGACATTACTAAGTTCTAAACACATAAAAACATATCTAAACATGATGTGTTAAAACCCACCCAAAATACATAAAAATGCATTGGTACTGGTTGTACACTAAAAGAGCATTTATGCTGTACGCATTTAAAGCAATGTTTCATTCAATGCATATAGTTTGACATTTGAAAATGCTATCCGAATGAATCATGAAAATACATTTATGAAATGGCTCTTAATTACAGAAGAAAAATTCGAGACCATTTCATGGCAGATTATATCAACTGTTTGATTGTGGACAAGGTCAAATATTGTCTCTTGGAAGTTTTCAAAGAATTCTAGTTCTATATGAATAGTTCTACTTTAAGCAGATTACTTTGTGCCAAAAATGAAACAATACAAATTTGGAAAAACAAAAGTTTGATCATAAAAATAATAAAGTTCCAAAGTTAGAAACTTTGTTTTGAAAAATGAAGGTTAAATTCAGAATCTCTCAGAACACTGCGTGCCAAATCAAACGTCAGTGTTATTGTTTGGAGAAAACATCAAATCTTCTAAGTCTAAAAATAATTTGTCTACCATTGTAGGTGAAAGTTGGATTACCTCGTTAAGAAGATTAGTCGCACAGAGATGTGAAGCATCGCCGTCAGCGTTGGTTGCATTAGCAATGTTCGGATTAGATGGTACCTGTGTGCCGCTTTCCTCTTGTACCTCATCGTCAACATTTTGCGTTGGTGAGATCTCAGTGAATGCCGTCATCAGAATTGGTTGCCGCTGGGGACAACACAGTGCATGAGCCGTCACTGGTCCAAACAAAGTATCAACAGTCATTCGTTGGCATGACTGATGGGTGTGTAAGACAGATGTCTAACACGCATTCTTCTCCACATAGAAGGCATCATAGAACAGGTAAGATGCAATCTTTCCAGACTGGTCTGAATGACATAAACCATGTGGTATTTAAGTCTCTTAAACGAGTTAATCCCAAAATTTGGACTATGCGCTCACGACATTTCATTGCCAGTAGAGTGTTCTCCACGGTGATCTGGGTGTCTGTTGTGGATTGGCTTGCCATATTGAGGCAGTAGGAGCAAAAATAGTACCCCTGCAGCGAGTCCCAAAATAAGAGGCAGTCCGCCAAACACAGAGTGAACAAAACTTGGAAATATTCCTAGGACTGCTTCAAAAGGTGCTAACAGTCCCGAAAAAACTGTCTTAAATACAGGTACAATACCGCTCGTATCAGATACGACCTAACATTTATGAGAAATGTACAGGGAAGTTTGTAGTTAATAGGATGCATATCTCTGTGGAAGTCCTTGCGACTTGCAGATTATAGGTCTCTTTGGCTGAAGTCCATGGCACAGGTTTCTGTAAAAGAATGGCTTTCATTCTGCTTAAAGTATCAAATCGTATAGAAGAGATGTTCAGTGCAGGCCATAACGGCGATTCCCGGTCTGTCTTGGTTTTTGGAAACAATACATGCATACAGCAAGTGACCACGGCTGACAGAGTTACGAGATAGGCTAAACCTGGCAACATGCCACAGGAGCTTTGATCATTCAACATAATTTAACTTCCATTAGAAAGTTGCCTAAAAATTGGGTCAATCACTACAGCTGGTGAACCTTTCAGGTGGCAGGATAAGTTGTTCGAGGAACCATCGCAAGCCCCGTGTAAATAATACCCTGACAAAGGAGAAAGAGGTTTAGTGCGTTTTCACAATTTTTACAACTAAGAAACACTTCTTTCCCCCCCACTCCAACATTGGTGTGTGTATGGTTTTTCCCAGGATGTCTTGATGTATTATTTACCCAACCTTTCATATAGGCCTGCTGATATATGTTATAAGCAATACTGAAAATGGAAAATTGTAACTGGCAGAGTGATTGTACCGTATATTATCCATTCAATGGCTGGTTTTTCAGCAACTGTAAATGGCAATCTTTCCAGTTTTTCAATGCTCAGCACATTATAGTCTGTTCCCCTCTGTGCCAGTTTTATCTGTTTATCGGTGAGATTTAATTCTAAAAACAGTGATGTAGTGTTGATTAAACACCAAGGCACCTAGCCTGAATGAAGGTTTTGTAACCTCCAGTCTAATAGCATTATAGAACATAATTGCGACTGACCATGTTACAACGACCAATTCCTATTCCATTATGTCTATGGCAGAGGATACTATGCTGTCCAAAGAATATATCCTGGACGACAGAGTTGTTAACCCATTGTCAACTACAGAGAGAGATTTCTCTAAATTAATACAATCAATTTCTCTTATTCGTTCTGCAGTCTCTGCTTGCGTAATCTTACATGTTTCATTTTTTTTTGTTTGAATATCTTTTATTGCATTTTCTTTTTTTCTTTTTTGGCATGTACACATATATGAGCAAATAACATAGTCAAGGCGCAGTTTAAACGTTATATGTCGTATCAGTTGTACAGACACAGTAATGAATATAATTAAGAGACGTGATAATAAAAGCAAAATAGTGTGAACAGCGTGACAAGATCATTAGCTATGGTTGTGTAATTAATAAAGGAAAAATCATAAATCAACAACAACAGTTCACAGAATAAACCAATTGTTTCCTCACCTCACACCAGTGAAATGGTTAGGTTGGGAAATCTGCTATGCTATATCTGTGGTTCAAAGCAAAATCGAGTGTTTCAGCAATGCAGTATATATTCAAATCTTTTGTTCGGAACAAGAAACTATGTATAACAACCTGGGATTGTAGGGGCTAAAGACTGGATGAAGTCAAAACGATGAATGTGCGGTTCAGATGGGACA
Source organism: Lissotriton vulgaris (assembly GCF_964263255.1). Lineage (NCBI taxonomy): Eukaryota > Metazoa > Chordata > Amphibia > Caudata > Salamandridae > Lissotriton > Lissotriton vulgaris. Next base: position 1,713,148,594 of record NC_141687.1, read on the forward strand.
GTCAGGGGCGGGCATGTGTGGTACCGTGTCAGTAGTGGGGGTCGGCAGATATGACAAGCAGCAGGCGCAATGAGGGGGCGGAGAGGACGGGAAAGCCAACCTAGAGACCCAATCTGGGGCCTACAGGGGAGACACGCAGGCAGGGGTTGAGGAGTGGGGGAGGGGAAGAGGGGGAGGGGGAAAAGGAAAAAAGGGGGGGAGATGGGGAGGGAGGGGTGGGGGGAGGGCACAGCCCGGTTAGCGTTCAATAGGGTAACAGCGTCTAAATAATACCCCTCTGCAGGCACACTTGATGATAAGCAGCCAGGGCGTTGCCCCAGTCTTGCGCTATGGGGTACATGCGGAGTCCCGCTGTCTCCTCTCTGTGTAAGGCTACACTCTCCGCCCATGCCCAATTGTCAAACGAATTACGCCAGTGTATCGCTTGTGGGGGTGCACTATTCTTCCAGCGCTTTGTGATGAGGCGTTTCGCAGTTATCAGTCCTAGGTCCCAAAATCTAGTCTGGACCTTTGTCCGTGCCGTCCGCTTAAATAAGCCCAACAGGCAAGCTTCCCATTTGTGTGGCAAGCTACCCCCTGTCGCTGCTGCCAAAGAGGCCGTCACAAATTTCCAGTAATCATTTAGAGGAGGGCACATCCAGAGCACATGTAGAAGCTGCGCTTCCACAAGTCCGCATCTGGGACATGCTGATGAGTCAAGACCAAAATATCGGTTGATTTTATCCGGGGACAACTGCGCGCGGTGCACAATATAATATTGTATGATCTTAAAATGGGAGTCACGCAGAACATTCATCGCCCCGGCCAGCACCAACGCCCATTCTTTATCGGTCCAGGCGTGGCCTCTATGTACAGTCCATTTGTCTCGCAGGCGCTGTGAGGAAAATTGCGTGTGTGTGTGTAGTGCTTGGGCGAGCCAGTGCACTATGTGGGAGCCGTTTCCCATCACGTGCAAGTACTTAATCAGTAGGTGAGCTGGCAGCTCCTCTGTTAGGTCACCCGAGGCGGATGAGTGTTGCATGTGTTAGAAATTGTCCAGGAGGCAGTCCCGTGTTGGCTGCCAGGGTCTCAAATGAGAGTAGAGTGCCCTCTGCGAACAGGTCTCCCAAGCTCTCTAAATCAGCGTTCGTCCAACTGCCTAGCACTGTCTCCGTATGCGTGCCTCCCTCCCAAGGCGTCCCCAACAGTGGTAGATTAGGGGCATATGGTTTGGTAGAGCTTGTAAGCTTTAGGCTTCTCGTGTAGCACTTCCTCGCCACCGCAAGGTGCAGTTGATCAGGGCAGCGTACCCTAGCTAAGGGGTGAAACAGCGCGTGTATCTGCGCAACCGTCATGACAGTGTCGCCCGAGGCTGTATCACTCAAGTTCTTTCCACTCAACCAGTAGGCAACCCACTGCAGTTGCGCTTCCAGGTAATAGAGCTCCTGATTAGGGACAGATAACCCGCCGTTTATCGTTGCAGCATATAGCGTCTTTAACGCGACTCTGGGTCGCCACGCATTCCAGATTAATCGCCTGGTCAGAGTTTCCAGCTCTCGGAAAGTTCGGGCCGGGATATACACCGGAAGATTGGCATAAAAGTACAACAATTTAGGCAACTCTATCATTTTTGTAAGGGTAATCCAACTTGGGACGTTTAGTGGAAGAGAGTTCCAAAAAGTCACCTGTGCCGCGAGTGACGCAATTGCCCTCGTGAGGTTACCCTCCAGTAGGTCAGCAGGGTCACAATAGATATAGATCCCTAAATAGCAGAAGACGGTTGCATACCAGACGAGTCGCTCGCCCATTACTACGATGTCGCTTTCTGGCGTGTCTGTGGCAAAAGAATACACTCCTGACTTTGCCCAGTTAACTCGGAGTCCCGATACGTCCCCGAAGCTGCTAAATATGGAAGTGAGCGCGCGCGGGAAACAAGTCAGATCTCTGATGTAGATCAGTAAATCATCTGCATACAGCGACACCAAGTGTAGCCCGTCCGCCAAAGGGATACCCTAGTCTGTGCCGGAGGCACGGAGTTGTGTCGCCAAGGGCTCCATCATAAGAGCAAAGATTAAGGGGGAGAGGGGGCACCCTTGCCTAGTGCCTCTGCGGACTCTGACCAAGTCCGATAGGAGTCTGCCCGTGCGAACCCGCACCACAGGATCTTGGTAGAGAAGTTCCACCATCTGAAGGTAGGCATCGCCCAAGCCAAACTTCTTCAGCACCTGCATCAGGTAGGGCCACTCCACAGAGTCAAATGCTTTCTCTAGATCGAGAACCAAACACCCCGAGTGAGGCTACTGGGACGTGGCTAGGCTTTGCACTCTAAACAGGCGTCTGATGTTATACGACGTACTGCGGGTTGGCACAAAACCGTTCTGGTCAGCATGCACCAGTGTAGGTACCAGGGGCACCAATCTCTGGGCTAGCGCAGACGCCAGGATCTTATAGTCCGTATTGAGGAGGGCAAGCAGCCTGTATAAACCCATATTGAGTCCATCTCTGCCCGGCTTCAAGAGAGATATTACATATGCCTCGTTCAGGGTTGGCGGGAGAGCAGAGTCTTCAACTGCTGCCTTATACATCCGCAATAGCTCGCGTATGAGGATGACAGAGTAGGCCTTATAGAACTCCGCAGGTAGTCCATCCGGTCCTGGGGTCTTGCCATTGGAGGGAAAAGATGGCTGTTCGAATCTCTTCCGCCGCAAGCGGTGCGCCTAACTCCTCCCGTTGCGTATTGGTAACCGCTGGCTGGGGTAACGTTGACAGGTATTCTGAGATGTCATCCTCAGTGACTTGCAACGGGCAGCAATAGAGGCCTCCATAGTGGCTTGTGAAGGCCTCGTGTATAGCCCTCTGTGTATAGACAGTAGTGCCCTGCGTGGTAGGATTGACAGTACGGGCGCGGTTTGGGTGTCCCGCCATATCAGCCAAGATAACAGCTTGCCTGGTTTGTCCCCAACGTTATGTGTGCGCGCCGAATGGGCAGCATAATTCAGGTTCTTCAGCCTGTCTAGAAGTCGAGTGTGTTGCTCTCGGGCCATCACCAACCTCGTGTCATCTCCCTCAGCTGCCTCCCATTCTCCAGCTAGCAAGGTGGATTCTACTCTCGTCAAGTCTCTTTCCACCTGGCGCCGCATACCCGCCAGCATGCCAAGGCAGTTGCCCCATGTGACTACCTTAAGCGCATCCCACTCAACTTGTGGGGCAGATGCAGTGCCGTTATTTTCCTCAAAATACTGCAAAATACGGTTCCAGAGCGCCTCCCTATATCGAGCATCTAATAAGACATCTGGCTGAAGTCGCCATGTAGGCACCAGCGGGTGGGGGCGTTCCCAGGCAAAGTCCAGGGTGTGAGGGTTGTGGTCAGAGTGAGTGCGACCCAAATAACCCGTGTGACTACCTTAAGCGCATCCCACTCAACTTGTGGGGCAGATGCAGTGCCGTTATTTTCCTCAAAATACTGCAAAATGCGGTTCCAGAGCGCCTCCCTATATCGAGCATCTAATAAGACATCTGGCTGGAGTCGCCATGTAGGCACCAGCGGGTGGGGGCGTTCCCAGGCAAAGTCCAGGGTGTGAGGGTTGTGGTCAGAGTGAGTGCGACCCAAATAACCGGTGTCTGTGACATGGGGAAGTAAATCGCTCAATAACATAAACCTGTCTAGTCGGACATGTAGCGCATGGGCACCTGAATAGTACGAATAGATTCTCGTGTTAGGATTACGATTGCGCCAGACATCATGCAAGTCCCACTGTGTTGCCCAGTCTGTGAGTGCCTTCAGCGCTCCACTCGCCGGCGCATTGGCTAAGGGAGGGAATGAGCGATCTAACGCAACATCCAGTACACAATTAAAATCGCCTCCAAGTAAAAGTGGCACACCAGGCCATGGCGCTATCCCCAACGACAATCATGAAAGGAATCATCCCTGTTCCGTGTTTGGAGCATTGATAGAAGCTATAACCACCTGTTGTCCATCTAGCTTGCCCTGAAGAAACACATATCTGTCCGCAGCGTCTATTGTACTGTGAGTGAGTGCAAAGGGGGCCCCAGGGTGTATCCAAACCAAAGTCCCACGCGCAAATGCCGAGAAGCCCTTGGCGTACAGTTGTCCCCATCACCAGTGTAAGCACCTCCGGAGAAGTCAAGTGGGTCTCTTGCAACAATGCTATTTGTACCTGGTGTCGTCTAAGATATGAATAAACCTGGTAACGGCGTGAAGGCGTATGCATACCACGCATGTTCCAGGAACAGAAATTAACCGTAGTCATTGCATGGCCACTCCCCCGTGCCCCCCCCAGCCACCCACCGCCAGCACACAGCCCAGTCACATCGCAGATCAGGTACCCACATAAATCATTGCAGATCGTTTGCACTCGGCCACTGCCCCGTAAACACACATCAGGGGAATAGGAAAAAACCACCAGTCTTATAAACAAGGGAAACAATAACATAATACCATAAGGTCGACAGCAGAACATGTTGTCGTCTAAACGCTCTAGCGAGCACTAAGAGTCTGTAAGTTCAAGGGGGGGGGGGGTCACTGAGCCTTTAGCTCTTTCGTTACAGGGGTTTCATGCAATCAGGGCAAGGGTGCTGCCCCCCCACCACAGGCAGCTATTGACATTCAGCTCAGTTCCAGCAAGAGTTCTCGTTATATGCTGAGTCTGTCCCATTAAGGTCAGAGACCAATTGCCCGGCAGCAACACATCGCGGGTCGCAGCCAGACACTCACCTCTGGGGGGTTCGTCCTCCCCTCCGATGCAGGCCCACGACTCACCAACAGTGGGCACATCCATGGCATTGTACCAGCAAAGGGTTCGGCCCACACAACCGTAGCAAGCAAGGCCGGATGCTTCTTCAGAGCCAGAACTGCCTTGGTAGCCACGCCTTAGTGTCTCATGAAACCAGTAGTTTGTCAGCTGCAGTCTTCCTCAGTGTCTGAGTAGCAGGACGATTGCCCTGGGACATATTCATTGGACTGTATCAGCAGTTTGCGATGTAACATCCGGAAGATCCACTGAAACTTGGGAGTCTGGTATGCCGTAAAGGTATTCATTGTCGCTCACAAGGGCTTCAGGGCTAGCCTCCAAAACTCTGCTGTCAGTGAGCCGCTGATCTCCGCCGCCATGCGGAGGGCCTCCTGTTGCTCACTCTGCATACGTTCAGGTGTGGGATCCACTTTCGTCTCCGTGTGTCGAACTCGCTGGCGAGGGTTTTCTGCGCCGCCGTCGTCCGGATCCACGGTCGTGTCGCATCTTTGGTGGCATCTTTCCAGATTCCGTATCAACTCCCGAGTCAAGCCAGGTCTCAACTGCCTCAGGGGTATTGAAAAAGTGTGTCTTATCTTGAGCCACCACACGTAGGCGGGCCGGAAAGAGCAATGAATATTTCAGAGCCAGGCGGCGGAGTCGCTGTTTCACCGCTAGATAAGAGTGGTGCTGGCGTTGCACCTGCACAGTGTAATCAGGGAAGAACATGATTTTGGCGTTCTCAACTCTGATGTCGGATAATTTCCGAGCCTCGCGCAGTATGGCATCGCGGTCCTGGTAGTTCAAGACGCGAATGAGCATGGGTCTTAGATTGGAGCCTGCAGGGGGAGGACGCATCGGCACACGGTGGGCTCGCTCCACTACAAAGTGCTGCGAAAGGGTACCCTCCGGTAACAGGTTCTTGAGCCAATGTTCTCTGCCCTCCCATCGCTCCGGCAGACCCACTATGCGGACGTTGTTTCTCCTCGCCCGTCCTTCCGCATCCTCTGCCAGATCTTCCACTCTATTGAGAAGATCCTGGACATGTCTGTCCATCTGTGTAATCTTGGGCGTCATATCCATCATAGTGGTTTCTAGGGCGGCTGTCCGGTCCGAGAGCTTTTTGTGGTCAGCTCGAAGGTGTGTCAGGTCAATAGCCACTCTGTCAATTTTAGACTCTAAAGAGGTGCGGGTCAGTTGCATCGACTCCTCCAGCCTCTCCATTGCCGCAAGCATCGTGTCCAATTTGGAGGCAGTTTGGTCCGGTACAGTCTGCTTCGCCATCTTCCCCTTCCCTTGCATGCCGCTCGCACCAGTTCTTCTCAAACGTCCCCCAGACATAGGAGTCGCAACAGCATCCAGGTAGCAGTGTGAGTTGAAGGGTTCATCGCGGCGTCGGGCAGGAATAGCGTGTCACTAGGGCAATACAAGTCAGCTGTAGGGAAACGTAGGTTGTCCACTCCCTCAAGTCATGTGAGAGTCTCCCAGCGGGAAGAGTGGCCTCGTTCGGGGGGGGGGGGCGCCAGAGCGACGCAGTTTGTGTCCTCCCTAGCCACGGTTAGTATCTATCAATGGATCTAGGTGGGAGGTGGGCTTCTAACTTAGTGAGCCAGTCTGGAAGGCTTGACCCGGCAAAAGTGGCTCTCTCCGCCAATTACACATGTAATCGCAGTCCGCCCCCTCAATACGCAAGTTAGGGCAGGTGGCGGTCGTCGCACCACACTTCTCCGCTTCGCCCCCCACCTGTTAGTGCTCTCAGGGAGGTAGCAGCTCCCCCGCGCTCAGGCACCTGTGTCCAGAGATCCTGCGTGGTAGTCAGCTCCAGATATACTCCCCCTCCACTCCGCAGGTGCACGAGCCAGGCAGCAGCCGCTTGTGTGTTCAAAGATACTCCATCAGTGGGCAGCCCCCAACCGCAGCCGTCGCTGGAGCTGCCGCAGAGCAGATTGAGGGGCGGCCAGTCGCTCCGCAAGTTCCTCAGAGGGGGTCTCCGCTGCAGTGCTCGAGTTGGCAGATCCCAAAGGAGAGCGCCGGCGACATGTCACCCCAGGAGGCTCACAGTGGTGCACCTCTCGGCTCCCACTCCAGCAGGTCCATGTACCAGTGGGGGACGGCACAGAAGGTGAGTCCAGTCGACTCAGGCAGAGCAGGCCACCGGCACCCACTCGTCAGCCTAGAGGGGCCTTGGTGTAGTAGGTCACCCCAAGGAAAGCTAGCATCTGTAAGAGGCAAGGGTCAGGGTGAGGTGCATAGGATCTCCGACTCCCGCGTCGCGGGTGATCCGTCGCCAGCTCCACCGGCCTGAATCTAGCTCCGGCCCTCCACGCGGCAGTCGGAGGAGGGCTGGCCTCCGAAAGTGTCCAGTGTCAGCTTCCTCCGTACAGCTCGGGGTCATGTCGTGCCTCGGTAGCAGCCAGGGGCTCAGTCACCACTCCAGTGTTGCCACAGCAGTAGGCGGGGGAGTGCCGACGGCTCCGAGGCACCGAGTACCCCGCACTGTAGTCCACAGCTGTAGGGCCTAGTGGGCCAGTCACAACCCCGACCCCGGGTGATTGCGAGTGCTGGCCGGAAGTGTCTGCCGGTGGGGTGTGCAGTCGTCCTCTCCGGCGGGGCGGTCAGGAGCAATCTGTCGGTCCCAAATTTCACCAGTGTGGGAAAGAGTGCTTCGGGCCCCCTTGCTGAAGTTTTCTGCCAGAATCGTATAACGGTGACGGATAAATGGCCTGTGGTAGGGGAGCTTCGCTCGGAGCTCTACCCAGGCACGTCTACCGCCTTAGCCACGCCCCCATAATCTTACATGCTTCATTATAAAGAGCATAGATACCGGCGTGTACAAAACGTTTATGACGCTGTTTAGTAGGTCCTTGTAAGAAGTCCCTCAGATCAGCTCCATCTTTAAGTAAAGATAAGTGTTTTGCTTCCTTTAGTGTAGACTTGTGTAGCCATTCAAGGCACAGTTTCCCTACACTGTATGTTGTTACTATTCCTGGATGCTGTCTCTGAATATATCTCGGATCTGGCCTAGTGAATGTGAACCCTTGTGTCTTATTCAGGAATCTATCTTGACAGTTGTTTGTGTCTGTGGGCCAGATTAACCATTTTTTCCAATCTGGATCTGTTCTGTTGTGAAATAAAATAGTATGTACGTCGACCACCCCCTTTGAAGTGTTACTGCTATCAGGTGTAGGTGTAGGTACGAACAGTTTGTTTACCTCCTTGATCTTGGCTAACCCAAATCAAGATGTCTGTTGAACAATGTCATTCAAAAACATTATTTGCTCTGGGATGATGCAGGCTCTAAATAAGGCTTCTAATCCCTGCACCTGCCAGTCTTTTGTGCCCCTGACAATTGTTGTCTCAAAGCTGTCTTTCCAAAAGTCGAAACCTAACGAAGACAGCTGAGCATAAAAGGCTGCAGAATAAATTTGCTTGGTATTTGCCAACATACTTTTCATTCCTGTCCTATTAACATTTTTAAAGTAAAATGATTCTGGATTGAAATATCAAAACGTGAAAAGTATGGAAATTTGCCATAAAATGTTTTTGAGCGACCCATTGGTGGCGTAGGACAACGTTCCCATTGGTTATAAGTTAATACATTTTTAGGATTTGTAGATTTGTGCAAGAAATGATGATGACCATAGTGATTATAACAATGCATTTGCTCATAATCTAATGAACCTTCTAAGTATTCATGATTTGTAAACTTTGCAGACATTTCTAAGTCTGACATCATATTATTAACAGTCTCGAAGTCCCAATCATCAGAAAAGGTACTAGATGAAACAAAGTCACTCAAGGAAATCTTGACTGGTGTGGAATCTTCAACAGCTCCGCTGGGCCAAAAATGTCATATTCAGTTCTGTCCCAAGCTATACCACCAGGTATAGGAATGGCTGCGATGTTCACTGATGACAAGTCTCTTTGTTCACGATGAGATGATTTGTGTGGCTTGCGTAGTAAGTTGATGTTCTTACTTGCTATGTCCTTTTTAAAATATCTTCCATTTATCAGAATTCCCAAAGATATTACAAGAGTCAACCAAAGTAGAAGAAAAAGCACACCCAACACAATCCAAAGTTCAATCCATGGTGAAACCAGATAAGTCTTTTCCAGTTGATGAAAAAGTTCTGTTTGTTCTTTGAAAGTTCTTTTAGCTGGTGTCGTTTCAGGTTCACTGAGATCCTCGGAAAACGTATCAAAGTTAATGAAATAGCCAGAGGCAGTTCTGTCAATTGTAGGGATTGCATCAGGATTTGTTGAAATCGCTGGAACCAATTGATCACTTGTTACATTTGTATAGTCAGATACTATTTCATTGTAGACAGGCGTTTCTTGACTAACGGTTATTTGGGTCTCAAGAGGTACAAGTTCCTTGGTTTTGTTGCATAGTCCTTCTTTTCGCACAACAGATTCTTCAAAGGTGATGAGTCTCTCAGTTTGAACCTCTTGGATAGTAGCCAGATTAAGGCATCTGCTACATCTTTGGAGTCCACTTGGCCTACTGCTTATGATCGGCCACATGATGTCGATGGACACAAACCTGTTCTCCTTATTACCACCAAAGGGCGGAAGTATCACTGTTCTTGATCCGTGGATGGCTAGGAAAGGTACTGGTTGTCTGTAAGAAGGCCCAAATTCCTTCTTGTCCGACTAGATCCCCAATCTTTGGAATCCAGACAGGCCATGCTGGGATGGTCGGTTTCTCTTCAGGTCCAGCAAAACAGCCAAACGATCTTTGATATCAATGGTTTTTGTTCTATCACTGAAGTGTGACAATCGAGATCCGAAATAATCATTCTTGTTCCAAAAAGGATTTCATATGGAGTGATTCCCACTAGAGAACTTCTTGGCAGATTATTAAGACTACTTTGGACACTTATTAGATGTTTGACCCACCCGTCACCCGAGACTAATACCCTAGCTGTTATAGATTGCTTTATGTCTCGGTTTTTTCTCTCCACTACTGAATTTCCCTCAGGATGGAATGGACTAGAGTTCCGCAATGCAAAGCCCGCCTTGGCCTCCTTGTAAACTTTAGAGCTAAACGCAGGACCCTGGTCAGAATGTAGCGTGCTGACTGCGTATGTGCCGATAAAGACTCGCAAATCTTTTATAACAGTTGGAGCGTCAGCCGAGCGCTGAGGCCACATCCAAATGAATCTTGAACACGAATCAACTGCGACCATGTTATATTTATAGTTACCATCCCTCTGTAAGGGACCGCAGTGCTCCAGGTAAACGCAAGCTAATGGTTTATCTGAAATTAACAGGGGCGTCTGCACAGGACGTTTCACTATAGACACTTTTATCTTCTGGCAGATTTCACATTCCAAAACATCGTTTTTGGTCTGTTTCCTCATGCGCGGCCACCAGTGTCTTTGTTTTAATATTGACACTATGGCGGAAACACCTGCATGTGCAGAGGCAAGCCCTTCATGTGCTGCTAAGATTAGTCCTAATCTATGTTCCATGTTTGGAATTACTCCAACCCCCACTTCTGGGATTCGTGCAAACGGAACATTATTTGCATCAATTATGTATGAGTATTTGAGTGGAAAGTCTTTTGGTAATGTTTTACCACTGTCTTTTTCTTGAAGCACTGACAGCTTGCATTACTTCGCTGTCTATTTTCGTTTTTGACCGAGTAATTGCAGCTACGGACGCCGTTTGCACAGCTGCCTTCGCTGCTTCATCAGCCAATGAATTCTCTGCAACGTGAACGCCATCACGTTGATGACTCAGTGAATGTATCAGGTGAGTGTTGTGTATTCTTGTCGTTACTGAACTAGTTGTTCCCAAAGCAACTTTTGCTTGATTGTGCCACCTTTTGCATCATTGTAACCGTTTTGAATCCAGTTTTGCTAATATTCATTGTAAGATTGAACACAATACGAATCGCACACTATGAGTGTGGGGAATTCGCGATCAGTATTTTCAAGCGCCATCTTGAATGCTTGAAGTTCAGCTCGCTGAGCTATACAATCTCCTAGAGATTGCCTTTTAGTGACCATAGGTCGGAATTTACCATCGCGCCAGCAATCCTTTAACGATCGCGCACGCAGCACTATAAGCTTGTTTTCCCCCCGTAGCGGGCTGTGCTGATCCATCAGTATAAATTATACATTCATACTGGTCTAGAGGCAGAATGTCGGTAGGCAGAGGACACTCCTGTCATATTGTAGAAATGCTTGTGTTTTCAAATAAGGGTCAAAAACGTATTCAACGTCTGTTGCAGCAAGAGAATTAACCCATTGTATCCATTTCGGATGTAAAGCTTTAGCATTCAGAATGCTCGCTTTTGTCACTGCCTCTAAGGCAGGTACAGGAGTAATGACCATAATGCGCTTAGCCCTGTGCGAGGGCTCTCTCTTTTGCTACTGCAGTTTGAACCGCTGTCAGAATTTTTTCTGTTGAAGTTAATTTCATTTCTGCTTGTGTGTACAAATGTGATTTGCAAGCTATTGGTACTTTTTCTCCTTCATTAAATGTTAAGTATGTGAATCCGCATTGTCCTGGAATGATTCGGATCACTAGATTGCGGATGTTTACGAGTGTTTGTAAATGTTTTGTTGCTAACATGTCTGTTTGCAATGAACGCAAAATTTCTGTGTGTTTTTGAGTCCAATTAACTGTTTTAAAATCAGGTTTGATTAATTCGTAGAGAGCTTTAACCATTTCTGGGTAATTTAGAATGTAAGTTTCAGCGTTTTTGGAGGTTGGAACAGCGCACACTTTTTTAAAAAGTTGGTTGCCAGGCTTTTTTCTTCACTTGATAATTCATATCCTAGAAAAAGGACGTTTGAATGGGCAATTCGTGATTTTTTAAAATTGAATTTATACCCTTCAGAGGCGAAGCCCAATATTATGGTGTTCACCCTGTTCAAGTGCCTATCCAAGTCATCGTCTGTTATATAGATGTCATCGACATATGATAATGCCTCATCATCATAGGTTTGTAGTAACTCTGTTACCCTGGCTGAAAATAACCCTGGACCATTCTTGAATCCCTCGGGGAGACGACAGAATTGACCCTGTGTCCACATTATTGACAAAGCGATCAAATACCTACTTTCATATGCAATGTTTTGACAGAAGAAACCGTTAGAAATATCTAATGTGGTTTTATATCTTTTACGAACAATGTTATTCGTTAATGCTGCACTGTGTGCATTTTGTACTGCAAAAGTTTTGCAACATGAGTTTATATGTCTGTAATTCAAAACTAGACGATATGTATTGTCTGGTTTGGAGACAGGAAACAAAGGATTGTTCATTGACGAGGTGCATGTTTCAATCACCCCCTGGTATTCAAGTTGATCTAATATCTCCCTGACCTGTTTTTTTAACTTCTTGCTTAACTGGATACTGCCTTTGTGCAGTTGGTTGATTTTTAACTGTTTTTTATGGTGAGGAGAATCCTCATCCCATCCTACAAGATTTTTATATAATGCAGGAGCCTGGGCTACTGTCCATTTCCTGGCATAAGTATATTTTAAATGAATTGGAATGTGGTTGGAGAAAGCTGGCAGAATGATGTCTTCGCCATGTGGGCACTCCCTGACAAATTCAGGTGGCCAGTCTTCTTCAGCTAGAAGAATGGAAAGGGGCGACCACTCGGTCCCCCCGAACGTATGGTTGGGTGCCCCGATCCCCCCGGGAAACCATTTTGGGCGGGGCGTGGCTCGGCTGGTATGCCCGAAGTGGCGTAACCGGGGCGCGCCCTTTCCCGCCCAGGAGGGGTTGTCCTAGACACCCGCACGGAAGACCACGCCCAGTAGGCGTACCGGAGGAGGGTCCCCGCCCTCCCGCAGACGGATAAAAGAGCGGGAATCCGAAGAAGCGTCCTCTTGTTCCCGTGCTCTGAAGGCTGCACCAACTCGTTGCTCGTGAGCCCTCGACGGAACAAGCGGCAATTTTGAGAACTTGTAATCTTGTTGTTTCTCTTTCAGTTATTTGGCGTACGAAAGATCCAGGACCTCGTTGATCAACCAACGCAGAGTACACGAAGCTATGGCCGGCAAGAAAGCAGGGAAGAGCTCCGAGTTGGAGAAGGGACTGCGCACCTTGTCGAACCGAATGGCGATTATGGACCGAAAATTCGGTAAAGTTGAGTCGATCGGCCGAGGTTTTGCCGATGTTAAAAAACAGTTGGCGGCCCTGAACAGCTCAGGCCGTCCCAAGAAGGTAATAGGCCCGGCCTTGCCGGGAGTCGTCCCTGAGGGTAGGGGAAAGCGTGCTAAGAGGAGGGCGGTTTCTGGGGAGGATCCGGTTCCTGAGGTACCCCCAATCGCCCCCATCACACCGGCGGACAGCCCGGTACAAAACGCAGATATGGGTTTACCAATCCCCGTTGTAATTACTCCTGTTAATAATGAGGAGATGCCCCCGGAACTAGCCATCCAGTTAGCTGCAGTGTTGCCATGGCTCAAGAAGAAAGCGGGGGGGGCAGTGGCCGCGGGGGACTCGGCCGAGGAGGCCAGACTAATAATCGAGCAGTTACGGCAGTCAAGAGAGGCCGCGACGGCGAATGTTCCTCTTGTTCCCCCACAGGTGGCGCCGGGAGGACCTGCGGTTAGTCGGGAAAAGGCGGCAGACACGACGGTCGAACCTGGTAAGCACACATTGCCAATGGCAGGGGAGGGTTCGTTACCTTCAAGGCGCGAAAGGGTGGCCCAGCACATCCCTGCGGCCACAAAGGAACTGATATGGGGAGAGAAATATGTGAATATGTTTTCTTTGTTGACTGACCATCGTGAGATGGAATATGCGAAATCCCAGAAGGATTTATGGCACCCCAGTGTATGGCGGGCCAAGATGGCGGAATTTAGGGTCGATGAGACGGTAGCGAATTGGGTAAAGGCCTTTTCGATATTTACGGCAGTCATGGGGGAACGAAAGCCTGAAGTCATGACTGAATTGACCTGTTATCAGAATAGGATTATGGATTTTTATACCATGTATGAGGGGGACGAGTGGAAAGGTTACGATATGAAATTCCGAAAAGCGAAAGAGTTTGATGCAACTTTGACCTGGGATTGCCTCGAATCGGTGTCATGGCACAAGCAGCTCCTGCCTGGGGCTGCAGGTACGTCCTCGCCGGGCGGGAGCGGGTCGGGGCCAGCTCGCCAAAAGCCCGCGGTGCCCTTTCGAGCGGGCACCGGTGGGGAATATCAGCCCAAGACCGGCGGGAATGGCGGCAAGCGGGGGTTTGTTGAGGCTTCAATAGAGGCAACTGTAGCAGGCCCCAGGGAACATGTAGGTTCAGGCATGCGTGTGCGGGCTGTGGGAACTCCTCACACCCGGAGAGTAGCTGTAGATCTAAAAACAGCAGAACGGGAGGAAAAGGGGGGTCTAAGCAAGAGTGAGGTGATGTTTTGTAACGGATTGTCTACACCTGTCGATATCATGGCTCTGACTCCTTGGTTGAACAAATACCCTGATCATCCATCCGCCGGGGTGTTGAGGAATGGATTCCTATATGGCTTCAACATCCCGGCGGGGGATTTTCGGGGGGACTCCTTTTGTAAAAATCAGTTATCTGTACAACATAACCCAGGCGTAGCTGCAAGAAAAATTTCCAAAGAAGTCAGCTTGGGGCGGGTGGCGGGGCCTTTTCACCGCCCGCCGGTGGCGGATTTCGTGTGTTCCCCGCTAGGGGTGGTCCCGAAGAAAGACCCAGGGGAGTTTAGACTCATTCACAACTTGTCTGCCCCAAGGGGTTCTTCGGTGAACGAAGCCATTGACCCAGATATTTGTTCGGTGCAGTACGCATCGTTCGATGATTCCGTGGCCATGTTAAATCACCTGGGCCCCGGAGCGCTGATGGCGAAATCAGACATCGAATCGGCATTCCGGTTGCACCCGGTACACCCGCGAGATCAGCGCTTGCTAGGTTTTGCATTTCAGGGGAGTTATTACATGGATAAATGCATGCCTATGGGTTGCTCCATTTCTTGTGCCTATTTTGAAATGTTCAGCTGTCTTTTAGAGTGCAAAAAAATATTCACCTATGCCTCCAGTCTCTGAGTTAAACAACACTTTGTTGTGGATAAACAATAGTTTATTAGTTTACCCTTGACATTGATTTATGTCTTTGACTTATACTTTAGTTAGCAACAATTCTTTTCATTGTTTCTTAAACGACAGACAGAGATCACCATCAACCTCATATCCAGCCATAAAAATACAAACAGTGGTTTATGCATATATACAGTGCAAAAATAAAGTTAATAAACACAATCAAACACAATTAAGGAAGAATATTCAGAAACATAACATGGACAAAGATTGTCATGAACACAAACTGGAGAAAAAACAGTTCACAAGAACCGATCACAATTGGAAAGCAAGCGAGAGTAGGCAGTTTTTTTCAAAAGTACACTCTCTACTCATCTCAAGCATAATCAATATGGACTGTTCACGAGAAAAAGCTTGATTTGTGCAAAAGTCATGAAATCTCTTAATGATAGTGAAAATGCCGACGCGTTTCAAATCCTGGGGATTGTTTGCAGGATTTTCATCAGGGCGCTGTGATTGTGGTCCATGGGGAACTATTTGTGGGGAAAGGAAAGACCGTTTTTAGTAGGGTTGTTGCCTCTGGCCATTTAAGACATTCAAAAGCACGGGTGGACATGCGGGTTACCTTATCATTCAGGTGCCATGGGTTCTGGTGGACTTGAAGGATCGTCTATGCCACGTGTAGTTTGGGCTGCAACAGAGCACACCGTGTAAGAGTCATGCAGTGAAGGGAATTTTGTTGAATGGCGGTGAACTACAGGTAAGTGAAACGGTACCTTTAGATGGAGCCGTCCTTCGGCGGGGGTGCCGGAAGCGGAGCTATTACTTCTCCACGCTAGCGTAGTAAATCTGGAATTTTAAAGGAGGGTTGGATGAGTCAATGTGGCCGTGGCCGCATTTGGAAAAAGGAATGAGTGTATCGCCAGGGAACTTACTTGTTTGTGGGAGCGCATTGGCAGGCTCGCCGGTAATGGAAACTTTTTTCGATGTGGATCTACAAGGCAAGGAGGGAAAAGGGTATTATTTATCTTAAGGGATGCAAAAGGCATTCTGTCATATGGACGGGTTGCGGTGCTTGAATCTTACCGTGCGGTGGCACAAAGAGCTCTGTTGTTTAACCTTGCTCGGAACCGGCACACTGTTAGTGTTTGCGGCTGTTCTGCGCCGAGCCGAGTTCCTATAGCAAAAACCATGTGATATCACCTCGTCCAATAGGAGACAATGGCCACTTATGGAGCATTGTGGGTGTTGAAGTGCAGAATCGGATTTAGGCCCGATTTATTTCACTGAGGGAGTTGAGACCCGTGTTGACGCTGTCAAATTTGAGAATTAAATATGCCTCTTTGCGAAGTAGCATATTTTCTACATCAGGATAGCGCTTGGGGTCAATCCAAACCAGTGCGGTCCATTTGATGTCATTTTCAGTGTGATTGTTGTTCACAAAGTGTTCAACCATTGGCGCAGATATGACTTTTTTCTTGATGCGAGAACGATGTTGGGTGATTCTCGCATTGATGGGTTGGTTTGTTTTCCCGATGTATACTCTGTTGCAAGGACAAACCACTGCATAGACGATGTTTCGTGTTTTGCAATTTGTAAACACCTCGTGTTTCCACTTGGTGCCATGATTGATAAAGGTGTCGCCCTCTAATGTGGTGGAGCATGATACACAGTTCCCACATTTGTGGTGCCCACGAAGAGGTTTCAGGTTCCACTGAGCTATGAGGTCACTTCTCGGTGGAGGAATGAAGCTATCTGCTTTGATGAGATGTTGACCAATGCTCATGTTTTTCCGCATTGCAAAGATGGGTTTTGGAAGGGGGTACTCGAGAGATTCCAATAAGTGCCAGTTATTGCGAATGATATTTTTGAATTGGTTTGTGTGTTGACCAAACGTGGTCACACATACCAATTGGTCTAATTCCTTCTTTTGTTTTGGCTGGAGAAGTGTATTCCTGGGGGTATATTGTGCCCTATTCTTGGAATGTTTAAGCAATTTTTTGGGGTACCCTCTTTCAACCATCTCATTGCAAAATCTGGTTGCGTGTAAGTCAAAATCTTTAAGGTCGCTACAATTGCGTCGAATCCGTAGTAGTTGGCCGTAGGGTAAATTATCCTTAAGGCATTGCGGATGCGAGCTGGTGTAGTGAAGGATTGTATTCCTGTCAGTTTGTTTCTTGTGCAAAGAGGTCGTCAACTTGGATTCACTGGTGCCTACTTTGACGTCAAGAAAGATCATTTCTTTTGGACTTGAGTTCAACGTGAATTGAATGTCAGGGTGCCTAGAGTTGAGCCATGCGTGGAATTGATCAAGTTCCGTCTGGCTCCCCTGCCACAGGAGCCAGACGTCATCAATGTATCTCAGCCATTGCGTGATGTGATGTGAAAAAGGATTATTGCTATGAATAAATCTCTCCTCGTATTGGGCCATGTACAGCACCGCCAGCTCCGGCGCATATGGACAGGATTCTGCACTTCAACACCCACAATGCACCATAAGTGGCCATTGTCTCCTATTGGACGAGGTGATATCACATGGTTTTTGCTATAGGAACTCGGCTCGGCGCAGAACAGCCGCAAACACTAACAGTGTGCCGGTTCCGAGCAAGGTTAAACAACAGAGCTCTTTGTGCCACCGTACGGTAAGATTCAAGCACCGCAACCCGTCCATATGACAGAATGCCTTTTGCATCCCTTAAGATAAATAATACCCTTTTCCCTCCTTGCCTTGTAGATCCACATCGAAAAAAGTTTCCATTACCGGCGAGCCTGCCAATGCGCTCCCACAAACAAGTAAGTTCCCTGGCGATACACTCATTCCTTTTTCCAAATGCGGCCACGGCCACATTGACTCATCCAAACCCTCCTTTAAAATTCCAGATTTACTACGCTAGCGTGGAGAAGTAATAGCTCCGCTTCCGGCACCCCCGCCGAAGGACGGCTCCATCTAAAGGTACAGTTTCACTTACCTGTAGTTCACCGCCATTCAACAAAATTCCCTTCACTGCATGACTCTTACACGGTGTGCTCTGTTGCAGCCCAAACTACACGTGGCATAGACGATCCTTCAAGTCCACCAGAACCCATGGCACCTGAATGATAAGGTAACCCGCATGTCCACCCGTGCTTTTGAATGTCTTAAATGGCTAGAGGCAACAACCCTACTAAAAACGGTCTTTCCTTTCCCCACAAATAGTTCCCCATGGACCACAATCACAGCGCCCTGATGAAAATCCTGCAAACAATCCCCAGGATTTGAAACGCGTCGGCATTTTCACTATCATTAAGAGATTTCATGACTTTTGCACAAATCAAGCTTTTTCTCGTGAATAGTCCATATTGATTATGCTTGAGATGAGTAGAGAGTAGTACTTTTGAAAAAAACTGCCTACTCTTGCTTGCTTTCCAATTGTGATCGGTTCTTGTGAACTGTTTTTTCTCCAGTTTGTGTTCATGACAATCTTTGTCCATGTTATGTTTCTGAATATTCTTCCTTAATTGTGTTTGATTGTGTTTATTAACTTTATTTTTGCACTGTATATATGCATAAACCACTGTATGTATTTTATATGGCTGGATATGAGGTTGATGGTGATCTCTGTCTGTCGTTTAAGAAACAATGAAAAGAATTGTTGCTAACTAAAGTATAAGTCAAAGACATAAATCAATGTCAAGGGTAAACTAATAAACTATTGTTTATCCACAACAAAGTGTTGTTTAACTCAGAGACTGGAGGCATAGGTGAATATTTTTTTGTATTTCAGTGAGGCCCTACCTACCCTCCCTCCCATTGGGCCCAACCACCCTTTTGTGCTTATTGTCTTTTAGAGTGGGCATTCACCAAGGCCACAGGGCATAGACATGTTATGCACTATCTGGATGACTTCCTGTTTCTGGGGACAGCCGGCGATACGACATGTGCGCAGGCGCTGCTGGACTTCTGCATTCTCATGCGGGAGTTCGGAGTCCCATTGGCACCAGGTAAGACGGTTGGACCATCTACTTCACTGGAGTTTCTGGGAATTGAGCTCGATTCTGTGGAGGCATGTTTCCGTTAACCGATGGAAAAGGTGGCCAAGTTTAGGGCTTCCTTGACGCGATGCCTGGGCAAAGAGAAAGTGACCCTGCACCAGTTACAGCAAACAGTGGGTCAGCTTAACTTTGCCTTACGGGTGATACCAATGGCCCGCCCCTTCTCACGCTCTATTGCACAAGCTATGGCTGGTCTCAAGGAGGGACACCACCGCACGAGACTGTCGGCAGAGGTTCGCCAGGATATGCGCATTTGGTTGGCATTCCTGGCGGACTTCAACGGTCGAGTTGTGTGGAACAAACCACCAGCTTCTTCGGACGAACTAGGTTTGTGGACCGACTCAGCTGGGAGCGTGGGATTTGGCGCCATCTTTGGTAATCGATGGTCGGCACAAGTGTGGCCGACGTGGTGGCACTCCAGCGGTCTGACAGGTAACATTGGGTTCTTAGAGCTATTTCCCATTTGGGTTGCTCTGATGGCATGGCCAGACGACTTCAGGGACCGATCGGTGGTGTTTTGGTCTGATAATATGACTGTGGTGGAGTGCATTAACCAGCAGGCAGCCCGCTGCAAGTGGATCTTGAGATTATTGAAAGAAATTGTATTACGTTGCATGAGATTGAATGTGCAGTTCAGGGCAAAACATGTGCCAGGCGTACTGAATTATGCAGCTGATTTACTCTCTCGTTCACACATGCAGGCTTTCAGGGGCTATCTACCCACAGCGGACCTAGTGGCAGCACCGTTCCCCGAAGCACTATGGCTAATCGGTGCCCCGGATTACAAGACCTCGTGGCAGCCAGCTTAGCTCCCAGGACAAGGAAGGCATACGAAGGAGCGTTTCGTTCCTATTGCACATTTTTGGGTCCATCAGGGAGACAGAGCTGGGGTCAGGAGGAATCCTTCCTGGGGTTCCTGGTTGCGCTTCACAGAGAAGGCCGATCAGCGGCAACGGCCAATAGACATAGGGCGGCAATTTCATTCATGGCACAGGGGCATGGCATAAGAGATCCGACGGATTCCTTTTTGGTTAGGAAGGCACTCCGTGGCTGGCAGCGCCTCGAGGGTCGCAAGCAGGATACAAGGCGCCCGATTGGTTTGGGCAGATTGTCTCTACTTTTAGCAAAGCTAGATGAGACGTGCTCCTCCCTTTTCGAAGCAGTGCTGTTCCGGGCAGCTTTCGCCTTGGCATTCCATGGGGCTATGCGGGTGAGCAAACTCGTCGCAAGGAACAAGAAGGATATAGAGGGAGGCTTGGGCAGGGATCACGTCCAAATAAGGGGTGATTCTATGGTAATCTCTATAGCCAGGTCCAAGACTGACCAGGGAGCTATGGGGGAGAGTGTTATTGTGCAGCGCGCACGAGGGTCCCCCACGTGTCCGATAAAGTGTGTAGAGGAATACTTGGCACTAAGGACGGTTACATGGGGGGGAGTTTGCTTAGGCACAAGGATGGCACCCCACTGACGAGATTTCAGTTTCAGAGGGTGCTGGCACTGTCAATCGCTGCCGCGGGCATGGACCCGTGCGATTTTGGGACCCACTTGTTTAGGATAGGGGCTGCTACTGAAGCTACAGCCCGGGGTCGGAGTGCAGAGGAAGTAAAGCAGCTAGGCCGTTGGTCCTCGAATTGCTTCAAAAGGTATGTGCGATTGCACATGTTGTAAGGATCAATTGACATGCACTCACGCTTCTTGTCTTTTGTTTACATTACAGTTTCGCGAGCCTGTCACGCGGGGCGGAATTGGAAGTCGACCCAGCACCAGGAGACCAGCGGTCAAGGATCACCGACTGGAGAGAGAGTGGTATGGGTCGTGGGCCACTCATATGTGAGGCGCGCCGGGGACGTATTCAAGGCAGGTGACGCGACTCACGCATCTGGGGAATATGGGTACAGGGTGACCTTCCATGGGAAGGGGGGCTCTGTTTTGACCAATTTCAATCGTTTTTTGAGGGTCTTTTAGGGCGGCAACGGTCACCACCATCTGTAGTCATAGTACACCTGGGGGGCAATGACTTGGTGACACTGGGAAGACGAGTGTTATTGGAACACATCCTGTCGGCAGTTAGCTGGTTGGCTAAGAAAGACCCGGGGTGCACGATTGCCTGGTCCCACATGATCCCCAGGAAGAGTTGGCGGGGGGGCATTTCAGTGTCAGCATTGAACCACTCTGTGAAAAGGGTTAACAATAAAGTTGGGAAATTGTTTCGCTCCGCGCAGTTGCATAGCATTCCTCACGGGTGTATTCGGAGAGATCACATGTATCTGGATGATGGGGTGCACCTGTCCAGGGAGGGAAATGATTTACTCATAGGAGACTTCATAGCATGGTTAAGGGGTTTGAGGAGTCATGACCTTTAGGAGGAGTGGGGGGGCCGGATAGTCGGTCAACTATACGGCCTGTGGCGGTAAGGTCATGATCGGTGAGCAGTAATTTCAAGGTCCCTAGAGGGGGGCGCCACCCAGAATGGATGGGAGCGCCCGGGGGGAGGCGGCCATTGGCCCCTTCCACGGGGAGGCGGCACCCACTAAGGATGGGTCGCCTAGGGGGAGACGGCCATAGGCCCCTCTCAGGGGGGAGGCGGCTAGATGCCCCTCCTACGAATTTCCCGGGGGCCGGATATCCGCGACGGCAGATAGAGAGTGTGGGGATGGGGGGGAGTCCACGCTGTCCTTCCTACAGATACCTCGCACGGGAACTCGGACGACCTTTTAAAATGGCGTCGAGTGAAAAGGGGGCCCCCACGACAAGGGAAGTTACAGTTGGCAATGAGGGTAAAGTCCTCTGTGCATGCGCCACTCACACCGTGAGGGCGGGATTTTGGTAGTAGGGATCTGACACCGGTTAAGACCTTGCCGTTGGCCCTTAACACCATGCGCGCTAGCGGAATTCCGCTCGCATGCAGGGTTTTGCGGAAACGCACTTTACGTGACGAGCTGGGCTCGTCATCAGCGTGCGAGGAGGCTACGCCATGACGAGCCCAGCTCGTCATCAGCGTCGAAGGGGTTAATGCTAGGATGTACAATTTTAATTTAGAATGTATGCATTTACAGGATGCTAGACTCGGCTAGGAAACCTTTGTATTAGAGATCTGTTAAGGTTAGCCAAAGAACATGTCTTCATCGAAATGTAATAAATGTAAAATTGTACATAATTCATGAAACTTTTATTTAATGTTTTAAATTTTGTTTCATATTTTAATAAATACGGCCGGGGGGGTAACTCCCCCCCGCCTTCCAAAAGCTCAAACCTGTGTCTGTCTACTCCCATTGGGAATTGGTGTTGGGAGGGGGTGGCGGGCATCCCGGCCATATGTTATAACCCTGAGAGAGCCGCTCCCAAAAGAGTGCTCTTATTTTTCTAGTTATGTCCCCCTCCATCCGGAGTGTTACTTCATATAACTTAATTGGGACACTAACCCTGGTATCTGCAGTTTCAACTTGGATATACTCCTTTAACTCCACTTTCTCCAGATGATCCTTCAAGTTCTTGCAAACAATAGTGACTTCTGCTGCGCTGTCCAACATCGTTTGAGCCCATTCCCCGTTCTTGAGTTGTGTCCTCAAGATCCTCTGCATGTCTGATTTTGAGACCTGCTACCTTCTTTTTGGTGAATTGAGTTTTCTTATTTTTTGGAACATGTTGATCGTCTTTGGACTTCACTTGTTCTTCCTTTTGTTCTGACCGTCCTCTTCTTTCGGATTTCTGTGAGGAAGTCTGAAAGGTATTAGAGGAACGTGTATCAGTATCTTGATATCTATCAGGTTTTCTCAAATTATCCCTATTCCTGAGGTTATACCTCCTTTCAGAGGGCTCCTTTTGAGGAGACCTACCTCAGGATTCAGAACGCTTCTCTTTAGAAGTTTGTTTAGTGTTCTCCCACTTCTTTTTAGGAAGAGTAGGAGTGTTTTTAATAAAGACCTTTTCAGGACTTTCTGACAGTTGGGGTTTAACTGGTTTCCCACCCAAGCTGTCTCTGCCTAATTCTTCTTTGGATTTTTCAATTATTCTGGCCAATTCATGTGGTTGCTCAGTTACATCAAATTCTCTTAACTTTTGGCGGATCGCCACGGATGCTGCTTCACCTTTAATATTAGCTAATAAAATTTGTTGAGTCCCGTTTGAAATCTTTCAGTAATTTTATACCCAAATGTAAAGCAGGCTCTGCCCCGTATTCATTTTGAATCTGTTTCAGGACGTCTGGTATTACCGCCATAGATAGAACACCATGTGTTTTGGTGTAGATTGCAGCAAAGACTGTACCCCAAGTGTCGCAGTCCTCCAGATGTGGTGCGATCCCCATAGGTAAACAGATTGTTAGTATTCTGTGTTTCTCATGAGGGGTAGTATCAGGAAATTCTGCCTCGATTTGTGTAATTTTTTTAGCAATCCAGAATGGAATCTGTTCCCGTTTTGTGGGTAATTTACCAACGACTGAGTGTACAGTCTGTGATGTAATTTTATTTGTGTTCCCCTGGTAAGGGGTGTGTTGTGGAATCCTTTTTGCCGTTTAGACAGTAAAAGTCTGCATGACATATTGTTCCAATTGTCTATACATTTTTATCAGCTCTTTTAGTTGAACTAATAGTTCCTCATCCGACATTTCTTCAATGGCAGGATGTGGTGTTTAGCTGGCTAATACCGGCCATGTTGCTCCTGGTCTACCTAAAGGACCGAGCCTGGTAATGTGATGTATATGTTTTAAGGCTACTTTAAACCAGAGCGCCTGCTCTTGGTATGTTAGTGGAATTTCAATATCCTCGAAAGGAATGTATTCCTCTGGTGGTTCATCTTCTTTGTAGAAGTAAAACACTTTTGTTCTTGGATCTGCTTCAGGGAAGACTATCCATGAATAGAATATCTCTGTCTGATGATATTCATGTGCCTCTATCACAAAAACTACCCTACCACCTCTCCTGCTGATAGGCCATTTCTTATAAGTTTTAAAGTGATGGCTTTCCTTAATTCGTCTGGAATGCTTATAGCATCCTCGTCGGTCTCTTGAAAACCTGTTATTTCAAAAGCTCGTACAGCGTTTTTGCCTGTAGCTCTACTGGCCCCGGGAAGTTCCTTTGTCTGCCATTTTGTTTAATGAAAGTTTGCAAAGCAAGTTTCAAGGAAACAAAGATAAGGTACACAATATTTTGGAACACTGTATCCTTCAACGTTGAAAAAAACTAAAACATATACATAGGATTTTTTGTCCTACTCAGCTGTGGCGGATATTTTATCCTTTTACCCACTCCAGACGTCTATTTGAGTATTTTACGGGAAAAAAGGGCGCTCTGAGAAAAGCACGACTGAGTTACTTTAGTATCTAGCGTTAAATTAGTGCAATACCAAACATTGGGTGCCATGTAGTGTAGTTCCTATAGTCCCAAAAGGCTCTGCGCATTGGAATAATATATCCTATAGATTTGACGTAGGACAGAGGTTAACTAGGTCTCTATCGAATATACTAAATTTAATTGTGTGTGTGCCAGCTAACTCACAGGTCACTAGAAACTTTCTCGAATACACAAGAAGGGATTAGATGCTGACAACTGCATAAACATGACAACTTTGTTTCCCAAGAATAAGAATATATCTCTCAGAGTCGCGGAAACAATACATAAGTATTTCACTCAGTCAATCGTGCATGCTTCGTTTCTACAGAGTTGCGGAGAAATAGAGAGAAGGGCGTTTTCAATAAAAAGGTTTATTGAACAGTCTTCTTTCTCATGCAAGAGGAGTGAACTGCTACAACCGTTATGCAGACTGCAAAGTATAATGCGAGAATAGTATTATAAAATAATACTGTTAGAGCATTGTATGGTTTCTAAGCCATATAAAAATACATACATAAATACACAGGCTAAAATACTCAACTGGTGCTTCTAAAATACGCCTGCCCCAAATGTACCTAACCTAAGTCTAGTACAAGAGAATAAGTAAGAATTGTGTAGCATAGGTTTAGTTTTTTTGCCAAGAATCTACCAAAATTTTCTCTAGGTTCTAATCAGCTCCATACCTTGGTTTAGAATGAAAGAGGTCTGGTATCTCTGTCTCGGGACTCGCTTTCCCAACACCCCGCAAGGGGAGCCGGAAACAGTGGAGCTGGATTCTCGGCTGGGGAAGGGCAGCTTCCTGATCAGTGCTTCAGCTGGAGAGTCGGCTTCCTTCGGCACTTGCTGTAGCGAGCTGCGTCCGGCAAGCAGGTCTTCGAGCTGCTCTGAACCACCGTATCTTGCTAGAGCAAGTGAAGGTATATTTATACCTTGAAGGTGGTTAGGAATGCCATAGTTTGACGTAAAGTCGGGTATATGAACGTCATGAAAGAACCCCTAGGGAATGGTTGTTCTTTGTAAAGTAACTGAGTTCTTGGAAGAATCAATATTCAAGCAAGGGGAAGTTCTCTAACTGCTTAAGCTGGTTTTCCAAGAAATCGTTGTGACGTTTGGTACGGGAGGAGGTAGCCATGCCTGTATTTGGGTAGCATGGGCTATGCCTGAATAAGGGCTTGATTTCTATGCCGATATAAGGGCAATGTGAATTTTACCTACATAAGGGCATGAATCAGGAAAATTCACTCGGAACTTAAAACGCCACACAACAAGTCCTTCTCACCCAGGCAAGAGGGCAGCAGGTCAGTACAGCAGTCCTTCAGAGCAGCAGTCCAGCAAAGTGGTATTCCTTTTAGCAGCACAGCAGTCCATCTTCATGGCAGAATATCCACAGGTCCATAAGTGGGCTGACGAGTTGGGGTCTGAGGATCAGTATCTATAACCAGTTGTGCCTTTGAAGTAGGGAACAGCTTCTAGAGGTTCCCCTTTGAAGTCCCCAGGCATCCTTCCTTCCCTGTCCTGGCTCCCGTCTACCTACAGGGTGTATGCAGACCTTTGTGTGGAGGCAGGACACAGCCTATTCAAGTGTAAGTAGGGCGGTGCCCAGGTCCACCCTCCCGTACTGCCAGTAATAGCCCATCTAGGCACACCTAAGCACTCAATTGCATGTGGTTGTCTAGGACGAATACACAAAGCTCAACTGTCAACTACACCCAGTCATATGAACTAGAGACAGGCTGCAGCCACTAAATGGCTAACGCAGGAAAACTCTAACTTTCTAAAAGTAGCATTTTCAAAATTGTAATTTAAAACCCAACTTCATCATAAGTTGGGATTTTTCATTATAACGCCAAAGACATCACACGTGAACTGGCAGGTAGCCATTGGAAATTACAGCGTATTAAATGTATTAGGGTAACTCCGATATTATCCTACGGGAGAGGTAGGCTTTGTAGTAGTGAAAACCTAATTTAAGAGTTTTTCACTACCAGGACATGCAAAATTAACCTGTCCCACGGTTTAAATGCATTGCACCTTGCTCTTTGGGCTGTTTAGGGTCTACCCAAGGAGTGACATACATGTATTCAAAAGGAAGGTTTGGGCCTGGCAGAAGGTTTACTTTGCCAGGTCAACATTGCAGCTTCAAACTGCACACAAAGCCTGCAATAACAAGCCTGAGACATTGAGTGTTACTTAAGTGCGTGGCCCAATCAGTGCTGCAAGTCCACTTGTAGCATTTAATTTACAGACCCTGGACACAGCTAGGGTCATTTTACTAGTATTCAACAATGTTTTAAGGAGAGAGCACAGGCCTAAGCACTGGTTAGCAATGGAAAATTATGCCGAGTCCTCCAGCCAGCAAAACAAAATCAGCAAAGCAGGGGAATGGAGAAAAAAGCTAGGGGAGATATCAGGCCGAGGATGCCAGGTCTAACAGTAATTCAGAAGCTAGGCAACGGCAACTAGCTACATTATTTAAGTTTATCAATTTTTTTTATCAACTGGACAGTAGAGATCACTTTTACTTATTAAAATGTTCTGCCTAAAGACAACAGTGACTACTTTTATTTTTAAGTTTATTAATCTTAACAAACATGTCACATGGCACCGTTTTTTTAACCTTACATAGGAGATTCAGAACCTCCATTGGAAGAATCAGTAGATGCATTCAAAATGTATATGCTAGCGTAAGGGGACAAAATATATACAGGTAATAGTAAACAAGTGACATTATTACACCCTTTGGGTAAAGAAGGATAAAGAATGTATCGCACACTAACATAAATACAAGCCAATCAGGGTGGTGATGCATTGACCCTGTAAGCAATAACTTTGAAGCAGCTAGAGATGTACTTGTCGTTGAGGTATTGCGGTACGGTGTTGTGGAGGCATTTGAAGGCGTGGGTGAGTATCTTGAAGGTTACTCTCTTCTGGACAGGGAGCCAGTGCAGGTCTTGCAGGTGTCGGGTGATGTGTTCTTGTTGAGCGATGCCGAGGACAAGTCTGGCTGAGGTGTTCTGTATGGTCTGGAGTTTGCAGAGCAGAGACTTGTTAATTCCGGCGTAGAGGGCATTTCCGTAGTCATGCGTGTAGGACAGTTTTTCTTGATTCGAGGGGGGTCCATTTGAAGGTCTTGCGAAGGATGCAGAGGGTGTTGATGTAGGGGGAGGCAACGGCGTTAACCTGATGGGTCATGGAAAGCGAGGAGTCGAGTACGATGCCAAGGTTTTGGGCGTGGTCTGTGGGGGCTACCGAGGGATGAGGGCCACCAGGTGTTGTCCCATGTAGAGGGGGAGGTTCCGAGGACGAGGACCTCTGTCTCCTCTAAGTTTATCTTCAGACAGCTGCCGCTCAACCAGGATGCAATGTCCTTCAGCCATTCCTGGAAGTTGAGCCTAGTTGTGAGGGGGTCCTTGGTGAGGAAAAGGATGAGCTGGGTGTCGTCGGCGTAGGATACTATGCTTAGTCCATGTTGTCTGGCGGCGGCGAAGGGGAGAATGTACAGTCGTTGAAGAGCGTGGGGCTGGGGGGTGATCCTGGGGGCACCCCGCAGTTGATCTGTGGATTCAGAGAGGAAGGGAGGCAGTCTGATTCTTTGGTTCCTGCCGGTGAGGAAGGAGCGGAGCAATTCAAAGGCGGTTCGCCGTATGCCAGCATCGTGGAGTCTGGCAGCGAGAGTGCGGTGGGAGACGGTGTCGAAGGCTGCAGAGAGGTTAAGTAAGATCAAGCTGCGATGTGGCCTTGGTCAAAGAGAGTGCGGATGTCATCTGTGGTGGCAAGTAGGGCAGGCTCTGTGCTGTGGTTGCTGCGGAATCCGATTGGAAGGGGTCGAGGATGGAGTTCCCTTCAATGAATTTCGTTAGTTGGGCGTTGATGGTCTTTTCGGTGACTTTTGCAGTGAAGGGAAGGAGGGAGATG
The DNA here is from genome assembly GCF_964263255.1 of Lissotriton vulgaris. Lineage (NCBI taxonomy): Eukaryota > Metazoa > Chordata > Amphibia > Caudata > Salamandridae > Lissotriton > Lissotriton vulgaris. Next base: position 1,713,176,621 of record NC_141687.1, read on the forward strand.
GGTTGGTAGTTGTTCTGGTCCGAGGGGTCTGCCGAGGGTTTTTTGAGCAGGGCTTAACTTATGCGCATTTCCAGTCATCGGGAAAGGTGCCTGTTTTGAAGTTGGCGTTGATGGTGCGTCGTAGCTCTAGGGTGCAATGGCGGCGACGGTTCTGTGGAAGATGTGGGTGCTCCTGAGTGGATGCCTCCCAAGGTTGATTCAATGTCTTTGGTGGTGGCTGGAGTCCAGGCGGAGAAGGTGGGTTGGCTGGAGTTGTTAGAGGGGGGTTTTGGAGCCCAGAGTTTGTAGTCATAGAGGGACTTGAGAGGAGTTGGGGTTGTTGGGGTTGTCGAGGTGGAAGTTGAGGTCTCCGACGAGTATGTAGTCCGCGGTGGCGGTGCCGTGGGGTGCGAGTAGGTCGCCAATGGTAGTGGCAAAAGCAGTTCGATGTCCGGGGGACCTGTAGGCTAGCCTGCCGCAAATTTTGGATCTGGGGCTGGTCTGTATCTGGAAATGGAGGTGCTCGGTGGTGGACGGGGGGGATCGCTAGTAGCGGAGGTGGTGAGTTGGAGGGAGCTTTGGTGTGCAATGGCGAGTCCTCCTCCTGGGTGGTATTTTCTCTGGATCTTGTAACCATCGGGGATGGCGGTTGCGATGTCGAGGGCGGAGGAGGCATTGGTCCAGGTTTCCATGAAGAAGGCGACGTCTGGCGAGAGGGTGTCAAGGAGGTCCCAGATCTCTATGGTGTGTCTGTGCAGGGAGCGCACATTGAGGAGGATGCATTTCAGGGCTTCTGTGGTGTTGGAGTCTGGCATGGTGGCATGGGAGTCAGGAGGGTGGTGAAGGTCTGGTGGCAGTGGTGGCAGGAGAACTGGCAGTAGGTAGTGTTCGGTGTGGCCAGCTTGCAGTTGATTTCCTTCAGGGGTTGAGTGCGAGGAGGACTGCTGAGTTATAGATGTTGGTGGTCGGAGGTCCAGGGTCCCTGGGGCTGGTCGCGGTCGAGTTGCTGATCGGCGCAGACGGGCTTGCCTTTAGCGCACCTGCGGCGCCCTTGCAGCGGACTAAATTAAATAAGGTAGGGGGGAGAGAGTCGCAGCTGGGAGGCAGGAGCGGGGATCGCCAGGGGGAGGGGCTGCAGGTGCAGCATTGGAGGGAGAGAGAGAGCAGGAATGGGCAGAACGAAAAAATACAGAGAACGGCACAATAAAAATAATAATACAGTGAAGCACAAGAAGTACAAGTACAAGTGAAAAACAGTGAAGCACAAAAAGTACAGTGAAAGGCACAAAATCTACAGTAAATTGCACAATGGGAGCAGAGCACAATTACAGAGGGACAGGAACGGATGCGACCCAGTCCAGGTAGTGGCACGAACACCTACCAGCATTGCGCACTGCACAGGGCAGCATCAGTCACACAGCAGCAGAGCTGTGTAGTGTAGAGGGAGAGAGCAGGTCCCTGGCCATGAGGTCAGAGGTCCTGCTTGCGCTCCCTTGCAGCAGCCATCATTAAATAGGGCAGGGCAGAGGGAGTCGCAGCTAGGAGGCGGGAGTGTGGATCAGCAGGGGGATGGGCTGCAGGGGCAGCAGCAGCGGGAATGAGTGCGGGAACAGGCGGAACGAAAAAATACAGAGAATGGCACAATACAAATACAAATACCGTGAAGCACAAGAAGTACAAGTGAAAAATAACAGTGAAGCACAAAAAGTACAGTGAATGGCACAAAGTCTACAATGAATGGTACAAGAGGAACAGAGCACAATTATCGAGGGACAGGAACGGACGCGACCCAGTCCAGGTAGTGGCACAAACACCTAACAGCATCGCGCACTGCATAGGGCAGCAGCAGTGGCACAGCAGCGGAGAGAGCAGGCCCCTTGGTCAGAAAGTCAGAGGTCCTGCTCACACTCCCTTGTAGAGACCATCATTAAATAGAGAAGGGGGGAGGGAGTCGTAGCTGGAAGGCGGGAGTTGGGATTGGGAGGGGGCAAGGGCCACATGGGCAGTAGCGGCTGGAAAGAGAGCGGGAACGGGCAGAACGAAAAATACAGAGAATGGCACATTAAAAATAAAAATACAGTGAAGCACAAGAAGTACAAGTACAAGTGAAAAATAACAGTGAAGCACAAAAAGTACAGTGAAAGGCGAAAAATCTACAGTGAATGGCACAAGGGGAACAGAGCACAATTACCGAGGGACAGCAACGGGCACAACCCAGTCCAGGTAGTTGCGCAAACACCTACCAGCACCGCACACTGCACAAGGCAGCGGCAGTGGCACAGCAGTGGAGCTGGAGAGGGGGAGAGCAGGTCCCTGGCCATTTCACTAGATCCCCAAACCATAGCATCACAATCTTCAATTCGAAGCAATACAAATCTTTCTTTTGTTTTAAGATATACAAGATAAAATGTGTTTCCCATTGGGCTGCAGAAACACTATTGCCCGATTCAATGGGCTGGCTTTGATGTAAGAACAGAACTTTTTGACTCTCTTAGAAATTATTACTGCTTGCAAATTTCACCATTTTAGATCGTTCGAGCGCCTTATGGTTTCCCATATCACTCTCTTGTACACATGCATCCTAAGACATCGATATGAATTATGATGCATTTATCGAGCAATGGCCAAACAAAAGGCAGAAAATACTTTCGGTACATCCACATACAACACTGCAAAGATTTTCCTAGAGTGAACCACTTGTATTTTCACACAAACATTCCAAACATTTTGAAACTTAACATTCAACAACTCTACTAACTTCACAAAACCAGACACCAACAGAACAGCAGTCACTATCAAGCAGATGTTTCTCTAGTTTAAGGCTGTCCAAGATCCACATAAACGCGCTGTAGAATTTCAGTCAAAATATGTATTTATATTTTATAGAATGCTCTGCGATGCTCTGCCACTAATATACAGCATCAATTGTGCTTTAATAAGGGATGACTCGTGAATTAAACCCTAAGATGGAGACAATGGATTAACAAGGATATTCATTTTATTAGAGATCTATAGGAGAATGTGATCACCATCGTATTTGTTCATATGGAGAACATTTAGCTGGTTATTTTATACTTCTACAACTTTTCTAATTTAAAACTAAAAGTCTAACCGCTGCGGTCAACATTTCTTACACTACTTGTTAAATGGTGAAGAAAAAGTATTATGCTGCGTCTATTTATAATATTTTTGAGAGATTCTGTGCTAACATGATTGGTCCAGAGATCAAGTAGAAGAGCTCTGTAAACATTAAAATGATGATTTATACCAGGTGTCTCCAATGAGTAGCTCGTGAGCTACCAGTAGCTCTCTAGCTACCTGTGAGTGGCACTCCTGTGTACAGTCCAGCCTATTAATATAGAAGCTTTTGCTTGGTTGAATTATTATACATATACTCAAATTTAAAATTGTGTACTCAGGATTAAAATGTGTCTTTTTTCAGAACCCACAAGCTGATATTTGGCGAAATTTTTTGCGTTTCAAAACGTTTTTAAAGCTATTATTGAGTTTGTGAGGTTTATTACTCATATTATTACCTCAGTGCCATTGGGATCGCAGCTAAGGCTTTTATGTATTACCCATGTACAGTGAGTCATTTCAAATTGTCAAAGGATTTTTATGTTACTGCTGGAAACCCTGCCTCATATGCTGATGTGATCACTGCTGACAATCGTGGATGGGGTGGTCACTATTACATTACGAACATTAGTAGTTTGGGATGATTTCCATTGAACATAACAACCTCTTATTACAGAAAAGGTTGGAGACCCCTGATTTAAACACTGGAATCACAATTCAAGGCCAAGGTCTCCATTACAATTGCAGCTGTGATTTAGGTTGGTATGCTCGGCAGTCTGATGCCCCTATAAACTTAATAAATTAGTATTATTAGAATCTGACGAATTATGTCATTGTAAAGATACCTTGGCCACCTTAATACATATAATATATGATTGTAAGATGATTGGCCCCTTTTTGGAAGAAGGTTAATAACAAAATTTACAAAACGTTTAATCTGAATATATTTTGTAATACGTTTAGGCCCTTATGTAGCTGCTCCTACAATCCCCCAGAATGAAACCATATTTTTGCTGGACTTTCCCCTGGCATCAGCTTAAAAACTGATTCCATGCGGATCAAAGAAATTGGAGGGCCTCTGCTATCTTTCCTGGTGGTAATGGATACAAAGTGCTCGAAATTGTGAATTACTTTGAAGGAGGAGCTCTCATGTGAAAAATGCACACAGCTCCAAATGATGGTTGAGGTTAGACCTTTACCTTTAACGATTGAAAGCGCTATAGGAAAATATCTTCAGTGATCCCTCTGGGATGGCTTATGTCTGCTATGTTGTGTAAAGAGTTTTCTCCTTCATTTGATTTGCGTCAGGGTTATGGGAGACACAAGACCACCAACATTAGGAGACAGACACAGCAAGTAAAGAGCAGGAAGAGGAGGGATTGGAGAATTTGGAAAGCTGGTCCATGGCAGTTAAGGCACAATGATACTGAGTGGCACTTCCAGGTCAGGATCTCTATGAGACCAATAATAGTGATAGCCAAATGGAAGGTGGGAGCTTCTGTAATTTACCTGTAGCTAAACCTAAATTGAAGGACATATCTCTTATCACATATTCTTTATCAATCTTTTTTTTTAAAAAATTCATTTCGACATTAACTTAGAAACATCTAATTACACCAAGGAAAAATGGTGTAATTAGATGTCTCTAAGTTAATGTCGAAATGAATTTGAACAGGTAAATGACAGTGTGTTTTTTAATTTCAGATACCCTGCACACACGTGATGAGGGAGGAGTAAAACTATTTCTAAGCTGGTCCTGAGGAAGGTGGTCTGAATCCACCGAAAGACCTGGCGTGAAAATAACATATACGATCTGTGTTACCTCAAACTTAGAAATTGTTTTAGAGCTTGTAAGATTGTGGTACGGTATGAGTGGTGTGTATGTGAGTCAGTGTGTGTAACAGGGTAATTGTTGTTTTTTTTCACTTATTTTGCAAAACAAACATTATATTTTGGATAGATTGTATAAATTATGTTATTTACTTTCACACATTTAAAATTGTTTGGATTAATACCAATGTTAATGAATTGATGTCCACTTCAAAAAAAAGATTCAAAATGAGAAAAAACTGTTTTAAATAATTTTGATAAATCTACTTAAAAAAAAGAAATACAATATATCTAATGAAAGAAAATACATTGTTGTTCCTGTACTAAATGGAAGGTTAATTGTCAAATTTTGAGAGCAACGCCACAAAAGAGACTAAGACTGGACCATGGGGGAATCTTGTTATTTTTGTATATAAGTGTAGTCCTCTCTTTTACCTGGTCATAGAAGTAACCATAGAGGGGGTCCCAAATGTCACCTCAAAGTCAGAACAGTCATGACCATGTTTGAGTAAAAGGTAGTCTATAGCAGCTCTATTTTGTAGTATTGCCCTACGCTCACCTTGGGCATCTAATAGCAAGTCAGATAGAATCATGGAAGTGTGACTGATGGATTTAACCATCCAGCAGACCATTTTTCCAATAGATTTAGCATTATACACTGACAAGGCATGAACACCTAAAATAGAGAAAGCCAAACTAAGATATTCAGATTCAGAAAATAAATGTAGTGAAGAGACACAATTGTCGTTCAATATGACAGCATCACGGGCAATACAGGAATTCGCATTAGGGTGTGAAGAAAACATTAGCAAGCTTAATCTAGTAATAGCACAGGGTCCTCCGGTAATATTTGCAGGAATATAGGGCCAAGATGTATTGCCACAAGAGAAAAGCCATCCAGAAGGTAATAGCATTGTACGATAGTGGCTAGGGGTTACTACAAGACTTTTACATGTCATATTGTTCTTGACTGAAGTACCGGATTAGGGTAATCTCCGAGAACATAAAGTTTTTTTGTGATCTGTGAATAAAGTGGCACCTTTCAATTTTAAACGAACACATTCAGTTATGGCAATTGGATCACATGTGAGGAAGAAACATAGATCACCCTGTGTGATATTATATGTAGTTATCTGGGAATTAATTGGTGGTACTGGGTCTAACAGCACCGTACATAAAGGACAGTACTCATGGGTTGCAAAGTCAGCTAGAATAATATTAGGACGGGCATTTGATATATTGAAAATATGGGCAAGGGTCTCCAAAGAAGCTGGAACGGCAACCAAACAGGTCGCCAATATGTCCGTTACCGAACGCATCAGTGTCAAACAGAAGTGTGGGGAGTTTGTCACTCTCCGTGCTAGGGTTGTCCAAAAGTTAGATGATGAATCCCACGCAGCAAAGGAACGATGTCTCCTGGTTAGTGAATCAACCAAAGTCTGGTGGTTCCTTCCTCTCCCGACGTAGCAGGCCAAAAGGAGTCCAACGCCGGCACATCCTGCAACAGCAGTCCAGAGAATGATCTGAAAATAAAATCAAATACAGGCATCATTCATTCTCGTAAGTAACATTTATCAGCTGGGACTGCTTCCCAGCTATCTCTCCCTGGTCTCATGACAAGTACCGTATTATCATGACCGGTTGCAATAATTTCAGCTTGCTCAGGGGGATTTTTAGGCGACTGCACCCACACTCTCGCTCCTGGATTATCAGTGGAGCCAAAACCTTTTTGTCCTCGAACAATTAATAGAGTTGGGGCGGTGCCTTTCTGAATCTCGCCACTGAAAACAGGCATGATTAGCAATTGAGCAACTCAGTCTGTCTTATGAATTGGTAAATCAACATCACTGCTATTCAGCAGGAGTACCTTAATCTCTCCCTGATAATCACTGTCAATTACACCTCCAAGCACTTGGATGCCTTTTAAGGCCAGGCCCGATCTCGGGGCAATTAATACAAAACTTCCTGTCGGTATACTGACACCAATGCCAGTTTCAATGATAACTCGATCTCTTCCTTTTACAGTAATGTCATTCATGGCCTGCGGAACCTGGGGTTGCTCTGCATGGAGCTAAGTCTCCAGGGGAAAATTCCCAATACATCACAGTATTTTTAACTGTGTTTGGTCTAGCATCAACAGCCTGAGGAAATAAACGCATTAATGGGGAATCAGCATTTAAAAAGGGACGATTATTCAAAATCAACAGTGCATGAAACAAATGATCTCTCAATTTTTATATTTGTTATCAGATAATTTACGCAATTGATCCTTTAGCAAACCATTCATTCTCTCCACAAGGCCTGCTGCCTGTGGGTAGTACGGTATGCGAAACATCCATTCAATATTGTTTTCCACACAAAATTCCTGTACCAATCTTCCTTTGAAATGGGATGCATTGTCGGATTGTATTTGAAATGGGACACCATAATACAGCATAATTAATTCCAATGTTTTAATGGTATTTACTTGGGTAGCTTGTTTACAGGGAAAGGCCACTAAAAGGCCACTGTAAGTGTCTACAATGGTGCATATGTATTGACAATTTTTACTCATGGGAAGTGGACCGATATATCTTTAATTACATTTAGAGGAATATAAATTCCTCGGTCAGCAGCCAACCTGCTAGTGGCTCTTTCTCCAAAATGTCCTGCTTTGTGATGGGCCCATTTCGCCAATCCCGCCAAATCAGAATTCTGCATGTCCACCACTGCCTCAGCAATTTTAGATTTCTCATCTGCAATATTGTGAAATAATTTGTCAAGGGAGTCTATTGGTGTATGGGCATACACTTGAAAGATGGTAACAGTTCTTTGCGGAAGCAATTCCCAAATTTCTTGCCATAATTCTTTACCCCAAAGTTCTTTAGAATGCAATTCCCAATTGCAAGCATACCATGTTGGTAACCAGACCACCAATCCATTAGCAGTGGACCAGGAATCAGTAAAAATGTGACACGTACCAGGTAGTTCCTGTTTTAAAAATTGGTAAACAGCATACAATTCAGCAAATTGACTACTTTTTCCTTCACCAGTTGTACTCAGCAATTTTTGTGTGACAGGATTATAGGACACTGTCTTCCAATGCCTCTTCTCTCCTATGTACCTCGCTGAACCATCCATAAACCACACATGGTTTCTGTCCTCCGTGGACAGATCATCAAATGGCTTACCCCACTTAACAGGGGATTCCTGTACTATAGGTACGGAGCAATCACTCTCGGTCTCATTCGATGGCGCCAGCGCCACTTGCTCATGTAACGTCGCAACACCTTTCGGTCCCACACGTGCTCTGTCTTGTATGTACCATTTCCACTTACTCACACTCGCCTCTTGAGCATGTCCAATTCGATGAGTTTTCGGCGAACTCAGAACCCATTGCATAATAGGAATTTCAGGTCTCAACATCACATCATGTCACAAAGTCAATTGCTCGGTATCCACCAGAGCCCAATAACATGCAAGTAACTGTTTTTCAAAGGGTGTGTAGCGCTCACCAGCATCGGGTAACTTTTTAGTCCAGAAACCTAGCGGTACTTTATTTCTGCCTTGTTTTTGCCACAAACTCCAATTCGCATAAGGACCTTGCACAGACACATTCAGATCCACATCACCATCACGTACAGGCCTCAGATCCAAAGCATACTGGATCGCTTCTTTCGCCAAATCAAACACATCTTGCTGCGGTTTATTCCATTCAAACGCATTCTTTTTACGAGTGACTCTGTACAGAGGGCTAATATCTGACTTAAATGTGGAATATGTTGACGCCAAAAACCAAATAAACCAATGAATCTCTGGGCTTCTTTTCTGTTCCGGGGAGCTGCAAAATCAAGAATTTTCTGTTTGACTTGTGGAATTACTTCTCTGTTTCCTTTATGCCAATTAATGCCTAAAAATTTTACACTTTGTGATAGACCTTGTAATTTGTCGGGATTAATTTCCCAACCTTTGTCTCGCAAATGATTGATAACCTCGTCTAACTGAGTCTGAACTTGATCCTGTGTTTCACCTTGAATCAAAATATCGTCAATATAATGACACATCTGTATCTGTGGGTTTATGGGTATTTCAGCTAAATGTTCCGCCACCAGCCGGTGACAGATTGTAGGACTATGTACATAGGCTTGGGGAAGACTTCTGAACGTCATTTGACGTCCATTCCATGTAAACTGAACTGTTCCTGACACTCAGGGGCACTTGGGATTGAAAATAAAGCATTGGCAATGTCAATACAAGCATACCACATTCCTGGATGTTTCTGAATTCTTTCAATTAAGGTAATAATGTCCGGTACTGCAACAGTCAGAGGGGGTGTATGTTTATTCAATTCGTGATAATCAACAGTCATGCGCCAAGAATTGTCACTTTTACGCAACGGCCAAACGGGATTATTCCAAGCAGAGGTAATCGGAGTTATAACTCCTGCATTCACTAGATCCTGAATAGTAGCTCTAATTTCTTCATGCCCACCTGGAATACGATACTGTTTTTGGGAAATAACTTTTGTAGCCTGGGGAATTTTTATAGGAGGCATTCTCAAACGGCCAACTCGTACAGGTCTGGATGATATATAACTTCTATTTCCAAATTGATAACATCCATCATCTAAATATAAAGTCATACCTTTTAAGATATCAATTCCAATTATGTATTCTAAGAGTGGCACAACTAAAACAGAATATTCTTTTCGGGGAATTCTAAATATTTTCATCTCAACATTTGTTTGAACTGCGGGGGTTTCCTTTCCACCTAAACCAGTGATTGTAAAAAATTGTCCTTTGAATTTCTTTGATTTTCCATGAATTAAAGTGGCCTCCGCTCTAGAATCTACCAATGCTCGGGCCCTCTGTATGTTACGATGTCTCCAAAAAATTTCAATATCTACATAGGGTCTATTGTCTTTGTGAGCCCAACTGCGTACTGGAGCTTGACCTATTTCCTAGTCATTTTTATTGCGTTCTGACAATCAAGACAAATCAGGGTAAAGACTCTCAAATTTTTTAGACGATGTAACTTCCTGTTCGTATCCTTTCCCATCATGAAACGGGTTTTTGTCATCTACATGGTATTGTGAATTACGTTCAGAAAACCTGTGTCGTTCCTCTCTTCTCCTTATTTCGGGGGACTGATTCCTTTCATCTCTGTATCTGTTTTCAACACGCTCATCTCTCCCCCCTCTCTCTCTCTCCCTCTCTCCCCCTCTCTCTCTCACGCCGAGGGGACACATCTCGCTCATTCCGTCGTCTATCACGCCGATCTGAATCATCACGACGTCTGTCGTCCCCACTGTCATCAGAATACTCACGATCACAATCATTCTTTCGTACACGTCTAGCACCCTCCTTTCTGTCCAAACCACGTTTGCGAAACATAACCCACAAGCGATTATTAGGTTCACCATCAATCTCTTCTCTCTTCACACCATCATCCAACAAGGAAAGAAACATATCACGTCTAGAAAACTGATAATTTCCACCAGAACAACCCTCAGGTCTAGATTGTCTTTCAGGTTTATGCCATTCGCCCAATTCACCAAGCTGACGTACAGATTCAAGCACCAAGGACAAAGCGTTACCAGTTTGATTGATCAACAATGTCATCATAACCTGTTTATATGCAACAGGGGAAGAACGGATAATGTGGTTCCGCACAGAAGATGTCAACAAACCATCCAACAATCTGTCAGAAGTACTCAGAAAAATCGCAGTTTTCATCACCTCCTCCTTCAGTCTTTGTGCCACATCTCGCAAAGTATACCATGGCTTGTCATTCAGAGGCCAGTAAGATTCAGTTCGGTATTTGTGATTGCAACCATCAGTCGCTAATTGAAGCAGACTAATTTGTCCAACGCCGTTATAGTTTCGGAAATGATCCTGCACAGTAGAATCAGAATTCAAAGAACAAAACTTCAAAGCATCTCTCATATCCAACATGATGCCAGCAGCACCCAATTCATAGAGACGCACCATCCACGTAAGCAATGCCTCACCGGGCCATTGTCGAAATTGTTCCAAAATGTCACTAACTTCCTGTTGCGTAAAATCTTCTAAACTATCCAAAGGAATACCTTTAGGATTACCAGGAGCCTGCTGTAACTTTCGTCGAAAAACCGGAAGCTCAGAAACCTCAGTACGAGGAGTACAAGGAACCCGATCAACAGATTTAGAGAGATAGTAAGATTGAGAAAGGTCGTCAGATTTACAATACCGACCACGCTCGCCGGAATCATCAAGTTTGTCAAAAGTATTAGATTTACAGTCACGTCCGGTGCGAGAATACTCGCGTCTGTCAGACTCCTCAGCCGAGGAGCCAGCATCATTCGAGTCCTAGATATTACCGTCCCACTCATCAGGATTCCACTCCAGCTTTCGCCACGACCAGACGCACTTTCCGTTTGCTAACTTGACCACGACGATTCTTATATTTGTATTTAGCAATACGAACAGCAGCTCTTTCAGCAATAGTCTGATAAGTCTCAAGTTTGTCGGCAAGCAATTTATTTTGACATCTCAAAAGAGTGTGAGCATTTTGCACTTCAACAAACTTTTCTTCAAGATCAGCACATTGTCGTTGCAATTTCAGAAATTTCTCATGTACAATCCTGTACGCATACAAAACAATCCAACCTCTGCGTCCTAAAATAGGAAGCTCCTCGCCCTTCACAATCGGCGCTTTCTGTAAGCAAGCAATCACATGAGTCGGATCCGCCGCTTCTAAACAAGAACTCCAATTCTCACTCAAACCAGTACAATCAGCCCACTCATGAGCCAATGCATCATAAGGCGTTGATTCCCATCCGGGAATTTCAACAGGCAATTTAAAAGTAGATTTTGACCTTCTCAAAAACATTGTGCTAACAACAAAAAGATATATACAACTATAAACAAATAATATACAAAATGTACTCCGCATGCGCCAAGCGCAAACCAACAAGTTAAAAACAAAACCGTGCTAACAGGCTTACGTAAGCGGTTCGTGACGCCAGATGTAACGACCGGATTTTCGGACCAGATAGAATCAGCTCACCAAGACACCACCAACCCGCCCGAAACGTAACCACCTCCCTCCTCAGGATCTACTTACCTCGGTACCTGGGTACCTTCCTGGGGATGGGGAATTAGCAAAATACAAGCTCATATCATCAAAAACACCACTAAATCACAGGGATTACTTAAACAATCACAAATGGCTACGGAATTCCATATTCTACACCACACTCATACCTTATAGTCTCGCGGCAACCCAGGCCCAGACTATGCTACCCTCCTCCTCATAGTGAAGGGGACAGTTCTGATCACTTACCATTACACACTGACCTCAATCAGTGCTCACGCAAGCCACAATCCTGTGGATATACACACCGTATCCTCCCGGTGCTCTCTCAAGCCGCAATCCTGCGGGTATACACACCGTATCCTCCCGGTGCTCACGCTGCCGCCACAATCAGGTGAGGATACACACCGTATCCCCCAGGTGCTCTCACTAACGCTGCTACACAACGGCGATCACTGTCCTATTGATACCTTCAACTCTCTCTCTCTCTCTGTTGAAAAGTTTCTCTATATGTCTAATATCTACTGGGGATGTCTCATACACAATATTATATTTTATGTGGTAGATAGACAGTTCAATCCTCTAACACAAGAATGCCAAATCATGATATGCAAAGGTTATTCTCTGATTTAGGCGCTCCCTGCTCCCTTGCTCAGTTACCACTTACCCAGACGGGGAACACATCCGTCCACATAACAGCATCTGACTAGAAGAAAGGTTAAAGAGGGGTCCCCGTAGATAGGGAAGGTGTATTGTGAGTTACATACACTGTAATTATTCAAAAGACACTAAAGCAAAAATTAAAAATTAAAGCAATTGTGGGATTGGCATATATTATTTAATAACCAATACTACGTGATTGTACATTACAGTACAAAGTCATATAAATTGTAAGCCCCAAAGGGGGAAGAAAAGGGAAGAAAGGGGAGAGAGTAGTGCTCAAGGAAGTGTAAGAAAAAAGTAACACAGTATCAGGAAGTAACACTACAGAATTTAAAGACGGTTATCAAAACAATTATAATACAGAAGCCATAATACAGGGCAAAATTCTTAGACACATTTACTAGTTAGAATTCAACGGTCACATCTGAACATTAGAGAATTAGGGGTTGTGCCGGAAAATCAACAAAAAGGAAAAACAGTCGACGTTTCGACCCCTATCCGTAGGCCAATTAAAGTCCTTTCACGGGGTCTTCATCAGGACGTCACACAAAGGAGAGAAGAAGTGTGGGGCCATTCTGTGTAAAAAGATTTGTAAAATATTTTACTATAGTTCGTGGAAGGGACGAAGATCATCATCCAATCTAAAAATTAGACATGGATTATTGTAATTATTAACAAAATGACCATGGTGTACGACCCAACTGGGTTCTGTACATGGACAACGAAGCCACGCTGAACGTCGTGGGCAGTCTTGTGGAATGGACGAATCAACTGAGGAGGAGACAATTAATCAATGAGATTCAGAAAGAATCAGGACACTTATTATAACTGCAGTATCAACCACAGATAAACGCAAAGCATCATTGACCCTGCAAACCGGGGCAACTTGGATAGGGTAGAAATATGTTGAAAAAACTACATAAAATCTACATAAAATCCGGCTACATGGAGAGATAAACAGTACCTCTGGGTCACTGGAAATTAGACCTTCAAGGAATCAGAGGTTCTGGCACAGTAAGTGCAAGGTTAGCAACTTCTGCACTTAGGATACTGTAGTAAATCAGAGAAATGGGTAATGTTTACCAATTACGCGAGTTTAATATAGCACCCAAATTGTAGCAATGACAAAAAGTTAGTATATACTTACAGCTCAAGGAGCGTAACTGCACCGTCTACAATGGGGCAGAGACCGTGGGATGAGTGGTTCGACAGTAACAAACCAACCAGGAATGGGGTTCCTGTTTGTTCCTACGATTGTAAACAAGGGGTGTTTTAACAAAAGGCAAGATTGCAGGTTGAAAAAGATCCAAGCAGGATCACATTCTTACTTACAAAAGACCGGCGGGTCGCCTTTGCTGCAACGCTCGAGGCGAAGGATTAAATAGATGTGGGTGTCGCCTGTCTATGTTATAATCCTATGGTGGGTTAAAAAGGGGATCGTTTAGCCAGTTATGACACTCAAGTAGCAAAAATTCGAAGTTACTTACAGAGACGGGAGACGCAGCCGCGTCAGCTCTGGTCACGAAGTAAGCGTCGAGTTGATATTGTATCGGATGACTGATTGGTAGTCCTACGGTAAAATAAGGCTTATTTACCGAATTGCAGGACTAAAGTATTTACGTGTTTAAGGCAGAGCTAACTTGAAAATAACTTACGGGATAGGACACAGGTACCGGCGTCTACTCGGGTCCTGAACGCGAACTCCGCAGTGTGTACAACGCGGAGTTTGGGGCGGAGATAAATTAGAACTCCAAACAGGTAGCATGGAAGAGTTACTACCGCAAGCCTCTTAATCGAATTCAGTATGGATGCAGTTAAATTACGGCTGTAGTAAAATTAGTAGAGCCATATCGCTATAACGTTCCTAGAACTGACTACAGTGTGGGGTCTAAAAAAAGGAACTATGTCAAATCTCAAAGTGGTTAAATGCAAGATTTATAAAAGTGTGGTTGGATTGAGGCACACTAATAAAGTTCAAATATGGTGCAGCTCTAACGCAGGAGGCTGAAAACCAGTTTACAAAACAATGCCGACAATTTGTGTTGGTGAAATATCATGATTCCCTCCGACTCTTAACATAGAAGGTCATATGGTTATATGGAGGCATTACTCACAAATGTTATACTCAATTCAACGTTTATGTTGAATACAATCTAATACAGCTCTCAACCAAGGGGCTGAGGGAAAGTCCACACAACATTAGCGAAAATTAGCATATTATACTTTTCATCATCATCATTATAGAGGAAAACTCGTGCACTTCTCAAACATGAGGGTGTAACGAGTCTGGCTAGAATTATTTGTGGAAAACAGCCTTATAACAACAAGACTCTTCTAACCGAGAGCTGCCAATTGTGCTATACTGCTGTCCAGCTCATTCAGACCATTCTTAATGGAGTCCAAAAGGGACATCCATTTGGACTCTCGTGTGTTTAATATTGTGGGGAGATTGCCACCCCTCCTACCCAGAGATACTTTCTCAATAACAAACCAATGTAGGTCTGTTACAGCATGTCCTGCTATCCCCCAATGGTCTACCAGGGGCGCCCCTGCCACTTTGCATCTCAATCTGCTAGAGTGTGATGAGATCCTGGATTTGATTTTCTGTTGAGTTTGCCCTACGTATAACTGGCTGCATGGGCACCGAATAATATAAATAACTCCAGTGGAGTTACAATTTGTGTAATGTTTCAAGTTATAAGTTCTTCCACCATGTACCAAAGTTTTTGTCTGGATTGTCGTGTCGCAAGCAGTGCATGTACCACATCTGTAATGCCCAACTACCAGGGGTAGGTTCCAAAGAGATGTCAAAGTCGGTTAATAGTTTTACTCCTCCCTCATCACGTGTGTGCAGGGTATCTGAAATTAAAAAACACACTGTAATTTACCTGTAGCTAAACCTAAATTGAAGGACATATCTCTTATCACATATTCTTTATCAATCTTTTTTAAAAAAAATTCATTTCTACATTAACTTAGAGACATCTAATTACACCAAGGAAAAATGGTGTAATTAGATGTGTCTAAGTTAATGTCGAAATGAATTTGAACAGGTAAATTACAGTGTGTTTTTTAATTTCAGATACCCTGCACACACGTGATGAGGGAGGAGTAAAACTATTTCTAAGCTGGTCCTGAGGAAGGTGGTCTGAATCCACAGAAAGACCTGGCGTGAAAATAACATATACGATCTGTGTTACCTCAAACTTAGAAATTGTTTTAGAGCTTGTAAGATTGTGGTACGGTATGAGTGGTGTGTATGTGAGTCAGTGTGTGTAACAGGGTAATTGTTGTTTTTTTTTCACTTATTTTGCAAAACAAACATTATATTTTGGATAGATTGTATAAATTATGTTATTTACTTTCACACATTTAAAATTGTTTGGATTAATACCAATGTTAATGAATTGATGTCCTCTTCAAAAAAAAGATTCAAAATGAGAAAAAACTGTTTTAAATAATTTTGATAAATCTACTTAAAAAAAAGAAATAAAATATATCTAATGAAAGAAAAGACATTGTTGTTCCTGTACTAAATGGAAGATTAATTGTCAAATTTTGAGAGCAACGCCACAAAAGAGACTAAGACTGGACCATGGGGGAATCTTGTTATTTTTGTATATAAGTGTAGTCCTCGCTTTTCCCTGGTCATAGAAGTAACCATAGAGGGGGTCCCAAATGTCACCTCAAAGTCAGAACAGTCATGACCATGTTTGAGTAAAAGGTAGTCTATAGCAGCTCTATTTTGTAGAATTGCCCGACGCTCACCTTGGGCATCTAATAGCAAGTCAGATAGAATCATGGAAGTGTGATTGATGGATTTAACCATCCAGCAGACCATTTTTCCAATAGATTTAGCATTATACACTGACAAGGCAGGAACACCTAAAATAGAGAAAGCCAAAATAAGATATTCAGATTCAGAAAATAAATGTAGTGAAGAGTCACAATTGTCGTTCAATATTACAGCATCACGGGCAATACGGGAATTCGCATTAGGGTGTGGAGAAAACATTAGCAAGCTTAATCTAGTAATAGCACAGGGTCCTCCGGTAATATTTGCAGGAATATAGGACCAAGATGTATTGCCACAAGAGAAAAGCCATCCAGAAGGTAATAGCATTGTACGATAGTGGCTAGGGGTTACTACAAGACTTTTACATGTCATATTGTTCTTGACTGAAGTACAGGATTTGGGTAATCTCCGAGAAAATAAAGTTTTTTCGTGATCTGTGAATAAAGTGGCACCTTTCAATTTTAAACGAACACATTCAGTTATGGCAATTGGATCACATGTGAGGAAGAAACATAGATCACCCTGTGTGATATTATATGTAGTTATCTGGGAATTAATTGGTGGTACTGGGTCTAACAGCACTGTACATAAAGGACAGTACTCATGGGTTGCAAAGTCAGCTAGAATAATATTAGGACGGGCATTTGATATATTGAAAATATGGGCAAGGGTCTCCAAAGAAGCTGGAACGGCAACCAAACAGGTCGCCAATATGTCCGTTACCGAACGCATCGGTGTCAAACAGAAGTGTGGGGAGTTTGTCACTCTCCGTGCTAGGGTTGTCCAAAAGTTAGATGATGAATCCCACGCAGCAAAGGAACGATGTCTCCTGGTTAGTGAATCAACCAAAGTCTGGTGGTTCCTTCCTCTCCCGACGTAGCAAGCCAAAAGGAGTCCAACGCTGGCACATCCTGCAACAGCAGTCCAGAGAATGATCTGAAAATAAAATAAAATACAGGCATCATTCATTCTCGTAAGTAACATTTATCAGCTGGGACTGCTTCCCAGCTATCTCTCCCTGGTCTCATGACAAGTACCGTATTATCATGACCGGTTGCAATAATTTCAGCTTGCTCAGGGGGATTTTTAGGCGACTGTACCCACACTCTCGCTCCTGGATTATCAGTGGAGCCAAAACCTTTTTGTCCTCGAACAATTAATAGAGTTGGGGCGGTGCCTTTCTGAATCTCGCCACTGAAAACAGGCATCATTAGCAATTGAGCAACTCGGTCTGTCTTATGAATTGGTAAATCAACATCACTGCTATTCAGCAGGAGTACCTTAATCTCTCCCTGATAATCACTGTCAATTACACCTCCAAGCACTTGGATGCCTTTTAAGGCCAGGCCCGATCTCGGGGCAATTAATCCAAAACTTCCTGTCGGTATACTGACACCAATGCCAGTTTCAATGATTACTCGATCTCTTCCTTTTACAGTAATGTCATTCATGGCAAGCCTGTGAACCTGGGGTTGTTCTGCATGGAGCTAAGTCTCCAGGAGAAATTTCCCAATACATCACATTATTTTTAACTGTGTTTGGTCTAGCATTAACAGCTGGAGGAAATAAACGCATTAATGGGGAATCAGCATTTAAAAAGGGACGATTATTCAAAATCAACAGTGCATGAAACAAATGATCTCTCCAATTTTTATATTTGTTATCAGATAATTTACGCAATTGATCCTTTAGCAAACCATTCATTCTCTCCACAAGGCCTGCTGCCTGTGGGTAGTACGGTATGTGAAACATCCATTCAATATTGTTTTCCACACAAAATTCCTGCACCAATCTTCCTTTGATATGGGATGCATTGTCAGATTGTATTTGAAATGGGACACCATAATACAGCATAATTAATTCCAATGTTTTAATGGTATTTACTTGGGTAGCTTGTTTACAGGGAAAGGCCACTAAAAGGCCACTATAAGTGTCTACAATGGTGCATATGTATTGACAATTTTTACTCATGGGAAGTGGACCGATATAATCAATCTGCCAAATTTGAGCAGGTAATTTACCTCAATGTAATTGTCCTCTAACAATTTGGGGAACTTTTCGTTGTCTAGAATGTTGACAGACAGGACAATGCATTATAGTATCTTTAATTACATTTAGAGGAATATAAATTCCTCGGTCAGCAGCCAACCTGCTAGTGGCTCTTTCTCCAAAATGTCCTGCTTTGTGATGGGCCCATTTCGCCAATCCCGCCAAATCAGAATTCTGCATGTCCACCACTGCCTCAGCAATTTTAGATTTCTCATCTGCAATATTGTGAAAGAATTTGTCAAGGGAGTCTATTGGTGTATGGGCATACACATGAAAGATGGTAACAGTACTTTGCGGAAGCAATTCCCAAATTTCTTGCCATAATTCTTTACCCCAAAGTTCTTTAGAATGCAATTCCCAATTGCGAGGATACCATGTTGGTAACCAGACCACCAATCCATTAGCAGTGGACCAGGAATCAGTAAAAATGTGACACGTACCAGGTAGTTCCTGTTTTAAAACTTGGTAAACAGCATACAATTCAGCAAATTGACTACTTTTTCCTTCACCAGTTGTACTCAGCAATTTTAGTGTGACAGGATTATAGGACACTGCCTTCCAATGCCTCTTCTCTCCTATGTACCTCGCTGAACCATCCATAAACCACACATGGTTTGTGTCCTCCGCGGACAGATCATCAAATGGCTTACCCCACTGAACAGGGGATTCCTGTACTATAGGTACGGAGCAATCACTCTCGGTCTCATTCGATGGCGCCAGCGCCACTTGCTCATGTAACGTCGCAACACCTTTCGGTCCCACACGTGCTCTGTCTTGTATGTACCATTTCCACTTAATCACACTCGCCTCTTGAGCATGTCCAATTCGATGAGTTTTCGGCGAACTCAGAACCCATTGCATAATAGGAATTTCAGGTCTCAACATCACATCATGTCACAAAGTCAATTGCTCGGTATCCACCAGAGCCCAATAACATGCAAGTAACTGTTTTTCAAAGGGTGTGTAGCGCTCACCAGCATCGGGTAACTTTTTAGTCCTGAAACCTAGCGGTACTTTATTTCTGCCTTGTTTTTGCCACAAACTCCAATTCGCATAAGGACCTTGCACAGACACATTCAGATCCACATCACCATCACGTACAGGCCACAGATCCAAAGCATACTGGATCGCTTCTTTCGCCAAATCAAACACATCTTGCTGCGGTTTATTCCATTCAAACGCATTCTTTTTACGAGTGACTCTGTACAGAGGGCTAATATCTGACTTAAATGTGGAATATGTTGACGCCAAAAACCAAATAAACCAATAAATCTCTAGGCTTCTTTTCTGTTCCGGGGAGCTGCAAAATCAAGAATTTTCTGTTTGACTTGTGGAATTACTTCTCTGTTTCCGTTATGCCAATTAATGCCTAAAAATTTTACACTTTGTGATGGACCTTGTAATTTGTCGGGATTAATTTCCCAACCTTTGTCTCGCAAATGATTGATAACCTCGTCTAACTGAGTCTGAACTTGATCCTGTGTTTCACCTTGAATCAAAATGTCGTCAATATAATGACACATCTGTATCTGTGGGTTTATGGGTATTTCAGCTAAATGTTCCGCCACCAGCCGGTGACAGATTGTAGGACTATGTACATAGGCTTGGGGAAGACTTCTGAACGTCATTTGACGTCCATTCCATGTAAAACTGAACTGTTCCTGACACTCAGGGGCACTTGGGATTGAAAATAAAGCATTGGCAATGTCAATACAAGCATACCACATTCCTGGATGTTTCTGAATTCTTTCAATTAAGGTAATAATGTCCGGTACTGCAACAGTCAGAGGGGGTGTATGTTTATTCAATTCGCGATAATCAACAGTCATGCGCCAAGAAATGTCACTTTTACGCACCGGCCAAACGGGATTATTCCAAGCAGAGGTAACCGGAGTTATAACTCCTGCATTCACTAGATCCTGAATAGTAGCACTAATTTCTTCATGCCCACCTGGAATACAATACTGTTTTTGGGAAATAACTTTTGTAGCCTGGGGAATTTTTATAGGAGGCATCCTCAAACGGCCAACTCGTACAGGTCTGGATGATATATAACTTCTATTTCCAAATTGATAACATCCATCATCTAAATATAAAGTCATACCTTTTAAGATATAAATTCCAATTATGTATTCTAAGAGTGGCACAACTAAAACAGAATATTCTTTTCGGGGAATTCTACCTATTTTCATCTCAACATTTGTTTGTACTGCAAGGGTTTCCTTTCCAACTAAACCAGTAATTGTAAAAAACTGTCCTTTGAATTACTTTGATTTTCCATGAATTAAAGTGGCCTCCACTCCTGTATCTACCAATGCTCTGGCCCTCTGTATGTTATGATGTCTCCCAAAAATTTCAATATCTACATAGGTCTATTGTCTTTGTGAGCCCAACTGCGTACTGGAGCTTGACCTATTTCCTAGTCATTTTTATTGCGTTCTGACAACCAAGACAAATCAGGGTAAAGACTCTCACATTTTTAGACGATGTAACTTCCTGTTCGTATCCTTTCCCATCATGAAACGGGTTTTTGTCCATCTACATGGTATTGTGAATTACGTTCAGAAAACCTGTGTCGTTCCTCTCTTCTCCTTATTTCGGGGGACTGATTCCTTACATCTCTGTATTGGTTTTCAACACGCTCATCTCTCCCCCTCTCTCTCTCTCCCTCGCTCCCCCTCTCTCTCACGCCGAGGGGACACATCTCGCTCATTCCATCGTCTATCACGCCGATCTGAATCATCACGACGTCTGTCGCCCCCACTGTCATCAGAATATTCACAATCACAATCATTCTTTCGTACCCGTCTAGCACCCTCCTTTTTGTCCAAACCACGTTTACGAAACATAACCCACAAGCGATTATTAGGTTCACCATCAATCTCTTCTCTCTTCACACCATCATCCAACAAGGCAAGAAACATATCACGTCTAGAAAACTGATAATTTCCACCAGTACGACCCTCAGGTCTAGATTGTCTTTCAGGTTTAAGCCATTCGCCCAATTCACCAAGCTGACATACAGATTCAAGCACCAAGGAAAAAGCGTTACCAGTTTGATTGATCAACAATGTCATCATAACCTGTTTATATGCAACAGGGGAAGAACGGATAATGCGGTTCCGCAGAGAAGATGTCAACAAACCATCCAACAATCTGTCAGAAGTACTCAGAAAAATCGCAGTTTTCATCACCTCCTCCTTCAGTTTTTGTGCCGCATCTCGCAAAGTATACCATGGCTTGTCATTCAGAGGCCAGTCAGATTCAGTAGGGTATTTGTGATTGCAACCATCAGTCGCTAAGTGAAGCAAACTAATTTGACCAACGCCGTTATAGTTTCGGAAATGATCCTGCACAGTAGAATCAGAATTCAAAGAACAAAACTTCAAAGCATCTCCCATATCCAACATGATGCCAGCAGCACCCAATGCAAAGAGACGATCCATCCACGTAAGCAAGGCCTCACCGGGCCGTTGTCGAAATCGTTCCAAAATGTCACTAACTTCCTGTTGCGTAAAATCTTCTAAACTATCCAAAGGAATAACATTAGGATTACCAGGAGCCTGCTGTAACTTTTGTCGAAAAACCGGATGCACAGAAACCTCAGTACGAGGAGTACAAGGAACCCGATCAACAGATTTAGAAAGACAGTCAGATTGAGAAAGGTCGTCAGATTTAGAATATCGACCACGCTCGCCGGAATCATCAAGTTTGTCAAAAGTATTAGATTTACAGTCACGTCCGGTGCGAGAATACTCGCGTCTGTCAGACTCCTCAGCCGAGGAGCCAGAATCATTCGAGTCCCAGATATTACCGTCCCACTCATCAGGATTCCAGTCCAGTCCGGTTTTCGCCACGACCAGACGCACTTTCCGTTTGCTAACTTGACCAGGACGATTCTTATATTTGTATTTAGCAATACGAACAGCAGCTCTTTCAGCAATAGTCTGATAAGTCTCAAGTTTGTCGGCAAGCAATTTATATTGGCATCTCAAAAGAGTGTGAGCAATTTGTACTTCAACAAACTTTTCTTCAAGATCAGCACATTGTCGTTGCAATTTCAGAAATTTCTCATGTACAATCCTGTACGCATACAAAACAATCCAACCTCTGCGTCCTAAAATAGGAAGCTCCTCGCCCTTCACAATCGGCGCTTTCTGTAAGCAAGCAATCACATGAGTCGGATCCGCCGCTTCCAAACAAGAACTCCAATTCTCACTCAAACCAGTACAATCAGCCCACTCATGAGCCAATGCCTCGTAAGGCGTTGATTCCCATCCGGGAATTTCAACAGGCAATTTAAAAGTAGATTTTGACCTTCTCAAAAACATCGTGCTAACAACAAAAAGATATATACAACTATAAACAAATAATATACAAAATGTACTCCGCACGTACATAGCGCAAACCAACAAGATAAAAACAAAACCGCGCTAACAGGCTTACGTAAGCGGTTCGTGACGCTAGATGAAACAACCAGATTTTCGGACCAGATAGAATCAGCTCACCAAGACACCACCAACTCGGCCGAAACGTAACCACCTCCCTCCTCAGGACCTACTTACCTCGGTACCTGGGTACCTTCCTGGGGATGGGGTATTAGCAATATACAAGCTCATATCATCAAAAACACCACTAAATCCATAGGGATTACTAGAAACAATCACTAATGGCTACGGAATTCCATATTCTACACCACACTCATACCTTATAGTCTCGCAGCAATCCAGGCCCAGACTATGCTACCCTCCTCCTCATAGTGAAGGGGGCAGTTCTGATCACTTACCATTACACACTGACCTCAATCAGTGCTCACGCAAGCCACAATCCTGAGGGTATACACACCGTATCCTCCCGGTGCTCTCTCAAGCCGCAATCCTGCGGGTATACACACCGTATCCTCCCAGTGCTCACGCTGCCGCCACAATCAGGTGACGATACACACCGTATCCCCCCCGGTGCTCTCACTAACGCCGCTATACAACGGCGATCACTGTCCTATTGATACCTTCAACTCTCTCTCTCTCTCTGTTGAAAAGTTTCTCTATATGTCTAATATCTACTGGGGATGTCTCATACACAATATTATATTTTATGTGGTAGATAGACAGTTCAATCCTCTCACACAAGAATGGCCAAATCACGATATGCAAAGGTTATTCTCTGATTTAGGCGCTCCCTGCTCCCTTGCTCAGTTACCACTTACCCGGACGGGGAACACATCCGTCCACATAACAGCATCTGACTAGAAGAAAGGTTAGTCTCATTGTAAAAACAACATTTGCACAGTGGTTCACTACGAACTGGGGTCCCTTAATTACACAATAGCAAATTATAACAACGATATAACACTGCAATATAACATATAGCCTGAAAAGCAAAGGAAAGAATTAAGATATGTGTGTGCGCGCTAATAAGAAAGGGTCGACATCACCTGATGAGTACAAAGTCTGGACTCAGTTGTCATCTGGATTCCCTTCTCGTCTGTGCCTTGGCTCATCTTAGGATCACCCCTGCAGTCACGGACACACGTCTGCACCGCTATGCTCTGTCTCCTCTGCTCCCCTCCAAGTCACTGGAACCTCCCTCTTGTTCTCTGTTTCGTCTGTCTCACTCTCATTGTGCTGCACTACTCCTCTCGGTCACGGACTATCTTCACCTTCCAACTTCGATCTTATAAATCAGTTTCTGCCGCTCTAGTATTCGTCCGCTCCACTAACTTCTTCACTCTGCATGCTCTGATCTCAGTATCAAAGCTCACCAACTGCTCCAATTAAAGTAACTTCAATCTTTCTGAGAGATTATCAGCCTTTGGTCTTTTCAGACTTCAAAATGGCGACTGTCTGCTCCAAGTTGATTAACTGCAAAAATGCTAACGACTAGCTGCCGTCTACTAACTGACTGAATGAACTCTCCTCCTCTCTATACTTTCGCTAATATAGAACCCTGTTCATGCATGGAAATTTCCAGCCAGTAACCTGCCGCCCACCAAATTCTTGTACCACCCCGTGCCAAGGACACGTTCTCAGCTGGCCGGCCTGATGTTGCGTCTTCGACACGAAGAAAAATACAGTCATTCAATAAGGGCCAGCTCGAGCCGGTTCTCTTCAAGCGAACAACACCTTATAACTAAAACATCACATTTGACCTAAAAGCATCTCAAGCAGCCGAGGCAGAAAGAAAGATGGAGTCTCTCCCGTTCGAGGCCTACAAGGCCCGAAGTAGGCAGAAAGATGAATAACTCTATCAGGAATATACTAATAACCTTACAAAAGGACGAAATAATACCAATACTAAGGAATCTATCCCCTAACATAAGCTTATAGGCTTATAGGCCCTAGAATAGAGAAAAGAATAGGGAATTATGTCAAGCATCTTGTGAATAGGCCAAATCTAAGGCTCTAATCCCTCTATTACAATGATAGTAGGCTAAAGTCACCTTCACTCACAAATAAAAAAAAACCCGGTCAGAACAGGTGGACACATAAGAAAGGTAGTTGGAAAGTGTTTTGGTGTTTTGAAAAAACTGCGCAAAACACTGGATCTACTCCCGGTAGGGGCAAGAAAGACAATGGTACACACGCTTATAACGTTGGCCTTGATTATGCCAACATACTGTATCTGGGGGCCACGGACAAAAGTCTTGAACGACTACAGGTTCTGCAGAATGCCGCTGCGTGGCTGGTCCTCAGTCAACCTAGGGGGGCGGCTTCTAAGAAAGCCCTTAACTCATTGCACTGGTTGCCAGTAAAAGAAAGAGTTATGTTTAAGACACTATGCACTTGTCACCGTATTCTTAACAACTGAGTGACTTGATCACCGGATATGCGCCAAGGAGGGGTTCTGAAGTCTACTGGCACCGGGCTACTGGAGATCCCTAAGGTAAAGAAGGCTAGGATGGGGGGCCGTTCTTTTAGGGTCCGGGCCGCTCAGAACGCGAATAAACTCCAGATAAAACTCAGGCGGGAAAGCTCTGAGATCAAGTTCAGAAAGCTGCTTAAAACCTATCTATTTTCTGACAGCATATAATGTAATGGCCGGTTCTGTTTTAGGTGCACTACTCTTCCCTCTCAATTAGCGCGGGGACACGCCGAGATGGCGTAACCACGCGCTTTACAAATGTCTTTATTTATTTGTAGAGCCTCTCATGTTTACCCCAAAATGAAAGCAACAACATTTAGTGTCAGGGGCCGGAATATCGCTCCCCTGTAAGAAAAGCCGGAGCGGTGCTTCTTGCTAGCACCCTTCCTGCCCCAAGGATAAGGGACGGTATGATCCAAGGAGCAACGGGTCATTGCCCTTTTTAGGAAGTACTACCAATTTCGCTTCTTGAAGTGAAGCGAGCAAGTGCCTGTATTATATGCATATGTGTACACTCTGTGTAATTGCGGTGCAAGTCGGGATCGGAAGGGTGCATAAAACTCCAGAGGCCAGCCATCGTCTCGCGGCGTCTTTCCTTTCGCCATTTGTTGTATAGCATCCTCTTTCAGTTATCCTGATGGGGGATTCCAGCTCTGTTAGCATCGCTGATGGAACCCAAGGACGTGTAAAGTCCTCTAAGAACGACTGCAGGTCAGAGGTATCATTATATTGTGGAGCATTACATAAGGTGTCATAGCACGTGTAAACTTCTTACCGACAAGGGGACCCGATGGGTACACTAGGACCATGGGTAATCAAGCACTTTAAAGAACAAAGGTCCTAAGTGTGAACTGAATGAAAAAAAATGATTTATAGAGTCAGTCTTATAAATTTGGGCAAGGAATATTTATTAGATCAATAATATAGTAACCAAAAGTGGACGTACAAACACAAAAAAGATGGGGCATAATCCTGTACCTATCCAAGAGGAAAAAACATAGATTAGAAAAAGTGGTGGAAAGTAAAGAAAAGAGTATCAGGCAATAACGTTTGAGCCAATTGCGGCTTGCAAGTGGTTACATATTATAGCAAGCTCTAACACACAGTATCTACAATTAAATGACAACAATGGTTATTTTGCAGAACTGTTTTTGAAAGTCGACGTTTCGATCCCCTGGCTCCTAATAAACCGGGATCATCATCAGGACTATTGATTTAATTGCCTGGTTTTTTAAATTGAGCCTGTTGAATTGAGAGAAAAAGGAAAACAAAATAAGGCAGATGTCCAAGAGATCACAGGTCATTAAAGTAGCCAGCATGTGAGAAACGATTGCAGGACCACTTGTCCAGACTGTGGATTCAACCATTTTAAAGACCCTGTGAGTGTGGAATCATGGTTAGGTGATGGATGCACACAAGCACTAGAAGCAAAGAGGCTAAAGTGAAGGGTGCACGATGGTGAAGTGTGACACACCTGCAGCGGTATGCATGAAGATTTTGGTGATCACAATGAAGAAAGGGGTCTCCTGGCGGCGCGATGAGGCTAAATTAATACCTTATATGTGGGCACATATTTGCTGTTTCTAAGTGCTCAGGCCTCACGTTTACAATCACCTCTGACAAATCGTCAATAGATTTCCTGGACTTGACTATCTTCCACCAAGACGGGGAGCTCCTTACACGCCTGTTTAGGAAACCCAACGAGAGAAACACGCTCTTGGAGTACGCAAGTAACCACCCCAGGGCCCTACGTGACTCTCTCCCATAATCCAAAATTCTTAGGATCAGAAGAAATTGCTCATGTAGGGAGGATTACTTCAGAGAAGGCGCCATCCTTTCATCCAAGCTCAGAAATCGTGGCTACCCGAGGAGAATTGTAAAAAATGCATTGAAACGGGCATGGTACTGCCCCAGAGAAACACTGCTAGTCCGGAAACCTAAGAACGAATTAGAAAGAATAGCATGTGTGACGACTTTCTCACCACTGTCCAACAAGTTGCGCAAAATGATATTGCACCATTGGCCCATCGTCAATGCTGGGGTCCTAAGTATTGACAGGCCACTATTCGCTTTCAGAAAATGCAGAAATCTAAAGGACCACCTGGTCCGAGCAGCCTTGCCCACTTCGAGTCATTCTACTACTCTTGAATCTGTATGGGGTCTGTTCCCCATTGTTGGGCATTTCAAATGTGGTGGCTGTAATGTGTGTGAGTTCGCAATTGCGGGCAAATCTGTGACATTTAACAACACTACCTTTAAGTGTAACACTTTTTCTAATTGCAACACATGTAACGTTGTTTATCTGATTCATTGTCCTTGCAAAAAAGTGTACATTGGCCAAACAACGCAGAAGGTCAAAACACGCATCTGTCAACATAGAAGCCGAATCAGATGCAGAACACCAAATGCCCCACTAGTTGACCACTTCAGTGATGCTAATCACAGTGAGGATGACATCCGTTGGACAGTGCTGAAAGCATTAAAATTGCCGCAAAGAGGTGGCAACATGTCAAACCTGCTGAACAGAGAAGAACTCAAATGCATAAGTCTGTTTGACTCAATACGTAATAGCCTCAATAGAACAGAGGACTGGACTACCCTGCTCTAAACTCAGTTAGAACATTGTACCTGCAAACAAGGGTAACCCCTTTCTTTCGCCATCTATTGCTACCCTGGAATAGTGCTACATCTAGCACTGGATACATGTGGATACTCCACAACAGACGTTGTTTGCCAGAATGTACGTTGCACGTATAATCTCGAGTTAAAAATGAATATGGAACATCACGCGTTATCTGCCCTAACAGAAATTGTATGTACAACTCTCATAGTTATTTGTAGGTAACAAGGACCCCCTGAAAAAATGGATATAGTAATTCCTAGGTCAGGGATCAACAACACATGGAATGTAACAACCTAGGCAATTCAGTACTTAATGCTCAAGAGTAAAGTGACAAGGGAGAGAACATAACTAAAAAGACATAAAGTCAGTGACTTTAGATTTATTAACATGAAAAGATAAAAAACATTAGTTAAAAATTGATTCTCAAACGTAGTTAATCACATATAGAAATAGTCAAATCAACAATACATAATATCACAATATAATTAAAAATTACAGTTTTTATAAAAAAGTTATAAAGAGAGAAAAAGTGGCATCAAATGTTTCTCGACGCGCGTTTCGGCGACCAGCGCAGTCCACACTCACAGGGTCTTTAAAATGGTTGAATCCACCGTCTAGACAAGTGGTCCTGCAATCGTTTCTCACATGCTTGCTACTTTAATGACCTCTGAACCTCTGATCTCT
Organism: Lissotriton vulgaris; assembly: GCF_964263255.1. NCBI lineage: Eukaryota > Metazoa > Chordata > Amphibia > Caudata > Salamandridae > Lissotriton > Lissotriton vulgaris. The sequence goes on from NC_141687.1 coordinate 1,713,205,237, forward strand.
TGGACATCTGCCTTATTTTGTTTTCCTTTTTCTCTTAATTCAACAGGCTCAATTTCAAAATCCAGGCAATTAAATCAATAGTCCTGATGATGCTCCCGGTTTATTAGGAGCCAGGGGATCGAAACGTCGACTTTCAAAAACAGTTCTGCAAAATAACCATTGTATCCATTTAATTGTATATACTGTGTGTTAGAGCTTGCTATAATATGTTACCACTTGCAAGCCGCAATTGGCTCCCACGTTATTGCCTGATACTCTTTTCTTTACTTTCCACCACTTTTTCTAGTTTATGTTTTTTCCTCTTGGATAGGTACAGGATTGTACCCCATCTTTTTGTGTTTGTACGTCCACTTTTGATTACTATATTATTGATCTAATAAATATTCCTTGCCTAGCTGGGCACAGGGATTACATTTATAGTACTGACTCTAGTCTATAAATCATTTTTGTTCATTCAGTTCACACTTAGGACCTTTGTTCTTGATAGTACGTGTAAAAGCATTATTTATTTCAAACTGTATGTTGACTATACGTCCCTTGCCATCTTTGACAGCCATTATTGGGTTTCTCTGTGTGTCTGTGCGTAGCAACTACGCCAGCACCCTACCAGCATTAGCCTCTTCCGCGTGCCATGTGTTCCCTATAGTATATGGCACTTAGGCGATCTAATGCCTCCCTGTAGTTGAATTTGGTCTCTGCATATCGTGCTGTTATTGCTGGTGTAATAGAAACAAACGAGGTCCTTGCTGGTGTGTCAGGAATCCCATGTTATAATTCACTGAGCTTGGATTCCAGTTGTGGTATTTCATTGCGGCGGGTCATTTTAGTACCATAAACTGCCTTGATCATGTGTCCACGAAATACCACCTTAAATACGTCCATCTCAACCCCTGAATTTGAAGCAGTTCCCTAGTTGTCTTGAAAGTAAGAAACAAAACATTCGTAGAAAGAGGTGCGCAACGGTGTATCCCTAAGCGCCACTGTGGGCAACCACCAAGTTAGAATTTTGGGTCTGCTCGATCCCCATGCCAATCGCAGCTATAGTGGAATAATCACAGACAGCGTACTCCCTAGATACTCTGCTTGGGACACCTTAGTAACTGCATTTTGTGAACCGTGTATCAGGTGTATGTGGGTGTGTAGGTCGTGCAACCCAGAAAAATGGGACTACTCCCTGGCATCTGGATGTAGCCCCCTCTAGGCATTCCATATCTGCAAATTAATGGACCATTGCTGTAGGCACTTCACTAGCACCACCGATTGCGCAACGGGGAGTGAGGGAAGTGAGCAATCCTTGTCGAGGTCGTGAGCGCAGTTAAAATCTCCTCCCCAGTAAGCAGGGGCCAATGTATCTTGTAGTAATCTGGGTGTTAGAGAGTGTAAAAAGGAAGTCTGGTTAGTATTGGGAGCATAGAGTGATACCAACGATATCGGGAGACCATCTAGTCATCCCCCCACCACCACATGGCGGCATCTGTGTCAATACGTGTGTACTGAATCTCCAGTGGAGTCCCAGGGGTAAACCAAATCAATACTCCCCTAGTACAGCTAGAGTATGTGGTTCCTATAGGATTACCCCTCCTATGCATATGCATGGTTTCCAGTGTGTGTGCTGTGAGATGAGTTTCCTATAAGAGAGCTATATGTATTTTGCATTTCCAGAGGTATTGGTATACTCTGTAACATTTAGTGCAGCCTGCCAGCCCACGGACATTTCAAGTTAACAATAATATTTTGGGTTTCGAATGAAATGTCTGCAGTTGCATATCGTCATAGACAGGCATTTTCTCCCCAGTTGGGGCCCCTCTACTACTGACACATTGTACAGTCCCTGCCAAGCAAATGCCACATATTGTCTCCCCCTCAGTACATTTAAAGACATCCTCTGCAAATTTATAAAACAACTTGACAATAAGATCCAACTCCCACTCCTGAGCCAGAACATCAACAGGTGACCAGCCATTAGCACTGAAATGCAATAGTAACGAAAAAAATAATGTTACCTCAGTTATAAAGTGTCTGTGTAGATGCGAGCGGGCCCTGAGAAGTGGCTGTTATAGGCCCAAGTAACAGGCAGTGCTTCCCAAAGCTTAACCTAAAAGTATAGTGTTGAGGCAATGTCATGTCCCAGACAGATCCTGTCCGCCCAGCCACCCACCCCGTCTCCAAACCTGCTCAATGCTGGTTCAAATCAATTCGTCAGTTGTTTGAGGTGTCACCACTCCGCCATCACCCAATGCTGTGGCTAGCTGGGTGGCAGACTTTGTTTGAGTGTCATCATATTGTCCTACAATCCGAAAACCCACCTCTCTAGGCCCGCTGCTCCATGTGCTAGCCTTCGAAAACACCCACATCCCAAGCTTTGGTTAACAACGACCCCTTCGAACCTCGAGTATTTACTCCGCCCTGACCTCTCTGCCCTCTGCAACTCCTACCTTAACAAACCCCCATTCAAAGATCTTTCCTCCCCTCTCTCCAACATTTCTGTTATCTTGGGGGCTAGCAGAACCCACTGTTCTTCTAGCTTCCCCAGACCTCCCCTCAACTCACTGCCATTCAACTATGCCCCGCCTCTTACACCAACCCAAACCCCTTACCTGCATGCTCGTGAACTGTGCTCAGCTGTCCGGCATGCCGCCGAAATTTCAGAAACCATCCTTAACGAAGGTACTGACATCGCCTTCCTCACAGAAACCTGGCTCAAAGATCAGTCTACACCCATCCTCGACCTTCTTTCCACCCTGGTTACTCTGTACTCGGAAAAGACAGACCTGAAAAAATAAGGGGTGGACTAACAATCATTTTTAAAAAAGAACTACAACTCTCCCTAATCAGTAACACTGACTACACAACCTTTGAGTACTTAGAAGCGGAACTTAAAATACAGCTCTCCCCCAATACGACTTCATAACATCTACCACCCTCCTGGCGAACCCCTTCCCTTTGCCGAAGAACTATCGGACCTTCTATCTAAATCGTTACTCTCCAACTCCAAAAATCTCTTCCTAGAAGATCCTAACCGTCACTGGAATGAACCTGATGATCCTACAATTAACCTTCTCAATAATCTTCTTGAGATTAGCGACCTCAAACAACTTTGCCACTCCCCTACTCACTCTAAAGGAGCTATTCTTGACGCCAACATCTCTAACTCTGATCTGGGATCCCTATCCAACATCATCCCTATCAACTAGTCTGACCACCATCTCATACTGTTCAAGAACTTCCCTCCAGCCCCACCCGCCCCAGTGAAAAACAACAAAACCACAATTATGACCAGAAATCTTAAGCAAATCCCTCCAGGCGCACTGGAACACAAACTCCAAACCCAACTTCGTCTCACCCCCCTCTTCAAATGCTAATGAACTCACTGAGCACTTTAACAAAACTTTTTCTGAGGTTTTAGATCAATTGCCCCTCTGAAACTTAAAACGCTAAAAGATGTCCCCTCTAAATCAGGGTTTACCTTAGACCTTAACAAAGAAAGACGCTCACTTAGACTGGCTGAAAGAACATGGAGACAACATCCTTCCCCCTCCCATCTCGCTTTCTTTAGAACCGCAAGATCCTCCTACAAAAAACAGACCCAGAGAACTGTTCAACATTATTAGAAATCAAACCTCCCTTGTACCCCTCAACCCGGTGGCCTCCGCTAACAAATGTGAAGAAATTGCTAACTTTTTCACCGAAAAAAATCGCCAAAATTGATCGTGCTTTCCTTGGACCTCAACTCTCGTTCACCCCTCAATATCCCCTAGATACTACACAATTATCACACCTGACCCCCTCACCTCTCCTTCCATCACCCAATGCCTCATGGCAGAATTTCCACTCCTTTTCTGAAATGGAAGTCTTCAACATCCTATCCAAACTTAAACCATCCTCTCACACTAAAGACCCTCTCCTACCTGTACCTGTCCAAGACCTAAAGCACGTCATTGTCCCCTATTGGACCAATATCATTAACGCCTCCCTCTCAACAGGGAGTAAAACAGATCGAAGAAGGAACAAGAACAGGTGTGGAGGAAGATGGAGACAGTGGGGAGATTGGAAAGGGTGTAAAAGGGGAGGTATCGGGAAACACGAGCTACAGGCATCAAAGGGACGTGCCTAATGAGATGCACGGCTGAGACAATAAACCGGCACGGCAAGATGAGCCTCGAGCGGGGCCATCTGCCTTACAGTATCATCCCCCTCGTCATAAAGACACTTTCAAAGGACATGTGTCTTCCGCAGATATCTTGGGAATCCCAGGGTCGCGAAGCGGACAACGTCCGTTCGCTGGCTACTTGAGGGCAAGAAACAAAATAGATGCCGTATCTAAGATGGAACCCGTGGGTACAGATAAAAAACCACGTAACAAACGAACGGTTTAAGTTAGCACAGCGAAACTGCGCACACTTACTAAACTCGTCATTTGCGGTTCGTAGATACCAGACTCGACCATATTCGTGCGAGTCGAAAACACCACTTACAATTGTCACGGAACCTCAGACGCTCCTTTTGCCCTCATGTAGGCAAGCACTAGTCGGAATCATACTCGATATTCATCAGACCATCTAGATGTTGCTGTAACATAGCTCTGTCCAACTGAGCTCCTCTGGTAACAGGTGGCTGTCTTATACACGTTGTAGCACAGAGGCCACATAAGGCAGGACCACACTGCACACAAAGGCAACACGTGAACAGAAACGCCACAACAACTCCGATGATCATCAGAATCTTCCAACCCCAAGTCGACATCAGGCCCCAAAACCACCCAAGTAGCGTCCAATCCCCTACATCCACGTGTATGGATTCAGAGATTTTATGCAACTTTGAGATGGCTTGATAGACAGTCGGAGCGTTATCCGGGATAAAAATACAGCAGCTCGAATGGATCACCTTACATACCCCACCTCGATCTGCTAAGATCACGTCTAAAACCATACGGTTTTGTAACGTCATAAGTCTATCCGCCTGAAGTTCTGTGGTGATATTACCAAGGGCACTGGCGGTAATGTTAGCTGTCGATTCTACCACTCGAGTCAACTGTCTCAGGTTCCTACTATTAACCATAGGCCCCCAAAACGGGAGGAAACTCTTGAAAAAGTCTCCTGCCTCTTGACCGGCAGTATCCTCATCGCTAATTACGCCTCTCACAACTCTAGTTTTGTGATAGTCTGCGTCTACAGTGAACGTCGGAGGCAACAGATTTGCGATAAAACATGAGCCCACAAAGTCGGAGGGCAACCATGCATACGCACGATCATGGCAGACAAAGTACGTACCCTTGGCAGCCAGAAACACAGGGGACGAGACCATCGGCAGAATGTAATTTTCAGTGCAAGCACTCTCTCCAAGTCGGGCTTTCGATCTTCGGCCACGACCCATTAAACAAAAATTACCAATGTGGGGTACGACCCATATCGGAGGCGAGCTTTTAAGCTGTTTATCACTCGTGAGCGCACTATACTCGACCTTACTCAAGACCCTATAGGCTTGTACCTCTTCCTCTGGGATGAGCGACGGCTCATAGATATCTTTATCTAAGTCTTCTATTGCTATGGACAAAGGCTTATAATACGAGCCAAGGCCAAAGTAGGGAGAACGTGGCTCTCGACTGGGGTGAGAATCTAGTGCGCTTCGAAACATTGTTTGGAATGCTCGAGCTGAACCCTGGGAACTATACGGTAAGACCAAATATGGAATTCCCTTATCCGTGGTATGTGGCATTAATCCACACACCCAACAATTAGTAGTATTAACCACTAACTGGTGCTGGTGAAGGAGCTGAATAAAGGAATTATTGCGGAATTCTGCACGTCTAGCCTGCTCGTGTTCGGGTAAGATATGAAAAGAATGAGGAGATGCAGTGGAGGTAAGGGTAGGGTCAGAAGTAGGAGTAGGTATGGCAGAAGGTAAGAAGTACGACATCATGTAATACACCCCACCCGCCAATAGTGCGGAAACAATCAGAAGCAGTACGAATATTTGAAACATAAAACATTTGGTACGAGTAAGTTGTTGTAACTTGAACCTTTGCGCCCGAGCTTCTTCCAAGTCCATCAGCTTTGAAAACGCCATCCCCTATGACCGTCCGCAACGTTTCTTGACGCAATTCGTTCTGTGTAGCAGTAGTCAATCCCCAGGAGTTCCCAGGAACCGACGGTCTTTAACCTAGCGTCAAGACCTGCTAACCAGAAGGAAGTACACGCGCGGCCCTACGGCCTTTATTCACAATGTATACGTAAAATGTCTCTCAGCTGTGGAAGCAAAAATACATGTGGAACGAAACTCAATATATATATATACAACAATAATTACAATGATACGGGTGTTTAGACTGATCGTGGAAAACGGGATAATGCAATTGTCAAGGGGCAGAACAGGATCTTTTATTTGTCCTTAGTGCTGGAACGCAAAAAGTATCGAGTTTTCCCAGGACGTGTATGTTCATCAAACAAGGGATCCGATGAGAGAACAAAGTCCTGTTGATCAGCCGAATGTTCTGGTCTCGAGTCTTTTGATGACAAATGTTCAACAGTGTCTTTCTGCTGCACTGAGGATTCTCCGACAGGTTGTGCGTCGCTAAAAGGTACAAACGCCGGCAATCCTTCTGATTCAGATGAAGCAATGCCCCTCCTCACCCACGAGTCTGCCGGTAAAGGAATAGGAACTTTCTTCGTATGGGTGGCATGCACCCAATTTTTCCGGCCCTCTAGACGAACGGCAGTTCTCATGGCAAGGAGGACCTGGTAGGGTCCAGTAAACCGGGGTTCCAAGTTCTTCTTGCGGGCAAAATTTCTTGTTACCACCCAGTCTCCAGGCTGGAGCTGGTGGCCTGGACCCTCCGTCTGCGTCGGCAATGCTTCGTAAACCTGTTGGTGAATTAACCTCAGTTTAGCAGTCAGATCATGAAGATAGTCAATCAACATTGGGTATTCAAGACTGGAGAACACACCCGGTCTAGGGACCCCCCACACATTCGCAGGACGACCGAACACTATTTCATAGGGGCTAAGCCCTACTCGGGAGTGTACGGTTGCCCTAGTTGATAACAAAGCTAAGGGTAAAGCATCAGGCCACGAAAGACCAGTCGTAGCCTGAATCTTCGCTAGCTTCAGTTTAAGGGTGCCATTATACCCTTCAACCAAACCAGCTGACTGGGGATGATTGGCGCTATGGAATTTTTGATTAATTCCAAGGCCCTTACACACACTCTTCATCACACTCCCCACAAACTCACTTCCGTTATCCGACCATACAATCCGAGGCATTCCATACCGAGGAAAATATTCCTTCAGTAGGATTTTCGCAGTAGACAAAGCAGTGTTGTCTTTGAGGGGATAGGCTTCAATCCATCGGGAGAACGTGCAAACCACAACAAAAACATATTTCAGGTTATTGCATCGCTCCATATGGATGAAGTCTAATTGGATCACCTCAAAGGGACATGAAGGGGGAGCAAAACTACCAGGAGGAGTTGGGGTTCCCTTACCAGGATTGTACAACATACATACCATACAGTTCTTAACCAATCGTTCAGCACATTTCGTGATACCATCATTCTTCCACACAGGGGACAGCAACTTACAAATACCTTTCACGCTAATATGTGCTAACCCATGTGCCATTGTCACAACAGCTAGCACATACGCATCCGGTAACATCCATCTCTTTTGTTCCGACAAATCAACCCAACAACCATTCGCATCCAACTTTCCCGTACTTTCTTTCCACTTCGTCTTTTCAGTCTCGGTGGCCTCATTCTGAATTGCTTTCACACTCTCGATAGTGTCCTCACACATACTCGATTCTGTAGGCCACCTAACCGAACCCATCACATACATTCTAGTGCTAAGATTCCGTGCAGTCTCCTTAGCAATCTCATCAGCAAAGGCATTACCATGACCAACATCATCCGTCACCTTACGATGCGCACTACATTTAACAATCGCTACCTGTTTAGGCAACGTAAGTGCATCTAACAGATCATTCACAAGCTGTCCATGCTGAATCTTCGTACCATGCGATGTCATAAAACCTCTCTCTCTCCACAACCGTCCAAAGCTATGGGCGACGCCAAAAGCGTATTGGCTGTCGGTAAACACATTCACACGTTTCCCTTTCGCTAACACACACGCTCTAGTTAGAGCGATCAGCTCTGCAGCCTGGGCAGAGTTCTGATTCAATCTCGCAGTTTCCACTACAGTATTCAATGTTACAACAGCATATGCAGTAGTCACATCACCATTCGGCAATTTAAAACATGAACCATCCACATACAAAGTTCCGTCTGGATTTTCCAAAAGAGTGTTTTTAAGGTCCACTCGACCTTTTGTTTCCTCTTCAGTTCTCAGATAGCAGTCATGGGCTGCTATTTCATCTGACTCTGTGCTAATGGGTAACAAAGTTGCCGGGTTCAGAACATTACAACGTTTTATCTGAATATGACTTGCCAACAGCGTCAATTCGTACCCAGACAACCTCGCACTCGTCAAGTGCTGAGTTTTCGTACGATTCAAAAGAGTATCGACTGCATGCGGAACCATCACCGTAAGCATATTATCCATGACCAATCCTGCTGATTGTCGGATGGACACCGCAGCTGCCGCTGTTGCTCTCAAACAACTCGGCAATGCTCTAGCTACCGGGTCCAAGGTCGAGGAAAAATATGCACATGGACGTTGTTTACCACCAAAAGGTTGCGTTAAGACACTCAAAGCACAACCTTCCCTCTCGTGAACATATAGTGTAAACGGCTTGCTGTAGTCAGGGGTACCTAACACAGGAGCCGAACACAATGAGTCACGCAATTCAGAAAAACTTTTCTGACATTCTTCCGTCCATGGTAAAGGAGTTGAAACATCCTTGCACGTAAGAGCTACCAATGGTTTCGCTAGCAATGAAAAATTTGGAATCCATTGCCTGCAATACGACGTGATACCTAGAAAGGCACGCACATCTCGTTGGGTTGTTGGCACAGTCATTCGCGCAATCGCTGCAATTCTCTCTGGGGTCAACCGTCTTCCCTCCTTTGACAATAAGTGACCTAGATAGGTTACTTCTTGACAACAATATTGGAGTTTAGAAGGTGACACCTTGTGATGTAAGTCACAGAGATGTTGCAGCAACGACACCGTAGCAATTTTGCAAATGTCCTGAGTATCTGCGGCTACCAACAAGTCATCGACATATTGGATTAAGGCCGCACCAGCCGGCAACGAAAACGCATCCAGTTGACCCTTCAAGGCTTGACTGTAAATCGATGGACTCTCACAGTAGCCCTGAGGAGCGCGTTTAAACCGGAAGCTGCGTCCACCAAGAGAGAAACCGAAAAGGTCTCTGCTCTCTTCTGCAATTGGAATGCTGAAAAACGCATTCTTCAAATCGATCACCGAAAACCACGATGCAGAAGCTGGAATCAGAGTCAGTAGCGCCGTGATGTCAGGCACAACAGGAAACTGAGGAATCACAATTTTATTTACCTCCCGTAAATCGATAACAAAACGATAAACAGGTGGTTTTGAGGGATCAGTACGTTTTAGAATGGGCAGTACAGGGCTGTTGCACACGTTTCCCCGTGTTTCTTCAATAACGTCTTTCTCGATCAAATCATAAATGATCGCTAACAATGCTCGTTCACCATCAAGAGAGATTCGATACTGGGGAATACGTGGCAACCGTACATTAGATTTCAACTGAACAACATAAGGGGAGATGTCAAGCAGGCCCACGTCGTTGGGACCTGTTGCCCACAAAGATGCAGAAAGAGAACTCAATTCCGGTGGAAGCTTATCGAGAGACAAGTACATAGGAGAGACAACCCTCTCTCCTAAAGTAAGCTTTACACCCGCAGGAGAACAATACAGAGTTGCATACAAACGTTTTAGCAAATCCAGGCCCAAAAGATTTTCACCACAACCCGTGGTCAAAATCAACGGAGCTTGAAGCTCACGAGGCCCAATTGTAAGGGGCAAAGGGCGCGAAACTGGATTACTAACAGGGGCGCCAGAGAATCCAACGGAAACATTTGTTAAGCCAGACAAAGGTGCGCCAAGGAGTTTCGAATGCATTATGGAACTTTTCGCTGCACCAGTGTCCAACAGAAAAGGCTCAACGACGCCCGATGTAGCAACTGCGACGTAAGACCCTCTCTGATCAACCGGAACTGATACCACTCCCTCTCCTTGTCTATGGCTGTCCTAGTAATTACTGTCGTCAGCATCCTGATCGACGTAATAATCGTCTACATTGTACTGCGCAGATCGTCCTTGCGATGATCCACGTTGATCAAAACAGTTATTGGAATTGGATGAGTTATCTGAACGATCATTTTGAGCACCACGACCTCTACCACGTGATGTCTGCTGAGAACCACCACGACCTCCTCTAGATGAGTTACCGCTGTTACGATTGTTTAGAACGGGACAATTGAATTTTAAATGACCCTCCTGTCTACAATAGGCACACTGATTGTACCCTAACGAAGATCTTTGGGAAGAGGAGTCATTTCGAGGTTGGGACCTATTTGATTGCGACTGCGGCCTATTTTGCTGAGAAGCATTCTGATTCGAGCGCGGGGGATACGCCTGCTGTAACAACACTTTAGTTTTGAGTTCTTTCGTCTTTTTATCGGCGCGGTCGTTCTCCTCTTTTTCTCTGTTCTCATAATACTGTGCCGTAGCCAATATTTGAGCCGAGGTAGAAACGGCCCACGCACTCTCAGAATTTTTTAATTTATTGCTCAAATCGGGCAATAAGTTGGAAACAAATTTGTCCACGAACAACCGTTGACCACCCTCAGTGCCCATATCCTGACCACTATGATCGATGAATGCCTCCTCAAATCTCGTGAAGAAATCAGAGACACTCTCGTCCTTTTTCTGTTTACAAGCTGACAATTTGTCCCAGTTCACCCTCATCGCTGGCATAAGTGTTTTCATTAAGGTAATTATTCTTTGAGGGAGTGCAGCAATCAACTGCTCGGGTTTAGCACCACCAGTTTGCAACCCATCCGCCGCTACAATGGCAGCCCAATCACCACCTAATTCATTTGCGTGATTTTCCTGACGAATCTTAGCCCATACCGGTTGAGGTACGACATTGCCGAACAGCATGTCGATATCGGCAAGATTCATTATCGTAGCATCTACAAGCTGCGACAATTCTTTATAATACCCTGCAGGATTTTTGCGAGGGTCAGGCAAAGATTGCTTCACCTGTAATACTTCAGAGCGTTTCCATGGGAGATGTATCCATACTCTCTGGAAATGTGGCGGAATAATAGGAACAGCGGCATTATCACCGGGCATCCACACTGGTGGAACTTCGCGCATAGGAAACTGACCGGACGCATCTAACTGCCTCTCAACGTCCTCAACAAACAAAGCTTGAGGTATAGGAGCGGGACGGAAAGATAACAACCGTTCAACAGCACGTCGAACGTTAGTATCCACTATCAGTCCATTCGAGAACTGAAGCTGTAGATCAGACAAAGCGGTCAACACCTCGTCAGGTGCGTCGGCTGATATCTGATCACGCAGTACCTTGCACATTTCTTCAAACACGTATCTTTGTGTCGGTACATTGAATTGGCAGAACGTATCAAGTACAACACGTGGAGGATTTCTAAGAGGGTGCGTCATCCAACCCATCGCCATATTGTATAGCGAAGCACGCTCCCTGTTACCGGGAAGCTGACTACTTCTCTGAGGACCGTCTGAACCAGCGGACCCAAAAACGGGTTCGAGAGAATGGAAAAAACTAGCCGCAACAGGAGAAGTACGACTACGAGTAGACGGAGAAGTATAGCACAAAGGACTAACAAGAGAAGGAGTAGAGACAGAAGAAGAAACAGGAGTAAGTAAAGCAGGAGCAGTAGCGGGAGCAGGAGTATGTGGAAGCGGAGGAGCAGTAGGAATAGCAATAGGCAAAGGAGCGGGAACAGTCGGAAGAACGGGTGCAGGTTGAGGAACAGGTACAGGGGGAGCCACAAGAGCTGCGGTACCCTGTACATACGGAGGTGGTGACTTCATAAGATAAGACATTAGGGGATCCTCAACTGACTCTTCCTTCTTATCCGACTCCGTAGGCAAAACAGGATAGCATTTATCTATGGACATACACTGTAGCCTATCAAACACTTCCTTTTCCTTAACCTCCTTATCACGCTGAAACTGCTCTGCTTTCTTTACAATGGTGGCAACACCATCTCTCTGATTACGTTTAGTCTGTCTGATCTCTTTCTGTCGGGCTTCTTTACGCCACAACCGAAAGGCATCAAACATGGCCGGCCTTGACTTTCTCTCAAACAATTTAGTCTCAAGATTATCTAAGATCGTTGTCTCAAAACTACCATGAGGTGGCCAACTAAGGGCACCATCTTTTTTGGTATAACGAATCCAGTAATCATTAAAAGTAATCGGGCCTAGCCCGTGTTTGCTGTAGAGCTCATAAGTGGGAGTTCCAACCGGAGGTATCGGACACGAGTCCTCCAGTCGGGAATCCGTACCACAACGTCTGAAACAACTAAACAAAGTACTACGACCAGGCATCTTGCACACTAGCCGAGTTTCACAAACGTCAAGGGTTACGGGATTTACCAAGTCCCTGCAAAGAGCAAAAACCCTCGGTTTTTGGCGGCTGCAGTCGTCAAATATCACAACAAAGTACCAAGAACCACAAATGCAATGGAACCATGCAACAACTAAGCAACCACAACCAAGAACTCTGGGAGCGACCCACAAATACTTAACTCAAAGATCGATGGCGTCACCAGGAAGGCCCGTCAGTCGTCTCGCTATACCAAGGTCTACGCCAGGTGCCAAAACAGGTCTACAGTCAGGGCAGCAGTCCGTCGCAGCCGTCAGGAGGCGGGAATCTTCGCGGGAAAAGTCTTCGGGCCACTTGTTTCGACAACAGGATCGATGAAGCGGAGTGCACCTTCCCTCGGAGATTTCACACGAAGTTCCTCACGATCGTCGGGCTTGGGCGCCAACTGAAGGACTGGGTTATTTAAGACCCAGCGGTGCCAGGGGACAACACCTGAAACCTTCGTGGGTAACCTGCTCCGGCGTACGAATGACAGAGACACGGGACACTTCCTTCGGCGTCAAAGATTCAAGGTTTATTTACTGCAGGGAAACACAGAAGTCACAGGAAGTACAACGAGTGTAGTTCGGGGAGACTGCTTCAAATTGGTTCTGTGGATCGCTCCTTTTATACATAATTCTCCCATAGGTTTACATGGTACACAAAGGTTTAAGACTTGGTTCCCACAATTATCCCCGAGAGGGGTCGCTTTGGTCACTTTGATACATTCAAGGTCCGGAACATAAGTGCGGAAACATTTGGCGGTTCCCAACTGTACAAACCCATCTTCCCACCATTAGTACATTCCAATCCGCAGTAAAACAGATCGAAGAAGGAACAAGAACAGGTGTGGAGGAAGATGGAGACAGTGGGGAGATTGGAAAGGGTGTAAAAGGGGAGGTATCGGGAAACACGAGCTACAGGCATCAAAGGGATGTGCCTAATGAGATGCACGGCTGAGACAATAAACCGGCACGGCAAGATGAGCCTCGAGCGGGGCCATCTGCCTTACAGTATCATCCCCCTCGTCATAAAGACACTTTCAAAGGACATGTGTCTTCCGCAGATATCTTGGGAATCCCAGGGTCGCGAAGCAGACAACGTCCGTTCGCTGGCTACTTGAGGGCAAGAAACAAAATGGATGCCGTATCTAAGATGGAACCCGTGGGTACAGATAAAAAACCACGTAACAAACGAACGGTTTAAGTTAGCACAGCGAAACTGCGCACACTTACTAAACTCGTCATTTGCGGTTCGTAGATACCAGACTCGACCATATTCGTGCGAGTCGAAAACACCACTTACAATTGTCACGGAACCTCAAGTGTTACTATCTCCCTTCAACTCGGACAACTCACTCCCATCCTGAAAAACCCTAAGGCTGACCCTAATGACCCTAACATTCTCCATCCTATCTCCAACCTCTCCCTCCTCTCCAAAGCCCTTGGAAAATGCGCCCTACTTCAATTGGACAAACACATTGATACGTACAACCTTCTACACCCCTTCAATCCAGCTTCCGCAAAGGTTGCAGCACTGAAACTGCACTGCTCAACATAGTCGATGACATCCACCTTGCCCTGGACAAGGGCGAGACCTGCCTACTCATCCTTCCCGACCTCACAGCTTTATTTGACACAGTTAACCACCCAACCTTACTCAATGCACTCAAGGATCGCTTCTGCCTTAATGGCACTGTCCTAAACTGCTTCACCTCCTACTTCCAACATAGAACCCACCAAATCAAACTTCAAAACTGCCTCTCTAGCCCAAGATCAGTCTCCCTAGATGTCCCACAAGGATCTATCCTCTCTCCTGCTCTTTTCAACCTTTTTATGGAACCCTTCACCCTCATACTCAAACAAGCCGGAATCAACTTTCACCTGTATGCTGACGACACCCAACTGTTCTATAAAATAAAATCCCATTCTGATATCCTACACCTTAACACTGCACTAACCAAGATCCAAACCTGGTTCCACAACAACCACCTCAAACTCAACCCTAACAAAACTGAGATCATCCTCTTCTCTCCCAAAAACAACAGTCTCCCCATTCAAACTTGGATCGCTGACCTTAATGCCCTAAACTCTTCTCTCTCCCTTGCCGAATCTGTCAAATCACTCGGCATCACCATTAACAATAAGCTCATGCTGAATTCCCATATACAGAACTCAGCAAAAGGTGCACTCTTCACACTCCGGCATCTCAAAAAAATCAAACCTTTTATCCCAGCTGAAGACTTCAAATTAGTTATCCAATCTCTTGTCCTAACAAAAATTGACTACGCAAATGCTCTTCTCTCTGGAACCCCCAAAATCCACCTTGCCCCCATCAAATGGGTCCTCAACCTTGCGGCCAGACTAACAACTTAACTGTACATGTTTTAACCATATCTCACCTGCCCTCAAGGACCTCCAATGGCTCCCCATTGAGGACAGATCCTCCTATAAAATTGCCTGCATTACACATAAACCCCTATATCAAAAGACTCCACTCTACCTCTCAAACAAACTCAATAAAGCCGGCTGCGGCCGAACGTTGAGAAGCACCAACTCTCTTGTCATACCCCCACTACTAAAAAAAACGCCTCCCAATCCCGCTCCTTCTCTGGCAAGAACCCCAACATCTAGAACGCCCTCCCCAAAGACCTTTGATGTAACCCCTCTTATGTCAGCTTCAAAAGAGACCTTAAATACACCTTCTCACTAAATACTGGGGGACTTAATTAATTCCTTGCTCTCCGGACCGACTACTTTCCTTCCTTTATGCAACTCCTCCCTCTCGCACCTTCACACCCCCATCCTGTCACCCTCCTTACCCCTCTCCCTTCCCCTACCAGCCCCTTTTCCCATCCCCCCTTCTTCTCCTACCCAATCCCACCCACCCTACTATGTCCGCCAAGCCCACTTTGGTATACTGTAATATTGTTATTATGTAAAGACATATTTGTTCTTTTAATTGGTTTTGTCTATCCTCTCCTTCCCTATCTCACTACGTACTCTAAATTATTATTTTTACTCTTTTAGATCACCTTGTATAATTTGTTTCTCTCATAACAATTGTTGCTTTTTCTTCTTTATAACCATGCAAATGAAAAGCGCTCTGATACTTTTGGGTGAAGCTAGCGCTGTATAAAACCTTCAAAATAAATAAATAAATCGATCCTCAGATTTTGAGTCAGAGGGGGCGGACACGTGTTGTTCCCCCTCTTTCACCGCCTTAGCCCTCTCCTCCGCTGACTGTTTCTTGGTGGGGCCCTGAAGTTTTTTCTTGGGGCGCACTCTGCGTCGTCGTCGTGTTTGCCATGGAGGAGTAGAACTGGTTTCACCCCTACTCCTGTTCGGGGTCCAGACCTACCCACTTGAGCCAAGACCATGCTGCATCCGGAGTCGTCCAGAAAGGTGTAGTGCCATCATATTGGACTCAAAGAGTGGCGGGGAATTGCATTGAGTATGTTATGCCATTTTCCTGTAGAGATTTCTTTACTACCAGGAAGGAGGACCTGCGTTTCTGGACCTCCAGGGTATAATAAGAGTAAATATGCACTGGTGTATTTTCTACAAACCATGGGGCTTTTGACCTCGTCACTTGAAGGATATGGTCCCTGTCCCTATAATTGAATAGGCGTGCCTCTACAGTACGTGGTGCGACACCAGGACGAGGTGGCCGTCCCCGGATTCTGTGTGCTCTCTCCACAGAAAAAAAAAGTTGATTGACTGCCCTGTAGTACTGTTACAACAAACCATTCCTCCAAGAACAGTTCCATATTAGGGCCCTCTGACCTCTCCACAGAAAAAAAAAGTTGATTGACTGCCCTGTAGTACTGTTACAACAAACCATTCCTCCAAGAGCAGTTCCATATTAGGGCCCTCTGACAGCTCCGGAAAGCCCACTATGCCCACATTATTGCGTCTGGCCGTGCTTCCTGATCCTCAAGTCTGTCCATCAAATGTTTCACTTCTGTCTGCAGGGCTAGTAGACGTTGGTCTGATTCCTTCATAGTGGGTCGTAGATTAGCTAGAGTTCACTCAGTTTCTATGACTCACTCTTTCAGTTTCTTATGTTCCTCTCTAAGAATGCCCATGTCCACACTGATTGCATCAAGTTTTTGTTTCAGGGTGGATTTGATCACCATAACTGCAGCCAGCAGCTCCTTGAATTTTCGAAAATGGTCGGTTAGTGTAGCTGCCAAAGTTTTATCTTCAGTATCGTCATCTTCAGGCCATATATTTTATTTGTTGTGCACCTCCCTGTGGCGCTGTAGTCTTATTTAATTTAGGCCTCATCATGGCGATGAGGGCATTTCAAACAAGGGCTGTAAGCATGCCCCTTTGACAATTTATGGTAGAAGGGGGGAGTGGCGGCAAAGATAGGGGAGTTATAGAATTAGATTTTTTGTTTACCACGTTCAGCGGCGTTTATGTCCTAGGTCTACATTATGGTGGGCCAGTCACAGGCAGGATCCTCCTCTAGGCCTTGGTATAAAGGCATCCACTTTCTTGTAGTCTGTATCTCTCATTGAGTACACGGGTTAGGTCCAGGCCTGAATGTCCCAGTTAAGAGAGGGAGGGAGAGATAGTGTTTGGCAATCTTGAAAAATGTGCTAGTCCCTGTCGGGCAAGGCATGCACCCAGCAGTTTGCTGGTATAAGTGCTATGAGGATTGTCTGATTTGTACACTCACCGCCTCTCCCACGGTCCTCAGATCAGTTTCTCCCTTGCGTGGGGTGATAGGTATACTGGGCGCGTCCGTACGTTGCCCACCTGTGGCCTCTGACCAGTACCCTGTACTGGGCCCTCCGAGATGGTGCAGTTGGCCATCTCACGGCACCTCTGTAGGGTCGCCCGATCACTGGGAGGGGAGGGACTTCCTTGGCTCCTCCATGCTGCATGCCCAGTCGGTAGGTCCAATACCTTAGCGCCCCCTAGGTCCAGTCCCCGGTTCAGGTGCCAACATCACTCCGGCTAGGATATTCAAGGAGCGAGGAGAGGAGGGAAGGAGAGAGGAGACCCCGACCAAACTCCATCTGGCCCACAGCCCGGATGGCAAGGCCCCACCAGCACCTTCAGGTCATCTCCCTCAATGTCTGCTCAATCTCCACTCCTCCGTGGCACTGCCAGGACACAGGATGTGAGGCGTGGGATATCAGTTCAGTCCTTCAGATTCAGCTGCCACTGTATCTTCGTCCCCCACTCCAACGGGTCTCACCTGCATTGTGGCCGCCAAACCTGTCTCACAGACCCAAGGGGTGGCCCCCAGAGATTCAGGCTCTTCTTTGTCACCCCAGATGTCAGAGGTCCTCCGGAGGGTGTCCACCCGGTAGTCGTGCAGCACAGTAACACCCATGGCTGAGTCTCCCCCCTCTCTCCAGCGTCACTCTGGCGTGGAGTGTGATCCAAGGTCCTGCCTTCTACAGTCGAGAAGCCTTAGTTCCCCGAGCTCCCAGTTCATCGATACTTCCTCACTGTCGCTGGATGCCTTCAGACGCTGAGGGATATTCTACGTAGTGCGAGGACCTCTCTGAATTAAAAGCTTGGGAAGCAGGATAAGTTTAGGATTTTTATGGGCCTGGTACAGAGCTCATCAAGTGTTATCCATCCTGGTCGCCATCTTGGCTACGCCCCCCAAACACTGATCAGACTTAACTCCAAGCTTGTAGTGGAAAGACAGTTTTTCTCATTTCTGTCAATACCACATTGTCTTCTGTTGGTGGTAGTGCTATCTTCTACCAGCTGCCAATGGTTATCAAAGCATAACACACTATAACGTATAACATGGCATACCATTGACATGAACCGTTCCCTGGAACAGTGACCATGGGGCATTAACCCTGTTAAACACTGATTATGTCCCTGGCAGTAGGTCATGGAAACTGTGACAATGATCCAGACACACTGACCCAGAACCATAGTCACTGATCCTAGGCCGCAAACACTAGGACAATGGCACCAAGACACAGACCTGTGAAACAACAGGACACCCTGATAGGTACCCTCGACTGTGAAACCAGAAAACTGGTACTGAAACACAGACGCGAGCACTACACACCCCAACAAAGACAATACACACAACGTTCAGTGATCAGCAGCATAAATTCATGCAAACGATAGCAGCTGCACTTTACACATACCGCCTACCAATAATATCCCATAAAATACATACAATGCTTCATGATACACCAGAGCATTTCGCAACATAGCCAAACATACCACACATGACATGTCGCATCACATCATTTTATAATATATCATAACATGCCACATCAAACAAACTCATGTTTACAGCTTAACAACATTTCATACATAACATACAATATCAAGTCTTAGCATACCATAGAACTTATCATGAAACTGTAATACCCTATCACATCATGACAAAGCACCTTATAACAAGCCATAGGACACAATATGGTAACAGAGCCCACCAAATTATAAAATATTGCGTCCCTTGATACCACACCGTACAAGATAAAATATCACATTCTACAAACCCTCATAACATAAATTTCATGCCACGTCATATCAAGTTATACAATGGAATACACTAAAACAGCATAGTATGTAATTTAAAATATCAAAATACACCACACCTTGTAATAATACCTCATAAACATAAAATATAGATTACCACCACATCATAACATAATTAATCAATCAATCATATTATTTGTAAAGCGCGCTACTTACCTGTGAGGGTTTCAAGGCGCTGAGGGGAGGGGGGAGCTGCTACTGTTCGAATAGCTAGGTTTTGAGGAGTCTCCTGATGGTCAGTAGGTCCTGTGTCTGCCGTAGGTGGAGGGAGAGGGTGTTCCATGTCTTGGGGGCGAGGTGGGAGAAGGATCTACCGCCGGTGGTTGCTCTTCGGATGCGGGGGACGGTGGCGAGGCCGTGGTCAGCGGAGCAGAGCTGGCGGGTGGAGGTGTAGAAGTTTATTTATTTATTTAAATTATAAAGCGCACTATCACCAGAAAGGCATTCTGGCGCTGTTGTCTCAAGATAAGAAAGGACAAGAAGATGCACCGTAGCCGACATCCGTCTAGGTTTTAGGAAACAACCAGGTTTAGGTTGAGGCGGCAGTTGAGGTACGCTTGTCCGGTGTTGTGGAGTGCTTTGTGTGCGTGGGTGAGGAGCTTGAAGGTTATCCTCTTGTTGACGGGGAGCCAGTGCAGGTCTTTCAAGCGTGGTGTGATGTGGCTGCGGCGCGGGATGTCGAGGATGAGACGTGCTGAAGCGTTCTGGATGCTTTGGAGCTGTTTGAGGAACTTCGTCGAGGCTCCGGCGTAGAGGGTGTTTCCGTAATCCAGTCTACTGCTGATGAGAGCTTGGGTGACCGTCCTTCTGGTTTCAGTGGGGATCCACTTGTAGATCCTGCAAAGCATACGGAGGGTGTTGAAGCAGGAGGAGGAGACGGCGTTGACCTGCTTTGTCATGGAGAGGGTGGAATCGAGGATGACCCCTAGGGTGCGTGCGTGGTCGGTGGATGTGGGGGCCGTTCTTAGCGAGGATGGCCACCATGAGTCGTCCCAAGCCGAGGGGGTGGACCCGAGGATGAGGAGCTCCGTTTTGTCTGAGTTCAGTTTCAGCCGGCTGTTTCTCATCCAGTCGGCGACGGCCGTCATTCCCTCATGGAGGTTGGTTTTGGCAGTGTGAGGGTCTTTGGTGAGGGAGAGGATCAGTTGGGTGTCGTCAGCGTAGGAGATGATGTTGAGGTTGTGCAGTCGGGTGATGCGAGCGAGCGGGCCATGTAGACGTTAAACAGCGTGGGGCTGAGGGAACAGCACTGGGGTACGCCCCAGATGATCTCCGTGGCCTCGGAGCGGAAGGCAGACGCTCTGTGTTCTACCAGAGAAGGAGGTGGTCCAGTCCAGGGCCTTCTCTTGAATCCCTGCGTCGTGGAGGCGTGCGCGTAGGGTGTGGTGGCAGACCGTGTCGAAGGCAGCCGACAGGTCCAGGAGGATGAGGGCCGCGGTTTCACCTTTGTCTAGCAGGGTTCTGATGTCGTCGGTGGCGGCTCGGAGGGCTGTCTCGGTGCTGTGGTTGCAGCGAAATCCGGACTGGGACGAGTCCAGGATGCTGTTTTCCTCGAGGAACCTGGTTAGTTGCATGTTGACGGCCTTCTCGATGACCTTCGCCGGGAAGGGGGGCAGGGAGATGGGTCGGAAGTTTTTGAGGTCCTTGGGGTCAGCCGTGGGTTTCTTCAGTAGGGCGTTGATCTTGGCGTGCTTCCAGTCCTCAGGGAAGATCGCTGTCGGATGTATAACGTTACAACGCATACTTTTACAACGCCTCCCTTTACAACACATTTTTTACACCGCAACATCCATTACAACGCATGCCATTACAACAAATTCTTTGAAACTACCTTTACAACGCATTCCACTACAACGCATACTACATTTACAACGCATACCATTACAACGCATAACATTACATTGCATGTAAGGTAAGTATTGGATGGTGTAGGGGTAAAAATTACTATTCTAACTCCAGGGGGTGCAACAGTAGGGTAAGTGTTGGATAGTGTAGGGTTTAAAATTACTATTCTAACTCCAGGGGGTGCAACAGTAGGGTAAGTGTTGGATAGTGTTGGGGTTAAAATTACTATTCTAACTCCAGGGGGTGCAACAGTAGGGTAAGTGTTGGATAGTGTAAGAGTACTATGTGTTGTAATGCTATGCGTTGTAATGGTATGCGTTGTAATGACTGCGTTGTAATGGCATGCGTTGTAGTGGTGTGCGTTGTAGTGTCATGCGTTGTAATGGTTGCGTTGTAAATGCATGCATTGTAATGGATGTTGCGTTGTAAAAGTTTCGTTGTAATGGTAGTGCGTTGTAAAAATTGCGTTGTAAAGGTTGTTTCCCGTCGCTGTCACAAGGGAGCTGTTGATGGCCTTCCAGAGGTGGGGTGCTGGTCCTGTTGAAGATGTGGTGAGGGCATGGATCTGTCGGGGATCCGGAGTGTACGGAGTTCTTGATCTTGATGGTCTCGTTGTTGTCTATGTTGGTCCAGGAGGTTAGGCGGTTGGCGCGAGTGGTGGTCGTGGGTGTCTCGGTGGTTGCCTGGGCGGTTGCGGTGTTGAAGCTGTTGAGGATGTCCATGATCTTGCGGTGGAAGAAGGTGGCCAGTGAGTCGCACAGTTCTTGCGAGGGTGGGATGTTGTTGGCGCTGGAGTTGGGGTTGGAGAGTTCTTTCACGATGTTGAAGAGCTCTTTTATGTTGTGTGCGTTGTTGTCTAGGCGGTCTTTGAAGGAGGCTTTCTTGGCGGATCTGATGAGGTGGTGGTGGTTGCGGGTGGCGCCCTTGTGAGCTGCGTAGCTTTCCGGGGTTCGTTCGCGGGTCCAGTTCTTCTCTAACTTACGACAGGTTTTCTTGGATGCCTAGAGGTCTTGGGAGAACCAGCTCGCTTTCTTCCTGGTGTGGCTGGTAGAGGGTTTCTTGATTGGGGCAAGGGCGTTGGCGAAGTCTTCGATCCATTGTCTGAGGTTGTGGGCTGCAGTGTCCGGGTCGGTCAGGTCTGCGGGTGGGCTTTGGGCGAGGGTGGTGGTTAGCTGGTCATCAGTGACTTTGCTCCAGGAGCGGCGTGGCATCTGTTGGGTGCGGTGGGGTGTGACGGGTTTCCGAAAGGTGAAGAGGATGCAGCGGTGGTCGGTCCAGTGGAATTCGGTGGTGTGGTTGAAGCAGACTTGGGTGCTTGCTGAGAAGATGGGGTCCAGCGTGTGGCCGGCGGAGTGGGTGGGCTTTGTGACGAGTTGTCTGAGTCCGAGGTTGGCGAGGTCATCGATCAGGGTGGAAGAGTTGGGGTCGTTGTTGTTCTCGAGGTGGAAGTTCAGGTCTCCAAGGATGATGTAGTCCGTGGAGGCGAGTGCGTGCCGACGAGGTCGGCGATGGAGTCCCAGAACTGTGCACGGGGTCCCGGGGGACTGTAGACGAGTGAATGAATGAATGAATATTTATTGTTGGTTACTAAAAACCATTACATAAAACCAGCAATACAAAAGTCATCACGTTACAAAAAGAAATTAAAATCAAGGACATTTCAAAAGTCAAGTTGTAAATGCGAAGAAGCCGGAAAAAAGGTTCATGGGCCGGCTGAGGGCTCTGTGGTCTGGCCAGTAGCAGTCATCAGCATTGCCCGTGCTTTAAAGATAAACTTCCCAAAGGCCGCCATATGCATTACTCTGGACAGGGTATAAAGATGAAAAATCTCATCCTTTGCAGAGCTTGACCCAGAATGTCTGAGTAGTGGCCTAAGATAAAGGCTGCGGGGCAACCGCAAGGCGGGGCAACAGAAAAGAAGATGTGCCCATGACTCCCGTTTATAGCTGCAGAGCCTGCATACGTGTGCATCTGGGCTCGCCTTGCCACATGGATAAAGTTCTTTTAGGGGCAATGGGTGTAGTCTGTAGGCCAGGATCTTGTGAAGGGCTGCACTTCCCACTGCCTGCGTGAGATGCTGTTTGGGGGAGTTCAGGATGTGCGGGAAACACAGGGTCTCATGCAGGTCTTTTCTTCGCCACAGGGACTCCAGATCCAGTTCCCGTGACCGCGCGTGCACTTGTTTTTTAATCGCGTTTTTGATTGTGGAGTATGTAACATATTCCGGATTCCAGGAATCCATGGCAAGGTTAAGATGGGCCTTAGCCACTTCAAGGGAGGCCGACCAAGGATTCCCTGGCTCTCTGAAAATGCATTTCAGGGCTGCCTTCAGAGTATTCTCTTGTGCCGCCGTCGTTAAAAAGTAGTATTTGCTTAAGGCGGCCAGCTCTTCCAGATTTTGCTGGTTGAGGGAGAACTCCAAGTGAACAAGGGTGTTTCTGGTGCATTTTGGAAGGTGGAAAAGTTTCTTGTATGCCCTGCAATGAATTTTTTCCAGTTCATGGCTCAATTTACCCGGGAATGCCTGGAGGGCATAGTTGAGTGCTGGCATGAGCTTGGCTTTAAGCACTCTGTTAATGGCCGTAGTAGACGGGCTGTGAAGGGAGGCTTGCAGCTTACAGATGGCATAGGTGATGGATTTACCTTTGGTCTTGATAGACTTGAGATGGGCACTTGGGAGCCCCGACTCCTAAAAACAAATGCCCAGGTAATTGTATCGCGGTGTGCTTTCCAGCGAAAGGTCCCCTAGCCTCCATTTCAAAGATTTTTTCCTTGAATGATGCCCAAATATAATTACCTTTGATTTAGATCGATTGGCTACAAGCCTATTTTTGTCATTGTATGCGGCCAGTGCCGTCAACGCCTTTTGCAGCCCCATTCTCGTATGATCCAAAAGGACCAGGTCATCGGCATATTGCATGAACTGTATTTTGTGTCTGTCGATCTTTGGAGTGGCCAGGGCTGCACCAGTCAAGGCCCTCTCCATGTCCGCCGTGTATAAGTTGAATAGTAAAGGGGCTAGCACACACCCTTGCTTTAGGCCTCTGTCAGTGTAGATCTTAGCAGAAGCACGGTCCCTTGAGAGTTTGATACGCACCCAAGTTTTTTGATAAAGGGACTGTATCGCTCTTAGCAGTCCCGGATTGATGTTCCATTGGACCAGCTTATGCCACAGGATTGAGCGGTCGACCCCATCAAATGCCGCCGAGTAATCGATAAAGCAGGCGAAGAGTGGAAGGCTTTTGCCTGTCCGAGCGCGATGCGCCAGATAGGAGAGAGCGATGATGTTATCTACTGTGGCTGACCCAGGTCTAAATCCGGTTTGGCAGAATGGAAGGATGCCAGCTGCACTTGACCAGTCTGCGAGGTCCCTCAAGATGGCGCTAGCGTAAGCTTTACCCTCAATATCCAACAAGGCAATCATGCGGTAATTGGCAGGTTCCGATTTTGGGCCTTTTTTGTGGATAGGCTGTAAAAGCGAGCCTCTCCACGAATCTGGAACTTCCCCCCGGAGCCAACATTCGGAGTACAGATCAGTCAGGTTTTTGGTCCAAAAGTCGATATTTGCCTTGAATAAATGCCGGGAAGCCCATTGGGACCTGGAGCAGCATTTTGTCTAATATTTTTTAAGATTTTAAAAACCAACGATTTTTCCGGTGGGACCGTCGTCTCAATGGTAGAATCAAGGTAGTCTTCCAGAATAGATGTTACATTTTGCATGTGTCCTGAACCATCATTGGTATATAATGCCTTAACATGGGCGACCCAGGTGGAGGCTTCAAGGGCATTTTCTCTATGATTTGGGCCTCGTCCCATGTTGCATATGTAGTTCCAAAACTCCTGTGATTTTCCCGGCCTCAGCAACTCAAATATAATTAGCCATTGTGAATCGCAGTGGGCTCTCCTTGCAGCCCACACCTTTTTTGCGTGACTTTTTGTGGTTTCTTGTAATTCCTTCTTATTTTGTTCAGACCTGTTTTTGTGGAACCGTTTGCGTTCCTTATTTAATGCTTTGGCACGTTTTTTAATTTCTATGTTATATCCGTATTTAGGGGGAGGACACCAGTGCAACACACTATTCTGATTCCCGCGAAGAAGCACCGCCACGGTATCTGATATGGCATTCCAGCTTTCTATTACGCCATTTTTCTGTACACTAGATGGCCAGCCTGACCATTGATTTGCCCAACTAGTAAATCTGGTTATGGTGGTTTGTTCCCATTTGATCCTTCTGCGCAGCTTAATCAGTTCTTCACCATCAGCCGCTCCGATGTATACAAGCTTGTGGCGTTGGTCCGCGGTGAGATTCAAGGTGACAGTTAAGGCAGCGTGATCGCTATCACTACGCGGCTGAACTGAAAAGCTTAACATCAATGATTGGAGTTTGCCACTTAATATTGTGGAGAAGTGTGGCTCCGGGGTTAGAGCCGGCAGACCCGGAGGCTGAGATCGGCCCTAGACCAGGGTTCAATTCCCCGCCCCGACGGGGGTTGGGTTCAATAATTCCACGGACTCGATAATTCTCACACCGGTGCCTACTTGACTCACGGGTTCACACTCGGCGACTCTGGGCAATAGCTTGCTTAATCTCCACAACGGCCCCTCGCGGCGGGATGCCTGGCTTTCACCTTGTGTATACCCTGCAGGGGTATCTCACAGGGGAATACCAGGACGGGTTCCCTAAGCAAGCGCATAGATTCCTGCGATGTGGGCGATTTGCGCTATATAAATACATGTACATTTACATTTACATGTACATTTACATTTACATAATCGACCGTGGTTTGGTTGTTAAATGTGGGGCCGACCATCTGCCCCGGGCTGTTCTTTAAGAGGACTGAGTGGGCAGTCGCCAGGTTGTAGGATTTTAATAGATCATTTAGGGCGTCAGTAGCCCCTGCCTGATGGCTGCATTTGGTCAGAACCCCTATATTATGGGTGTTAAAATCGCCAAGAATTATACATTCAAGTGCCGCGAATTGGAGCAGTAAACACTCTATGTGATGTACCAACAGGCCCGGGTTTGATGATGGCCCATGCGGATTGTGGTAAAGATTGATTAACAATATTGAAAGGTTACTGTTTGCCAAGCGACAGCCTTTCAAAATGCCTGCCTGGAGGAAATCCGGAAGATTAGAGATTTCTGCAAATTCCAAGTTTAGTGCGTGTTTAATATAGAAGCATATCCCACCTGAGGGTCTACGAAAGATGTTAGTCTTTTTTGCTGGTTTTCCGTACTCAGCGTAACCTCTCAAGGAGAGCGGATGGGTTTGCCAAGACTCTTGTATGCAGATTATATCTGCTTCCTCCATAAATGACAGCGCGTTTTGGTTGAGAAGCAACCGCCTAAGTCCTGCAACATTCCAAGACATGACTTTCAGTCTCACCGGGGACCATGCCTTCTCAGCGGGTTTTAAGTCTGTGTTTTTCATGCGTCGTGGAGAGTGGCCCCAGGCGTTAAGGCGCGAACCGTTAGGTCCTGGAGTTTAACGCAAGCGAGAGCCAGGACCAGTCTTTATTCGTGGGACCCAGTGTTGTGCATTTACGTGTCCCCTGGATTAAATCCCTAGTTATCTTGATTGGTGTTCTGATAGGGTGACCAGAGATTGTGCCACCTTTGTGCCCCTGGAGTGTAGTCGCCAGTTCTGGGGCGTCCTTGTAGAGCGCATACAGGCGTGGGGGCTCTTCAGCTGGTTGAACCATATTTCCCATCGAAATATATGCAGAGTGTGTTTTTAAGAACAGAGGATATTTTTGTGTTTTCTTGGGTTTTATCCTTATACCCCAGCTTTCCAGTAGCTTGTGCTGGCTTTTTAAGGCCTCAGCCATGGCCGAGCTCGTGAAAGTTACCTCCGTGGTTTCATTTAACTCATCTTCATCTGGCGGTAGGAAGGAAATGGTTTCGATGTCTGAAGTTTTTATTCCCTCCAACCCTCGAATGTTCGCACAAAGGAACAGGAGATTGCTACGATTAAGAATGTCCCATCTCCCCTGCAAGACATATTCTGGGTATAGCCTTATTTCCCCGATCATGCGATTGGGGGTGATTTAAATCAGCAACGGCGTCCGTGGCCTGAGTGCCAGCTTCTATTGGCTGTGAGAGGCCAGCTAGGGAGGCATCTGTATGCCTTATTGCCCCGGTAGCTCGTTCAGGGGTCGTCGTGAATGGAACGCTGGTAAGCCCATTGTTAGTCCAAGTGTTTTTAATGCCCTTTGTATCTAGGACTGCCCGTGACACTTGAGGCGTAACCTGCGTAGACGTTGATGAAACAGGGGCTAAAGAGTGATTTGATCGTGCTTCGTATTCGGTGCTGCGAGGTTGGATCGCTTCCACGGCGTTTGTATTTTGTGGGACGTTTGCAGGGTTTGTGGATAATACTAATGTGGCTGGTGGGGGCGCCACAAGGGGGACAGCCAGCCCTTGGTTTGTTATTTGGTTAGATACATGGAGGACATCATGCTTCGGGAGCGTGCAATCTGTTATTATGGGGAATGCTTCAAGCTCTGTTGTTTCCGGTGGCTCTGTTTGACCATGCGACTGTAGACGAGTGTTCCTCTGAGGGTGGGGTTGGGGTCGGTGTGGATATGGAAGTACAGGTGTTCGACGGTGCAGTGGGTGTCAGCGTCGTTAATCGAGATGTTGAGGGTGTTCTTGTGGATGACGGCGATTCCTCCTCCTACTCCGTTGGTGCGGTCCTTGCACATGACCTTGCAGCCTTCTGGGATAGCTATGGCGATGTTGGGTGCAGAGGAGGAGTTCAGCTAGGTCTCGGTCAGGAATGTGACGTCAGGGGTGTGGGTGTCGAGTAGGTCCCAGTGTTCAACGGCGTGTTTCCTGGCAGAGCGGGTGTTTAAGAGGATGCAGCGAAGGTGGTTGGATTGACTGGCGGTTGGGTTGGCGGGATGGATGCTGGTGTAGCTGCAGTTTCGGCAGGTGAAGGGTCCGTGGGTGCGTTTCGGGGCGGCAAGGTAGCAGGTGCTTGATCGTCCGGTGTTGAGTGCGTGGAGGGTTCTGGTGGCGTAGTGGAGATGGGTGTTGTGGCGGTCACGGGGGCCAGGGGCTCGGGCTCTGGCACTGGGCGCGGTCCAGGTGCGGACGGGCGCAGATGGGCTTCGCTGTCTGCATAAGAGCGTTGATGGGAGGGAGGAGCAGCGCGGCAGCAAATGGGCTGTCAGGGGGGCGGGTCGCAGGGAGGCAGCGGCGGGAAGAGTGCAGCGAAGGTGACCGGCTCAACAACGGTTGGGACCGGGGGCAGACAGAGGCAGCAAGTGGGCAGGCCAAGTCAGCAGGCAGCAGGAGACAGCAGCAAGAGACCAGGGTGAGCAGGCGGCAGCGGCGAGGCGGCGACCTAACGTGTAGGCAGGGTCAGAGGTCATAGGACATAGGACATTATACCATACTGTAAAAGCCTGCTATATCATACCACATTATGTCGTGCGCTACCATAACGTAACACAACAAAACATAGAAGTAGAACACAACATAAGGTTGCAATGCCTATGTTGTTATGTTCTAAATCCACAGCACGGTATGAATTGACTTGTCTTGAACTGAAAATGACATAACATAGCCTCTCCAATCACAGGCATGCCCACGGAGATCTAAATCCAGGTGAAACTAATCTTTTCTGCCAAGCATGGAGAATGGGCTACTTTTATGAGTCGCAGCACTCAGTTAAAAGACATTTTTGTTTGAAAAAGAGTCACTGCCGATGTAGATCCAATCCCTTTTTTTAAATCTTGATAAGGCGGTAAATACATGTAGGTCCCGAGAAGAAAAAACGAATCCTAGAAAAAAACATGCCCCAGCAACGTCAGGCACTGTACATCGTAGCGCAAGTCTTTTTTTTTATTATTGGAAAGTCATTCCTTTTTTGGAAAGGGGAGGTGCCGGGGAGGGTGAGACAGGCAGGACTCTCACTTGGTGAGTATAAAAGCGGAACCGAGCAGCCGCTCCAGTCTGTCTCCCTCACGCCTGGAGCAGCCCAATGAGAGAGCGCCGCTGCTGCCTGCTGGGACTCACTTTTCTTTCATAAAAACGAAAGTCATCACGGGAGCCAGCAAAGAACAGCAACAAACACCAACTGGGGAGGAATAAAAGCACTTTCAAAGAAAAAACTAAAACCGGCAGACAGCTCTCTCTCTTTCAAGAACCTCAAACTGCAATAAAAAAACAACCCGGTGAGATGCACGCTACGGGACCAGTGCGCTGTCGTGAAGTCAGCTGCAGCCGACCAAAGCACACCGCACAACCCTGCCGGCAGCCTGGGGTTACAGCTCTCAAGGTAAGGAGGAAGCAGCGACGCCGGGCAGCACTGTGGGCGGACAGGACCTGTGGGTTACGATCTGGGAAAGGGAAAGTGGTAAGAAAGGCTAAAGGCGCAATGGCTTACCCCTCTGGGGTATTGAGCGTGGCTTGCAGACAGCTCCGTGAGTTCAGCGCCTGCTGCAGAGATATGCCGACTGCACGAGGTTTCAGACGTGCAAGCTTGTGACTCGCGTGTGGATATTACTAGTTGGTGATATTGGAACAATTACGAGACAGGCTACTGTGGGGTATGTGCATCGGTGGTCAGAGTGACACTTAACACTTGTATACGGCGTCACCTTATTGCATAACTTACATACTTTTTTATATTTTTATACTCGGTGCCTTTTTTATGCTATTGCTTTTGTAAACGATGTTAGGTAATCATACAGTAAAAATGTACTTAGTGGTCGGCATATGTATGAGTGGGTGCCTTGCGGAGTCAGTAGTCCAAAGTTGTTGAGTGACTTCTTCGCTTGTGTGATGACAGAGGCCTTCAATCATGAGTCACCTGGGGACTTGCGCTGCCTGGCCTCTTCGGTGCTCAAATGGTGAATACATGGAGCGGTGTGTGCAGTGCAGCTCCTTGACTGGAGGTGCCAATGCGCTACATGGGATATGCTGGGTTTTTTTGCTCCTGAAGGCAGTATGCTACTTGTTTTAAAGAGAGATTCGGCACTCATCGAAGTCGTTTGTGGGTTGGGAACGGCAATTTAATGGAATAAAACACAGCAGGGAAATACTCAGCAGTGGGGAGGGGAAACGTTTTTAGGGAGATCGCAGGTGAACGTACAGGACGGCATGCGTGTAAGAACAACTTGAGTTTAAAACTTATATCCAGAATTTCAGATGTCGTTTCTTCAAAGTGCTACAAATGCGGGGAGATCAGCGACCCAATGGGTCTGCCATGGTTGACACAATTTGGTGAAGTGTGGAAGTTTTGCTTTAATTAATATTTCGCATCTGAACCTACTCACCCCATCCTTTCGTGAGCCTCCCCAAATCTATTTCCATGCCTGCCAAACCCATTTTTTTTAGGGTACATTAGGATGAGAACGCTACTTAACTGTATGCAAACGGAATTGGTTGCAAAAGCTATTCCCGTCCTCCGTGTCCTCAGAAGGCTGCTTGCCCGGGCAGTTCTTCCTCGGTACATTATATCGTAATAAGGGAAAACCGGTTGCAGTTATCTAATTTCACGGCTAGGGGGCCCCCACGCTACAAGCTAGTGCTAATACAGTAATCTGCCTGAGAGAGAATCATAGTAGGGGGGAAAGTGAAAAACAAAAAGACAAAAAAAAGGAAAATAACGGCAGAGAAACGCCTGCTCCAGAAACTGCTGACAAGTTAGTCTACTTTTTAAGTGAAACGAGAACTTCGTTTGATTGACCCTGTGTGCTTTTAGGTCACACTCTGGTATATAATATTTCGCTTTATTATGGAATTCCGACTTTGGAACTGGGGGGTCGCTTCAAATCCCAGCCTCGGCTCAACATCCTGCGAGTCTGAGCAAATCATTTAATCTCCCCGACCCTAAAAAAATCTGTAACAAGTCTGGCTCACTTGTAAAGCGCTCTAATGCCTTCGGGTCAAGGTCACGCTATATCACCATGAAAAAAACCTGCCACCATTCCCATATCCACATGAGCCCAATAAAGTGTACATAACTGATGCCTGGGGGGGAGGGGGCAGTCTAGTTGTGTGTGAGCAAGGAGAATAGTGCGACTAGCAGCGCTCCTCCAATGGTTTCGCTGAGGCCACCCATACTTCCTGTTGTTGAGAAGCGTTGGGGGAAGGGCTCTACTAGTTATGTTTCATGGACACCAGATGGGCATAGACCCTTAAACTTACTTTCAGACTACAGGGGTTGGTAAGCGCGCGGGAGGGGGGGGTGGGCGAGGGCAACTATGGGAATGTAGAGCTTGTTTATGTCCAGCTACTTATCTCACTGCTCCAATGAATTAGCTTTGCAGGGCCCGCGAAAGCTTATGAAATACGGGTTGTCAGTGTGTGTGTTTTCAAGGCTTCAACCTTGACTAATGTCCTAATCCCACTGTCCAATGTGACTAAAATGCGTGGCCTTAGGAAGTCCTCCTGCCTCCAGATCTGCAGGAGTGTGGATACATTAGAGGTAGGCCAAGCACCAACGGCACAGTCATGTGTGCAAAAACATAAGCAGCAAAACAAGACAGGGCGACAGTCGGCATATTGCCCAGCTCGGTGTAAAACTGTAGCGCACAGAAACACGGCACTGACCCCCCTTCGCTGCGCTGCCTCTACCTGCCCCCTGCTTCGTTCGCTGCAGAGCTCTTGTTTACTGTCCTCCGCTTCTTTCGTAAGGGGGATGCCGCTTGCACCCCTCGCATCTTGTAAACAATGCAGGGAGGAGCCTAGAAGGGGCAGTGGGGCTGATTTTCTGCTGACTCGGCAGATCTGGTGGGACAGCGGCGGTGATGTGATGTCCTGACGTTTGCGTAACTCTTCGCTTTCGTAACAGATGTCGTAGGATGAATTGAGGGGACTGAGACCAGCACGTCACCTCATAGCTGGTAAGACAAATTGTTAAAATACCCGGCGCTGGCTTCTTTTGCAAGTTGCCGAATTCAGTCGTTTGAGGGGAGACTCAATTTGTGTACACTCGAGGTCGGCAAAGCGAGCAAACGTCCCAGTCTCGACTCTCGGACAGAGCCAGCGTTTCACTTTGTCTTTCGGTGGCCCCCTCCTGCCGGCACGCGATTTTGGATGCCAAAAGTGCAGTCCAAACCCTGGGCCAGTCTCACTGCAGGACTGGGCAGACGGTCGAAGGTCTTCTATGCCGGCGTCTGTGCGGGAATATAACCCGAAGGCATGCGGGGCCCTGCCACTCAGCTCTTTTTTCGTAGTTTTACATGGCACAAACTCTCTCACTTTTTTTTCACAAGTACCACTACCATCGGGCAAACCCTATGCCATGTACTGTGCCCGTTGTCTAGCTTTCTGTAGACTCCACTTGCAGCCAGTTTACAGTGCAGCTTGGAGGCCTAGTCTTTCCCGATGAAATGGGAAATTGCCCCTTTCACTAAGCGGCCGTGGAGTCGCCCACCTTGTAAAATGTTCTCACTGCATGCTCTTTAAACAGTGTTTGTGCAAGTACTAACGAGCGACCCTTTATCTGTTGTGGTGTTGAAGAAACGGGCGAGTTGTTTTCTAGAGATTAGGTGAGAAGTGTATCCCTAGGCGCACCTTCTCTGCACTCGACCTCTGGGGCCTGGCTCGACCAAAGCCCTCAGGGGCCTGACACCCTCTGCCTGGCGTAGAGTTCGTTTCAGAATGGTGGCATGCGTCCGTGATCAAACTATCTTTTAGAGAAAAAAAGAGTTGAAAAATTCAGTTCGCTGTTATTGTGTTTCACTTTCAACCTGATTCCGCTTTCTGCATAAGTGGGATGGAATCCACTGGTCCTGTCGCTTCTGCGAGCGATGGGGGAGGTGAACGGGGGTTGAGAAAAAGGAGAGGGGGATTGAGGGAACCAATGAGAGGCGGCCTGGAGAACACTGCATCACACCCCTGTCCCGGAGGAATGGACTTTTCCTCAGAAAAACAAGTCTGCCCAGCGTGAACGAACGCGCGAGTCGGATGTCTGCACCAGGCCTTTATATTTGTTTTTCTTGTGTCTATTCTTTTGAATAAGTCTGTTTGCCGTTTCCCAGCCTCTTCAGCTTTACAGTAAATTGTTCTGGGTGAATGAGTTACAGTGTCTGGCTTGGAAATATTTTTCTGCCAAAGCACCCAGAGTGTAGAATGGTTGGGCCGAATGCGAGCTGACGTTTGTGCCCACGGCCGAGATAAACACTTGGGGACCGAGGGCAGTGGCGAGAACCAGACGCTGCAGAGGTCACAATAAGGAAGCTAGTCCATTACCGATAACAGAACCTATATCAACGGCCTAACCTGCCGTTCCAAGGGCACCCACTGTTTCTAGAACATTCTGCTTTTTGGACCACCGCTCCAGCCTTCTGAATGCAAATCTTTCCACAGCCCCTTCCCTGGAAGCAGGGTTCTATGTGGGATGAAAATACTGGGGGTCTCTCAAAGGGGTGAGGCCACTGTAATTAGGGAAGTGGCTTAAAACACATAAACTAAAAATTTGTACTTAGCATAGTGAGCCGCCCGACTTGTATTTTGCTGTTTCAGTCATTGCATCCAGATATATGATACACCAAGAAACATCATACCTACAACACGTCAGGACTATTCGCTTTGTCAATGGTAGTTAGTTTCATAAGATAAATACTCAGCAACTATGGCCTGTATATAATATTGAAAACGCTTCCACTAAAGCCTTGGTCACACCACGATGCTGTTGCTGCTCCTGAGTTTCAAAGTTTCAAAAAGAAGGGAAATCCAGAGAGAAAATGACTCTCTTTAAAGGATTTCCCTTCCCTACAACGCTCACCTGGCATGAAGTTATGCAGTAACTTCTCCACTAGTGAGAAGCGAGCACTGTGAGCACGCGCACATCCATGTGTCTGCTGCTACTGCAGTCCGGGAAAAAAACGGACCGCCTCTGCCAGGGCACAAAACATAGCCCGATAGAGACCCGTTTCGAGGCCTCCTTTAAAAAACTGCCAGTGCTCAGCACCGGTGCGACCCGGCCCACTTAAAGCCCTGCCTGGAAGCATGTTCTGTCTTCTGCGGACATCTCTACCTAAGCCCAGCCAGTTCAAGCAGCAGGTCTCATCAGTCCTTGTCACATGAAGTTTTCTCAGTTCTGCTTTACCCCAAAAGACTAGTCTCTCCCCTTTAACCCCTTTGCCGTCGGGGTAATTCCCCCACGGCGCAGGGGGCAAGGGGGGAAGGCGCGGCCCCGCGGTGCTCCTGGCGAGCCCATGAGTCGCAGTAGAGCTAAGCTCATGACGAGCTGGGCTCGTCACAGCCCCACCCACTGATTAGGTCTCCCGCACAGGCGGGGAATCAATCACGCGTGGGCGCGCCACAGCAGTTATGATGAGCCCAGCTCGTCATGAGCACAGCTCCACTGTGCCTCATGGCGAGCTGGGCTCGTCATGAGCATGGAAGGGGTTCACATTTCCCACAAACACCTCTTCTAAGTCTCTGCATACTCTGAACTTGTCTCAGAAAGTTCAGCTTCTCCCATTTACATCTTTAAAAAGCCTCCACCTCTCCCATGAGCATCTCTCCACAAGCTTAGCTTGTCCATTGAACATCTCTCCACAAGCTTAGCCTGTCCATTGAACATCCCTCTGCAGCCCATAGAGTGCTTGGACATCTCTTCCGAGCCTTCTGTACTATGACCATCTCTCCAGGAGCTAAACTTGTCCTGTTATTATCCCACGACCACTTGCATTGCCCCTAACTTCCCTACACAGCCCTACACCTAACGCCCCATGGATACATCTTCAAAGGTCGTGTTCCGCCTGAGCATCTCTCTAAAGCCCATCCTGAAACACATCCATAGTATATCCCTCAAACATCTTTCCCCAGTGAGCTCCCTCACAGCATCTGTCTGCTCCATGGGCATCTCTTCACCGCTCAAGTATGTGTTATCAACATATCTCCACTGACCCACACCGCCATGGAAGAAACCAGTGTTGCAAGAACCTCAGTTTCTAACATGCATCTCTCTCTCCACAGCCCGACCTGTCCCTCCAATGAGTGTCGTTCACTCCCTCTAGCGGGACCATCCCAATGGAATGATTACGTTTGAAGCACACAGTTGCAACATTTTCCTCGTATTCTATCACCAGAGTTTGTTTGCATTTGGCCAGGCTCCAATTACGAGATGAGGGGTTGATGTCAGCATTCATGAACATTAGTGTTCTCGGAATAATCAGAAACGGGTGATCACTACCTATGTTTGACTTAGGCCGCAGCCCTCTAACAATGCGACAAAGGACTGGGGCCTGTTTTCAATTTACAAGATGGGTTTTAAGTTAGAACACAATGCACAGAAATAATAAAGAGAAAAGAGGCATCCGGGAATCTACTTATTACCTGGCTCCAAGGTACTTTGTTACGTAGGATCCAAATACTTATGTTGTAAGGTGCTTTTGGATTCAGGATCCATTTCTTTATGTACTTGGGCGAAGCAGTCAACACCCAACCAAGTATGTGGAGATCGTCCAATCACTCCACTCAAGATATGCTGACCGCTTTATTGACAAGTTTCTCCTTTGACACCCCAGAATCTTTCTACACTACCCAGGCAAGCTGAACAGTAAACAATCCTAGGAACATTACATAAACATCCTCCTTCGCCATGATGATAAACTACTTTGAAACACACACAGGTCTTACACTCTGTATTTTGTAATTCTGAAGTAAATGCCCCTATGAAATGACTGTCTTTTGAACGTCTCAATCAATATGCCTATGATGTAGAATACAATGTTAAATCAATATGCCTATGATGTAGAATACAATCAGGCTTTGCCTGGGTCCTTACAATACAACAACAAACTGCGCTGTGGTTGGGAATACTTTTTATTATTTACTATATATAGTGAATGGACCACAGACATAGGTGGCAGCAGTATGCGAGCACAGCAAAAAGTAAGAAAAACCGTGACTGCTCAAGGGTGAGAAGGTCCCCTTCTGACTGTTGAACCATGCCCACCATAAAGTGAATACAAGTACAGAAGGAGTTGAAATGTGAACCAGGAAAAACACCACTGACCGTTAGACGGTAACAATAAAAAGTTCTATCCTTCTGTATCCGTAATCACACCCGATCAATGCGCAAGGGCTCTCACTCCAGAACTATATCACATTCTCACCTTATACCAAAGTATATACAGCAATAAACTCAATGCTGGTCTCAAACACCATTACCAGAACAAAATTTGTAATTTATCCAATCCTGAACTATTTGCAACAGCAGTTCTATTCAAACGCAGTGCACTGGAAGAAAAAACACATCCACTGGACGATCTCTCACACATGTACTCTAATTGGCCCCACCCATGACTGATAGTACATCTACTAAAACACCCACGCTAAATACATAGATGTAAACCAACCCTTTCTTAAGGACCTCTGCCCAAATAAGTACGCCTCAGCACTACTACTCTAATACATGCTAATTCACAACTACTCAACTGTGTTCTCTATTGTGACATTTTCTCATAGTACACACACCCACAAGTACAATGTTGACTTAAAACACCACTACTGAAACCTGTCCTCTAAAGCGTTTATCCATAAATACATACTCTAACCTTTGCTTATATTCCCCAATCTTTCAACAATACACAGAGTGGGCTAATGTACTTCTTTAATCAAATTATGCTTTTAGTCAACACTTTTCACGTAATCCAAGACTACTTTGTGAAAATGTGTTGATGGGGCTGTAGACGGGTAGTCTAGACTCTAGAGGAAGAGACCCTGAGCCATCGCTGCTGTACTTTTGAAGTTCTTCTTTAAAGGGAGTAGTGAGCAGGTAATATTAGCGCTCGCTAGCCTGCTCTGGCTGACATCACAGTTGGGAGATACACAAGTTGCCTTCTTTCTGAAGTGATAAATGATCACACATGTTTAAAGGCCCCATCATTGGCGACTTTAATGCAGATATATGTGGTGTGCCTGAGGTACAGGGGGTCTTGTGGAGTAAGCTCTGGCAAATGTGTTACATCCGGAAAAAAATGAAGCTAAGCCACAAATGTTAATTTCCACAAATTTGAACTAAAACACATTACCACCCCAAAGAGCATGGCTGTGAAAGCCCAGGGTGTAATTTATTTCTGAAATTCATATCCTTGATGATAATGAGCAGTTAGTCAAATCCATTGTGAGGTCCATATGCCTGGGACTCTGGCTGCAAGGGATGTTGTTACATTTTAAAGGGACCACCCCACCCCCTCCCATGGCGTGGGACAGAGGGAACACTAGGGCATATATGTACTGAGATTGCCCTAAACGGGGGAAACTATGGGGTACCCATGTGGGAACAGCAGCCGCAGCTGGTCAGAGGGAGATGAGGGGGAAAGCAGAATAAAAGCCATCCACCAGGAGCAGGTCAGCCCAAGCCTCTGGAGAAATAAGGTAGGGAAGTGCCCTCTCACTGGTACAGAACTCATATGGGGGTTACACGGAGGAGGATTTGAAGTAGATTGTTTTTTTTCTTTATTTTGAATTTAAAACTCCTAATGACGCAACAGTTGAAGATTGAAACACTCAAGAATAGTTGTTAAGAATTTTTCAGTGTTTGACCTACTGGACATGTTGGGGAGAGTCCATCTAGAAACCCTGAACTATCGAGCTTAGGCACAGAACCTGTCGTAATAATAAAAAAAAGCAGTGTTTGACACTCTGTCACTGTTATGGGGTCTTGGAACACCCAAACTCTCCAAGTGACAGGCAGAAGGGTGTGGGGAGGGAGAGGGATTTCCAAGAGACAGGGTATGGAGACTTCGGAGTGTTTCAGTAGGGCTTCCGTGGGACTGGATATAGTAAGGTTTCTTAAGCAATGGCTCGATGAATTGTCATTAACCTCCCTGAGAGTCAAAGAGTGACTAAGGGATATGTAGACTGCTCTCTGTCAGTACAATTAAGGTTTGTGGAAAGAGCATGACTATTGATCTACTGGGATTTACTGACTACAGTCAAATGATACATGCTGTACAGGGTGAAAGTAGTAGTAAGCTTCATGTATTTGGAGTAGAAAGAGCCATGGGTCAGATGGGTAAAATCTCGCCCCCTCCCAAAGCAGTCGAGGATTTGTTTTTTTGAACAGCCTGTTGCACTAATAAGTAGTGCAGGATGTAACTGATAAAAACAGTGGTGAGCTTGTCAAAGAAGTCTATGACCCTCTTCTTCCCTGTTCCCTTTTTTGCTGGCAGTCTCGATACTTTCCAAACAGAGAAGAAAGAGTTAAAATAAAATGCGTGTACATTTGCAAGTAACAAGTTGATTCCATTAACCCCTCTGGCAGGTTGGGCAAAGGCTAAAGTTCCCCAAGCAAACAATTTTGATCAAACACAGATCTCCAGTGAAGTCAGCCTCAGTCGCCCCGGCCTCCCTCCCTCCCCCGCCCCCTGCCTGATCACATCCATGCGAAATGGTTCTCTGTGCGGGACACTCACCTCTTGAGAGCAGAAACACAAGAGCTGGAAGCTGACACGGGAGGCCGGGCCAGGCCAGGCAACAACCAGTCATTGACATCAGCCCTGCAGCTCTCAAATTATAGCTCAACAACAGTGATGTCACAATTGGCCTGACAGACACACTTAACGTGTTTTTTTCTTAATTGCCATAATCTGTAAACTAAGGAAAATATTCTTTGTTCAAGACCTGTTATTGTGGTCTTGGGCCCAGGCCCTCCACCCCTCTCCTCTGCGGCACTGAAATCTTTTTTCTTCACAAGAGCAAGTAATGTTTCCAAAAGAGAAGCAGCCAGACACATTCCACTGTTGCAATAACACCTCTGTTCTTTTACAGTTTGGGAAATTGTAAAGATTTTTTGTCCAGCTGAACGTGACCTCAGTGCACGTTATTGTGCACGAGGCACCTCAGTTAAGGAGTTCTACAAATGAGAGAACTCAACCAAGGCATTGTTTCCAGGCAACTGCTAGGGCTGATTTCTCGGGAAGAGTTCTCTCAAACACAGGTCTATGATCGAACGGGCATGGAGCTATATCTTTTATCCTCCTTGTCTCAGATATTCTCCCAAAAATGCAACAGCTCTATGGAGACATGTAAATACACCAAATTTACGGCTACCATCAAACCAAGGCCTGCACAAAGGGCCCGAGAGCATGCTTGGCAGCACCCAGCAGGCCTCCTAAATGCAATGGGGGAGCTTGGTATTGCTGATGCTGTGCAATGAAAGGCCCAGTTTCCTTAACATGTTCTTGCGGTGTTCAAATCTGTCCTGCTTCCATTGGGGGCTTTGTTCTAAAGCCGGTTAGGTATCATTTCCTTTGGAGGTACCCACATATTAAAGAAATGTCTTCATTTACAGACAGGGACACATGGGAAATGACCCATAGTGGCGATTTCATGAGACCTTTTCCATGTTGGTCTCCTTGTTAACAGGGCTGTTGAACACCCTAATATCATCAGTTTTAGGAACGTACAAAATGAGCTTCTGCTCAGCTTTGGCGCTTCTCCTAGGTAACCCTCGATCCGATGAGCTCTGAAGATTCGGTCCTAGAATGATTGCAGAGATCTGGTAATGACTTCTGAAAGTGCCAGGAAAGATATAATGAGACAGCAAAAGAGTGAGGAATAGGAAGACATCTAAAAATTGCACGAATCCATCAATATCACAAATCTGTCAATATTTGTCAGGGGCCATGATAAAGTCTGCATGTGGAAAATATGGATCCCAAATGCCCTGGAGCTTAGTCATTTGAACGCATTACTGCAGCTTGTCTCCCTATATAAATGGATTAAAGAAGACGCCCCTATACGCTGCTACATGAGATCTGTTGTGTGTCTGAGAGTAAGGCTGCAATATGGTCTAGAGTAGGCAAAATAATTAAAAACCTGTGCAGATGGTAATCACTGTCATCCTGTTGAAAACCATGCACCCACTCGCTCTCTCTCTGTTTCTCTTTTCCTAAGGGGTGCTGGTGAAGCCTTTGTGTGTTAAAAGAAGGTGTGGAGCAATGCATAGGAGCTGACAGGTACAGGTGCAGCCCCTTGGTGCCTGAAGAGTGATACCAAACTGTAGAAGACCTCCATACTGCAGTAAAAGGGACACTGATAGTCCGGCTCCTCTATGTCATAGAACAAGCTGAAGCCAAGCAGCTTTGTTTTTTATGCTGGCAATGAAAGCACAGAAGAGTTCTCTGCATACGGCGTTTGTTTTATTGACTAGTCCTTGGTTTTCAGAACTCGTTTACAGGACTTGGCCAGCACTTGTGGCCCCCCACACATCTAGGATTAGAGAAATAGGCC
The DNA here is from genome assembly GCF_964263255.1 of Lissotriton vulgaris. NCBI lineage: Eukaryota > Metazoa > Chordata > Amphibia > Caudata > Salamandridae > Lissotriton > Lissotriton vulgaris. The sequence continues at coordinate 1,713,245,398 of NC_141687.1, forward strand.
AGAAATCTGTCCTGGCATAGAGAGGCTGTGAAAGCACAAGCTGTATATAACATGTCTCCAAGAATGAGTCTCTGCAGGATTTGGCACAGAATAATGAGGCGTCTCTACACAATGAGAGCTGTGTTACAGCAGTCTGAACAATCTGGAACAGGGGGCAAAGAGAAGGACCTGTTCGCCCCCTGGAAGGAAATTTGAGAAAGGGAAGAATAGAGGTAGCCTGGTATCCATGGATCGAAGCCTGGGAAGAGGAAAGCAAAGAGAAGGGCTTGGTGGTCCATTAGGCAGAACATAGAAAGCTGGAGTATATGGAGCAGCACCTCTGAAAGGGCAGTATATGGAAGGGACTGTTGGCCTTATGGAATGGATCCTGAGAAAGGGAAGCATAGTGCAGGAACTGATGGCGGCATCAGACAGGATCATAAAAGTGTCCCCATTACTGAATCAGCTAGCTAAAAAACGTTCCCACATTAACAAATCAGGGCAGTTTTGAACTTCAGAAGACATGCCGAAATGGTGTTTTGCAAGGTGTGGGAGACTACTAGCGTTTGTGCTTGCTGCAGGCAATGTTTTTGGTAATCTCAGGGAAATCAAAAGTAAAAACTGGCCCACCAGACCATAAAAAAAGGCCCACCAACAGCCAAAAAAACGACATACACACTGACTTGACAGACCATGCACTCTGGGAAGATATAGACAGAATGAGGTTAGATGCTTGATGGTCCAGGAAGCTTATAGGACAATCCACGATAAAGAAGATTAGAAAGGGGGACTGAGACCCTGCAGCCGTCCATGGCACTTGCTGCTAATGAGGGCTGGTACCAGGAACTACTTATATCCTTCCTATACATTATTTACCGTCATCGCACAGCACTGCTGGGCGCGAGAGCTCCCGCATCTGCTTCCTAATTTTCACCTTTGCTTTCTATTAATTCTTCCCTCGAAGACGTGATTGGCAGATGGCCGGCGTGGCGTTCTCCCTTTCGTAGCACGCAAGTGTGTACGTATCCCAAGCACGTCACTTCTTAGCACCGCCTTAAACTGATTATGGTGCTTAAACGAGGCTAAGTGGCTTGCAGTTTGCAACAACCATCGGAAGGGCCTGTGGAAACGGCTCGGGCAGGGGTGTTTTTTCCGCTGCACTTTCGGTCCCAGAGGAATGCTAACATCTCAATTACGAGGTGTGTGGTTGTCTACAAAGAGCAGACAGAAGCTTGTAAAAGATGCAATCTCTCTCTGAACCCGTGATAATGAAGCTCTCGTAAAGAGGGCTTCTCTCTCTTTCTTCCGTGGAACCTGTGTGGGCTCCAGCAGATAAATTGACGTTCGCCAGCCCCCTGTGCGCGGGGCTAAGGCTCTTGGGGGAAGACCTGCCATGAAGCAATCAATATCCGCAGCGCCACTGTAATGTGTAGGGGGTGTGATCTCAAAGCCCGGCGAGTCAAAGGTTAATTGGGAAGGATTAGAGCCATCTAACAAGCCGCCACCGAGGCTGGGCATGGGCTGGTTTTCTGCTTTCTGCTGTGACACAAGAGGCGCTGCAGTTACTAAGCAAAGTTTTCTTTGCTGCAGGTTAGCATTCCAGCATGTACACACAATATTCCTATACTACACGTAGAATGGCAATTCGATGATTGTTCCTCCATAGGAAAAAAACATCTGAAATCCATGCCCCTTCTACCCCCTTGTCTGTAAATTTGTCAAATTACACAGATGACTTGCTACTTTTAATAGCCTGGCCTCCTTGTCTACTCCTCAAGACACTATAAGGGTGTAAGGCACATCGGCCCATGTTTGTCTGCTAGAGGGACGTTTCTCGTGCACCCCCAGAGCCGTTACAAGTACTTTTCCACTGCTAAGTAAGGTCATATTGGGTCACACCCTTTCCTTCACTATAAGGCAGTGTTTACTACTCAATGTTATGCCCTCCTAACGCAGATGACTTATCTTACAGACAAGCTCACCATCTCTGGTGGTTCTCAGTACACCCACAGCCAGGTACTATCAGATTGCATAGCGAGAAGAGTCAAATAGAAAAAACAAGGCAGCAGGCGGTCTCCATCTATGTACACAGGAGCTGGAATAACATCTGGTATCCTTCAGATTTGCACCAGCACTGCTTCAAATTAGGAGAGTGTTGAAGACTCACTTCTTTAAGGAACACTTCATCACAATGCATTAACCGTCTGCAACCCGGCTTCCACTTCTATTACACGTTGACTTAAAGCTTGATGTTGACTATGGACAGCACTCTGCTGCCATTTGACTAGAATTGCGCTATAGAAATACCATATACATATTTTATAGATGTATACATAATAGACCAGCACTGCCTTGTTACAGGGTCTCCTCACTAAATAGCACAAATGCAATATACACATTCAAGTCAAATCTATTTTTTCAGATCTCTATGATAGCTAAGTAGTGGAAAAGATAACCTGCCGCCTTCAAAGGGCTTCCTCGCTGCCTACAGCCAGCTGCCAAGCAGCAGGGGCTGCAATGCAGGGTAGGCATTTGTAATGGAGAGGAGGATCGGTGACGGAGTGGGGGGGGAGGGGGGGGGGTGGGGGCGGGGACTGGAGAGTGGACCGGCATCCAGTCATACACAAGGTTTAATGTGATTTCATTTTAAGAACAGGCCGGGTGTGGCCACCGCAAAGGTAATACGTCTCTCTGGGCTGAGGTGCTTAATCAGGCCACTGTAGTGGGATTGCGGTGCTGCAAGGCACGCAGCAGCGGACGTCAATTTGTTCAACAATGCTGAGCTCCCAGACTCCGAAGTAGTGTAATGTGGTACAGTCAAAATCTGCTTTTACCTCACTATTATAGCTCTTGTAGCTTTATTTATTTTCCCTTACTTTGATCCTGCTTTTGGTGGCTAGTTTCAAATGGCCAACTATTATTCCTAAAGTGCAGTTTAACAAAAGATTCTAGGGTTTACCATGGGTGCTAGCTGAAAAAGCTCACACACTTCATCATCCATTTACACTGTACCCGAAGTAAAAGCCCCAATGTCTAGTCAAATGTGACTACCTGCAGTATGGATGGCTGGGAACTTTGCTATCTAGGCATGAGCCTTTCTGCTGTGTATTTGTTTTAATAAAAACCTTTTAAAGAGTTTTATATAGCGCAAACCAGACCCGAGGATATCAGGTATCAGAGCACTTTACATGAGCACCAGTTTCATTACAGATGGACACATCCATTTTTTGTTGGGCACGGGCAGATTAAGTGATTAGCCCAGAATGACAGGATGTTGTGCATCATTGCAGAGACTCGAACCCTATTCCCCAGCTTCGAGGTCGACCGCTCTAGACGTAAGGCTACATCCTCTCCCCTATGCCTTAACCTTTCTGTTGTTTAAGTGTAGGGACTACTGTGTAGGCCTGAACCCACCTACAGCTGATGTCAGATACTACGGTATCATGTTTATTCCTCTATTGAGGTCCAAGTTCTCCTGCTGCCAAGAACCAAGCTACTTCAGTCAAGGCCTGAAAAACCCGGCTGTTAAGTTATGAGCCTTCGGGTTACTACAATCCCTCATCCTGCTAGGCCGCTGCCAGGGGCCATATCCAATATTGCAATCTAGTGAGCCTAGAGTAGACACTTTCACAGTCTGCAGAAAGAACCAGAGGTAGTCTCTCTAGTTTGGACTCATTTTGAAAGCCTGGTTGGTGGTGGTTTGGGATTTTAACCCATTCTCCTCACCAGAACAAGTTAGTCCTGTACCAGTAATGGGTGTCATAAATTTATTTCCCTGGCCCATTCCATAAAAATCTTATGGTTGTCTCTTATGGCATAAAACTTCATGAAAAAAGGACCTAGAAAATGGCCAGATAGAATGAGCCTAGCAACTTCTGTCTGCCCTTAATATTAATGTATATATTTTGACCAGCATATCGCCATCGAGGGACTCAAGCTGTGATTTCTATGTAGATTGTCAATATATGTTTTTCCCTCAGGCCAACCCTGTTAACTCCTAATTGACTGAAACAACCACTCTAGTTAGCTTGTGCGACAAATGAGGATTATGGCAAAAAAGAGTGCCTCAAAAGCTCTGTTTTACTTGAGTTTGCTGTAGGGTTTTGCTGACTTACCGGAGGGGATTTGATAACACTATCCATAGCTAACAAAAGTGTCCTTTTGGATTATTACTCTTGTTTTTTCCACTTCTTTTTAATGTAATTTGTTTTAAGTATATTCCATCAGCTGCGCACTTACCACGTTTGGCTGCTCAACTCTTCAAGCTAGTGTGATTCTCTACTATATTAAAATAGATTACCACTAATAACTGCGCAGGGCTATTAGAAGAAAATATTTCACTGGAGGCATTTTATCAAATATGTTCTATAATGGAGTCTATTTCAAAATGTTAAAATTAACATTTAACGCTGTGTAATACTGTCCTGGTTGAACATTGAGAGCAGTGCCCTTCTGTTAGCAAGAATTATGCTCCTCATATACTGTAATGGATTAAAAAATGGCCTGATTGCATGGTTACCAGTGTTACTGTATCTGTTACATTAAATGAACATGAAATAACTTGATAAGACAATTTAAATTACAAATACTAAAATGTTGAAAGCTGCAGTTTTGTAAAAGGCTCTTCTGCCTCCAATGTGTCCCAGGCTATTTGAAGAACCATGTTCAAAATAAAAATGAAACTGCAGCACTAAGTAAAAGGAACAGCTATACAAATGAAAATGCGTTCTTTTCAAGTAAGGTTTGTATAGAAATAACTTCTCAAACCTGGCTTCTTATCTGCGTTAACGTTTGTACCAAATATTAATACTTGTATATACTTTTAAGGATTTCATAGGCTCTCATGCTCATATTCCTTTCAGAAATAAATCTTCACTTTCAAATAAATGTCTGGCTTACATTACATTAATTTACTTTTTGGATTCCATGTGGTAAAAAGAGACTGTTTTACTTTCCCCATAAAAATCAAAAGAACAATCAAAGAGGGCACTCACATTCAGGAACGCTTTGTGCTCTCCTGAATGTGATGGTGGCACGCCAGTGAGGTCTGAAAGCGGTGTCCCCTGGCAGCCACTGAGAACGACTGTGCATTCGGTCTTGTGCAAAGTCAACTTGTCCGGACTAAAGTAAGGTTGTGTTTTAGCGCCCCTTCCTTTTAATCTATATATTGCAGTTCTCTCCTGGGCATTAGATGGACAGGTCTCACAGGCGCGAGCCTCAGGGGCCAGCCATTGTAAAACATCTTATATGCGGATGGCGTGCTATTGCTTAGAAACACCAAAATTGGCTTGTAGAGATTACTGGATTGCTTAGGATCATACGCAGAGGACAATGGGCTGGAAATAAATAGCAAAAAACAAAAGTTATCTTGCCACACTATTTTAAATGAATGTAAATGCCATCTCAAAGGAGATACATTTGCTGAAACCTCTACACATGGATATCTTGCTGTAAAGATAGACTCAAGGGTTATGTTTGCGGTGATCAAAGCAAAAATGCAAGCCTTGAACTGTCTTTACAATGCTAGCAAAATCCAATCAGGGGCACAATCTTCAGCTAATGGCCGATGTAACGAAGGCTAAATTGATACCTGCACTCTCATATAATGATGGGTGCAGAGGCCAATCTCATGGACAAAATTGTGATAAGATCCTATAAATACATTTTCCATCTCTCAAGATTAGCATCGCCTACCCAAATTAAGCTGAAGTTTTTGCTGATAAAGCCGTCCCTCACTAGGCAATGTTAAATGCTGCCACCAACTGCTTTTAGCTGCTGAGGACTCATTGGCTAACTTAGTATGGTCTGAAATAAACCTTCAAAGGGGGAATTGTCAATATAAAAAAATAACTTGAAAGAAGCATTGAAAAGCTTGAATTGGGTGAGCAATGGAAATAAATACATCCAATTAAATTTTTAGAAGAGCAGTAAATACATCTAACAAGTTGCAGTTAGTTGGATGATAAAAATAAAGTGGCTAAGCAGTCCCATTGGTGGCTAGTGATGAAATGCGATGATGTCCAAAAGAGCCCCCCCCTTTGGAAGCCAATTACTCCCTGAAGATCAAACAGAAATTACTGTCTCTGAGACTTGGTGACATTCCTACTCTAGATTTTTTTACCAGAGTGGGGGGTAGAGGTTTATCAGGCAGATGAAACCCTGCAGCACGTCATCTGCATTTGCCCTGCTCTAGGCCATCAGAGAAGAAGTTTGTTGAAGGAGGAATTTAACGCATTAGGGATAAGGTCTCGTACATCAGAACTAATTGAATCCTTAGATCCAAGAAACGCAATTCTCAATATTTGATTGGTACAATTCTTGGACATCTTGAAATCCCTTGCTAACGTGAACACTTTGACCTAGGCATCGGCATAAGCAGATGGCTAAGAAAGGCTTTATCAAGAATCCCACTAACCCCTTCACCGGACGACTGCAGCTAGGAATAACCTGTGTTTGCCAGTTCCCTATCCTGTCAGGTTGGATATTTGCCCAAGCTCATCTGTACATCTTGTCTGACCAACTGCTGGCACTGTTGCACTTTACGCGTAATTTTGCACACTACATAGGCCTTTGTCAAACTTACACTAATGCACTAGCACTATAGGCCGCTAGGTAGAATTAGGGCTCATTGGCTTTTACTTTATACTGGCTTTTGGCAAACAAAACAGAAGTCACACACTGTTGGACTACATTCGCTATTTTGCGCGCACTGGTATCATCATTCAGCAGCTGAAATTGCTCCTGCTCACAGGGATTCAATATGACTGCTTGTTTTCCTTCATTTTATCTTTTTATTCGTGATTTCAATGGACATTTTATAATGTTTACAGTTTTTATTGACTAATAAGTGACTTTATACTTGTGCACGGTCAACTTCAGGTTTGATGGTGCTGTCACCAAGTGAAGACCCATGACCGGTTTTGAGCTGTGTTTAGTGGTTGTACTGTGGGAATGCTTCTCAATTTAGTGATTTGTGTTTTTTTGGGGGGAACGTTGTTTAGTGCTAGCCACTGCCTTTAGAGAAGCATGTATCATTTTGGACTTAGTAGTTCTATGGCTGAACTTCAGTCCTTCATCTGCGGTGGGCTGCCTGGTGTGGAAAACGGGCAATTTTATATCTGTCTGGTGCCCACCAAAATGACTGGTAGAACTAGGGCGAACTCAGTATATCAGGTCTGATTGCAGCCTTTCTCTAAACTCATCCTGAAAATAGAGACTATCAACTAAAGAAAGGAGTGTGAGTGAGAGGGTCAGTGAGTGGCAAGAGAATTTGATAATTTACCAATGAATTGACACTCATCTCTTGCACGTTTATCTAAACAAACCCAATTCCAGCTAGAACTTGTTTCTAGACTGGTCCCTGTTCACTGGGTAGAAACTTTACTTTCTCCACAATGAAAGAAAGAACTCCAGGACACCTAGATAAAATTCCTTTGGGATCCAGCGAGGTGTGGTGAAATCCTCTTACTTGGACAAATTGCAGCGCAAGGGAAAATAAACGTGTGCAAGGTATACTATTTTGAACAGATTAACTGATATTACTGCAGGCAAGGACGTTTTAAATTGGATAGCTGTAGGACAAACTACCAGTACGGCCTGGTCACAGAGATTACAACCATTGGCGCTTCTCAGGGGATGCAAATCTGGGGTTCCGGAGACACAAGTACTGGGTGTTAGTGTTATCGAGAGGTGACAACTTTTACCATCTATATTATTGATTTGTCTGGTTGCCGTACACATTGCGGCAGAATAGCTTCAAATGAAAATGACATGGTTACATAAATGCTTGGCTGAGCCTCTAATGGCATTCATATGTCTAAAATAAAACCCCAAATTGCCTTTCCAGTGGGACCCATAAGCTTATACAGGGGGAGGGTCCCAGCCCAGGTTCTGCAGTGCTCCACTGTATAGGGACTAACCAACAAAGGGAAATGGCAGGGTAAGTACAGACTTTAGCATAACAACCCATCAATATGAGTTTGGCCTTTGCACCCCTGTTATACTGAAATCTCTTAATTAGTACAACAATTCATTCTTTGTGGCACCATGGCGTTGTCCTTTTGAGTGAGGCATTGCAGAACCCACTTAATCACAGGCCTCTGGAAATAGTCACCGAAGGTCTTCTTAAATCCCTGTGCATCTCACCTTGTGCTACAGAGTTTACACCAACAAGGATCAGTGTCTACCTGTGCCCAAGTTGCAAGTGCAGACTTAGATGGCTGGGCTATAGTCGGTGGGGTAGCATAGGCCCCTGTGGTGCGAGGGCCCCCAAGCTCGAGGGGAGTCCCTCAGTCCAGTACCTTGGTCGGAAAGCTCCTGATTGAGTCTGGAGGGATTCCTCCACATACATTGCAAGGGGAAGAAAACCTCAAGTTTTGTTATGTCACTGTTTAATTGTACGGACAGGACGCAGACCTACTGCCCATAAAAGATTAATAAAGCAATATATTAGAGGTATGAAATGCAAAGTAGTACGTAGATTTAGGGAGCACTGATGAAGCATCTCCTAGGTGGGGGAAGATTGTAGTACCAGACAATGTAGGGATGACAGGAAATTTGTAAGACTCCACTTTTCTGCTGAGGTTTACATATTTTTTTCCTACCCCATCATTTGTACATTAGGTAAATGGTATGTAAGGTTTATACTAGACTCTAGTGTCAAGGGCTGAATTCGGATATGCACCAGTTATAATACAAAAAATAGGTGCAATGAACTGAAAGTTTTATCATGGCCCTACCTTGCTGCCGGAGACAGGCAAACAATATGGGTAGCGGGGTCGAATCCCTGATTCACAAGTGTCCCATATCCTGACAAATCAGACCAACTGCTTTTGTCCCAGATCTTCTCCCTGTGCCAGAAAGTGAGGAGATATATAGCTGAATACTGGATGAGTGGAATGTTCTGTGCCCATGTGTTGTCCGATACCGTAAGCATCGACTGTTGCCAGGCAACCAGCAGGTTCCACGGGAGATTTCAGTTACGTTCGTATGGAGGTTCACTCTGTCTCAAATCGGCCCGGTTTAGTGGGAGAGGTGACATGCTAAAATGCTGCTAGAAGCTTGGGACGCAGCGTTTAATTTGTAAAGAAATAAGAAGCTCACAGCTGAGACAGTCAGATGGTGGGGATTTCAAATACTATGGCTGTTTAGTTTTGATTCAACCATTACCTCCTTCTTTCCCCACCCTACACTTCCTGTCTCTTAATCCTTCCTTTTCCCTTTTTTGTCTTTCTCTCTCTTGAAGTGGGTCAAAGTCTGATGTTAAAAAATAAGTCCAGACCTCCATAAAGAGTGCCAGTGCCCACAACCTGCAATCACCAACAGAAAGCGAGCACTGCTGCAATGGGGCTTGGGCAAGCACAATGTATAAACATGCGGTGGGAGTCGCAATCGACAGGCTGTGACTATGTATTATCGTTTTCCTCAGGTGCCCAAGATGACTGTGACATGCCAGCTGCTCCTGTTATTTTTCTCTTTCATGGTGTATGCATTGGACTGTGTAATCGCACAAGGGCCTGTAACCGAGACCTTGTGCGGGGGAGAACTTGTGGACACACTGCAATTCGTCTGTGGGGACCGAGGCTTCTATTTCAGTAAGTAGACCCCTACCCCTGATACAATTTGTCTGTTTTGCTGCATCCAGTGCTATGTGCTTGAATGAGTTAATGCACTAAACACTCTTGTGAGGTATTATAACCAAAGACAGGCACTGCAGTAAATTGGGTGGCATGGCAAAAACATCTATGCATGAGCACACTAAAGTATGCATATTCTGTCATTGGGAAATTTCGACGTTTGCTCCATTCTCTTTGAACAGGGATGGGAAAAATGGACATGCAGACAGACAGGAAGGAAGATAGATAGATAGATTGATTGATTGATTGATTGATTGATTGATTGATTGATTGATTCACTCTACATGCCCTCATCAGCAAAGTTCAGGAATGCAAAATATTATGTCGCAGTTGGTGGCTAAGTGACCAATCTGTAGTGTTTCAATTAAGATGTGCATATTGCCAAACCAACATCACCATGGTGGCAGTGTGCATTTCCTTTTACTATTATGAGTGGAGGTTTAGGGTACTTCTCCATTTTTCCTGTAGAATGCTTAAAATTGGAATCTAGATGAACTAGTGAATAACAAGCTTTTATTTCTGAACTTGGTGGGACTTTTGCCTGTTTCCATAGTTTGTACACACCTGCAAACAATGTATACCAGACAGATATTCTTTCTCCCTTCATCACAATCACAGAGAGGAAAACACGCATTAACAGTTGAGGACAGGGCCACTGTGGTAGCCCACGTAGGCACATACTACAAATTCTACAATAATTGTGCATTTAGTGAACATCTACTAGATGCAGAGAGAGCTGCTGCTAATCATTGCAAGCCCTAATTGACGTCAGTGTAAGTCAGCTTCCCAAACTACCTTCCAGCTGACTGAATTAGAACTTGGTGGATGGGTTAATCTGTCACAGCGGTGACCGATATCCTGCCTACCGAAATATAAATACCATTTTATCATATGGAATTTAGATTTCAGGAGACAGCATATCCGTCCCCTTTGTGACGGAGTAACCCGTCCACCATGATCAAATTAGGCCCTACGAATCTAACCCAAAGCAAATGCTACAATATTCCTGACTGCTTTCTTATTAGGTATAGCCAACCATGGTCAATATTCCTGTGGGAACAAAGCATATTTTTCAAGGTATGTCACAGACCCTAAAACAATGTGATACTCCAGTATTAAGCTACCTTTGAGGCTCTGCTTAAAAAAAGAATTGAAAGGAAGGGTTTTGTAGACATGAGCACACAGTTACAAAGGAATGTTTTTTATATACATTTTATATTTCACTATGCTGCCATCCGGCGTACCATTGACCCAATGTGGCAACAAAGTGACCCTGTTCTCCTAATAGAGAGGAAAACCTAATTCCTGCAGGAATGGTCTTGTTTGGAATCCAGGGAGATCAATTGAAGACCATTAAGAGCTCCCTTTTCGGATGCCCCTGTGAGCTGGGGAGGAACAGCTAAAACATTTGCTGTTTACCCTAATTGTATACTTTTAGTTTCACAAGTGTTTTGTTCCTTACAAGAAAACTGGAGACATCTGTATTTTACACTATTTGACAGCACGAAGTCCACTTTAACTTGGTATCTGAATAACAGCGCTAGGAGATGCTGTGTACAGTGGCTTCTCGGCACTTTGCACATTCTTGTGTCCCTCTGCACAGCTGATGCAGCTAGCTTCTCCTCTCCTTTCATCCCTTAATGCTGACGGGGCACATTTTCTCCTGTATCTTTCTGAATAAAACTGGCAGCGAGTGACAAGACACCCTACTGGGGAGGAGTGAGCGAGGGACAGTGGCAGAGCTGGCACGCCAGGCATGACAAAGGCTCTTTGTGCCTTCTCACATTCCTCACTGAAGAGCTGGGGGAATTCTTTAGACTGGTCCTTCCACTTGGTTTGCTACAAGATTCCTGGAATTTCTGCTGTCTACTTTCTCAGAGTTGACTGTTGGGCAGGAAAGCATATTTGAGAATGGGTACAAATGCACACATTGACGGGCACAAGATAAAAGTCGTTTAAATAGGCCCTAGCAGATGGAGATAGGAAAATAAGCAACATGTCGATGCCCACTGAACTCATCCATAAGTAAGGCCGTTTTTTGATTGGTCAAGGTGGTACTTTATATGCAAATTCCTTGACTCCTATTTGCACATCCACATATCCTTAGACCTATGTGGTTTTTATGGGTACCAAAAGTTAATAAAAATAATTGGGAACGGCTTCAATTGTCCACCAAGCTATTATCATCGACTGCAAAACTAATAATCGATAAACACATCATATATTGTTCCTTGCACACAACGCCATGGAGGGAGCCACTTTTAAAATAAAGAAGTAGCATCCTTTGTCTTACCTGCCTTTACTTAGCACCACAAGGCTGGGCTACCTTAATTTTTGTACTACACAATGCCGCTAATATAGCACTCTGCAGCTGATGTAAATCCACTGCGATACCTTTTTGTTCCCCTTTACTGAGATGATGTTTGCCTATGATTACTATGAGTTAGATACAGATTCACTAAAAGAAGATCATTCAATCAGAGAATGGCACCTCACAAACTCTTACTAGCACACGCTCAATTTAAGCAGATACGTCACAGTTGAGCACACCAGATTCTGATGCTTACACCTCTGACATTCGGCCTCATTTAGTTCATATTGTAGTTATATTACAACAGCACTAGAGAGATATTTATGAGGGAGGTTAAATAATTCAAATATTGGTAAATACACAATTTTCCCTTTTGACATGGCTCTAAATTGATTGTAATGGACAAACTAAAAGTAACCTCATAGTATGTCAAGTTACATCTCCACTGTCTGAAAAGTCATATTTTGGCCTAATCAATATGAAATAACTTGTCCGCAATTAAGTAGGTATGAATTACAAACAGAAGGATAAAGATAGCTGAGAATAACAGTGTGCTCCTGTCTTTCGAAAGGCAACAGGTTGATGGGCTGAAAGCAATGTTTTGTTTAAAATAAAACCACTAAACTTGCAAAGCATTCATTTGGGGGAAAAAGTATTGCAAATCGATAAACAAAGATAAGCCTTAGCTTCTGAACCCCATTCTACTCTGACTATTACCACCCTTACTCCAGCACCCCACATAAAAAGACTTTTGTCTATTAAGGCCCCAGTTCCTATCCTTTCCAGACAGTAGCAGGATGATCTCTTACTTGGCCTTCTCTTGGTGCCCTTACCCCGATTTCTCGTTTGGTCTTGCCTGCATCCCATTGTAGGTAGGCCTTCCATGTTTTCCTTTGCCCCCACCCCTCCCCTCAGACAGAGAGCTGAAATCTAATATGACCTTCATCTTCATCCTCTTTTGTACAGAGTTTTTTTCTTGTCAGCATTCAACCGTGTCCCAATAAACAAATATCTAAATTTGCCATCAACCATGTTCACCTCTCATAATTGTCATGTCTCATTTGGCCTTCGAAAACGTTCCTAAAAGATAGGTGATATCAATTTTGTCCTTTAGCTACGTTCCTCTCCAGGGCAGAAAAGGAAAGGAAACGTCTTCTTTAACCTTCAAACTTTGCTGACTGCAAGTTCCTCTTTGGCAAATGTTATTAGGAAATTCGTGTTGAATCTGTTCCACGAGATAGCCTGGATGTTTGAGTCAGCACAAGCCCCTATGAGAACTAAATAGTGTGATTCAAGGGAAGAGGGCTGCTCAGATCGAGCATGTCAGATTGTGACGATTTGGGGCCTGCTTTCTGGCACTTGTCCAGCTCTGCCTTCCTTACACTCTGCTCTCCCTTCTCTTTACTTTCCAGTTGTACCAAGACTACTGTCTTCCCTTCTTCTTGCTTTTCTCTAACTAGTGGGCAAAGTGTTCTTGGCAGCCAATGTGGGTACCCGCAATAGGTGAGTATGATGCCACAAAATGCATGGGGCAAGGGGCGCCATCTGTCAACAAGGTTATTTGAGGCAAGATATGAATTCCTTCCTTCATCCTTTTTCTCACCCCTTCCACACATTCTGCTGCTATTTTTTATTTCTTTGCCTTTGAACATTCATTTATGTCCCTGAAGTGTCATCTCACAAACCCGCTATGGTGTATGTAGGTAGTGGTGGGTGTAACAAGTAACACATTTAAAGATTCCTGACTAAACATTTAAATGTGAGCAGACTAGCGATTGAAGCACAGATCGGTCATCGAGGTATTTTGTAAGAGCCCTTGTTCAAGACAAAGGCAAAGCTTATGTTTGTTTCCATGTCTCAGAGGGCATTCCAGCAGCAGTCTATTGTGGGTGTGTTATTTCTATTTCTAAAGATAATCAATTACTCTCGACCACAAACATCTCCTGCTTTTTCTTCTTCATGTGTGTAGGTCGGCCCACAGGGAGGCTGCATCGCAGGTTCAGCCGTGGTATCGTGGAAGAGTGTTGCTTTCGTAGTTGCGACCTTGCACTTTTGGAAACATACTGTGCCAAGCCCGCCAAGAACGAGCGTGATATCTCTTCTACATCATTCACCGCCCTGCCACCACTAAGCAAGGTATGTTACTGAAGGCAAACCAACAACGGACTCATACATGTGTCAGGTGGAACAGAGTCAATCGCTTGTAAGAATGCAGCTGACTAAGGAGGGGCAAGGAACATCACTATTACACAATAGCCACACGACAGGAGCATGGGGTTAAGCGATGAGTGTGCCAGTGAGAGCAGTAGGGATTCTTTGCTAGGCATACGTTTTTTATTATGTACGCAATGCTTTGAGGCCACAGGTACGATGCAAGCTCTATCACCAGTTATCAAAAATTTACTTTAGTTTAATCTATCCCACAATCACAATAAAAAATGCCAAAGGAACAGATCAGTGTTTTCTTGGTATAAGGTAGTTTGATTTTATCAAAAACAGGCAGTCTTTGAATTGTGCATGCAAAAAGGTGGAACTCACAGGCTCTCCAACAATTCTCCACCCGTTGCAGGACTTCGCTTCCTTTCTTTGGCAGTGTTGGAAAATTGGTTATGCAAAACGTTAATTTCTCAGTTCTTGTGTTCCGGGTAGAATGATCCAACATTTGTCTTCAGACATACCATGGAGGAAGGATGGTATGGCTTAAGTGCCATTCACTCGCCTATAGACTTGATGCCCCTAAGGATCAGGTCTTGAAATGGAGAATGGTTTAAGCTCCTATATATTTCGAGACATTTTCAGACAGAAGCAGTGTATACAACGTTGGTGAGAACGAGCGGTAGAGGGCGCTTAGTTTTCTCATATTATTCTCGCAAGTGCTTTAGTAGATACTAGTCCTACGTCTATGTCTACGAGTAGTTCGGGTTTGTAGCTTCTCCTCTCCATTTAAAACTCCAACTCTAACACTTACTTCTCTCGACAGGACATCTTCCGGAAGCCATCCCATGCCAAGTATTCCAAGTATGACGTGTGGCAGAGAAAGACAACGCAGCGCCTGCGGAGGGGCGTGCCCGCCATCTTGCGTGCGCGGCACTACAGGTGGCAAGCTGAGGCCCTGGAGAATTCCAAAGAAGTCAGGCCTTCCCATCCCCTGACAGCCACGCGTACCCAGCATACCTTGCTCGTGCGGGCTCTGTCAGAGACATCGGACAGGCGGAAATGAACCAGCTGCCTGACTACAGGACGTTTAACTTCCTTTCTATTTTATCTCCTGGGGACTACCAAGAGAAGAGGAGACTGCGCTCACTCCTGCTCCTTTTATCACAGCAACAGAGTAAGGAGGGGTCTGACACCATGCTCCTCATTCACATCCTCACGGACAAGTGAGAGGAGACTTTACAAGCCCACCGAGAAACATGTGTAAGGAACAAAGAACTCAACATTTCCTGTTTATTTGCGGCAATATTTCTGTGGCATTGTGTCCTTTCATTTCACTTTTTGGTGGTGTTGTTGGATCTTTCAGTCTCCTTGTACTCCCCGCACACACTTTTTTTTTCTTCAAGCTGCACTATTTTGTACATGTGGATCTGTGTTCTCCCTGTCCTGGGACCAGTGTGCAATTATAGCACTGCACGGCGTGGGAGCCTTAGTGGTGCCGACCAAGTGCACACAACAATGAACCCCCCCCAAAACACAAAGGAACCCTGAAGGCCGAGGCAAGGCAGACAGCTTTTGTCACCAGCATTGCATTACAGTCTTCACCTTGAGGCTTTGCCAGAGGGAGGGATGAGTGAGTGGGGAGAAGGGGACTGTAAACAGGGGAGCTTTTGTTATTTTATGGTTCATGTTTTAACCGTTGCAATTGTTTTGTTGTTCTTTTAAAATCTGCACCTTTTTCCTTAACTTCAAGGAATTCTATAAAGGTTTTAAAAAGTTTTTATTTTCTTGTACCTAATGAGAGAAATCCAAATAAATTTGCACCTTTTAATTAGCAAAAGGAGATCGAGGAGAGAGAGGGGCGGAGAGCACCCGGAAGCATTCACGCTTCACGGTCTGCATTGCACACTTGTCATCGAATGTGTTTATTTTGAGGGATGTTTGTTTTTTTTGGGCAAAAAGCACTATTTTTATGGAACAAATTTTGTGTAGCAACAAAAGAAGGATTGTTTGAATTGTATAATGTGCTATGGTGCTAAAGCATTGTGGAGGGAGACCAGTCTCAAGATCAAGAGACCTGGGAGCATGGGATGATTTCTAACTTGAAAATGTCAGCTTTTCGTTTTAGGAAAAGTTTGAATAAATGTACTTTTTTCAATTGTGGCGGGCCTCACAAGATATTTGTGGAGCAAGGTCCCCCGACCCCACAAACATACACATATACTCCCTGTATCTCAATGGTAGTGACTACTTTTTAAAGAATCTGGCTACATTTTGAAAGATAATCAATAATTTGTGTCGTACATACACTAGCAGTGTACCTGTGTGGTTTGGTTGCTCACCTACCTACCTGACAAACTAAGAACCTTTTGACAATTTTACTTAAAATAAATCACACAGTTCACCTTCCTTCCTTCCCTTTGTGACATGTTGTATTTAGGTGAGAACTTATGAAATGCAGAGTTAAATCCTCCTAGCTGAAAAAAATGGAGTGAACTGTCATGGGTGTCAGCACATAGGGGAGAGTAAGGGGACCAGGAAGTAGAAGGTACTGCTTTATGATATCACCTGTTAAGTGAAGGCAGACGCTTTACCGTGGGACTGGGTTTGAAGACACTATATGTGTGAGGACAGGTTCTGCATTGTAGGACTGGGACTTGGGGTGCCATTTTTATGATATCTTCTAGTGTCAGACAGTCAGCTGTGGATTGTGGGTTTGAGGACCGAAGATACTTTTTTATGACGTAATCATCTTCCTGCAACAGGTTGAATATTGTGGAACCAGGGTTCACAGTTGAGTTTCATTTGAGGGCTGACAGGTTTCACAAGTGGAACTTCTGTTTGCAAGGCTCTTCTATGATGTCTTCCGCTCTGAGGTAGTGAGCCGTATTAATGGTGACTGGGATTGGGCTTGAAAATCAAGATCAAGTGTCACAAATAAGACAGTCCAGTTCTTAAGTGCATGGAAAGAAGCTTGTAATGTTGAGTCACTTGTGTTCCATTACTGGCTGCTCCTTTGAGACACAGTACCTGTTCTTCCAAATAATTCTGGGGGGCCTGTGACTTGGACCGCACAACTTCAGATTAATCATGGTGTCCAGTATGGCAAACTATGGTTTCAAGACCTGGCTTTCCAGGAAGCGAGAACACAAAGGCTTGTGCCAGGCAGGTCAAATCCTGAAGCTTTCCAGCAGCCAGAAGGCTGTTACTGTATTTTGACTGATAACCCCATATAACCCAGATTGGTTGCTCAATGTTACAACAAACACACAATCCAGAAGTGGTTAATTCTGTAGTCCATTATGAACTGGCCACATAGATAGGAGTATTTAGGGACGGGGAACTGGAGTTCACTGAGGAGCTGTTGTTGAGTTCTTCAACCTGGCTCTTTTCTGAGCATAACATGCCACTCTGAGATGTAGATTAGAACACTTCCTTCTCTCTTTCAGGGAGCTTGTCCATTAGAGTACGCCAGTTTTTAATGAGTGTTGGAATGTCAAAAGGATATTACTTTTACCAACAAATTTAGAGACACCTAGAATCTAAGATGTTGGCAAAATGGGGTGAACAGAAACAAGATAGTTGACCCAGCCACAAGATCCCACATAAGCCCTAGTGTCCAGTGTCATATATTTACACCAGAAAGTGATGGCAGAGGCAGCAAATCCACAGGCATTGGTCGAATTGTGACATCTTAGGTATTATTGTTTAGCTGAAAAGAGACGTCATGTATGGGAACAGTATTATATACTGCTTTCCACCGTTTTATTCACCCTTTTTTTGCCATCTATGTATCCTGTAAAGAGTGAATGCGTGAGATAGAGGTTGGCCTATGACACTGAAAAAAAACCCTGTCCAGTGGTGTTCTGCCACATTATCGAGCTTTCTGTACTGAAATACAAAAATATTGAATCCAGACTATGGACTTTCACTAGATCATCAAGATAAGTATATATTAAGTATACCTTTACTATTCTTAACTCCACATCTATGTACCATGCTTATATTACTTGTCAAGGTACATAGGTGTGCAGTTGAGAATAGTAAATCTATCTATCTATCTATCTATCTATCTATCTATCTATCTATCTATAGATTGGTTAGCCTTTACGATATAGTGGTAGTTGAGGTTCTAGATTAAATATTTTTGTAAGTCACTGTGGAAAACTCGATATTTTGACATACAGCCCATGCCACCAACCACTACTTTCATGAATTCTCACCAGCAAACAATCTGGGGACAATTTCAATTCTCAATGCACAGGCTTCATCCCAGCTCTTATTCAGAAGCAAATATCCTAGCAAAGAGGAGATCATTCTCTTAAAGAACTGTCTCTTTCACATCATGGCTTTGCCTACAGCAAAGCTGCACAGAACATCTGCAAAAGTCTATTGATATTTCAGCACCGTGTACAACGTGTCATTGTGGGAAGAGTCCGTGCTTCTAGGCACTGCGAGCCATTTGTTAGCCAAGCACGCAGGGCGCAATGCACATACCATCTGCGATCATGGAAACAGCAAACATTAAAGAATGCAGTTATACTCGATGGCAGTATTACCTTAAAAGTGGAAGTTTTTTTCTGGAGGAAAAGGCGAGAGGGGGCCCTCCGAGTGACTGATGAGGAGGGGAGACAGACCTGGTTAGAAATGCAAAGGGGGAAACCTGACTCCCCCTAATATTTGCTCTATAAACACTTTTCATTCCACATCTGGAGCCCTGTCGTTCTGTTACACAGCTGTTTCTGCTTACGCCACTATATCTTCATAACAATGGGGGAGGGGGAAACGACTACTTGAATTGTATAAATATTTGCTATTGTGAAGAAGATGGGGGGGATTTGGGAACTTTTTATTGTGTAATCCGTTTTTATATGTTATTATTAATGTTTTCATGCAATGTTGAGCCATAATGCCTTTTTTAAAAGAAACGGCACTGCAATATGAGAATAAAATAAAAAGAAAATCAGCCTTATTTATTGTGTGAGATAATCTGTGAGGGCATAAAGGGGAGGGGAAATGCTGGGCCCGAGCAGATGTCATTTTTTATATTTTGTTTTTTACTTTTTAAGAAGAAAGCAAAAAAAACTTTTCTCAAATGCTTTGTACCAAAAAAAACCATAAAGCAAAATAAACCTTATACAGCCTGTTACTTTTCAAATGAAGGAAATAAAAAAACATAAAACCATTTTTGTTTATGATAATTACTTGGGTACAAGTCTGCTTTTGTCTAGTAAAAGAATAATTTAAAACAATAAAAGTTCCACGTGAAAATATATCAAATTCTAGTTGTCCTAAGCGTCACTACGAGCTGCAATGTAATAAAAAAACTGTAAGAACGCTAACACCAGTTTCTCTTTACACTACCAGACTGGAGACATGCATTGATTGTGCCTCCTTTTTTTCCAACATTAACCTTAATTTTTCACTCCTTTTTTCAACATTCACTTTATCTTGTCCCTCCTTTTACAAACCTAATTGTAAACTTTGCCTATTTTTTTCCAACATTAACTCCAACTTTTACCAGTCTAACAGTAAATTGATGTTTCCTTTTTTCCAGCCTTAACCGTGGCTCTTTTCCACCTTTTTAGCCCGAAATCGCTTTTCTCCCACCCTCTCTCCGATCGTTCTCCCTCCTGCTTCCCTCCTTCTCGTGACCCCACCCAGTGCTCCTTCCCTCCCAGGAACCTACTTACGCAGGTCATAGCGCAGAAGCGCCACGCCAAAGGCAAACCGGTGTGCATCTGTCCACACCTGGCCGCGCCAAGCGTCAGGACCCTTGGATCTCCCTCTACCCACAGCTATACCTGCAGCGAGATAACTGCCCTGAACCCCAGGCCCTACAGTGACCTCTGCAGCCACAGTTCCCCATGATCAAGGGCAGGACCCATTTCCTGGCACCTTTGCCTGCAACGTCAGAGCATAGGCCCCCGCCTACGACCACTGAACCAGGAGAAATCCAATGCCGCCTGATCAACTCCTGCTCGGTCCACAAACACGCCACAGAGATCTGAGTGACCATCACCTATTCACCTTCTTCCGGACTGGGACCAGACTCAACCCCGTATCAGCACTGGACATCGCCTCCGCCACACCAAACTAATACAAAATCATAATCCCCAAACATGGGGGTGAAATTGCCATCATTCACAAAGAATCTCTCCAATGCTCAGCCTTTACAGATGACACCACGTCCTATCATGGAAAACCTGCATTTGCAGCTCAACACAGATGGCAAGACCACCACTAGAGCCACTCTGGCTTACAGACCGGCAGAACCACGGTCCACCTTCTGCGGGGCCATCTCTGACTTCATCACCCCACTGATGACCTCACAGCCAACCTAATCGAGAGCATTAATAGCCTAGGCATCACCCAATGAACCAACGACCTCACACACATTGCCGGGCACACACTGGACATCAACTTCACAGCCAGCAACAAGATCAGGTACAACCATGCCTCTGAAATCACATGGTCCGACCACTTGATCTGCCACTTCTCCATCACATCCACACTCGACACCCCCTCCAACCAGATCTGCACCTCTCATATCAGCTATAACCTGTAACCGAAAATCTTTGGCCCAACACCCTTACTGCCTCTGCTACTGACGCCCCCTCCACTCTCGAGGTGGCTGTCAAAAACATCAACCCCTGTATCAACAAATGCGTCAACAAAGTTGCCCTCTAAAACCCGGCAGACCTGACAGACCCATCAAACACACCAGCTTGTTCACCCCAGAACTTAAGTCTACCAAATGCACCAGCAAATGTCTGGAAAGGATCTGGCACACCAGCAAGGAGCCTAACAACCGAGACAACTTCATACAGGTTCTTAACAAATAATATCAACTCCTGGAGAAAGAGAAAAAGGCCTCCCTGACCACTGGCCTCGAAGCCAGCTCCAACCACATCAAGGAACCCTGCACAATAAAGGGCCACCCTATGTTAACCACAGGCTGAATTTACACCAGGGATGCGGACACCTGCGCTCTCATCCCTTACCCCCGTGCACATTCCTCGCTTCCTCCAAATCAGAAGCAGCAGCCAGTCCTCCCAACTGGTCTCCAAGACCTGGAACATCCTCCCCTCTCCACCTCCGGACCTCTCCATCCCTGTTGCTGTTCAGAAGCAGGCTAAAAACTAGACTGTTCGATTGACCTGGCCCAGCAGTAGCCACCCCCAGCGCCCGATACCCTCACAGGTAATAAGCAGCGCTTTACAAATCTGCATTTGATTGATTGAGGGCGTTACCTACCAACAAGTAGGAATATAGCTGTCAATAGTGCAGCAGGTGAAGTTGCACTAGGCCCTAAGGATCCGAGGTGGCAACTGCACCTCAATCACGCTGTGTTTTTCACTACAAACCAAATTATAGCATGTCTTTTTTTTCTTCCTTTCATTCAGTTCTGCAATGCCAGTGCTATTCTACTGCTACTAAGCATAACTTCCTGCAATTATTAACTTTGTACCAACCGCTTCCGTAGTAGCCTCCTCCAATAACACACAACAGTTTATACTGACATACGGTTCTGTTTTTTACAAGAACCCCTTGAAGTCAGTGCATCAACATTATGGGTGCCATGCCATAATACACGCAGGAAACTGCCGCTAAAGCGGCGATAATGGGCTTGATAATATGCCCTTGTGAATTCCCATAGTAGCCCAGGTTCTGGTGTTAACCTGGGCTTCTATGGGAATTCACAACGGCATATTATCGAGCCCATTATCGCCGCTTTAGCGGCAGTTTCCTGCCGATAAAAGCGGCGATAATGTATCGCCCATTCTTGATATTATGGCCCGAAATACCCTCTAATTGTCTTATTGTTTTTCCTCTAACGTTTCATTGATAATATTCTCTGTGTTTTTTCACATGCATAGCTTGACCCGTAGATATATATCCTTGGCCGACCTTACTCAGTAGGTGTTGTGCTGTCTACCTGTTTCCACCCTAGAGAATATGAAAGCATATCCACACAAGAAAAGTAACCATAGAAATCTTAGTGCACAGCACAGTTGCTCCAGCATTGACTATGCCAATAACTTGTGAATATATTATTTTCAGGCGGGCCAGACAACATACTCTTTTTAAGAGGGGATTTGTCATGTGCCTCTTCCCCTTTAAATGTAAATGTAATGTAAATGTATTGCGACTTATATAGCGCACGTATCACCCGAAGGCATCAAGGCGCTTGCCTTGGGAACCCGTCCTGGCTTTTCCCTGTGAGAACCCCTACTGGGCATCCCCAAGGTGAAAGCCAGGCATCCCGCAGCGGGTGGGCTGCTGTAGTGGAGATTAAGCAAGCTATTGCCCAGAGTTGCAGCGTGGGACCCCGTGATTAGAGTAGGTACCGAGGCGAAAATTATCGAGTCCGTGGACATTTTTGGGCTCAGGACCCTGCCGCGTCACGAATTGAACTCTGGTCCCGGGCCAGACCTCTGCATCAGGGTCTGCCGCTCTAATCAGTTAGCCACACTCCTCCACTCCCCTCCTGCTCTTGCTCAGATTCTCACATGAACGACTACCATTTCCCATTTGGACTACAGCCAACAAAGACAGTCCACAGACACATTTTACAATCTGTTCTTAACGAGGAGCAGGGGGCACAGGGAAGAACTGCATGTGCAATCAAATCCAACTGACCTCAGTAGACCCACCCAGAACCTCACAGCCTGCAAACTATGCAAGCCGCTCCATCCCCTCAAAACACTCCTCTTTATGTTTTCAACATCACTTCTGTTCCTAGATGTGGTATCCTGTGGGACACTTTCTAGTGTTTGTAAATATCGTGCTTCCATCAGCCACTCCTTGAGGGCTGGCGTCTACACTCACTCCACACCCATCTATCACAGGTGTCACCAATCAGGTGATCCTGCTAATAAAAGTTGCCAGGTGCACGTGCCCTGGGCTAGTTCCAGTATCATATATACTATTGTGTCTGTGCGCCTTATTTTCTAAGTATGTGGGCCTAGGGCCCACTACTTTACAATGGCGACGAGTGGGTTGGCCCCACGGGGGAGAGAGTATAACCTGATCATAAGACACCCCTGCCAGCACACTGCACCCTGCGGGTGAAAATTATGGTGCCCCTCCAGAGAATGACCCTGCAGCAGCCGTCTGCTGTGAGCCATCACCAGTACACTGACTAGTGGTGTCCCCTGAAGCCAGGTGGGGAGAGCTAGCATAATGTCCCGCTGACGGGACCTCAGTGAGGAATTCGCGGACCAGGAGAAATCCCCGCTGACCCATTAGGCATAAGAAGAGCCCCGGAGACAACAGCGTGAGGCCGCAAGGGAAGGCGAGAGGAAAGGGGGCAAGGTGTCTCAGCTGGTACAGAGAGTGAAGCTCAATAGTTTTGAAAGAGTAAAACCGCCCTGCTGCCCAGCATCAAGAGAATATCCAACAGTGCCGCCATGACCTCACCCAATGTAGCAGCACAAAAGTAATAATAAAACAAGCATTGGCATAGCCAATAAGTCTCGCATTTGGGACCTTATAAGTGTTTAGCCATGCAACAGTTGGTGTTGTTGCACCAAGGATATTCTGCTGCATAACTAAATACTTATAGGGTGCAAAAAGCGAGACCTATTGGCTTTGCCAATGCTTGCATGTTTTTTGCTGCTGTTTTGTTTAAGTTGCCAGATCTACAAAAAGTAGGACATGGTTTTTGTTAACAGTTCTTTGCATCAAATGAACTTGTTTTCATTGCTCTGAATGTTGTTTCCATTCTGGTTGTAGGAAGCAGACATTCCTGGGGGTGTGGGGGGCTACCTAGCTGTGCGCATGCGCCAAACTTTGTAAATGAGAAAAATTCTGGTGCAGGCGCAATTTACAAGTGTGGAGTGAGTGAGCCCCAGGCAGCATGACTTACTCACACAGGAGTTCATGCACTGCACCTGCATACTCAGCATGGTTTAAGGAAACTCGACCCACTCCCTCCCAGGCATCGAACACGTATTTACCAAGAAACTCTGAGAAGAGCCTGCCTGCTGCACTGACGGCTGGTGGTGTGTGTGCCTGTAGAAAGCGTGCACTGACGGCTGGTGGTGTGTGTGCCTGGTGGAAGCGTGCACTGACAGCTGGGGTGTGTGTGCCTGGTGGAAGCGTGCACTGACGGCTGGTGGTGTGTGTGCACCTGGTGAAAGCGGCCACTCACGGGTGGTGGCGTGTGTGCCCAGTGAAAGCGCGTACCAACGGCTGGTGGTGTGTGTGTGTGCCTGGTGAAAGCGTGCACTGACGGCTGGTGATGTGTGCCTGGTGAAAGCGTGCACTGACGGCTGGTGGTGTGTGCCTGGTGGAAGCATGCACCGACGGATGGTAGTGTGTGACAGCTGGTAGTGTGTGTGCCTGGTGAAAGTGTGCACTGACGGCTGGTGGTCTGTGTACCTGGTGGATGCGTGCACTGACGGCTGGTGGTGGGTGTGCCCGGTGAAAGTGTGCACTGACAGCTGGTGGTCCACATATTTACCAAGAAACTCTGAGAAGAGCCTGCCTGCTGCACTGACGGCTGGTGGTGTGTGTGCTTGGTGGAAGCATGCACTGACGGCTGGGGTGTGTGTGCCTGGTGGAAGCGTGCACTGACGACTGGTGGTGTGTGTGCCTGAGGGAAGCGTGCTCTGACGGCTGGTGGTGTGTGTGCCTTGTGGAAGCGTGCACTGGTGGCTGGTGGTGTGTGTGCCTGGTGAAAGTGTGCATTGACGACTGATGGTGTGTGTGCCTGGTGGAAGCAGGAGCATTCACAGTGATAGAAGACACAAATGAAGCTGACGAAAAAAGAGGGGGAGAAGAGAGGGGGAGTGCGAGCAGAGGAGCATGATTCACAGCTAGAAGACAAAAATTAAGCTGACTAGGAGGGAGGGGGAAAAAGGATAGGGGGTGCAAGCAGAGGACCCTGATTACAGCAATAAAACAAGCATTTGCAATGCAATATGTCTCGCATTAGGAAAGTTTGAGCTATTGGTCTTGTAAATGACAAATATTCTATTTATGTGTTGGTTTTGAAAAAAGCGAAATTAATAGCTTTGTCATTTACAATGCCAATACTTTTAACTTTTGCAAATGTGACACCTATAGCATTTGTAATGCAACATGTTTTGTATGTACGTGACTTAGATGTATTGATATTACAAATAACAATGGCTTTTAATTTTTTTAAAAATAATTCATACTTAAAGTTATTGTAATTTATAATGGCAATAGCTTAAACTTTAGTAAATAACTTTTGTGAAGATTATGTTCAGTGTATTTTATTGTGACGATAATCCAAGTGAAGTGAAATATTAACATCTTTTTGTGACATTTGCAATAAAGCTTGAAACATTGAGAGAACATATTTGAACCAGTTATTGTTGAATAGTTGCACAGATTGATGCTGTGGTGGCGACGAGTGATGTTGTGGTGGCGACGAGTGATGTTGTGGCTCTCAGTGATGCTGTAGTAGCGCATAGTGATGTTGTGGTGCCCCTGAGTGATGCTGTGGTGGTGCGATAGATAGATAGACTGAGGGCGATAGATATCTAGAGGGAGGGCGAAAGATAGATAGATAGAGTGAGGGCGATAGATAGATAAATAGAGTGAGGGCGATAGATAGATAAATAGAGTGAGGGCGATAGATAGATAAATAGAGTGAGGGCAATAGATAGATAGATAAATAGAGTGAGGGCGATAGATAGGGTGACCGCGATAGATAGATAGAATGATGGCGATAGATAGAGTGAGGGTGATAGATAGACAGATAGAGTGAGGGGCAATAGATAGATAGAGTGAGGGCAACAGATAGATAGATAGATAGATAGAGTGAGGGCGACTGATAGATAGAGTGAGGGCGACAGATAGATAGAGAGAGGGCGACAAATAGATAGAGTGAGGGCGACAGATAGATAGAGTGAGGGCAACAGATAGATCGATACAGTGAGGGCGACAGATAGATAGATAGAGTGAGGGCGACAGATAGAGTGAGGGCAATAGATAGATATGTGTGGTTTTGTGTGTGGGTGTGTGTGCGTGTGTGGTTGTGTGTGTGTGTGTGGTTGTGTGTCTGTGTGTCTGTGTGGTTGTGTGTGTGTGTGTGTGTGTGTGTGCGTGGTTGTGTGTGTGTGTGTGGTTGTGTGTGTGTGTGGTTGTGTCTGTGGTTGTGTGTGTGGTTGGGTGGGATTGTGTGATTGTGTGTGTGTGTGTGGTTGTGCGTGTATGTGGTTTTGTCTGTGGTTGTGTATGTGGTTGGGTGGGATTGTGTGGTTGTGTGTGCAATTGTGTGTGGTGTGGTTGTGTGTGTGTGGTTGTATGTGTGTGTGTGGTTGTATGTATGTGTGTGCGGTTAGAGACGGATGTATGTGGAAGAGAGCAGCAGATCAGCACGGGAGAAAAGAACAGGGAGTTAAATAAGGAGGCGATGGAAGAGAGCAGCAGATCAGCACAGGAGAAGAGAACAGGGAGTTAAAGAAGGAGGCGGGTGGAAGAAAACAGCAGATAGGCACAGGAGAAGAGAAGAGAACAGGGAACTAGAGAAGGAGGTGGGTGGAAGAGAGCATCAGATCAGCACAGGAGAAGAGACCAGGGAGTTAAAGACTGAGGCGGGTGGAAGAGAGCAGCAGGTCAGCACAGGAGAAGAGAAGAGAATTGGGACCTAGAGAAGAAGGCAGTTGGAAGAGAGCATCAGTTCAGCTCGGGAGAAGAGGAGAGACTAGGGAGTTGGAGAAGGAAGTGGGTGGCAGAGAGCAGCATAACATCACAGCAGAAGAGAACATGGAGTTAAAGAAGGAGGCAGGTGGAAGAGAGCAGCAGATTAGCACAGGAGAAGAGAACAGTGAGTTAGAGAAGGAGGCAGAGTGGAAGAGAGCAGCAGATCAGCATGGGAGAAAAGAAGAGAATAGGGAGTTAGAGAAGGAGGTGGGTGGAAGATAGGAGCAGATCAGCACAGCAGAAGAGAACAGGGAGTTAAAGAAGGAGGTGGGCTGGTAGAGATCAGATTAGCACAGGAGAAGAGAACAGTGAGTTAGAGAAGGATGTGATGTGGAAGAGAGCATCAGATCAGTGAGATTTGGAGGGTGGATTTGGAGTGTTGAGTTGGAGGGTGGAGTTGGAGGGTGGAGTCGGAGGGTGGATTTGGAGGGTACTTGGATTGTGGTTTTGGATGGTGGATTTGGTGGGTGGAGTTGGAGTGTGGAGTTGGAGGGTTGATTTGGATTTGGAGGGTGGTGTTGGAGTTGGAGGGTGGATTTGGAGTTGGAGGGTGGATTTGGATCGAGTGGTGGGCGGTTCGAGTGGTGGGCGGTTTGAGTGGTGGGCGGTTTGAGTGGTGGGCGGTTCGAGTGGTGGGCGGTTCGAGTGGTGGGCGGATCGAGTGGTGGGCGGATCGAGTGGTGGGCGGATCGAGTGGTGGGCGGATCGAGTGGTGGGCGGATCGAGTGGTGGCGCTAGAGTGGTGGCGCTAGAGTGGTGGCGCTAGAGTGGTGGCGCTAGAGTGGTGGCGCTAGAGTGGTGGCACTAGAGTGGTGGTGCATAGAGTGGTAGAGTGTTGGTGGTAGAAGGCTGTACTGTGTGTGAGAGAGAGAGTGTGTGTGAGAGAGAGTGTGTGTGTGAGAGAGAGTGTGTGTGTGAGAGAGAGTGTGTGTGTGAGAGAGAAAGAGTGTGTGTGTGTGTGAGAGAGTGTGTGAGTGTGAGAGTGTGTGTGTGTGCGAGAGAGAGTGTGTGCGTGTGTGTGAGAGAGAGAGAGAGAGTGTGTGTGTGAAAGAGAGAGTGAGAGTGTGAGAGAGAGAGTGTGTGAGAGAGAGAGTGTGGGAGAGAGTGTGAGAGAAAGAGTGTGACAGAGAGTGTGTGAGAGAGAGAGTGTGAGAGAGAGAGTGTGTGAGAGAGAGAGTGTGTGAGAGAGAGTGAGTGTGCGTGGAAGAGAGAGTGTGAGAGAGAGAGAGTGTGAGCGAGAGAGTGAGAGAGAGTGTGAGTGTGAGAGAGTGTGTGAGAGAGAGTGTGTGATAGAGAGTGTGTGAGAGAGAGTGTGTGAGGAGTAGAACTGGGGTACGATGTCGGTCACTGGTTTAAGTCAACGAGACCTAAAAAACTTTACATACTCTTTTAACATGAAGATAAACAAAATACTATTAGGTTTCATGAACACAACCCACTTTAAATATTTCTGCCGCACTCGAGGTCCTAGGACAAAATCAAAGTCATGTTATAATCCCTGTAAACTTGAAATTTGACATCATGAGGATTGCCATCATTACACTGGGAGGTAAAATAAATAGATTAATTGAATAACGTGATCGCCTGGAATGAGGACACTGAGAATATTTGACATATTTATTTCCTTATAGGAAATGATGCACTGATTGTTCATATTAGTCGTATTTGAACAAGAAATACTTTATTTAGGTGCTTGAAGCAAATGGAGGACAAAGAACTAACTATGACTCTCGAGATGCATTTCCTTAGTGCGCACTGTGATCTTTTTGAGAGAAATATTTTGTCAAAAGTCTGTGATATTTTTAGCTGGAGGACGGTGATCGTAAACACTGGAATGTCGAGACAAATAGGCTTTACTAATTGCGTCTTTGGAGCGTGTGACTTTAAAAGCATTCAAACGTACCATACCCTCTCAAAGTGAAAGTGGCATAAGATCTAACAGCCCGCTAGAACCTGCTACCACAAACCTGTTTTGCGCGATGCGAGCTATGTATATTAATAGTAAATGGGGCATGACATATTACATGTTTTCATTGCCTCCCTTCCGTATTTGTGTTTAAAGGGTCCTAGTGATGCATGCTTCCATGGTTAAGGATTCCAGTAGCATGTTGTTACCCACGAGTCCTTTATCAGTGGTACAGGTGGCTAGCAGCCTGTGCAGTATTCAGCAAATCCATCTCAATGTCGTGGGATCCCAGGTAGAGTCAGATTCTCGAAGCAGTACATTGCTATGCTGTAAAACCCCAGCAATGGACCCTTCCAGAGGCAATGTCTCCTCTGTGCTGTAGTCGCACGTACTCATAACAGCATGGAATTAATATTGTTGGGGATTAGGGGGTGGGGTGGGTTGGGTTCATTCTTTGGAGGAAAGCAGCGACCGAAACCGAATTGCCTACAAGCAGTATAATTATAGTTACAGGCCCCAATAAACGTTACAAGATAAGAACAACCGAACGGTTTGGAATGAAATCGTGAAGCAGGAAAACACAGCATAACTATCGATGGCTTGTAAACCCCTGCTGTATCACAGAGAAGGCAATGCTGAAACAAGCAATGTCCTGAGCAAATGGTGGGGGCCTGAAGCAGTGGAGTAGGAGAGGTGAGGGGGGAGTCACGGGGAGATTAAGGGACAGAAGGCAAGCAGATGAAGCGACAGGGGCACGGCCTAGCGGCCGTGAAGTGCAGGCGGGGGCGGGGAGCAGAGCCTTTGAAGAGCCAGAGTCATGGCGTGAATAAGTGAAGTGAATAATTAGGGGAGGAGAACTGGCAGGCTGATAGGCAGAAGGCTCAGGCAAGCTCGTGCACAAGGCGTGCACTTCCCAAAATCCGTTTTTGGGGAGGGCCCTTGGCCTTAAGTAGTGGTTTTGCTGCATTGGGGCTCTTTTTCCTATTCCTGCGGAATAGGAAAGGGGCGAGCCCTAAACAGATGGCAGCTGTGCACGTGCACAAGCTCGTGAACGCAAGCTGTACGCCAGCAAAAGCTTCTGGTGGCACTTTTAAAAACCACTTATTAAATGTTTCGACTCAGGTGAGGCCTAAAAACATGAGTAACCCCACAGGTGCCTATATATGCTGCCCGCAGAGCCTGCAGGGAATAAAAGAAAGGTCCGGCCAGGAGGCTCTCAAATAATGCCTCCATCCACAACATCTGATAAGGAAGACTGTGGCATGGTACACCACATTGCCCCTGCACAAACTCACCAGATATAAGTGACACAAACAGACCCCTGTCTCTGATGTGGTAGTGGAGACCGAGGCTGATCAGGAGAGCCAAGTCTGAGTGAGAAGAGAGCTGCGCACCCCTGGTGGAGTTTTGCTGCAACTGCATGCTGCAGGAAAGCCTGCCATTGGTGCAGCAACAAGGGAAAACGCATCTGAGATGGTCTTTGACGTGTATTGGCTGGAGCTCGTTGCTCGTGATGAGGACGCTAGAGAGACAAAGCAGTTTAACACTACAGGGAGCATGCTGGGGTGAAGCAAGCCCCCCCAGACATGATAGCTCAAGACAGCCGCGCACCTGGGCTGCAGGCATGAAAATTGGAAAGTAGAGGGCACCAGCTTAAAGTAAATATTTTCTGGAGAAACAGCTCACAGCACTAAGACCGCTGCCATGGTCCACAGTTGAAGTGGTGGCCGCACCCACTGACATGAACTGCCCGGAAAAGAGATAGTCCAAGACTGCTCCACACACCCTGGCTGGCTGACAAGTGTTTTGAAGGGGTGAGACTGTGAACCCCTGTAGAGTGAAGCTCAAAGCAGCCCCCGCCAAGAAAGCTACTAAGAATTCAGCGACAGCCAGGGGATTGAAACCAAAGGCTGCGCCCTGTAAGAGGAAAGGAAGCAAGGCAGCAGAGGAGGGTGTTAAACCCCTACACGTGCATCAAGGGAGCGGCTTCCCCAGAGTTAGTGATAGGTCAGAGGTGTGCAGAGGGCCACACCCAGAAACCTTGATAGCACAGGCAGGAGCCTAGGAGAGGGACAGCTCTCTGAAAGAAAGAAACATTGTTGCGTGGAAGAGGGTGGGCTAGCTGGCCACCCCAGCACTAACAAGCCACCATTGGTTTACCATTGAGCAATGTCACACAGAGTAACCGACCCTGCCAGCATGCCTGAATGAGGCAGGAGCAAGTACCACATCAGCGCAGGCTCGGGGTGCAAGCACTATACTCTAAAGTGAAGAAGATGGAAGAAAGGTGACCCTCCATCAAGGTAGTGGAGCACCGAGAAGATCCCTGAGGAAGGGAGAGGGCCTGCTAGAGGCCCATAAAGAAGAGATTCATGTCCTACCGAAAGGGCAAGAGCTAAGTCCTACAGACAGGATGCAACCAGGGACGTCCCAGTGAAGAGACCACCACCGAGAGGTCTGGTTGGAAGGGAGAAGAGAGTGGCCTGAAGCCACGTCATGAATGAGTGGAAGAGGTGAAGAGAGTGGCATGATGCCACAGCGTAAAGGAAAAGAGGAGAGAAAGGTGTCTGAAGAACCCATCATACAGCAGCTCCCAACAAACATAGGTGGGCAGGAGGAAGGAAGAGGAGCGACAAGCATTATCATGCCGAGCAAGACGTCACCACCTGCAGCACAGTTTGTCCAGTGGTAAAACTTGTCATCATTGCCATGTGCATCACATAAGTCTACTAAGGAGCATTGCACCACCAGAGTGGGGCAGTATACTTGCAAAACAACCAAGGGCTACAAGGCATTAGAGGCAATGTAGGAGGCTGGCCACCCAGGATCCTTCTGTGAGTCCCTGTGAACCTGAGAGCTGCCGAAGAGAGCATACTTGACCATTGGACCATTCACCCCTGGGGTTGCACAAGGCTTTAACGTTGCCCTGTTGGGAGTTCCGCATGACCCCTTTGCATGGCCCAAGAGAGACCCCACACAGCCCACGCAGTCCTGTGGTACTCCAGGGGCAATGGCCTTGAGGGAATTCCAGTGAGAGCAATTTCCAGCACGAGAGATGCGTCTGAGCAGCCTCACGACAGGCACCAGGAAGCAGTGAGGTTGCAGACTGAGACTGGTCACCCGAAGACTATCAAATGAAGGTCCATGCATCTGAATCCTGAGGGATGGAGCACACATACTCTGAGACAACCACCCTTTGTGGTTGAAAGAGCAACTTGGGTGTGGGTTTGTTGGCAGTTCCTCAGCGAAGCCTTCGCATGGCCTACGAAAGGTCTGCATAGCCAACACATTCCCGTGGCAGCCCGGCAGAAAGGGACTCAAGGAAATTCCTGTGAGAGGGGACTTCTGGCACAAGAGGGAAGTCTGAAGCTGCTCCACCAGTGGGTAGGAGCGGATTGTATTGGGGAAAAGAGGTGGAGCAGGGGAGGGAACCAGGAGGGGGAACACAACAGAGATTAAAATTCATTTTTACTAAAGACGCAGGGAGGGGGACGAGGGGACGAGAAAAATACAAAATGAAACTTACCTGCTGCCCTCCAGCATCGTGTTCCGCTCTTACGCTCCTCCACACCTCTCATCTGCTGCAGGCAAGCACAGGTCCCCAGCCTGCCCTGAGGCCAATCCTGAAGCTGCTCTCACATGAGTGCAAATTCAGGATTGGCCTCAGCGCCAATGATGTGTGCTCCAGGACAGACTGGGAGTCTGTGCCTGCCTTCTCCAGCGCCAGCAATGCAGCTGGGGTTGGAGAGGGGTCACTGCGCAGGTGGTTTTCAGCCGGCCTGAGACCGCCGGCCAAAAAACACATGGGCAGTGTAGGTAGAGCATACCACTCCCCCTCCTGCCTATCATAACCCTGGACCCGCCCCAAGCAAAATAAATTGATAATAAAACAGGTTTTAAACCCGTTTTATTATCGTTTTATTTTTACATTTTCTTAAAGTGCTGGTGGCGGGGGGCGATGCTCCTCTGCCATAGCGGAGGAGCTGCCACTGCCAGCGGGCACTGGGAAGCATCAAGCCTTACAGGAAGGCATCCATGTCATCCTTCGTCTCTGCAGGTTGGCCATCCATGGAGCCTGTTCACCTTCAAAGAGATTTCTGCAGTTGACTCCACCACTGCTCCGGATGGACCCTGCATTGAACTATGTAAATAGCCTCCAACACAGTGAGACCAGGCCTTTCTTAACGACATCGCCGAGGTGGACTAAAACATCATGAACAAGAGATCCAGTACTGCCTGGCAGATGGCCTGAAGAGATCAGTGGTGCTGTGGTTTGTTTGTTTGTTCTTCTTCCACAGGTTGGACCTGTTCATCTCTTTTTCAATAAAGTTAGGGAGGGATGTGATGTCCTGAGGGACACGTTGTAGTGTTTGTAAATAGGGTGCTTCCACCAGACACTCCTTGAGGGCAAGCTTCCACACTCACCCGCACCCATCCATCACAGGTGTCACCTGTCAGGTGACCCTGTTAATAAAAGGGGCCGGGCGCACATGCCCTGGGCTAGTTCCAGTATCATATATTAGTGTGTCCTTGTGCCTTATTTTTTAAGTATTTGGGCCTAGACCCCACTACTTTATACTAACAACCAGCTCTCCTGCTTTCCTAGTTCTCTCTGACACCTGTGAGAAAATTGATAATGGCATGCTACAGAACAAAAGATAAATACTGGGGTTGTATCTTATTGTCTCTGTCCTGTGACTCCGGTACTGTTCTGTCTCGAAAATAAAAGTGCCCACAGAAATGCAACTAAGATTGCTTTCTTATGACGTTAAAGTTGTGGCTTAAAACATGTAACCCAAAAGCCTGTGCTTCACACAGCATGCCACCTAATAAACATCTAGGTGTCTCTTTGTGAGTTGTCTGTTATTGCACCCAGACATACTGATCACATCAAAAGACAATACAGGGAGGGTAGGAGCCACGCGTAGGACCCAGACGGCTGCGTGAGACCTCGGCTCTGCCATCCTCCCGGTAATCCTGCCTAAGAAGCCCTCAGAGCAAGAGAGGACCGAAAGAAGAGCTCCCGGCTACATTCCCGACTTCCCACGAGCACTGAGCTCTGTAGTCTGAGGCCCTCGGTAGATCCGAAGCCGGTGTCTAAAGTTGAGAGGTAACCGAAGCGGAGTGAGTCAACAGTGGGCAATCAGGCCGGAAATCGCAGGTCGGATTGTTGTTCCCCGGGGCAGCTGAAACGGAGCCTTGAGGAGAAGCTTTGGCGGTGAGGGAGGCGAGTGAGAGCATTTGCGGGAGGGGGCTCCCTCCCGGTGCCCGCTCCGTGCTGAGATCAGGGCATATTGAGGCCCCGCGACACTACGGTGAAACAGCCTGTGCGGGGCTTCGCTGTGGGCCTGCACTTGATAACCCTTCATGGGACGAGGGGAGAGTGGCCGCTGAGCTCTGCCGTTCCCTCCCCTCCCCTGGGGGGGGGTGAGTGATAGATAGAGTCTCCGTTGCGGCTGCCGCTCCCGTGGACTTCAGGGGGCCGACTACTGATTCGGAGGAAGCAATGCACTGTGGGAGTGAATGCATAGCAGTGGCTGGACCCCGCAGTGTTTGATCCCGGGCCCCAGAGGGCCGATGCTGCATTAATGATGCCAGGGGGGGAGGGACCCAGGCGATATCACAAAGGAATAAGGGGAGAATACAAGACCAGGAGTGGCTGCCCTGATTGGAGGGTATCAACCCTTTCCCTGTCCGGTGACCTTTTGGGACAGCGCTGATGGCGCATTTGGAGCATGTCTGGGAGAAACTGTGAACACTCTTGAAGACGCTGGTGGCCGCATTGGCGGAGCGGGGTGCACTGGCCAGGCCTTGGCGAGGTGGCTTGCATGGTGCCTCACGGGAACCGCCAGACCCGTTGTTTCCTGTGGCTGAGTAGTCGGGTGGCTGCCCGCACCATGGTGGCAGGCAGGTGTGCTCAGGGCAGTGATTCCTGGGATAGACATTGTCACTGGACTGCGCTGTGAGCTGGCATAACATGGCGACTAAGCAGGACTCGGAGAAGCTCCAACCCAGGACATCTAAGGAGTCAAGGCAAATCCAGACAAATAAACTGGATAGATACACTCTCCCTAAGGGTTCACCAGCAGACTCAATGATCACTGATGGCCTGAGGGGTGGTGATCCCTCTGGCCCTGCTTCGGACTTGACCCTGCACTATGTGATGACGGCTTGATGGGATCAAATCGTCCCTAGGGAAAAAGATGGAGTCGCTTGACCACAAGCTAGATACAATTTCGATAGAGGTGAATCTCATGCGTGCGGACTCACCAAAGTTAACGAAAAGGTCAAGTCCCTGGACACAAAGACAGCCGGTCTAACAAATGATGTAGCTCAGCTCCTGCAGGAAGTACGAGATCTTAACTCATCCCACGAACTGGCTGGGCGTAAGCTGGATGATTACGAAGGGAGAGCGAGGCGCAATAATATCCGCATTTTGGGAGTTCCAGAGAAATCAGAAGGACCAGCCCATGATTTGTTCGTTGAGGAGCTGATTTTAACCCAAATGAAACCCAAGGGGCTTAGTAATTATTTCACCATCGAACGTGCACACAGGGTCCCAGGCGGGCGGCCTAAGCCCGGTCGATGATCGCGAGGGTCCTGAACTTTAGGGATAGAGATGCTAGATAGAGGACCCCACCTTACGATACGAAAATGCCACCCTCTCCCTTTTTCCTGACTTCACTGAATTGGTACAGAAACAGCGAAGGAACTTCCTGGTGGTTAAGAAAAAGCTCAGAGACAAAGGAATACGATACGCCATGATGTTCCCAGCGCGTTTGAGGGTGGAGATTGAGGGAAGAGCATGGTTCTTCGACAATCCTGATGTGGTGACTTACTGGCTTGACAGCCGTCCTCCCTGCGGCTCTGGATTAAGGGACAGAGTTGGAGACCCAGCAGCACAGAAACAAGACTGAGAGCCGGACTCTGAACTAATAATCAAGGTCAGGTACAGGGGTGTTGGTGTCAGGATTCTCCCTAACGCAAGGTCTGCAGGGGTCCTAAAGTTACGAAAACGAAATTGGAGCCCAATCACTTCCTGGTCTGAAGCATGGAATTTACGAAATTCCAAGATGGCGGACGGAACAAGGAAGTTAGCAGTCTAGTGTCTTAGAGCGTTTTAGAGCGGAGTTCCGGTGAGGCGCGCGCTCTGTCAAAACTGCGCACTTCACCGCGTTTCTTGACGAAGATGGTTGAGGAATTATAGCGAGTCATAGAAATCTCACCAGAGTGTTTAGTTTCAGAGTTTATGGTATCTGGGGGTTATGAAATAACAGAAATATAGTGCGCCTTTTCCAACAAGCGAAAACGTTGAGAAGCAGAAGAAACTTCTGACTGAAAAGCCACGTTTGAGAGTCTTCGTTGCTGTATTACCTAGCGCAGTGTCAGCAGCAAGTTTGAGAGACTGCGCGAGTGAACCTCCGTGTCACAGAGACTGCAGAGAATCTACGAGTCGGAAGAAGCCCGAACCTAAGGAGCTAAGTCACAAAGAAATTATACTGTACAGTACACGTGTTAAGAATTATCATAGACTGAGCAAATAAGAGGCAATGTTGTTATAGAGTGCACTCTAGTTAAACGTCAATATGAACTTTTAAAACTTCAAGAGACAAGTTGTTGTATTTAGTGACTGCATATTATAACCCAAGATTTACAAAGAATAAAGACGCTTTCCTGGAAGAATCTCATCAGCAGGAAAGATCTAGAGATACCTTACAGGAGAATAGAGATAGAACAGGATTCCACCACAAGGGATAAAAACTGATACTCACCTTTAGAAGAAAGATTCTGGATACAAGGTTATGGAGTTGCTATTAGTGGTAGGTTAAACACCAACTTCCTTAATAGGGGGTCAAAAAAGAAATTAGTTAGGGTATTAATAAAAGTATTAATTTTCTTTCAGTGAGATGAAACACTAATGGGCAGCCCAGGTTAAGAAAACCTCTCTGAGGAATAGAAGAGAAGCAGGTCTACACCGTCCCTTGGGTATGTCACAGGGTCAATGAGAGATAAGAAAGTGTAGGATAAAGAAAAGGTTTCACGGTGTCTTGTTTATGCTTAGTATTCACAGGAATCTTGTTGGGCAGACTAAAACCCTGAGGAGGATACCGCTAGAATACCGAGGGACCAGGACCAGTCTCTTCTGTGCTTTTCTTTCTTATGGTTATTTTCTCCACTTTTCCCCTTCCCTTTTTCTGATTGCTTGGAGTTACGATTACACTCTGACTCCGACTGATTGGAGAGAGGGAGTCGGAAAGTTAGCATCATCTGTTCCTGTGCAAGTCGACAAGAGAGAGAGATTCGTGGACTCTGACAGAGTGAAGTGCCCACGTTGTAAATTTGCACCCGAACAGAATGGTTGAAGGGGTTAATTTGCAGACCTTAGGGGCGGTATTAGATTCCATACAAAAAGAATTAGTGGCAGTTAGGCAAGAGAATCAAGGTCTGAGGCAAGAGGTGATAAATGCTAGAAAAGAGACGGCAGAGTTAGCACAAAGAATTAGACAACCACTTTCAGAAAATAGAGAAACTCCCACCACGTCCACAGCGGAAACAAATAGGTTAACTACACAAGTGATACACTCATTGTCCCCAGTCATTCCCTTGGCAGCACCAGAGAGGTTTAGTGGAGACCCACAGAAGGCACAAGTATTCATCTCCCAATGTACCTTACATTTCATGTGTCGTCCTTCTGTCTTTCCCGATGCACAATCCAAAGTGGCTTTCGTCTTATCCTATCTGAGTGGAGACGCTGCCGCTTGGTCAATGCCCATCGTTTCTCGAGACGACCCTCTTCTGCAGAATTATGACGAATTTAAGAAGGAGTTTTTGCGTATATTTGATCGAAGGCGAATTTCCCAGGCAGTAGATAATGAGCTTCTGGAATTAAAACAGGGAAACAGAGACCTGGTGGCGTATCTGGCCCAATTTAATAAGTTGGTAATGGAAACTGACTGGCCAGAAAATAAGAGGACAGCCATTTTTTATCGAGGTCTACGAGATGAACTCAAAGATGGATTGGCGCAAATTCCCAACCGACCAACAGAGATATCGGCCCTCGTAGATTTGGTTCTTGAGTTAGATTTCCGGCAAGGAGAAAGACGAGGTGAGAGAAGACGAGAATTTCGAAGCACAGTGCCTCGATTTGATAGAGCCAAGCCGGAAGTTGGAAAGGTTGCAGAAGGAACCAATGGCCAAGAACCAATGCAAATAGGAGCAATAAGAGGTCCACTTACTAATGAAGAGAAAGAGAAGAGACGAGCCAATAATCAGTGTATGTATTGTGGTTCGAGCGGCCATTTTGTGAGGAATTGTCCAAAGAAGCCAAAAGGAACATACAGGCCGAAGGAAAACTAGTTGCACCACCTGTAGAAGGAGTTGTACAGGTGGATGCGAGTCAAAATTCAACTCCACAAGAACACCAACTGGCCAATACTTTGCAATCGTCGTCCCCTCATCTAGTGTTATCAATGACGATAAAGTTCCGTCAAGAAGTTCGAGAGAGAGTGATGGTAATGGTGGATTCTGGGGCGACAGGAAATTTTTGTGACCAACGATTTGCGACCAAGATAGGTTTGAGAGCAATCTTAAAGGATAAAAGTGAACCAGTTAGAGCCATCGACGGGACAAACCTATCTTCGGGACCCATAGTCAGTCACACTGAAACGGTGCAGTTGATAAGAGAAGATGGACATCAAGAAGAAATCCAGTTTAACCTAATAGACGCACCTCAGTTCCAGCTAATCCTAGGGCTTCCTTGGCTCACGGAGCATAATCCGACTGTGGATTGGGCAGCCAGAACTATAGAGATGTCTTCGGACTATTGCAAGAATTATTGTTTCGGAAACCAGAAGAAAAAAGACCAAGAAAATCCAGCTCAAGCACTGTGTTCCGCGAATGCAGTTGTGTGTGTAATCAACACCCAGTCCATTCCATCACAATATCAAGATTTTGAAGATGTATTTGATGAGCAGGAAGCTGAGCAATTGCCACCTCATCGGGTATATGATTGCAAAATAGACCTTGAACCAGGAGCAAATATGCCATGTAGCAGAGTCTATGCCTTAACGGAAAAGGAGCATGAACATTTAAAAGAATACATACGCAAGTACTTGGCTAACGGGTTTATCCGACCTTCTCAATCTCCAGTATCCTCGCCTCTGTTTTTTGTGCCGAAGAAGGAAGAGGGCGAGTTACGAACTTGCATAGACTACCGCGCAATCAATCGGATCACTAAGAAGAATAGGTATCCACTCCCTCTCATCTCAGTTTTATTGGATCAGGTGAAAGGGGCCCAAATATTTACCAAACTGGATTTGAGAGGTGCCTATCATCTCATTCGAGTAAGAGCTGGTGACGAGTGGAAGACCGCTTTTAGGACTCGGTTTGGATTATTTGAATACCAAGTAATGCCCTATGGGCTATGCAACGCCCCAGCAGCATTCCAGCACTTTATCAATGATGTCCTTAGTGAATTCATAGACCAATGCGCTATCGTGTATATAGACGATATTTTGATCTACTCTGCAAACACCCAGGAACATCAAGGTCAAGTGAGAAGAATTTTACAAAGATTGAGAGAGAACAAGTTGTTTGTTAAGTTGGAGAAATGTGCCTTTGATGTCACTGAAGTAGAATTCCTGGGGTTCGTGATCTCACCAGCCGGTATACTCATGGATAAAAGAAAGATTCAAGCAGTCTTGGAGTGGAAGTCTCCAACCAGTGTGAAAGAAGTACAAGCCTTCATTGGCTTCGCAAACTTTTATCGAAGATTTATCAGTGAATTTTCTCGACGAATCCTTCCTCTCACAAGGTTATTGAAAAAAGGGGTGCAGTTTCAGTGGACCAAGGAGGCGGAGTCAGCATTCAAGGGTCTGAAGGAAGAATTTACATCAGCTCCAATTCTTCTTCATGCGGATCCATCCGAGCCATTTTATGTGGAAACGGACGCCTCAGATCTGGCGGTAGGAGGAGTACTTTCTCAGAGAAATAAGAAGACGGGCCAATTACATCCGGTGGCCTATAGATCTAGGAAGTTGTCACCTGCTGAAGTCAATTATACAATCACAGAAAAGGAACTGCTGGCAATTAAGGACGCCTTCAAGGAATGGAGACATTATTTGATGGGAGCTCATCATGTTGTTACGGTGTTCACGGATCATCGGAATCTGAAGTTTTTAAAGTCTGCTCGGACTTTAACCCCAAGGCAACTTCGTTGGTCGTTATATTTCGCTGATTATGATTTTGTCATCACATTCAGACCAGGGGCGCAGAATGGCAAGGCGGATGCCTTGTCCCGGATGGGAACAGGAGAAGAAAAGAACCAAATTAAGACACAAGCGATCATCCCTGATTCCAAGATCATAGGTGTCGTGGAAACTCTGAGTGTGAAGGAACAGATAACTCGCGCCTTGTCTCCAGAGGACATGTTAGAATGGATTCAACAGGAAGATGGCAGAGAAATATTAGATGGTCTACCTTACCACTCGGGAGCCTTGTATGTACCAACATCCGAATTGCAGAATCAGGTCATGAAGGAATGTCACGATCATTTACTGGCTGGACATAAGGGAGAGTTGAAGACTACGGATTTGGTGAAAAGAAGTTACTGGTGGCCACACATGAGTAAGGACATTGAGTTATACGTGAAAACTTGTGAAATATGTGCACAGGGAAAGTCAGAACGACAGGCACCTAAAGGTTTGTTGCAGCCTTTACCCACTCCACCTTGTCCTTGGCACACAATCACTTTAGATTTAATTACAGAACTTCCTTCCTGTCAAGGTTACAACACCATTCTAGTAGTGGTAGATGCATACACCAAGATGACGCACTTTGTAGCCATGAAAGGAATTCCAACGGCCAAACAGCTCGCTACTCATTTTAGTGAGCAGGTGGTGCGGTTACATGGCATTCCTAAAATTGTCATTTCAGATCGTGGATCCCAGTTTGTCTCTCACTTCTGGAGGGTTTTCATGAAGGCTCTTGGAACTGAGACACGATTCTCCACAAGTTTCCATCCGGAAACGGATGGACAGACAGAACGGGTGAATCAAGAAGTGGAGCAGTACTTGAGATTATTTACCTTAAAACAGGGTGGGGAATGGTTGGACTACTTGTGGGCTGCAGAATTCGCTCATAACAATGCCACAAATGTGTCCACAGGTTATTCACCGTTCTATTTGAACTATGGAAAACACCCGAATTTCTCCATGCTAGATGTTCCACTTCCAGTACCAGCAGTTCAGGACTTGGTGACTCATCTGTGTCAGGTACATGAGTCTGCATCAACAAATTTAGAACAGGCCAAGAATAAATATAAAGGGTATGCTGACAAGAAAAGGAGAGATTCCCCACATTTGGAAATTGGAAGTGAGGTCTGGTTAAATACTAAGCACTTACGATTAAAAGGGAATAGAAAGTTCCAGCCAAGATTCATTGGTCCTTATCCTATTGCAGAACAGATTAACCCAGTCACCTATAGATTGACACTACCCACGAAACTCAAGGTACACCCAGTCTTCCATGTTTCGTTATTAAAAAAGGTAGCTCAAGGTTTGAGACAAGAGAGAGCTCCACCACCGATTCAGTTGGAAACGGGTGTGGAGTTTGAGGTAAAGGAAATTCTTGACTCCAAAATAGTGAAGGGAAACCTGTATTATTTGGTGGATTGGAAGGGCTATGGGCCAGAGGAGCGGTCTTGGGAGTTGGAGTCTGATGTCCATGCACCCAGGTTAGTAAGGCTTTTTCACCTGAGGTATCCAACCAAGCCCAGATTGGGAGGACCTTCCTTGGTGGGGGGTACTGTCAGGATTCTCCCTAACGCAAGGTCTGCAGGGGTCCTAAAGTTACGAAAACGAAATTGGAGCCCAATCACTTCCTGGTCTGAAGCATGGAATTTACGAAATTCCAAGATGGCGGGCGGAACAAGGAAGTTAGCAGTCTAGTGTCTTAGAGCGTTTTAGAGCGGAGTTCCGGTGAGGCGCGCGCTCTGTCAAAACTGCGCACTTCACCGCGTTTCTTGACGAAGATGGTTGAGGAATTATAGCGAGTCATAGAAATCTCACCAGAGTGTTTAGTTTCAGAGTTTATGGTATCTGGGGGTTATGAAATAACAGAAATATAGTGCGCCTTTTCCAACAAGCGAAAACGTTGAGAAGCAGAAGAAACTTCTGACTGAAAAGCCACGTTTGAGAGTCTTCGTTGCTGTATTACCTAGCGCAGTGTCAGCAGCAAGTTTGAGAGACTGCGCGAGTGAACCTCCGTGTCACAGAGACTGCAGAGAATCTACGAGTCGGAAGAAGCCCGAACCTAAGGAGCTAAGTCACAAAGAAATTATACTGTACAGTACACGTGTTAAGAATTATCATAGACTGAGCAAATAAGAGGCAATGTTGTTATAGAGTGCACTCTAGTTAAACGTCAATATGAACTTTTAAAACTTCAAGAGACAAGTTGTTGTATTTAGTGACTGCATATTATAACCCAAGATTTACAAAGAATAAAGACGCTTTCCTGGAAGAATCTCATCAGCAGGAAAGATCTAGAGATACCTTACAGGAGAATAGAGATAGAACAGGATTCCACCACAAGGGATAAAAACTGATACTCACCTTTAGAAGAAAGATTCTGGATACAAGGTTATGGAGTTGCTATTAGTGGTAGGTTAAACACCAACTTCCTTAATAGGGGGTCAAAAAAGAAATTAGATAGGGTATTAATAAAAGTATTAATTTTCTTTCAGTGAGATGAAACACTAATGGGCAGCCCAGGTTAAGAAAACCTCTCTGAGGAATAGAAGAGAAGCAGGTCTACACCGTCCCTTGGGTATGTCACAGGGTCAATGAGAGATAAGAAAGTGTAGGATAAAGAAAAGGTTTCACGGTGTCTTGTTTATGCTTAGTATTCACAGGAATCTTGTTGGGCAGACTAAAACCCTGAGGAGGATACCGCTAGAATACCGAGGGACCAGGACCAGTCTCTTCTGTGCTTTTCTTTCTTATGGTTATTTTCTCCACTTTTCCCCTTCCCTTTTTCTGATTGCTTGGAGTTACGATTACACTCTGACTCCGACTGATTGGAGAGAGGGAGTCGGAAAGTTAGCATCATCTGTTCCTGTGCAAGTCGACAAGAGAGAGAGATTCGTGGACTCTGACAGTTGGCGCCAGGATAAGATTGCAGACTCTCTCCAGGGCTAAATAATAGTTTTATTTAGTAATAAACGCTTCAAAGGACAATTTGTTTGAGATAATTCCGGGCTTGGTGGGGGGGGGGGGGGACGGATGACTGAGTTCCTTTCCAAATTACTACTTTTTGTTATTTTTTATATTAGTGTGTAGGGCGACAGGCACTATGCCAGTTGGGGCTGAGCGAAAGCCAGGAGCAGGGGTGCAGGGAGGGGGGAAGTTGGGAGGGAAGGGTTTTGTTTTTCAATGTAAGGAATTTATGTTTCGCAGTGCTGGATTTTCCGACGCCATCAGAAAGCAGAGCAGGGCTCCTAAAAATACCACTGAGGCTAGATGTTGAGTGATAAATGCAGATCGGGGATCAAAGTGCTTAGCTGGAATGTTCAAGCAATTCATTAGGTGGCATGCACCGGAAGTGATCCTGTTACAGGAAACCTATCTGGTAGAAAACAAGTGTATGGCCTTGCACGGGGGGGGGTATAAACTGGTGGCACATGCAGGATTTACCTCAGGCTTGCGAGGAGTAGGTATACTAGTTAAAAACTCATTCCCTTTCACATTATATGCCACATGGAGAGATAACCAGGGCAGATATGTGGGGATCTCGGGCCAATGGGAAGGGAAGACGGTCACTTTTGTTTCAATATATGTCCCTCCTGGCATACAGGCAGGAACGTTTAAAGACCTACATTCAATATTTTTCACTCTCCCGCTTGGTGTCTTGGTGTTGGGAGGTGACTTCAACGCTGTGATGTCTGGGGAGCTAGACCGACACCCCCCTCGTGCAATTAGGCCTGCTCAGAGGTGGCTCCCCGATTTCACATACACAGTGGGACTAGTAGATGGTTGGAGGGCACATAACCCAGAGAAGAAACACTTTACACATCTATCGGGGGCACACCACAGTTTATCGAGAATAGACTACATACTTGTTCTGGAAGCGCAACTCCATACTATCCGAGAAATA
Source organism: Lissotriton vulgaris (assembly GCF_964263255.1). NCBI lineage: Eukaryota > Metazoa > Chordata > Amphibia > Caudata > Salamandridae > Lissotriton > Lissotriton vulgaris. Next base: position 1,713,289,217 of record NC_141687.1, read on the forward strand.
CGTCATTTGGGTAGGGGCATTTCAGATCACTCCTGCGTGTGCCTGAGACTAGAGTGGGACTGTATGAGCGCAGGTAGAGTAGCTCCCATTAATCCCTGGCACCTAAAAGATCCCCGCACCCGGAGTAGTATTGTTAAAGTTGCAGATCACTACTTCCAGGAAAATGTAGCCTCGGTGGAATCCACACAGATTGTTTGGGAGGCGTATAAAACAGTAATCCGGGTTGAAACACTTTCCCTGATAGCCGGGAAAAAGAAGGAGAGGCACGCAGAACTCGACAGACCAGAAGAGGATGTGGTAAATTCGGAAGAGGAATTAGCCCGGGCGGTCTCCCCCGAGGGCCTTCATCTTCTCAGGTTGAGGCAAGATGAATTTCATGGCATCGCCAGAGACAGTGCTAGGGCACAAGGTAGAGAGGTTCAAAGCAGAGTCTATGAGCTCGGAGATAAAGCTGGGAAACTAATTGCGAGGCTAGATAGACCAGAGTGGGCCTCCAGACTGGTGCCTGAGGTGTTAGGGCAAGACTCCAGTATTATAACTGATCCGCAGGCCATAGCAGACACTTTTGCCGACCACTATCGTACAATATATAGTACGGCCAGCTACTTTGCTGAAGAAGAAAACGCTGACATGCTAAAATACATAATACTTCCCACACTCTCAGATGATAATAGGGACTATCTAGACTCCCCTCTGACTAATGACGAAGTGGCACAGGCGATTTAAGGTGTGAATTCAAATAAAGCGACGGGGCCCAACGGCATCCCCATTGAACTGTATAAATTGAATTCTAATAAACTTGCACCCCATTTCCGAGAGTAGGGCCAGCTTCCATATGACCAAAGAGTGGCCAACATAGTGGTCATACACAAAGAAGGCAAGCCCAGAACGAGCTGCACCTCCTATCGGACGATTTCACTTTTGAATGTGGAACCTAAGGTTTTTGCCAAATTACTGGTGACTCGCCTGATTAAGGTAATTACCACTCTGATCCACCCCGATCAGTCTGGCTTCATGCCACATCGGACTACAGCCCTCACCTACGGCGCCTGCATGGAATATTGAGTAGAGCATCCACTATACAGGAGCTAGCAGTGATAGCGTCCTTAGACGCCACTATGGCATTTGATATGGTGGAGTGGCCGTACCTGTTCGTGGTCTAAAGCAAATTGGGCTTCGGACAGGAATTTATTTATTTGAAAAGTTTTATATAGCGCGAACAAGATCTTTACAGATATCAGAGCGCTTTACAAGACAAGGGGGTGATAGAATAATAGTATGTAATAGTTGAGGTAGTTAGGTAAAGGTGCATAGTTACATAGGTATGTCACAATACAAGAGGTAGGTCAAAATAGAGGTAGTGTAGGTACAAGGTGCATAGTTAACAGGTGGGCCAATAATATAAAAATACAAAAAGAAGGAGCATATACTTGTTTAAGCGTTCTCAAATACATACCGTAGGCTGGATTCAGCTCCTATACTCCAGCCCGATGGCCAGGGTAGTGGTGATTAATCGTTAGTCCTCAGACTTCCAGCTTGGCAGGGGTACTAGACAGCGTTGCCCACTGTTTCCCCTCCTCTTTGCGTTATTTGTGGTTCAGCCACTGGAGGCCTGAATCAGGCAAGACTGGTCCATCCACGGACTGAGGTGATCCCTGGATTGGGAGGATAAGATATCATTGTACGTGGATGATGTATTCCTATACCTCGCTAATCCCAGAGGTTCATTAATTTGTCTACTCGATGTATTGGAAATATTTGGCAGGTACTTTGGATTTACAGTGAATTGGCTCAAATCAGTGGTCTACCTCCTTAAAGGAGAACCGCCAAAGATACCGCGGGGTTGCCCGATCCAGATCGTATCTGATGGGTTCCGGTATCTCAGAATCTTCGTCGCACAGGACCCGAAACTCCGTTATGACCGCAATTTGGACCCACCCATGCAAAAACTTAAGAAGCGCAATGGAAGGCTCTTCCCCTTTCCATGCTGGGCAGGGCAGTCCTCTTTAAAATGATGGCCCTGCCTCATGTTCCATACGCTCTCCAAAATACGATGGATCCGGTTCCTGCGTCCTATTTTAAGGAAATCGAAGGTTTCCAGAGACAGTTACATTGGGAGGGTAGACCTTGCATAGCATTTTCCAAATTGACTCTCAACTGGTATGACGGTGGAATTAGTTTGCCAGACTTAAAGAAGTATTACTGGGCGTCTCACCTGATGGCAAATAATCACGGGATCTATGGGCATCCAAGTAATCTCGGATATGCAATGGATAGATAGCAACTCAAAAGGGGGAGACTATACCAGAGCGTTATACTCCAAACCTTGTAGATACCCATTAACTGGTCCTACTGCACACTCCGTCCACGTATGGCACACAGTCATTAAACACCTACACTGGGAGGGTAAACTCACACTGGCAACACCACTGTAGAACTCTGAGAAACTGGGTAACCTATGGAAAACCGAGGGCTTTGATAAATGGGATCTTATAGGAATCACCCAAATCAAAGACATCTGGGGGAATGGAAGGGTGCACTCATTTGTATCCCTTAAAGACCAATATAACTTGGCAGACACTGAGCATTACCATTCCCTGCAGATCCGCTATGCCTTACTCACTCATGTCCCCAGTGGCTCGACACTTCCGGAGGCCTCCTCCTAGAAGATAGAGTGCTAGACGGACACCTCTCAGAAAAGGCCATATCCCTAATATATAGGAAATTGATAAACAACATGGAAGACCCGCTGCAGGCCCTCAAGGGGCAATGGTCAAGGGATGGTATAGAACTGGACAATGAAGACTGTCGGGAGGCGGTCTCCTCCCCACGTATAGTTGCAATTCAAGCCAGGTTGCAGTTAGTACAGCTTAGGATTTATGTAACGGGTCCGGGTCTGGTTTGAATGGGAAGGGCGGAAAGTGGTGAGTGCAGAAGGGGTTGTGGGGAACTGGGAACGTTCATACATATAATATGGAACTGTCAACCGATACAACACTATTGGAGGGCCATCCATTGCACTCTGCATTCGGAATTGGGGGTGGATTTGCAGCCAGAGGCTCGAAGATACATATTAAATGTCTGGGAACCTACGGATCTTAATACTTACAATATGCAATGGGCTACTTTATCGTATATAATTGCGAAACGTAACATTGCGCAGCTGTGGGGGGCTGCTAATGGAAGGAAGATCTGGACTGGTGCATGTTTAGGGAGAAGTCAGTCTTTGTAGCTAGGGGTTGCCCCAGGAAGTGGGTAAAGGTGTGGGGGGCCTGGAACCGTTACAGAGGTGACATTTGTCACCCGCCGAGTTGCCAATCTGATACGGCGCTTCTGAATCCCCTTGGTCTGCTCAATATAACGTTTGAAATATAACCTGTAAACCATATAATGTGATTGTCTTAAAGGTAGTAACCTGCTTGCAATTGCTTGATGTAATTTGGTCGAACTGTTTAATAAAAAGGAATATAAAAAAAAAAGACAATACAGACCTATTAGTTTTCCCAGTGCCCATTAGCAGTATCAAATAAATTGGCAACAACTATGATTCTGTGTTGAATAAGTAAAATACAAATGTGTGGCTTCGAATTAATGATTACCAAGGCCCGGGGAAAAGCTTAATGGGCTTTAGAGTGTCTCAAGCACTCCTTTTTTCTACTATACCTTCCTCTGCAGTCTTTCATTCTGTTAGACTCTAATTTCTTTGTTCTCATCTCCATCTCTCTTAAATCCTCCATTTACATATTTAACGAGTTGTTTCTTTCCTCTTTCACTCTCTCCTGCACGTAATTATTTTTATCTCCCACACTTCACCATCTCTGTCGCATATATAAACCACCCACTTACCTGTGAGGACTGCATTGTCTTTTCTATTTGTGCTGTCAATAGTTTCACAGAGAACCCCCACTTCACACCTTTTACCATAGAAACACAAGTGGATTTGCTACATTTGTGACCATCAATATGTGTGCTGTAGAGAGGCCAAAGAATGGATGATCATGTAGTCTGCACACCTCTATGATGTACTGACAGCCACTGTGGGAAATTCAAACTGCCTGCAGCCAACACCCGCCCACAACCTGAATTCGGCTGGACACCTTGGGGTGATTCCATTCACAGTATGCACAATACAAAATGTATGCGTTGCATAGTAAAAAACTACATGTGAAAAACCATACAGATTAGACCCAAGTTCAATCACAAAGCAGAATACCCAAAACCTCAATTGTACCTCAATACAAACAACTTAAAGGCTCAGTCCATTATCAGTGCAGAATAATCCAAGGAACTTTCCTACCACAATAGAGTAGCCCATGTCTCAATAGTATTTTAATAGAGTACCTAAAGCCTGTATCTTACCTCAGCACAAAATGCTCAAAGACTTTGTCCAAGACATTTTCATATTTCCAGATCGAAATCCCCAAGGCTCTATTGTATCTCATAAGTGAGCTTAAAGTTCAGTTAAATAAAGATAAGAAGTGTCACAAGGAGTGTCCTATCCTATCACCATATGGAATACCCAGCAGTAGTTGCCTGTCGCCACACTAGATACCCAAAGTTCTATTCCATCACCATGTGGATTAACCTACAGTTTTGGATATTCATTATTTAGAGTATGGGGTTGGGTTTTGTGTGCATAGCTGATTCTTCCTTTGCTTAGGTAGTCAAGATATGGTTTGGTGGTGTTTACAATAAGGAGGAAGAGTCAGCCTTTTCGCACCTCTTTGACTGACTGGAGATGATGATGAATATTTGTTAACTTTGCTGACAGTAAATTCAGGGATGTGCCACCAATGCACATTTTCTTGAAGGGTGGAAGGGACAATAAGATGGTGGTACAGACCTTCTATGGAAAATGTAGGAGAAAACAATGAGGCAGAGGGTTGCATTGATGAAGAAGGAACTTTCTTCAACTTTCTTTACTTGGGGCACTAGTGACAGGTCAGTGTTCATGATAACTCCCAGGTTTTTTGTATATCATTGGAAGTGATCTGGTTCCTGAGGCCAGATGGTTGTAGTGTGGTCATTTTCTAATTTCCACAATTTTTTAAGTTAAACTTCAGGCGGTTGGTTAGTATTATTTGTTGACGGCTTGGAGGCAGTGGTCTAGGACAGAGAATAGGTCAGGTATTTTAGCTTCAGGGTGCAGAGGGTATCTTCTGCATGAATGTTACAGGTCTGATTGAATGATCAGATGAGTTCTAGTAGCTGGCTGAGGTGTAGAGAGGTTATGAAATATTGGGGGACTCCCTATTTAGTGCGGAAAGGAGTTCCGGATTGGATTGGTTTAGAAATGATAAGACAGTCCATACATTTCTGTCAACACTGGTCTTTTGACCTTTCCAGAAAGTTGTTTGGTGACAGAGGGTAGGTTTTTGTTCACGTCTTCTGTGTTGATGAGTTTTCCAGGAATGGCCTCTTGCAGATTGGGTGCTAGTTGGTAGTTTGTGTTGGATTGAGGTATTGTTTGTTTCTGATCCACTTGCTATAGGTGGCCATGACGGTATTGAGGCAGATGCATGCTTTTGGTGCCTGCATTAGAAGGCAACCCAATCTTCTGCAGATTCCATAGCAAGAATTAAAAATGTGTAACTGAAAAATAAAGTTAGCAAAATCCAGACTTGTTTTTTCAGACAGTAAATATATGTAGTATATGTAGTACTGGATCCAATATGTCTGTCCGAAGGACTTGTTCCCTCAATAATTTTTCGTCATTATTTGTAATACTTTTTTCTTACAGTTAAATATGCGTATGTACTGTGCATATATCAGTGCCCAAATTCAGATACACGGGCAGTATGTATGCCAGGATATTCCTGTATGGAAGATATATATATATACACACACAGTCTATCATGTATGCACAGCATGCAGGCATCATGCATACTTATAATATGGAAACCTGAAGTACACAACAACATGAATGTCTCTGATACATGGCTAGTGCTTACGTGTTAGATGTATAATATTATCTTACTCTGATATGTTGTGTCATACCCCATTTTTGAAGAACCTACGGGCTGTAAATAGCACATGCTCCTATTACCCATTTTAATGGTGGGCATTTGATTGACCTAGGAAGGATGGGAAACTGATTTGGCCTTGCTGGGTTCAAATTTGTCACCTGCAGATCACAACAGACGCCAGGGGTGAGCGTTAACTCAATAGGCCATTTTATTCAGTATATGCATCCTGGCTTTATGGTATTTTTTTAACATATCTGTCTGTATTTATTCATATTTAATTTATGGTAATTTTATCTGTATATTATTATTATTATTATTATTAAATGGGTTTTATTGAGCGCAGACTACCCGGAGGCCTCGTAGCGCTGAGTGTGACTGGGGGGCAAGTGAGGGTGGTGTGATTTACGTGAAAAGGAGGATTTTAGTTCCTTACGGAATTTTAGGAGATTAGGTTCACCGCGCAGGGAGACTGGCAGAGAATTCCAAGCCTTGGCCGCATTCCAGGAAAAGGAGCGGCCTCCCCATCTGGCACGTTTGACTTTGTTCTCAGTGGCCAGAAAGGCTGTGCTGGAGCGCAGCGACCTGCGGGGGAGATATGGAGTAGCCAGCGAGCAGATCATTGCTGGCGCTTCCTTCCACATAGCCCTATGCATAAAGCACATTGATTTAAACAGTGTTCTAGCCTTGATGGCTAGCCAGTGGAGTCTTTTTAGAGCAGCAGTCCCTGAGTCCCGCCTGTTAAGGCCCAGCAGGAGGCGGGCTGCTGCGTTTTGCGTGACCTGGAGCTTCTTTGTTGTAGTCGCCGGGGCCCCTAGGTACAACGCATTCCCGTAATCTAAACGGGACAGAATAATAGCTTGCACCATGATCCTGCGGGCTTGTGGGGGGAGAAGTGGTAGTACTTTTCTAAGCATACGCATCACGCCAAAACAGGTGGCAGATACGATCGTTGCTTGGTAGTTGAAATTAAGATTGGCATCAAGCCAGATGCCCAGGCTCTTTATTTGGGGTTTGGACTGAGGCTGGGTGCCCATGCATGGGGGCCAGTTCGGAAGCGGGCAGGGGATGTTTGGGTTTACAAGAATCATAAGCTCCGTTTTATCACCATTGAGTTTTAGGTGGGAGCTGGCCATCCATTTATTAACTGCCACTAAACATTTCTCAAGATTGGGCGAGGAGGCGGTAGTTTGGTTCACGGAGACGATCAATTGAGTATCGTCAGCATATGTGACTAACTCCAGGCCAAATGAATGGACGATGTCTGCCAAGGGGAGCATATATATGTTAAAAAGGGTGGGGCTCAGGGACGAGCCCTGAGGCACACCCTGATCAAGAGGCCAAGTCCTGGATTGTGTGGTACCCTCAACTACTCGGAAAGAGCGATTTTCTAGGAAGGATTGTAGCCATCGAATGGCTGTTCCTGATACTCCTATTTGCTTGAGACGGTGGATGAGGATGATGGTATTTACAGTGTCGAAAGCGGCACTAAGATCAAGCAAAATAATTGCTGTAGTGCCGCCTAAGTCCATCTGTTTCCTGGCTAGCTCGGTCACTGTCAGAAGAGCTGCTTCCGTTCCCAACCTGGGGCGGAAACCTGCCTGGGAATCGTGGAGTATATTGTTTGATTCTAGGTACTGAGTGAGAGATGTATTGATGTGTCTCTCGAGCAGTTTGCTAACCCAGGGGAGCAGGGATATTGGGCCGTAATTGGCCATGTTGTCTGGATCTAAGGAGGGTTTTTTCAGAAGAGCTCGTACTTGAGCTTTCTTCCAGGCCGTAGGGACTATGCCGGTAGTGATGGAATTGTTGAGGATGTTAAGAATAACTGGCCGTATTGTATCTGTGATCTTTTTTAGGTGGCATGGAGGTGCGGGATCGCTTGGGGATCCAGATTTAACTTTTTTCATAATATGCTCCAGAGCGTCCGCTCCTACTGGGGGGAACTCTACTAGTCTGTGGGGTGTGATGCCGGGTGGCATGGTTGCTTCAAGGTCAGCTAGATCTGGAGCAACAAATGCCGATGAGATTGATAGTATTTTTTTATAAAAATATTCCGCTTGATTATTACATCGGAATTGTGCTTTGCTGGGATCCGGGGGAATGGATGGGGTGTCAATTAAAGATTTTGCAATTTGGAATATTTCTCTGGGACAGTTATGGCCATTATTGATTTTGTCTTCAAAGAAGCGGGCTTTAGTTGAGTTAATCTCTGCTTTGTATTCTTTTATGGCATCATGATGGTTTGTTTTAGCTGAGCTGCTGCGAGAGGCCCTCCAGGTTCTTTCTAGCTTCCTACAGTGTCTTTTCATTTCTTTAAGTTTGGGAGTGTACCATGGTGATGCCTTGGATTTAGTTTTTTCCCTTAGTGTTGTTAGTGGTAACACAGAGTCAAGGGCCTTGGAGATCCATTGGGAGTAGTTATCATACAGTAGTGTTGGGTCATCCTTAGCTTGTGGGGTGGTGGTGAGTAAAGCATCTATCCACCTATCCACAGAGAGCTTAGTCCATTCTCTCCCTTGGAGCGATGTACGCGGGGGTAGTGGGACAGAGGCGGTGTGTTGCCACCGTATGGGGACCAAGTAGTGGTCAGACCATGTGAGGGCCATAGGGGTTCCTACTACTAGTCTGTGGTCGTTGCTAAACACTCCGTCCAGAAGGTGGCCTTTCTCATGTGTGGGTTCGAAACCCTTCTGAGTGAGTTGGATAGCTTCCAAATTCTCTAGCAAGGCTTTGGTTGAGGGATCATCTGGATTATCCAGGTGGATATTAACATCACCTAGTATGGTGAGGTGTGGGCTAATAACAGCTAGGTCAGCGACTTTAAGTTGTAAAGAGTCGAGAAAATCTCCCATTTGGTTTGGGGGGCGGTAGATAAGTATACCTGAAAAGGTCGCCGTAGGAGAGAGGTCGAGGGCGAATTGCATGCTTTCGCAGTTTGATATTGAGCCTGCGTTAATCCTACATTGGTATTGGTTTTTATATAGGATTCCTATTCCTCCTCCTCTGCCCTCTGGCCTGTCGACTCTTTGTAATAGATATCCCTGTTGCAGAAGGGAGGTGATATCAGGGTCTGACGCCTCTTTAAGCCATGTTTCTGTGAGAAAAATGGCATCGGGGCTGATGTCCTCTAAAAGAAGCGACATTTGAACCGCGTGTTTAGTGAGCGAGCGGCAATTTAGCAGAAACATTTGATATGTTTTGGCGGGTTGTAAGTGCTTTGCCTGACACGTGGGTCGGTAGCTGCAGTGGGTACATGCATTGGTAGGGTTGCCGAGTGCAATAGAGTGTAGGCAGCCGTCAAGGACGGGCGGCATAAGTTTGATCAGGGTTTGGGAGTCGTACGTGATAGTGGTGGCATGGTTTGGGTTTGGTTGGACAGAGGGTGTAGCCCCTAGCCCCGGTCGGCCGCGGACGGGCGCAGACGGGCAGGACTTTGGCACGACTTCGGCGCGAAGTCGGCGCTCCCGCTGCGCTCGTCCGCTGCGCTTCCTCCATAGTACCATTTATATAGGGGAAAGGGATACACTATACCGCTAACCTGCCTGTTCAGCAGCAGGTCAGGGCGGAAGTGAGTTTTCCGCGTTAGGTGCCGGAAATGGTTTAGCTGTGGGCCCGCCGCTCTGACGGCACAAGCCGCGGCGGAAGGAAGCCCAGTACAGGGTAAATGCTTTTCAATTCAGTCAATCGTTGCACCGAGAGGCGGTGTTTGTGCAAATTAACAATTTAGCAAATGTTAAAAAATATTCACAACCGGTGGTTTTAAAATTACAAGCGTTGCGCCGAGGGGCGATTGATTTTCCTTTCACAGGTTCAATAAACAATTTTTAAAAAGTGAGCATTTTAGCAGTTCTAAATATCTGCATAGAGCCTACGCGGCCTTCTCTTGCCGCCAGTCAGCCCCGAGTGAGGGCTGCCGAGGACTTAAGTACTGGTGGCGTTCGTATTCACTATACCGCTAACCTGCCTGTTCAGCAGCAGGTCAGGGCGGAAGTGAGTTTTCCGCGTTAGGTGCCGGAAATGGTTTAGCTGTGGGCCCGCCGCTCTGACGGCACAAGCCGCGGCGGAAGGAAGCCCAGTACAGGGTAAATGCTTTTCAATTCAGTCAATCGTTGCACCGAGAGGCGGTGTTTGTGCAAATTAACAATTTAGCAAATGTTAAAAAATATTCACAACCGGTGGTTTTAAAATTACAAGCGTTGCGCCGAGGGGCGATTGATTTTCCTTTCACAGGTTCAATAAACAATTTTTAAAAAGTGAGCATTTTAGCAGTTCTAAATATCTGCATAGAGCCTACGCGACCTTCTCTTGCCGCCAGTCAGCCAGTCCATATTTTATTTTGTCGAAGCAAAAAAATACGCCTCAACTAGTAGTTTTTCACATTTATTTAAATAGGTAATGCGCGATTGGTTGTTATAGGTTTAGATAGATTTATGTAGATGGATAAAAGGGTTACTGCTGTTAACAAAGAGATCCTTTTATTAATTGCAGTTAATACATTGCAATCCTTCTAATATAGCACAGTGAGCTATGAAGGACCTTGTAACCGTCACTGTCTTACGTAACACATCCTACACATTGATTTACACACATGTGATTTATTGTCAATATATAATGTGTGATGTAAAGTGCTCTGACACCATGCATCAGGATGAGTAACACTAAAGCACTACATAAGAAACAAAAAAAATAGTGGTATTTAAATTGTTATTTGTGTAAATACTGGGTCAGACCGACACATCTAACATTCCTAGGGTGCATGCATATCTCTTGGACCCAGGGGCTGAACAAAGTCAAAAGCATGCCTCTCTTAAGTACCTGCGACGGGCTTTGGTGGGGGTGGGGGTGGCTACTGTGATTGCAGCATGCTTCCTCGCCCCGAAAGATGAGGGCATTGAGTAGGATCCAGGACTTTAGAGCTCGTTTGTATGGAGAGCGGATCGCAGTGCATGCGCTGAACACGAGCCGGATCGCTCTCTGCGGCTCTAGCTTCTTGTCTGGAGGCAGGTGGCGTGGTTGGGTCTCTGCGGGCAAGTGAGGAGGTAGCCCCCAACTGCCGGGCTGGGAGAACAGCAAGCGTGGTCCCAGGACGTGGTATGCGTCTGTACAGGGCAGGCAAGGTTCAGCAGGAGGCACTCAGAGTGTCGGCGGCCGCACCACAGAGACGCCAAGGCACACAACATGGGTGGGTCCAAGCCCGGCAATCAACCTCAAATGAGGAGCTCGCTAGGGCAGACAGCAGGCCTCCAAAGGGGTGGGGGTGGAGAGAAAAGCAGTGAACCAGTGTGGTGCGTGCTTCCGAAGGAGGCATGCAGCTTCACGGGCAAAGAGTCAGGAATGGGGGAGTGAGCTTGAGATAGAGGAAGAGAGGAGCCCTGGGTAAAGGCCCAGAGAGGCAGGGGTTGGGGATGGAAGGAGGTAAGAGAAAGAGTGGGGGAAGGGGAAGAGGAAGAGGAGGATGTGCCTAGGGGCAGGAATCGTCCGGGGACCTAAAGCATGGGAGGGGGTTAGATATATTTGAATCCTGCGGAGAGGAGGTTTCAGGCGGGAGACAAAGTGGCACAACTAGATGCCTAGCTAGCAAAAGGAGGGTCCCTCCAATGTTACAGAGGAGCTTTAGTTCAGGGAGTAGAGGTCCAGTGAGCAGGTAAATGAGATGCGGGTTAGATCAAGGACATGCGTCTGCGTTCATTTCAGCAATATTAGAATGAAGTGGAGAGGCAGAGGGAGGGGAGGAGGAAGGTGAGCAGGTGATGAAGGTAGCGGTAGTGGAGGGCGGTAAGCAGGGGTGGTGGAGCAGGGTTGGAAGAGGAGAGCGGAGCGGGTAGGTCTAATGCAGGGAACCAGCACACAAGTCCAGCCGTTTGTTTTGCAGGACAATGTTTAGCCGACTCGGTAGAGCTGGCAGCGGGTCACGTGCACCGAGGCGAAGAGAGGGCTAGGCCCAGAACGGCTGCCCAAATGCCAGCTGGGGAGCCCGTTACAGCTAGCACAAGTAGGCCCAGGATGTCCTCGCTGGCCCCAACGTCTGATAGGTCTCACTGGACCTCTGAAGAGAAGGAGAAGGACGGTGTGTAAGGGTGAGGGGAGGCATGGAAGTTTACAGTCCCTTCCTCCCCCCCCCCCCATACCCAGCGAATCGTTACGGGTGGGGTGGCCATGAGGGCTTCACAGATAGAGCGGGTATGGGGGCATGGAATGGCCCCAGGATTTTTCGCATACTGATAAAGTGTTGGATTTCAACGAGGAGAGCCTACAAGAAGGTGAACTGCGGGATGATGATGAGAAAGGGGGCAGGTGGGAAACTTTAATGTTTTGCCTAGTGTGTTACAGGGACAAACAGAGAGGACGGAAAGGACGTCATGGCCTGCGACGAGCCCAGAAAAAGAGCTGGAAATGTTGGGGCCCCTAGCGAAGGGGCCTGCATCTTTACATACACCCTCCTTGAAGCCAGGTAAGGCCAGGAGTATGAAGGGAAAGCGTATAATGGTTATGGTCTCCATTCGTGTGGGTACCGGGGAGCTGCAGGGCAAAGGGGGGAGGTTAAGGAAAGGGAAATATGTGGCAGACACAGGAGTGGGCACCAGTGAGGCAGGGAGCTCCATAGGGGCTAAGGAGGTGGGTAGCATGAGCAAAGATAGAGTGTACGGGAATGAGAAAGGGAATAAGAAAGAGGGTCCAGAGAGTAAAGAATTGAAGTTCAAGAAGCTACCTTACATGGGAGTGACGATATCTCTGGGGGCACATCTTATGCTGGCCACCACAGAGAGCATTTGGAAAGGGGAATAGGTACAGATGCTTAAACTCTTCCATCAGGAGGTTAGGTCCAAGGAATGGTCCAAGCAGGGCTGGCCTGACTACCAGGCAGTTTAGAATGCTGCCGAGCTGCTGGCTGATTTTACTGCAGTGTGGGATGATTTGGTTCATGGAGACCTGCGTGTATTTCGAAATAATGAAAGCAAAACAAATTTCGTTTAGTACATGCAGTTCCCCATCAACAAAATCAGCTCCCAGCTCAGCAGCATTCCAAACTGCCCGGTAGCCAGTCCGGCCCTGGGTCCAAGGAGGAAGAATATGAGCTGGCCAAAAGTTGAAGGTGCCCCTTCCAATTGAAAATTGGATGGCGGCATTCCTGATATACGCAAGCGTTTATTGATAAAAATACCCGGAGCGCTCTGTAGCACTTTTAAAATATATGGATGTCTGTTGAAAAGCTCAAATCACAGAAAGGATATGCCCAGTATGATGAAGAGTTCAGGGTGCGCATGGTATGGGATCCCGAAGCTAAATGGGGGAATTGGGTAGTGACCTGTGGCAACACACAATGGGCCCAGCGAAAGGGGGCAACACAAAGTGGCAAGACAAGTTTTATGGCCAGTGGTTTGCAAATAGTTTACCGGCCCATTCAAGGATGACCCACGTGGGGAGGAGTGAGGGGAACAGGGACGAGCCAGCCAGGAGACGGGGGAGATTGCTGGGATTTTAATAAGGGGGTGTGCCCGTGCGAGTATTGAAAGTTCTTCCATGAATGTTCAAAATGTGGGGGGTGGCACCCCCTGGTCAATTGTTTTGGGGTGTGGTTATCACCATGATGGAAGCCATTGGCAACAGCATGGAGGAAATTCGGGGGGGACACCAGCAACATCATACTCCGGTAAAGATGGGCAAGCTGGAGTTCTGGCTGGAGCACTATGAGCATCAGGAAGAGGTGAGGATCTTGTGGGAGGGGTTTTTGTTGGGGTACACAGGACCACAGGTCAGGAGGTGGGTGAACAATTTGTGCTCAGGCTAAGAACACAGACAAGCAGTATAGGACAAACTTGAGAAGGAAGTGAGGGAACGTAGACTGGCGGGCCCATTCTATGATTGGCCCATAGAGAGTTTGATTATATCTCCAATTGGGGTAGATTACAAAAAAGAGGACGGCCAATTTAGATTGATCGAGCATCTGTCATGGCTGGAAGGAGGATCAGTCAATGATTTCATTGCCTTGGATCCAGAATCGAGAATGATTTAGTGAAAATGTAAGCACACTTGCCTCAGGATAAGAAAGACAAGATGCCGGCATTGCTGAGGGACATGCTGCCACAAGAAAAAGTCAAAGTCAAGGAGGTTCAGGTTCTGTTGGGGCACCTTAACTTCGCTTGTAGAGTAGTCAGGGCAGGGAGGACATTTTGCAGGCATTTGTGACATGCTTTGTTGGGAAAACAGTTACCTAACCATCATGTATGGTTATCAGCTGGGGCCAAGAAAGACTTTGGATGTGGGGTGCATTTATGCAGTCTTTCAATGGGGTTCCAAGGGATGGAACCAAAGCAAAAAAGTACCTCTAGTCAGACCTATATATTTTTTTCAGTGATAATCTTCATAATATCTTTCAAAAAGGATGCTATATGCATGAAGAAGACATTGAATTTATTCAAACATATTATTTTTTCATTTTTTTCATTCGTTCTATATTTCTTATAATAAATAGATAACAATTTGTTTGCATACAAAAAATTGAGTACCACGTTCTGTTGATCAATCTAAACAAAACATAATTAGACATAAGAAAAAGAACCCCAAACAATTCATCTTATCCTCATACCATTCATTCCATCATGCATACTACTACACTCGCTTCCCGGTCTAAAAGAACAGAGTGGACATAGCTAACAAAAAACAATAGACATACAATGAGTTATTCTTGAGAGACCCCTATGAGTTACATTGAGAGAGAAGTCCTAAGAACTATTCACACCGGAAGACCCCCCTTAGACGAATGGCTATAGACCGGAAACAATGGTGATGTGAGATACCGACACCGGCCACTTATACAACAAGGCCAGGAAGTGCAGTTTGCCCCTGCCTTATCTTTCTGCCAACTGGAAACAAATATCAGGTCGAACCACACGAAGTACTTTAATAAACAAGGAACCCCCATGAAGAACAGGTCCTCGCACCGTATCCAGAAAACCAAATAAAGGCAGGATCTATTTCTCACACAGAAATCATATGGATAATGTGAAACTGAGCCCTTCACCATATTAAATAGCTGGGGATTTTTCTCCACCGCTACTTTCAATCAAAGAAATCCAAGAACCCCCTGGTTTTAACTTTTGGTGTATGTACTTGTATGTTGTCTAGTTTGTTTTTGGCCCTGAAGAAGGTGAATCAAATATCAGCAATCACCGAAACGTACGTAGGCCGTACGCATCTAAGACCCCCATATTGAAAATCATTTTTCATATGTAAAGAGAAAGAAGCAACAACTTGTAAAAATGTATAAATCAAAAAGTGAATAGTTCTTAGGACTTCTCTCTCAAAGTAACTCATAGGGGTCTCTCATGAATAACTCATTGTATGTCTATTGTTTTTTCTTAGCTATGTCCACTCTGTTTTTTTAGCCCGGGAAGCGAGGGTAGTAGTATGCATGATGGAATGAATGGTATGAGGATAAGATTAATTGTTTGGGGTTCTTTTTCTTATGTCTAATTATGTTTTGTTTAGATTGATCAACAGAACGTGGTACTCAATTTTTTGTATGCAAACAAATTGTTATGTATTTATTATAAGAAATATAGAATGAATGAAAAAAATGAAAAAATAATAAAAATAATATGTTTGAATAAATTCAATGTCTTCTTCATGCATATAGCAACCTTTTTGAAAGATATTGTGAAGATTATCACTGAAAAAAATATATAGGTCTGACTAGAGGTACTTTTTTGCTTTGGGTTCTTTCTCCTCCCTCCTCTGGACCTCAAATTATATTGGGAGAACTCTTCTCTTTAGTTCCAAGGGATGGAGACATGGAGTGGGGTGTTAAAAAAAAATCTGATGTGACGGGTAGCCTAGGTTTTGGTCTCTATTGGCAAGGGAGGTGGTGCGCTGAACCATGGCCAACCCATTGGCTCAACGGCAGCAGGAGCATTGCATTTCTTCAGCTCTTTCCCCTAGTGGTTGTAGTGACCACCTGGGGGGAGAAATTGGAATACAAAAGAGTGCTGTTTCAGGTGGACAACATCGCTGTGGTTGAAATTGTCAATCGACACTCCGCCAGGGATGAGCAAGTTTTGAAACTGTTGAAAGTTTTTGTGCTGTGTTGTCCATGTTACAACATTGCTTTCAAAGCTGTGCATGTACCGGGTGTGGACAATGACACTGCGGATGCTTTGTCTTGTTCACAGTGGGGGAGATTATGTGGGCTGGCCAAGGACACCAACAGAGCCCGACTCCCATGCCTCAATATATGTGGTATGTAGGCAAAGTAAGATGTTACAATTGGTGGTAGGGTCACTTGCGGAATCTACAAGGGTCATATGATTAGTTGCCTGGAGAGAATTTTTGCATTCAGGGGCACCGTGGCAAAAGGAATGGTCGTTGCAGGCAAAGGACGTCATACAATATATATTAGATTTCATTGACAGAGGCCTGTCGAGGGTTACCATTGATGGGGAGTTAGCAGGGATTTCCTTTTTGGGAAAGTTGTTATGGAGCTACTCCCCATCAGCAGGGGAATTGGGTTGTAGAATATTCGCGGGGTTGGGTGCAGGAACAGGGCACAGTGGCGATGGCCAGGAAGCCAATTTTGTGGCAGTTATTGCGCCGTTTGCTAACGGTATTGCCGGAGTTGTGAAAGGACGAGACGTGTCTTTTCTCCACGTTGATGATGTGGATGTTTTTCGTGGCATTTTGAGTGTTGTAATTGTTGGGGACAAAAGTGTTGGGGGAGGTGTTTTGGGATGACGTGTTCACGCACAATAGTCAGTTGCACATATGGCTGAGTCGATCAAAAGACAGACCAGTGGGGACAGGCTAGATGGGTTGGTTTACAGGCTGTGGAGGCCCCTGGGCCCTTCCCTCTTTTGTGGGCATTGCAATGGTCGGGTTTTTGCATGTTTTCGGGGGAAGCAGTGTTCAGACACAGGTCAGGGAGCAGAGTAATGGCATAGCAAATGTTAACACTTCTGCGGAAAGCTCTACAGTGACTTGGGGTGGATGGGGCAAAATATGGGACACACTACTTCCGCATCGGTGCAGTGTTGGAGACAGGCCACAGGGGCTGGGCTCAGGGTGAAATTATGCAGCTTGGCTGCTGGTCATCACAGTGCTACAGGTGTTATGTGAGGGGGATGGGGAGGAAAAGCGTGTGGTAGACAGTAATCTGTGAAATTCACTGCCTTTTTTGTCTCTTGCAGGTTCAGTGTCTAGCCCAGAGGAGGAGGAGATGGCAATTTGGGTGGTTGGACACTCGTTTGCTAACTGGGCCCAAGTGCAAGCTTGTCAGTTATTTTGGTCAAAATTTAGATTTCAATGAGCGTTTGTTCAAGATCACATAGAAAGGCCAAGGAGGCTGGTCCCTTGTTTGAATAAGATGCTGCTGACGGACAGCGCACATACATATTAGTCCTACACTTAGGAGAGAATGATCTTTGTAAGGAAAAATGATTTGTGCTGATGAGTAGCATGAAGAAAGATTTAGCTCTCATTAAAGAAAAATGGACAGGGTGTTTCATCCTGTGGATGAAGTTCATGCCCAGGAGAGCTTGGAGAGGTGTGGTAAAGTTAGGTGCAGTAGATAGAGCCCGTAGAAAGGTTAATAGTGAAATGGCACATTTTTGTAGGGGGATCGGATTTGGTAGGATTTGTCAATCTGATATTCGGTTAGACATAGTAGAGTTTTTTAGGGGCAATGGGTTTCACTTATCCAGACTAGGCATGGATCTTTACTTGTTGGAGATCAGGGAGGTGTTGGCTAGAACACTGAATGTGCAGCAGTAGACTTTAGAGGATGTGTCTCCTAGTAATAAAGGGGAGTAGAAAAAGGCTGTGGGCCAGTTGTCAGGTTAATTTGGGGTAATGTGCTTCTGTTTCAATAAAACGGCCTTTTCATACATACCAAGTGGTCGGTGTCCTGGCTCCCAATTGTGGGAGCCACAGTAAGTGGCAGAGAGTTTCTGAGCATTGCGGGTCAGCCTGTTCCCTGACCCAGCGGGAGCGCCGATGAGGGAGGCTGCGGAGTAGAGTCACTGGCGTTCTTCTTGTTCTCGGAGCAGCTGTTGTGTAGTCTGGCTGGTTCTTAAAGGCTGGGGCTGAGCTTCTGGGTGCCGCATGGTTGTGTCGGGCAGTTTCAGGGAGGTTGTAGCATTACAAGCCAGGGCTCCCCTATTATTATAAGCATGAGTCGCCCGTTAGGCCCCTTTGGTGTCTGTTTATACTTGATCATGGCTTTCTACTCCCTTTCTGGATTGGGTGCAAAGGGGATCGATATGATCTGTTGTTTTGGTGGAGATTGGTCTGCCTGATTAGTAAATGTGTTAGATTACTTTATAAAGGTCACATATACTCTGGTTTTGGTCTTCTGTCACCATTGAAGGCAAGAGCAATAAGGACAGGAGGGTGATTGCTTTTTCCTCGTCGAATGGTGAGGGGCCTGTGCCTTCTAGGAGAGGAACATCTTCTTCATCTCCTCTTCAGCATCGAGATCAGCCGGCCCTGTTGACAGCAACAGAGGTGCAGAACATGATTGACTCTACTGTGATTAAAGCCCTTAAAAGTAAAGAAACAAATCCAAGGAAACAAATACTAATTTTAAGTCTCAAGCTACTGTGTCTACAACTTCTGATGATGATGACGAGTCTTCATCCACTTCTTTGGGGTATTATGTCAGGAGCGAGAAGGTCCCTGAGATCCTGAGCCACATCTGGCATTATTTGGGATTCTAGCCTTTCCCAGGGCTGAACAATGATGATGTTTTGTTTCCCCAGTATGTTAAACTTGTAGTCATGCCCATGCCTCTTCATTCCAAAATTAAGGATTTGATTTTTGGAGAATGGAAGGAGCCTGATTGAGTAGCCTTACCTCGTTTTCTACAGAATTTGAATGCGCTTGAGGATGCTAATGCCACTGAACTACAAACCCTGAAGGTAGATTCTATTCTTGTAACTCTGAGTGGGAGAATTGCCCTAATCTCAGAGGATTGCAATTCATTGCGCCAATAAAAAAAAGATGGACAGCTACTTTGGCTTTTTCTGCTCCGAATTCAACAATAAGATCTTTAACCTATGCATCATATTCAGCACCATCCTTGGTTAAAGACTTTGATGCTTTAGCCACGGGAATCCAAGAAGGGCCCAGATTGTTCAGAGATATTAACAAGCAATAACAAAAAGGGGGGACTAGGAGCACATCAAGGTCTAGCACCCACGCTCCCATCCAGAAGCAAACATATGCAAGGGGGGGTAGCTGTCCCTATAGAAAAGAGTAAAA
This sequence comes from Lissotriton vulgaris, assembly GCF_964263255.1. Lineage (NCBI taxonomy): Eukaryota > Metazoa > Chordata > Amphibia > Caudata > Salamandridae > Lissotriton > Lissotriton vulgaris. The sequence goes on from NC_141687.1 coordinate 1,713,308,434, forward strand.
GGGGAAGCGCTATTGGAATGTAATGTGAAGATAGAGCCCTCACATACCTAAATGGGCATCATGCTTCATCATAGGGATTTGTTCCTTGTGGGGCTGGTGCTGCAATGCCCAAGGGCCCCGTGAGAGGGCTCTTTGTAGGGGGCCTTCCCTTTTTGCCATTATGATGAGTGAGGGAATGTGGAGGTAGGGTAGTGTGTCTAGTAAGATGTGTTTTAAAACTACCTAAGGGGTAGCGTTTGATTTTGATAAGGGCGTCCCCTTTGTAGGGCCAAACACGAAACTGTGATTGCGATATTATGGACTGTGACAGTCTCATTGTGCATCTACTAAGGTTGACATGTTTCATGCCTGAGGGTCCAGAAGGGATCCATGGCGTTTGTTAAGTACCAAAAGGTAATGTATCCCTACCATACAATGTATGTGACTGGATTTAAAAATAATATTTAGAGATATATGATGTTCGGTATACCTACTTGTGTTTACAATCCCTAGGTAGATCTCAAATTCCAACCCTGCTGGTTGGTTGGCAAACGCACGTTAGATCAAGGCAGACAACTATTTCTTTAACTGCGGCTCATTGTGGTGCCATGCGAATCGTGTTTGTGACTTACACGTTTCTGCCGCGATTTTGACTGCCATGGAGCAGCAGGACATATGTCTGGCAGATATTTTTTCAGATATCCTGAGGGCAGCTTTGGTGGCGTCTCGCGCAATGATGTCTGTTTGACATCATCTTTGGATGTATGAGTGAATCGAAGGCAGAGGCATCAAAAAATACTTCCTTATTAAAGCTCTAATTTGAAGCAAAGAAATTATTTGGAGAAAAGGAGTTCAAAATGATATCTAAAGCTTTCAACTTGAGAGTGGTTCAAGAGGACTACTTCATCGATTTCTTGGATTGTCCACCTGAACCAGGTTTGATTTCTACTCCCACGTCAAAGAATCATCTAAAGTGAGAAGCTCTTCTATCCGGTATTATAGACCTTCTACAAATGAGGACTATAGTAAGGGTTCCTCCTTCAGAGCAAGGAAAAGGAGCATATTCCATTCTATTTCTCATACAAAAGACATCAGGTTCTTTCAGGGTGATATTTTATGTTATGAACTTGTGGGTCCGTATTGTACATTTCAACATGGTGACTCTTCAATCTTATTCCAATGTTGGAAGACAAGGTTTTTTTTATACCACAATAGATCTATGAGATGCCTATCTTCATATCCAAACTGCATGAAAACATTAAAAGTACCTGAAGTTTGCAGTAAGAGGGCTCCATGTGGAGTCCTTTTTGGGTTAAAGTGTTCACGAAATATCTCGCTCCCCTGGAGGGTCAGTCATGCAGCACACCTTGAGAGTTCTTACCCTGTTGCAGAAACATGGATTTCTCATAAATTGGGGAGAGTCAGAATTGACTACATCATAGGACAGGCTCTTTACTGGAGTTCAGTTTCTCATTGCACAAGGGATAGTGACTCTTCCTCAAGTCAGGGTGGAGAAGATTCAGTCTCACATCAGGTCCTTATTTCTTTAGTTGTCTCGCAAAATAGTTTTGTGCCTTCTACTGCAGGGGGATCTCGCATCCAAAGTTTTTCTTGTTCCTTGGGCAAGATTCAAACTTCAGCACCTCATTAGGCTCGCTCTGTCAGTATGGAATTTAGAGGATTGTATTGTCTCAGGAAGTGTGTCATAATCTTCTGTGGTGGTGTCAGACCTCGCTTCTCCTGGTGAGGGTTCCTTTCTGCCCTTCTCCTATTATCATTACAACAAATGACAGCCCCTCAGGATGGGAAGGCCTGACTGTGTCATCATCAGGTCCAGGGAAGATGGTTTCTGGCTCTGAGGAGAAGGTCCTCCAACCGGAGGCTGTTTGTCTCTCTTTGTTGGCATTCACAAAACTGATTTCAGGAAAACAGGTTACTGATTCGAGCAGACAATATGGCAGCCAAGACATATTTGAACAAAAAAGGCGACATTGGGTTGGCCTTGTTTGATCAAATTTTGTACTAAACCTTTCACTGGGCAGGAAGGAAGATCAGGTCAGTTTCAGCAATTCACATTCAGGGTTCACTGAATTAAGGCAAAAATTTCCCTCTTCCACAGACTTTTGCCTTCACCCAGGGGTGTTTGCACAGATAGTTTAATAGGTGGGGTTCCCCTGTGATGGATCTTTTCGCCACTTCTTCTGGTACTCTGGTTCACAGGTACTGGTCCTGGAATGAAGGAAGTTCACTCTTGGGGAATGGATGATCTGTCCTGCAGGTGGGCTCCAGGTCTTCTGTATGAATTTCAACCTATTCCACTCATTCCCAAATTTCTTCTGACAATCAGGAGAGAGAAGGTAACTGTGATTTTGATTGCACTAACTTGGGCACACTGAAATTGGTTTCCTCAAATGATGCCTATGCTGGTGAGGAGAAACATTGCCATCCTCTCCACTTTCTTTGTCCTTTCTGATTCTCCAACAGGAGGTTCTAGTCATACGCAGGTTAGCAGTCTGGAATTTTAGAGGGTAGGGTTGTCTAGGAGGGGACTCCCTGATGCCTTATTGTCGACTCTTTGTTTTATAGAATATTTTCCTTTTTGAAAGACTATTCATGACATTATAGATCTTTCAGTAATTGGTGTCTGACTAAAAGCTGGATTCTTCCACTGCAAGCATGTTCGAGGCCATGGCTTTCTTTAAGGAGGGGGCTTCTTTGGTGCTGAGGATCTCTACTGTCAAGGTTCAGTGGGCATAAATAAAGGTGTTTCCGGCTTCTTGGGGTAACTTGCTGTATTCTATGGATTTCGTTCCCAGACTTTTTAGAAAGTTATTGAATTTGCATCGTCCTCTCCTTTGTGTTTTCCCCTCTTGGGATCTGCTGTTGGTATTTGAAGCAGTAAAATCCCACAATTTGAGCCTTTACAAGATATAGATGTTAGAACCTTGATTCTCAAGACATTCTTCCTGGTGGCGATCACCTCTGATAGAAGGCGCGGAGAATTCTGAGGTTCTGTCCTTCACATATCCTTTTTGTCGGGCATTCACGGCTAGAGTGGTACTGTGTCCTCTTCCTACCTTCTTACCCAAGATGAATTCTTTCTTCCATAGGGAACAGGAGATGGTTCTTCCACAGTGTTGTTCCTCTCCTTCTTCAGAGGAGTAGGTCTTCACAGATAAGTCGTGAGGAGAGCTCTTCTCGTTTATCTTCGGAGGATGTCTTCCTTTAGGGTTTCTGGGTCTTTATTTGTCAATTTTGCAAGCCAGCTGATCCTTCTTTCAGCCACTGGGTTTAGTCCCTCGTTTTCATGGCTTATTCCATTTCTTTTTTTTAAATATATTTTGTTTATTGAATATTAAATTCCAATCATCACAAACTTTGTTATACATACAGTTCAATCTTGTAATAGCAGGTGTGTAGTTTTAACAAGAAGAAGTGATCAATCAATCATAGTAGTCGAACAACCAGCTTTTCTGGACATGGCTATTTCCACAGTCAGGGATATATACAAGTCCCCTCGATATGCATTCCACCCACCCCATTTTTTATCCCATTTTGTGGGACATCCTTGAGATTTAAAGACTTCTGTTTCAGCAATCATGCACTTATTGAGTTCGGACTCCCAGGTCGTTTTTGAGGGCCTCGGCTACTCCCCATTTCATCGATATTGCTCTCTTAACGAGTGTGTACCCCAGAGTAGCCCGTTGTTGTTCTACCTCCGTGAGATCTGTCGCGTCCCAGATATTTAGAAGTCCCAGTGGTGGAGTGAGGTTGACTTCTTTGCCCAGTGCCTTCTGCATATGTGTCATTGACCCCTCCCATATGGGTCATATGAACGGGCATTCCCATATTGTGTGGTAGAAAGACGCTTCCTGGTGACATCCCCTCAGACAAAATGCATCTTGCCTATGTCCCATTTTCGCTAGCGTGACCCCGGTGAGGTAGGTTCTATGTAAGATTTTTAGTTGGATCAATCGAAAACTGTGTGCAATAGCCGTCTCCCTTGGCGACATTAGCGCCGTCTGCCAGTCCTCATCGTCAATGTCCCCTATGTCAGCTTGCCACCTACTACGTAAAGCTTGGAAGAGGTCAGGTAGGTTATTGCAAAGTTTGCAGTATGTTAATGATACAGCTTTATCTGGAATTGGTTCCGAGAGCAGCCGGTGCTCCAGTGGGGACGATTCCGGGCTTATTCCATTTCTGACCTTTTGATTCCAGATGTCATCCAACAGTACTCTGGGTATGTCTCCTCAGTAGCGGAGTTTCAGGGTGCTTCTATTTCTGAGATTTGTAGGGTGGCTACCATGGCTTCCCTGTAAACTCTTGTAAATCACTGTTAAATTGTGCAGGAAATTGATGTGTAGGTTGTTCTTGGTTCATGAGCATTGGCCTCTATGAAACAATAGGGGTTGTTTACTGTTTTCGATCTCTGTACGTTTCTTGGTTATTGAAATGCCACTGTGCATGGGCGAATATAGGTTTTTGAATCTTGTTTTGGATTTGTACTTCTCATTTATTAAGTATCAAAGGCGAAGAGGGGTGATGAGCTAGTGACTCAATCACTCACTGGTACTTGCATTATTCTGAGTCCTTCTTCTCGCCTTCCATACCTATGTTGTACCCTACCTCCAGTTCTGCCAGGCCAACTACAAAAACATCCTGGCTTGGTGCTTTTCAACAAACAGGAGATTGGGGGAGGGAGGGGCCTTTTAATTTGCTGCTTGTATGGTTAAGATAGGCTGTTTGATGAGACGAGGCTGGACTGCCTCATCCAGTAACTATGGAAAGCAAGGGAAAGGGCTCAGAGTAATGGAATTGCTGGTAAGTAATTAAGGCATTAAGAAACATGGAATAAGTAAAAGGTTTGACATAGATTGCCCTTTCTTTGACTGCAGTATATTCAGGGTAAGGAAAACTGATATGTCCGACCAACCTGCCGACCAGTAGTGCAAAGGATCCCCTGCCTTTCGCAAGCACAGTTGCCCTGTAGCTTTCCATCATTCTCATCTCTGCTGGGCAACAGGGGTTCCAGAGACTCGCACCTTTTGGAGTGCAGCCCCCATTTTGAAAGGTTACGGTGATCAGGTGACACCTTCTGCATCATCTCAGAATATTAGGAATATGTAGGAATGAGACGTAGGAGGCATGAGAAGAGAGGAAGACCCAAGCTTTAGCTCTTACCAACTGGCTTGTAACAGCCAGTAATGTCGTTGCCCCGCTTAAACACATTAAGCTTAAACGCCCACATGACGCACAAAAATGGTTTACTGAAGACCTTAAAGCTCAAAAATTTGAGCTTAGGCAGGCTGAGCGTCAATGGTGGCGAGGGTATGCCGCTGACACGAAGTCGCGGTATAGGTCCCTGCTCAAAGAATATAAAACTGCGATTTTATCGGCTAAGACCTCCTATTTTTCACAAAAAATAGTGAACTCTGCGACTAAAACGAAAGATATCTTCTCCATAGTGGAGGAGCTATCACAACCGGACAGGATCACCATCAAACCCCTCCCCTCCCAAGCGCTCTGTGACTCCCTGAATCAGTTTTTCGTGGACAAGATTGCCAACATTAAAAAGAGCATCTCTCTCGCCGGTTCCCCTCTTCTTGTTGGGTCCGTTCCTCCTCTGTCCTCCCCTAATCTGCAGCATCTCACTCAGATCCCTCCTATCTCAGAGGATGAGTTTTCCACCTTGTTAAGCAAGGTCACCTCTGGATCCCCGACTGACTGCTGTCCTCCTCTGATTTTGCGCGAGGCCTTCACAGCCTGTCCGCTTCCTCCCTTGAGACTCCTGAATTTGTCCCTGTCTTCTGGTTTAGTTCCCAGTTCCTTTAAGGTGGCTGAGGTCGTGCCCATTTTAAAAAAACCTACGGCAGACCCGACAATTATGAGCAACTTTCGCCCCATCTCCCTCCTTCCTTACCTCAGCAAAGTGCTGGAGTCTCATGTTACCAACATTTTGAGCTCCTTCATTGAGCACTCCCAATATCTCGATTCCCAACAGGCTGGTTTTAGACCCGCCCATTCTGCAGAGTCAGTTATACTCTCAGTTATGGAAGAACTGCGGAGAGGAGCGGGCTCTAACATCAGCCAGGTTCTGGTGCTCCTGGATCTATCGGCCGCCTTTGACACGGTCGACCATAACATTTTGGTTGACCGTGTCGAGGAGGCCGGCATCCGGGGCACCGGTCTGGGCTGGGTTCGCTCCTTTTTGTCCAACCGCCATCAGGCGGTCCGGCTCTCCCAGTTTACCGCTGACAGGGTAGGTCTAACCTGTGGCGTCCCGCAGGGTTCCTCTTTATCCCCCCTTCTTTTTAATTTATATTTGACCCCTCTTATCCGGTCTCTACGAGGCAGTCATGTCACCGCGTTCAATTACGCGGACGTCATTCAGCTGATTTTTAACATTGATGGCTCAGCGGAGTCCATTTACACCTTTCAGTCCACCCTCTGCCACATCAGTGACTCGATGGGGGCCAACCATCTGAAGCTTAACCCCGACAAGACCGAACTGGTTCTTGTCAGGGGTGCCGCCAACCCATGGAAATCTACCTTCTGGCCGGCGTGCCTAGGCTCTCCCCCAACCCAGTCGACTCAGCAAAAAGTCTGGGTGTGATCATCAGCAACGATCTTACGATGAAGCCCCAGATTAATGCTGTAGTCTCCTCCAGTTTTTACAGCTCCGAAAGATCCGGAAGATAGCCCGCTTCTTGACCACTGAAGCACTTACCTTAGTTCTGCTGGCAGTAGTCATCTCAAGAATCGACTATGCCAATTCACTCTATGTAGGCATTCCATCCTACTTGATGAAGAGGCTGCAGCTTATTCAGAACCAAGCTGCACGCCTCATTCATCATCAGCCCAGGCATTGCCATGTCAGTCCCTTGTTAAAGTCCCTTCACTGGCTGCCCGTGTCTGAGCGGTGCAAATTCAAGCTTGGCTGTATTACTTTCAAATCCCTTGCCGGCTTGAGTCCTTCCTTTATCTCTTCACTGCTGCACGCTTATGTTCCTGTCCGTAATCTTCGTTCCTCCCATCTTGCTTTACTTAAGGTCCCTGTTTTGAATCGCAAGAAACATGGAGGTTCAAGATTTTCTTTTCTTGCCCCTTCTTTTTGGAACTCACTTCCTCTGAATATTAGAGTTGTTTCTCCCTATGCACATTTTAGATCTCTTCTTAAAACTTATTTGTTCTGTAATGCCTTCTGCTAATACCCATGTGTTGCTAATGGTTTCCCCCCTGTTTGCGCGAGCGCCAAGAAACCGCTAGGTGTTAGCTGCGCTTTAAAAGTAATTTTTACATTACATTTACATTACATTACATTACATTACAGAGGAAGAGAGGCAAGAGCATGGTGTAGAAAAGGACAGACAGTAATGTAACACGGTGACCCGCACCTGTGCCCCATTACATTCCTTTCCCATATAGAGAACTCAGCTCGCTGTGTGCTGAGACATCAGGGGCATGGTACAGAGCAGCAGTGGTGGCTCCTCTTTTAACGGCCGAGGAGCACCACCCCCCTGCCTGGTGCAGAGCAAGCAAACGAAAAATGAAACGATGCTCTAGCATCTTTTTATTTGTTGTTTGCCAGCTTGTGCATGGAGAGGCAGGGCATGGGCTGGTGGAGGAAGAGTGCTAGTGCACTCCCTAAGTGCTCATGTGTTTTTGGCTGGCCGCCTCAGGCTGACCAAAACACATATGGGCACTTATGTTTCACCAGCCTGGCTTGATTCAGCAGCCGGGCTGAAGAAACCCCAACAGACTTCCTGGTCTCAGTAGGGCGACTCTTCTGCCCACTCAGACCAGCTCTGCAGCATAGGGATTGGCTGTGAGTCTGTCCCAAGAGTTGCTGGGACCCAGAAAGAGAATAGCAGGAGCAACATGCCGCAGGAGGAGGCCAGCGGTGTCAGGTACGTTTTTAATAATTATTACTTACCCATACTGTGTCACCCCTCTCCCGGCGCTCGCTCTCCCGCCTCACCACCCTTTGTTAGTGGCAGCCACCACTGCAGAAAAGTGAGTGTACCAAATGGATTTCAAGTTGAGTAGAGCTCTCTTTGACATGGAAAAGCGGAATAAAAAGGGAAGAGAGGAGGACAGAATGAAGGGCCTAGTAAGGTTCTCTAGGAAAGTGAGTACATTGACGGGGCATATTTACAAGGGCATTTAGCGGCACTTTTTGGCGCTAAAGCGGCGATAATTTAATCGCCCTATTAACGCGGCGGCGCTAACATGCATTAGCGCCTCTTAGCGGCTGTTTTTGTAACGCCACACATCTTAGCGATATACATCGCTAATGAGATGCAAAGTAGGCGTACCTTCATATAACACCATGACAAAAGGTCGCGAACAGGTCATCCTGTTATTTACAATGCGGCCCCGGCACAACGAAGCGATGATGAAAGCCACGCTGACCGCAGTTTTCGCATGATCCTTAACGCCTGGTCAAAACTTGACTTAGGCATGTTTTGAATGGAAGGTGGATTGTTTGGTTATGTCCACACTCCCTTATTATCAAGCTTTTCATTAGCGTGTGAAATCATCGCTGGATTTCACACGCTAAGGATGAATATTGCCGTCTATCGCAGGTTTGTATATCGCCTGTGAGCAAGGCATTGTAAATACGCCGCTAACACTGCGATGTAAACCAGCGATAGGCGGCGATATTCAAAATCTCGCTAAGCGTGATTTGCGAAGTTTAACGCGAAGCGTTGATAATATCCCTCGACATGACTAACAAGAACAGAGAAATGAGATTGCAGCAGAGGTCACAGAGATGCTGCTAACCATGCATACAAAGTACAAGTAACCCTCTCCGTCCATTAGGTCACTTATGTCACCCTCCCAACATGAAGGAGGAACTGCAAGAGGAACGATCTAGACCCATAAAGTGGAGAACTGATTCTGCTGAGCAAGATCTTATGTGCACCATCAAGTCATCAACCTCACTTTTCCATGATGGACTAACTTCCTACCAATAAAGGAACAGCTTACATTGATAGGGAACCAGTCTCATATCCACTGGCTCTTCCTGTACAAGAGCCCTCACATGCACATATCCTGAGAGTGTGCATGGAATCACTCGGCACAGTCATGATGTTCATGTTGTCCAACAAACGCACAGTTTTACCAGAGAGGTACAAGCAGTACAACACCCTTATCATTAAACAATGGTCTACATGCTAATAATGGGTACCCCTTTGTTTATATTGGGCCATCGTCCTATCAATAAGTGGCACATTTATTTTTCGATAAAGGAGAAATCAGCACATTAGTCAAGAATACATACACATATCTAGAATGAACAACACCATATCAGCCATATCAATATTGTGTCACTCGCATTCATCACCTACCGCAGCCGCTACCAAGCAACATGCAACAAATATCACTCTTTCCACAAACAATTTTGTACCCTAATAATTCAGGTCTGTCCCAGTTAGTACCACATTCCTCCAGATGTAGCTTTTACAAATGAGGACTATAGTAAGGGTTCCTCCTTCAGAACAAGGAAAAGGAGCATATTCCATTCTATTTCTCATACAAAAGACATCAGGTTCTTTCAGGGTGATATTTTATGTTGTGAACTTGTGGGTCCGTATTGTACATTTCAACATGGTGACTCTTCAATCTTATTCCAATGTTGGAAGACAAGGTTTTTTTTATACCACAATAGATCTATGAGATGCCTATCTTTCATATCCAAACTGCATGAAAACATTAAAAGTACCTGAAGTTTGCAGTAAGAGGGCTCCATGTGGAGTCCTATTTGGGTTAAAGTGTTCACAAAATGTCTTGCTCCCCTGGAGGGTCAGTCATGCAGCACACCTTGAGAGTTCTTACCATGTTGCAGAAACATGGATTTCTCATAAATTGGGGAGAGTCAGAATTGACTACATAATAGGACAGGCTCTTTACTGGAGTTCAGTTTCTCATTGCACAAGGGATAGTGACTCTTCCTCAAGTCAGGGTGGAGAAGATTCAGTCTCACATCAGGTCCTTATTTCTTTAGTTGTCTCGCAAAATAGTTTTGTGCCTTCTAGTGCAGGGGGATCTCGCATCCAAAGTTTTTCTTGTTCCTTGGGCAAGATTCAAACTTCAGCACCTCATTAGGCTCGCTCTGTCAGTATGGAAATTAGAGGATTGTATTGTCTCAGGAAGTGTGTCATAATCTTCTGTGGTGGTGTCAGACCTCGCTTCTCCTGGTGGGGGTCCTTTCTGCCCTTCTTCTATTATCATTACAACAAATCACAGCCCCTCAGGATGGGAAGGCCTGACTGTGTCATCATCAGGTCCAGGGAAGATGGTTTCTGGCTCTGAGGAGGAGGTCCTCCAACCGGAGGCTGTTTGTCTCTCTTTGTTGGCATTCACAAAACTGATTTCAGGAAAACAGGTTACTGATTCGAGCAGACAATATGGCAGCCAAGATATATTTGAACAAAAAAGGAGACATTGGATTGGCCTTGTTTGATCAAATTTTGGACTAAACTTTTCACTGGGCAGGAAGGAAGATCAGGTCAGTTTCAGCAATTCACATTCAGGGTTCACTGAATTAAGGCGAAAATTTCCCTCTTCCACAGACTTTTGCCTTCACCCAGGGGTGTTTGCACAGATAGTTTAATAGGTGGGGTTCCCCTGTGATGGATCTTTTCGCCACTTCTTCTGGTACTCTGGTTCACAGGTACTGGTCCTGGAATGAAGGAAGTTCACTCTTGGGGGATGGATGATCTGTCTTGCAGTTGGGCTCCAGGTCTTCTGTATGAATTTCAACCTATTCCACTCATTCTCAAATTTCTTCTGACAATCAGGAGAGAGAAGGTAACCGTGATTTTGATTGCACTAACTTGGGCACACTGAAATTGGTTTCCTCAAATGATGCCTATGCTGGTGAGGAGAAACATTGCCATCCTCTCCACTTTCTTTGTCCTTTCTGATTCTCCAACAGGAGGTTCTAGTCATACTCAGGTTAGCAGTCTGGAATTTCAGAGGGTAGGGTTGTCTAGGAGGGGACTCCCTGATGCCTTATTGTCTACTCTTTGTTTTCTAGAATATTTTCCTTTTTGAAAGACTATTCATGACATTGTAGATCTTTCAGTAATTGGTGTCTGACTAAAGAGCTGGATTCTTCCACTGCAAGCATGTTCGAGGCCATGGCTTTCTTTAAGGAGGGGGCTTCTTTGGTGCTGAGGATCTCTACTGTCAAGGTTCAGTGGGCATAAATAAAGGTGTTTCCGGCTTCTTGGGGTAACTTGCTGTATTCTGTATTTGGTTCGCAGACTTTTTAGAAAGTTATTGAATTTGCATCGTCCTCTCCTTTGTGTTTTCCCCTCTTGGGATCTACTGTTGGTATTTGAAGCAGTAAAATCCCACAATTTGAGCCTTTACAAGATATAGATGTTAGAACCTTGATTCTCAAGACATTCTTCCTGGTGGCGATCACCTCTGATAGAAGGCGTGGAGAATTCTGAGGTTCTGTCCTTCACATATCCTTTTTGTCGGGCATTCACGGCTAGAGTGGTACTGTGTCCTCTTCCTACCTTCTTACCCAAGATGAATTCTTTCTTCCATAGGGAACAGGAGATGGTTCTTCCACAGTGTTGTTCCTCTCCTTCTTCTGAGGAGTAGGTCTTCACAGATAAGTCGTGAGGAGAGCTCTTCTCGTTTATCTTCGGAGGATGTCTTCCTTTAGGGTTTCTGGGTCTTTATTTGTCAATTTTGCAAGCCAGCTGATCCTTCTTTCAGCCACTGGGTTTAGTCCCTCGTTTTCATGGCTTATTCCATTTCTTTTTTTAAAATATATTTTGTTTATTGAATATTAAATTCCAATCATCACAAACATTGTTATACATACAGTTCAATCTTGTAATAGCAGGTGTGTAGTTTTAACAAGAAGAAGTGATCAATCAATCATAGTAGTCGAACAACCAGCTTTTCTGGACATGGCTATTTCCACAGTCAGGGATATATACAAGTCCCCTCGATATGCATTCCACCCACCCCATTTTTTATCCCATTTTGTGGGACATCCTTGAGATTTAAAGACTTCTGTTTCAGCAATCATGCACTTATTGAGTTCGGACTCCCAGGTCGTTTTTGAGGGCCTCGGCTACTCCCCATTTCATCGATATTGCACTCTTAACGAGTGTGTACCCCAGAGTAGCCCGTTGTTGTTCTACCTCCGTGAGATCTGTCGCGTCCCAGATATTTAGAAGTCCCAGTGGTGGAGTGAGGTTGACTTCTTTGCCCAGTGCCTTCTGCATATGTGTCATTGACCCCTCCCATATGGGTCATATGAACGGGCATTCCCATATTGTGTGGTAGAAAGACGCTTCCTGGTGACATCCCCTCAGACAAAATGCATCTTGCCTATGTCCCATTTTCGCTAGCGTGACCCCGGTGAGGTAGGTTCTATGTAAGATTTTTAGTTGGATCAATCGAAAACTGTGTGCAATAGCCGTCTCCCTTGGCGACATTAGCGCCGTCTGCCAGTCCTCATCGTCAATGTCCCCTATGTCAGCTTGCCACCTACTACGTAAAGCTTGGAAGAGGTCAGGTAGGTTATTGCAAAGTTTGCAGTATGTTAATGATACAGCTTTATCTGGAATTGGTTCCGAGAGCAGCCGGTGCTCCAGTGGGGACGATTCCGGGCTTATTCCATTTCTGACCTTTTGATTCCAGATGTCATCCAACAGTACTCTGGGTATGTCTCCTCAGTAGCGGAGTTTCAGGGTGCTTCTATTTCTGAGATTTGTAGGGTGGCTACCATGGCTTCCCTGTAAACTCTTGTAAATCACTGTTAAATTGTGCAGGAAATTGATGTGTAGGTTGTTCTTGGTTCATGAGCATTGGCCTCTATGAAACAATAGGGGTTGTTTACTGTTTTCGATCTCTGTACGTTTCTTGGTTATTGAAATGCCACTGTGCATGGGCGAATATAGGTTTTTGAATCTTGTTTTGGATTTGTACTTCTCATTTATTAAGTATCAAAGGCGAAGAGGGGTGATGAGCTAGTGACTCAATCACTCACTGGTACTTGCATTATTCTGAGTCCTTCCTCTCGCCTTCCATACCTATGTTGTTTCCTACCTCCAGTTCTCCCAGGCCAACTACAAAAACATCCTGGCTTGGTGCTTTTCAACAAACAGGAGATTGATGGAGGGAGGGGCCTTTTAATTTGCTGCTTGTATGGTTAAGATAGGCTGTTTGATGAGACGAGGCTGGACTGCCTCATCCAGTAACTATGGAAAGCAAGGGAAAGGGCTCAGAGTAATGGAATTGCTGGTAAGTAATTAAGGCATTAACAAACATGGAATAAGTAAATGGTTTGACATAGATTGCCCTTTCTTTGACTGCAGTATATTCAGGGTAAGGAAAACTGATATGTCCGACCAACCTGCCGACCAGTAGTGCAAAGGATCCCCTGCCTTTCGCAAGCACAGTTGCCCTGTAGCTTTCCATCATTCTCATCTCTGCTGGGCAACAGGGGTTCCAGAGACTCGCACCTTTTGGAGTGCAGCCTCCATTTTGAAAGGGTACGGTGATCAGGTGACACCTTCTGCATCATCTCAGAATATTAGGAATATGTAGGAATGAGACGTAAAAGGCATGAGAACAGAGGAAGAGAGGCAAGAGCATGGTGTAGAAAAGGATAAGGAGATCAACAAGAGGGAGGAAGAGGTAGTGCCGCGTGGCACTGAGGTGGGCACGTCCTCCTCATACACAAGTAACTTTAATCAAAAAGGGGTCCACCTCAAAAGGGGGTCTGTTTGTATGTATCCTGGTGTTTCTGGAATACACACATTTGTTTAAAATACCCCTCACACACCAAAAGGGCCCTTGGTGTCATGCTTCATCATCGGGGTCTTCCCGCCCGGCTGCCGGACGGGGCAGTGCTGCGACAAGCGACTACGCTGGAGCACCTTTTTAATGTGGGTGCTATGTGAGTGAAATGGAGTGAGTGGAGTGAGGTCAGGAGTGATAGGAAGGTGATGTTAAAAAATACCTGGCCTAGTGATACAAAAACTATTTAATAAACACTGGCTGGTATTGTTAAAAAAGTGAAGTCGGAAAGGATAAGCGGGGTTATGTGCTTACTTTCCTTTGTGGGTCGACATGTTTCGGGGCTCCATGCCCCTTCGTCAGGACCGGAGTTAATGATCCCCCTGTCACTCACTAGAAAGTCGCCACAATGGGTGTATTTACAAAAAAAAGTGAAGGTAAAGGGAACTATGTGTATGGATATAAAATTAATATTCTAATACACATCCCTTACTAACAAGATACTCATGTAGTATGCTTATTATGATGAGGACCAATGCCTCATGGGCCAACAGTAGATGGAAGGGGCATGGAGCCCCGAAACATAGCACCCACATTAAAAAGGTGCTCCAGCGTAGTCGCTTGTCGCAGCACTGCCCCGTCCGGCACCAAGGGCCCTTTTGGTGTGTGAGGGGTATTTTAAACAAATGTGTGTATTCCAGAAACACCAGGATACATACAAACAGACCCCCTTTTGAGGTGGACCCCTTTTTGTAGAAAAGGATAGACAGAAATGTAACACGGTGACCCACACCTGTGCCCCATTACATTCCTTTCCCATATAGAGAACTCAGCTCGCTGTGTGCTGAGACATCAGGGGCATGGTACAGAGCAGCAGTGGTAGCTCCTCTTTTAACGGCCGAGGAGCACCACCCCCCTGCCTGGTGCAGAGCAAGCAAACGAAAAATGAAAGGATGCTCTAGCATCTTTTAATTTGTTGTTTGCCAGCTTGTGCGTAGAGAGGCAGGGCATGGGCTGGTGGAGGAAGAGTGCTAGTGCACTCCCTAAGTGCTCATGTGTTTTTGGCTGGCCGCCTCAGGCTGACCAAAACACATATGGGCACTTATGTTTCACCAGCCTGGCTTGATTCAGCAGCCGGGCTGAAGAAACCCCAACAGATTTCCTGGTCTCAGTAGGGCGTCTCTTCTGCCCACTCAGACCAGCTCTGCAGCATAGGGATTGGCTGTGAGTCTGTCCCAGGAGCTGCTGGGACCCAGGAAGAGAATAGCAGGAGCAACATGCCGCAGGAGGAGGCCAGCGGTGTCAGGTACGTTTTTAATAATTATTACTTACCCATACTGTGTCACCCCTCTCCCGGCGCTCGCTCTCCCGCCTCACCACCCTTTGTTAGTGGCAGCATCCACTGCAGAAAAGTGAGTGTACCAAATGGATTCCAAGTTGAGTAGAGCTCTCTTTGACATGGAAAAGCGGTATGAAAAGGGAAGAGAGGAGGACAGAATGAAGGGCCTAGTAAGGTTCTCTAGGAAAGTGAGTACATTGACGGGGCATATTTACAAGGGCATTTAGCGGCACTTTTTGCCGCTAAAAGTGGCGATAATTTAATCGCCCTATTAACGCGGCGGCGCTAACATGCATTAGCGCCTCTTAGCGGCTGTTTTTGTAACGCGACACATCTTAGCGATATACGTCGCTAATGAGATGCAAAGTAGGCGTACCTTCATATAACACCATGACAAAAGGTCGCGAACAGGTCATCCAGTTATTTGCAATGTGGCCCCGGCACAACGAAGCGATGATGAAAGCCACGCTGACCGCAGTTTTCCCAGGATCCTTAACGCCTGGTCAAAACTTGACTTAGGCATGTTTTGAATGGAAGGTGGATTGTTTGGTTACGTCCACACTCCCTTATTATCAAGCTTTTCATTAGCGTGTGAAATCATCGCTTGATTTCACACGCTAATGATGAATATCGCCGTCTATCGCAGGTTTGTATATCGCCTGTGAGCAAGGCATTGTAAATCCGCCGCTAACACTGCGATGTAAACCAGCGATAGGCGGCGATATTCAAAATCTTCCTAAGCGTGATTTGCGAAGTTTAACGCGAAGCGTTGATAATATACCTCGACATGACTAACAAGAACAGAGAAATGAGATTGCAGCAGAGGTCACAGAGATGCTGCTAACCATGCATACAAAGTACAAGTAACCCTCTCCGTCCATTAGGTCACTTATGTCACCCTCCCAACATGAAGGAGGAACTGCAAGAGGAACGATCTAGATCCACAAAGTGGAGAACTGATTCTGCTGAGCAAGATCTTATGTGCACCATCAAGTCATCAACCTCACATTTCCATGATGGACTAACTTCCTACCAATAAAGGAACAGCTTACATTGATAGGGAACCAGTCTCATATCCACTGGCTCTTCCTGTACAAGAGCCCTTACATGCACATATCCTGAGAGTGTGCATGGAATCACTCGGCACAGTCATGATGTTCATGTTGTCCAACAAACGCACAGTTTTACCAGAGATGTACAAGCCGTACAACACCCTTATCATTAAACAATGGTCTTCATGCTAATAATGGGCACCCCTTTGTTTATATTGGGCCAACTTCCTATCAATAAGTGTCACATTTCTTTTTCGATAAAGGAGAAATCAGCACATTTGTCAAGAATACATACACAAATCTAGAATGAACAACACCATATCAGCCATATCAATATTGTGTCACTCGCATTCATCACCTACCGCAGCTGCTACCAAGCAACATGCAACAAATATCACTCTTTCCGCAGACAATTTTGTACCCTAATAATTCAGGTCTGTCCCAGTTAGTACCACATTACTCCAGATGTAGCTTTGTCAATGCATCTGTGACGTGACTTGCAGTCTCTCCACTGGCTCTTCCTGTACAAGGGCCCTCATGTGCACCTCTGATAGTGTACTTGGGCATTTACCAGAAGCTCTACTGATGCCCTCCATGCCCTTATTACAGACCTCTTAAGCAACTCTACCATTGTACCTTTATTTTAAACCTACCATTCCAGTCCCATGTCAAGCAGAAAAAGCTTTATCAGTACTCTTAATTCCTCAAGCCTGACCACTACTAAACCAGTAGCTACATCCTTATAACATTACTGTCAATACACAACGTAGCAGATCTACAAGGAAGGGCCGCAGCGTGGCACCGCTAGCCCTTTGGCTGCTCCATGCTGCAGCACTCCCAAAGCACAGGGATGCAACATATTTACAACAATATGTTGCATCTCTGTGCTTCCCCCTGCACTGGCGCACAAACTGCAGCCATGCGCTCGCGTAGGCACCGTTGAACCATGGTGCAAGGATGCCTGCGTCGTGGGGAGATTGATTTTTTGCAAGAAGGGGCATTTTCCTCTTTGAATGCGTGCTGTACAATGCAGCACGCATTGAAAGAGGAAAAAACTAGGAGAAATTAAAACATTTCTCCTCGTTGCGCTTCGCTACATCACCTCTAGGGTGGCTTAGCATTCAGACGCACCTTCAGATTGACGATTTCTCGTAAATTTGGAGATGTGTCTTGTTCCATAGGTGTTGATTGGGAACACCCACAGCAACACCCTTGAAATGCCCCTTCAACGCAAAGTGCTGTGTGTGAAGGGGCCGTATTTACAAGGAGAGGAAAAGTCATGCAGGGTGGCTTTTCCTGTCCTTGTAAATATGAAGGAGCCCCCTGCGCCACCAGTACGTCACGAAAAGTGACATACAGGTGGCGCAGGGGGCTTGTAAATCTGTCTTCTCGTTTTTAAGTGCAGTTCTGCCCTCTGCAAGTAGAGCGCTAGAGGCCTCACCTTCAGCCACGCCCGTGCACTTCAGTCCTGAACAGCAGCTTCTCCACAGTAAACTTCACGGCTAAGGTCTGCAAAAGAAGCTCCACGGGGCGTGGCCAAGATGGCGACCTGAACGGACGTGGACTTTGGAGGCTCCCCGTGCCGATCCCCCTTTACGCCCTTTTATTAAAGGTTAAACCTCCCCAAGCACGCCGTAATTAAGCTACATCGCGGGGGGACCCCGCGAACGCCCCGGTGTGTCTGTGTCCCGGCTGGCGCAGCTTCTGGACCCCCCTCTGAGCCGTGAGACTCTAGCTGGCCCGCTGGAGAGGAAATGGCGGCTGGGCCCGCCGAGTGACTGCGGAGCGTGCGCCCCGACACCAGACCGGGTTCGCCCACCGCTAGCACAGGCCGAGCTTCCGTCTCGGCAACTTGAGCCTGGGGACCGGCGTGAGCAGCAGAAAGTGGGCGGCAGCCAGCGCGACACCACCGACGCCGGGAGGAGCAGAAATTGCGGCCCCGGCTCCGGGCCCGCACGGAGGTCGCCGCGGGAACCCCTGGCGCACCAGAAGACCGGAGGCGGGTTGACTGTCTGGAGGCTTCCGGGGCCCTACGAAGGTGAGGAGAGCGACGCAGGCCTGGTTGGAGCAGCAGCCTCGGGGGGCCTACCCGAGCCCCGGGCGTTGGGCCTGGCAGAGCCCAAGGACCTCACATTGCTGGCGCGGAGGCAGTGCAACGCTGAGGACGAACAGTTGGCTGTGGAGCCGCGGGGCGGCATCGCGGGGGCCGGTGAGCGGCAGGGCCCCGTCGACACCCATTAGACACTGGAGAGAGGACAGCAGCGGAGCCCGAGGCGACCATTACACATAGTCATCGCACAGGGCCACAGGTGAGGCCGGGGGGGGGGTTGGACGGGGAGCCACGAGGGTCGCCGCTGAAAACTGCCCCACTAGTTGTATCTACCACAGCCCTGTGTTGGACTGACAGGACTGGGACTTTGTCTTCACACAGTTGGGAAGTTGGGGCCGGGGTGGGGGGGGAGGGGGCTTTTGGGGGCAAGGGGCCTGTTGGGGAAGGGCAGGAGTTTTCTGGGGGGGAAGACAGTTGGGAGTTGGGGGGATGGGGAGGTTGGGAGGTTGGGGTTTGGGCTTGGTCTCTTTTTGGGTCCAGTGCTCAGTTCGGGGGTAGGAGAGGGATGGGGGGAGGGGTCAGGGTGGTTGGGGAATGGGGTGAGGGGGAAGTCCAGTGCTCCAGCTTTTCCTCAAGTCCGTGAGTTACACTTCCGCCCAGGCCGGGGGTCAGTTTGGTACCCTTGTTTCTTTCCTCATCGGAGATCACTTGACCGACAATGCGCACGCGCCCCATACCATCACACATCATGATGCCCAACACTCTTAGGATATTGACCCCAAATGTACGGGGTCTTAATAACCCGGTCAAGAGACTCGCGGTACTTTCCTTCTTGGAGAGCACACATGCAGACATCTTCCTGCTCCAGGAGACGCACCTGCTGACACGAGACTGCCACAGACTCCGCTCCCGTGCATTT
Source organism: Lissotriton vulgaris (assembly GCF_964263255.1). NCBI lineage: Eukaryota > Metazoa > Chordata > Amphibia > Caudata > Salamandridae > Lissotriton > Lissotriton vulgaris. The sequence continues at coordinate 1,713,327,549 of NC_141687.1, forward strand.
CTGGGACAATATTTCTCTTCTGGGCCCACCAAAACCGCAGGAGTGGCGATCTTGGTGGCACGCCACTTCAAGGGAAAGGTTCTGCATAAAACTGCAGAGCTGCGAGGTAGACTCTTGGCATACCGCTTTGCCTTGAACGGCCTAGCACTCACGATTGGCTCCTTGTACTGCCCCAATGAGGGCCAAGAACAATTCCTTCACTCAGCCCTCACTGACATCACAGCGACATCAGACAGGCACATTATACTAGGAGGCGACATGAACATGGTCTTTGATGCAGCACTTGACAGGTCGAGTCAACGCACTCATCAAGCAGGGACACTATCTACTGCATGCACTCTGAGACTGCAGGACCTCGACCTTCACGATCTATGGTGTCTCAGCCACCCACAAGAAAGAGAGTACTCATATTACTCTGCGGCACACAAAACGTACGCCCGAATAGATCACTTTCTAGCAACTGGACCGGTGTGTACCCTCGCTGGGTCTACAGATATAGGGGTCATTTCACTGTCCGACCACCCGCCAGTCATCACGACAATTGCCATACAGCCTACATCCGCCCCCCCCCCCCCCCCCCCCCCAGGGTATGGCGACTCTGCGAGACTCTACTGCACAGGAAGGACGTAGTAAAGCACATCCAGACAGTTATACAGGACTACCTGAGCCACAACGCCAATTCCGACACCACTCTCACGACCCAATGGGCAGCTTTGAAAGCGGTCCTCCGAGGGGAATTTATTGCCCTCTCCTCAGCTGAGAACCGGGATAGACAGGCCAAACGGGAGGAGCTTACCCAACGGGTACAGGAATTAGAACAAATGCACCAGCGAACGGGAGCTCCTAGAATTGGAAACAACTCAAGGTAGCGCGGCAACTGCTAGCAGCCATAGATATTGATCGCGTGGAATACGCTGCGCTGCGACTTAAGCACGCCTACTATACCGTTGGAGACAAGTGCAGTCGCATGCTGGCCAACCGGTTGAGGGTGGAGCGGCAACAACAGAGAGTTATGGAGAAATCCCACCCATGTGGGTTTAAAGTGTCAGACGATGCACAGATTGCGGAGACATTCCGCGACTTCTACGCAGTGTTATATACCGGCGACCCCCCGAATGTACGTTCCACGGAGCAATACCTGGACTCGGTCACGCTTCCTTCCCTCACTCTGGTACAGACAGAGTATTTTGAGAGGGACATCCGCATCGAGGAAGCAATTGCCGCAATTGCCCGGCTTAAGGTAGGGAAGGCACCGGGGCCGGACGGTTTCTCCGCCATCTTCTACAAGACCTTCTGCGCCACCCTGGCCCTACTGCTCACTCGCCTCTTCAACACCTTTGCGGAACCCGGGGCAATCATGCCGGATCTCCTCCGTGCGTCCCTTTCGGTCATTCCGAAGCCTGGGAAGGATAGGTCCAAATGCGGAGCGTACCAACCGATATCACTCCTTAACGTCGACCTCAAGCTGTACACCGACATACTAGCGGCACGTCTTGCCCCCTATTTGCCGGGCCTCGTGGACCCTGACCAGGCGGGTTTCATCCCTGAATGACAGACTGTAGACAATACCAAGAGGGTGGTCCACCTAATTGAAAAAGCCTCCCACATACCTGGGGAGCGCATGATTCTAACAGCCGACAGTGAGACAGCGTTCAACCGTGTACACTGGCCCTACCCGGAACTGGTGCTGACTAAGGTCGGGATAGGGGAGAAATTCAGAACCCTTGTCTTCAACTGTTACAGATCGCCCACGGCAGTAGTCTGGGTTAATGGATATAGCTCGACCGGGTTCACGATTGAGAGAGGGACGAGGCAGGGATGCCCGCTGTCACCACTTCTCTTCACCCTCTACATGGAACCCCTCGCCCAAAGGATTTGGCAAAATCAGGGACGCAACGGGCATAAAGTTTGGCGGGGACATACATACCATCAGTCTCTATGCCGATGATATACTGATCTCCCTAGATCACCCGCGAACCGCTCTTCCAGCGTGCATGGCCGAGATCGACGCCTTTGCGGCGGTAGCCGGATTTAAAATGAATACAGATAAGTCCATCACGTTAGACTTGTCACTCTCCGCTTCCACCAGGACCTACTTACAAAACCTCCTTCCCATTCAGTGGGGGTCTGACACGGTTCCTTATTTGGGAATCCAGCTGGCCCCGACACTCGCCAGCATGTCCACTGCGAATTACGCCACCCTACGCACGCGGATCCGAGAGGAACTGAATCGGTGGAGACACCTTCCCTCTCTTGGCTGGGATGGATAGCGGCGACCAAAATGACCGTTCTGCTGCAAATCATATACCTTTTTCGGGCCCTATGCTTTGTCCTCCCGCCGGATGGATCCGGCAAACACAGGCGGACCTAACCCAGTTCATCTGGCTAGGCAGGAAGCCCAGACTGAAGAGGAGGATCGCCACATTATCCCCAGAGGCCGGAGGGCTGGGCTTTGCCGATTTGCACAAATACTACCAGGCGGCACAACTACGGTATTTAGTAGAGTGGAGCAGGTGGGAATCCGAAAAGCATTGGCTCTTTCAGGACCAGGCAGTGGCGGGGCGCCCGCTACAGGAGATCCCCTTTCTCCCGAAGCCCCACAGACCAGCAAACCTTTATGCCTCTCACATCACTCGAATTCCCCTGGAGGTCTGGGACGATACCAATATTTCCCACGAACTGACCACATTTCCTTCCCCACTAACACCACTGGTAGACAACCCGGACTTTACCCCGGGCATGGAGTAAGGGTCCTTTGCACATTGGAGACAGGCAGGCTGCCGGTTCCTATATCATATCTATGGCGCAGATGGGGTACTCCCGTTCCCGCTCTTCAAACAGGAATACGGCTTCCCCGAGTCAGAACGCATGCGCTACCTCCAGGTGAGGCACTGGGCGCTCCAACCACAGGTCCGTGAGACCGCGGAGAGACGTTTCACACCATTGGAACGCTGGCTGCTGACGCGTGCCTCCGACACTAAACTTATCTCAGACATCTATAAGATGATTCGGACACCACCAACACAAATCCACTACCCAGGGCGGGAACGTTGGGAGAGGGAGTTGGGCAGGACCCTAAGCCACAAGGAATGGGAGGGGATTGCCTACAGGGCGCGCCATTCTGCATATCACACGGGACTCACCGAGACACCCACGAAAATCTTCACATACTGTTATTACACCCCTGAGCAGCTGTACGAGATGGACCACACCAAGGACAGACTCTGTTGGAGAGGGTGTGGGCAAGTCGGTAATCTGGTACATATACTGTGGGACTGCCCTCATCTCCAGCCATATTGGACGCACATACTAGACGAAACTGATAAACATTTCATGACTGAAATACCACGTTTCCCGGCTTATGTTCTCCTGGGCCTCCCCAACGCACTGACATACCCATTGCGCTCTCGCAGGGGACGCCAAATAGCCATTGCACTAAGATAGGGGATGCAAAACATCCTCACACATTGGCGCACCACTACACTCCCCTCTACCACAGGTTGGCTCCACAGGATGTGGCACGTACTGGGTATGGAGAAACTGTCCCTCACACTGGCAGGGGATAGAGACCAATTTGAAGAACTCTGGCAGCCCTTCCAATCCCTGTTTCTTACGGAATTCACAGAAATAACATGTCCCCGCTACCTTCGATTACTGCGTCTTACTGAGACGGCGACCAAGGACCCTTGAGATAGCTCCCGCGGGTGGAAATTCTCTCGCTTGTGAGGTTAGCTAGCCAGGGGAAGACACGGGCACTGGACGGGGCCGGGGGGTGAAGGGGTTCGGAAGGGGGGGGAGTGGCTGGGGGGTAGGGTGGGGCGGTTCGAATTGTTACTGTTTTTGTTGCTATATACTGCACAGTGCTGCTCTTTCCCAGACAGGTCGGAATTTGACAACATAGCCAGGGCCTTCTCAGGCCTTGATCTGCTTATAGGGGCCTGTGGGCCCGACCTACGTCATAGTTATGTACAATGTACCTTACTGCACTGTCTTTCAATAAAAAGATTTAAACCTAAAAGAAGCTCCACCTTTATACCTCAGCTATGAACTGCTTTAACTCTCCAGGTTACTCAAGTTCCCTTCGAAGCAGCTCAGCTACATCATCTCAATCCAAAACTGCAACCCTTCTTGCTATTACCACAAGACCAGCCTTCTCACAATCAGCAACACAGTCTGGCCCTATATCACACATTCTGCTACTCCACTCCTATGGCCTGAGCAACTGTATCTGCCAATGCATGTCAACCCTAATATCCAGTGCACCTCATCTGCCTCCAGAAAATGTCTCTCACAAGCAGCTCCGACTCAGTATCCCTTAAAACCTACCTGCAATTCTTGCACCTCCTAAAGTAGTTCCATGACCGAATTGAGCAACCTTCTTAAAGCACCGTAGCCCCCCTTTTATTCCAGCAGTACGACCTTTCTTGACCCATCCTCTCATCATTGCAAACAACACCCTTTCCACATTCTTGTCCTCCTCTAAACACTCTAATTAGGGTGACCAACTGGCATGGATGCAAATTCAGGACAGTGAGTGCAAAAATTCAGGACAGAGGGTCAAAATTCAGGACAGAAGGTCAGAATTCAGGACGAAAATTCGGGACAAAAGGTTTTTGCATACACATCAGAGGAAGTTGCCCAATAGTAAATATACTACAAATACAGGCACAAGTCAAAAATAGTTTATTGTAGGTTGAGAGAAACTTGCACTCACTGCATCTGTTGTTTATGCAAGTGAAACACACCTGCGTTTGCATATAAAAAAAAAGTGAAGAAAAAGATCAAAACTGAAGGCTTCTCAGATCTTACATGACCCCTGTCCCTTAAAGAGCTTTCATCAGCCACCCCATCCAGACACCGTCATAATCAATTCTGCAGATAAACGGGGGGCATGTCCAACCACTCAGCAAGATGGCAGCTTGCTGATGCGGCTCCAGCACCCATATTCCCTAACATCTATCACTTAATCCATTCATGCGCCCTTCCTGCTGCAGTAGATATTGCGGAAGGAGAGAGGTGGACGGCCAGAGCAGAATGGATGACTAGGAGGTAGTGCAGAGCCCTTCCCTGGCACGAGCCTACTGCCGCGCTGCAGTCCCCGACTGTGGGTGATGGTGCATGGAGGGAAAGAGAATAGAACCGTGCATGCCATCCTGTATCCTGAGAGACTCTGAGCATTGTCTTGGGTCATTAGGTGCAAAACGAGAAGTAGGCCTTTCCACATCGGGAATAAAAGCAGAGCATGAGATGCAGCCTCCCAGGACAGGCCTACGTGGCAGAGCAAGGAGCCACAATAAGGCCGCCCGCAACAAATGAGGGGGCACCAGAGGGATGGAAGGAGGGCTTGGACCTAGACGACGAGCTCCAGCAGATGAAAGTCAGCAAAATTATTTAGCAATACGACAGAGGAGTGTGGTGCGTCCTCAGATCCTAGTCACTAATAATTCTAATACAATCATTTTGGAATACTTTTATTAAGACTTCACATAGTTAAACATTTTTAACATTATTAACTATTATAATAAAACACATACAATACATTTTTAAATATATAGTAAAACGAAATAATTAATACTACAGCCTCATTTAAAAATAACTGTTTTCAAATTCAAACTAAGGTTCTCATCCAATCAATTTAAAATACATGTAATTTAACCAATCAAAATGAACAATTACTTAACTCACTACTATAAAAACAATTACATACTTAACTAAAATTACCATTTTTGTCCCAAACTTGGAGAAAAACGGTTACTTTGCTGAAGAGAAGAGAATACACACCTACAACAACTACTACAACACAGTCTACTACAACTCAAGTAAGTTAACTCCCATCTTATGTAGTATAAAAACCTCACGAAAAGTAGCTAAACTCCCTGTACTACATAAATGCTCTCTCTTTTTTGTAAAATATAACTAAAACATCCTATCAACAACAGCCACAATAAATAAAGAAACGAAAATATGAACAGCCTTATCAATTTCTACTTAGAAAAGTTTTAAATAAATAAGAATATAGCAAACAGAAGTTATAAATGACTTGATATGGTATGAGCTACAAATATATCCAATTATAATAAATAACTAATATTTTTTTTTCCAGAATCGACAAACTTGATCTACCAATTTACAACTACACAAACAACAGCTTCTACTAAATTAAGTAAGTATACCCACTGTGTCAATTAATAATCCGAAACAAGAAACAAACAAGTATCAAACTATATCATTAATTACTACTGTTCTCTACCACAACTATAGGACATTCAACAGTGAAACTCTGAATATAAGAACAGAAAACATCAAAATAGCTGAAAAACAACATTGTAAGTAAATTTTTTTATTTCATATTTTAACCTAGACATTTAAATAAATGTTTAACACTTTTACTAAAAACACATATATATGTCTTCACAGATCTACCTTAGAAATGGCAGAAGGAGCTACTTTTATAACATCTCGAAAGGGGAAAATAATGCTCAGCTACATGGGTTATACCTACACCCAAGAAAGAGTCAAAGAGAATAAAACCGATTGGAAATGTAGTAAATATTATTCAACTGCATGCTATGGTAGAGCAACTACTGTTGCTAACAATGTTGTAAATGTACGTGAGCATAACCACCCACCCAATGTAACAGAAGTCGAAGTAAGAGAAGCATTAGAGACACTGAGAGAAGTTAGTACAGGCTCACAAGAAACAAGCACCACTATTTTGAAAAATGTTTTGACAAAAGTCCCAGAACACGTAACAGGACAGTTACCTTCAATCCCCAACTTGAAAAGATTAATAGCTAAAACAAAATGAGCTTCTGATCCAACTCCACCACCACCTGAAACTTTTGAAGAGATTAAAATATATCCAGAATATACTATTACCCACAATGAAGATAAATTCTTAATGTATAAAGTTCAAAGTTCAAAGTTCAAAAATTTATATAGCGCACTACTCACCCAGAGGGTCTCAAGGCGCTTGGGGGAGGGGGGTGCTTTTACTTATCGAATATCCAAGTTTTTAGTTGCTTTCTGAAGGAGAGGTGATTCAGAGTAAGGCGGAGGTGGGTGGGGAGAGAATTCCAGGTTTTGGCCGCTAAGCAGGAGAAGGATCTGCCCCCCATGGTGGATCTATGGATGTGCGGAATTGCTGCGATGGCTTGATTGGACGATCGTAGTTGGCGGGTGGGGGTGTAGAAGGACAGTCGCGTGTTGAGGCATTCGGGTCCTAGGTCGTAGAGGGCTTTGTGTGAGTGGGTGAGGAGATGAAACGTTATTCTCTTGTTGACGGGGAGCCACTGGAGGTCTTTCAGGTTACCGGAAATGTGAGCTTGACGAGGGATGTCCAGTATGAGTCTGGCTGAGGCGTTTTGTTTGCGTTGGAGTTTTTTCTGTAGTTTGGCTGTGGTTCCGGCGTAAAGGGTGTTTCCGTAGTCCAGTCGGCTTGTGACCAGTGTGTGGGTGACCGTCTTTCTTGTTTCGGTGGGGATCCAACTGAAGACTTTTTTGAGCATGCGTAGGATGTTGAAGCAGGATGATGAGACGGCGTTGGCTTGTCTGGTCATCGAGAGGGAGGAGTCCAGGATGAAGCCCAGGTTACGTGCGTGATCCGTAGGAATGGGTGCGGTTCCCAGGGCCGGTGGCCACCAAGAGTCGTCCCAGGCAGAGGGGGATGAACCTAAGATGAGGACTTCCGTTTTGTCCGAGTTCAGTTTTAGACGGCTGTTCTTCATCCATTCGGCTACTTCTTTCATTCCTTCGTGTAAGTTGGTTTTGGCAGTGTTTGGGTCTTTGGTGAGAGAGAGGATCAGCTGGGTGTCGTCTGCGTAGGAAATGATGTTGAGGTTGTGTTGGCGCGCGATGGATGCGAGGGGGCTCATGTATACGTTGAAGAGGGTGGGACTGAGTGATGATCCTTGTGGTACGCCGCAGATGACTTCGGTGGCCTCTGAACTGAAAGGGGGGAGGCGGACTCTCTGGGTTCTTCCAGTCCAATGCTTTTCCTTGTATTCTGACGTTGCTGAGGCGTTGTATGAGGGTGCTATGACAGACTGTGTCGAAGGCTGCGGAGAGGTCAAGTAGGATGAGGGCGGCTGGTTCTCCTTTGTCCAGTAGAGTGCGAATGTCGTCTGTTGCTGCGATGAGGGCGGTTTTGGTGCTGTGTTTGGCTCGGAAGCCGGACTGTGAGGGGTCGAGGGATTTGTTTGATTCAAGGAAGGCGGCGAGCTGACTGTTGACGGCTTTCTCAATGACTTTGGCAGGGAATGAGAGGAGCGAGATGGGGCGGTAGTTCTTAAGCTCAGTGGGGTCTGCTGTGGGTTTCTTCAGAAGGGCGCTGAGTTCGGCATGTTTCCAGCTTTCCGGGAAGGTAGCGGAGTTGAAGGAACAGTTGATGACATCGCGGAGATGGGGTGCGATGATCGAGTCTGCTAAATTGAGAATGTGGTGGGGACATGGGTCGGTTGGCGATCCTGAGTGGATAGAGTTCATCAGGCGGATGGTGTCTTCGGTGGTGATTGGGTTCCAGGCGTAAAGGTTGTTGGAGTGCGGTTTTGGTTCGGGGGTGGGTGAAGAGGGCTGGTCTTCGACTGGTTTTTGAAGCTGTTATGTATGTCGGCGATTTTGTTGTGGAAGAATGAGGATAGAGAGTCGCAGAGGTCTTGGGAGGGAGTGATGTCGTTGGTGCCGGCGGTGGGGTTGGTGAAATCTTTGATGATGTTGAATAGATCCTTGCTGTTTTGGGCATTGTTGTCAAGTCGATCCTTGAATGCTGATTTCTTAGTGGATCGGATGAGTTGGTGGTGTTTGCGGGTGGCGTTTTTGAAGGAGGCCAGGTTGTCAGTGGTTGGGTTTTTTCTCCAGGCTTTCTCGAGGGTACGACAGAGCTTCTTGGATTTCTTAAGGTCGTCGTTGAACCAGGGGGCTTTTTTGCTACCCTGCTTGGTTTGGTGGTTTTTCAAGGGTGCTAGTTCGTCGGCGCTGTGGGTGATCCATCGTTCTTTTATCATGACCAAAGTCATGATAAAAGAATTTAACTTTTTGCAACAAATAGCAATTTGCAAAAACTAAAATCGTGTGAAACATGGATGATGGACGGAACTTTTAAAGTGTGTCCCAAACCTTTCTATCAACTTTACACCTTCCACGGTGAATACCAGGAAACTAATATCCCTTTAATTTATACACTGCTGCCAAATAAAACAAATGCAACCTACGTAGAAATCTTAACAAATATCAAAGATTTTACTGATAATTACTATCCACAAAGAATCATAATAGACTTTGAAATAGCTATGATTCAAGCTATACTTAAAATATATCAACACACTTCAATACAAGGGTGTTATTATCACTACAACCAAAGTATATGGAGACACTTACAAAAATCTACTTTAAGCATAGAATATTCTACAAACAGTAACTTTGCTTACCAGATTAAAAAATTAATAGCACTGGCATATGTCCCAACAACAGAAGTAGCTAATTATTACAATTTATTACTTGACAGACCTCTCTACCGCAGTAATGAGAAAAAATTAACTCCCTTCTTAGACTATTTTGAAGACACCTGGGTGGGGAGATTACATCGTTCTGGTCACCGCAGGCAGCCTAAGTTCCAAATTCCATGGTGGAATGTGTATTCTAGTACTATAGCACAGAAAGCCAAAACCAACAACGCGGTAGAAGGATGGCATAGTGCCTTCCAAGCCACAATAGGAAGAACACAACCAACACTTCATAAACTAATCCAATGCATCAAAAAAGAGCAAAGCTACCAAGAACTAAGAATCGAGCAATCTCTATCAAAAATAGGGCCAAAACTAAGTAAACAAACATTAAATATGTACGAATACCTACAACAAAAAACAAGAATGTACCCAAGTATCCAAGGTCTAGAATACTTAGACCTAATTGCAAAATCTATCCTTTAACAAAATACAAATAGGAAACCATCAAACAATAAATGAGATAGACCATTTATATTTTAATTAGTTAAATTATGTCATGTAAAAATAAATGTAAATTATTATTACAAGAAAGAACTAATTAAAAAACAAATTAACCAATAAGCATAATCCACCCCAAAAAATAAATAAATAAAAACGTACGGTTCTGCCGCTCTAGAATGTGTTCCAAGTAGATGGTTTCAACACAAATGCAACCAAAAGCAATCCACATCGTAAAATAAATCCCCACAAAATGCAAAAAGTACAACTGTATAAAAAGGGTCCAACGTAGCAATCCTCTGGATAATGGACCCATAAAAAACCCGAAAATAAATCACGATAAAAACCGCTCCAAAATCCCGAAAAATAAGGAAATGTATATAAACATTTCCCTGTATGTAAAAAAAAAAAACGAGATCAAATACATCTGGTCACCAAAACGAACACCTGAAAATAAAATACAAACAAAACCCACCCTCAATAAATACTAAACCCACAAAGCCTAAAAATAACATATAAAAGACAGTAAACTACATAAAGTAATACTTTAATACAATAGATTAACATGACATCCATATTAAATAGCAAACTAAGTATGCTATCACTAACGTCCTTAAATAACACATACTTTTCACATAAACAGTAAAATAAAACACATAGCAACATGTACACACAAAAACTAGCTCAATAAATTCTTAAAATTACCTTAAAAGTAATGAAATAAAACTTATATTAACAAACACGAAGCAGCTCCCAACCGCGAGGTTCTGTCTTCTGAAATGACCCAAACAACGATGTAGATAGACAAAAAAGTGAACTACACAAAACAAAATGGCAGCATAATAAAAACAAAAATAGGACTTAATCCCCATTATAATACATTAAAAATGTGTAAAAAATTGCTAATTATTTGGCATAAATTGTTATAATTTTCTAAATGTTTACAATAAACATATGAATAATGTAAAGTATACAATAATGTTTTATTATATATAAAACAATTATTGTATATAAAAATATGTTTATTATTGTAAAATATTTTTTTTATTATATAAAAATGTGAACTATATTATGTATATACTTTTGATAATGCCAATTATATGTAAATTAATTACCATATTACATTTTAATTTAAATTTGAAAAATTTAATATGCGAATTAATATAAAATACAATGTATATGTTACAAATACTGCAATGTAAAATTTGAATAAATACAAATATATTTTGTTATAAAAATGTTTTAATATTTCCATGTACCAAAAAATGTAATAAAATTGTTTTTTTCACAAGACTATATTACTATTGTACTTTATAAATGTTTAAACTTGTGATGTAAATGTTAAAATGTTTTAAAAAACTATATTAGTTTGTTTATAAAAATATTATTAAATATATATCTCTAATAATAATTACAAATATTATTAATTTTTTTATTTTTTATTTCTTGTATTTTTAAAAATAAATTAACAATTTTTATTAATCTAACTCCAACTCCAACATAACTCATTGAAAGTGTTTGACAGTAAACCATAATAATTTACTATTCTAACTCCAAATCCAACATAACTCAGGGAAAGTGCTGGACATTAAACCATAATAATTTACTATTCTAACTCCTATTCCAACTTAACTCATGGAAAGTGCTGGACAGTAAACCATAATAATGTTCTATTCTAACTCTAAATCCAACATACGTCAGGGAAAGTGCTGGACAGTAAACCATAATAATTTACTATTCTAACTCCAATCCAACATAACTCAGAGAAAATGCTGGACAGTAAACCATAATAATTTACTATTCTAACTCCAAATCCAACATAACTCAGGGAAAGTGCTGGACAGTAAACCATAATAATTTACTATTCTAACTCCAATCCAACATTACACAGGCAAAGTGCTGGACAGTAAAACATAATAATTTACTATTTTAACTCCAAATCCAACATAAGTCAGGGAAAGTGCTGGACAGTGAACCATAATAATTTACTATTCTAACTCCAATCCTACATAAGTCAGGGAAAATGCTGGACAGTAAACCATAATAATTTACTATTCTAAATCCAAATCCAACATAAGTCAGGGAAAGTGCTGGACAGTAAACCATAATAATTTAGTATTCTAACTCCAATCCTACATAAGTCAGGGAAAGTGCTGGACAGTAAACAGTAATAATTTACTATTCTAACTCCAAATCCAACATAACTCAGGGAAAGTGCTGGACAGTAAACCATAATTATTTACTATTCTAACTCCAATCCAACATTACTCTGGGAAAGTGCTAGACAATAACACATAATAATTTACTATTCTAACTCCAAATCCAACATAACTCAGGGAAAGTGCTGGACAGTAAACCATAACAATGTACTATTCTAACTCCAATCCTACATAAGTCAGGGAAAGTGCTGGACAGTAAACCATAATAATTTACTATTCTAACTCCAATTCTACATAAGTCAGGGAAAGTGCTGGACAGTAAACCATAATAATTTACTATTCTAACTCCAAATTCAACATAACTCAGGGAAAGTGCTGGACAGTAAACCATAATAATTTACTATTCTAACTCCAAATCCAACATAACTCAGGGAAAGTGCTGGACAGTAAACCATAATAATTTACTATTCTAACTCCAATCCAACATAAGTCAGGGAAAGTGCTGGACAGTAAACCATAATAATTTACTATTCTAAATCCAAATCCAACATAAGTCAGGGAAAGTGCTGGACAGTAAACCATAATAATTTACTATTCTAACTCCAATCCAACATAACTCAGAGAAAATGCTGGACAGTAAACCATAATAATTTACTATTCTAACTCCAATCCTATATAAGTTAGGGAAAGTGCTGGACAGTAAACCATAATAATTTACTATTCTAAATCCAAATCCAACATAACTCAGGGAAAGTGCTGGACAGTAAACCATAATTATTTACTATTCTAACTCCAATCCAACATTACTCAGGGAAAGGGCTAGACAATAAAACATAATAATTTACTATTCTAACTCCAAATCCAACATAACTCAGGGAAAGTGCTGGACAGTAAACCATAACAATGTACTATTCTAACTCCAATCCTACATAAGTCAGGGAAAGTGCTGGACAGTAAACCATAATAATTTACTATGCTAACTCCAAATCCAACATAACTCAGGGAAAGTGCTGGACAGTAAACCATAATTATTTACTATTCTAACTCCAATCCAACATTACTCAGGGAAAGTGCTGGAAAATAAAGCATAATAATTTACTATTCTAACTCCAAATCCAACATAACTCATGGAAAGTGCTGGACAGTAAACCATAACAATTTACTATTCTAACTCCAATCCTACATAAATCAGGGAAAGTGCTGGACAGTAAACCATAATAATTTATTATTCTAACTCCACATCCAACATAACTCAGGGAAAGTGCTGGACAGTAAACCATAATAATTTGCTATTCTAACTCCAATCCAACATAAGTCAGGGAAAGTGCTGGACCGTAAACCATAATAATTTACTATTCTAACTCCAAATCTAACATAACTCAGGGAAAGTGCTGGACAGTAAACCATAATAATTTACTATTCTAACTCCAAATCCAACAGAACTCAGGGAAAGTGCTGGACAGTAAACCATAATAATTTACTATTCTAACTCCACATCCAACATAACTCAGGGAAAGTGCTGGTCAGTAAACCATAATAATTTACTATTCTAACTCCAATCCAACATAAGTCAGGGAAAGTGCTCTACAGTAAACCATAATAATTTACTATTCTAACTCCAATCCAACATTACTCAGGGAAAGTGCTGGACAATAAAACATAATAATTTACTATTCTAACTCCGAATCCAACATAACTCAGGGAAAGTGCTGGACAGTAAACCATAACAATTTACTATTCTAACTCCAATCCTACATAAGTCAGAGAAGGTGCTGGACAGTAAACCATAATAATTTACTATTCTAACTCCAAATCCAACATAACTCAGGGAAAGTGCTCGACAGTAAACCATAATAATTTACTATTCTAACTCCAAATCCAACATAACTCAGGTAAAGTGCTGCACAGTAAACCATAATAATTTACTATTCTAACTCCAATCCAACATAAGTCAGGAAAAGTGCTGGACAGTAAACAATAATAATTTACTATTCTAACTCCAAATCCAACATAACTCAGGGAAAGTGCTGGACAGTAAACCATAATTATTTACTATTCTAACTCCAATCCAACATTACTCTGGGAAAGTGCTAGACAATAACACATAATAATTTACTATTCTAACTCCAAATCCAACATAACTCAGGGAAAGTGCTGGACAGTAAACCATAACAATGTACTATTCTAACTCCAATCCTACATAAGTCAGGGAAAGTGCTGGACAGTAAACCATAATAATTTACTATTCTAACTCCAATTCTACATAAGTCAGGGAAAGTGCTGGACAGTAAACCATAATAATTTACTATTCTAACTCCAAATTCAACATAACTCAGGGAAAGTGCTGGACAGTAAACCATAATAATTTACTATTCTAACTCCAAATCCAACATAACTCAGGGAAAGTGCTGGACAGTAAACCATAATAATTTACTATTCTAACTCCAATCCAACATAAGTCAGGGAAAGTGCTGGACAGTAAACCATAATAATTTACTATTCTAAATCCAAATCCAACATAAGTCAGGGAAAGTGCTGGACAGTAAACCATAATAATTTACTATTCTAACTCCAATCCAACATAACTCAGAGAAAATGCTGGACAGTAAACCATAATAATTTACTATTCTAACTCCAATCCTATATAAGTTAGGGAAAGTGCTGGACAGTAAACCATAATAATTTACTATTCTAAATCCAAATCCAACATAACTCAGGGAAAGTGCTGGACAGTAAACCATAATTATTTACTATTCTAACTCCAATCCAACATTACTCAGGGAAAGGGCTAGACAATAAAACATAATAATTTACTATTCTAACTCCAAATCCAACATAACTCAGGGAAAGTGCTGGACAGTAAACCATAACAATGTACTATTCTAACTCCAATCCTACATAAGTCAGGGAAAGTGCTGGACAGTAAACCATAATAATTTACTATTCTAACTCCAAATCCAACATAACTCAGGGAAAGTGCTGGACAGTAAACCATAATTATTTACTATTCTAACTCCAATCCAACATTACTCAGGGAAAGTGCTGGAAAATAAAGCATAATAATTTACTATTCTAACTCCAAATCCAACATAACTCATGGAAAGTGCTGGACAGTAAACCATAACAATTTACTATTCTAACTCCAATCCTACATAAATCAGGGAAAGTGCTGGACAGTAAACCATAATAATTTATTATTCTAACTCCACATCCAACATAACTCAGGGAAAGTGCTGGACAGTAAACCATAATAATTTGCTATTCTAACTCCAATCCAACATAAGTCAGGGAAAGTGCTGGACAGTAAACCATAATAATTTACTATTCTAACTCCAAATCTAACATAACTCAGGGAAAGTGCTGGACAGTAAACCATAATAATTTACTATTCTAACTCCAAATCCAACAGAACTCAGGGAAAGTGCTGGACAGTAAACCATAATAATTTACTATTCTAACTCCACATCCAACATAACTCAGGGAAAGTGCTGGACAGTAAACCATAATAATTTACTATTCTAACTCCAATCCAACATAAGTCAGGGAAAGTGCTCTACAGTAAACCATAATAATTTACTATTCTAACTCCAATCCAACATTACTCAGGGAAAGTGCTGGACAATAAAACATAATAATTTACTATTCTAACTCCGAATCCAACATAACTCAGGGAAAGTGCTGGACAGTAAACCATAACAATTTACTATTCTAACTCCAATCCTACATAAGTCAGAGAAGGTGCTGGACAGTAAACCATAATAATTTACTATTCTAACTCCAAATCCAACATAACTCAGGGAAAGTGCTCGACAGTAAACCATAATAATTTACTATTCTAACTCCAAATCCAACATAACTCAGGTAAAGTGCTGGACAGTAAACCATAATAATTTACTATTCTAACTCCAATCCAACATAAGTCAGGAAAAGTGCTGGACAGTAAACCATAATAATTTACTATTCTAAATCCAAATCCAACATAAGTCAGGGAAAGTGCTGGACAGTAAACCATAATAATTTACTATTCTAACTCCAATCCAACATAACTCAGAGAAAATGCTGGACAGTAAACCATAATAATTTACTATTCTAACTCCAATCCTACATAAGTTAGGGAAAATGCTGGACAGTAAACCATAATAATTTACTATTCTAAATCCAAATCCAACATAAGTCAGGGAAAGTGCTGGACAGTAAACCATAATAATTTAGTATTCTAACTCCAATCCTACATAAGTCAGGGAAAGTGCTGGACAGTAAACCATAATAATTTACTATTCTAACTCCAAATCCAACATAACTCAGGGAAAGTGCTGGACAGTAAACCATAATTATTTACTATTCTAACTCCAATCCAACATTACTCAGGGAAAGTGCTAGACAATAAAACATAATAATTTACTATTCTAACTCCAAATCCAACATAACTCAGGGAAAGTGCTGGACAGTAAACCATAACAATGTACTATTCTAACTCCAATCCTACATAAGTCAGGGAAAGTGCTGGACAGTAAACCATAATAATTTACTATTCTAACTCCAAATCCAACATAACTCAGGGAAAGTGCTGGACAGTAAACCATAATTATTTACTATTCTAACTCCAATCCAACATTACTCAGGGAAAGTGCTGGACAATAAAACATAATAATTTACTATTCTAACTCCAAATCCAACATAACTCAGGGAAAGTGCTGGACAGTAAACCATAACAATTTACTATTCTAACTCCAATCCTACATAAGTCAGGGAAAGTGCTGGACAGTAAACCATAATAATTTACTATTCTAACTCCACATCCAACATAACTCAGGGAAAGTGCTGGACAGTAAACCATAATAATTTACTATTCTAACTCCAATCCAACATAAGTCAGGGAAAGTGCTGGACAGTAAACCATAATAATTTACTATTCTAACTCCAAATCTAACATAACTCAGGGAAAGTGCTGGACAGTAAACCATAATAATTTACTATTCTAACTCCAAATCCAACATAACTCAAGGAAAATGCTGGACAGTAAACCATAATAATTTACTATTATCACTCCAATCCAACATAAGTCAAGGAAAGTGCTGGACAGTAAACCATAATAAATTACTATTCTAACTTCAAATCCAACATAACTCTGGGAAAGTGATGGACAGTAAACCATAATAATTTACTATTCTCACTCCAATCCAACATAAATCAGGGAAAGTGCTGGACAGTAAACCATAATAAATTACTATTCTAACTTCAAATCAAACAGAAGTCAGGGTAAGTGCTGGACAGTAAACCATAATAATGTACTATTCTAACTCCAATCCAACATTACTCAGGGAAAGTGCTGGACAGTAAACCATAATAATTTACTATTCTAACTCCACATCCAACATAAGTCAGGGAAAGTGCTGGACAGTAAACCATACTAATTTACTATTCTAACTCCAATCCTACATTCCTCAAGGAAAGTGCTGGACAGTAAAGCACAATAATTTATAAATCCTACTCACCGTTCACCCTACACACTCAACTAATAACTACTAAAACTTTATCTTTTTATTTAATTGTTTTTTAAATAATAAAAATTTGAAAATTAAAATTTAAAAATTTAGAATTTCTTTCGATTATTTAGCCCAAAATTTAGATTTTATGATACATTAACACACATTTTTAAATATTACTACCCACTCTTATCCATTATAATGCGAATTACCCACTAATAAAACATTCACACACTTATTTTCAAATTAAAATTTAATTTACAAATGTATTTCAATTTTAAATTTCGCATTTACAATTATTAGTTTGTTTTAATTACAATATTACATTTTTTAAAATATTAACACACATTATTATTATTTAGTACCCAACCTTAGCATCTATATAACATACAACCCACTAATACAACTATAACACACTTAATTTAATGTAAATTAAATAAAATATTACTTTCAAATTTCCAATTTCTAATTTAAAATTTTGAATTTATTTTTAACTACAACCCTCTAAATAAACAATCACACACTTCATTTAATGTAAATTTATTAAATATTTTTTCGATTTTAAAATTTCTTTTTTCAAATTTCGATTTTTTTTTCAATTTATATTAAATAAACTAAGAAAATTTAAATGACTTCCCACCCTTATCCCCTATATAATCAACAACCCGCTACTAAATCTTTTACATACTTCATTTAAAAAAATCAATTAAATATCTAAATTATTTAAAATTTAAAATTTCTAATTTCGTTTTCTATTTTTTTAAATTTTAAATAAAAAAAATGTTAAACCACATTTTTAAATTACTACCCACACTTATCCCCTATAAAACCAATAACCTGCTCCTAAAAAATTTACAAAAATGTTATAAATTTAATTAATTGTTTTATAATAATAATAATAACAATACACATTAAATTAACACAAAATTAACATACATACTACTTTTTTAAACATTTATGTAAAACAACTAATTATTATATCAATATTATATATAACGATATTTCTGTCATCTATATTCTATACAACAATATTTTTACATGCCGATATTTCTGTAAGTCTAAAAAACGATATTTACAACACCGATATTTTGTTGTCGATATTTAACAAAGGCGATATTCTTACCTCGATATTTCTGCAAGTCGATATTTTTCAGTCGATATTCCTGCTGTATACTCTAGGTAGACAAACACGAGTGGTTTGTCAGCTATTACCAACAGTGTCTGCACTTGACGTGTTACGTGGAATCTTTCATCTGCTGGCAGATATTGCATTTCAAGACATAGTCTTTAGTCTGTTTTGCTAAACCAATCCACCAATAGCGTTGTTTCAATAAGGAAACAGTCGCCGTAACTCCTGCATGTGCAGAACCTATCCCCTCGTATGCTGCTAGAATTAAACCTAACCTATGAACCGTGTTTGGAATTACTCTATCCCCCACTCCAGGAATCTGAGCAAATGGAATGTTTTTGGCATCTAACTTGTAGGAGTACTTGAGTGGAAATCTTTTTGGCACTGCACAGCTGTTTTTCGTGAAGCAATAACAGCTACCATAATCTCACTGTCTATTTTCGTTTTAGAACGAGTGATTGCAGCTACAGAAGCCGTACGTACAGCCGCCTTTACAGCTTCATCAGCCACTGAATTCCCTTCAACATGAACAACATCATGCTGATGACTCAGTGTGTGTATCATGTGAGCACTTGGTAGTTCAGATTTTAACTCCACTACCTGTTCCCATAGCATTTTATGCTTAATTGTGCCACCTTTAGCATCTTTGAACCCATATTGAATCCAGTATTGCTAGTATTCATTATATGACAGCACACAGTAGAAGGAATCACACACAATTAGAGTAGGGAATTCTCGATCCGTATTCACAAGTGCCAGTATCAATGCTTTTAATTCTGGCAACTATGCCGTGCAGTCTCCTAGAGATTGCGTTTTAGTGCACCTTGGATGGAACTTTCCATCCCGCATGCGACCCTTAACGATGGCACATGCCGCGCTATACTGTTGCTTACTTCCTATGGCCGTTTGAGCAGATCCGTCAGTGTAAATTATATATTCATACTGATCTAGTGGCATTATTTCATTAGGTAGAGGTTGTTGTTGTTCGTATTGCAGGAATGCTTGTGTCTTTGGATGCGGGTCGTACCTATACCCTACATCTGTTGCAGTGAGAGAATTAGCCCATTGTATCCATCTCGGATGTAAGGCTTTAGCGTTAGGAACGCTTGCCTTTGTCGCAGCCTCTAAGGCTGGAACTGGAGTCACTACCATTATTCGTTCCCCCTGTGCCAGTACTCTTTCTCTTACTACAGCAGTCTGTACTGCTGTCAGAATCTTTTCTGTAGATGTAAAGCGCATCTCAAAATTTGTGTACAAATGTGATTGTATGCAGTTGGTACTGTTTCACCTTCATTGTATGTCAGATAAGTGTCAGATAAGTGTACCCTGATTGACCCGTAATTATACAGATCACCAGGTTGCGTACGTTTACACATGTTTGTAAGAGTTTAGAAGCTATCATATCAGCTTGTAAGGAACAAAGTGTATCTGTGTGTTCCTGTGTCCGTTGTCTTACTGAAAAATCTGGTTTTATTAAATCGTAGAAAGGTTTTACTTTTTCTGCGTAATCTAAAATGTATGTTCCATCAAAATCTAAGAATCCCAGGATTGATTGTACATTTTTTAATGTTCTTGGAGGTTGGAGCAGCGCGCATGTTTCAAAGAAATTGGCTGCCAGGCTTTTTCCTTCACTTGAAAGCCCAATTCCTAAAAACAGAACATGTGGGCAATTCTTGATTTTCTAAAGTTGAATTTGTAGCCCTCAGATGCAAATCCCAAAATTATGGTATTCACTCTGTTTAAGTGTCCCTCTAGGTCATCGTCTGTCAGATAAATATCATCCACATAGGACAATGCATCTTCATCTAATGTTTTAAATAACTCAGTTACTCTTGCCGAAAACAACCCCGGGCTGTTCTCATACCCCTGGGGAAGTCAATGAAATTGCCTCTGAGATCCTACCGCTGAGAATGCTGTTAGATACCTGCTTTCAGGCGCTATATTTGGCAGACAAATCCATTTGAGATATCAAGTGTCGTTTTGCATTTTTTACACCCAATGTTATTCATTAATGCTGCACTGTGTGCATTTTGGACTGCAAATGTCTTAGTGCAAGTATTTAAATATCTGTAATCTAAAACTAGATGATATGTATTGTCAGGTTTCATGACCGTAAACAAAGGATTGTTGATTGATGAGATGCAATTTTCGATTACCCTTTGATATTCAAGTTGATCTAAGATCTCCCTGTCCTGTTTTTTAGCTTCTTGCTTTATTGGATACTGTCTCTGTGCAGTTGGAGTATTTATTAAAGGAATTATGTGGTGGGTTGAATCCTCATCCCATCCAACATGGGTTTTGTATAATGCTGGAGCCTGGGCTGCCGCCCACTACTGCGCATATGAGTGTTGCATATGCCTGGGAATATGGTCTGAGAATGGCAGTAAAATTACAGTATCTCCTTTAAGGCTATTCATGACGAACGCTGGCAGCCCATCTCGTTTAGCTAACAAAATATCATAGCCAAACATAAGGTTCTCCCAGAAGAGACCTCTCACTTTTCAACAATTGTCCCACTCCATCTGGAGTGTTATTTCATATACTTTATGTGGGAAACTTACTCTAGTATCCGGTGTTTCTACAGTGATATCATTATTCAAGTCCGCTATTACCAGAAATTCCATCAGGTTCTGGCGAGCTATTGTTACTTCTGCTGCACTGTCTAGCATCACGCAGAGCACATTCCCCGTTCAGTAGTTGAGTCCTCAGAAATCTGGGCATATCTGATCTTTAGATCTGCAACCTTCTTCTTTTTAAACTGTGGCTTTTGCTTTGGCTTCTCTCAAGTGTGCTGCTTGTCTCTGGACTTTGTACGCTCTTCTTGTCTCTCTGACTGTCCTTCCCTCCTTGAGTTTTCCTATGAACCCTTAAAGGAATGAGCGGAACGTGTATCAGTATCCTGATACCTGTCAGGTTTCCTAATATTATACCTATTCCTGAGACTATACCTCTTTTCAGAGGGCTCCTGTGGAGGAGTTCTATCTCTCGATTGAGACCTATTCCCTTTAAATGTTTGCTGTTTTTTATTATCCCACTTCTTTTTAGAAGAAACAGGTGTCTGCTTGGAAGTGTCCTTTTCAAAACTGCCCATCAGTTGTGGTTTCAAAGCTTTCCCACCTAAACTGCCTCTGCCTAATTCTGCATATGCAGTTTCAATTATTTTTGGTAGTTTGTGTTCCTGTTCTAAAGGACTGAGCTCCCTTAAGCGTTTGCAGATAGCCACTGAAGCTGCTTCCCCTTTTATGTTAGCTAAACTGATGGCTGATACCTGGGCATAATTACCTAGTAACTTCATCCCTAAGTTCAGCGTAGGCTCTGCTTCGTACTCCTTTTGTATTTGTCTTAATACATTGGGTATCACTGCGAATGAAGGAATACCATGAGTTCTGGTATAAATGGCAGCAAAGACTGTACCCCAAGTGGGACAATCCTCTACTTGTGGTGTTATCCCCATGGGTGGGCAAGCCGATTGTTAGCATTCTATGTTTTTCATACAGGGTAGTATTCGGGAATACTGCCTCTAGCTGTGTTATTTTCTGAGCTACCCTGAATGGTATTTGTTTGCGTTTTGTGGGCATTTTACCCATAACTGTGTGTAATGTTTGTGGTGTGATTTTAGTTGCTGTTCCCGGAGATTGAGTTCCATTTGTTGCAACTATTGCTGGTTAGACTGTAAATGTCCTCATGACAAAATGCGCTAAGTTTCTATAGATTTTTATTAAATATTTATGTTGTATGAGTAAGTCCCCTACTGGCATTGTATCAATGTCAGGATGTGGTGTGTAGGCCGCTAATATTGGCCATGTTGCCCCATCTCCGCCGAGCAAGCCGAGTCTTACTCTTCTTCTTGTATGGGGTAATGCGCCTTAAACCAGTATTAGTGTTCCTGGTACGTGAATGGAACCTCAATGTCTTCAAATGGACAATATTCTGCTGGAGCATCTCCTTCTGTATTGTAGTGAAATGTCACGAATAAAATACCTGTTTTGTTTGATTTGTGTGCCTCAATCACGAAAGCTACTATGCCACCCCTAGCTGATAATCCATTCTCTAGCAATTTGTATTGCACCTGCATCTTCTTCATCTGAGAGTTGCAAATTATGCACAACTACCCCTGCGTTCTCCACGCCATCAGTCATTTTTTAGAGGAAGAAGTTTTCAAGGGAACTAAGATAAGGTGTTTATTCACAATTTTAGGAATACCGTGTGCTTCAAGCTTGATTATCCAACAGCCCAAAAATAGGATTTTGTCGACCTACTCAGCTGTGGCGGAGTTTGTGCCCACCCACTCCAGACATCTTTGGTGTTTTGTGAGTAGGGGTCTCTGAGAATAGCACGACTGAACTATTCAGATTCTACTGTTAAATAAGTACCCAACCCACGTTGGGCACCATGTTGTGTAGTTCATATATACCCTATACAGTATCTGTGTGTTTAGATAACCTAAACTGTAGGTTTGGTGGCAGACTGGTTCCGAGCACCCCTACCAGATATGTTAGGCTGCCTGTTTTAGCTAGCTAACAGTGCCACTAGAATCTCCTCTTATCGGGAGACAATAGTTTCTGGCAACCTCTGAACATAACAACCCTGATCCCCCAGGATTGTGGAAACAATATACTACCTTTCGCTCAGTCACTCGTGCTCACTTAGTTTGCCTCAGAAATACACATAATAATCAGTCTGGGTATTTCAATAAGAATTTATTGAACAGTTGCTATTCTAGTGTAGAGTAGATGTGCTGTAACAACCATTAGACAGTAGCAGAGATATATGATTAGCAGTACTACGAAAGTAAAGGGATGGTACAGTTCTACCATTTTGCAATAAACATGAATACATACAAGTACATAAAACACATGGTAAAAGTGCGTACTCCTACGATGCATCCCTAACTAGACCTACCTAAATGTACCTAGCATCTGTGTAGGTGTTATGCTAAGAATCCCTCTAGGATCTATTCAACCCCATTATCTGAGAATGAGAGGATATGGAACCCTGTCCTGCTCTTGAATTGGACACCTGCGAGGGATGTTAGAGCACTGCAAGCTGGAGTGTCTGCATGCAGGAACCTGAGCGTCTCTGGTCAGTGTGTCAGCCAGGAAGTCACGGTCTCCTCTGTCTTTCTAAGAAAGACATGATGTATATATGCCCACAGGTCTCCCCAGGGGTCCTATCTTGCTGTGTTACTGTGTCGGCCTAAAGAATGACGTCGGGCCTGAACTTTATACAGAGATATTATACAGGAGATGTTAGTCCTGCTGTCAGTCCTGATGTGCTTCCAAGAAGCCTTATGCATAATGTATGAGTTTCGAACTAGGGAAAAACCCGCGTTCTGAACGCAGTGTTGTATCTAGGTAAAAGGTCAGTCCCTATGAACTATTATGTATGTAATGTAGGGAAGGCTATAGGTGAAAGGTTGCAGTGTTACCTCTGCCTATATAGGGTACCTATATGGAATATAACACTGGACTGGAGCCTTGAAAATGCTCTCCCTTCCCCGGTACCATAGAGTTAGGAAGCCAGTAGGGGGTGAGTGAGCACGCATACTACACAACAACCCTTGTCCAACAGGCTCATCAACGACCTCCTCGATGGGCCTTGCTTTGGATGGTAGTTCCTGGGATAGACTGACTACCAACGGGCTGCCTTGTGACCATGCAGACCCGCCCATAGTCCTGTGCTACCCGAGCCTCCCTTCTGTCACATACTCACCGCTACTGTCATCCACACCCATTCACCACATAGAGTGCCCTTACATCTCTGACTGCCCCTACTGTTGCCGACAGGCCCACACGGCGAGATAGACTCCTCCCCATAGGTCTGACTGTACTAGAACGGCTCAGTACATTGCCAAGGACCCCTCCAGGTTCTGTTACTCACCACCACTCAGCAGCCCTTCTCGTGACAGGCCTCACCTCCAACCAGCAGCAAGACCGGACCTCACCACCGGCATCACTGGTGCAGAGCGCAGACCACCTGTCGTCCCCTAGATGGAGACCTTGCTTCACCCCTCCCACATCCACAGCATACACCCTTAGCCTTTTGTGATATATCTGCAAGCCCCCCTTACCTAACCAGACCAATACCAGATGCACCAACGTATCAGGGCTGCAGCCACCACCACATATGTGCTCTCCCCCTTGGGCGTTTCACACCCACCTACGCCCACTGGCCAGTCCATAAGAGACGCCTGCGGAGGGACACACCCATACACTTGGATAACGACATGGACGAGCAGGGGATGTCTTCAGGCTAAGCGACAGGACAGCCTGTAAGACCAATTTATTTTTAGAGAAGCACAAAACCAGGGCCGTCCCATCTCAGGTGCACAAGGTGTCACCCACCCTGACACCGAAGCCACCTAACTCTGAGATGGCAGACTTATCAGACTCCACCATGGAGAAGATACTCGAGGAAATCTCAGCTGTGGGTCAAGAGCTGGAGGGTATGGAGACATTCATCTCTGCTCTTACAACTGAGACTCAATCTATTCGAGCAGACATCACCAGATACCAGAGTACGGTGGACTGCCTCACCGCATGTGTTACCGCAGTGGAGGACAGCCTCAGCACCGTACCGGACAGGGACCAAGAACTTCTCTTCCTCCAAAGTAAAGTGGTGGACTTAGAAGGCAAGAGCCACCTGGATAACATACACTTCTTTGGATTTCCAATAAAAAGGATAGAAGGATCGGATGCCAAGTCCTTTTGTAGGGCCACTCTCCCAAAACTCACTAATCTCACTTTTGGCCCAGTATTAGAGATGCAGAGAGACCACCATATAGGACCACCCAGCGAAGGGAAGAATATGCAGCCACACCTGCTCATTTTTTGCTTCCTATGCCGCGAACAGGCCCTCCAATTGCTCACGGTGGCTCGCATCCATGGTCCGTACACCTTTGAGGGCTATGAGATCAGAATGGTGGTGGACTTTTCAAAGGCCTCCACAGCTGCAGCTGGACATCAAGTATGGTCTCTTCAAACCTGCATGTCTGCAGATTAACATAAACGGAATCTCCAAAGAATTCTTGAATCCAGAAGATCTTCGCCATTTCCTGGACAGCCTGCCTCCTCAAAATATGGACAATGCTGAATCTCTGCCAGAGGACGAATCCCTATGCCAGACTTCAATCACTCCAATGCCCTCTAGTGGACTCCAGGGCAACCCAGGACAAATCCAGAGTAGAGGTAGAGACCCAGACCGACCCATCCACTCCCTCGGAGACAGAGTCCAAACCTTACAAGCAGTGGCCGCCCTCATGCAGGAAAGGGACAGGGACAAGTCATGCTCCCCTCTAAAACCTGCTCAGGTCGTGGAGGGTGCGTCCTGACCTGTAGCAGATTGAACCTCAAGCAACTGATGGAGGATTGGGTCCTGTCGCCCGACGACTGCTGAAGGAGATGACCGGGTGCGTACCCGCTTCCTTGTTATGCACTATTTGCTATGCACCGTTTCTCTCTCCCTGGTACCCTTCCCCCACCTCTCTTTTCTCTGAGACATGTACATATGATAACGTCTACCACTACCACTACTACCACTTTTGAGTTAAATAGGTTGTTCAATTGTATATTCATTGTTGCACACCATGCATTGTGCAAACTACCCCCTATTTCCCCATCTCCCTGGAGCCGCTCAAAATGCTCATTCATGGAAAACAGAACCGGCATGGGTCTTGCGGATTTGCACCACCTGAAGCTGCCACCATACCCCCCCTTTTCTTATACGCCACTGCCTGTGGGGACCTCACTACAGTCAGTCCCCCCCCACTCATGACCGGTAGAAAAAGCTCGACACTTGAACTCCCCCCTTCCAATAGCACTGGGCCTACGCACCATATACTCACCGCTCTCTTCCTAGTCCTCCCGTGCTCTGGCTCACTCGTCCCACTTCCATGCCAGCCTTCCCCCATTTTTTTACCTGAGAGCCATATCCCCTCTCCTTACCCCCTCTGGCTTCCTACTACCCACTCCCCCTATCCAACTACTCTTCGCACAGTGGAACAGCCACTATCCTCAATATTCACAACGTTACGAGTCGGGCGCGTCTCCCGGATGACCCTGCCGCTGGAAGGGGCTACTCCGATATGCATATCCCAGAAGCTTAGACCTGCAGAGCACAGCCCTACACCCCAGAGCAGCGTTCCCTCGTGCAGCCCCCGCAGTCTTCACAGACCTCCCCACCCCCTCCATCCTCCCTCGCAATTAGCCCCTCCTTCACTCCCCACCTACCCTTCCACGCACAGACAAGTGTCCCTCTCCCGCAACCTCCCAACCCAACAATAGACACCCAAGAGTAGCTTTACCCCATCTTTAGTCCCCTTGCCTAGATCCCACCCTTTCCTTCTCCCCATCCCTATATCTGACCTTCACCCCTACCCACATTTCTCCTCAGCACCCTTTCACCTGCACAACATTTGTTTCTTTACGCACCCTCCAAACCTTCCGTTTCTCCGCAAACGCCGCGCCTCCTCCCCCTCAATCCCCAGCAACTATTCCCCTTTATCAATCTTCAGGTTGTAGATGGCATCGACTACCCTCTCTCCCTCCTGCCCACTAGGCATCGTCTCATGGAATATCAATGGCCTCACACACTATATCAAACATAAGAAAGTGCTCTCCTACCTGCAAATGAAAAGAGCTGATGTCGCTCTCCTACAAGAGACACATCTAGATGCTTTGGAATCAACCAAACTTCATCCTGAATGGGTGGGCAAGGTTATCCATAGTGGCATGACGACACATACCTCCGCCGGCGAGAGCCATCCACAAAAATTGTGGAGTGGCTATACTTTTGCGCAAATCTCTGCCTGTGACAAATGTTAAAACCTGGGTTGACCCCGACGGTAGATATGTCTTCGCCAAGCTAAGATTGGGTAACAGATCCTAATGTGTTAGTTCGATGTATGCCCCAACGGGGGCCAAATGCTCCTTTTTCCTCCGCCTCCGCCTGATCCGCTTGCTAGTGAAAATTGGGCGCCTCGTTACATTATCGGCGGAGACTAGAATCTTGTCCTTGACACAGTCCTAGATAGAACGGGCCCCCTGGACAGGGGTAACAAGGGAGATATAGCCCTACTAGGAGACATAGCATCCGACCATGGTTTAGTGGACCACTGGTGCCTTTGCCACCCCACAATCAAGGAATATACTCTTCTCTCATCAATTTATACAGCACTCAGTATAGGATAGACTATTTCTTTATATCCCATCATGTAGTTGCCCTCACCAGTGATTCCCATATACTGGAAGCTGCCCTCAACACCACTCGCTGTTTTAACATGCTCTTGATGTGGGTCTAGCCCTCCCATGGCAGATGAACATCCAGAGATACCGTTTGCCTCAAGGCTAGGCCCAACTGCAGTCTCACTTGTATGTCTACTTAAACAACAACAAGACATCTGTTACCTCCATTAGGACCATATGGGCAGCTGTGAAAGCAACCATCCGTGTGCAACTGATGAGAGATGCAGCAGAGGCCAATAAGAAGGCAACTTTCTGCCATACCGGGCTTGAAGAACAGATTACCTCCCTTACTCATCTGTACTCTTTCCACCCCACAGTGCCCAATCGCTGACGCATGGAACAAGCCTGAATGGCCCTCAATAGCCTATAAACCTCCAAAGCTGAATATGCACTTCAGCATTCATAAGGCAGACACTATGAACAAGGTGAAAAAGAAAACCACCTACTGGCAGCCCAGTTGAGGCAACGTGGGGCAGCGATGGCCATACCTGCCATTCGGACCAACTCAGGTGTGGCGCTCACTAAACCCCAAGAAATAGTCAACGTATTTACTTCATTCTATGAGGCACTCGCCAGAAGCCTTGGGAACTGAAGACCGAAAATCTACCTATCTTCCGGGTATTGAATTAACATGCCTCACAGATGAAGGCAGAAATCACGATAGCCATTGCCAACTTACCCTACCACAAATCTCCGGGGAAGGACGGATTCCCTGCAGAATACTATAAATGATCTGGGGAAGAAGCAATAGATACCCTGCATGCTGCCCTACACGAGGCTGAACGAACTGCATCCCTCAGCCCTGTCTCTAGGGTGATGATTGCAGTAATCTCCAAACCGGGCAGAGACCCACTCTCTTGTGACAGCTATACCCCATCTCCCTCATAAATGGTGATGTTAGGATTTTGGGCAGCATGCTGGTGGCACAGCAGTGCAAGGTCATCCCATGCCTTATTCATCACATGCAGGGCGGTTATGCTCCGGGCCGCTCTTCTACAAATCATCTCCATACGTTATCTCACCCTCTGTGGGCTGCAAGGGACCTGCCGGAAGACGCAATGGCCCTCTCCCTGGATGCAGAAAAGGCGCTCAATCGCATCGACTGGGGCTACCTCTTTTCTACCATGAAACGCTTTGACCTGCGTGATCAGTTTATACCCAAGGTTCGCCTGCTCCATGATAACCCAGATCAATTGCAGAGGATTTATATCAGATGCCTTTCAGATTCGAAGAGGTACCAGTCAAGGCTGCCCCCTTGCCCCCATCTTATTCCTATTGGCCAAGAAAACCCTTGCCTCCCTCAGTCGTCATTAACCGCGTATACAGGGCATATCCATTGCAGGAGGCATGTCCAAACTATAGGGCCCATTAGGATGTCGGGCGGATTTCCTCCGCCAGGGTAGCGGTGGCCACCGCCACCCTGGCGGAGGCAATCTGTCTGACATCCTTCCCTGCATTACCCCCTGCCATATTACGACGGCGGAGGGGACCGCAGCGGTGGGAAACACTGCCCGCCTGTCTTCCGCCCCGGTCGCCTTGCGGCCGGGGCGGAAAAGGGATAACATGGTGGCGGTGTCTATCAGACACCGCCAGCCATATTAGAATAGGCATTTTTCAATGCCGCCACGGAAAGGCATGCGGTGTTCACCCCTGTGGGCCCCCAGAGTGACGGCCAAAGAGGGGTGGCACACGGGGGGGGGGTACCTGTGGTGGCACATCCTAATGCCAATGTCGGGACCCCCGCCCTTTAGGCGGGCGGTCCCGATGTCCGTTAGGGTGGCTGGCGGACTTTTTCCGCCCACCATCCTAATGGACCCCTAAATCTCTACGCCGACGATATCCTCCTCACCTCTACATTTCCCAGCGTCCCCTCCTGACATCCGGGGACGCTGACTGCCGACACTGAATCCCGCGCCCGGAGGCGCATAAGAGGGAGCAGTTACAACCGCCTCGCGGGACGCGCGCGGGTGGAGCCCGGGCAGAGGGCGGGCCGTCTACGGCCGTCCGCGGACGACAGGGGACGGGACGGGCTACCCCCCTAACACGCCGATATGGGTAAGCGGAAAAATCTGTGCCATTGTTCTATTCATT
Source organism: Lissotriton vulgaris (assembly GCF_964263255.1). Classification (NCBI taxonomy): domain Eukaryota; kingdom Metazoa; phylum Chordata; class Amphibia; order Caudata; family Salamandridae; genus Lissotriton; species Lissotriton vulgaris. The sequence goes on from NC_141687.1 coordinate 1,713,357,597, forward strand.
CACAGAAGGCCAAAATCCCACGCAAGTCTGATACTATTATCTCCTATTTGACCTCAGCTGTTGGAGCTATTACCAAAGAGATTGCCCAAGCGGAAAAAGAACTTGGATTTACACCAACCCCCCTACAACAGCAAGTGCCTGGCATAATAGAAGACACTCAAGAAAGTGCGCCTGTAACATCGGAAACACAGCCTGACATCCCCTTACTTTCCATTCCAGAGGATGATATAGGTGAAATCACTAACACAGGGTTGCCTGGCAGGGGGCAGGGTATTGTATCGGAACAGTCTAGAATAGAGGCCCCTCCTAACAAACAAACCCATGGGCCAAAACCCTCTAAAAAATGTCAACAAAAAATCGAACACTTAACTAACATTTCAGCGACAATGGAGGAGGACCTGGTTGACAGACTAAGTAAAAGAATTGAGGGCCTTATAAACTTACATATGGAACCAATACTCACTAACATAGCCAAGGACATAGTCGACGTCCTTAATACATGTGTGGCTGGTTTGTTTGAAATGTAATCTCATTGATTCTGTCATGCAGGAACAGCGGGCCCTTCTAAAACAAAACTTAGCTGTATTACCTCTCCCTGTTGTGGATCCTACCGAAGCCACTGCCAACGCTGCTATGAGCGAAAATTATTGCTCAACATCAGGCACTAGGGTGTTAGATGGGCCACCATGTGTAAGGCCAGCAGGTGCAAACCCACCCGATACGACCGCCACTAAAGATGGATCCACATTGAGTGGGGACAAAAAGATGAATACAGGGTTCATACAGTGTACAACTAAGTTACATCTCCCACCCCAAGCTGCCCCATTTGTAGCAGTTTTGGTGGGGGTTCCGCCCTTGCAAACCAACACGAGAGAGAGACCAAGTGACTTGCTGGAAATAACTAGAAAATGGTGCCAGCAATACTGCAGTGGGGAGGAGGACATTGCTTCCGACATAATCACAGCAAGAAGAGTGGGCTGGGTTGGTCCAAGGGAGAAAACGACAAAGGGAGATTGTGTAGTGATTAATTTTAATACTTGCTCTGTGGCAGAACGGCTCTTCTGGGATGGGTCTGTTTTATTACATCCAGGTATCCGCCCTCTCCCCCTTGGATATTTTTATCCACCTCTCCAATATAGACCCAGAAGGCCACAACCAACCATGCTCTGCCCAGAGAGAGGGTCTAAAACATCAAATACACAAATCCCATTGAATATCCAGCACGATCGAAGTGAAAAAATTCTACTGAAGGTATGCACTCCCAGTATGGAGACATCTAACCCCTTGGGTTGTACCGTGACCAATCGTTTTGCCCCACTTTCGAATCTTTCAGAAACTGATTGACTGGATAATTCAGGCACACTACTGACTGAGCCCACCCAACGGCATTCCACTTGCAAGATGTTAAACTGGAACATTGCTGGCGTAAAGGCCAAAATGGGGGATCAGATATGGAGGGAATATATTTCAGGTTTTGACATTATATCCCTACAAGAAACTTGGGACCCTGATAATTCCTTCTCAATGGATGGTTATTGCCATTTCTCCGTTCCTGCGAGGAAAGGCAACGCAGGTAGAGCCAAGGGTGGTCTACTGTTATTTTTCTCATTGGACCTTAAAGGCTCTTTTAAACAACTGGATACAGGTAGCCAGAACTGCCTTGCAGTAGAACTCGCTGTGTCTGACGCACTTAAGCTGTTATTTATAAATTTTTATAATACCGCTGAAACAGATAATAATTTTGATTTGTTAGACCAATTTATCAATAACTATAGTAGGAAGTCAAATTCTTTTGAGATTTTGTTTATGGGGGACCTAAATATTCACCCCTGTATGAACCAGTGTGGGAGTGAGGATTACGAGGGCCCTCAGTTTTCTGCATTATCCCACTTTGAACACACTAAAGAAGGGGAAAATTTGGAATGTTTCCTAGCTAACTGGAATCTTTATGAATCAAGTTGTGGGCAGGGTGAAACTAGGAACCCCACTTTTAAGGGGAAGGACAGGGGTACAATTATTGATTATGTTTTTGTTACATCTTATTTGTTACGTTTTGTTTTATATTATAATGTGGAGGTTTCAATTTTTAGCGACCACAATCCTGTGCTATTGGAGCTGGTAACCGGAGAATCACTGTCATTTAGGGACTCACAATCTAGAGTCCAAAATGATGTTACCATTAAAGATCAGGGGAGAAGATTAAAATGGACGAAAGTGGTACCTGATACCTTTATAGCGGACCTGTTGGTTGCAACAAGGGCAGAGATAACAATATGTTCAAACAATGAGGCAAATGGTAGTGATATTGTTAATGCCTTTAATGTTATCTGTTTGCACGTAAAAGACAACCTAATTGCCGAGGGGAAATCAAAAACTGGGCCAGGTGAGAGGTGGTTCAATAAAAAATGCTCTGATGCACATGCTGCCCTACTTAAAGCACTTAAAGCTATTCCTAGGGATAAGGGCTTAGTAACCAAATGCAGACTGGCATACAAGTTGGCGATGAATGATAGAAAGGGATGAAGCATGGCATAAACTGTTGACACCGGATGTTCTGAGAGATAGCAGTAAATTTTGGGCTACAGTCAACCAACCTCTCTTTGCTAACTCAGATAATGGCCCCATGGACTGTAACATCACAGATGAGGCCTGGATTGCACACTTTGAGGAGATTTATAGCCTGCCCCTCAACTGCCAAAATTCTGAGGTTCAATTCCCTGAAAACACCTTTTCACCGTTGACTTTTGAAACCGCTGAGGTGGCGAAGGCCATCGAGGAAATGTCCAAAAACAAGGCGCCTGGACCGGATGGAGTCCCAGCCGATCTATTCAAAGCTGCCCCTAGCTTGTGGTCTAAAATTTTAGTGAACGTTTTTAATTCTATTAGTAAAGATAGTATTCCACAATCATGGCTAACGTCAACTATCATCCCGGTCTATAAAGAAGGATCTAGGCAGGACCCCTCCTGCTATAGACCAATTTCTTTGATAGATTCTTCTATAAAGGTCCTGGGAAGGGTGGTCCTGCATAGATTAAGTGATTGGTTGACGGAGAAAGGGATCCTTTCCATTATGCAATATGGTTTTAGGTCAAATAGAGGAACCATTGACCAATGTTTAAATTTGCATTTATTGGTCAGCAAGTATACTGTGGCTAAAGAGGGCAATTTATATATGGGTTTTATGGACCTATCCTCTGCATTCGACCTAGTCAATACGTCGAAGCTCTGGATGGGCCTCCTTGAGCTAGGTCTGGACCCTCCCCTAGTGCACTTTATGGCAAACCTCCATACAAACTTATCTGCAAAAGTAAGAGTGGGTATGGATGGACGATGTACAAGGCCATTCAGATCTAAAAGAGGGGTAAGACAGGGGTGCATCTTGGCGCCTCTGTTGTTTACACTCTATATTAATGCCCTGGAGGCTGAGCTGGGGGAGGTCTCTCAGGATATTCCGCGTATAGGGGAGCAGGTGATACCTGTTCTCCTGTACGCGGATGATGCCGTACTTATGGCCCGTACTGGGGTGAGCCTCCAAAAACTGCTGAACGCCTTTGGCACCTTTATGAGTAACCTTGATCTCAAGGTTAATGCCAAAAAATCTCAGGTTCTAATTGCAGGGAAGGGCAGAAATAAGGGGAAATTAAAAAATTTATATTGTAATAATGAAGTGGTATGTAGGGTGTCTTCCTTTCCCTACTTGGGGGTACTGTTCGATAAAAAGGGTACCTGGGGTCCACAAAATACAAGTCGTAGCATGGTTTTTAGTAGAAGGGTTTCGGGCCTTATGAGCTTTGCTAAAAAACTGGGAGGTAGACAGGTTGAAGCCATCATTAAGGTCTACAAAAGCTAAATGCTTGGCAGTGGCTTCCTATGGATGCCAAATATGGGGTTATACCACATCCAAAAAAATACAACTGGTAGAAAATAAATTTCTGAGGGGGCTCCTCTCAGTCCCTCAGTCTACTCCCACTTTTACAACACATACGGAAGTGGGGATCGGATATATCTCAGACCATATCCAAATAGCACCCCTTCTGTATTGGCTAAAAATCTGGCTTAACAAAGAAATTACTTTAAACCACTCCATTATTAAAGACTGCCTGCATTTAGAGAGGGCTGATAAAATTGTATGGCTGAATTATATTAAAAATGGTCTGCAAAAAATAGGTCGCTCAGACATGTTTTATTCTCCCGAATTATTAACTAAAAAAGATATTTTTCCAACAAAAAAGGCCCTAAAGGACCTTTTTACACTAGATCGGGAGGAGACGGAGCTGAGAAAGCCTCTTGTTAGACTAAACTATGGGCTGGTTAGTTGCCCAGGACCGGAACGATATTTAATAGTGGTGAATAATCGACACCACAGATTTCTTCTGACAAGATTCCGCCTAAACCTGATCCATTACTCTTTAGGAGTTTTCCGTACCTGGTGCGCACCTGACAAGGCGGATCCCTGCACTTGTGATTGCTTTTCATTACAAGATACACTCCATTTTGTCATGTTTTGCACTCATTATGAACCACGTAGACGGAAATATTTCTTACCACTCCTGAAGAAGGCGGGCTTTATTCAGGTGAGGCCCGCTCTAATATACCTATTGCAATTGGGTAACCCTTATACTATGTTCTGTGTGGCCAGTTTTCTGACGGCAGCCATTCGCATAAGGAAAAATACCATCAGCCTACCGCAGATCCAAAGCTGTTTTGAGTAATGTTTCTTTCGTGTAAATATGTATTCTACTTGTGTAGTAAGGCTGTAGTACTGATAGTTTTTAATGGTATATATTTTTTAATATTAGAAATTTCTCTTTTTAATATGTATTGTATTTTTAACATTGATGGAAAAAATGTATTGCACTAATTTGTTAAATAGATTGTAACTTTTTGTATAATTGTACCATGTCTTTTATGATATTAATTTTATCGAATAAAGAATATTTGACTGACTGACTGACTGACTCCTCACCCTCAGAGACCTCCCGCATTACATACCTGCTGTGCTAGAGATTATCGACGGGTTCGCAGCCCTGTCTGGATGTAAGGTGAATTGAGATAAAAGCGAGGCCCTCTCACTCTCCATAGGTACTATGAAGTCATTGATCCATGGCTACCCCCACTGCTGAAAACCACTGCTGAAAACCATCATAACTAAAGTATCTTGGAATTCTGGTTAACCAAGGCTTGGAAAGAATTGTCGCATCATGACACAAACGGAAACAGATTTTACTAAATGGCCCCTCTTGGATTTATCTATGAGGGGTAGAGTGCCGGATGGTCACACTACCCCACTTCATATACACCCTGAGAATGCTGCCAATTGTGTTGCCTCTGGCAACACTGCTATAAAAAACAATGGAACCTAGCTTATTCAACATATGCAAAATGTAGTATAGAAACTCAATGGAAGCTATACAATTCAGGTTGTCCTGACCCAGCCGGGGCAGGAGTTTATTACCAACAAACAATGTCAAATATACAATACAATTTTTCAAGACACAAGCCTGTGCCGTACTGACAAGGAAGGAGGAAATAGATATAGGGTGAAAAAGAGGGTGATTTTCAGGCAAGGAAAGAGAGCAAAGACAGGGCACTGCAGAAAATGCAAAGATTACTGGCAGTGTCGCCTGGAGTGGAATGTACACAAAATTTTTTTGAGAATATTACGAGTGTCAACCCACTCTTGGGTGTCGACGTTTCGATCCCTAAAAGCTCTATTAGATGCATGGGATCATCATCAGGACTTATTTAAGTAGCAAAACATGCCTGAATGAGCAAAGCCTGTTAGAGAAAAAGAACAAAAGGAAAACAGAGTTTTTACAGATCCTTAGCCAACAAGGAATTCATAGAAAGCTAACTGCCCACGTTGTAAGTACATTCAAAATCGCGGTGCGTGACCCAGTGCATGGTGTTTTGTGTTAAGTAACTAGATTAAAACATATAAAAGCTTCACAATGCATATTATCATAGCTTCCGGAATCGCAGTGGCATGCGTGAGGTTCATTCAGCTCTGGGGCTCTGTGGTGAATGTGAGCCTAGTCTAAGTCTATTGACAGTACCAAGTTATATTGTCTTTAGTTTAACAGATCCGTGAAAGGGATAAGGTCAGACGGGTAGTGAGTCTAAGGATGCTTTAAAATTGCTTCAAAAAGGGGGGTTTCTTTTGGGCGGATAATCACAGTCTAGGGAAGAATGTAATTTATTCAAACCAATGGAACACAAACAGCGTTTTAACGTACCATGTGGTTGAGCATACACATAAGATTCAGTGGAGTTCAATGATTATCTTGATATGGTCGTTTTAAAGCTTCAACGTCCGTCTGTGGGTGGCCGCACTGTAATTAAGGAATCAGTCAGGGGTTAAAAACGGGAAGTTGCAAAAGCCAGCATGCATATCCCGTGTGGGGATGAGATGGTTACCTTTTAGATCGCGTGCTAGCGTCGGAATCTGAAGTATAGAGGCATCAATGGTACTATACTTTTGTGTCAGTATTCCAACTTGTTTTCGTTCTGGGGAAATGAAAAGGAGACTCGGCTTACTTAGAAATGCGAGGTGGTGGTCAAAACGTGATTTTGTCTAAGACATAAACAGAGTACTCACGAAGTTACAGTTTTCTGGCTTGCCTCGCCCTGGGCTTCAGCAATGTGGGTAACGGGCGCTGAAAAAAGGGTTTAAGAATCAGCGTGCGCGGAGTAAAAGCTGCGCCCGATTCGGTAATGGGGGTCAGAGATAGCCTCTAGCCACGAACGTTCCACTTACTTGGTCATAATATGACAACCGCCTCTCCCAGGGGTGCTCGGTCGATGCCGGATACAGCGTGGAGGCATGTCCGCAAAAGCGGTTTGTAAGGCTGGCTCTGATCACGTGTTGTGAACGGTAGGCGCCATTTTGGAACGGCTATCGCGCTAAGGTGCCGGCCTTCTTTGAATGGAGGGCGAAAAGCAAGCTATGGATGAACAGTATTTGGTTGCGAGTGCCATACTGCTAGGGTAAGGGCATTATGGAAGCAATCATAGAGTGCTATCTTAAGGGGTTATTGTGAACCTACTTGGAACAATTAAGATGATAGTGACATATGTGAAACAAAGTGACAATTGTGCATAAGTGAAGAGGTGACTAATAATAATAAAACAATAATTCTCGATCATCAACTCCAGATGCCTAGTTGTGCTCAGAATTTCTCATCATCACATTGAGTTTATAATGTCTTGAATGGGACCAACCAAGTCTCATTTAGCCTCCCAATCTTGATTTTGGAATGTTTTTGGACACCACGTATCTGTTCCCAGAATTTTTAGACCAGAAGTTTCCTCATAACAATGTTGTCCAATCCTCGTTTCGATTCAAGCCTGTGTGGATCGTATTGAATTGGATAATAGATTTTAATTCTTCCCTGTTGAGCAGTTGTTGTAAGTTACCACCTCTTTGTGGTAATTTGACAGTTTTGAGGATGGTCCATTTCAAGTCGTCTGCTGAGTGGTTCATGCTTGTGAAGTGTTCAACCAAAGGGGCGTTCAGGGTTCCACAGCGTATGCGGCTCCGATGTTGACTTATTCTGGTCTTAATTTTCTGGGTCGTTTGTCCCACATACAGTAAAGGACAGGGGCATACAATAGCATAAATCACATTGCAGGTGTTGCAATTCGTGAAATCTTTTAAGTGATTCGTGGTGTTATTGTGACTGAAAGTGCGCCCCTCAAGTGTCAGATCGCAAACAATGCAATTCCCACATTTCACATGCCCCCTCAAGGCTGGCAACCCCCAATTTGAATCTATTGTGCTGTTTGAAGGTGGTGCTGGGAGGGCTGCACGGACAAGGTGGTCTTTGATGTTTCTACTCTTTTTGAAAGCAAACAATGGTTTGTCAAACTTTAGTGTCCCTGAGTTGAGGGTTGGCCAGTGACGGAGAATTGTTTTTCTTATTTTGTTTGAAATTGGAGAGAAGGTTGTTACGCAGGCTATTCTTTCTGAGTTTGGCCTTGTCTTGGGTTGGAGTAGCACCTCCCTTGGGCAGTACCATGCTCGTTTTGATGCGTTTCTCACTATCCTACTCGGGTAGCCTCTTGTTTTAAGTTTCAAGCATAGTATGCCTGCTTCTCTAAAATAATCCGTCTTTGAGGAGCAGTTTCTCCTAATTCGAAGGAACTGCGAGTAAGGGAGAGAGTCTTTGAGGGCTTTGGGATGATTGCTGTCATATCTCAATAAAGTATTCCTTTCAGTCGGTTTCCTATAAAGGCGAGTCAACAATTCGCCTTCCTCATGGTAAATTGTGAGGTCAAGAAATGCTATCTCAGTTCTGTGATGTGAAAGAGTGAATTGCAAGTTGTCACAGTTGTTATTTAACCAGTGTAAAAAGGATTTAAGAATGTCCCTGTCACTACTCCAAACCAGAAAAATGTCATCTATATAGCGTCGCCAGCAACCGATACTTGTTCTAAATGGGTTAGTATCAGCTAGGATAGTGCCAGTCTCTAATGCGTCCATGTACAGAATAGCCAGGTGAGGAGCAAAAATAGCTCCCATGGAGGTACCTTTGATCTGTTGGAAGAATACCCCATCAAAGACAAAGTAGTTCTTGGTAAGACAGAGTTCCAGCAGCTGTAGTATAAACAATGTGGGTACCCTGTGTGGACGTGGTCTAGAGTCGAGTGTCCTCTCGATGACCCGTAGAGCCGCTCCCTGAGGTATATTAGTATAGAGCGACTCTACGTCTAGTGTACAAAGTGTTTGAGTACTGGGGTCAAAGGGTTGATGCTCAACCAGATTAATCATTTGCATGCTGTCACGAACGTAACAACATGTAGAAGGCACAAAGTCCTTAATAAAATAGTCTACATAGGACCCTAATGGTTCCAAGATAGAACCGCACGCCAAGACTATCGGTCGGCCTGGGGGGTTCTCAGTATCCTTGTGGATTTTTGGGAGGGTATAAATGACCGGCAATCTTGGACATTTGACATTGAGGAAATTGTATTCCTTCTTGCTGAGAAAGCCTTCATCTCTGGCATCTGTGGTGATTTTCTTGATCAGAGTTTGGATTTCCTGTGTAGGATTACGGCCCAATCTCAAGTAATGTTCCTTATTGCTTAGCTGGCGATTAATTTCATTCTTATATGTGTCAATATTCTGTAACACAATACCTCCACCTTTATCTGCGCTCTTGATAATCAGATCCGTCTTGGATTTAAGCGAATCTATTGCATCTTTTTCCACTTTGGGTATATTATATGGAATAAACAGTTTCTTTTTCTCAAGGATCTCAACTTCCTTGAGAATCAATTTCTCAAACGTGATGATTTCTGGAGGAATCATGCTTGCCGTTGGTAAGAAGGTGGAGGGCGGTGAGAAAGGAGTATTACGAATAGGGTCAGGTGTAGGGTGCAATTGAAAAAATGCTTTTAGACGAACCAGTCTAAAAAAGCGCAACAACTCAGTTTGCAATTCCATGTAATTTGGACGTACCGTAGGGACAAAAGACAATCCTTTCTTTAGTAGTTCTAATTCAGAGTGTTGGAGAATATGGTTTGACAGGTTAAAAATAGGTAAGGTTTCAGTCAGATTAGGTGTTGTGGTCGCTACCATTGGTAAAAGTTGCTGCGGGTCCTCCGCTCCCCTGGGGCATTGAACCATTTTCTGGTTTTCTTGGCCTTGCCTCTCTGAGGGGTGCCTGGCTGACCTCTGGCTAAAAAATTATTATTGCCTTGTGCTCCTCCCCGACCCCTTCTTGGGTTGCTTCCTCCCTCACCTGGATCTGAATTGTCAGATGAGTCCTCTGAGGTATCTGAAAATCCCACTATGTTTTATCGTTTATTAAAACGACCCCAAGGTCTGTTCTGGGGGTTGAAATAAGGTCTATTAGTGTAGAAATCTTTATTCAGATATGGGTATGTAGACTCAGCACTATAGTTCTTAATGTCTTTTTTGATTTTGGTAGATTTTTTGTTCTGTTCAATGCGGTGATAGTCGGCCACCGTTTTGTCTACCTGTTCCAACAACTTTTTACATTCGGCCGTGGGGTCGGAGTCGTTAATTTGTTTCAGGAGGTCAGCGATCTCTATCTCAAGGGCCTTCAATGTCTCCGAGGCGATGTCAATACCGAGTGCTAACCACTGTCTTGAACAGGTGGTGCCAATATGGCTAAAATTCGTAATGTATTTAGGGTTGTCCGTAAATATCCCAGGGATATTACGAACCTGCAATCCTACTGGAATTACTCCGGATTTAAGATAATCCGTAAGCATTAACACCATCAATTGAAGTCTGACCTGTTTTTTCTTGAGCTTCTCTAATTGCTCTGGCAAACTGGATACAACAGTTTCTGGGACATCTGGGTTTTCAGATAGAAGAGAGGGTAATGTGCATAAGTGTTTGATGTGATCTACAGTGTACAGGGGGGCATGGTCTGACATCTCCTAAGGCTCGGGAAAAAGGTTTTTAGATTTCTAGAGTGATATAAAGGTGCGTGTACGAGGGCACTAGGAAGGTCAACCTCAGAAGTGAGGTGTTTAGAGTTTAAGACAAACCCTGCAATCCTGGTGATTGCGCTTAGAACGTTTTACAAAGACAAGGGGAACCCAACGGATAGCTAAGAGCCATGGGTATAACTTTGTTATAAAAAACAATGGAACCTAGCTTATTCAACATATGCAAAATGTAGTATAGAAACTCAATGGAAGCTATACAATTCAGGTTGTCCTGACCCAGCCGGGGCAGGAGTTTATTACCAACAAACAATGTCAAATATACAATACAATTTTTCAAGACACAAGCCTGTGCCGTACTGACAAGGAAGGAGGAAATAGATATAGGGTGAAAAAGAGGGTGATTTTCAGGCAAGGAAAGAGAGCAAAGACAGGGCACTGCAGAAAATGCAAAGATTACTGGCAGTGTCGCCTGGAGTGGAATGTACACAAAAAATTTTTGAGAATATTACGAGTGTCAACCCACTCTTGGGTGTCGACGTTTCGATCCCTAAAAGCTCTATTAGATGCATGGGATCATCATCAGGACTTATTTAAGTAGCAAAACATGCCTGAATGAGCAAAGCCTGTTAGAGAAAAAGAACAAAAGGAAAACAGAGTTTTTACAGATCCTTAGCCAACAAGGAATTCATAGAAAGCTAACTGCCCACGTTGTAAGTACATTCGAAATCGCGGTGCGTGACCCAGTGCATGGTGTTTTGTGTTAAGTAACTAGATTAAAACATATAAAAGCTTCACAATGCATATTATCATAGCTTCCGGAATCGCAGTGGCATGCGTGAGGTTCATTCAGCTCTGGGGCTCTGTGGTGAATGTGAGCCTAGTCTAAGTCTATTGACAGTACCAAGTTATATTGTCTTTAGTTTAACAGATCCGTGAAAGGGATAAGGTCAGACGGGTAGTGAGTCTAAGGATGCTTTAAAATTGCTTCAAAAAGGGGGGTTTCTTTTGGGCGGATAATCACAGTCTAGGGAAGAATGTAATTTATTCAAACCAATGGAACACAAACAGCGTTTTAACGTACCATGTGGTTGAGCATACACATAAGATTCAGTGGAGTTGTCAGTACAGCACAGGCTTGTGTCTTGAAAAATTGTATTGTATATTTGACATTGTTTGTTGGTAATAAACTCCTGCCCCGGCTGGGTCAGGACAACCTGAATTGTATAGCTTCCATTGAGTTTCTATACTACATTTTGCATATGTTGAATAAGCTAGGTTCCATTGTTTTTTATAACAAAGTTATACCCATGGCTCTTAGCTATCCGTTGGGTTCCCCTTGTCTTTGTAAAACGTTCTGGCAACACTGCGCCACATATACACACCAATACGGGCCTTTGTCTGGGGCCCCAACCCCACCCATCCTCATCTAACCACAGCCAAACTCATTGTCCGCCGTTCCCACTGTGGCTTGGGTTTACCGTCTCTGGGACACAATTCCCTGGCCCTGCACCTTTCACAGTTGGCTTATTTTCTCACTGGTACGCCAGATCCCCCACAGTGAGTCACAACGGAACACTCACTCCTCGGCTGTGACTAAGGCCTCAACTTTCTCTATGGTGACCACAGCCCTTCAATTTCCCCCCACATGCAGTGATGAAGGCTACCTATAGGGAATGGCACCGTGCACATAGCCTCTTGAATGTAAACCATTGATTGCACTCCAAAGCCCCAATTTGGGGCAGTGATAGTATCCAAATAAACGAACAAGCACTCCACTGGCCTAATTGGAGGGAGAGAGGAATTCAGACACTGGATTAGATCCTCCTAAATGGTGAGTTAAAGCCCTTCACCCTACTAAGGGAGGAATTCGGTCTCCACTCGAAACAAGCCTGGCAACACTTACAACTATAATACTGCTTGAGACGCTCTCCCCCACCCTTGGATACTGGAACCCTTGCCAATATTGGAATATCTCCTAGTATGGGGACGACATAAGCGAGTGATGGCGGGACTACATGGTGCCCTGAACACATATTTATACTCAAAACTTAGTAGTTTTCGCAAGAGACGGCAAACACGCCTACAAATCGCCATTGTGGAAGAGGATTTGCCAGATATCCTAGAATCCCTAGATAAAGGACCCAGGGAAGCTTGATCGAAATGTTGCCTGTTTAAAACTTTATATGACTGGTAATGGACACCTCTGAAGCAGCAACGAGCAGGGCTATTACCGCACTCCAAGTGAAGGAGGTGCCCAGGAGTGAACCGAGATGTTTATTCTGATCCCAGTATGTCCCCGCGGATATACTAAAGAACACATAATGTGGCACATATAGTTAGGGGAAGCTCAAATGGAGCACCAGCAGTCTCCATCAGCACAAAAATGTAATGCGGCAGCTAACCCACCAGAGGGTCACCAGGGCTTCTAATTGAGATTATTGCTTGTGATTACTTGTGCCATAAAGTATCTGAGCACAAATCCCTACACATCCACTGGAATCTTGAACACTTACTTTGCTACTCTAGGTAATTGAAGTGGGGACAGAGTAAACCACTTGGTTATCTAACTGCAGCGCATAGCTGAAGTGTTTGCAGCCTACTACACCTAGGTATACTGGTAAGCAGAGCAATCAAGGCTGCATGAGTGTAGTAACTGCAGAAGTCCTTTTGTGAGTGAACCATGGTACCCAGCACAGACACTGTTCTGTAAACATTGATTGCCAGAGGACCAATAGAAAAGAGGACACATACATTCCCTTCGACACTTTCGGAGGTACTGAGCAGTGATGGCTACTGATCTTTGAAAGTGGTGAGGTGTAATACTAGTCCTAAATTGCAGTGAGCATGCAATGCAAGCAAGCCTGCTTTCTTCTAGGATGGTACGGCGGAGACCCTCCCACCAAGAAAAGTCTGAGAGAAATGAAGTAAAATTGTGCATTTTAAAGCATAATTTTTCCAAAACCTTTCACAAAAGTCATAGGCTCTGAAATGGCACTCATGAAATCTTTTTTTAAAGGTGCTTTCATAGTGTGGCAGACCAATGTAGCCCAACGTACCCTAGGAGTTCAACCCATTTTATTTCCAAATGTGAAGTGTTTGCCTCTCCCCATATGCCATTAATTACCTCCAAATCGCCAAGGCAAGTATTTTGTCATGGGGGCCACCTATAAAATGGGTGCATCCTCATTCCAAGATTTAAACATGCAATGTGCCAGTGCGAGGCTTTTGCTGTTGATGGCATCTATAGGTCAAAAATTACCTCTAGAATGTCAGGGACAGTATTTTGTCAATTTTGCCTGCATAGCCCAACCCATCCTCATACTCCTCAATGTCCTCGATAATGCCAGAAACAGCATTTTGACAAAGATGCATCATGTGCTAAGGATTAACTCTAGTGTGCCAGCGCTAATGTTTTCCCACGAGTATGTCAAAAATTACATGGGTGCCCCTTATACCAAGCATTACATGCAATATGCCATAACCAGAATTTTGCTGTGGCGACCCCATATGATATAAATTACCTCCAGTGTGCCTTGCAAGTATAACATAAGACACCCACATTCTCTCTCTCTGACACATGCTCTCTCACATTCATTCACTTACACATCAGTCACTCACTTTATCACTTATTGTTGCTCACTCTCACTCATTCTGACTCAGTTTCACTCACTATCACTCACTTTCAGACCCACATATACCCTCACTGACGATCACTTACATTTGCTTACTAACACTGACTCACTTCCTCGTACTCACTGTCACTTTCATTCACTAGTAGTCACTCTGGCACTCATTCAGTTTCCCTCACTGACACTCTAACTCATGCTCTCTTATATTCATTCTCACTTACACTCCTTCACTCATGCTAATTCATGCTCACCCACTCTCACTTACACTCAGTCTTACTCTCACTCTCCCAGTCCCACTCTGATTTATTCTCACAGTTTCACTCATGTCCCTGTCACTCACTCACTTTCAATCAAACACACCTGTTCACACATACACACGCTCTCTCTCACATACTTTATCTCTATGTCTCTGCACATACAACCTTTAACAGATTATTTTCAGTTACCTGACTTTAGCTGCCTGTTCAGTTCCACTTTAGTTTCTCAGTTGCTGGTTCAAGGTTCCTTGAGTAGAAATACTTCTCCTTCCTGCCTCTGGCACTGAAGTCGAAAACTGAAAGTGGACATCTGCACAGTGAATGTACCATTCACTGTGTAGACTTTAGCTTTCAGATTCCTACTTATTCACCATGGGCCCGATTCACAGAACTAACTTAAGACAAAATCCTAAACTTACCACTTTTTGTATTCACAGAAGTTAGGATTTTGTCTTCAGTTTGTCTTAAGACAAACTTAAGACAGACTTAAGACAGACTTAAGACAAACTTAAGTTAGGATTTTGTCTTAAGTTTGTTTTAAGTCTGTCTTAAGTTTGTCTTAAGTCTGTCTTAAGTCTGTCTTAAGTTTGTCTTAAGACAAATTTAAGATAAAATCCTAACTTCTGTGAATCCCAAAAGTAGTACGTTTAGGATTTTTTTTTAAGTTAGTTCTGTGAACCGGCCCTCTCTCATTTCGTCACAGAGATAGGTGGGGTCAGCGAGGCTCCTGTGATGTGATGGGAGAGGGTGAGAGAATAACCTGATTGACAGACAACACAGGGCTAAAACTAGCACCCGGGCTATCTGTCCGCCTGATGCTGCAGCGCATCACATAAGGGATGCCATGAGGTGTAGCAGCCCCCTGTGCCCAGAGTCTGGACTTCGCCTATGCTGCACAATGTCTATGTGCCTGCACGAGCCATCAGACAAAATCACTGCCTGCCTGACATTGATGCTTGAGCCTCGAAGCAAGAGATAGTTTTTTTTTCCCCAATTACACCAATAGTGAATAATCGGCTACTATTCACTGTGGTGTAATAGAATGTGGACAGGAAACAAGGAGGGCAGAGTCCTTATGTCAATGCGGGCAAACCACCACTCCACTCAAGGTACTTATTTCCTACATACATCTCTTTGATGTATCCAATAGACATCAACGTCTTTACTCATATGATTGAAGCATTTTGAAAAATCCCGGTTCTAGGATGAGTTTGATCGTTGCAAACAACTGTAGCAGTCTGACAAAACACACAAGAGAAGTGGGTAGAGGAGCTCACACCACACTCCACTTCTGGTTCAATAATTTCTCAAGCCCAGTGACCAAAATGTAGCAGTCCAGTAAGAAAATATACCGGACAGTTTAGGTTCTTCCAGAGAGTGATTTACAGACCTAAGAGTGAGATGGCTTGGGGTAGCAAAAAACAGATGCAAAAAACAGCTGTAAAAATGCTGAATGGGGTTGCCTTGGAGATACAAATATTTTAACATTCATGTTAACAAAAGCGAACATTTTCCTAAGTATCCTAAAATGAAAGGAGCAAACGGATACCAAGGATAAAATGTGATTAGATACCAATTAATTAGAATCAATAATGACACACATGTTCCGTGCTGATCTGACAGGTAAAGGAAGAGGCCCCATTTCCACAGGCTATTAGGTATCCAGTCAAACATGTATTCAACCATTCCTCACCAGCACCTCCAACTTGTCTGCATTGAGTTTAAAAATACATCTTTTCTTCCACTCCCAGATATACGTCATGCATTGCTGAAAAGTAGCACCGATGGAAGGGATCACCTCCAAGGATCACTACTGAGTGTTATCATCCTATTTACAGATGGCAATCCTTCTGGAGTAGAGTAGCTTGTCCAAAGGTCCAGCATAAAATGTAAAGAGATATGGCAAATGTGCTGACTTATGAAGGGATAACACTGTTAAGTGGAGATACTTTAGTGAGAAATGGAGGAGTGCACAAGGAGTGCACAATCACTGAGTACTGCCTTTGAGAAAAGAATGGAATCAATCAATAGCTGAGTCTTTGAGCCTGCCGCTCAAAGCCAATCCAACAGGATGGCACAGTCAATGTGTCAAACTTTGCTGACTGATACATATATTTATAAGAGATCTTAAAATGATGAAATCACAAAGAGATTTGTATTTGTGTATTTACGCAAAATCTTGTGTTAGCAGTATTTTAACTGCAAATGGTGCGTAATTACATGAAGTGGTGTAATGGTGTAAACTCTGTTGAACAAACAAAACAAATTTACTAGAATTATGCAGGCATAATATACGTTTCTCCCAGGCATACTTAATAGGTGATAATTCACTAAAACGCTGAGATGGAATGTATTGTGGGGCTGTCAGTTCATGGTTTTCTATTCACAAAAATACTTGGGGTAGCACAAGTGACATCACATGTCCTTTTACCAATTTATGACATCATGGGAAGTGCAAAAAGGCAGATTATAGACGAAATACTGGACAATGCAAACATTCACCCCCAGTCACAGATCTCTGTTTAGTTCATTGTTTGTTTGCTCACTTTGCCACCCCAGTTTGGACCCGGTCATATGCAAATCAGTCTTGACCCTGCTCCTCATGGGAACAGTCCAGCTCGAACTGATGATTGGTAGAGCTGGACCCAAGAGTATCATGGAATGTGAACATGAAAGCCTCTCCTCATCTGCATTTTCCTCATCTGAAAAAACTTGCAAGATAACATCTCATTTACTCCAAGTTTTATTAGATGTCGCTATGTCTTCTATGTATAGAACATTGTAAGGTTTACATTGCTTGCACTTGTGTGCTCTCTGATGGTAGCTTTTCAGGCACGTTACACAAAACATCTTGAGTATATCTAGCGTAGCATAGATATGTCTTCAAAAAACCTAACACAATGTTTCCAACATCGTGAATCAACAAAAAATGCCACAAATGCCAATCAACTGTACCAAAAATCAAAACCATATACCATTCCTCCAACGTACCATTAAAAAACATGGAATCGTTAATCATGACACTTCCAAGGGCAATGAACACATATCATAATCTATCTTATTTCATCATGGCCAGATATATTTAGAATTCACTGTATTGCAGCAGGACAAAGCATTTCCACCTCAACCGCACATGTAGCCAATCACACCAAATTAAGTCTCACAACCATTCAAAACGTATTAGTGTAACCATGTAAGCTAAAACTGCTGCTCAGTCTTCTCAATCCAGGCAATGCACAGACCAACACAATGGAATAAACCTATTGTTAAAGACTTTCAGTCTATGTATCCATAAACTTATTACTCTAAAAGTATTCTTGGCAGGATCTAACACATTTTTCTCTTCCCATTAACCAATGCAAACCGCTACTATTCCATATACTGACAAACCGATAGCCTCTTTGATTCTGTCATTAAGTCTCGCCTATTCTATCCTGCAGGGATAAATAGGCGAGAATATAGTAAGCGGAAAAGAAAAGTCTACCTTGCTGCGGATCACGCATAGTTCATGTGAGCTATGCGTGTGCACATCATCGCCAGCCACATCACACACCATTTATCTGTGCCTCAGCATCAGACTTCAAGGGCTGCCGCTCCCCTGCCCCCTGCATCAGACTTCAAAGGAATGCACTCCCCCACGCCTACCACAGCAATGCCGAGAGCTTTTTTTTTCCTTTCTACTTGGCTCGTTACTTATTCCCTGTCTTTCTCTGGCTCACATTTTACTTTCTTCTCTGACTTTCATCGGATCGTGCATTTCTTCCCCCACTCTTTCGTCTGCTAGTGCTTTTAATCCCCACTCTTGTCGGCTCGAGCTTTTTCCCCCCACTCTTTTGTCGGCTCGAGTATCCCCTCCCCTACTCTTTCGTCGGCTCATGCTCCCCCCACTCTTTCTCAGTGCATTTTTCCCCCCACGCCTCACACTGCTGCACGTCTCACACTGCTGCACATCTCACACTGCTACACGCCTCACACTGCTGCATGCCTCACAAAGCTGCACGTCTCACACTGCTGCACGTCTCACACTGCTACACGCCTCACACTGCTGCATGCCTCACACTGCTGCACTTCTCACACTGCTGCACGCCTCACACTGCTGCAGGCCTCACTGCTGCACACCACACACTGCCGCACACCACACACTGCCGCACGCCACCCACTGCTGCACGCAACACACAGCTGCACGCCACACACTGCTGCACGCCTCACACTGCTGCACGCCTCACACTGGTGCACACCTCACACTGCTGCACGCCTCACACTGCTGCACGTCTCACACTGCTGCATGCCGCACACTGCTGCACGCTGCACACTGCTGCACTTCTCACAGTGCTGCATGCTGCACACTGCTGCACGCCTCACACTGCTGCACGCCTCACACTGCTGCACGCCTCACACTGCCGAACGCGCACGCTGCACACTGCTGCACGCCACACACTGTTACACGCCTCACATTGCTGCACACTGCTGCATTACTCACACTGCTGCACGCCTCACACTGTTGCACGCCTCACACTGCTGCACGACACACTGCTGCACAACACGCTGCTGCACAACACACTGCTGCACGCATCACACTGCTGCACGCCTCACACTTCTGCACGCCTCACACTGCAGCACGCCTCACACTGCTGCACGCCACAACTGCTGCCCGCCTCACACTGCTGCACGCCTCACACTGCTGCACATTTTACTTTCTTCTCCGACTCATGCTTTTTTCGTCGGATCGTGCATTTTTTCCCCACTCTTTCGTCTGCTAGAGCTTTTTCCCCACTCTTGTCGGCTCAAGCTTTTTTCCCCCCACTCTTTCGTCGGCTCGAGTATCCCCTCCCCCACTCTTTCTGTGTGCATTGGTTTCCCCCACGCCTCACATTGCTGCACGTCTCACACTGCTGCACGTCTCACACTGCTGCATGCCTCACACTGCTGCACGCCTCACACTGCTGTACACCTCACACTGCTGCACGCCTCACTGCTGCACGCAACACTGCCGCACGCCACACACTGCCACATGCCACACACTGCCGCACGCCACACACTGCCGCACGCCACACCCTGCTGCACGCCTCGCACTGCTGCATGCCGCACACTGCTGCACGCCTTACACTTGTGCACGCCTCACACTGCTGCACGCCTCACACTGCTGCACGTCTCACACTGCTGCACGACGCACACTGCTGCACGCTGCACACTGCTACACTACTCACACTGCTGCATGCTGCACACTGCTGCACGCCTCACACTGCTGCACACTTCACATTGCCACACGCCTCACACTGCCGCATGCCTCACAATGCCGCACACAGCCGCATGCCGCACACTGCTGCACGCCACACACTGCTGCACGTCTCACACTGCTGCACGCCTCCCACTACTGCACGCCTCACACTGCTGCACACTGCTGCATTACTCACACTACTGCACGCCTCAAACTGCTGCACGACACACTGCTGCACGACACACTGCTGCATGACACACTGCTGCATGCCTCACACTGCTGCATGCCTCACACTGCTGCACGCCTCACATTGCTGCACGCTTCACACTGCTGCATGCCGCAACTGCTGTATGCCTCAAACTGCTGCACGCCTCACACTGCTGCAGCCTCACACTGCTTCACACTGCTGCATTACTCACACTGCTGCATGACTCACACTGCTGCACATTTTACTTTCTTCTCTGACACATGCTATTTTCGTCGGATCATGTATTTCTTTCCCCACTCTTTCGTCTGCTAGTGCTTTTTTCCCCACTCTTGTCGGCTCAAGCTTTTTTCCCCCCACTCTTTCGCCGGCTCGAGTATCCCCTCCCCCACTCTTTCGTCGGCTCGTGCTCCTCTCATTCTTTCTCAGTGCATTTTTTCCCCCCACGCATCACATTGCTGCACGTCTCACACTGCTGCACGTCTCACACTGCTGCATGCCTCACACTGCTGCACGCCTCACACTGCTGCACGCCTCACACTGCTGCACGCCTCACAGTGCTGCATGCCTCACACTGCTGCATGCCTCACACTGCTGCACTACTCACACTGCTGCATGCCTCACACTGCTGCACGCTTCACACTGATGCACAACACTGCTGCACGCCTCACACTGCTGCATGCCTCACACTGCTGCATGACACACTGCTGCATGACATATTGCTGCACCACACACTGCTGCACAACACACTGCTGCACACCTCACACTGCTGCACGCCTCACACAGCTGCACGCCTCACACTACTGCACCCGTACACTGCTGCACGCCACACACTGCTGCATGCCACACACTGCTGCACGCCTCACACTGCTGCACGCCTCACACTGCTGCATGCCTCACACTGCTGCACGCCTCACACTGCTGCACACAGCTGCATTGCTGCACGACATAATGCTGCACGCCTCACACTGCTGCACGCCACACACTGCTGCACGCCACACGGTCCTGCACGCCTCACACTGCTTCATGCCGCACACTGCTGCATGCCTCACACTGCTGCACGACGCACACTGCTGCACGACGCACACTGCTGCATTACTCACACTGCTGCATGCTGCACACTGCTGCACGCCTCACACTGCTGCACACCTCACACTGCTGCGCGCCTCACACTGCTGCACGCTGCACACTGCTGCACGCTGCAAACTGCTGCATTACTCACACTGCTGCACGTCACACACTGCTGCACGCCACACACTGCTGCACGCCACACACTTCTGCACGCCACACACTGCGGCACGCCTCACAATGCTGCATGCCTCACACTGCTGCACGCCTCACACTGCTGTTCGCCACACAACACCACCACATCACTCAGGGACACCACCACATCACTCTAGGACACCACCACATCACTCTAGGACAGGGGCGGCTGGTGACATTTTAAAGAGGTAGGGCGCAAACTGATTTGCGAGTGCGGGCCCCAGGCTACTCAGGCTGGCGGCGACCCCTCCACCCCCGACCCACATACACAACACTCAAAGAAATGTATTCACACACGCATACACACAAACACATCCATTCGCAACACTCTCCACCAAACATTTATGCATACACGCACGCTCGCACCAAACACTTCAAAATAAAACAAAAACACACACTCTTACCTTAATGCTCTGCTCCCCACATGTCACAGGCTCACAGCGCCCCAGGCCAATCCTGGCGCCAGGGGCACAGGTACCTTCTCGCTCGCAGCACGCCCATTAGGGCTCCTAATTGGCATGCACAATGTCGCAAAAACACAAGTGCGCATGAGTGGGCATGGGTAAAAATTCACCCTCCGTCCCCACTCATGCGCACTTGTGTTGCCGCCTGTACAATCATGTCAATCAATCAACATGACGCCAGACCGCCCACCCCTTCAGATTCTGAAGGGGCAGGGCGGTCTGACGTCATGTTGATTCATTGACATGATTGTCACAGTCTTAACTCAAAAACGCTGAGGGAGCTGTGGGCGGCTTCGGGCAGGGGGGGACTACGCCCCCATGCCCCAATGGACGAACCGCGCCTGCTCTAGGACACCATCACATCACTCGGGGACACCACCACATCACTCAGGGGCACCACCACATCACTCAGGGACATCACCACATCACTCAGGGACACCACCACATCACGCAGGGGCACCACCACATCACTCTGGGACACCACCACATCACTCAGGGACACCACCACATCACTCTAGGACACCACCACATCACTCTAGGACAGGGGCGGCTGGTGACATTTTAAAGAGGTAGGGCGCAAACTGATTTGCGAGTGCGGGCCCCAGGCTACTCAGGCTGGCGGCCACCCCTCCACCTCCCGACCCACATACACAACACTCAAAGAAATGTATTCACACACGCATACACACAAACACATCCATTCGCAACACTCTCCACCAAACATTCATGCATACACGCACGCTCGCACCAAACACTTTAAAATAAAACAAAAACACACACTCTTACCTTAATGCTCTGCTCCCCACACGTCACAGGCTCACAGCGCCCCAGGCCAATCCTGGCGCCAGGGGCACAGGTACCTTCTCGCTCGCAGCACGCCCATTAGGGCTCCTAATTGGCATGCGCAATGTCGCAAAAACACAAGTGCGCATGAGTGGGCACGGGTAAAAATTCACCCTCCGTCCCCACTCATGCGCACTTGTGTTGCCGCCTGTACAATCATGTCAATCAATCAACATGACGCCAGACCGCCCACCCCTTCAGACTCTGAAGGGGCAGGGCGGTCTGAAGTCATGTTGATTCATTGACATGATTGTCACAGTCTTAACTCAAAACGCTGAGGGAGCTGTGGGCGGCTTCGGGCAGGGGGGTCTACGCCCCCATGCCCCAATGGACGAACCGCACCTGCTCTAGGACACCACCACATCACTCGGGGACACCACCACATCACTCAGGGGCACCACCACATCACTCAGGGACATCACCACATCACTCAGGGACACCACCACATCACGCAGGGGCACCACCACATCACTCTGGGACACCACCACATCACTCTGAGACACCACCACATCACTCAGCCCAACCACATCATCACTCAGCACCACAACAGCTTCACTCAGCACCACAACAGCACTGTCCTTGCTTGCTACCAACAAGCATTGCCATAGCCAATAGGACTCGCATTAGGAAAGTGTAAGCTATTGGCTTTGTGAATAACAATGCTATTAATTTATATATTTTCAAAGCCAACACATATTAAAAAAAATTGTCATTTACAATACCAATAGCTCACACTTTCCTAATGCGAGACCTATTGCATTGAAAATGCTTGTTTATGTAAGCCAAATAACAGGGTGAGTAATGCTGCTCAACCAAATATAGTCAACCGGAAACGGTGGCAGTCTCTAAAACATTAGGAACCCATACAAACGGTAGAAATACAGCTTAGAAATAAATGCTGATAACGTAGCATATGAAGTTTCAGCAGGCACTGAAGCTACCATGTTTAGTGTTTGTGTGTGTGTGTGTTGTTTATTTGCTATATTTTTCTATTTGTACATGCACCCGGTACATGCTGCTTTGCAGTGCAGCTCATTGGTTCTATCATAGAAGCCGGGCATGTTGCTTCGATCTGGGGGCACAGCTTGCTACCTTCAGTTCTGATTTACATGTAATGGGTTTTCAGTGGGGGTAGAAAAATTGCGGCTTTAGGCAACAGTTCCATGTTTTAAACACAACCATATTTCTTAAGATTAACCATGAAAGATGCATGTTCTGGTTCTACATCATTGCCAAAGTCCTTCATATTACATTTGCTTTCTACCTTATTCTACTTTCATATAGCATATTTATGTGGCGCTGCATGGACATTTAAAGAGACAAATTGTTTACTATTCAGTGGGCTTACACCCCACCCACAGCATACCATTAGTTTTTTTTAAACTTTATTTATAATTTTACATATCTTAATATTAAATTTCCAGTATAACAGTATTTTCCACTTTTCCCAGTGATGACGATAGTTAGACATTCTAAACATGTGTTACCATATTGAACGACGGTGCGTTCATTTATCATAGTGGGTACATGCAGTACAGTGCTTATACAGTTACATAATGCTGATTCCTATTTGACTCATTCACCCTCTTTCTGCATTTGTACTCCCCGGCCTCTGTTTTT
This sequence comes from Lissotriton vulgaris, assembly GCF_964263255.1. Taxonomy (NCBI): domain Eukaryota; kingdom Metazoa; phylum Chordata; class Amphibia; order Caudata; family Salamandridae; genus Lissotriton; species Lissotriton vulgaris. Next base: position 1,713,381,518 of record NC_141687.1, read on the forward strand.
CCCCGTGTATTTAAGCTCTCTCTTCCAGGATTCTATGGACATTATGTTTTCCGGGTACTTTCTTCCGGGGTTCTGTCATTCAGATATTCTCTCAGAGGTTGCCAGATATCTCTGGGTCTTGACGTGGGGGTTACAGTTTAGCGTATAGTTCGCTATTTGTGTCACAATACGTCAAGCTTTTGAGCCATTGTTCAACTGTTGGTGTGTTCTTTCGTCCCCAATGTATGGTCAACTCTCTCTTTGCTATGAGACTGCTTTTCCAACATATCTGTGCATCGCCTTGGGGTTATCCGCTGCATATCCCAACAAGGCTAGTAAGGGGGATGGTCTTATCTGTAATTTTGTCATTTGCTGTAGCGCAATAAAGATTTATTCCCAATACGCAGCTACCCTATGAAAAATTCATTTCATGTGGATAAATTCTGCTGTTGGGGTCTGGCACCTAGGGCTTTGTACCTTGCGTAATGGGTCTATGCGTGCCTTTTTTACCTGTGGCATGTATATCCTTCATAGAAGTTTGTCTCTGTGGTTGCAAGATACCCTCTGGACCGACCACCGCTGCATCCACTTCGCCTTCCAGAAACCCACCACACACCACCGCACCCAACAGATCCCCCGCCACTGCTGGAGCAAAATTACAGAAGACAAACTACACGCAAACCTCGCTCTCAGCCCACCCACCGAACCCTTCAACACCGACGACGCTACCCACAGCCTCAGAAGCTGGATCGAGGACTGCGCCAACACCCTCGCCCGCTGAAGAAACCCCCCCACAGAGACACCAGCAAGAGTGCCAGCTGGTTCACCCCAGAACTCCTAGCCTCCAAACAAGCCTGCCGTAAACTAGAGAAGAAATGGCACAGTGAACACACTCCAGACAGCCATGCAGCACACAAGGACGCCATCTGCAACCACCACCACCTCATCAGGGCGGCCAAGAGTACATCCTTCAAAGACCGCCTCGACAACAATGCACACAATAGCAAGGAGCTCTTCAACATCGTGAAGGAACTCTCCAACCCCAGCTCCAACACCAACGACATCCCGCCGTTGCAAGCCCTGTGCGACTCCCTTGCCACCTTCTTCAACAGCAAGATAACAGAAATCCACAACAGCTTCAACACCCAGACATCCCCAACAGACAGCAACACTACAGACCCTCTGTACACCATCAACCATGACCCCCTGCTAGCCTGGGTCAGCTTGAGCATCAATGACACCATCAAGACCATGCGCTAAATCTTCTCCGGCTCTCCGTCGAACCCATTCCCGCACCACGTCTTTAGCAGAGAAAGCAGCAACATCGCACCCCTCCTGTGCAACGTCATCAATCTCTCCCTCGAGACCGCCACCTTCCCAGAGATCTGGAAACACGCCGAGATCAACGCCCTACTAAAAAAACCTAAGGCAGACCCAAGAGACATCAAGAACTCCTGGCACCACTCTCTGCTCCCCTTTCCGGCCAAGGTCATTGAGAAAACCTTCAACAGACAGCCAACCCGATACCTCGAAGAAAACAGAATCCTGGACCCTTCCCAGTCAGGGTTTTGCAGCAACCACAGCACCGAGACTGCCCTCATCACCGCCACTGACGACATCAGGACCCTGCTGGACAATGGCGAGACCGTATCACTCATCCTTCTAGACCTCTCTGCCGCCTTCAACACAGTCTGCCACCGCACACTACGCACACACCTCCACACTGCAGGGATCTGAGACAAGGCTCTGGATTGGACCACCTCCTTCCTCTCCGGCAGAACCCAGAGCGTCTGCCTCCCCCATTCCGTTCCAAAGCCTCCGAGATCATCTGCGGTGTACCCCAGGGATCCTCCCTCAGCCTGACGCTGTTCAACATTTACATGGCCCCGCTCGCACACGTAGCCCGACAGCACAACCTCAACATAATCGCCTACGCCGCGACACTCAGCTGATCCTCTCCCTCACCAAGGACCCCATCACAGCCAAAGCCAACCTCCACGAAGGAATGATGGCCGTCGCCGACTGTATGAAGACCAGCCGTCTGAAGCTGAACTCGGACAAGACGGAGGTCCTCATCCTCAGCTCCAACCCTTCAGCCTGGGATGACTCCTGGTGCCCGATGGCACTGAGTGCAACCCCGACACCCACCGACCACGCACGCAACCTTGTAATCATCCTCGACTCAACGCTCTCAATGACCAAGCAAGTCAAAGCCGTCTCCTCCTCCTGCTTCAACACCCTCCGTAAGATCTACAGATGGATCCCGATAGATACCAGAAAGACAGTCACCCAGGCCCTCGTCAGCAGCAGACTCAACTACGGAATCGCCCTCTACGTGGGAGCCCCGACCAAGCTCATCAAACGACTAAAACGCATCCAAAACGCCTCGGCACGACTGATCTTCGACGTACCACGCCACAGCCACATCACCCCCCACCTAAGAAACCTGCACTGGCTCCCCGTCAACAAGAGGATTTCCTTCAAGCTCCTCACCCACGCACACAAGGCACTCCACAAGACTTGCCCAGCCTACCTCAACAGACGGCTCTCCTTCTACATCCCCAACCGCCAGCTACGCTCCACCGACCTCTCACTCGCCACCGTCCCGTGCATCTGAAGAACAACCACGGGTGGGAGATCCTTCTCCCACTTCGCCGTCAAGACATGGAACACCCTCCCACTGAGCCTACGACAGACCCAAGACCTGCTGACCTTCAGGAGAATATTCAGGACCTGACTGTTCGATCAGTAGCGCCCCCCACAGCGCCTTGAGACCCTCGCGGTTATGTAGTGCGCTTTGCAAATGATTGATTGATTGATTGACGGTGTGAGTGAGTGTACAGCATTTCCTCCACATCTCATCTGTAAGAGAGTGTCCAGGTCTGTTTCCCATGCGCTTCTTACTTTGGCATCATGCGCAGACATTAATTTGCAAACCAGTGCGATAGAGGTCTGAGATTAATCTGTTCCCTACTTTATCTGAGATAAGCAACTGGATTCTGGAGTCTAGCTAATACGGAGTGGTCTAAACGTGGAGCATCAACAAAGCAACTATATTCTTTGCGCGAATAAATGTGACCCCCAACCCCCGGAAAGGTATCTCCAAATGTAAACAGCTCGCACCACCTCAATGTGCCCTTTACTAGTGGTTCTGTTGTGATAGGCGGCCAAGGTTTATCAGGGGAATCCGGGATAGGGGTATTATTGAAAAGGTACAATAACTGTGATAGGACTACCATTTTTATTATGGTGATCCGGGCTCCCATTGACAGCGGCAACTCAATGCACCTGTTTATTTTAGCGTTTATCTAATGCCGGTCCATAGTTTAACCTTAATATTTGCTCTTTGTTCTAATAGAGCATAATCCTCAAGTAGTGAATCTCTGTGTCATACCATGTTCAGCGGGAACCCTTCACATGTGCAGTCTTGTATGGTTGTCAGTGGAAATAATAAAGATTTGTGCCAATTGGTATGCAAGCCTGACAGTTCCCCAAACCGTGTGACTTCATGTAGTAGAGGCTCCAAATTTTCTGTGGGGTGTCTGATGTATAATATTATGTTGTCTGCATACACTGTCACCAGTACTGGGCCCGATTTAAACTGCAATCCCCTATGCTGGAGATTTACGGGAAGCTGCCTAACTAGGGGTTTTATTGCTATGATAAACAGAAGCGGTGATAATGGGCAGCCTTGCCTAGTGCCCCGGGTTATGTTAAGTGCACTGGTTATCGTGCCATTCATTATGATGTGCGCAGTGGGGTCAGTGTATCATAGAGTAATAAGTGATATGAACTCAGCCAGGCAGTCCAGCTTGTGCAGCATGGCCTGAAAGAAGGGCCATTCGAGGAAGTCTAAGGCCTTCTCTGCATCCAGCAGCGGGGCCACCGCTGGCACCGTAGGCACTACTCTATGCAGAACTGCAAAAAGCATGCAGAGATTTAATGCAGTGGACGTGTGTGGAATAAACCCCGACTGTGCTGGTGATATAATTTGCCCGAGGAGCAGTACAAGTCTGGTTGCCACCAATTTAGGTAGTATTTTGGTATCGAAATGTAAAAGTGATAGCGGCCTGTTGGACCCGCAATGCAAAGGATCCTTTCCTGGTTTTAAAAGTAGTTCAATTAAAGCTCCCTGCAGTGTGGAGGGGGAGTACCCCCTCTTCTAGCGCCTTCCATATATACTTCCAGTAAGTACGGTGTCAACATCTCAATAAAGGTCTTATAAAATGCTCCAGTGAATCCTTCAGATCCTGGGGCCTTTCTCCATCAACCATAGCTTCAACCGCTTGCTTGAATTCCTCAATGCTGAAGGGCTCACTTAGGAATTGTTGCTGCCCATCTATCAACCACACCATTGCTATTTCTTCCAGGTAGCTTGTAATATCGCCCTCACCTCCCCTGCGCCTAGTAGTGTACATGTCAGTGAGGTATCTAAGCAGTTCTTGCATAATTCCGGGAATGTCAGGTATATGTTAATTCTGTGGCCCACGTAAGCCAGGTATATACGACTGGTCACGTGGTGGTTGTAGCAGCTGCACTAGCGTGCGTCCAGGCCTATACTCATCCCCATACCTCCTAGCTATGGCATATTTACCCAGCAAATGCGCCTCTCTCTGTGCTGCTTCTTAGTACTCCAGCATCAAGGCCGCTCTCTTAGGCAAATAGTCTAGAGTTGCTCCACCTGCTTGATCCAGCTTTGAGAGCTCTCGCTCTATTCTGATGAGTGTACGCCTGCGATCCTTCAGTATCCCTGTGCCCTTGGAAATGCACGCCCCATTTTGTTTGCTTTAAATGCCTCCCACAGTGTGAACTGCATTGTTACTACTACCCTACGATGGTTTCAAAGTATTCAGCTATCGCCTGTTTAAGTTTGCCCTTAAAGACTGTGTCCAATAGCGCCCTCTCTGGAATCTGCCCTCTTGCTCTATGCCTCCTGCCCCAATATGCGTCTATTCAGGGCCACAGGGGAGTGGTCAGACAGCAAGCGGGGTAGATGTGTGACATTCCGAATCCAGGGGGGCATGGTATGGGACATGGCATGGCATGGACAAGACTAGTCTTGTCCATGTCTGGTACTGAGCGGTGTAGTGTGTGTAGGCAAGTTCAGTGAGGTGTAACAGTCGCTACACATCGTGTATTGGTATACTAGGCGGTAAATTACGTTCTCCTCGAGGAATTTGTGGAATTTTGATCATTTTGCGTTCTGCGGAGAACGCAGAATCGCGGCTTTGAATTTTTTTTGCTTGTACTTGCTTTCAAAATGCGTGTTCGTGAGATATTTCTCCCCGAGCACGCAAACAGCGTTTGCGAACAGGAAAAAAGCATTGCGAACCGGCGGAACAAGCAACTTTTGCATGCTCGCAGAGATTTTTTACAGTTCCGCGGAGCTTTGCGTAGCGCGACTACGCAAATTCCGCCTACCCCTAGTGTATTCTGTACACATATTTTTGCCAATGCAGTGCAGGAGTGGGGTTTAGGAATTGGGACTCTTGCTGGACTATCAAGTGTTGGACCCACCACTATGTTCAAATCTCCACCATTAAAATATGATCCGTTTTTCAATAGCATTTGGTGTCCCAACAGCTGCCCCAATATCAATAGATAACGTCCTTTTGGGTCAATTATTGTATGTACATGCCAGAAGGGCACATTCTTGCGTATCAAAAGGGCTACTTCGTGAGAGTATGAACTGTAATTTGCAAAGAACCTGGTATTTCTCCATGTGGAAGCAAATGAGGCTAACTGTGTGGATGTCAGGTGTGTTTCCTGTAGGAACATAATGTCCACTGCATGCCTTGACATGTATTGTAAGACTTGCCTACACCTCAGCAAGTTGTTAAGTCCCCTGATGTTCCAGGTTATTAACGCTATGTCTGCAAATGGTTTAATGTTTGCTGATGTTATCATGTTTTGCTCACCTGCATAGCACCCTGAGTTTGAGTGTTTCTTGGTACTGTTGCACCCCTACTTGAGAAATACCCCATTCTCTATGCAGCACAGCTCTAGAAACTTCGCCCCCCTCCTCTGCCCACCCATGCTGAGCGGCTGTCCGCCCAACACTCGCCCATATCAGCTAAACTTTTTCGAAAAGGTGACCTTCTTTGGGGGTGTGGTGACACCACGTCAGCCCGCGCTTCTTGTAATATGGACCTTTACAATATATCTATTATTTTAACTGTAACTGCACTATGTGCAATATACCCGGCGCATGTCCTGATATAAGTATTGTGTCTCTACAATTGGCCCTATCCGCCACCATACCTATCCAGATAGAAACAGGTCTATAATAGCACTGGAGTCGAGTTCTGGCTGCGACCCTCCGGGTGACCCATGACGTTTATTTTGCTGAGTATCAGCAAAGTATTTGCAAAAGTTTTGAACATCTGTGGGGCTGTCAAAAATATGCACCTTCCCTTAAACGTCTACCCGCAGCTGCGCTGGATATGACATTACATATCTTAGCTCAAGATTGTGCAGCGTTGCCTTCACCCCCACATATTTACGTCGTGCCTCCTGCACTATGATGGTAAGGTCAGGGAATAAGGAGATTGTAGAATCCTGGCAAGTCAATGGACCTTTCTCTCTTGCCATTCTTAGGGTGGTGTCCCGGACCCTGAAGCTTAACAGTCTAGCAATTATGGGTTGAGGCGGAAGGCCCGGATTAGGATGTGGCCCCAGCGACTGGTGCGCACATTCTATTACGAATGTGGCGGTAAAGGATTCTGCTCAAAAAATTTCGGTAAGCAATCTCACCAAGTTTCTCCTTCCTCTCGCTTCCAAATCTTGGCTCTTCATAGCCAGCGTCTTGACATGTTTCTCCAGTTTTCAACCATTTTTGCTGTTTGTGTTGCTCCATGCTCAAGGTCTGATACTCTGTTCTCCACTACATCTAGCTCCGCTCATGGCTATCGAACTGCGCATGCATTTGATATAGACTTTTGTCGAGTGCATCAAACCTGCCATCTGGCGACTTGATGCCATCATGCAATTCTTTCAGAAGCGCTTCAACACGCCTCCTTACCTCCTAGTCCAGAGGTGGCCTTTTCAGTGTAATACGGCATTGTTTTTTCTTTACGACGTCAAAGGGCAGTTTGCGTTGTTGTGGACATGGCGTACCATGTCGTCTCACCCTTCCATTCCCGCCATTGATGCCACCAGTCTGGGGAATGCCTCCACCGTTCTCTGTATGGGCCCAGTTAGTGGCTTTCTGCGCTCTGACACTGCTCTTGGGCCCCACCAATCTGAAAACAGTGGGCCAAGCAGGTCAGAGGGTCCACCAGCGCATACCAGGGGCAGTCCACCTCTGCAGTTCACTCAGTGCTCCCATTGGGCCCGATTCACAGAACTAACTTAAGACAAAATCCTAAACTTACTACCATTTTCGTATTCACAGAAGGCACTTACTCATTTTGGTATTCACAGAAGACACTTACTCATTTCGGTATTCACAGAAGTTAGGAGTCCTAACTTTAGGACTCCTAAATGCCTTCTGTGAATACCGAAAGTCCTAAAGTTAGGATTTTCCTCAATTTAGTAGTAGTAAAGTTAGGACTCCTAACTTTAGGACTCCTAAATGCCTTCTGTGAATACCGAAAGTCTTAAAATTAGGATTTTTCTCAATTTAGTAGTAGTAAAGTTAGGACTCCTAACTTTAGGACTCCTAAATGCCTTCTGTGAATACCGAAAGTCTTAAAATTAGGATTTTTCTCAGTTTAGTAGTAGTAAAGTTGAGAAAAATCCTAATTTTAAGACTTTCGGTATCCACAGAAGGCATTTAGGAGTCCAAAAGTTAGGAGTCCTAACTTTACTACTACTAAATTGAGAAAAATCCTAACTTAAAGACTTTCGGTATTCACAGAAGTCATTTAAGAGTCCTAAAGTTAGGACTCCTAACTTCTGTGAATACCGAAATGAGTAAGTGCCTTCTGTGAATATCAAAATGAGTAAGTGCCTTCTGTGAATACCAAAATGGTAGTAAGTTTAGGATTTTGTCTTAAGTTAGTTCTGTGAATCGGGCCCATTGTTTGTGGCTCTGGTATGTAGTTATGCTGACCCAAGTCATACGGGCCTGCGTTCTAAGGCAGAGGGGGTGCAGGGGTTTACTGAGTCACTTCTCGGCCCATATGTTCTAGGCCTGTCTTCGGACCCCTCTGGGTTGGGATACTCCCGGGAGCAGTCCACCCCACATGTTGTTTAGCACCTGTGCTCTTCTACCTTGCCAGGGTTCGTGACCAAGGGCAGGCCACCTGTATCCCTCCTCTGATGCCGCCTGGTCTCAGGGGCCTTTACGCAATGCCACATCGCTCCCTGAGGCCCCGGTGAGCTGCACAGTGTTTTCGCCAGCCCGGGTGCTTATATTTGGGTGGCCTGCCCACACATCTGCAGCCGCAGCTCTTCTTGGCTCGCCCGTTGCCCATAGGTGTCTTCTATCTTCTGCAGATCGCAGTCGGCGTAGGCCCAGAGCAGGCCGCAGCTCAGCTGTGCCTCCCTCATGCAATTGTCAGCTCTCTATGGTGCTTCTCCCCCCGGATTTGTGGTACTGAAAATTCTGGACTCTGCTATTCTGTGGTACCGAAGCTCTACACTCGTGTCATAAATACCATCGTATCATGACGATTTTGGTACTAGCAGACCGGTAATGACTTAAATACTATACCTAAGCATTTTCGTCATGTTCGAGTGACAAAATCACCCTGAGATCGGAGTTTTCGTCTTGAACCCTCGGATTCCATTTTGTGAGCGGCAGCCATTTTGTGATTGCCCTCACATAGTCAAATAACTAAGGCCGAATTCGATCTGAAGGACACGTACACCTTTGCTGACTCCTCTGTGACCTGGGAGAGCTGACTCCACTGCCTCAAGCCAAACCTGTTCGGGCAGTTCCTTTTCCCAGTGGCCGAACGAGATTAGTATCAAGGCACAACATGTCATAAACCGTTCATCGCACACAAGCTATACCTAATCTCACACACACCTGTCCCTGTTTCTTCTTTATGACCTGTTTTACGAGGAGGAGGTGCCCGTTTTTATTAGGGGTCCGTCGATATCTGATGAAAGTTCTGGGCCTTGCCGGGTAATCTATCATGGACTGGACAAACTGAAATGTGGACTTGTCATCATGACTCTGCTTTTTCTTTGTAGTAAAAATATGTGTATGGTCAACTGTAAAATCAGGAATGTTTGCCTGAAGCTTATTATTTTGTATAAAAAGAGAAGACTGGCTTTGTAATTTCGAGCAGTCTCCTGAGAACATACATGCTGTTGTACTTCTAAGATGTCTGTTACTGGTTGCAGCCAATAAATACGATCTTTGACTTCACCTAGAAGACTCTGTGTTTCTGTAGTCTGAAACAGGAAGGACTCAAGGTCTTTGGGTGTTCTCCCTGGCACCGCCGGGTCCATAAAAACCCGGTACCTCAGTTGGCGCCCAACGTGGGGCGGTATCAACGGTACCGGTCCAAGCCAGAGGTTCATGAGGAGCTTTGTGTGAAAATTCCGGAGGACGGCCAACCACTTCAGCGACCCCTGCATGTCGACGTGGTCCGAAGGTCTTTGCTGCGAGGTTCCCCGCGTCCCGACGGCTACGAAGGACTGCTGCCCTGACTATCGCCCTGTTTTGGACCCTTGATGATTGGTAGAGCGAAACGATAGACGAGTCTTCTGGTGACGTCATCGATACCTCAGTTAAGTATAAGTGGAGCGTCTCCCAGTCCTTAGTTTGGTTCTTAGTTTGGTATCCCTTTGGGATCGCTTTGATTTGGAACTTGCAAGTACCAAAGCCGAAGGACTCGTGTATTCACAAGACTATCTTATTCGATAATCCTTTGAAGTTTGAAGCTAGACTAGAGAGCGAAGATGACTGGTCTCAGCAGACTTGGGAATTTGTTTTGTCTTGGTTGTAGTAGGGATTCCCGGTTGGAGGACTCGTGTTCGGTTCCTCCGATTTGCAACTCCAACATATGAGCTCTATGTGAAGCATGACGTAGGCCCTATCACATATAACGAAGTATGGATCCGATATACTAGAAAGGATGGTGTTTTAAAATGGCCACAATATGGTAGCTTTGACACAGAAATTTTGGATAATCTAGAGGTTAAACTTTTTAAGAAGAAAGCCCGGCCGGCGATGTTTGACTCTTTTCGCCTATGGCGCAAAGAAGCCAAACAGAGAGAAATGAAATTAGCGAAGAAAAATAAACGAGAACGAGGTATGTCAATGGTACAAGCTGCTGTTGCATTTAGGGATAATGAAGAACAAGAAAGTGAACAGATGAAATGAGTAAAGAAGTTAGCGGTAGATAGATGCTACCCAGCCTTGGCAACTAAAGAACAGGAAGCAAGGAACGATCTTGAGAAAGATCCGTTAATGTCACATCTCCTGAGTTCACCACCCCCTTATGCACAGAATGCTACGGCACCACCGCCACCAGTGGTGGCAGTACAACCTCCGATTGTTATACCTCCTGTGATTCCTCCACAACCAACTCCTCTTCCGTTGGTTGCCGTTCCTTTGGCGCAGCCTCCTCAGGGGCCGCCAACTTTGCCTTTGCCTGCTACTTCTACGTCTGTTCCTAATGCTCCTCCTGCTCCGACTCTGGATTCTTCCCTTATTTTTTCTTCTTCTCCTTCTACCAGACAGCGAATGACTGCTGCCTTTTCTGGTTTCTTTTCTCCTTGGTTGGGACAATTGAGTATGTCCCCTGCTACAGAGCGTAGACAGTCACGCAGTCAGTTGCCTGACTCTAGAGAGAAAGAGATATTGGATCGTTTGGCACATAAATGGGTTACAGACCCGATACGATATGATTTAGAATCTATTATGGATGTCTTCCATCAGTGGGAATCATCGAAGCAGAGATACGTTTTTGAGAAAATGTGTGTTTTTTTTTTTTTGCGAGGAATTAGAGGAAGAAAATTCGGAACGCAATATGTCTGAGTTGTATCGTGTGCGGTTCGAGTTTGCAAAAGGCACAATCGTAGGTTCCGATGTTGAGAAAGCAGTTGCGACATTGTTGTCGTTTAGGAGTGAGGGTGTTTCCCAGTCGTTGTTCGACTCTGAGGTTAAGAAGAAGGCAAGACAATATCCCATGAGAGAGCTTCCCCCAGTTTGGAGGGAAGGGGACGCGAATGCTGTTCCTGCCATCCTGCCACATTTTCAGCGTGTGTGGGTACATGTTCCATGGAAGCGAGCTGAAGTTTTGGCTCTTAAGCAGACATTGCCTGATCCCCGTAAGAATCCTGCAGGATATTACAAAGAATTATCACAGACTGCAAGCTCCTGTATCATGAATTTAGCCGATGTAGACATGTTGTTTGGAAATGTTGTTCCACAGCCTTTATGGGGAAAGATTCGTCCTGCGGATCATGATCAAGATTTAGGCGACACATGGGTAAATATTGCCGCTGCTGATGCTAGACAAGTTGGAGGGGCTAAACCCGAGCCCTTAGTAGCAGAACTTCCTGGTAGGATTATTACGTATATGAAGACTTTAATGCCCGAATTGCGTGTTAATTGGGACAAGTTGTCTGCATGCAAACAGAAGAAAGATGAGACTGTGTCTGACTTCTTCACGAGGTTTGAGGAGACTTTTGTAGATCATAGTGTTCAGGATATGTCTACGGAGGGTGGCCAAAGATTGTTTGTTGACAAATTTGTACATAATTTGCTTCCGGAATTATGTAGTAAGTTGAAGAATTCTGAGAGTGCTTGGGCTGTTTCTACGTCAGCACAGATTTTAGCCATGGCCCAGTACTATGAGAATAGGCGTAAAGATGAGTTAGAGAAAGCGGATAAAAAGACTAAGGAATTGAAAACTAAAGTCCTCCTGCAGCAAGCTTATCCACCTCGTAATAATAGCCAGCGCGACTATCAGCAACCTCAGCAATATTCGAGGAACTCGCAAAGAAACGAGTTTTCTCATCAACGTTTACCGTATGGTCCCAATCAGTGTGCGTATTGCAAAGATGAGGGTCATTTTAAGAGTAGTTGTCCGGTTTTGTTACAGCGTACAAATGGTACTTCTGGTGCAAGAGGTCGAGGTGTTCAACAAGCTCCTAGAGGTAGGGGACGGGGAAACTTCCCCCAGAACGCTCGTTCCTTCCCGCCTCAGAACTCTATGAATAGTTTTGACCAGCAGAATAACGCATTTGCTAGGACGGCTCAGTACTATGCTGATGACTACTATGCAGAAGATGAGAATATGGAAGGTAATGATTGTTAGGACAGCCATAGACAAAGAGAGGGAGTTGTTTCAGTTCCAGTAGATCAGAGTGGGCCTTATGTTGAGGTAATTACATCAGGTGTGTCAGAGCCTTTTCTGTTGGATACTGGTTCTACAAAGAGTTCTATTATGCACTCAAAACTCCCTGGTGCACCTTTGTCTGGCGAAATGAATGTTTCAGTAGGTTTTTCTGGCGCCCCGGTTAGGAACCCGATTTCTAGTCCTATGTCCCTTTCTGTTGGACCTTGTGAATTCGAAGCACCCCTCATTCTTACAACAGGTTGTGGTGAAAACTTGTTGGGATTAGATCTATTGAAAAGACTATATGCGACATTGTACTGTTCTCCTTCGGGAGTACAACTTACACTGGGTAAGAAAGTGGTTTCTCCAATGTATTTGTCGAAAGATAAACTCCCGACAGAATTGTCTTCTCTTCCGGATATTCTTTGGGCTACTGGACCCAATGATGTGGGTCTCTTGGAAATAGCGCCATATGTTGTAACACTGAAAGCCAATGTTAGAATGCAGCGCATTCCCCAATACAAGATCTCTAGTGAAGGTGAAAAGGCGTTGTTAGCGATTATTTATGATTTGATTGAGAAAGATGTAATTGAAGAGACAAGAGGCAACGTTTGTAATAGTCCTGTTCTGCCGATTTGAAGCGTACTGAGCCTTCCCAGCCACCTGTTTACAGGTTTGTGATTGATCTTAGGGAGGTCAATAAAATAGTTGTGCCACAGTTTCCCGTTGTCCCTGACATCACTGCCCTATTGACTATGATTCCAGCTTCAGCCACTTGGTTCTCAGTAATTGACTTGAAGAATGCATTCTTCAGCATCCCGATTGCCGAGGAGAGCAGGGATATTTTTGGCTTCAGTTTAGGAGGCCGAAGCTTCCGCTTCAAACGCGCTCCTCAGGGCTACTGTGAAAGTCCATCAATATACAGTCAGGCTTTAAAAACACAGCTTGACACGATTGTTTTACCTGACGGCGCTACCCTTATTCAATACGTCGACGATTTGCTAATAGCTGCAGATACTGAGGATATTTGTAAAGAAGCCACATTGTCGTTGTTGCGTCATTTGTGTGATCTGCGCCACAAAGTCTCTCTTTCAAAATTGCAATATTGTCAACAAGAAGTAACCTATTTAGGTCACCTCTTATCGAAGGAGGGAAGGAAACTGACCCCAGAAAGAATTCAGGCAATTGCAAAATTGAGTGTCCCAAGGACACAGAGAGAAGTGCGTGCTTTCTTGGGCATTACATCATATTGCAGACAATGGATACCGAATTTTTCCTTACTGGCCAAACCTTTGGTGGCATTGGCTTGTAAAGATACACCGAGTCCCATTGGTGGTCTGAAGAGTGTCAGAAAAGTTTTTCCGAATTGCGTGATGCATTGTGTTCGGCTCCTGTGTTGGGTACCCCCGACTACAGTAAGCCTTTTACATTATATGTCCATGAGAAAGAAGGTTGCGCATTGTCAGTTCTGACACAGTCTTTTGGGGACAAACAGCGTCCATGCGCGTATATTTTGGCGACTTTAGATCCGATAGCTAAGGCGTTGCCAAGTTGCTTGAGAGCCACTGCGGCAGCAGCTGTCTCTATTCGACAGTCTGCTGGGTTAGTAATGAATAACATGTTAATTGTAATGGTCCCGCATGCAGTGGACATTCTGTTAAACAGGACAAAGACACAGCACTTAACTAGTGCTCGATTGTCAGGGTATGAGCTGACACTGTTGGCAAGTCTTTGCACATAAAGAGGTGCAATACACTAAACCCAGCCACATTGTTGCCGATCTTAGCTGAGACAGATGATGATAGTGAAGATCAGCATGACTGCTTTCTGAGAACCGAAGAAGAGACGAAAGGGAGAGTAGATCTTAGAGACACTCCTCTTTCAGATTGTGATGGTACCTTGTGGGTTGATGGTTCGTGTTTCAAGTTGCCGAATGGTGATACGACTGCAGCATATGCTGTGACGACTTTGCATACTATTGTTGAAGCTGCACGTATCCCCCACAATTCGGCGCAAGCAGCAGAGTTGATTGCACTTACAAGAGCGTGTGTGTTGGCGAAAGGAAAACGAGTGAACGTGTACACGGACAGCCAGTATGCATTTGGTGTGGCTCACACTTTTGGACGATTGTGGAAAGAACATGGGTTCCTGACTTCGCATGGTGCTAAGATCCAGCATGGTCAGTTGGTGAATGAGCTTCTCGAGTCACTGACCTTGCCGTTACAGGTTGCAATTGTGAAATGCAGTGCGCACAAAAAGGTTACGGATGAGGTTGGTCGTGGAAATGCGTTTGCGGATGAAGTTGCGAAAGAAACTGCTAGGAATGTAATGAGTCGAATGTTTGTTGCAGGCCCTGCGAGATGGATTGGTGATGTTGGTATGTGTGAAGATACGATTGAGAGTGTGAAGTCCATTCAAGCTGAAGCTACAGAGAAAGAGTTGAATGAATGGAGAGAAAGTAAGGGTAAATTGGAAGCGAATGGTTGTTGGATCGAATTGTCAGAGCATCAGCGATGGTTGTGGCCCGATGCGTATGTGCCTGCAGTGGTGACAATGGCTCATGTAATGGCTCATATCAGCGTGAAAGGGATTTGTAAGTTGTTAGCTCCAGTATGGCAAAATGCTGGAATCCCTAAGTGTGCAGACAACGTGGTCAAGAATTGTATGGTGTGCCTGAAATACAACCCTGGTAGGGGAACCCCAACTCCAGCTGGTCATTTTGCGCCTCCAACGTATCCATTTGAGGTTTTGCAGCTAGATTTCATCCACATGGAAAGGTGCAACAATTTGAAATACGTACTCGTTGTTTGTGCCTTTTCAAGATGGGTCGAAGCATACCCCCTGAAGGACAATACTGCTTTGTCCACAGCCAAAGCCCTTGTCAAAGACTTTTTCCCCAGATTCGGAATGCCTCGAATGGTTTGGAGTGATAATGGGAGTGAATTTGTGGGTCGAGTGATGAAGAAAGTGTGTGAGGGGCTAGGCATTCAGCAAAAGTTCCACTCTGCAAATCACCCCCAATCAGCTGGACTAGTAGAGTGCTATAATGGCACGTTAAAACTGAAACTGGCCAAGATCCAAGCAAGCGCAGGCCTTAAATGGCCTGACGCTCTGCCATTGGCACTCCAATCAACGAGAATGACTGTTCACTGTAGAATGGGACTTAGTCCCTATGAAATTGTGTTTGGCCGCTCGGCCAACATATGGGGAGTGCCAAGGCCCACCAGGTTTAGCGAAATAGAACACCCTGTACTGCTTGACTATCTGTATGAATTGACGGCTAAATTGCGTGTTTTATACCAACAGGTCCACAACACTCTACCTCATGCCTCTGAAGCTCCAGGGCATCCTATCGATCCTGGATCCTACGTACTGGTTAAGAATTTCCAGCGAACAAAGAATGACCAGCCCCGGTGGACCGGCCCTCATCTAGTTCTTCTCTCGACAAGATCAGCCGTTCGAGTAGAAGGAAAGAAACATTGGATACACGGCCATCATTGTAAGAGGGTCCCACTGCCTCTCCCGTACGACCGGTGGGTCCAGGAGGGGATCGCTGACTCTGAAGCTGAGACCGTGCCTCGTTTCCTGCCTTTTAGTGATGCACGGATAAAAGGCACAACTTCTGAAAGGGAGAGCGACAACATTTTACAAGAAACTGTGCCTCCGTCAATTCGGTTGAACACTATAGAGCCTGAACTCTTGTTCCAAGACCAGACAGCACCTGGCAGGAACCGTTACAATTTAAGGCCAAGAACTATAACTATGGACAAATAAAAAATATTCTTTTTATTCTTTTTATTGTGCAGCTCTCTCATCCAAGAAACTTGCTCATTTTTGTTTTTCGAACCGCCATCCGGTTCTGCTGCTAGGATCGCGGTTGCCAAAGTCTTTGGAGTGCAGCTGGAGACGGTTAGGTCGACAGTTCTGGTTGGTCTAAGGGAGTTTCGCTGGACTAACAGAAGCACTCTTCAGCAGAAACACCCTACCACCGCGGGCAGCAAATTAGAGAGGATGGAGTTTTCTGAGATGGAGAGACCTGCCAAACGAATGAACTTTAAAGATAAAATGTGTATATTAATGTCAAAGAAAAGATCGTTAATATGTTGTATCTTTGTGCTGCTTGATGTCATGATATTTTTAATAGAATATGTTTTATACACCTTTCAAGTTTCATTTGCGCCCACTACTCAGCCCATACCTCCTCCTACTGTTTCCTCGCACTCTTTTCACCCCCTGCCTGAACATGAGTCCTCAAGAAGATTAGAGTTTATTAATAACTCTTTCATTCAGCTCTTACACCAACACCAATTAGTAGTAAACACAACTAACTGTTGGGTGTGTGGCCTTATGCCGCATACGACAGGCAAGGGTATCCCATACCTGGTCTTACCATTTAGCTACAATGGTTCATTATGGGCGTTCCAAACAATGTTCATATTCGCCGTCGAACCGTATTCCCCACATTCCACGAAAAGTAACTCAAGCAACAAAGCATTAGTAGTAGGAATTGCAAATATGAGCAGAACAATTGACTCGTACAGAACGATTCCTAAAGATGAGTTGCAAGCTTATGTTAAATGGAATATGACGAAATATGGAGTTGCTTTGAGTGAGAACCAGCGAGTGAAGAGATCCTCCTCTATTTGTATTGTACCCCATCAGGGTCACCTATGTCTGCAAGGTAATGGCAAAAATCCCAGAGCTCAGCTGGGGAAGAGCGTCTGCACGGAAACATATGTGTTTGCATCTCGAAATTCCCCTTCGTTCTTAGCAGCTAAGGGTACTTATTTCATCTGCCATGATAGAGCCTATACATGGTTGCCCCCTGACTTCTCGGGCACATGTTTTGTCTCGTTCCTGTTGCCCCCCACCTACATGGCCGAGGCAGATTACCATAGGACAAGGATAAGTAGAGGTGTCATCAGAAAAGAAGACACTGCAGGACAAGAATTCGGAGATTTTGCAAAGGGTTTTCTGCCGTTTTGGGGGCCTATGGTGAACAGCAGGAACATAAGGCAATTGACAAGGGTGGTTGAATCCACTGTAGTTGAAACTGCCGGTGCCCTTAGTAATTTGACTGCTGAGCTCCAGTCGGATCGCCTTATGACTCTTCAGAACAGGGTCGCATTAGATGTCATACTTGCAGACCGTGGTGGGGTATGTAAAGTGATCCAATCGAGTTGCTGTATTTTCATCCCCGATAACGCTCCAACAATATACCAGGCCATCTCCAAACTGCATAGGATCTCGGAGTCCATTCACGTGGATGAAGGAGACTGGTCTTTAATGGGGTGGTTCTGGAAACTGATATGTGCCTGGGGATGGAAGATTCTGATAGTCATTGGGATGGGCTTAGCCATCCTTTTCCTGTTCTGTCTGTGTGTACAGTGTGCTCCTGCAATATGTGGCCTCTGTGCTGCATCATGTGTAAGGAAACCGGTATCAAGAGACGAACTAAGTAATAGGATGATGTTACAGCAACATCTCAATGACTTCATGAATACAGACCTAGACTCAGATTAGCATGAGTATAGGTTATTGCCTATGTAAGGGCAAAAGGAGGGACTGTGGTACTGAAAATTCTGGACTCTGCTATTCTGTGGTACCGAAGCTCTACACTCGTGTCATAAATACCATTGTATCATGACGATTTTGGTACTAGCAGACCGGTAATGACTTAAATACTATACATAAGCATTTTCGTCATGTTCGAGTGACGAAATCACCCTGAGATCGGAGTTTTCGTCTTGAACCCTCGGGTTCCATTTTGTGAGCGGCAGCCATTTTGTGATTGCCCTCACATAGTCAAATAACTAAGGCCAAATTCGATCTGAAGGACACGTACACCTTTGCTGACTCCTCTGTGACCTGGGCGAGCTGACTCCACTGCCTCAAGCCAAACCTGTTCGGGCAGTTCCTTTACCCAGGGGCCGAACGAGTTTAGTATCAAGGCACAACATGTCATAAACCGTTCATCGCACACAAGCTATGCCTAATCTCACACACACCTGTCCCTGTTTCTTCTTTATGACCTGTTTTACGAGGAGGAGGTGCCCGTTTTTATTAGGGGTCCGTCGATATCTGATGAAAGTTCTGGGCCTTGTCGGGTAATCTATCATGGACTGGACAAACTGAAATGTGGACTTGTCATCATGACTCTGCTTTTTCTTTGTAGTAAAAATATGTGTATGGTCAACTGTAAAATCAGGAATGTTTGCCTGAAGCTTATTATTTTGTATAGAAAGAGAAGACTGGCTTTGTAATTTCGAGCAGTCTCCTGAGAACATACATGCTGTTGTACTTCTAGGATGTCTGTTACTGGTTGCAGCCAATAAATACGATCTTTGACTTCACCTAGAAGACTCTGTGTTTCTGTAGTCTGAAACAGGAAGGACTCGAGGTCTTTGGGTGTTCTCCCTGGCACCGCCGGGTCCATAAAAGCCCGGTACCTCAGAGTGCCTCAGATTTCTCATGGGCCGTGTCCATTTTTTTGGTGCAGCTGCCTTCATGCCCCTTAGGGCTCGGTTTCATGGGATAGCGAATGGAGCTTCACATCCACGCGGCCATTACAGTCAATGGCTTGGCCACGTCCCCCACAGCATACCATTAGTTGTTTTTGATGTCACTCTTATTTGCAATTTTTCCATTGCTTAGCTCCCCGTAGGCTGCATGGGCCAAGTATATGTGTTCTTCATCGGCTTTGTTCTTTCTCATCATTTCGCAGTGCTTTTTTTTAAAGTATTTCAATATGTGCAATGTGCTTTCCTACTTTTAACATAGGCATATGGCTTCTTATTTTTGTTGTTTTCACCCTATCTGCCCTCTTTATCAACGCTTTACTTACTTACACCTCTAATAACAACGCCTCAATAACATCGGAATCCAAGGAAAATCACTTGAATGGATCACCTCGTTCCTCACCGGAAGAACCCAGAGAGTCCGCCTTCCTCCATTCAAGTCCGAAGCCTCTGAACTCATCTGCGGAGTACCTCAAGGATCCTCACTCAGCCCCACCCTTTTCAACGTATACATGAGCCCCCTCGCGGCCATCGCACGCCAACACAACCTCAACATCATCTCTTACGCGGACGACACTCAACTGATCCTTTCTCTCACCAATGACCCCAGCACCGCCAAAACTAACCTACACGAAGGAATGAAAGAAGTAGCCGAATGGATGAAAGACAGCCGTCTGAAACTGAACTCAGATAAAACAGAAGTCCTCATCTTAGGTACATCCCCCTCTGCTTGGGACGACTCCTGGTGGCCGGAAGCCCTCGGAAAAGCACCCATCCCGACAGACCACGCACGGAACCTTGGCGTCATCCTGGATTCTTCACTCTCAATGAACAGACAAGTCAGCGCCGTATCCTCTTCCTGCTTCAACATTCTTCGCATGCTCAGAAAAACATTTCGCTGGATCCCCTCCGAAACAAGGAAAATAGTCACCCACGCTCTGGTCACGAGCCGACTGGACTACGGAAACACCCTCTACGCAGGTACCACCGCTAAACTCCAGAAGAAACTCCAACGAATCCAAAACGCCTCAGCCAGGCTCATATTAGACATCCCACGCAACGAACACATTTCTGGTCACCTTAAAGACCTCCACTGGCTACCCGTCAATAAAAGGATCACTTTCCGACTGCTTACCCACGCACACAAATCACTCTACGACATCGGACCAGATTGCCTCAACTCTCGACTATCCTTCTACACCCCCTCCCGCCAACTACGTTCTTCCAGCCAAGCCCTCGCCACTGTACCTCGCATCAACAAGACCACCATGGGAGGCAGATCCTTTTCTTACCTGGCTGCTAAAACATGGAACTCACTCCCCGCTTACCTTCGCCTCACCCAGAACCACCTAGCGTTCAGAAAGCAGCTCAAAACATGGATATTTGACAAATAATCTTCATCCCCTTCCTAAGCGCCTTGAAACCCTCTGGGTATGTAGTGCGCTATACAAATTTCATGACTTGACTTGACTTGACACCCACAACTGTACAACCTTATGCCACTCTTCTCAACTCCTCACCAATTTACTCTACCTCACACCATCCTACAACTCTCTACTCTATGCCACTCCGCTCCACACTACCTTACTCCACTCTATGCTACTCTATACCACTCCACTCTATGTCACACCAGTATGTCACTCTACTCTATGTCACTATTCTCTATGCCACTCCACTCTACTTGCAGCCACTCCACTCTACTCCACTCCTCTCTATGCCACTCCACTCTACTCAAAGCCACTCCATGCTACTCTATGCCACTCCACTCTATTCTAAGCCCCTCTACTCCACTCTCTTTTACGCCACACCACTAACTTTTAGCCAGGCTGAACAGCAGCCATGCTGCTATACAACATAGTTAAAAATCATTGCCAGTAGCTCTCACATAGGTGAGGCCTATTGGTTTTGGCAATGTTTGTTTCAAATGAGAGCATGGATTTAAAATGGTCATAGAAAAACAAAAGTGTATTGTTTATCCTCGAATTTAAAAATGCATCTTACTGCATCATTTTTAGAATGTTACATGCCTAAATTTACTTCCACTCATATATCGCGCATATGTAAATTAATAAATTGTATTGTGTCTAAGACCCATGGAGATTCCTTTGGCCCGGTCTGAAATGCATGGTGATTTTACCCGTGCAAAATTACAGTACCATGCTGAAGCTGCTGTGCCATAGGGGCTGCATGGGAGGTGCTACAACCTGACAAAAACCCTTTGTTTGAACCCTTCTGTGCTGCCCACTTGTCCCGTTCCCTGGAACTCTAGACCTGACCGTGAGTCGAGAACTAGAGATATCTCACCAACCTATTCGCACCTCAAGTAGGAAATGCTGATAAGATATTGTTTTGTTTATTTCTTTGTTGGGAGATAGCTGGCAAGAAGGGAAAGATGATTAAAAGTAGACTCTTGCATCCAGGGCTCTGCCCTTCAGCTCTCCCCCGGGCCCTGCAGGCAACCTGCACCCTGGGAAGAGGAAGGACATACATGCTGCAATCTATCAAGGTCCGCTCTGACGTCTTCAGATAATCCTAGCAGCCTGCTGGGGAGGAAGGCGCTGCACGCCACCGTAAGGTGCTGTTTTTTTCAAACCCCTTTTGTACACAAACTTTGCTCTTAATACCTGGTCTCTAGCAGCGCATGACGTTACAAAGCAACTGCCCATGCAGAAGGCAGATTTAAAAGTTCTCTCTACCCCGAAGGTAAGAGCATCAGCTCCTAAAATCTTCTTTTGGAAACAGGCTTCGTTCTTTCCTGTAAAAGGTTAGAAGGTGCTGAGTTATGTTACCAAAGTGGCACTGTTCTTCAAAAAGTGATGTGTGGTAGCTTTCAATGGCCGTAACTCCATAGCCTCTTGTTAATAGCTCACTGCCACACCTTCCCTTACCTTTCACTTAAAGCCCAGCAACATCCCTTATGCTCTTTTTCTTAATTCCCTTTAAATATGGAGCATGGGTTTAGCTGTTACTGTGCGGTAGGTGCCGTGGCACACGAGCCCAGGCGAACGAGGAGCGCTCCGCACCCCCAATTGTGGCTGTGGGCGGTAGAGTCAATTAACCTGCTAGCATTAGGATCTAGGACAGCCTTGCTGCCCACTCATCTGGGATAGGCCTCAGCGTGTTCACTATGTGTACTGTCCATCTTTTTAGTGGCTCATTTATGCTTGTCTATTTTTTTAACCCAAAACCAGTGGAATAAACAGGAACTAGTTTCCACAAGAGCAGTTCAAACATGAATGGCACAATATCCTAGTTTGCAAATGTTTTGTATATAATTATGGCTCTGCCATATTTGCCACATAATACATCTGCTGCATAATCTGATAATTTTAACTAATAAATTGTAGCTCAAACAGATCAAATATTATTTAAAAATGTGAAGTGTTGCTGCGCAGTGGACAGCCCTTTGCAAAGGTTGAATGATCACCTTTATCACTACTGCATTTGTATGTTGCAAAGCTAATTGCTTATTGCTGCATAATTTAGTCAACACTGCGGCGTCATTTTGTCCTCCTTTGCTACATAATTCCAGTGCCCCCAAAGCAGGCAGCACATGTTAAAAGTGCTTGTGCATGAAGCTGAGAGACTGTAAAGTTTGCAAACGTAGGGCTTTATTTACGAGAAGTGTTGCAACGCTGTGACAAAGCAGCAATGCAACACTTCTCAGGTAGGTCGCTCCCCCTCCGCACAGCACCGCCTGTGCCCGTTCTCTCCCTCGCTGCCCCGTGTCTCTCTGCCCGGTTCCCTTCTGCTCCCCTCGCTGCCCCCGTCTCTCTCTGCCCGTTTTTTCCTTCTGCTCCCCTCGCGACCCCTGTGTCTCTCTGCCCGTTTTTGCCTTCTGTTGCCTAGCTGCACCTGCATTTCTGTGACCTTTCTGCCTTCTGTGTCACTCGTTTCCCCCCGTTTTTTGTGACCTTTCTGCCCTTTCTTGGGACCTTTGTGCCTCTGTGCCACTCGTTTCCCCCCTTTTTTTTACCTTTTCTGTCCTTTCTTGGGACCTTTCTGCCTCTGCGCCACTCGTTTCCCCCCGTTTTTGTGACCTTTACTGCCCTTTCTTGTGACCTTTGTGCCCTCTGTGCCACTCGTTTCCCCCTATTTTTTGTGACCTTTTCTGCCCTTTCTTGGGACCTTTCTGCCTCTGTGCAACTAGTTTCCCCCGTTTTTTGTGACCTTTTCTGCCCTTTCTTGTGACCTTTGTGCATCTGTGCCACTCGTTTCCCCCTGTTTTTTGTGACCTTTTTCTGCCCATTCTTGTGACCTTTGTGCATCTGTGCCACTCGTTTCCTCCCGTTTTTTGTGACCTCTTCTGCTCTTTCTTGTGACCTTTGTGCCTCTGTGCCACTCGTTTCCCCCTGTTTTTTGTGACCTTTTCTGCCCTTTCTTGGGACCTTTCTGCCTCTGTGCCACTCGTTTCCCCCTCAATTGTTGTGCCCATTAGCCTTCTGTTTTCTTCGTCGCCCCTTGCCGCTGCGCCCCCCTGCCTGACTGCCCATTCGCTGCCCCCACCTTCCGCCTCCCAGCTGCTCCTCCCTCCCACCTCCCCATATAGGCTGGCCGCTGCGCGGTGAGGAGAGCGACCCTTGACCCTTTCAAGTAGGTAGCTCCACCTCCGCACAGCACCGCCTGTGCCCGCTCTCTCCCTCGCTGCCCCCGTGTCTCTCTGCCCGGTTTCCCTTCTGCTCCCCTCACTGCCCCCGTGTCTCTCTGCCCGTTTTTGCCTTATGTTGCTTAGCTGCCCCTGCATTTCTGTGACCTTTCTGCCTTCAGTGCCACTCGTTTCCCCCCGTTTTTTGTGACATTTCTGCCCTTTTGTGACCTTTTGCCCTCTGTGCCACTCGTTTCCCCCCATTTTCTGTGACCTTTTTGCCCTTCCTGTGACCTCTTTGCCTTCTGTGCCACTCGTTTCTCCCTGTATTCTTGTGACCTTTTTGCCATTTTTGTGACCTTTCTGCCCTCTGTGCCACTCGTTTCCCCCTCAATTGTTGTGCCCTTTTGCCTTCTGTTTCCTTCATCGCCCCTCACTGCCCCCGCAACTGCGTCCCCTGCGGCACCGCCCCCCTGACAGCCCATTCGCTGCCCCCGCCTCCCGCCTGCTCCTCACTCCCACCTTCCCACACATGCCGGCTGTTGCGCAGTCGCGCCGCTGGCGCACGGCAAACCTGTCTGCGCCCGCCCGTGCCTGGACCGTGCCCAGCGCAAGAACCCCAGGCCCCCGCACCCGCCACCACTACGACGACAGCACTCTGCACGCTCTCAACCTCGGACGGACCCACAACTGCTTCAAGGCTGCCCCGAAACGCACACACGGTCCCTTCACCTGCCGGAACTGCAGCTACACCAGCCACAGAGCCGACAAACTACCCGCCAAGAAAGACCTCAACCACCTCCGATGCATACTACTGAACACCCGCTCCGCACGCAAGCATGCAGTCGAGCTCTGGGACCTGCTCAACACAACCTCCCCAGACGTTGCCTTCCTGACAGAGACCTGGTTGAACAACTCCTCCGCACCCGACATCGCCATAGCCATCCCAGACGGCTACAAGATCACCCGCAGAGACCGCACCAATGGAGTCGGAGGAGGAATCGCCATCATCCACAAGAACAGCATCAGGATCTCGACTAACACCGACGACGCGCTCAGCACCGCCGAACACATGCATTTCCAGATCCACACAGACCCCAACTCCACCCTCAGAGGCACCCTCGTCTACCGAACCCCCCAAACCCGCCCCCAGTTCAGCGACTCCATCGCTGACTTAATCAGCACGCACGCCCTGACCTCCACCGACTACATCCTCCTCAGAGACCTGAACTTTCACCTTGAGAACAACAACAACAACTCCACAACCCTGATCGATAACCTCGCCAACCTGGGACTGAGACAACTCGTCACAATGCCCACCCACTCCGCCGGCCACATGCTCGACCCAGTCTTCTCCTCAAGCTCGCAAGTCTCCGTCAGCCACACCACCGAACTCCTCTGGACCGACCACCGCTGCATCCACTTCACCTTCCAGAAACCCACCACACACCACACCACCCAACAGATCCCCCGCCGCCGCTGGAGCAAAATCACCGAAGACCAACTACATGCAAACCTTGCTCTCAGCCCACCCAGCGAACCCTCCAACACCGACGTCGCTGACCACAACCTCAGATGTTGACTCAAGGACTGCGCCAACACCCTCGCCCCACTGAAGAAACCCCCACACAGAGACACCAGCAAGAGGGCCAGCTGGTTCACCCCAGAACTCCTAGATTCCAAGCAAGCCTGCTGGAAACTAGAGAAGAAATGGCACAGTGAAAAAACTCCGGACAGCCACGCAGCACACAAGGACTCTGTCCGCAACCACCACCACCTCATCAGGGCTGCCAAAAAGACCTCCCTCAAAGACAGCCTCGACAACACGCACTCGACACCAAGGAGCTCTTCAACCTCGTGAAGGAACTCTCCAACCCCAGCTCCAACACCAAAGACATCCCGCCGTCGCAAGCCCTGTGCGACTCCCTCGCCACCTTCTTCCACTGCAAGATAGCAGACATCCACAACAGCTTCAACACCCAGACAGCCTCAACAGACAGCAACACAACAGACCCTCCGCACACCATCGATCACATCCCCTTGCTAGCCTGGACCAGCGTGAGTGTCGATGACACCATCAAGACCATGAGCACAATCCACTCCGGCTCACCGTCAGACCCATTCCCGCACCACGTCTTCAACAAAGCAAGCAGCTCCATCGCACCCCACCTACGCAACTTCATCAATCTCTCCCTTGAGACCGCGACCTTGCCAGAGAGCTGGAAACACGCCGAGATCAACGCCCTACTCAAAAAACCCAGGGCAGACCCAGGAGACCTCAAGAACTTCCGACCCAATCCTCTGCTCCCCTTCCCGGCCAAGGTCATCGAGAAAATCGTTAACAGACAGCTAACCTGATACCTCAAAGAGAGCAGAATCCTGGACCCTTCCCAGTCAGGGTTCCGCAGCACCGAGACCGCCCTCATTGCCGCCACCAACAACATCAGGACCCTGCTAAACAACGGGGAGCCTGCAGCACTCATCCTCCTAGACCTCTCCGCTGCCTTCGACACCGTCTGCCACCGCACACTACACGCACGCCTCCACGCCGCAGGGATCCGAGACAAGGCTCTGGACCTCCTTCCTCTCCGTCAGAACCCAGAGCGTCCACCTCCCCATTCCGTTCTGAAGCCTCCGAGATCATCTGCGGCGTACCTCAAGGATCCTCCCTCAGCCCGACACTGTTCAACATTTACATGGCCCCGCTCGCACACGTCGCCCGACAGCACAACCTCAACATAATCTCCTACGCCGACGACATTCAACTGATCCTCTCCCTCACCAAGACACCCATCACCGCCAAAGCCAACCTCCATGAAGGAATGAAGGCCGTTGCAGACTGGATGAAGATCAGCCGTCTGAAGCTAAACTCGGACAAGACGAAGGTCCTCATCCTCGGCTCCAACCCGTCAGCCCGGGACGACTCCTGGTGGCCAACGGCACTGGGGGCAGCCCCGACCCCCACGACCATGCACGCAACCTGGGAATCATCCTCGACTCAACGCTCTCAATGACCAAGCAAGTTAACGCCGTCTCCTCCTCCTCCTTCTACACCCTCTGCATGCTCCGCAAGATCTACAGATGATCCCTAAAGATACAAGAAAGACAGTCACCCAGGCCCTTGTCAGCAGCAGACAAGACTACGAAAATGCCCTCTACCCGGGAGCCCCGACCAAGCTCATCAAACGACTACAACGGATCCAAAACGCCTCGGTGCGACTGATCCTCGATGTACCAGGACACGAACGACCACATCACCCCCCACCTGAGAAACCTACCCTGGCTCCCCGTCAACAAGAGGATATCCTTCAAGCTCCTCATCCACGCACACAAGGCACTCCACAAGACCGGCCCAGCCTACCTCAACAGACGGCTCTCCTTCTACACCCCCAACTGCCAGCTCCGCTCCGCCGACCTCTCACTCGTCACCGTCCCGTGCATCCAAAGAACAACCACCGGCGGGAGATCCTTCTCCCACCTTGCTGCCAAGACATGGAACACCCTCCCACTGAGCCTACGACAGACCCAAGACCTGCTGACCTTCAGGAGGATATTAAAGACCTGGCTGTTCGATCAGTGGCGGCCCCCACCTCCCCCCCCAGCGCCTTGAGACCATTGCGCTTAACAAATGACTGATTTATTGATTGATTGAGTGCGCCCTCCTTGCAACACCATGTTATGTTATGGTATATGGTTTATAGAGCGCACAGCTGCCCCAGCCAAGGGGCGTCCCAGCGCTAATAACAGTCAGAGGGAGGGGACCACCAAAGAAAAAACAGCCTAAAGTGAAGGGAAAAGATGGGTTTTGGTTGCCTTGCGGAATGCCAGATAATTGTTTAAGCTACGGATGGACAGTGGAAGAGAATTCCAAAGCTTGGCCGCCAGTGTGCCAACGGCAAGGACCCCGTCTGCACTCTCCTCACCCTGGCAACCGCCGCCAAGTATTGGCCCATTGAGCGGAGGTTGCAGGGGGGAATATAAGGCAAAAGCAGTGTGGCCAAGATGGCCGGGGAGGAGGACTTGAAGATCTTCAAAGCCATGCACAGAGATTTGAATTCCACCTGTCTGGCCAACGGCAACCAGTGTAGTCGGCGGATGGCAACAGAGTTGGAACAAGTCCTCAGTAGGCTAAGAAGGGTTTTGGCCACCGCATTCTGGACTCTCTATAATCTAAGAATATTTGACTTATTAGCCCCCAAGTATAGCAATTTGGTGTAATCCAAACTCGACAGGATGGCAGCCTGGATGATGACCTGATGAATAGAGGGGTCAAAATATCCTAACAATGGTTTAAGCCCATGCAGAATACCCATACAGGTTCCTGCCACTTTCTTGATGTGGGCCTGGAAGCTGAGAGCGGAATCCACCCAAACTCCCAGATTCTTTACTATCTGTTTGGGGATGGAGACATGACCACAGTGGTAGGCCACCATTGTTCACTCCACAACTCGCCATCCCACCCAACCAACAAGATTTCAGTCTTGCTAGCGTTGAGCTGCAAACAATTAGCAGACATCCACTTAGAGATGGCCATAAAATGGCTCAAAAACATGCTGGCATCCTGAGCTGAATTGCCAGAGAGTGCCAAAACCAACTGAGTATCGTCGGCGAACAATATCAGTGTCGGGCCTCTGCTCCTAGCCACCACTGCTAAAGGTTGAACATACAAACTAAACAGCATAGGGCTCAACGCTGAGCCCTGTGGCACCCCTTGTTGAATGGTACGGGTCCGAGAGGAAAAAGGGGGAGGCAACACTTGAAAGGTGTTCTCCGAGAGGAAGGAGGCAAACCATCAAGGGCCATCCCCAAGATCCCTGCCTCCTTCAGCTGTTGCAACAGAATCTGGTGGGAGACTGTATCGAACACGGCACAGAAATCTAATAGAATCAGTGCCGATGTACGTCCCTCATCCAATGCAGCCCTCAGATGTTCAGTCACTACCAGGAGGGCTAATTCTGTGCTGTGGCAAGGGCGAAAGCCATTCTGGGAGATGTCCAGGATGTTGTCTTCCAAGTAGCCTGTCAGAATGGAGTTGACATGGGACTCCGTAATCTTAGATATCCATGAATGGAGAGATATGGGACGAAAGTTCTCCAATTTAGTTGTACCAGAGAAGGCTATTTTAACAGGGGGGTCACCCTGGCTTGTTTCCAAGTCCTTAGAACAACTGCTCGTGACAAGGAAAGATTAATCACCTGACACAGAGGGGCCAGAAGCAAGGATAAGGAGTTCATAAAATGTTCTGGTTTAAGGGGGTCAGCAGGAGAACCGGATTTCACTTTGCTGCATAGAACAAGCAGCTCATCCTGCGAGATGGAAGGAAAGGACACAAGAGTGTAGGTGGTGCAGAGGTTAAGTGCTGAACTCAGGACTGGGGAAGCTGGCGAGAAAGAATTGTAGATATTCTCCACCTTTTCCACAAAAAAGGAGACAAGAGCGTCACATTGCTCATCTGATGTATTGCGAGGTGCGGGGGGCAACCCTCCCTGTTTGAGATCTTTAAGTATACCAAAGATACATTTAGAGGGATTTTTACTGCCCTTAATCTCGGCTACATAGTAGGCTGCCGCTCTGACTGGATGGCCCTGTGGTAAACTTTGGTGGCTGCCTGATAATGCCCCTTGGCAATAGAGTCATAATCACGTCTCCACACCTGTCCCAATCTTTTGCAGATTTTACCCAAACTGGCTAACTTGTCACTGTACCATGGACTGGACTTGGTGTTACGATACTTAGGTAAACAACGAGGACTGGCCCACTGTGTTGGAGTGATGGAATCTTGTTAGTATCCCATGTCACCTGTAAATGTAGCTGTGTCAGCTGGGAACAAGCAGTCTTTGTTTAAAAACCCCTCACACACCAACCTGGTTGGTGTCATGCTTCATCATCGGGGTCCAACCAGGCAGCCGAGTGCCGCCTGGTTGTGCCTCAACGCCTGACTACAGCGGAGCGGGTGTCGTGCAATAGTGTGAAGTGGATGAAGGTGAATGTTAAAATGCACCTCTGGGGATCCTTGCCTGGTAATTTATTTGTGGCGGCCCAGGGTGTCAATTAAAAACTATGTGCTGCAACTAATAGTAAAAAAATAATGATTACTTAGTTGACTTGATAACGGTCTACATGTTTCAGTCCCTGTAGAGTCTGGGCGGGACTTTCTTCAGGACCAGGGTGAGTGAGTGGCAAAAGGAAAGGCCACGTGTTTTAATCTCCTACACACGCGCTAAGGTGTGTGGAAAAAAAGGTGGTGGAAGGCGCGCCTGTGGGTTACAAGCACCTTCTGGGGAGCGAAAAAATCCTGTGGGAAGGAAGAACAGACAATGCACACCAATGCGTTAAGAGGATTGCTGCGAGCGTGCGTTCGCTATGTTACAACAGGTGTTCTATGAGGTGCATGGTGGTTGCTGATATCAAGGAAAACAGGTGACAGTGGGTAGAGCACAGCACGCTGTGAGTGCTAGCATGCCTGTGTGGACTATTACGTTGGCGCTATGGAGCCTGGTGGGTGTTCACAGTAACCTAAGTGTCCCCAGTGTCTTAGCCGTGGTGGTGCCGTCACCTATGGCGGCTGGCCCTTGCGCCACCAAGGAGTTGATGTTCTCAAATGCGCAACAGGTAAGCGTTTAAATGTGCTGTGTTGTTACAGTGAGACTCACATACATTTAAAAATTACGTAGTGACAGACATACATGTAAAAATGATATGGTGAAACACACACACACAATTAAAAGATGCCAGATTCTCTGGACCTTCATAAGTAGCGATGTAATTATTGGCGCTTTACTCTCTGGCATCTTTTAATTGTGTGTGTGTGTTTCACCATATAATTTTTACATGTATGTCTGTCACTACGTAATTTTTAAATGTATGTGAGTCTCACTGTAACAATACAGCACATTTAAAAGCTTACCTGTTGCGCATTTGAGAACATCAACTCCTTGGTGGCGCAAGGGCCAGCCGCCATAGGTGACGGCACCACCACGGCTAAGACACTGGGGACACTTAGGTTACTGTGAACACCCACCAGGCTCCATAGCGCCACCATTATAGTCCACAGCACAGGCATGCTAGCACTCACAGCGTGCTGTGCTCTACCCACTGTCACCTGTTTTCCTTGATATCAGCAACCACCATGCACGCCACAGAACACCTGTTGTAACATAGCGAACGCACGCTTGCAGCAATCCTCTTAACGCATTGGTGTGCATTGTCTGTTCTTCTTTCCCACAGGATTTTTTCGCTCCCCAGAAGGTACCTGTAACCCACAGGCGCGCCTTCCACCACCTTTTTTTCCACACACCTTAGCGCGTGTGCAGGAGATTAAAACACATGGCCTTTCCTTTTGCCACTCACTCACCCTGGTCCTGAAGAAAGTCCCGCCCAGACTCTACAGGGACTGAAACATGTAGACCGTTATCGAGTCAACTAAGTAATCATAATTTTTTTACTATTAGTTGCAGCACATAGTTTTTAATTGACACCCTGGGCCGCCACAAATAAATTACCAGGCAAGGATTCCCAGAGGTGCATTTTAACATTCACCTTCATCCACTTCACACTATTGCACGACACCCGCTCCGCTGTAGTCAGGCGTTGAAGCACAACCAAGCGGCACTCGGCTGCCTGGTTGGACCCCCATGATGAAGCATGACACCAACCAGGTTGCTGTGT
This sequence comes from Lissotriton vulgaris, assembly GCF_964263255.1. NCBI lineage: Eukaryota > Metazoa > Chordata > Amphibia > Caudata > Salamandridae > Lissotriton > Lissotriton vulgaris. The sequence goes on from NC_141687.1 coordinate 1,713,412,510, forward strand.
GAGGGGTTTTTAAACAAAGACTGCTTGTGCCCAGCTGACACAGCTACATTTACAGGTGACATGGGATACTAACAAGATTCCATCACTCCAACACAGTGGGCCAGTCCTCGTTGTTTACTTGATTATACCTCAGGGTTAGGGACTCGCCCCTCAAAACCCTTGCTCTCCATTTTGTTTATTCTACCCGTTACGATACTTACACCACCTGGCTGGAATAAGCACGTCCAGTAGTTGACAGATCCAGTCCGACAGTGCTATGTCAGCCAAGTTCGTTTCATCCGGTATGGTAAGGACATTTGTGGACAGAAGGACGTGGAATTGTTCGACCTTTTGAGAGGGCTCTACCCCAGTGAGAAACATAGATATCATGTAGTGGTCTGACCAGCACATTGGGGCTGGGGTATTAACTGTGAGGGAGCGGAGATAGGCGAAAACTGGATCCAGCAAATGGCCGGCCCAATGAGTGGGACCTTGGACCAGTCGAAACAGCTGACATGCCTCAAAGTCAGCCAGAAAACTACTTAACTCCGGATCCTAAGGACTATCCAGATGCAAGTTCGGGTCCCCGAGAACAGTGAAATTGGCAGATCTCATTACCAGCGAACTGACCGATTCTATAAGCGCAGTTCTAAACTCTTTAGAGGGACCTGGGGGCCGATAGACCAGTAGTCCAGACAGGGTAAAGCCTGCGCTAAAGGAAATCCCAAAGCATGCGCACTCACAGCCAACAATAGCCATTTTGGTGAAGGGACATGTATAACAAGATTTAAAAATTACTGCAATACCACCCACCCTAGAGTCTCTGTTAAACGTCATAATATTGAAGCCATGGGGGGTGCCAAACCGGGCTCCGCCACTGTATAAGCTGACAGCCAGGTTTCCATTAAGAAATGAGCATCAAGAGCTTCATCCTGCAACAGCACATAGACGTCGAGAACGTGTTTCATTAGGGAGCGGCAGTTCAGGCTACAAATCTTAATATTGTGCCCCGCCCAGGGGGATGCCATACAATGCAGGGTAAAGGCCCCAGAATCAAAAATGCAGTGTAGACTGCAAAAAGGACCTTCAGGTGCCTTGCCCAGAGAATGAGCACAAGGTTTCACTGCCGCCCTAATAGCCAACAAATCCCCTCTAGTATAGGCGGGAATATCTCTACCCAAACTTTCAACCTGTCTGGCGTCTGCCAGGCACAGACGGGCTTGCCTGAGGTGCGCCTAAGGCACGCTCGCTGCACATGTCTGCATCCCCACCATACTAAGTAGGTGAGCGCTGATGGCAAATACCGGTCCCCGCCCCCTGAGACCCGAAAATGCGTCACCCAGAAGGGAGGTACAGAGATCTGATGACGCCCTCCACAACAAACAGCACCCAGCCGCGATGGAACGGGGCGAGGTGAGCAACAAAAGTAAGTTAAAAATGAGGTTGAAGTTTTTAAATTAAAAATAGCCGGAAAAGTACACCGCAAACACATTGAAGTAGCGCTCTACACACTGCAAGTTTCACAGAATAAAATACAGCATACATAGAACAGGTGATTTCCAGCAAGCAGAATACTAAACGAGTAGCCTCACCATTGACGGCTTAAGTATGGCACATCATGTCACAAGGAGTTATAGATACGTCAGTATAACTGACGTATTTGTAGGCACAAAAGTGATGCATTGTGGCCTGGGGGTTCAACATGGAAGGCGCGCCTTAAGGTAGCTTCCATAGCCCCACAAAATCCTTTATTAATCCTGCTGCATTGGTGTGCCTATTTCCATCTCGCACCCTCTACGGCTCTTCGTGCTGCCCCGCTGCTGACTGGGCCTCCCTCAGAGACATTCATTGGTGCTTGCTGCATAGCCCACGGGTAGATTAAGGCCTGGAGCGCCAGCCTTGACATGAACAACGCACTGGAGTGAGCGCTGCACCGCTGGGTGGGCCGTGGTAGGCCCTGGAGGTGATTAAGGCTGCTCTCTGCCCCTGGTGGAAGAGGGTGACCCTCCTACGGTGGTGTGACGCGCTGTGGGACTGGAGGCGCGACATCCCGCTATTCTCATCGGTGTCTCGGCCTGGATCGTGGTGGTCACATCGGGCTGCAGCATGGGCATGGTCTGACTGTTCCGGAGTGTGCATAGCCGTGAGTGGGGGGGTAAAACCCCCTAGCCGCTGTCTCCCTGCAGGGGACTTTGTTGGCGCTGGGATCCCTGCCCAGCGGGATCCGCGGCTGGGCGAGGCACTGACGGCTGGACCGGAGATACGAGTTCCTCACCCTGAGTGATGTGGATTCCCAGACTTCGGCGGCCATATCGGGCCATAGTGCCCCCTGCCCTGCATCATGCGCTGCTGTGGGAGTTCGAGGAGGAGCCAGGGCCATGGCTACATTGTTGGACCTGCTGCAGTGTGTCCCTGATGGGGGAGACCCAGAGGCCGGACTTGCATGGATTGGTGTGGCCTAGTCCGTGACCATGCTGATGGGAGGCCAGGGGTGAGTGCTCTCTCTCCTCTTCCTCCGCCCTCTCGCTCCCCTCCGGGCACTGCTCTGATTACAGTTGGCAGATTGGGGGGGCCTGCGCTGCCATTTGCGAGGTGACCTGCCTTATCTTGGGGGTGCTAGTGGAGGAAGAATTTGTACCTTTGATGATCACCCCCTCAGATTTCTACTAACATCTCTACAGCTCCGACCTCAACAATTGGCTTTACCGGCTATTCTGTGTGCATTGCGTGGGGCACTGGTGGCAGTGGGATGGTGAGTGCCCTGTGACCCCGCACTGCCCCTGTTAATACAGGCTCTGCTGTGGGACATGGAGCCCCTGCAGGGAGGTCGAGCGGCAGATTGTCGCCTGACCGCAGCAAGGACACCCAGCTACAGGTGTGGTGTTGTGGAGCCCAGGCAAGGGTGTCCTTGAGCCACATTGACTACGTTCTGCTCGTCCACCTCGGGGCCTATGGCTGGAAGCCCCAGACCTGACCGTAAGGGGAAACTATGATCCTCTGTGGGGCTGAAGCACAGGAGTTGTCAACCGTAGCCTGTGGGGGGGGTGTGGGTTGCCTACTCACGGAGGTGGCTGGGCTAGGGCTCGGTGCGTCTTGTGGGTGTGGTGCCCTTCCCCAAATGTTGTTTCCGGACACTTCTCCGGCGTGTTCCGGCTGGAGTCATCGGTCCGACGACTGCCTTAACACACTTGTGTGCACCTAGACATACGCCCAGAGGCGACCCCCGTACGTACCCAGACAAAATGGTAAAGGATAAATTGCCAGGCACAAATTCAAAACAATGTACAATGGATAAATACAACGGCACTGTGGCCCAGCCACCAGACCCTGGGAACCTTGCAACACCTATACCGGATAATGCAGCGTTGCTTGCAGCAATCACACAATCCAGAGACATGCTGGAGGCTAAGATCGGTACCGTCGCCTCAAATGTTCAGTTACTCTGACAGTACCTCCAAAAAGCAGTACAGCATATTACAGCCCGGAGTCTCGAATTTTAACAGTGGAAGACACAGTATCCATCCTTCAAAAGAATGTATCCACTCTAGAGACACCCGCAAAGGGCCTTGCGAACTGTCTGGAGGATGCGGAGGGATGTGCCCGAAGAAACAACCTCGCTTTGTGGGATTTCCTAAAGGTTGCGAAGGAAAAAATATTGAGGACTTCCTTACTAAATGGCTTACAGACTGGCTTCCATCTAACTCAATGTCTCCATGCTTCATAATTGAAAGTGCGCACCGAGCTTAATTGCAGAAACCACCACTGAAGCCTGACCTCGACCAATTATTGCTAGATTCCTTAACTATAAGGATAGGGATGTCATTCCACAGCAGACCAGGCTGAAGGAAACCCTGACCTACACCTCCCACCATTTTATGATTTTCCCGACTACACTAAGATGGTTCAACAGTGCTGACAGTCATTTGCCGAAGCTAAAGCCCACCTGCTGGTCCTGAAGATTCAGTATTCCCTGCTTATCCCGGCCCACTTGAGGGTGTCCTATCAATCACGGACACACTTCCTTGTGACACCTGAGGAGGTGTTTAATTGGACAGATGAAGCTGTGAAACTTCAGCCCCACACTCCACCCATGATAGACTCAAACACTTCACCTGGGGGTCCCGGTCCTGATCTCCTGAGGATCAGTGACAAGCAACATCATTGGTCGCACTCCAAGAGATAGTGCAAAACTTGTAGTAAATCCCGTATGGGCTTCATGGCGGGTTAGCTGGCGCCGACAACATCCTATTCAACATCTGAAGAGCCCTATATGGACACTTAATAAAGTTGATGGCAAGAATACAAGGGCAACCTCTGTACATACATCTCATTGGTTCTAAGACGCTTCAATGTACAAGGGATGTTTATCCGGGATCCATTGGCAGGGAGTTCATCCTACCCTCCGTTGGGGGCAGGATACTCACTGTGCTGCGATACATGCTTCAACTTTTTTGAGGTATTGGGATGGGAGGGAGGATAAGCGGGTTTATGGGAAGTTATTGTTTGTTCCCAGTGTCATTATCGTTCATTACATACATAGTTCCCAGTTGGACCATACCACCCATGCGTCAGCTCACATCTACATGTCCCACCACCACACATGCCGTCTGCCAGGACAGAATCCAGGGGGCGGAGACTTAACATTATTAGCTGTAATGTCCGTGGCCTTTTCGATAATTTTAAATGAGTGGCCATACTTCACCAAGCTAAGCGATACAAAGCGGATGTCCTGCTCCTACAAGAAACCCATCTGTTAGGCAACAAGCCTCCATGCTTGGCACGGTTTGGATATATCCAGACCTTTAATTCTGAGTTTACTAGGGACTCCGGCAACGTGGTGATCCCCATTCACTGTAACGTTCCATACATTCATAACAAGACATGGTCAGATCCTCAGGGCAGATACATTGTAATGTCAGGTACACTATATGGTGAAGCACTTATTTTCTGTTGCATATATGCCCTCCCACCCATAGCATGGAACCTTGTAGAGCGCCTAATGACACTCTGGACGGAGATCCCCCTGGGCCTGATAGTAGCTGGGGGAGACTGGAATGATGTACTGTGCCCATTGAAGAATAGATGGCGTAGTATGGGTCGATGGGTGGACACGCGAGAATCGAGACTAGTCACTGACTCAACAGACCACGACTTCACATACTTCTCTGGTGAGACAGCAGAAATCCTGCCTAGAGGCCTATCTGACCAATCCCCTGTGCAGCTACAGTTGCGTTTAAATCCCAGACGTTCTCCATTTTGCTGATGGCTTTTGCCATGGCATCTGCAAAATGAGCAGTTACAGATTACACATGCACAAAGTTGAATCTCCTGAAGCTCTATGAGAGGCTATGAAACCTACACTCAAGGGGGGTCGATATCGCATTCTGCACTGCACAGCGTAAGCAGTGCCGTGGGATGCTGACACGGACAGAGGCCCAACTCATTGATTGATTGGTACGCCGACAATTACTTACTACACCACAAACATATGGTTCACTACCCATAGTCGGATATATCAATGGGGCGACAAATCCAGAACCCTGCTTCTCCGCATCTGTCAACCGACACTCTGCCCCTTAACTATCCCAGGTATACATGGCCTTGCCAGGGAGGTTTTCACTGACTCAGCACAGAGTGCAGCAGGCTTTGACAAATATTTTAACATTGATAATGCCTTTGACTCGCTTAGTTGGACTTACCTCTTCGCACTCCTGAGTCGCATGAATATTGGCCCGCCTCCTCACATATATCCACCTCCTCTACACCAACATTATTTCTTCTGTCCGCATGGCAAACTCAACCTCACGGACCTTCTCCATTGTGTTGTGAACCAGACAGGGATGTCCCCTGTCCCCCTAACTTTTTGTATTAGCCATGGAGCCGCTCAAGGCTTGGGTAAGGATTGATGCCCAGGTTCATGGCTTTGAGTGGTCACGGGAAGCCTCAGACCGCATAGCGCTACATGCGGATGATGTACTGTTCTTCTTTACACAATAGACCGGGCCCGCGGTTACTCAGGATGATGCTAATCTTTGGCGAGATCTCTTGTCTCTATATGAATGCCCATAAATCCTTCCTATGGCCACTATGAGGGGGAGACCAATTGGATGAATGGACAGGAGAGGTCCCAGGTGGATATAAATATCTTGGGGTGTTCCTTTCGGCCTCTAAGCCCGCAAGAGATAGGAATCTAGCCCACTATGGACAGAGGTCAAGGAACAGGTGCGTTCTTGGTTGCACTTACCACTGTCTCTGTTTGGCAGATCTGCCATTTTTAAGATGGTTTTCCTGCCTCGCCTCCTGTATCAGCTTCAAAATCACCCCTACCCAATACTAGCCAACTGGTTTAGACAACCAAACGCAATCCATCCTCAGTCACTTCCTTTGGCGGTGGGGTGCAGCACGCATGGCTCTAAGAACCTGTTTCTAATCTACATTTTGCAGAGGTATTGTGACTCCAGATGTCCAGGCATTCCATGCTGCTTCACATGTTATATCCTTAATGACTGGTGGTATGGCGACAGACGAGATCCATCTTATGTAGTCAACCGTTGGTTAATGGACACTACGTCACTACATATGATCCTATATTCGGGTCCAATGCTTAAAACGCTACCGCCTGCAACCAGGACGGTTTTTGTGACATGGCGGCAAGCGATGCGCAAGATTGGGTGGTGGGGTAGATTGACGAAGGAGACCCGTCTTTGGCATAACAGCCTACTGCCACAGTTGTCCATGTTGTCCGGATTCGCAGGCTGGGAGGCCATTGGTATCTCTACGGTTGGGGAGGTTATACATGGTCGGACCTTAAAGTCCTTCCCGGAGCTCCAAACAGAATTTGTCATGTCCTGCTCGCAGTTTTACAGATACCTTCAATCCCGCAATGCATTCTCCCCTATATAGCACACCAAGAAGACATACCCAACTTCCATCCCATTGAGGCCAAAGTCTTTATGGCGGAATTGGGTGACCACAAAATTACTGCGATATACTGTACACTTGTGACCAATAGCTCCACTACACTCAACACAACACAGGATACCTTGCAAAAAGATCTTGGCCCTATAGATGACGATGATTGGGCCAAGGCGCTGGAGTCCCCATGCAGCTCGGCCATCGCAGCATGCGTCCGCCTTGCCCAATTTAAAAATCTCCACCGGGTCTATTTCACTAGATGTAGGCTCTGGTGGGCGGGACTGATCGCCTCCGCCCCATTGCCTGCGCTACAAGGTCGCAGAGGGCACTATCATGCACACCGTCTGGCAATGCGTGGCATTATTGACGTTTTGGGGGGTGATCGCTGGCCTCGAGGAAGTACTGAGATGTGATATGCTACAATCACCACATCTGGCTATGCTACATATCACAGATGGAATAGGGGGGCAATTTATTATTTCTTGGACTCACACTGGCAAAGCGAGATATTGCCAGGGCATGGAAGGATGCGTCCCTGCCATCGGTGGACATTTGGAAGAAGGGTCATGATTTCTCTATGGCGCTTGAGATATCAATCTTCAAGGTGAAGGGGTGCCCCCAGAAACACCAAAAGAAAAGGAAGAGGTGGGCGGATATCTGATCCCATTCCCCCTGCTTCAAATATTGAGGAGTTGGTGTGATGATAAGATGATGAGGAACAGATTGGATTATAGCATTTATTCAACCTGGGTGGTTGGGAACTACATACGTTAGACTACATATTGGGAATAGGGCATTGTTGTTTATTGTTTGGGTTTTAACTCAGATATCCTTATCTTCTACACTGTTATATATTGATACTGTAAATGTTGACATCACTGATACTATTATGTCTATAGTAAGATTGGTAACCCTAGTTACACCAGGGCTGATTCATCTGTCGACAATAAAATTTTGTTTTGAAAGAAAAGAAAGTGAATCATTGCTGGGGTGTGTCCAAAATCAGCCGCAACTCCATCAATGTGTCCTTTTACGGGGGCAAGCCCCTTGTGAAAGGGCCTGCGTCACCCTTACCCCTGCCATGAGGCAGGCATAAGGTTTTGACGCAATGGCGTCCTAGAAGTGGTGCACTGAAATCTTATAGATTTCTATGCACCACTTCCATGAGGCTTTGATGCGGAGGAACACCCACCCTGCATACATTACACCTGATGCAGGTATAATGTAGCACAAGGGTTTACAAAGTGACGCATCTGCCTAGATGTGTCACTTTGTAAATATATAGCAACGTGGTGCTTAAATGTTATGCAGGGCTCCATAAGTAAGGCCTTAGGGGGCATATCTACAAGGCATGGCAGTAGACTTATCGCTGCTTTAGCGTCCATTTTGGGACGAAAAGCGGCGATAATTCTAACGCCCTATCAGCATGGACACGCTAACGCATGGACCCATGCCTTTGTGCCCATTTTCTTAGCGCTTCGCATCGCTAATGAGATGCGAGGTAGGCATTCCCGACTGAAACTCAGCGGGAACAATCGCTAACACGCTACTCTCTATTAACTAGTTAATCGCTAACATGTCTAGCGACATTAAAAGTAGCGCTAACCGGGTATTTCACCGGTTCCTTACACCTGATAATTTCACGACTTAGCAATATGTTGAATGGGAGGTGGATCATAATTAGGGCTCCCGGTTTTATGGTATTTAATTTTTTAACATTTCCGTCTGTATTTATCCATATTTATTGTTTGCCCATTTTATCTGTATTTATCCATATTCATTTTGTGTTTTGCGCAAAAATTGAGTTGTAAAACTGTACAGCTCCATATTTATTCAACTGTTCCACGCGCACTCATACTTTGATGTCTGTCATGTTTTCACTATTTAAGCAACCAAATATTACATGCTAATACATCTACTGGTAAATATTAGCATGATACCACAAATGAATGTTGACAAATGCCATTATTTAAAGAAATGTCATCCTGTTCTTTCATTTAACATGCCATCTGCTCAGCTGTTGGGTTATAATTCATGAAAGACAGCACGAAGGTTCATTCAAAGAAGCACACATTTCTGTATTTATCTACCTTTAAAAATAAATGCAGACAGAAAACACATTGTTTTCTGTGTGTATTTATCTGTAAAAAACCATAAAAACGGAAAACAGGGAGCCTTAATCATAATGCTAGATCCACCTCTCCCTATTTACAAGGTTTCCTCTGACTGTTTGTTTTATCTTCGGTATTCCTGCGATATTTTATGCCTATCGACGCTTTTGTCGGGATTTCAATCGCCTCGGCAATGCGCGTTGTAAATATTGCGTTGACCGGGCGATAGAACCCAGCGTTAGGCGGTGTTAGGATTTTGCACGCTGTACGAGGCCAGTGATAATTATCACTGCTGCTTGCTGATATGCCCCTTAGTTTGGTGTGCGTGCAAATCCTGCATTGTCGATCCCTGGTGAGTTGCAGCTACTACTGAAACAAGACCAATGGAGGTACCAATGGGTGAGGTGGACTGGCCTCAAAGGCAGGGCCGGCTTTAGCGCTGATGGCTTCCTGTGCAACAATGTTTGTTGGTGCCCCCAATGACTACCTCTGCAATGGATTCCCTCACTACCACCCTTTAAAAGTTCCCCTCAAGTCTCCATAACCACACTCTCAGGTGCATTCAATTGGATGTACAGCACCATTCCCATCAGTGTAGGGTATCAGAGCATTTTACATCACACACATTACACAGAGACAATCAATTATACAAGTGTGATCACTGTATAGGAAATGTTACATAAGAGTAAGGACCACAAGGTGTAGGAGTCACATGACAACCATACTAGTAGGTGGTATAGTTTAATAGTGATTGATCTGGAGAAACACAAACTTAGAATTTCAATCATAATACCATGGTTGGGTGGTTCTATTTAATAATCAGATTTGATTGCTATCCAAATGAACACTTTTTGCAACATTACGATAATCAAAGACTGGGGGTAAAAACGATAATGCTCTCATTTTAACCTTGCAGTTGTATTTAGCTCTTAGATGACAGTTAATAGCTCACTGTTCTATGTTAGGATTTTAACTTATAAACTGCAAGTAATAAAAAGATCTCTCTGACAAAAGCAGTAACCCACTGACCTGTTTACATTATGTGAACCTTGTGATCTGCATGATACGTGTTCTTTGCAGCAGGCACATTAACCTTCAGCACTACCTTTCTATGAGTCACAACTTCCACTAGAACAAAACTCTGACCGCTCTCTAAGAAGAACATTAATCACTAGAGTTATCATGAAATTTTTATTGTTGCTGATGCCTCCACCTAACGTCAGCGCTCATTGCGGTCACACCGGTCGCACTGCCCTAGAGCCGGCCCTTCTCAAGGGTCTTGTGACCTCAGTGACAGAGTCACTGTCGCTCTAGGGTGTGCTGCTTCATAGCCTCCCTGCTAGACTGGAGGTGAACTTCAGTAAGGACTGTGGTGGACAAGCCTTCAAGGTTAACCCCCCACACTTGCCACCGCTAGGTTCCATCTACTGGTGATAAGAAACCAGGGCTTCTAAGGCCTTGCAGGGCCTTCTAAGGCCTAGTATGGGAATGTACTTCCTCTGGGTCATGAAGGCTGCACCTGGTTCCCCAGTTCCAAATTCAGCAGCTCTGACTTTAGTGCCACGTCCTCTCCCCCAATGAACACCATACTGCTCCACTGAAAGAAACTCACACCGCCTTCAAGTACAACCCAATTGTGCCCCTCTATAAACACCTGGAAGCGACTAGATTCAAATTGCGCCATAGGTAAGAGTAATATGCTGCCTAAAATTTTTTACCAACATCCTGGAAAAAGCAAACACTCATAGGGAATGCAAGATTTAGTAAATCATCTTATATACTCATTAATCAAAAATCTGTGAGTGTTTTTCCCTGAAAAGGTAGGGGCAGGAAGGAACTCATTTTAATATCCATGGCTTTTAAAAAGACCACATCCATGAACACAGAACTGCAGTACACATTTTGGTTTCCAATCCACTCATCAATCAGGCATTGTAGTACCTCTAGGATTGGTGCACTTCCTCACCTGGATAAAACAATGCTTTTCAAAGAAAGACAAGAAGATAAAAGTAGCACTTACTGGCAAACTCTCTCAAATGACGCTGATATGTTTGGGTGTGCATTTAATCCATCTGGCCACTTTGAACCACTGTTTTCTTTTTTGGATCCATTTCATAGGAGAACAAATAAACGAAAGGAGGAAAGTGGGGTTGAGAACCATTTCTTGGAGTCACGGTTTTCAGTAAGTGAGGAAGAGTTAGATAGAAAGAGAGGGAATAAGAGGAAGAAAGAAGGGGGGTGCAGCTCCCAGGGCTGAGCAGAACTGGACACTGTGCTTGTCTTCTCTGGGCAAGAATGAAAAGACAGAGTCCTTTTCCTTCTCTGCTCACCCATCCATCCCCGAAGGGCCACAAACGCTGAGCCTTATCTGTAAGCCTTGGCTATCTCTGCTGTCTGGGGATGCATGTTTAAAATAAAAAAATAGGGGAACGAAATCTATTATTTAATATATAAAGAAGTAGGGGGATGCCTTTCCATGCCGATCCCACCCACTTCGAACACTGGTTGGGTTCAGAAGTACACAACATAGACAAGAGAGAACAACGGCAAGCTCTGGAGAGTAGGAATAGTACGCTAGCAAGAGAGGAACGTAAAGCTGCAGGGAGGGGCAGAACGCAACACAGAGGGGGATGGACTAGAAGCACATGGGCAAAAGAGAACATGGAGGGCAGCAGAAGGACAAAGAGAGGTACACGAGGGAGACAACTGGAAAACACATGCACTCTCATGGAGTACATAACCAAAAAGAAAAAAAATGTGGTTCTTGAAAAGTAAGCTTTAAAATTACAAATGTAATGAGGTTATGGTCCAGACGAGCAACAAGCACCCAAAGACGAAGGAAACCCACACAAGCTGATGAAACCAATTGTAAGTAAAAGGCTGGTTCTAAGAACACTGTAAGCTGAGATATCTTTTCTGCAAACAGACAGGTTGGGCTGTCAGGTAGGCAAGGCCTAAATAACTCAGCTAGAAAAGGAGGGAGGAGCTGAAAAGGAGGAGAAGAGGAATACAGCGAAACATGACAGAAAATGGCGGACATCAAAAGTTGAAAATAAATGGAAGGAAATGCAAAAAGGGTACAGGAAAATAAGTGGAATTGAAAACAATAAGGTATAAGAGTGTGAATACGGCATAAAACAAGAAGATACACAATCAGAACAAGAGGCTGCAGACAAAAGAGAAGCACGTTTGAGAAAGAGAGTATAGAAGAAGAGAAATGAAATGAATGAACAGAGAAATAAAACTGTTGGGGATATCACTTGAAGTCTTACCTAAACCTGAATTGTCTGCAAGCCAACAGGCCTGCTGAGAGGGAAGGAGTCTGCCAACTGTTCAGGAGGTATGACTGTCCAGGGAGAGCCAGAAGCAGCTTGAACTCAGTGGAATGAGGGTTAGTGCAAACAATAAGGCTGAAGACAGCATTCTGTGTGCAGGAGAAAATGTGAGAGCAGGCTCTCTGTATAATCAGCTCAAGTCGGGAACTCAAGTAAGGCCTGAGTCGACTCTCCCTGTACACCTCTACAGACTCCGGTCGCCAGCCTCTGTGGCTACCAGCTGTGGTCACAGTGACAGTGAAGGAGAATCTCCAGCTGGTACATCTCCTAAAAAAGGGAGTGAATCCGATGCATCTTGTGGGTTCTCACTGATCACCCAAATAAGCCTGAGTGACTTCGCTGGAGTAAGAAATAGCACATGACTGCTAAGTGAACTGAGCTCACAAACTCGTAAAAAAAGGGGGAATCTGCACCGGCGTCTTGATATCTGCCCAGAAAAAACTCAAACTCAGAAAGGGAGCATATGTAGGAATAATATCTGGGAAGATTGTAGACATTGAGGGGACCCGAGCCCCCAGGCACAATTGTGCAAGTGCCAGTAGAGCATTTGTACCAGTAGCCTATTCTGTGTGAAATATTGAGTTTCCTGTGTGTATTAAAGTTATTTTCTTTATCAAAGTAAAGCACTGGGTTGGACAATCAGTTAATGCACTGTTGGGTGAATATTGATTTCCCAGCATGAGCACACCTGCAGTCGTACTCCCTGAGAAACCTATCACTGCTCGCCATCTACCTGGGACATAAGAAGCAAATTGCCCCAATTCTTACAGTTCATGCCCAATAACAGCTACATGCCCCTGATGGAGCGAGGTGGATAAACAAAATTTTGTATACCCCTCGCAAAGTAAATTCCTCATAACTGTAACTTTTATTAATTGCATGGTGTGGAAAACATTAACCAACATAGTATAGAATGCACACATAAATACACGTGGGAATACTAATCTGCTTGTAAGGCGAAAATATAACTAACTAATTAATGTTGTTGTCAAGATGTGAAATAATGCAAAAGCTTCAAAATAAACAAAAGCAGCATAAATGTGCTTTTTGTGCATGTATTTGTGGCTGAAACCGAAGGATACGTGAGTATAAATTGCATATATGTCGCTTGTTTGCTAGGTAATAACTAACAGGAAAACCTTAGTATGGAGGGCGGTCAACAGAAGGGCTATAGTTCCATATTTAACATTTATTTGTGTTTGTTTCTAAGATAGTTCCAATTCTGGCTCGTGAGGCCTACTAAAATATGGAGGCTTTCGATTACTGTGACAGTGAAAGATACTGCGCACGTGCGGCAGAACCAAGAATGAATGTGAGCTGCCTGTGCCCGAACGAAACCAGTTCAAGGACAACATGCCCTGGAAGTCCTGATGACTGCCTAAAAGAATGGATGTTTGAATTACTGAACGTGGGAAAAGTTCATGGAGTTGCTAGTTGAGGATGTGACAAGGCCAAAGACTTTCTTAAACAAAGGACTCTTTAAAATTTAGCTAACACAACGGAAAGCGAATGTTAGAATGATGAGGTGATGCTCATCCACCCCAAATGTGTCGAATCAGAATCCGAGTTTATACTGATAGTTACTTTTGTAGATAGATAAAGTTAGTAAAAAAGACATATAAAGTCATGATTTCCCTTAAGAAAAAGCTCCTCTTCGATTTCCTCCTGAGATGCTGTCGAAAATGCTGATTTTCCTGAGATGTAAAATGTTCTTGAATAAATGTTTTATTTCTTTGAGTGAGAACTGAGCTTTCGATGAGGTTATTAGTTAGGGAAGTTAGGAGAAAAATGAATTTTGGGAACTATCTGTCTTTTGCTAAAACTTGTGTTCTGAAATCTAAATAATAATGTCTATTTCTGAATCTTTAAAATAAATGAAAATGACTATTTGAAATAAAAATTTTCCTTTTAAAAGTTACTTTGAATAAAGAAAGAAATAAAGCGAATAAACTGTCAGACATGCAAAACTTTGCTTTTATTAAAAATTAGTTAAATGGAGAATTAAGCTGGTCTTGTATTTTCCTACGCCTAATTTTTACTAGTAGATTCGTTGACCATAATGGTGGTGTGTCTAATATAAATGTCTTGTTAAATAAAACCATGGTAAAACTCATTTAAACTGCAGGTGTAAATAGTATCAATATTTAGTTTTTTGATTTAGATGCTCCACTATGATACAGCAGCTCTCCTTTGAATCTCACTGATCACAGTGTTATGGGCCCCACTGATGAGTAGATATATGATTTGGTACTTCAGGGAAAGGTGATATGATTTTAGAAATTATTTCTGGAGTAGCACTGCATCAGTTGTTAGATTGGTAGCAGAGCATTGGTTACTATAGAATTAGCTAGGATTATGTATAAAGCGTTATATAAGAGTTTTGATGTACAGAATTATGACTAACATCTGTTGGGTTTGTATTATGTTATATGTAGTCCTGAAAAGGCTTCCGAGTATTGCGTGAAGCTGGTCACTCTGTCTGCAGGCAGAGGAAGTGTGGCAAGTGAAGTCGCACATCGCATAGTCTGTTTCAAAAAGTAGTATCGTCGTATACTGCAGTAGTATCGTCGTATATCACAAGTGGTGTTGTCGCACATCACAAGTATAGGGAACCTACGTGTGAAAGGATAAATGTATAGCGAGGACAGTCTATAAAATCTTAGCCTTCAAGTACAGGGATCATTGCGTATCCTGTTTTAAAACTTACTGCTGGGAGAGTAATAGAGCTTAACCCGAGCTTGAGAGAAGGGTAAAGTAGAGGAAGTGGTGCTACTTTATCGGCGACTGCAAAATTTTGTGGTAGAGAAGAGGTAAGCGCTGTCTACTGGAAATACAGAATACTTGTGTAATTGAGAAAACTATCACTTTTGTTTAGCGAAACAGACGAATGGAGTTGTTTTGTGTAAGTTACTAACCGATTCAGTTGTATATCTTGTAAATACGGCTTCTCAATAAATCCTGTAAAGGAGGGGTCAGTCAGCGCTGCAGTAGCCGGAGCGCTGTTGACGTCAAAAGTGTCGCGCAGGGATTGGTCCTTGGGATCAAAACAGAGTAAGGGCTGATTGGTGCATCACCGAAAAGCAGCGAAACTATTGGTTAAGCACTAAGGAGACGTATCTTGTTCTAATTGGTACGCTAGTGTGAACCGCGTTGTGATACGTTGGTGTTACGGAACGGCAACTGAGAAGTATGCGATCTTTTGAAAAGACAGGGAATTTACAGAAAAATTGATTACTATTACGAAGAGGAAAAGAAAAAAACATGGTTTAAGAAATTGAAAAATGTGTTTGTGAAGGATAAGGCGATAGAACAAGAGAGGGAAAATTACTTCCTCCTCCGAAAACGCCTGCTTTCTATATGTTGTCAAAATATGGTTACCATACATGTGTTTGGCTAGAGAATTGGGCAAGGTATACCAGAAATGATGGTGCATTAGCCTTTCCAGAGGTCGGATCTTTTTATCTGGCAGTTTTGCGAAATTTGAGAGAAAGGATGATGAAGCTTGAGCCAAGACATAGACCAACTTAATTTGAAGCTTTAGTTGAATGGGAAGATTTGATGCACTAAATGGAACGAGAAAGGTCGGAAAGACATATCAGACCAAGAGGTAGATTGCGTGGTTTATGGGGAGAGACACATGAGAGTAGAATGCGAAGATGGAGAAATGCTGACATGTGTGATGGCATGTATCCAGTCAGATTAGTGGATGAATACGAAGGGCGGAAATGTACAGAAAAGAGGAAAAATTTGGAAACAGGGAAAGAAAGTTATGGTGATAGTGAATCAGAGGATGCTGTATTGGAAGAAATATTAAATAGGAGACCGCCACCATATCAACCAGGTTTGTTATGGACTACATCTAATGCTCCACCAGTAGAGGATAGAATTAATGAAACCCCAAGACAATTTTCCGATTTTAGAGATTTACCAGAAAGAGTAGAAGTGAGATATAATCTAAACGCCTCAATGACAGAAACAAGACTTACTGGTACTCCCAAACAGAATAACGAAGGAGGAAGTATGAATAGAGTAGAAAAACGAGTTGAGGAACAAACTAGTACTGCTGAATATATACGATCTACAAATGAATTGACAGAGAAGATACAAGAGCTTACGAAAAATATAGAAGCAGTAACAGTCCCAGTGACAATAGGACCTGTAATCCCAGTGTTTGAAAACCAAAGAATAAAAGAGCCAAGTTTAACAATCCCTTTACAGCAAAGTTCGAAAAAAGGTAAAAGAAAATATTTATCCAGACTTATCAGAAATCAGACGAGCAAGTAATGTAAATCCGCCTGACCTAACTTTTAATAAGGGTTTATACTATAAATATGCAACCGGAGCAGAATCTGATTCTGCTACACCTGAAAAGAGTATTGAAAACATAGATTTAACACAAACTCCTATTGGGCTGTCGGAACAAGAATTAAGTGATTGGCTTAAAACTTTGAAATTAAAAGAGAATGAACCCAAAGTATTAGATTAAAAGTCGATATGGAAGAACTAATTATTGGAACAATTGGAACAGACAGATTAAAGACATATCAAGATGATGAACTCATGTTCATGTGCAAAAGTATAACATGGAAAGCGAAGTCTGTACATGATCAATTAGAAGGATTCGCAAATGAACTTGAAGTAGAATTTGCAAAGAATAAAACATTGCAGAAATCCTACAGAGTAGACTTTTCAGAAAAAGACATTGAAAATATGAATACTGCCGGAAGGTTAACCCAAATAAAATAATTGATTGTGCTGTTACGGAAATGGGGGGATGTGAATAAGTGGAGAGTGAAATGGGCAAAGAAGAAAGAAGAGGCTAGTGATAAATCTACATTAGCGTTCCCAGTCAGAGAAAAAGAAACAACAGTAAATTAGAGAGAAATGAGAGAAATACCAGGAGGAGGGTATGTGCATGTTCCTTGGAGTAGACAGGATATACTATCATTTACAAATGATTTCCCCAGATTGAGAGAAAAACCAGTAGAATGGTATCGACAGGTAGATCGATTTGTGATGGTTTCAAAAGTACTGTGGGTTGATCTGGATGGATTATTTGACATAGTTGTGCCAGCAGATTTGTGGACTGAGTGTAAAATATCTGTAAATTGTCCGAGAGAAGAACATCCTCGTGATAAAGTAACAGGTGCTCTGTCACCAGAAGTAATGAGAAAATACGAACAAGTGATAGTATTTTTGAAGAATAAAATTCCACCAAAAGAGACAGATTGGGTCAAAATAGAACTACAAGGAACGGAAAGAATCTGTACATGCATTCTATGAAAGATTGTTGTTAGTGTTTAAACAATACAGTGGATATGAAGAGTTGAGCGAAAAGGACATGAATCATTTTATATATCGATTCGGGTATGGATTAAGGCCAGAAAATGGAGACATGATTAAGCATAGTATGATAGGATGGCAGTCGAGCACTGTAGATAATGTTTTAAGAAAAGCTAAATATTGTAGTGAAGAAATCGATGCCAAACAAAAGAAGCTAAAAGAAAAAGCTATGTGGGCACAAATGAAGGTAGCAGAACACCAAGTAGCACAATTGGAAAATAAAAACACTGATGCAAGTTGAAAATTGAAAGGAAATTTCAACAAAACAAAATTGGTAGGGAATATAGAAGAGCTCAAGAAAAAGTTTCCTTGACATAATTGTGGCAGAATAGGGCATTGAGGAAAAGAGTGTAAGTATCAACCAAGAATTAATCCTGAAAATACATCATTGAATCCACAGGTGCAGCATGAGGTAATTCAACAGCAACCACAACAGCAGCAGATAGTTACTGAGCAAAGTCAGGTGCCACAACCGCCACTTCCACACAGTGTAAATCAACAGAGATACAGTGCAGAGACCGGATTCAGCGGAGGCGAGCAGGTAAACAGATCGCCTAGAGTGAATGTGAGTCCCCAGTATTGGTTACAAGAGGAAGGCGGGAGTGAGTCGGATGAAAGTTTCTGACGGTGCCTGAGAGGGAGAAGAGTGTGTGCTTGGAGCCACTCTTGAGGTAGATCGGTCTGGTCCATTTGTGAACGGAAAAGTGAATGATGTAGAAATAACTTTCCTAGTGGACACTGGTGCTACCCGTTCTACTGTTAGATCAGTGGAAGTCCAAAATCTTCCTCTCTCGGGAGAGCACATCCAAGTTGTTGATGTAGCTAATAGACAGATTAAAACATCCTTAACGCAACCAGTTGAAGTAGAAATTGGAAATTTCAAAGACATGCATCGATTTGTGGTGTGTGACAGTAGTCCCGTAAATCTGTTAGGACGAGACACCTTGTGTAAAATGAACTGTGCCATATACAGTTCACCAGATGGCATAGAACTGCAAACTCCAGATGAAGATAGCCTGTATAAAATGACCATGCTTATGATTGAGGCAGAACTAAATAAATTGTTTCCTGTGTTTGATCGAGAAAAGATACCTGATGAATTGAAAAAGGTAGTGAAAGAAAAGGTGTGGGATTTCACAGGAGAAGATATTGGATTAATGAAAGACGTAGATCCTGTAAAAGTCTCTATAAAAGAAGGTGTGAGTTATCAGAACATTCCCCAATACAACATGACAGCAGAAATAATTGAAGGAATAACTCCTGTGATAAATAAAATGATTGAGCAAGGCATTAATGAGAGAGATAGAAAGTAGTCCTTGTAATTCACCGATAATGGGATTGAAAAAGCCAAACGGAACATTTAGGATTATACAGGACCTTAGAAAGGTTAATAAAATAGTTGTCCCATGTTGTCCAATTGTCCCAAATCCATCAGTGATTTTATATAAAATTCCCCATGATGCAGAATGGTACACTGTGATCGATCTGTGTAATGCGTTCTTTACAGTTCCATTGCACCCAGAAAGCCAGCCAATTTTTGCGTTCCGGTTCGGAGATCGTATTCTGGCAAGGTGCCGAATTCCTCAAGGGTATACTGAAAGTCCATCTATCTTTAATCAGTTGCTAAAGAAATCACTAGAAAGTTTGAGCATGCCTGGAGAGTCTGTATTGGTTCAGTACATTGATGATCTCCTAGTGGCATCGAAGACAAAAGATGCATCTGTAACAGATACTATTGAATTGCTGAATTATTTTACAGAAGAGGGACATAAAGTGTCTCCATCTAAATTACAATTTTGTGAGAAAGAAGTGCAATACTTAGGTCATAAGATTGCTAAAGGAATCAGACAAGTCACTGCAGAAAGAATTAAAATGATACAAGGAATGCAGCCATCAAAAACCTAAAGACAAGAATGTTCCTGGGAATGGTAGGTTACTGTAGACAGTGGATTAGCGGATTTTTTCACTGATAGCAAAACCATTACAGAGACTAACAAGAGCAGATATCAGAGACCCTATAGTTCTGACCAAAACTGAGATGGAAGCATTTGAACAGCTAAAAACAAGCTTATGTGAAGCACCAGCTTTAGGGATGCCTGGCTATGAAAAAGAGTTTGAACTAAACTGCAGTGAACGAGAAGGATGTGCATTGTCAGTGCTAATTCAACGACATGGAAAACGGAGAAAGCCGATTGCATATTTCTCAGCTGTTTTGGACCAAGTTGTAAAGGCATTGCCAGGTTGTCTAAAAGCAGTAGAAGCTACAAGAGTATGTCTAGAACAAAGTGAAGGAATAGTGATGGGATTTCCTGTGAGAGTGTATGTACCTCATTCTGTGGAGATTCTCCTCACTAGGACAAAAACACAGTATCTGACCAACAATAGGATGACAAAGTACGCAAAGGTAATTCTGGGAGCTGAAAATGTGACAATCTCCAGATGTGTAAATGTCAATCCTTCTACGTTATTGCCTGATACCATGGAAACAGAAGTAAGAAATGAGGTTGATCACAAATGCCTAGATGTTCTTGAATACTGTACCAAACCAAGACCAGACATCAGAGATGAGCAATTGCCTGAACGAGATTATGTGATGTTTGTTGATGATTCGTGTCTCAGGACAAATTAAGGTGTTCTGAGTGCAGCATATGCAGTTTGCACAGTGGCAGATGTATTGGAAGCATCTTGTCTGAAAAGAATTCGTTCTGCTCAGATAGCGGAATTGATTGCTTCGATTCGAGCATGTGAACTGGGAAAGGAAATTAAGGTTACCATAGTGACTGATAGTCAGTATGGATTCGTAGTTGTTCATGATTACGGACAGCTATGGTCCCAAAGAGGTTATTTGATTTCTGCAGGATCACCAATACGTAATGCCGAATTCGTGAGAATGTTGATAGATGCAATTCAATTGCCTGACAAAATTGCTGTGGTGGGGGGATGATTATATCACCAGAGGTAACAGGTATGTAGACTCAATTGCAAAATACTGTGCTAAAAATCTTGCATCCATCAATCAGGACAGGGAAAAGGAGCATGGTTCAAGTTCTTTAATGCTAATAACAGTAGTTGAGACTTGGCAGGAAGTGAGGCAAATGCAGGAAGAAGCTGATGAGGAAGAGAAAAATGTCTGGTTAAAGGCAGGATGCAGACGAAGAGAGGAAGATGAAATCTGGGTTTACAAAGATGAAAGAACAGTAATGCCCGATAGCATCATTTCAAACATGGCCCGAATGTATCATGGTCAAGCTCATGTTGGGAGAGATGCCACACTTATTTAGACAAACGTGGTACAATCCTAAGTTCAAGATGGTTGCTGAAAGCTTATGCCAGAGATGTCTGGTATGTCAGCAATTTAATGCAAACAGAAAAACAATTGTGAGTTTTGGAACCATAGGACGGGAGGGAGGTCCATTCACACGAATGCAGGTGGATTTTATTGAACTTCCACCTTGTATCTGACTCAGATATGTTTTAGTGATCATTTGTTTGTTCTCTCGATGAGTAGATGCCTTCCCCACGAGGAGAAATGATGGGCTAACTGTTGCAAAATTGCTTTTACGTGAGGTATTCCCAAGATTCGGATTTCCAGTGACAATCAAAACTGATTGTGGAACCCACTTTCAAAATGAATTTATGCAAATGATCTGTGAAGCACTGGACATACATCAGAGACTGGATTGTGCTTACAGACCTGAGGCTTCAGGAATGGTTGAACAAGTAAATGGAACAATAAAAAACAGAATTGCAAAAATGTGTTTGGCAACAGGACTAAAGTGGCCAGATGCCTTACCACTTGTTTTGATGACCTTAGTGAGCATACCTGACAGAAAAACTGGATAAAGTCCACAAGAGATTTTAATGGGCAGGGTGATGAGACAAGCATTTGTACCAGTTAATAAACTGTTAACGATTAATGATGACATCATACTGGATTACTGTAAAAATCTGTCTGACGTGGTGACTTCTGTGTTCCATCAGGTGGGAACTGAATCAAACACGAAAGAGAAAAATCCAGCTCATGATCTAGTTCCTGGAGATTGGGTTCGGATAAAAGTACATCGCAGAAGAAACTGTTTGGTGCCTCGTTGGCAGAGACCAAGACAAGTCATATTGGTCAGCACCACTGCAGTTAAATGTGCCTGAGTAAAAAGGTGGGTGCATGCAAGCCACACCATTTGTGTGCCTGAACCTGAGAATCAAAGCGAGGAAGGTGAAAGCACAATGGATTCTGACTCTGAAGGTGAACCAGAGAGAAGTCCAGATACTGAAGCTCGCCAAGAACGTCGACATCTGGAAGTATCAGATGCTAGCTCTGCATCTGAAGGAGAAGGAGAAACTGTCGAAATACCAAATTCTGAAGATCAATCTGAAGATCGAGAATTAGTAGAGACTGACACCAGTAGGGACACTGAGCAATGTGGAGATAAAACTGGTGATCCAGAAAGTACTGTAGAACAGTCTAAAAGCTCTGGAAGCAGGAACGAAAATCCTGACACTGGAAAAGAGGAAATAACTCACGATAAGGATGAGATTCCAAGTACCAGCTATGGAGATGTTCCTAACAGAGTGAAAGAACTGTCAAGAGAGAAAACTGATCTTGAAAAAGAAAAAGACATTATAAAGTTTGTCATAAATAAAACTGTTGAAGAGACTGAAAGTGAAACTGACGATAGTGCAGATGAGACTCCATTGAGAAAGAGTTCAAGAAAAAGGGCTTGGAGAGTGGAGCATAACACCACGGAGCCTAAGACAAAAAGAGTTTGTAAAGGAGATAATTGTCCAAAAGAGATTGATGGACTAAGATTTAAACTGGTTAACAAAGCAATAAAGCCAGAAAATCAAGTAAATGAAATAACCAGTCAAAAGGAGTCGTTGGGAAAAAGAATAGAAGTTGTCCAAAGGTCAAAAAGAGTGAGAAGACCAAATCAAAACTACAAGTCACCTGAATGGTCCTTTATAGTGTTACCTCCGATTGAAAAAGTAAATAGTAGCAAAGAGAATTTGAACTGCCCAAAGTCAATTGGGAAAAGTGAGTAAAGAACTGGATCACAGAGAAAAGTAACAATTGGTCAAAGGTATAAGGTGAAAAACAAAAACTTGAAATCCTGATAGGAAGGACATTCTAAGTTAAAGGTAAAGATCTATAGCTGACAAAAGGTCGAAGAAAAATTGTTAGAAAAATTGTGTAAAAAAAATAGTCTAATAGTGATTATGAAAAGAAATGTTCTATTTTTAGAAAATGGTGTAGATCATGTTTGATATGTACAGGATTACTAATATTGATATGGATAATATTAGCTATTGTCATTCCTTTCCAGGATAACTTAGTGAAGTTGAAACATAATGTGAGTTCAAGTGGACAAAATGTGGAATCAAAGTCTAACATGTAACCTGCATATAGCCCAGAAATGCATCAACATAGGTCCATTAGCGATTATACTAAAAATACATTTTCAAGATTGTTATTTGAATATGTTAAGACTATGGATGCTAGTGACTGTTATATTTGTGTAAAATTACCTGCATCTGTTTCAGAAGGGGTGACTTACATATGGTGTCACGTGTAGTGTGATTGCAAGCCTGTTTTATCAAACAGGAAAGTTAGAATATCATTATTCAAATTCAGATGATGTTTTTGCGAAGCTAAAGATTGTCAGTGCCCTGAATAAAATGAAGCCCGCCTAAGTAATGGGATAGTTCTTTTTGGAAATAGACGAATTGAGCATTGAGTACACCATCAAAAATAATTTGACATGTAAAATAGATATGGTTGAAGAGTAAATAATAGCTTATAAACGTAGTAAAAAGGTAAAGCATGAAAAATCCAAATATTGGACATTTGAAGATGAAAACATTGATGATAGAAATGTGAATGTGGCTATAAATATAGATACTCCATTGTTAGGGAAATTCTGTATAAGAAGAGACAACACTGTGTATGACAACTACTTTGTGGGAGCGAGTCAATGTAAAGACACCTATAGAATTATAGGGGTTGGGGATTTAAATGAGGAAAAGATCCAGTTTTTCCTGGAATATATTTTATATGTTGGAACAAAGCTTACTATAGATTACCGGACCATTGGTACGGGACATGCTACGTGGGTCTGGTCTTTCCAAAAATATTTCATGTAGATAGGGGTACAAATGGAATACATGAGATAGGTAAACCTTTGAGTCGTAGAAAAAGAGAGAGTGTAATAGAAATAATAGGTGATATTTTTGGAGCACTGATACCAGCAGTGGAAATATCTTTTAATGCAAACCGAATTCGAAGATTATCAACGATAGTAGATCGTTTGTCAACAGACACAGCAGGTGGATTATTAATGGTAAATACTGAAATGGTTGCTATGAGAGCTATGGTAATGCTAAATCATCTTGCTCTTGATATAATATTGGCAAAAGAAGGAGGAGTTTGTGGAATTTTGAAGGTACCGCACTGCTGTACCTACATTCCAGATAAAAGCCAAAACATTGAAAAGTACATTACAAACATTACAGAGTTGCATAAGGAAATTGAACCACTGGAGGTTGAGGGTGTACTTGGTAAAAGTCTTTCAGCAGTTAAACATTGGTTTCAAGAAATAGGTAGTTCAATTGTAGGTAAAATACTAATTCCAGTAACAATAATAGTATTAGTGTTTTTTATGATAAGATTATGTTGCATATATAGAAAAAGAAGGAATGTTAGAAAGTCAATAAAGAAGGCAATTCAAGAAAAACGAGAAAGAGAAAACTGTGATATAGAGATGGAGGAATTTCGAGAAAAGGTATTTAAAGGAAACAAAAGAAAAGGATACTAAAATATAAACCATACTAATCTCAAGAACTCGAAACATGTTTTGATAAAATTTGCAAAATTTTGGGAGATATTTGGTGATAAGATCACCAAAGGAGGGAATTGATGGAGCGAGGTGGAGAAACAACATTTTGTATACCCCTCGCAAAGTAAATTCCTCATAACTGTAACTTTTATTAATTGCATGGTGTGGAAAACATTAACCAACTTAGAATAGAATACACACATAAATACACGTGGGAATACTAATCTGCTTGTATGGCGAAAATAAAACTATAATTAATGTTGTTGTCGGGATGTGAAATAATGCAAAAGCTTCGAAATAAACAAAAACAGCATACATGTGCTTTTTGTGCATGTATTTGTGGCTGAAACCGAAGGATAAGTGAGTATAAATTGCATATATGTCGCTTGTTTGCTAGGTAATAACTAACAGGGAAACCTTAGTATGGGGGGAGGTAAACAGAAGGGCTATAGTTCCATATTTAACATTTACTTGTATTTTTTCTATGATAGTTCCCATTCTGGCTCGTGAGGCCTACGGAAATATGGAGGCTTTCGATTACTGTGACAGTGAAAGATACTGCACACGCGCGCCAGAACCAAGAATGAATGTGAGCTGCCTGTGCCTGAACGAAACCAGTTCAAGGACAACATGCCCTGGAAGTCCTGATGACTGCCAAAAAGAATGGACGTTGGAATTACTGAACGTGGGAAAAGTTCACGGAGTTGCTAGTTGAGGATGTGACTAGGCCAAAGACTTTCTTAAACAAAGGACTCTTTAAAATTTAGCTGACACAACGGAAAGCGAATGTTAGAATGATGAGGTGATGCTCATCCACCCCAAATTTGTCCAATCAGAATCCGAGTTTATGCTGATAGCTACTTTTGTAGATAGATAAAGTTAGTAAAAAAGGTATGTAAAGTCATGATTTCCCTTAAGAAAAAACTCCTCTTCGATTTCCTCCTGAGATGCTTCGGAAATGCAAATTTTCATGAGATGTAAGATTTTCTTGAATAAATGTTTTATTTCTTTGAGTGAGAACTGAGCTTTAGATGAGGTTATTAGTTAGGGAAGTTAGGAGAAAAATGAATTTTGGGAACTATCTGTCTTTTACTAAAACTTGTGTTCTGAAATCTAAATAATAATGTCTATTTCTGAATCTTTAAAATAAATGAAAATGACTATTTGAAATAAAACATTTCCTTTTAAAAGTTACTTTGAATAAAGAAATAAATAAAGCGAATAAACTGTCAGACATGCTAAACTTTGCTTTTAATAAAAATTAGATAAATGGAGAATTAAGCTGGTCTTGTATTTTCCTACGCCTAATTTTTACTAGTAGATTTGTCAACCATAATGGTGGTGTGTCTAATATAAATGTCTTGTTAAATAAAACCATGGTAAAACTCATTTAAACTGCAGGTGTAAATAGTATAAATATTTATTTTTTTGATTTAGACGCTCCACTATGATACAGCAGCTCTGCTTTGAAATTCACTGATCCATGAAGTAGGATGAAAGTGTCTTGCGAGTAACACACAGTGTTTTGGGCCCCACTGATGAGTAGATGTATGATTTGGTACTTCAGGGAAAGTTGATATGATTTTAGAAATTATTTCTGGAGTAGCGCTGCATCACCCCCGTTGCCCCCTGAACGGGGTCTAACAGTCACAGGTTCCAAACAGTGAGATAGATGAGTGAATGAATACACCTTCTACGGTGAAACCGAATGTGACAGGTTCCATTCATAGTGAAATAGCTCCCTCTCAGCAATGTATCAAGTGTGAACTCTGTATCAAAATATTTCAAAGGTTAAAACTAGAATCCTTAGGAAAACCAGCAAATTCAATCATGTTTCACAAAAATGAAACAATTTCACACCCATGAACACCTACAACTTTGGCCACTCTAAGTCGCATCCCTGCTCTACATCCCACTTAAGGAAGGAGTCCGAACTTTACAGATTGTGACCAGATTTGTGCTAATTAACAGTATCAGGATGTGTGTTCTTTGGCTGATGTGCCTCAGCATATTCGTGAGAATTACACTTCATAAAAGTTTGCATGTAAAGTAGATTTGTGATCATCGGTTTGGATTACACTGGGCTGATACCTAACCCTTCATCGCTAAGCACTGACTTGCTCTTCACCCTTCTATTTTACTGTGGATCGTGTGGTAAAAAGCGTTACGATGGAGGTTAGGGAGGCGGCCCATTGCTTCTTGGTAGAATTAATTAGTAAATACAACGGCCACATCAAAAACGAAAGACGTGTATTGTCCATTATGTGTTTGCAAAGTGCAGTTAACATGGGGTAAAGGTCATAACGGACCAATACTAGACTTTAACACCTCACACAACGCAGCCATAGTCAAACTACATTCTCAATAATGATTGTACAACTGAAATCAATGTAAAAAAACGTAACCATCTCTTTCATCTTGTACCATCACTGACATCCCATTAATGAAAGCCTCACAGAGTTCTCTCCAAGAAGGCATCCAGTGAATGATGGCACAGTGCATCTTACAACCCCAGCTGACATCCTCAAACAAAGAAGCATTCTAGAACCCTATTGTTGGTGATTATTAGAGATGAAGGTTTTTTCCTCTACACTGGAGGCCCTTAATGTGCATCTATTCTGACCTGCAAAGAGCACTGCTATTAATACTCAGCCATAGACAGAGCTCTTACAATGAACTTTTATCCTGTTTTGCATCATGCAGTAGTATATCTGCACTTACACATTTCCAGAGTTTAGGAGTTCAATTCTGACTTGCATCATGGATGTCTCAAAACAACATGGAGAGATAATTATCCACTGTAACAGGGTATACATTTCGGATAGAACAGCGCTAGCAACATCGCACCCCATAAGAGATTCATTTGTTGATACTTTGAAATATACTGTACTGATTATCCTAAGTTTAAAACTCAGGGAACTCTCAGATTCCTCTTGCCAAAACTGAGGAACACTGTGTAGTGTAGCCGATGAAATGAACAGCAGGGATGTAGTAATAAAGTTGTTGAGGTTTTTATTGTATCTTCAAAGTAACAGACCTCATCCTCCAAAGCCCAGCTTACAACTGACTTTAGCTTGAGGCAAAACATTCTATCAAAGCTTCATTCTACAGTGGAACACAATACAGATGCATGAGCCATAGAATACAACAGGTACGCTTGGCTCAGCTTAAGATTAGAATACCACAACACCTCCTTCTTATCATCAACAGAACAAAACGGACAAAAAGAAGGGAAATGAGTACACTTATACAAAATCTTTAAAGCGAGAGGGAGCAGATCTTTCTCTTTCAGATCTTCTCACGGAGTTACCTGGTGAAAAAGTGGAAGGAAGAGATATGTCTTGTTCAGAATCATTGGAACAACATTTGACAATCCTATTGAGGTTCCAAACCTAATGATCTTGTGTCCTAACATCATTACCTAACAGTTTGATAACTTTAAAAGGTTGACTATATTTGGAAACACAAAATTTTCTCTCAGGTAATTTTATCCTTACCACATCTCCAACATTCACAACAATTTTTTTACAGCTTTCCTCACATCATATGCACTCTTTCTCCTATCCATTTTCTCCAACTCTCTTTCTCTCCAACCAGCTGTGATATCACCTAAATCCGCAGTACCAGAACGGAGAGATCCAAGAAGGTTTGAGAGGTGTACAAGCCGACCTCCCTTTAAACAAGGCAAAAGGAGTCACACCAGTAGAGGAATGTACAGTGAGCCGGTATTCACAAACCTTTTTCTTAACGGCTTCTTCCCAGTCACAGCTGGACACAAGAGCCAACTGCATGGCTTCTTTTATGACTCTGATGAATCACTCAACAACTCGATTGCTTTCTGGATGATAAAGTGATGCATGCTCATGCACAACACTTCTTTCACTCAGAAAATCCTCGACAACACCTGAAGTGAATTGTACACCATTATCAGTAAGCACTGAGCTTGGCAAACCTTCATTTGCAAACAGGTCATCTAGAAAAGAGATTACAGAAGTAGAGTCAACACGGTTGACAATCTTAATGAATGGCCACCTGGAAAACATATCAACACACACCAACACAGGGTCTGAGAAAAGGGTTTTTAGTCAGGTTCGAGAAAAAGGGCGCACAGATAAGTATTAGCGCAATAATATTTGGCGATTTTTAGTAGAATGTGAGGTGCAAAAAGGGTGAGGGAATGACCTACCCCTCAATGTAGTGTCAGCCCAGGCTAACACTGCGTACAGTTACTGTGTTACTTGACGCCTGAGGCTTGAGCCGGGCAGTCGCTTTTTAAACTGTTCTTAATCTTGTTGAGATTATTTACCTGTGTGTCCTACCCCCCCCTGCACTAGCGCGCGGATTTATTGCGGCGCTTGTCTTCACCGATTGAGGGTGGAGGCATTTACTTTATTTTATCATTTTAAAAAAAACATCTGCACCCCCGAATTCCGCGCTGCACTGACAGCTCCTCAGCCTCCCCCCAGAGCAACCGGCCAATTCAGGGCTGTCTTACCTGAGGCACGGGCGGAATACGGCGGCGGCCATTTTGGGTAGGGCTAGCCTCCCTTGTGGCGAGAGGCGCCACTATAAAAATAGACGGCCATGACTCCGCGCAGCGGACGCGCTCAGCGGGCACGCCGTATTCACGCCGGAGTCAAGCCAGAGTCCAGCCGGTCTGCGCCCGTCCACGCACAGGCCGGGCGCAGGGCCAACAACTCTCTTAGGAACATCAAAACCAGGAGCTATAATAGACAAGATTTGCTGGCTCTACAAGCAAAGCCCTGCTGTGACCTACATAAACTTGATCCCTCAGACTGGACAGGCCCGGTGAGTTGCCAGACCTGCCAACGCACTTTTTTGTGGTTTCAAGTCTCGGCTCTCTCAACACCCCATAATAGCCTTAAGGCAGCCTTAATAAATGCTAGATCTGTGCCGAAGCATGCCCAGCACATTCAGGACCTATTGATTGATGACAATTTAGATTGCCTCTTTATCACAGAGACATGGCTTAAACCTCGGTGCACCCCCGATGTGGTACACGCCCTGCCTCCAGGATATGGTATACAAAGAGTAGATAGAGGGAACGAACAACGGGGTGGAGGAGTGGCCATTATACATAGGGACACTTTCAGCTGCTCGGTGACACAACTTCACGAGTTAAATGATGCGGAAGGGATGGGTTTTATTATAAAAATTAATGATAACTTCTCCTTCACTGGGGCATTGATATATCGCCCACCAGGACCATGCACAGGCTTTCTGGGGAGCATCGGAGAAGTGCTCAGCCCACTGATACTTAGGTATTCTAATTTTACCTTGTTGGGGGATATAAACATCCATTTAGAGTCCACAACAGACGTATCTGCTGCCTCCTATCGGGAAACCATGGAGGTACTGGGCCTCACTATTTGTGATACCCAGGCCACCCATGAGGCGGGTCATACGATAGACTGCATCGCCACTAATTTAGACACTTTAACAACCGACCCCCTTAGACCCCAAACATGGACTGACCATATGCTGATCCCTTTTATGCTTCCCCTTGTGCTCAACAGAAAGAATTAGCATGAGGAAGAACGTAGCCAGGCTAAAAGGGATGAGTGGAAAACGATAATGTCCCACCCAGAATTAATCACCATGGCCAGAGATTGTAGACCCCAGCTGACAGGACCTCCAAATCCCACTACTTTCAGGACATGGATGAATGAACTGAAAGGTATGGTTGGGCAGGGAAGAAACAGAACGAGGCGCGAAAGAAAGAAGACATCCGCACCTTGGTTCGACCGAGAACTCAAAAATAAACAAAGGGAGCTAAGAAGAGCTGAACGTAGCTGGCGGAAAAACTATCGTAGCACAGAACGTAGCAAATATAAAAAGATAAAGAGTGCTTACCATGCGCAAATTAAAGAGGCAAAAAAGAGGTATTTCTCATCGGCAATAGAAACAGCTAACAGCAAACATAAAGAAATATTCAAAATTGTGAATGATTTTAATAAACCAAAATGCTTAGCGCAGGTTATTCCGCCCTCACAGACGCTCTGTGATAAGATCGCAGACTTTTTTGAGGGAAAAGTACAGGGTTTGACGAAGGACTTTGAGGTCCCAATATTAGAGCCAAGGAAAGAGGATGACATAACAAGGCAAGGGGCTACTCAGTTAACAACCTTCCAACCAATTAGTCTGGAGGAGACTAGAAGAGCAATTTTGGCAACAAAATCAGGATCACCTTTTGACCCATGCCCTGTTAGACTCCTACACCTCATTGTAGAAACTGCCAACCCAGCAATAAATGATATTGTCAACACCTCACTGTCCACGGCCAATGTCCCCCTAGAGTGGAAACTGGCAGCAGTGAAACCACTGCAAAAAAAACAACTTTCCGACCCCACCACACTGTCAAACTTACGACCCATCTCACTACTTCCGGCTCAGTGTAAAATCACAGAGTCAATGGTAAACAAACAGCTGACACGCTTCTTGGGAGACAGTGAAGTATGGCACCCCAACCAAGCAGGTTTCAGGACCCAACATTCCACGGAATCGGCCCTCCTGTTCACTACCGAAACTATCCGCTCAGCTCTAGACCAAGGTAAGAAGGCCGTCCTGATCTTATTAGATCTGTCGGCGGCCTTCGATATGGTCTCACATGTCATCCTAATAGACCGGCTAATAACATCTGGCGTTACAGGCATAGTCCTGGAGTGGATAAAGAACTTTTTAAGTGACAGGAGACAAGTGGTGACCCTGGGGGAATTCTGTTCCAGTGAAAAATCACTGTTGACGGGAGTTCCTCAGGGTTCAAGCTTGAGCCCGACACTGTTTAATGTTTATACCGCACCTCTGATAAAGTTGATATCGTCATTTGGCATAGATGTAATAGCCTATGCCGACGATACACAACTGATCCTGGTAATGGATAAGGATAACCAGGTCTGGGAGGAAAAATTCAAAGGTTGCCTAACGGCCACTTTTGAATGGATGCGGATAAATCACCTAAAATGCAACACTGGTAAAACTGAGATCATGCCAATAGGCCCAAAAAATGATTTCATCCCCAGACTATGGTGGCCAGAAAAGGCAGAAATACCGCCTCATACTACCAACTCGGCCCGCAATCTGGGGGTGTGCTTCGACGCTGACCTGTCTTTTAGACAACAAGCGGCTAGAGTGGCAGGCATGTGCTTTGGGGTGATAAAGGGGCTGAGGAAGTTCTTTGATTTGTTGCCCTTTGAAGCAAGAAAAACAGTTACGGTTGCATTAGTAACATCACGCATCGACTACTGCAACAGCCTCTATGCTGGTACCAATAAAGTAGTCACACATAAACTTCAGATGGTGCAGCATGCAGCAGCAAGGCTGGTTCTGAAATGGCCGAAAAGATCATCAGCAACCAAAGCTCTCAATGCATTACACTGGTTGCCCATAACAAAAAGGGTCTTGTTTAAAGTACTAATAATTACTTTTCGAGCTGTTCATGACCTAGGTCCACTATACCTAAGGAAAAAATTCAAGAGATACTGCCCAACTCGAGCATTACGATCCTCAACCGCCAAACTGCTTACCGTCCCAGGGTTCAGACTCAAAACCCGAGGGGGCAAGTCCCTGGCGGTATTGGGTGCAAAAGCGTGGAATACTCTCCCCCCACATCTGAGAGTATTGGACAAGGAAACAGATTTTCGTAAACACCTAAAAACCTGGATTTTTAATCTCCAAGATACAACTGCCAGAAGCCTAGTGTGATTCCGGATCTGGTCAAGTAAGCAGAGAGGCAACCTGACATCTGGTTGACCTTACACGGGCGCCTAGATGCTCCTTGGAGCGATTGTTGCACGATACAAATTGGCAATTGCAATTACAATTACAATTACAGTAAAAGACAGAAACCTATGCACACTCTAATTATTAAACAGTGATGTCAGTGTAGACACTTGAGACAATGGAGACAAAGCCTTTCATATGCAAACAAATAATTAATTGGTTTTCTTGGAGTCAGTCGTTGGAAAAGGTGTCTTTAATGTTCAAGAGAACCAGCCGACACGTGTTTCGTCGCTTATGGGACAGTCTTCCCGCGACTCCTCAGGGCTAAGGAAAATTGAAGTGTCGTAGGGAGAGTCAGAGTAAAAGAACAGCGCCAACGCCTTTACAACTGGGGTCCGTCATTATGTATGAGTCTTTAGTGGGATCAAAGCTAGAGAGATTTTGGGCATGATTGAGACACGTCTTGATCAGATCATATTCAAAACAGCAACCCTTGTCCCAGACAAACTCCTGTCCCTTTTTTAGTAAGCTTCTAATTTTTTCAGTTTTCTGGGCAAACCAAGAAATTTAACGAACTCATCCTTGTTCTCAGGGTATTTGAGATTGGTGATAGCTTCTACCAGAGACGGCTTAGGTTTGATCCCAGCCCCAGAAACCAAATGTCCAAGATACTCTATGGTTTCTACATCAAATCTGCACTTATCCAGCCTAAGGGTGAGACCCGCATCTTGTAACCTACCCAAAACCGCACACGCCCTATTATCATGTTCTCTGCAAGCCCACCATGAACTAGCACGTCGTCTTGGTAGACCTTAACCCCATGAAGACCAGCCAAAGTATTCTCCATCACTCTCTGGAACACAGAGGCAGCTGAAATCAAGCCGAAAGGCATCCTCAAGAACTTATAAGTGCCGAAGGGAATGATGAATGTGGTGAAGTCTTGATAAGAGGGGTGCAGCCTGACCTGATGATAGGCCGAGGAAAGATCCAACGTGGAGAAGTGCGTGGCACCATCCAAGGAAGACAACCTTTCAGTAATGTTGGGCAGGGGGTAATGGTCAACTACAACAGCCTTGTTGAGTTCCCTCATATCGATGCATAATCTTGTCTCACCGTTGGCCTTACGGGCCATCACCACTGGAGAAACTCATTCTGTGGCTCCGACTTCTTCTATAACACCATTGGTTATTAACTTATCCAACTCCGCTTTCATTTTGTCCCTGACCAAAAGTGGAATATTTCTGACCTTAGCAACCTTGGGGACAGAGTCTTTCTTCAGTTTGATGAGATGCAGATATTTTTTAAGACAACCAAGTTTCTTGTCAAAGACATTAGGAAACTTTTTGACCCAATCGCCATGATCTGAAACCACAGCCACACCAGGAAGATCTCTCAGACGCACCGAAGGAACCTCGTTGGGGTCAAGATAGACTCCAAGGTCTCTCTGATGCGCCCAGCTAATAAGAGAATCCACTTTCATTGATACATAAATTTTACCAGCTGTGATCCTTCCCTTGAAATCAATTGTGCCCATGAAACAACCAAACAGGTTTATTATCTGACCACCAGAACCCCTGGGACCTATGTCGGGTTTGAGTAATTTGACTTTGTTCAGTAAGTTTTTCTCAAAGAAGGTCCTAGGTATTAGTGTAATTTTGGCACCGGAGTCAAACAGCATGTCCACACAACAGTCATTAATCAGAACTTTCTCTATAGGACCATCCACTTTAAAGTCATCAACTTGACATACCACAGATTAATTTTTACTGTGATCATAAATGTCCACCTCCCTCACCTTCTTCTGACTTTTGTTGGATCTACAACAACTTGAAAAATGCCCTTTTCTCTTACAAAAGGAACAGTTTGCTTTCCACCCACAGCAATCTTTCGAATTGGCCAAATGTCCAGTATTGCCACAACAAAAGCACTTAAAAGTATAGGATTTAGTGGTAGAAATAGAACTTTTGCTGTTACTAGGATTTCCAGAATCAGAAATAGACACTTTATTCAGTAAAGCTGAGGTGGACGCCTTAATTTCTTTAACATCCGTTGGATTCCTTTTCTCATCTACATTATTCTTGCAAATTACCTCAGAACAGGTGTTGGAATGTTCGTGTAACTTAAGAGCAGTTATGACTTCTTGAAGTGTGGGGCTGTCTTACTGACATAAATAGTCTTTGCCTTTTTCTAGAGAAGAACCAAGCATGAGCTGATCTCTAAGTCGCTCATCCAGGGTACTTCCAAAAGTGCACATCGAAGGCAGTTTGCGAACAGCCGTAACGTACTGTTCTACAGTTTCATCCTGCCTCTGCATTCTTTTGCCAAAATGAAACAGTTCTAATACCATGCTCAATTTGGGTAGATAGTGTAAGTCCATTTTTTTAATACATATCTCATACTCATTGAGCGCCCCTCCATCAGCATCAGACAAATCAGGAAGGTTCTGAAAGACATCCTGTCCCTCTGAACCCAGACAGTGCATGAATAAAGACAATTTTCTCTCTGCACTCAAAGAGGCGCCACATACCCTCGCATAATGAGTGAAAACTTTTTTCCACTTAAGCCATGGTATGGGCGGATCTCCGGGCTCAGCCAGAAAAAATGGCGGGCCATAACGTTTTGCATGGTAACAATCAAATGTCGATATATTAACCAACTTCAAGACAGAAAGAAAAGTTCTGTAAATCTTCCTTACTTAAGTCAGAAGAATATCTATAACACTTTCAAAAGAAAAATGTGATTATAACAAGCAAACCAAGATAATAATGAGATGAACATCAACTATCACATGAATAATGTAAACAAACTGACTGGATGTTGAGTTAATAACTTGCTAGATAGTGAGTAGACGAGTATCAAACATCACATGAGTAAAGTAAATAAACTGTCTGAAAGTTGAGTCAATAATCTGCTAGATGCTGAGCAGATTGGTGTGAGTAAAAGAAAAGTACCTCTTCTCTTTCTTGAATGTTGTGTTGCAAGAGCTCAAGCAAGATGAATAAGTGTGAAGGAGCAAGCTGTAATGACCAGCATAAGATAAATAATGATCAGTGTAGGGATGAAGTGTAAAAGTTATGCTGATCAGCGCAGTATGAATAAACTGATTACCATGGGTGGAAACAGCTGCCACGATCAGCGCACGATGAGCAGAAAGAATCTTATGTTGAAGTCAGCTGTGCTGATCAGTGTTTGCAGGGAAAGGCGAATAATACGACCGGCTATTGAAGCAGTGCCGATCAGCGCTTGAATAATATAACCTAACAAAGGAATATGCCTAAACTGATAAAGTTATCAAAGCAGTGAATGGCTTCAAACGGAAGAAAAACTAATTTCAACAGGAGTTTTGCTACTTAATAGCTATTTATTCATTTTTAATGAAAAAAATGCAATACATGAATTCCAAACAGGTTGCATACATTAAATAAAGGTGAATAGGACACAACACTATAAAATCACACACACATTTACACTAGTCAAGCATATCACAGTCATTCAGCTCACATACATACACTCATACAAAAAAATTGCACATCCAACGGAGATTATAAGTTTCATGCCACCAACCTGGTGTCCAAATTATGTGACCGGGGATACCCGAAAAAACTGGTACGCAATTCAATGAAAAGGGCACGTTGGACACCTAGGGAAACTCTTCTGGAGAGACGAAACAAACCGCAGTTAAAACGACAGGTGTGTGTAACAACTTATTGTCCCAATTCCAACCAATTAAAAAAAGTGATCGGACAGAATTGGCACTTAGTTAAAAATTTGGACGAGAGTCTTAACCAGCCTCCCCTTTTTGCTTTCAAGAAAGAGAATAGTATTGCCAACTATGTGGTGAGAGCAGCAACTCCCAAGGAAGCTCCTCCGTCAATTCGTCAAATGATGGGTTTAACTCCCATCACAGGACACCATAAATGCGGGACCTGCTTGTGTTGTGATACAACGATAGAGGGTTCTCTGTTTCAACACAAAGGTGTCTCGTGGAAACACGAAACATTTAGTAATTGCAAGTCCAAATACGTAATTTACGGGATCCTGTGTCCGTGTGGACTCTTATACATTGGAAAAACCAATCAAGAGGTCCGCCAGAGAATTTCCCAGCATAAGTCAAGGTTAAAGAATAGAGTTGAGACAGCACCTCTGGTAAACCATTGGAACAGATTAAATCACCAGATCAAAGATTTGAAATGGACCATTATTTCAAAAGTGGAACGTGATCCTCGTGGAGGAGACTGGGATTCTAAACTATCTAAAAGGGAAGCACTCCTTATTGTCAAGTTCAATACCGCCGTTATAGGTCTAAATGAACTAGCTGAAATTTATTAACTTTGAATTATACCTTTTCAGTAGCCGTTACCCAGTAGGACTTGCCCTTTGTTTCTTGGGCTCAAGATTTTTGTCCCCTGCCTGTTAACAATATATACGACACGTTGTGTCTTTAAGAATTTCTACACCACTCCCGCTTATGGGCGGGCTTTCCTGAACCGGGTTGTACATAACCCGGGGATTCTATAGGCTGGTAGCATTTGCCCACAGATCGCCTGCACAGGAGACCAGTGCTCCACTGACGCTGTCCGATAACGCTGCTCGAGACGCTTTCTCTGTTAAGACACCCGCTTTTCCGCTGTTCCCAGAACGGATGTCTCTTCTCTTACTTTTGAACAGTCCCTGCTTATAATGTGTGTTTTTTATGCCCCCCTGAATTCAGCAGTTCACTCAGGAATTTGTGTTCTGTCATATTGCACTAAGACTTCAAAAACTCTTGTTTCTGCGCATGTCAGCTGGATCAGTGCACCGAACCACGCTGATTAGGTATACCGTTAGATCTTAACCAATTCGATTCCTTTTTACCCGCATTTTTTTGCCAATATGGCTAAGTGATGTTCAATTGGTATTACAGGAACTCTTTTCGAAAAACGATGTATACCCAGTTACCTTGATATCGGAGATCCGACCAAACACCCGGCATTCTCGCACTGATCCACTGCGCTCATTAAAGAGACCACGTATAAGTCCCATGGTAAGACATATGATTGTTTTACGGTTCTACATAAGAGGATGCCCTCTCCTGAGTTGTCCAGTTTGAATTAAAGTATATTTTTTCATGATTTCAGCGTGTGTAAAAAGCTGCCTGTTGATTTTTCGGCACTATCATCTCCATTGAAAGATCGTTTTACAGAAGTTTACGGCAAGGCTCGATTCTTACCGTTGTCCAAACGGGCACCAAAACAACAGAATTTTTTGGTAGAGCTAGGGCTTCAACACATCATTTCTCTTGCAGGTCTCCCCCCTTTTTACAAAATACATGGCTCCGCCGTGGACC
Source organism: Lissotriton vulgaris (assembly GCF_964263255.1). NCBI lineage: Eukaryota > Metazoa > Chordata > Amphibia > Caudata > Salamandridae > Lissotriton > Lissotriton vulgaris. The sequence continues at coordinate 1,713,450,089 of NC_141687.1, forward strand.
CACTGTTTTCTTTGATAGGTAATTTCAATTCCCCTTCATTTTAGAATACTTATCATCAGTTCATTAATACAGGAATACTAAATTATTCTTCTCCATCTTTTCTGTTCTATCTTTGCAGGAGTCTGCCACACCACATTATTTTTGTCCTACATACAAGGAGGGTAAGCTGTTTGGAATGATGGTGGTTTTCACTCACTAGTTTTCTTAAATTTTTGGGAATAAGCTGACACGTAGACTCTGTCTTCTGTTTTTCAGAAATTTTCTGGCCCTGAGGAGAATCCCCATTGTGATCTGTAGGGATTCGAAACGCTTAGGCCTCTGTCTAAGGATCTGCTCTTATAAACCCTAGTGTTGAGTGATACCACACTCGAGTTTTTGTAAAGTACACAGTGTTGATGAAATGTTTGCTGACAATTATCATTGTTACTAAATTATTGGAGTGTACTATTTCCTTTGAAAAAAAAAATTTTTTTTGTAACATTTGTTTGATTTACAGAGCAGTCCTGTTTTGTTTTACTTCCTCACACTGGCACATCCGTAACCCCAGGTTGTGTCGAGTTTCGTATGAGTGTATGTATGTGAGCTGAATGACTGTGATATGCTTGACTAGTGTAAATGTATGTGTGATTTTATAGTGTTGTGTCCTATTCACCTTTATTTAATGTATGCAACCTGTTTGGAATTCATGTATTGCATTTTTTTCATTAAAAATGAATAAATAGCTATTAAGTAGCAAAACTCCGGTTGAAATTAGTTTTTCTTCCGTTTGAAGCCATTCACTGCTTTGATAACTTTATCAGTTTAGGCATATTCCCTTGTTATGTTGTTCTAAGTGCTCAGCCTTACTGATTAGAGCCAGCTCTTTTTTGGTATTAGTTAGTGAATAATATAACCGGCAATTGAAGCTGTGCCGATCAGCGCTTTTGAAAACAAAGATGGCGCTGGAACGTAACGTCGCATGCTGACGTCAGCATGTAGAGTGGATAGAAAGACGCGCTTCGTCAGTCGCTGTTATGGTAGGGAACCTGAAGATCTCTCAAGATGGCGCTGGGGCGTAAAGTCGCGTGCTGACGTCAGCACGTAGAGTGAAGAGAGAGACGCGCTTCGTCAGTGACTGCCGTCGCAGGGAACCTGAACATCCAAAGATGTCACAGGAGAGACACGGAGTCCATACGTGGCAGGGAGCGCAGGTAAGATACTTGCGCAACACAGGTAGGTTGCTAGGAGCTTCTCTGATGCTGGAACTTGTTGATCTTGAGGTTGCCAGGCAACAGTTTGAAGCCAAACAAATAGCCGATGTCGATGTTTGTTGTTATTGATGAGCTTGAGATTGCCAGGTAACGGTTTGAGAAGTAACCACAAACCAGGGAAGGTTAGCAGAGAGGCAGTTTTCTCCCCCCGCAAAAATGTAAGACGAGTTTCAACAGTGGGATGAGTGCCTCGAATGAATCCAAAGAGTAACAAACACATTGCAAATAATCCTTATTAGAAGGAGTTGAAAATCTTTGAAAATCTTCGGTGGAAACCAGAAAGGAATGTGCCTTGTCCTCTAATAAAAGGAAAGCCTTTTTTTTAAGTAGAAAGGAGGCAATCCAAGTGAAGACAAGAAGAAAGTCTTTAAAATGTCAAAATAGAGAAGTTAAGTTGAGGTCTCTGCAGGTGGGTGAAGTCCAATCGTCGCCAAAATGTAGTGTAGCTAAAGAAATGAACAGCAGGGATGTAGTAATAAAGTTGTTGAGGTTTTTATTGTATCTTCAAAGTAAGAGACCTCATCCTCCAAAGCCCAACTTACAACTGACTTTAGCTTGAGGCAAAACATTCTATCAAAGCTTCATTCTACAGTGGAACACAATACAGATGCATGAGCCATAGAATACAACAGGTAAGCTTGGCTCAGCTTAAGATAAGAATACCACACACTGTCCTGATGATGACTTCATGCAAATACTGACAGTTCTGTTAAGAAATGTCGACAACTTTATTAAGCTGATAATCTTCTCACTTTGACACATTCTTCTGAACATGCATGTATATAGAGCAGCCAGTTCCTTGTGAATATGTACAGGTTAGCTAATCCGACTTTTTTATTGCATATATAATTTTTCTAGCACTTACTGACTTTTCATTATGTTGTATGTAGGCCTGGAAAGAACTCACAAGAGTTTTGCTCCACGGAAAAAAACTCTGCGAGATTCTGCAGAACGGGCCGAACCGTGCACGTCTGCTCATTCGTGCTACTTTTTCAGGCCAGTAGCACTTTGCACACTGAAAAATTAGTGCAAATGGCACCAAACTGTGTTCTCTGCATGGCGCTGGGCCTAATTTTGTATCCCTTTAATATCTATTTAATCCTCCCCAGCCCACTCATCCACTCCTCATTTATCTTATTTTTATCTGTATGTATCTTTGTGTTTGTGCATTTGATGTTTTTGTCTTTTTTTAAATCGTTTTCTGTGACTTTTAGTACTGTTTTTGTTTTCCTTTTTTCCTTTTTTAGGTCTTCCTTTCTGCTTCTCTGTTCTCTTACTTCCTTCCTACTTCCTATTTCTACCAGACGCCATGTCAGAGGAGCAGCGACAGACAGCAAGTGGCGATGCTTGTGTGGCTGCTACAAGCCTCACACCTTGCGGTCACAGACATCACCAAGGGGTGTGTAGTAACGTGTAAATGACATTATGATGTCATTACTTATAAAAGAATGCTAAGACTTAAGGAATGCACAGTGGGCATTCAATTGATGTACTAGGATGAACATGGAAGCTGATTTACAAGCTCCATTAAAGGATATTACTAAATAATATTCACTGTATCTAGGTGACTCTTTCACAGGGTGCAGCCTCACCAGCCCCTAGATGCATCATTGTAACATTTTGCGATTTCTTAATTGCGAAAATTAAGGAATCGTAATTAAGAAATCGCAAAATGCTATGCACCAAAAAATTGCAAATTATTTTGCGATTCAGTAATTTTCCTTAATTGCGATTCACAATTTGCGAATCGCAATTAAGGAAAACCCTTCCCGTTGATTCCTATGGGCCGATAGGCCCATAGGAATCAATGGGACGGCATTTACATTTTGCGAATTTCAAATTGCGATTCGCAACATGTGAATGCAATTTCAAGGGTGCAGGGGGGGTTCAAAGAACCCCTCCCTGCACCCCTGAAATTGAACTGTAAGTGCAATTTACACACACACATGACCCAAGGACATGTGTGTGTGTAAATTAAAACTTTCAAATATGCAACTAGTGCATGCTTGAAAGTGTTCTATAAATTAGCATGAAGTTCAACTTCATGCTAATTTATCCCTTCCAAATTGCGAATTCGCAATTATAAAGTAATCATGCATTGCATTTAAGAAATCGCAAAATTGCGATTTCTTAAATGCAATCGCAATTTCAGAAATCGCAACAAAATTGCGATTTCAAAAATTGCGAAAATACCAAAATGCTTGATGCATCCCAAAAACGGGATTTGCATTCGCAAACGGCCGAATTTTGCGATTCGCACCGTTTGCGAATGCAAAAACCCTTGATGCATCTAGGCACAAATCTTTTTCGAGGCAGAGGTGGCCGCGCTTGTTTTTTATGTGCAGCACCACCTCCCCTCCATGCTGGCAGCAGGCCTGAGAGTGGGTTTGACGTGGGGGAGTCTGCTTGGCCAACATACCGGTTAAGGAACAGGACCTGCTCGACCTGCTCTGGGCGCCGAGTTTGCTGGGCTTGGTGCGTCAAATTTATTTTGTGTTTTACAATGCTAATATTTTATTTTTAAATAGCATACTGCTCACACTCAGAGGTAAGTTAAGTTTACGTTACGAATATCATGTGATCCAGCTTGAACTAGCCAGGTGATCAGCCATACCTAATCGTACTCGTTATAGATAATGGTAGTAATATTATCAGTGAGTTACCATTCTCTGTACATTTCTTTATGTATCTCATACAGTCCCAATCTCCCAGTGATGTGCAGTATGCATCTGTGCAGTGAAAAGGGAGACTGAGTTGACTCATCAAAGGGGGTTGCGTAGAAAAAATCATTTGTTGCAATCCATTAATAGTTCCAAATGTAGTTTAGGTTTGGGAAATTAGGAATTGGGCTTAGGTTTAGGAAATTAGGAATATATCAACTCAATAGTAGTACTATAGGCAATCTGATTTAAAAAAGTACAATGCTACAGCATTTGCGTGTCCAAATAGTTTTTGGGAGATTAATTGTGCCACTAATCTATTTTTTATATCTTCTTTATTTCTTACTTCAGCACCCAAAGGAAATAGGGCATTGTCTAAGTTGGGTGAAGGTGAAGAAGCTGCCACAGTGGCAGGTAAAACTACCACCACCAGCGCCGCGGACGATGGTTCTGCTGGCCTCAAGAAGTCTTGTTATTATTATTATCATTTCCATAACTTTTACCACCCCCCACTATTAGAATAATTTTGTCTTATTTATTTTTTATACTGTGTCCTTTTTTCCCAACTCCTCTTCTATCTAATGTGTGTTAAATTTGTTAAATTAGTTATCCCTGAATTATCCATTTTTTCTATATTTCATGTTTCTGTAGCTGACTTCCTCCCATCTGTACTTGTCTGTAGCTTTCTTCTGCTTTGTTACTAAGCTTTCCCTCTCCCCTTATATATCATGTGGACTGGTACTGTAAGACTAAGAGAACAGATTTCGGTACTCTTTGGATTTATTTTTCATGCGCACACAGTTAAAACAAGAGAGTGGCCAAGGTCATGGTATACCCCCTCAAAGGTGTGTTATCATTCATTTGCACAGTATACCAGCAGTGACCATGACAGTGCAGCATAGTAGGAAAGTTTGAGGTCCCATTCCATTTGTCAACCAAAACCATAAGTTCTTCATTGACCAATTTATTCCACCCCTTTATTTCGCTTCAGTGACTCAGAGTTATCGCTGCTCTGCCCCTCAATTATGTAACGTTTTTGGTTGGCTGGCTTTTCTAACATTGTCAACCAAATAAATGCCCAAAGTTATAATAATAAGTTGGAGGGGGAGTCCCAGCAATAAATGTTAATGTAAATCCGTATTTGGAAAGCACAAACTACTCACCCTTACGGGTCTCAAGGCACGGAGGCCGTCGTGGAAATTAAGTGAGCTATTGCCCAGAGTCACATGGTGCTGAGCTGAGCTGCCTCTGGAGCCAGGTATCGAACCATGAACCCGATTTCAGCTGCCCTGGCCGCTGCACCACACCTCTCCAGCAGTCTCAACAGTGACAGGGACGGTTGGTGGAAAGTCACATTTCCTACTTTTTGAAAATGTAAGTATATTCATTGCATGTGTTAAGCGAGGCAGATATCCCATCCACTATCATTCATCACCTCCCTGCACATAGAATTTTGCAACCCATGACCTAACTGCAGCATGGTTCAATTTTGCACAGCACAGCAGTGTTGGCTGTGCAATGTGCATCTGCTTCAGTTGATGCAGTATTTACAAAGTTTTCAATGCACTGCGAACCAAAAACAAGGTGTGTTTCCCAGTTCCCACCCAGTCACCCCCTAGCACTTTACTTTATTCTTTCTTAAGCTCTGTCACAGCCTACCAAAAAAAGTTGAAAAATCCATTCTTGGCATGTGCCAATTTTTTTCTGGGCAAGTGATTTATGTACAAATATTTTACGCCTGTTCAAATTTTTCCCTTTCAATATTTGTCAAATACAGTGACTGACTAAGCCAAAGCTTCGCACTTGGGTACTCACAAACATTTTCCTAGGGCCACAAAGTTTGGAATGTGATGTTCCTGCAGGATGGCAGTCTGGGGGGAATGGGGCGGTAAGGTGGGTTTAGAACGGTAAGGTGGCTATAGGGGAAGTGAAACATACATTTAGTGGATGAATTGGAGAATGTGAAACCAGAAAACATGGGATTAACCCAACATCTCCACTTTACTAAATTGTGTGATCCTAGGCAGTTCTTTCATTTTGCTTTTCTTTCTTTCACGTCATTATCACATTTACGAGGAGCTCAAAGTACGTGACTTCAGGATAAGTGTTGTAAAAAACCTTCTCCTGCTTTGATTTAAATAAAATTTTAATGTTGTTCTTGTATATTAGGAACCCAGCCCACCCAAAGACTGCACATAACAATGGACTTGAGTCTTAGAGGGTCATTAGTATGGCGGGGGGACTTTGTCCGCCCGCCATACCCCCCGGGAAACGGGTCCACCCACAATGCTTGCGGCGGTCCTGCACCTACAATTAGGATGCGCCCACCACACTGGTGGGCACATCCCGCACTTGTAACATTGCGGCGGGCGGTGCTGAAGGCACCGCCCGCCGCAATGCCACAAAAGCAAGTTGTGCCTTTCAATTCACAACGTGACAGGCACCACGCAGTGCCTGCCACGTTGTACATTGAAATGTAGGGGGGTACACCCTCCACCCCCCAGAATCCCTTGGGGGCCGCTATGGGCCACCAATGTCGAAGTCCGCATACCTTTCCATGGCGGCAAAGGCATATCCCCACCTGTATACTAATATAGATGGCAGTTTCTACCAGACACCGCCACCATATTCCTGGGCTTTTCCGCCCGGTAGGCAATCGGGCGGATTGCCTACCAGCGGGAAATCGGCGGACGGTCTTCCCATCTGCAGTGGTCCCCCGCCATGGTAATATGGCGTAGGAAATTTAAATGCGGGCAGTGGTTTATGGTGGGCATATCGCCACCACCATATGGGCGGTGGCGATCTGCCCGCTATCTTAATGACCCCCTTAGTTCACTATTGGCATTCTTATCAGTGTGGGGAGAAAATTTTCTAAATTCAGATTTGAAAACTATCACTTTAAAAAAAATACTTCTCAGTGCACTCATACAAATTGATGTACGAAGGTAAAAGGGTTCTGTATGTTAATGAAATACACATTGTTTGAATTTAGAGAGACCTAATCATATATTTACACTTTTGATGGTTTTGAAAATGAAGGTGTGCCTAAAGTTAAGTGGTGAAGGACAACCTAGTTGCTTATTTACTTTAACTTCAATTTACCTTTAAATATCGGCTTGCCTGTTTATTCAAGATCTTTTTAATGTTAGTGCTGAGTCAAGGAAACAGCAGCCCAGTGCTGCTCTTGGCCAGGGGGCTTCATGTAAAGGTCAGGAGGGCCGCATGCACCCCCCGGGCCGCACTTTGAGTATCACTGGCTTAGCACATGATGATCAGCTATACTCCACTGTTCTATAGCAAAACCTCTACCTATTGGGGCTAGTGGCTCTAACGTACCCTACAGTAGATTTAGTTAAGTTTCCTTACTGCCAAGAAAAGGTATTTGTTGAAAATAATTTGCAGTTGAGAGCGAGGCGAGGCAGTAAAGTGGGACTAAATGCCTGATTTTGAGTTTGGCGGATGAGATTCTCTGCGACAAACATGCCAAATAAAATCTATATCCTGTTCCTTTCCCTGTACTGCAGTGCATATTTTTTACCCCACTGTCTACATACTTCAGACAGGATGTCCACATTTAATACGTGATGTGTGTGAGGTAGTATTATCATTATTATTCATGAGCCTCTTTGGAGTCAGGGTAGAATTGAAAGACAGTCGAAGAAGAGCAGGGACATTGGAATTAAAGTGTGATAATTGTTCATTACAGCTACCCCAGCTGCAGAATGCAGAAAGTAGCAAAGTACCCGATGCACTAGTATGCCTCCATTAATTTAGGAAAACAAAAATACTTATGTTGCATAGTGCATAATGCCTTACTCATTAATGAGAGGTAATTTATTTTTCTTTCTTACATACTAAAAGCCTTATTACGATGTTGGTCGGACTTGTGACTGACCAACATCTCTGCAGAATGGGACCGCCCAACAATAGGTTGGTGGTTCCACCCGCAGAATTTGGACGGAAACATCCATTTTTCAATGGCAGCTTGTGCGACGGGCAGAAAAGGGCTGCAGCATAAGCTATAATTGAAACATGGATTTTGCAAACATCTCTACACCATGTGGAAAGCACCATGCAGTGCCTGCCATGCAGTGCAGGGAGGTTTAGGGGGGCAGACCCCATACCGGAGGGCCAGAGGGTAAAGGGACCCAGCTAGGGGACCCCAAAGTCACTTTCTCCCTGCCTTTTTATTGCGGGCGAGCCACCATGGAATGACAGGCGGAAACCAACCTCATAATTCCGATTGTGGAGCCGCTACTGGGTAGTGGTGGATGAGTAGGAGTAGCTGTATCAAGAAAGAAAGAGAAAGAAAAAAACCAAATTGTAATGCTCTGTACAAAAACTTGCTTGCAGTAAATTGCTGGCTCTGCCTTCATTATGGCATTATCATTCCACCCACCATCACAACGGGCTCTGTGAGCTCGTCAGAAGTGGAGTGGAATCCCCTGGTCGGTTTCCCTCCGACTGCATGCATTGTAATGCGGCAGTCGGAGGGAAACCATCGCTGTGGGTCGGAAAGCCAACGACTAGCTATTGGATGTCTTTCCGTCCAACATCGAAATTGGGTCCAAAGTATCTGTTTAACTTTTTTTTACAAGGAAATCCTTTAAACGAAAAAAAACACTTAGGGGACCAATTACGGTGTCATCAGGAAAGGCTCCGAACTGGATTTGGATTCTGCGAATCCGATTCGGGACCTATGTTCCTACCTTTCCGGATAACTGATTACGATACATGGAAGCCTTCTGGGCTGTCCAAATCGGTACTGAACGGGATTCAGGCAGCTCAAGTCGTTTTGAGGAGAATCGTACGGCCCAATGGAGACGGTTTCGGAACAAGCGAGTATGATGAACAATTCGGACAGCTGTTCCAAATCGGTTTGGCCGACATGAAACGGCTGTGGGAATCAGACTTACGGGAACCGTAGCAGAATCCCCTTTACCCGTAGGACTCCGGATGGGGCCCATGGGGGTACCCAAGGGCCCCCTCTTCCCAACCATGCACAGTGTGGCAAGCACCATGGGATGCCCGCCACAGTGTGCAAGGTTTTCCCCACCCACCCCTTTTTTCAGTGGGAGCCTGTGTTGTCTTTCGTAACACAGGTTCCCATTGAAGTCAATGGGAGTGTGACCGAACCGAGTCAGCAACAATCCGGACACATCGTAATCGGTTGGTAGGACTTCCCGAATACGAATCATTCGGAAAGCATTCTTAACCTGGTTTAGTGGGAATGCTTTCCTGGCGACATCGTAATCAGCCCCTTAGTTTTAATCTCATGGTATTCTGGCTTAATTCCTTTCTACCAGTAAATGCTTTTATGTGAGGCATTTGTGGGTAAAACTTGGCCCTGTGACTAATCACATGAAAAATTCCAATGGTCCTAGGGGACCAGCAATTTACTGCAAGCAAGTTTTTGTACAGAGCATTACAATTTGGTTTTTTTCTTTCTCTTTCTTTCTTGATACAGCTACTCCTACTCATCCACCACTACCCAGTAGCGGCCTGGTGGACCCCAAAAGTGGTGGGAAGAAGTCCAACACCCGAGTGAGACCCACGCACAAACCCAGTACACGGATTACACATGTCCACATGCATACAGATCCAGACACACTGAGTCTACAAGAAACTTTAAAAAAAAAACGCCATTACCCATGCAGAGAAACCCCCAGGTTCAGCCACACACACCAAACCCTGTGCACATCCACTACACAGAAATCCAGGCACACCAGAGGGTACTGAGCACACAGCACAAACTCTGACCTCACAGACATGCCCCCACCACACATGACGGACAGCAATGCAATAAAGCCCGAGCAAGAAAAGGTGGGCGAGCCAACAAATCGACATAGAGAGCCAAGCCAAGAGCCCTGCCCTACTCCTAGGACCCGTGCTTGAGTTCGATGTCCAAAAACGCCCCATGCAAAACACACAATCTCGCCTAAAATTCAACAAAGACCCCCACAGTCTGAAAAGTGCATGTCTCCAATACTCCAAATACCTAATACTACCATCTCACACTATATCAGTGAAGTGAAAGACATCCACTACATTGAACGGAAAAGAGAGGCCAAACCTAGTTTGAAGTTGAGTGTAAAGTTCTAGTACAGGATGCCTCCATGGACTCTGAGAATCCATCCTCTGCGGTGGCTGCTGGCCCAGGCTGAGAGCAGTAGTTACGTCTCTTCAGCCAATCCAGATGCTGCTCCCATCAGCATGAGAGCAGCACCAGGATTGGCTTGAGCAAGCCAAACCAGCGCTCCTTATGAAACCAAAGGATACTGCAGTTGCAATCCCCAACTCTCTAGGTGTTTAGGTAGGGGAGGCCACCAGTTTGCAAGTCAGGTTGGTCATCGAAGACACCTGTGCAACCTGACATGCGCACTAACACTGCACTGAAGTGCAGACCCAACCAGCTTGTCTGCTGCCATAATTAGGCCCCAACTCTGCCCGCAGAGCGTGCACTCATGATTGGCATCTGCCTACAGTATGCACCCAAACCACCTGCGGCAGGAAAACTGAAATAGAAAATGCATTGTGGCCTGGGGAAGAAACCTTTAGACTCATAATTGTATTTAACATTTTTAATTTGGGGGTCAGGGGCAACAAATACAGGGGGCAACGCCCTTATGCACCAAAGACCAACTACACGCAAACCTCGCTCTCAGCCCACCCACAGAACCCTCCAACACCGACGAGGCATGCCCACAGCCTCAGACGCTGGATCGAGGACTGCGCCAACACCCTCGCCCCGCTGAAGAAACCCCTCCACAGAGACACCAGCAAGAGGGCCAGCTGTTTCACCCCAGAACTCCTAGCCTCCAAGCAAGCCTGCCGGAAACTAGGGAAGAAATGGCACAGTGAACAAACTCCGGACAGCCACGCAGCACACAATGACGCCATCCGCAACCACCACCACCTCATCAGAGTGGCCAAGAGGACCTCCTTCAAAGACAACAACACACACAATAGCAAGGAGCTCTTCAACATCGTGAAGGAACTCTCCAACCCCAGCTTCAACACCAACAACATCAAGTCAAGTCAAGTTAGAATTTGTATAGCGCACTACTCACCCAGGGGGTCTCAAGGCGCTTGAGGGAGGGGGGAGCTTTACTTACCAAATATCCAAGTTTTTAGTTGTTTCCTGAAGGAGAGGTGGTTCTGAGTGAGACGGAGGTGAGTGGGGAGGGAATTCCAGGTCTTGGCCGCTAAGTAGGAGAAGGATCTTCCTCCCATGGTGGATCTTTGGATGCGTGGAATTGCGGCGAGGGCTTGATTGGACGATCAAAGTTGACGGGTGGGGGTGTAGAAGGACAGGCGCGTGTTGAGGTATTCGGGTCCTAGGTTGTAGAGGGATTTGTGTGCATGGGTGAGGAGGCGGAAAGTTATTCTCTTGTTGATGGGGAGCCAGTGGAGGTCTCTCAGGTCACCGGAAATGTGAGCTTGGCGGGGGATGTCTAGGATGAGTCTGGCTGAGGTGTTTTGGATGCGTTGGAGTTTTTTCTGTAGTTTGGCTGTGGTTCCGGCGTAAAGGGTGTTTCCGTAGTCTAGTCGGCTTGTGACCAGTGCATGGGTGACCATCTTTCTTGTTTCGGTGGGGATCCAACGGAAGATTTTGTTACGCATTCGTAGGATGTTGAAGCATGATGAAGAGACGGCGTTGACTTGTCTGGTCATCGAGAGGGAGGAGTCTAGGATGAAGCCCAGGTTACGTGCGTGGTCTGTTGGTATGGGTGCGGTTCCCAGGGCCGGTGGCCACCATGAGTCGTCCCAGGCGGAGGGGGATGATCCTAAGATGAGGACTTCCGTTTTGTCTGAGTTAAGTTTTAGACGGCTGTTCTTCATCCACTCGGCTACTTCTTTCATCCCTTCGTGTAGGTTGGTTTTGGCGGTGTTTGGGTCTTTGGTGAGGGATAGGATCAGCTGAGTGTCGTCTGCGTAGGAGATAATGTTGAGGTTGTGTTGGCGCGCAATGGATGTGAGGGGACTCATGTATACGTTGAAGAGGGTGGGACTGAGTGAGGATCCTTGGGGTACGCCGCAGATGACTTCGGTGGCCTCTGATCTAAAAGGGGGAGGCGGACTCTCTGGGTTCTTCCGGCAAGGAACGAGATTATCCCGTCTATTGCTTTTCCTTGTATCCTGACGTTGCTGAGGCGTTGTATGAGGGTGCTATGACAGACTGTGTCGAAGGCTGTGGAAAGGTCAAGTAGGATGAGGGCAGCAGTTTCTCCGTTGTCCAGTAGAGTTCGAATGTCGTCTGTTGCTGCGATGAGGGCAGTCTCGGTGCTGTGTTTGGCTCGGAAGCCGGACTGTGAAGGGTCGAGGGATTTGTTGGTTTCGAGGAAGGCGGCTAGTTGACTGTTAACGGCTTTCTCAATGACTTTGGCAGGAAAAGAGAGGAGCGAAATGGGGTGGTAGTTCTTAAGTTCTGTGGGGTCCGCTGTAGGTTTCTTCAAGATGGTGCTGAGTTTGGCGTGTTTCCAGCTTTCCTGGAAGGTGGCGGAGTTGAAGGAGCAGTTGATGACGTCTCGGAGATGGGGTGCGATAATGGAGTCTGCTCTGTTGAAAATGTGGTGGGGACATGGGTTGGTTGGTGATCCTGATTGGATGGTGTTCATCAGGCGGATGGTGTCTTCAGTGGTGATTGGGTTCCAGGCGTAAAGGTTGTTGGAGGTGGGTTTTATTTCGGAGGTAGGTGGAGTGGGCTGGTCTCCAAAGCTGTTATGTATGTCGGCGATTTTGTTGTGGAAGAACGAGGCTAGAGAGTCGCAGAGGTCTTGGGATGGAGTGATGTCGTTGGTGCCGGCGGTGGGGTTGGTAAACTCTTTGACGATGTTGAATAGTTCTTTGCTGTTGTGGGCGGTGTATGTCGAGGCTATCCTTGAATGCTGATTTCTTGGTGGATCGGATCAGTTGGTGGTGTTTGCGGGTGGCGTTCTTGAAGGAGGTCATGTTGTCAGTGGTTGGGTTTTTTCGCCAGGCTTTCTCGAGGGTGCGACAGGTCTTCTTGGATTTTTTAAGGGCATCATTAAACCAGGGGGCTTTTTTGCTGCCTAGTTTGATTTGATGGTTTTTCAGGGGTGCTAATTCATCAGCGCTGTGGGTAATCCATTGTGTGAGGTTGGTGGCTGCTTGGTTTGGGTTCGATGATTTTGCAAGAGGGTTTTGGTGAGGCGATGTGATGAGCTGTTTGGAGGTAATTTTACTCCAGTTTCTTCGGGGAATAGGTTGTTCGTGGTTGTGGGTCGTGGTCTTTTTGTAGTTGAAGTGAACGCAGCTGTGGTCCGTCCAATAGAGGGCTGAGGTGTGATTAAAGGAGATGTGCTTGCTGGAGGTGAAGATTGGGTCGAGCGTGTGCCCGGCAAGGTGGGTGGGGGTGTCGACAAGTTGTTTGAGTCCGAGATTGGCGAGGTTGTCCAAAAGGGTGGTAGTGTTGCTGTCGTTGTTCTTTTCCAGGTGGAAGTTGAGGTCTCCCAGTAAGATGTAGTCCTCGGAGGGGAGGGCGTGAGGGCTGATGAAGTCAGTGATGTCTTCGCTGAATTGTGTGCGGGGTCCGGGTGGTCTATAGATGAGGGTGCCTCTGAGTGTGGTCTTAGGGTCGGTGTGAATCTGGAAGTGAAGGGGTTCGGCGGTTGTGAGGTTGTCATCAGAACTGGTCGTGATGGGGATGGTGTTCTTATGAACGATGGCGATGCCTCCTCCTGTTTGGTTGATGCTGTCCTTTCGGATGATTTTGTAACCGTCCGGGATGGCTATGGCGTTCATCCAGGTTTCTGTGAGAAAGGCAACATCTGGCGATGTGGTGTCGAGTAGGTTCCAAAGTTCAATGGCGTGTCTGTGGACCGAGCGGGTGTCGAGAAGGATGCACTTCAGGTGGTTAGCGTTGGAGCTCTGTTTGGAGTCTTTGGATTTGGTGTGGGACCTGATGTAGTCGAACTTGCAGGAGTGGCAGGTGAAGGGTCCATGGGTGTGTCCTGGGGCGGCTTGGTAACAGTTTGGGAGTCGGCCGGGGTTAAGTGCTGAGGGTTGCGGCGTCGTACGTTATGCGGGGGGAGTGGGTTATGAGGGTGGAGAGGAGTTCGCGGGTGCCAGGGGGTCTGGCGCTGGGTGCGGTCCAGGCATGGACGGGCGTAGACGGGCTTACCTTTGGCGCGCCTTCGGCGCGCATGGGGCGCGTCCGCTGTGCATGAACGCTGCACGCAAATGCATCTGTCATAAGAGGATGGTGGAGGGGGGCGGAGCGAGGGAGGAGCAGCTGGGAGGCGGGAGCGGGGTGGAGAGCCGGGCTGGGAGGCACAATAACAAACAACAAAATGGCAGGTAGCCAAAAAGCGAAGCAGGGCGAGTTTGGGGCACAGCTCAACAAACGCGAACAAATGGGCAAGCAGTACTGGCACAATCAGGCACCAACAACGCAAGCAGGCAAGCGAGCAATGCACAATGCAAAAGAAATTAAATAACAATCTACAGTCCAGCGCCACGAAAACTCTACAGTCAGGCACAAATAGTTGGGCAGTCTGGCAGTATAGCGCTACGATAGTAGTTTAAGCAGGCCGCCGTCGCAAGCCCTGTGCGAGTCCCTTGCCACCTTCTTCCACCGCAAGATAGCAGACATCCATGTCAGCTTCAACACCAAGACAGCCCCAACAGACAGCAACATAACAGACCCTCCGTACACCATCGACCACAACCTCCTGCTAGCCTGGACCAGCGTGAGCATCGATGACACCATCAAGACCATGAGCTCAATCCACTCCGACTCTCCATCGGACCCATTCCCGCACCACGTCTTCAACAGAGCAAGCAGCACCATCGCACCCCACCTGCGCAACGTCAGCAATCTCTCCCTCGAGACCGCGACCTTTCCAGAGATCTGGAAACACGCAGAGATCAACGCCCCACTCAAAAAACCTAAGGCAGACCCAAGAGACCTCAAGAACTTCCGGCCCATCTCTCTGCTCCCCTTCCCGGCCAAGGTCATCGAGAAAACCGTCAACAGACAGCTAACCCGATACCTCGAAGAAAACAGAATCCTGGACCCTTCCAAGTCAGGGTTCTGCAGCAACCACAGCACCGAGATTGCCCTCATCGCCACCACCGACGACATCAGGACCCTGCTGGACAACGGCGAGACTGCAGCACTCATTCTCCTAGACCTCTCTGCTGCCTTCGACACCGTCTGCCACTGCACACTACAAGCACGCCTCCACACCGCAGGGATCCGAGACAAGGATTTGAATTGGACCACCTCCTTCCTCTCCGGCAGAACCCAGAGCATCTGCCTCCCCCCATTCCGTTCCAAAGCCTCCGAGATCATTTATGGCGTACCCCAGGGATCCTCCCTCAGCCAGATGCTGTTCAACATTTACATGACCCCGCTCGCACACGTATCCCAACAGCATGACTTCAACATAATCTCCTATGCCA
Source organism: Lissotriton vulgaris (assembly GCF_964263255.1). Lineage (NCBI taxonomy): Eukaryota > Metazoa > Chordata > Amphibia > Caudata > Salamandridae > Lissotriton > Lissotriton vulgaris. The sequence goes on from NC_141687.1 coordinate 1,713,465,426, forward strand.
ATGACACTCAGCTGATCCTCTTCCTCACCAAGGACCCCATCACAGCCAAAGCCAACCTCCACGAAGGAATTAAGGCCGTCGCCGACTGGATGGAGACCAGCCGTCTGAAGCTGAACTCGGACAAGACGGAGGTCCTCATCCTTGGTTCCAAACCTTGAGCCTGGGACGACTCCTGGTGGCCGACGGCACTGGGACCAGCCGGACACCCACGGACCATGCACGCAACCTGGGAATCATCCTCGACTCAACGCTCTCAATGACCAAGCAAGTCAACGCCGTCTCCTCCTCCTGCTTCAACACCCTCCGCATGCTCCGCAAGATCTACAGATGGATCCCGACAGATAAAAGAAAGACAATCACTCAGGCCCTCGTCAACAGCAGACTCGACTATGGAAACGCCCTCTATGCAGGAACCCCGACCAAGCTCATCAAACGACTACAACGCATTCCAAAACGCCTCGGCATGACTGATCCTCGATGTACCACGCCACAGCCACATCACCCCCACCTGAGAAACCTGCACTCGATCCTCATCAACAAGAGGATATCCGTCAAGCTCCTCACCCACGCACACAAGGCACTCGACAAGACTGGCCCAGCCTACCTCAAAAGACGGCTCTCCTACATCCCCAACCGCCAGCTATGCTCCGCCGACCTCCCACTCGCCACGGTCCCGCGCATCCGAAGAACAACCACTGGTGGGAGATCCTTCTCGCACCTCCCTGCCAAGACATGGAACACCCTTCCACTGAGCCTACGACAGACCCAAGACCTGCTGACCTTCAGGAGGATACTCAAGACCTGGCTGGTCGATCAGTAGCGCCCCTCCCAAGCGCCTTGAGACCCTCGCAGGTATGTAGTGCGCTTTACAAATGATTGATTGATTGATTGATGCACTCATGGAGGACCTGCCCCTACTACCACCAGCAGATAGCAGTCCAGCTGTGGCGACACTGATGTAGGCCATCCAGACCGCATATCACTGACTGGTGGCTCTCAAGGAGGAGTAGACAGAGGCAAAAACCACTGCCCCGGGACCCAGCTCCTCCAGCCAGCCCCCAGTGCCTCCAACCTGGCCACATCACCAGCGCCTAAACCACCACTGCTGCCCCCCACAAAGACGGCTTCTAATGCTGCGTGCTTTGAGAACATACATTATGCCCCTGAAGTCCTATTTTAAAAGATTTTTGCTTTGGTGGGAGGAACTTTTGTTGTGGGTGTGGAGGGTAGGAATTGACAAGGGAACCAAACGTTGCATTGGATTTTTCTTTGGACATTGGTTAGGGAAGGGGTGAATTGTTTGGGGAGCGGGGTGGCCCTATGTGGGTGGAAAGGGTGGGTTTTAATTATATTGAGAAATATTAAAGGGAAAAATGATTCAGTTACTTGTGTTAATGTTACTTTGCACTACTGCCTCTTAGCAAAGCCTGCTTTTTTAATCTGCTTAAAAGTGTATAGCAGATAATTATACTCTAGTCCTACTACCCTCTGTAACTATATTTACCAATAGGGGAGCATGCTGCCATTACCTATGCCTGTATTGCCTACAACAACCTAGATAAACATCTTCTTCTAAATCTTCAGTAGACTTAAGTTACTAACTAAACTAGCCCAGTTCACTTCATAGTTCTCTTACCTGAATAGATGAAGCAATTGCTGATACCTCTCTCAATCTTCAAAAAACCCATTGCACCATTTAACCAGGTGCCCTCTTAATGGTGGTGGTAGTAGTAGCTGGATAGCGCACTAACAGGGAAGGCATCACAAGCGATGTTCTACTCCAGTACTGCCTAGGTGAACTTCTACTGAAAAACGAATCAAAATTATTATCCATCAACTAGATTGAATTAGAACATAGAGTTAGTGGGTTATATTGATACTATAACTTTACAAAGCCCCTCACCAGACTATCACCATAACACAAAGACCTGGTATTATAACAGAAAACTTGCAATAGTAACTTCTTCTGAGGAATGCAGAGCTAGTGTTTAAGCTAAACTTATGAAATCATTGAGTCAGGACAGGTAGACTCAGAGTTAGGAGTGGCCAATCCTAGGATACCATATCATCCCTCCATCCCTGTCCCTAACCTTTAGCACAGCATTCTGTGTCAATCCAATATAGCGTCATCAAGTTTTTTCTGTGAAGAACTCCTTTGAGAGCCTCAGCTTCACCCCTAGCCAGTGTCCTTCCCACCCAAATACCAAGGAGGAGTTACTCCTTTGTTGGCGCCAGATGCCTGGGCTTTTTCTTTATTCAGTGGTCCTTGGCTGACCCAGCACAGATGCAGTGCGACTTTTAAATCAGATGCAGATATTCCACCCCACGCCTTCCTTCCAGAAACTGAGTCAATCATTAATAAGAACAACAAACACTTCCCTTCACCCTGGCCACCAACCTCACCCTCAAGGAACACATTGCCAAAAAAGCAAAAATGAACCAGTACCGGCTCTCTCTTCTAAAGAAAGTGAAACTTTTTCTTCCAGGCAACGGCATAAGAACTGCATTTCAAGCCCTTGTACTCTTGCACCTGTATGGCAGTAACATCATGCTTCATGCCTTCCCAGACTCTACACTAGCACCCCTCAAGGGCATCTGATGTGCCATAGCATGTCTCATCCAGAGCCTAAGGATATATGATTAACATCATCGTCATCCTGATGGAGTTCCATTGGCTCCCCTTGCTGACTCACTTCCATTATGACCAGCGCCTTCGTCTTAACTTGCAGAAAGCTTATCTGCTCAAGTGGTTATCGGCACACATACGGCCAGGACACCATCAATGTTCAAGGTAATAAGTGTAAAAAAGAAAAACACAGTGCAGCATGCATTTTCCATCTTTGCACCCAGGACCTGGAACAACATTCCAGTATCCATAAGTATGACACCAATGTTGCTTCAACTTAAAAAAAGAGTTGAAGGCTCACTTCTCCCTCTAAAGCATTCACATTAGCAAGGAAAACATAAAACCAAGGTCACAATTCATGCAAAGGTCATTTAGACTATGCAGGAAGGGGGGGGGGGAGGAACAATGCTTGCCATATTGCTGGCTAAGTTGATTGACAAAAAAACAGGCAATATGTGTGTAGAAGTTGGGACAGAATATGAAATTGTGGATGAGTACAACTAATAGGTGCTACACTGTCCAATAAACAAGTGTAAGCATATAATGGGGAAACTGGCCAAGGACATTAGAAATAATTGTGGAGACTGTCACGTTAATTTAACTATATATGTACGAGTACCATAGGTGTGCCTCTGATGGTACAAGTGGGTTGGTATGTTTGTCACTATAGAACGGCATAAAGAGGTGACGAGCGCATGGTAAAAGCACTGGCTATCACCAGATTTCCAAGGTAAGAGTGGAGTTGATATCCTGACATTGTACAATAAAGGCAAGACAGCCAGGCAAAGTCCTTTCATTCTGAAAGGAAAGTAAAGCAAAACAAAATGGCAGCCAAAACGTTGTCACATAGTGTGGCCCAGGTGGAAGTTATTGAGGCAATAAAGGTGATTCCATCTCGTAGTGGGCACACAAAAGGTACATGCCACATAGTGTGCTTGCACGTTCTTCCAGTCGGCAGAAGACATACAGGTGCAACATAAAAACACGCCACAGGTATCTTTGCACTGCTTGTGAGCTTGAAAATAAGGCACATGATTGCCCCATGCTGGAGTGCCAGAAAATTCCCAAGCTGTCACATACTATGAACTGGACAATGCTGAGTCACCCACTGGCAAATTAAAAATGGATGGTCTCAGGTGGCTAACATGAAATCCAAAATGTCAGGCTTCGGTATTGGTTTCACCCGCGTTACTCATGACCAACAGCTCGTCGTCAGTGTAAAGAGGTTAGAAAGATGACGGAGGCATGCTTTAAATCCTTACTAGTCTTTATTGAAGATGTTATAGCATTAAATGAGGAGAGCAAGAGAAAGGCTGCCACCCAGGTAAGTGTGACCACCAACTGCCTCCCACACCATTCAAAACCCTCCTAACACACCAGACACATTGCCACGTCAGAACACTCCATACATTTCAGACTACCCACCTCATGCAACATTTCACCACCAGCACTACCACACTACCTAGAAAACATCCAAACTTGAGATAAGGTGAGGTTGATGGCCAGGGTGAATGGCCATATTTTGTGCTATGTTAATTATACCGTGTTTTTCATGCAGCTTTTTCATGCCAAATGTTGCTTAGCCCTAATTCTGGTAGAATGTTTTTAGGACTTCTGTGAACCTTTAGTGTATTTGTACAGTCATGTTGTGGCTCTATCAAGAGTGGTCTTTACAATAGAAATAAAATCTCCGCCTGTTATCACCGGCGAGGAAAATTGCAAGACTTTATAAACAAGCACTGGTAAATGCATTAGGTTTTGCCCATGTGATTAAGAATAAGTTGTTTTGTGTTGTAAGTTGTGGCTTGCTGTATAGTTGTACAATTTAAGTTACAGAAAATCAATTAAAGGGTTATGGCTTGTTTATGTACAAAAGGCAATATATTGTGTAGTTACTAGTGGTAGGGCTGGTAAGTAACAACAGTTTGAAAAATTGAATGAAAGAGGGAAATAATATAATTAATTGATTTAATAACAATATTATGTGTTTAGAGCAGTTCTGACAACGTTTAGGCCCAGTGCCACTGCACCTTCTGCATCATTCAAATGGGATTGTTGGACAGGCCACGTGAAGGGCCGCTCCCCCTCTGCCCGACCAGGCCCGAGCCCGGTCCCTCAAGTGTCACACACCACCACTTCACGTTTTCCGTCCCCTCCGGGACCCTTGCCTCTGAACATATCGACCTCGTGGGCCCGATCCATTACTGGCCCGCGCGCCCAGCCCGGGCGCCATCTTGGACACTCCGCCACGAGGCCGCGTGGCCCCCGATCGACCCCAACCCTGGGCCTGGCCAGGCCTCAGACATCCCGGCACCACCATCCACCCAGGAGGTGAGCGGACTACTTGGCAGGTCAATGGGAGAAAGAGGTGTCGATGGTTCTCCCTCGCCAGGTGCCGCTCGCCACAACCTCCCCGGGCGCTGGCTCCACCCCCCTGCTGGGTGTCTGGACCCCTTCATCCCGGACCCCCCAACCTCCAAGTGCGAGGGTCCGGACATCAAAGGGCACCAGCCCTATAACTGGGGCAGTTCCAGAGCAGGAAGGCAGTTGTATCCTGGAGTCGAGAGACGCAGTGAAGATCTCATCCTTGACGGACTACTGGCGCTGCCGTAGCCCTGCCTTGCGAAACATCGTCCTGCCGGCTGGCGCTGCCGCAACCTTCGTAACCTTCATCGTCGTCGGGACCTGCTGGCGTGGCCGCGGACCGTTTGTAACCACCATCTTCATCGGGACCTGCTGGCTCCGCCGCGGACCGTCGCTTCCTTCATCCATCTCGGGACCTGCCTGGCTCCGCCGCGGCCCGATCATCTAGAACGCCGAGCTCGAGGATTGAGAGCTATTTTCATCTATTGGTAACAAGACTGTCCCGCTACCCTTTTCCCAATCCAGAGACCAGAACCGAGGGGACCCCTGAGTCCAGACCTCCTTGTATAATTTTACCGTACCTAAAGAATTGCTGATAAAGTATCGTTGAACCTTATCCTGGTGTGGTGTCCGTCTGTGGGGGGGAAGTTACTTGTCTGTACGATCGCTGGAGACGGCTCTCCCCGGAGACCTCTCCCCTTGTCCTCGGCCGACCCTCCCGGTCCGTCTAACATTGGTGGCCAGCGGCGCGATCCGAATCACCGCATAATCGTACAGAGAGTAGCTCACCCCACGACGAAATCACAATGACAACCAAAGAAAGCGGATCCACCGAGAAATTTCAAATGGAGAAATTGGACGAGTACAGCCATCGTGAACTAAAACAATTCTGCATCGAACTAGGTATCGCTACCACCGGTCTAAGTACCAAAGACGATTTCAAGCATGCCCTAGAGTCCTGGGCAGAAACCGGGGCCGTAGGAACCACCGACCAAAACATCGCAGCAGTAGGAAAAAACACCACGGCCCCCGAGGAGCAAAGAACGGGTCTCTCGCAAGACGAGATCCAGGAACGAGAAAGAACACGACTACATGAACTAGAAATGGCCCGGCTCAAAATGGATGTTGAACTTAAACTGGCCGAACAAAAAATAAGCTTAGAGCACCTGCGTCTCCGCGAAGAAAGAGAGGAAAAACAGAGACAAAGGGAGCTCGAGGAAAAGAGGCTGGCGTATGAACACGAGCGCAAACTAGCTGAGATAGACTTACGCAAGCAGAACAGAGAATTAGGGGTGCCCGAGCAACCCCGCGACCCAGGGGCAACAGAGAAAAAGGTACACATCCCCAAGGATGTCGTTCGAGAATACTTCCGAGAGGACGACATCCAGCAATGGTTCAAGGCCTACGAAATCGCTATGACCGCCCACCGGATCGATCGAAGCGATTGGGGAGCCGGTCTATGGGGGAGATTCCTCAATGAGGGCCGGCATGCCCTGCTACAGCTCCCGGACCATCAGATGACCTCCTATGACCACATGAAAGCTGCCCTCCTCACCCGCTATGGGCTCACACCCGAGATGTACCGTCAGAGGTTCCGAGACTGCACCCGCATCCCGGGTACAACTTGGGTGGACTACGTGAACTACTTTAGCCGAGCTTTCGAGGGCTGGATCAAAGGAAGCAATGTCACAACGTACGAACAACTCTTCAACCTCATGGTGTGGGAGCATCTATCAAACAATTGCTTCATTGAGCTCAGGCAGCACCTCCTCGACAGCAAATTGACTGATCCACGGCAGCTCGCAGCCGAGGCTGACCGGTGGGAAATCACCAGAGTGGGCCGAAATGGGTCCTATGAACAGAACCGGAACAACAACGGTCAGCACCGTCCCCGAGGAGGAGGGGGGGGCCAAGGGCGAGGAAGAGACAACGCTCCGGTCGCCCCCGCTACCAGCACCACCCCCCTGGCCAACCGGGGCAGCACCCCGGCGCGACCGGGATACAGAGCCAATGTCACGTGTCACCGATGCCAACGAGTCGGCCACTATGCAAACGACCCAAATTGCCCGCAGTACCAGAGCCCAAGACCCCGCCAAGTGGCCGCTGCTGCCCTAGGGGAAGAACAGATCTCCGAGGAGCAGGAAGAATACGAACAAGAGCATCAAGAATGGGAGCCAGCCGCCATGACTTTAGCATGCTTAGGGGGGAAAGACATGGTCCCGCGGGTCCCCCTACCCGCTAACACCCGGAAGTACAGCCAATGGGTGAGCATCAATGGACGCCAGGCCGAAGCCCTCCGTGACACCGGGGCCAGTGTAACAGCCGTCCGCTGTCACCTGGTGACCCCAGAACAGTTCATACCAAACATTCTCTGCCCTGTCCGTTCAGCCGATAACTCGGAAAGTCTGTGTCGGATGGCCTGCGTCCCTTTCGAATGGGGAGGGGTCTCCGGCATGTTGAAAGTAACGGTCCGAGATGATGCTCCCGTAGACTGTCTCCTGGGGAATGACCTTGAAAGCTCTCCCTGGGCAGCCGTAGAACGAAGAGAACACCTGGGGATGTTGGGCGTCCCGGACCGGGCGTGCGTCACCACCCGGTCCATGGCCGCCCGTGCCAATTCCCGACAAGAGGAACCCGAATGGCCGGCGCCTCCTCCCCCGGTCGCCCCAGTCGAAGACACCGACCGTGCCGTCCCCCCAGAACCAGCTCAACCTCCGGACCTCGCTGGCCTCGACCAGTGGCATCAAGAGGGGGGACCCACACAGGAACAGTTTCGCCAAGAGCAAAAGACCTGTCCCTCCCTCGAGGGACTCCGCCAACAAGCCCTCGCCCAGAGCGCAGGGGATACCTCCGGAACACATTGGATCTACTGGGACAATGATCTGCTATACAGCGAACAAAGGATCGCGGAGTTGGGGGCCAGCCGAGTGCTAGTGGTGCCCCTCCGTTTTAGAGACTTCTTGCTAAACCTGGCCCACGATGTCCCCCTGGCTGGACACCTGGGTCAGGATAAAACCTACAGCCGCCTGGTAACCCACTTCTTCTGGCCCAAAATGAGGAATGATGTACTCCAGCATTGCCGATCTTGCCCCACGTGCCAAGCCAGTGGAAAGAGCGGCCGCAAACTAAAGGCCCCCCTGCAACCATTTCCCGTGGTCACCACCCCGTTCGAGAGGGTCGGGATAGACATTGTGGGGCCCCTGGACCCCCGTACAAAACAAGGACATCGGTTCATCCTGGTACTAGTGGACCACGCCACCCGCTACCCCGAGGCTGTTCCCCTGCGAACCGTGACAGCCCCGGTGGTTGGCCGGGCCCTGATGGGGATCTTCTCCCATGTGGGCTTCCCCAGAGAAGTCGTCAGCGACAGGGGCACAAACTTTATTTCCAAATATATGAAGTCCCTCTGGCAACAGTGTGGGGTCACCTACCGATTTACGACCCCCTATCACCCTCAAGGAAACGGACTCGTTGAGCGGTTCAACCGCATGCTCAAAGGGATGATTGGGGGGTTGGAAGAGCCCCTCCGTCGCCAGTGGGATGTGCTGCTGCCGTGCCTCCTCTTCGCATATCGAGAGGTCCCCCAGAAGTCCCTCGGCTTCAGCCCGTTTGAGTTATTGTATGGACACCCCGTACGGGGGCCTCTCAGTCTAGTCAAGGAAGGCTGGGAAATGCCCCCTCTAAAGAACCCCCCAGATGTCTTCAAATACCTCCTAACCCTCCGCAACCAGACCCGACGGTTCAGAGAGCTGGCAAAAGCAAACTTGGAGGCCAGTCAAGAGGACATGAAAAAGTGGTATGACCAAAATGCCTCCCCCATCGAATTTGAACCCGGACAACAGGTATGGGTGATGTCCCCCACCGAGCCCTGCGCCCTGCAAGACAAGTGGACGGGGCCCTTCAAAGTAGTCGAGCGTAAGGGTCCTGTCACCTATCTCATCGACCTGGAATCTTCACGGAACCCCCTCCGAGTCCTCCACGCTAATAGGCTGAAACCCCACTTTGTGCGTTCAGAACTCAGCCTCCTGATGGCCACAGACAATGGAGCCGAAGAAGACTCCGAACCCCTTCCTGACCTCCTACGGACTCGGGAGAAAGATGGCTACGTGGATGGGGTCCGGCTCTCGGGAGCCCTCACCCTGGACCAACGCCAGGAATGTCGAGACCTTCTGTTGCAGTTCGCCGACCTGTTTTCCCCCACCCCAGGTGTCACTTCCTGGTGTGTGCACGACGTGGACACGGGGGACAGCCCCCCTATCCGCCACCGGGCCTACCGCGTACCAGATCGGGTACGGGCTTGCATCCAGGAAGAAGTAACCAAAATGCTCACCCTCTGGGTCATTGAGCCCTCAGACAGCCCCTGGGCCAGCCCAGTAGTACTGGTCCCCAAAGCAGCCGCTCCCGGCACCACACCGGAACTCCGGTTCTGCGTCGACTACCGGGGCTTGAATGCGGTCACCAGAACGGACGCACATCCCATCCCCCGGGCGGATGAACTAATCGACCGCATGGGAGCTGCCCGCTACCTCAGCATTTTCGACTTGACGGCGGGCTACTGGCAGATCGGCCTCACACCCCGGGCCCAAGAACGATCTGCATTTTCCACTCCTGATGGCCATTACCATTTCAAGGTCATGCCCTTTGGCATGAAGAATGCCCCCGCAACCTTTCAGCGGCTAGTCAACCAGGTCTTGGCCGGGCTCGAAGGATTCAGCGCCGCCTACCTAGACGACATCGCTGTGTACAGCCACCACTGGTCCGACCACCTCCACCACCTCCGAGCGGTGCTACGGGCCCTTCAGCAAGCTGGCCTCACGATCAAGGCCAGCAAATGCCAAATTGGTCAGGGGTCCGTAACCTACCTCGGACACCAGGTGGGAAGCGGCCTGGTGGCCCCTCTGCAGCTCAAGATTGCCGCCATCCAGTCCTGGCAGCCCCCCATCACCCAGACCGAGGTCCGCGCCTTTTTGGGACTCCCGGGCTATTACAGACGGTTCGTGAAAGACTATGGTACCATAGTGGGGCCCCTCACAGAGCTCACGTCCAAAAATCAACCCAAGAAGGTCAACTGGACCCCAGATTGTCAAACAGCCTTCGAACAACTGAAGGCCGCCATGTGCTCCGCCCCTGTGCTCCAGGCCCCCGACTACAGCCGGGAATTCGTCGTCCAGACGGATGCCTCCGACCACGGCATTGGGGCGGTCCTGTCTCAATTGAACACCGAAGGCCTTGATCAGCCAGTGGCCTTCATCAGCAGGCGACTCCTACCTCGAGAACAACGCTGGAGCACCATCGAGAGGGAACCCTTCGCCGTGGTATGGGCCCTCAAAAAGCTCCGGCCCTACCTCTTTGGCACACACTTCCGGGTGCAGACCGACCATCGACCCCTGCAGTGGCTGATGCAGATGCGGGGGGAAAACCCAAAACTACTACGTTGGTCCATCTCCCTACAAGGGATGGACTTCACTGTTGAACACCGGCCTGGGCCAGATCACGCCAACGCAGATGGCCTGTCCCGGTTTTTCCGCCTCGACGAGGAGAGTCCCCAAGAGGATGGGTGACTCTCCCCGCCTTCAGCTGGGGGGGACGCATGTTGGACAGGCCACGTGAAGGGCCGCTCCCCCTCTGCCCGACCAGGCCCGAGCCCGGTCCCTCAAGTGTCACACACCACCACTTCACGTTTTCCGTCCCCTCCGGGACCCTTGCCTCTGAACATATCGACCTCGTGGGCCCGATCCATTACTGGCCCGCGCGCCCAGCCCGGGCGCCATCTTGGACACTCCGCCACGAGGCCGCGTGGCCCCCGATCGACCCCAACCCTGGGCCTGGCCAGGCCTCAGACATCCCGGCACCACCATCCACCCAGGAGGTGAGCGGACTACTTGGCAGGTCAATGGGAGAAAGAGGTGTCGATGGTTCTCCCTCGCCAGGTGCCGCTCGCCACAACCTCCCCGGGCGCTGGCTCCACCCCCCTGCTGGGTGTCTGGACCCCTTCATCCCGGACCCCCCAACCTCCAAGTGCGAGGGTCCGGACATCAAAGGGCACCAGCCCTATAACTGGGGCAGTTCCAGAGCAGGAAGGCAGTTGTATCCTGGAGTCGAGAGACGCAGTGAAGAACTCATCCTTGACGGACTACTGGCGCTGCCGTAGCCCTGCCTTGCGAAACATCGTCCTGCCTGCTGGCGCTGCCGCAACCTTCGTAACCTTCATCGTCGTCGGGACCTGCTGGCGTGGCCGCGGACCGTTTGTAACCACCATCTTCATCGGGACCTGCTGGCTCCGCCGCGGACCGTCGCTTCCTTCATCCATCTCGGGACCTGCCTGGCTCCGCCGCGGCCCGATCATCTAGAACGCCGAGCTCGAGGATTGAGAGCTATTTTCATCTATTGGTAACAAGACTGTCCCGCTACCCTTTTCCCAATCCAGAGACCAGAACCGAGGGGACCCCTGAGTCCAGACCTCCTTGTATAATTTTACCGTACCTAAAGAATTGCTGATAAAGTATCGTTGAACCTTATCCTGGTGTGGTGTCCGTCTGTGGGGGGGAAGTTACTTGTCTGTACGATCGCTGGAGACGGCTCTCCCCGGAGACCTCTCCCCTTGTCCTCGGCCGACCCTCCCGGTCCGTCTAACAGGGATCCTTACTGCCTGCAAGGTAACTGCATTTGTGACTGTCTGTTTAGTACTAAAATATAGCAATATTTGGTGTTTAAAGGAGTTATGACAACTTTTAGCCCTGGTGCCACTGACCCTGCTACGCCATTCAAATCATGACCCTAAGCCTGTAAGGTAACTGCACTTGTGACTGCCTGTTTAGTAGTGAAATATTGCAATATTTGGTGTTTAGAGGAGTTCTGACAACTTTTGGTCCCAGTGCCACTGCACGTGCAGCACCACTGAAACCATGGTCCTAGTGCCTGCTAGATAACTGCACGTGTGACTGCCTGTTAGGTAGTAACATTTAGCAATATTCTGCAAAGAGTGGGGTCCCTATAGCTTTTGGCTGTGGTGCCACTGCATTTGCTGCACCATTCAAATCAAGCCCCTTTTAACTGCACGATAACTGCAATTGTGTCCACCTGTATAGTAGTAAAATATAGAAATATTAGGTGTTTAGAGGAGTACTGACAACTTTTGGGCTTGGTGCCACTGTTCCTACTGCACAATTGAAATCATGACCCTGTTGTCTGCAAGGTAGCTGTTCTTGTGACTTCCTGTTTTGTAGTAACATATAGCAATGTTAGGTGTTTAGAGTGGTTCTGATAGCTTTTTCGCCTGGTACAATTGCATCTTCTGCACTATTGAAATCATGTCTCTTGCACTTGCTAGATAACTGCACTTGTGACTGCCTGTTTAGTTTTAAAATATAGCAATATTAGGTATTTACAGGAGTCTGATCAATGGTGGGTCCGGTGCCACTGCACCTGCTGCACCATTCAAATAATGACCCTGTTGCCTGCAAGGTAACTGCACTTGTGATTGCCTGTTTAGTAGTAAAAGATAGCAATATTTGGTGTTTAAAGAAGTTATGACAAGTTTGGCCCCGGTCCCACTGCACCTGCTGCACCAATTAAATCAAGCCCCTTTGAACTGCAAGGTAACTGCATATGTGACTGCCTGTATGATCGTAAAATATAGCAATATGAGGTGTTTAGAGGAGTTCTGCCACTGCACCTTCTGCACCATTCAAATCATGACCTTGTTCTTTGCAAGGTAACTGCACTTGTGACTGGCTGTTTAGTTTACATTTTAGCGAAAATCGGGGTTTAGTGGAGTCCCTGGAGCTTGTGACCCCGATACCACTGTACCTCCTGCACCATTCAAATCAAGTCCCTTTTAACTGCAAGGTAACTGCAATTGTGACTGCCTGTTTAATAGTCAAATACAGCAGTATTATGTGTTTAGAATAGTTCTGAAAACCTTTGGGCCTGGTGCTAGTGACTTGCTGCACCATTCAAATCATGACTCTGTTGTGTGCAAGGTAACTGCACATGTGGCTACCTATTTAGTAGTAAAATATGGTTTAGCTCTTGTATATTATTTGTATTTTTAATGTTCAATGTTTATTACAACATTTAGAATTTGATCATAATGACCAAATAGATTAAGTTGAAAAATGGACCTGAAAATGCCTACAAAGTGCAAAGAAAGGTACTGAGGCATGAATAGGAAATGCCACAAATGTTCTAAGGCTAAAGAATCTGCTTCACACAACTAAGTAATGAAAAGCAAGCATTCCAGCATAGAAGCGAACTGACTTTTCTATGGGAAGAAACTTATCTTGACAGTAAATGGGGCTTAAACAATGTAAACAGCTTAAGTAGAAGTTTTGCAGCCAGGGGAAGGGTTCCACACAAAAGCGAATGAACAGAGTCATTCGGATATGGGAACTGATATGAACCCCCTTTTAGGATATATTAAATACAAGAGATTTCACAGCCCAGCGCAAGTGCTGTGGAGGCGAAACCTAAAAAAGACTGCAATGGTTCAGGATTATCAATACTTAGAGTGCTTGCCCAGTTGTTGCTTGATTTAAATTTTACCTAAGATCCATAGGCCGGAACTATACATTTTCATCTCTAGTATTCTCCATACTTAAATGCTACCTATTACTAATAGGTACCCCTTGGTGAAACAAATATGGTTGGAAGAAACTGCTTGATGAATCTTTCTTTACTCTTAATGCTTAACGCTTGATGCTTATTAGATGTGTTTGCTGCAGCAAGATTGGTTGTGAGTTGCATTCCTTTAAAAGTTCTAGAGTAATTCTTTGTTTCCTCTTTGTGCATTTCCCATTAACTTTGCATGTTAAGAACGTTAGGGCCTGATTTATGAAATTTCAATGCAAAACGTGGTACCAAATTGTGCACCAACTTATTGAAAATGCAAAGCAATATTGCAAGCTGACCTATGTACTAATAGGACAAATCACAAAAATAAAAATCACAGTGGGTTGAAATCTGTTCATGCCAGTGGCTCACTGAGCACGAGATGTATATCTGGGCATACCCTTGCTACTAGGATGTCAAATCAATAATCATTAAAGGTGAAAGGATAGGTCATTGCAATAAGTCTAACTACTGGCAATCGCTCTGTTACCTAACATGTCACCTCAGATTAGACCAACCCATAAGTAAATCAGTCTTGTTCCTACTCCAATAGGAACAGTGCAGCCCGAACTGATAAATCAGGTCCTCTCCGAACCCGAACTAAAACAGCCTAAGACCAGTTTCAGCCCGATTGGGACTCCTCAGTGGGGTGTAGCTTGGTTCCAGTGGCACAGAGAGCATAGGTTCAACATCTAGGCATAACCTTGCCACTTAGAGCATTACATCAATACACACAAAAGGTGATGGGAGGTATGCTTCAAATAAATCTAACCTCTGACAATCGCTTAGAGTAGAATTCCAACTCATCCTTCTTTTGTCCACCATGCCACCTCAGTTTAGATCCAGGCTTCAGATTCACGCCCTAAGTGAAACAGATATGCCCAGATGTGGGTCCTTTGCAGACTATGCAAATGGAACCAAGTTGTACCCAACTAATGAGGCACAATCAGAGGGAAACCGGTCTTGGGATCCTTGAATTCCAGTTTAGGGTGGACCTGGCCTTGCAGTTTGGACTGGACTCTCCCTATTGGAGCAGGGGCAAGGCTGATTTGCATTTAGCTAGATCCAAACTAAGGTGGCATGATCTACAAAATAACCATGGATTGGGATGCATCCCAGACTAATTACCAATGGCTGAGATTAATTCCATGCATCAAATTTTTGTATACTGCAGTACAGTACTGCCTAACTACATTCTTTATATACAATGCCCTTCCTAGCTGGTCCCTATTTACATCCGGCATTTCAAGTTCTAAGACCCATATTAGCACGCTATCTTTATTGGTCATACCATGAGGCAATGATGATGGATATTAGTATAGAATACAAGTTGATTGTGAATCAGTAGCCTCTTTACGTTATCTTCATGATTTTTTATTTACGTCGACCTCCCCCCACAAATTTTATAATACAAAACTGTGAAAACTAGTACCGCTCTTGTCGCATGTTGGGTTTGTATCTCACCAAAAACTACTGAATGAAATTACACCAAATTCAGCAGGAAACTAGATCTTGGTCCACAGATTGTGCTTTCTATGATTTGGTGTAAATGAGTTCAATAGTTTTTTGAGACATTATGGGTCAAAAATAATTGTATACTTTGGCACTTGGGCTTGCGAGAAGCCTGTGGACTTCCTGCAAGAGCACAAAATAAAAAATGAGGCCTGCAATTGGTCAAGAGGTCAATTTTTCCCATGAGCCATCACACTTTCGCGGAAGTAAGCAGCTCCTGTGCGTCTCGCAAGAGTCAGTGCTTTGGCTGGCTTTTGGAATGTTAGAAATTAAATGGCCGCCATTAATGTTTATTGTGAAAAATTGGAGGTATTGTGGAAGTGAAATAAAAAAGCTACATAAGAGGGCAGCAGAAAGGCATGCTGTCTTCCTAGATTCAGAGAGGAGGTGTCCGCAGAATAACCACTGTGAAGAAAATAAAAAAAATGTTGTTTCTACCTCATTTTTAAGCTTTTGCAGGTCTCTTGCAGGATCACGAATAGTAGAATAGTAAAAAGGAGTAGATGAGTTCTCAATACACTCCATTAGTAGGAATGCATATTGTGGTTGTTATTTTTGAGAGGAAGTGTGTAAGAGGTAAGTACTGTGATGTTTAGAAGTTTAAATTGTTTTAACTTTTTTTTTACGATCTAGTGAAACTCTCGCCAGATAGTGAAAAGTAGGGAGCAGTAGGTTATGTTTGAATACACTCTGCTATGTACACTTGCTGTTGTATGAAGGAGTCCTACTGGAGATGGTGTTTATCAGACTCTATTTTTTATGCTTATTGGTATGAGAAGAGTTGTAAGTAGAGTTAAGGCTCATCAAAACACCCTTTTATGTGCACTCATCATCTAAGATAGAGGTTTGAAAGGAGGGACCACTCATTTTTCACACCCTACAACACATACCCGTCATCTGATTGAGAGGTCTTAAAGGAGAGGCCAATCCCTCCCCACTCAGTATTACTCACACCAGTTATCTGAGAGAGAGAGGTCTATTAGGACAGGTCAGTTGCTCCCCATACACCCTATCGGCCTGTACACCCACACACCCTACTACACACACCCGTCATCTGAGAGGTCTAAAAGGAGAGAGCAGTCCCTCCCCACACCCGACTATGCACACCTATCATTACAGAGTAAGGTCTCAGCTGAGAGCCCAGTCTCTCCACACATTCTACAATGCACACCCGCCATCTGAGAGAGAAATCTAAAAGGAGAGGGCAGTACCTCCCCACACCCTACTACATAAACCTATCATCTGAGAGAGAGGTCCGAAAGAAGAGCCCAGCCCCTCCCCACACCATGCACACCTATCATTACAGAGAGAGAGGTCTCAGCAGAGAGGCCAGGCCCTCCAAACACCATACTATGCTCACCCGTCATCTGAGAGAGAGGTCTGAAAGGAGAGGGCCGTCCCTCCCCACACCCTACTATACACACCCGTCATCTGAGACAGAGGTCTAAAAAGAGAGCTAGTCGCTCCCCACACCCTACTATGCACACCTATTATTACAATGAGAGGTCTCAGCAAAGAGACCAGTCCCTCCACACATCCTACTATCCGCATCTGTCATCTGAGATAGAGATCTGAAATTAGAGGCCAGTCCCTCCACACACCCTACTAGCACAACCATCATCTGAGAGATAGGGCTGAAAGGATATGCTAGTCCATCAATATACCTTACTACGCACACCCATTTTCTGAGAGAGAGGTCTCAAAGGAGAGTTTAGTCCCTCCCCACATCCTACTACAGACACCTGTCATCTGAGAGAGATGTTTAAAAGGAGAGGCCAGTCCCTCCACAGGCCCTACTACGCACACTCATCATCTGAGAGGTTGGCCTTTCTCCATGCCATACTCTGCACACCCATCATTACAGAGAGAGGTCTCGCAAGCGAGGCCACTCCCTCCACACATCATATTCCACACTGCCGTCATCTGAGAAAGAGGTCTAAAAGAAGAACCTAGTCCCTCCCTACACCGTACTATACACGCATATCATTAGAGACATTGGTCTCAGCACAGAGGCCACTCCCTACAAACACCATACTACGCTCACCCGCCAACTAAAAGAGGTCTAAAAGGAGAGGGCAGTCCCTCCCTACATCCTACGACACAAACCCATCATCTGAGAGAGAGGTCTGAAAGGAGAGCCCTGTCCCACCCAACACCATGTCATGCACACCTATCATTAGAGAGAGAGATGTCTCAGCAGAGAGGCCAGTCCCCCCAAACACCATACTACACACACCCGTCATTTGAGAGAGAGGTCTGAAAGGAGAGGGAGGTGTGGGGATGTCTCTCCCCACACCCTACTCTGCCTACCCGTCATCTGAGGCAGAGGTCTAAAAAGAGAGGCCAGTCTCTCCCCACAATCTACTACGCACAGCCATTATAACAAAGAGAGGTCTCAGCAAAGAGACCAGTCCCTCTACACACTCTACTATGCACATCCGTCATCTGAGAGCTCTGAAAGGAGAGGCCAGTCTCTCCACCCACGCAACTACGCACACCCATCATCTGAGTAATGCCTAAAAGGAGAACCCAGTCACTACCCAAACCCTACTATGAACACCTATTTTTATAGAAAGAGGTCTCAGCAGAGAGGCTAGTCCCTCCACAAACTTTACTCTGCACAAACTCCATCTGAGAGAGGTCTAAAAGGAAATGACAGTCCCTTCCCACACTCCACTGCACACACCTCTCATCTGAGAGAGATGTCTCAAACAAGAGGCGGGTCCCTCTTCACACCTTCCTACACACCTGTCATCTGAGAGAGAGGTCTGTACGGAGATGGCAGTCCCACCACACCCTACTACGCACACCCGTCATCTGAATGAGGGGTCTAAAATGAGAGTCCACTCCCTCCACACGCCCTACTATGCACACCTGTCATCTTAGAGAGAGGTCGCAAAGGAGATAGCAGTCCCTCCCCATGCTCTCCTACACAAACCCGTCATTTGAGCAAGAGGTCTCACAAAAGATGCCAGTCCTTCCCCACACCATACTATGCACACCTGTCATCTGAGAGAGAGGTCAAATGGAGAGACTGGTCCCTCCTCTTACCCTATAATGCACACCCGTTATCTGAGAGAGGGATCCGACAGTAAAGGCCAGTCACTCCACACACTTACTATGTACACCCATCATCTGAGATAGAGGTCTCAAAGAAGAGGCTTGTCCATCGCTACACCCTACTACGCACAACTGTCATCTGAGAAAGGGGTCTGAAAGAAGAAGCCGCTCTCTACACACACCCTGATACGCACACCCATCATCTGAGAGAGAGGCCTCAAAGGAGAGGCTAGTCCATCCCTACATCCTCTCTATCTGAGAGAAAGGTTTCAAAGGAGCAGCCAGTCTATTTATACACCCTCCTACGCACACCAGTCATCTGAGGGAGAGGTCTGAAAGGAGAGCCCAGTTCCACCCTACACCCTACTACGCACACCTATCATTAGAGAGAGAGGTCTCAGCAGCGAGGCCATTCCCTCCACACACACTAATACCCACACCCGTCATCTGAAAGAGAATTCAAAAAGTAGAGGGCACTCTCTCCCCACAACCTACTATTCATATCTGTCATCTGAGACTGAGGTCTGAACGGAGAGGCCACTTCTTCCACACACCATACTATGCGCACCCATCATCTGAGAGAGCGGTCTAAAAGGAGATGGCAGTCTCTTCCCGCACTCTACTATGCACACCCATCATCTGAGAGAGGTCTGAAAGGACAGGTCAGTCCCTCTCCACAACCTACTGTACACACCCTTTATTACAGAGAGGTATCAGCAGGGATACCAGTCCCTCTACACATCCTACTACACACACCCATCATCTGAAAGCAAGGTGTGAAAGGAGAGCCCAGTTCCTCCCCATGGCCTACTATGCACACCTAACATCACTGATAAAGATCTCAGCAGAGAGGCCAGTCATTCTACACACCATACTAAGCACAACTGTAATCTGAGAAAAAGGTTTTAAAGGAGAGCCCAGTACCTCCCCAAACCCTACTACACACACCTATCATTACAGAGAAAGATCTCAGCAGGCTGGCCAGTCCCTCCACACACCCTACTATTCACACCCATAATCTGAGAGAGCTGTCTAAAAGGAGAAGGCACTCCCTCCCCAAACCCAACTATGCACACCCATCATCAGAGAGAGAGGTCGGAAAGGAGAGACCAGTCCCCCCACACACCCTACTAAGCGCACCGCTCATCTGAGAGAGAGGTCTGAAAGGAGAAGCCTGCCCTCGTAATATGCTTGGCAGGACCGTGGTGCTCTCATCCCTGGTGGTTGCAAAGGTGCAATGGCGGTCTGACCACCCAACTTGTAATGGGGCGGTCAGACCACCGGTATGGCAGTGGCTAGACCACCACTGCGGCACTACCATGAATCACCAGACTCATAATCAGGCCCAAGTGTCAAGTTGTATAGAAATGTGATGTTTTCCTGAGTGAAGTGCCCAAATGTATGGCCCCTCTCCCAGATCTTCAGTGAAGCAGCGGGGACCCATCCTCAGGGGCCTAGTATATAATTTAGGATAGGAGGCATGCAGGCCCCTTCCACATGCCTCATTGAGGCTCCAAATACCCCATCCCCTAGGGCCCAGGTGAAACACAATTTTCTTTTTAAACCTGATAAAATAAATTTGAATTAAATCCAGCAAGGGGCATATTTTTAAGATCCTTGTGGTGCCCCTAGAAGGGAAAGTGGCACCCACAAAAAAAATGTTTTTTAATATTCTGGAGGCTGCTGGGAGTTCAGAAGTCCCTGAGCAACATTAAAGGAAACAATCTGGGGCTGATTACGACTCTGGCGCTCTACGGACTGCCAGACTAGTGGGGGCACGGCGGTCTACCAATCACCCGGTTACAATTACTGACAATGCCCCGCCACAGTTGCCAGGCAACCACCGTTCCCTGGTGGTGTTGAGGCGTTCAGGAGGCATCAATTTGCTTGGCAGGACTGCGGCGGTCAAGTCAAGCATATTAGGCGTTTCCTCTCTGCCATTTTCTTCCTCCATGAAAACCCTGGTGGAGAGGAAACAAAGCGGGGCCTACAGGGCCCCCTTGTGCCTCTGCACTCTGGGGTTGATGCAGGGGGGCACAACATGTGCCCCCCTGTGTGCATGCAACCCAGTTTCTGAAAGGAATGGACTTTTCAGGCCATGCCGTCCAGGAACTGATTTTGGTGTTGCAATTGCGGTGCCCATTTTTAGACTCTGTGGGAATGCCCAAAAAAGCTGACATGAGGAAACTCCTAATCTGACGGGCGGCCTGACCGCGGCTTTGGGGGTGCAGAGGCGGGACGGACAAAGCACTGCACCGGTAAAGTCGTAATCAGGTCCTAAGTCCAAGGGACAGTGAATTCATGATCCCAGAAGAGCTTAGCATATTTTCTTAAGCGTTCCAGCTTTGAGTGCAGGGCCCCCTTTTGGTTGGTTCTACGGCTGCACTTTGTGGGATGAAAAATGTTTAAAAAAAGACTCACAGACATGTGAATGTTTTTATTTAAAAAATGCTTTATTGAAAACATGTTGTGACAATCACTATTATTATACATTGCAATGTGTGAGCTTATAAAATATACAATTAATTATAGTCAGTGGTGAGTTTCTGACGAAGTTAATAGGTCTGCCCTGTAAGTGTTGATCTGCTGAGCCCTTATTAAAGCCAACATGACCCCCAACTCCATTTTAGTGTTTTGACCGTTTGCAAAGCCAGTAGGTCTGCCTTACTTAAAATTACACGTGGGGGTTGTGCACAGGGCCTAGACCCATTTAAGTGTATAGCCATTTTGTTTGTTAGGTGGGTTAATACCAGTAAAAAGAGAGTAACATCCAACAAATGTGGGTAACCACAGATATGCTATATGTTAGCACGCGGACAGAGGTTATGTCCATTATCATGTAATTGGTGATATAAATTGGCCACAGGTTTACCGTGCTGAATGACTTCAAGTCAACAAACCCTACAGGATGTTGTCATAATGACTACATGATGTCATCAGTGATGTCATAATGATAATATTTTACATGTCTTGAGCGATTTAGTATGTGAGGTCATAAGCAGCGAATAATTGGAGCTCAAGATATAGTTAGGTTACTAAGCTATAACAGGTGTATTTCAGTGGTTCCTCATTCTCTCATTCTAACAGCTAAACATAGTATCACTTTAAACTCTGATTTTTATTTTAAACATATAAAATAGAGCAGCAGTTGTCACAGTGTAATTATAGTTAGGTCACTGTGCTATTTGTTTTGGTAATACCTTTGACACTGTTTGACTCTTTGGGGTGAGAAAAAGCAGGGGAGGCGGGGTGAATAAACATGTTCCTGTGTTATTTTCCTTAGTAAATTTTTGTAAGTAATACAGAAAAACTTGCTAAGCAGAATAACAACAAATTCGAAAAAAAGTTAGAACTTTACTCAGAAACCATGCTTATGATTATCTGGTGTAAATTCATTCAGCCATTAGGAGAAATTTGCATTTGAAGACATGCTTGGCGTGGTCTTGAAAGGGTTAAAGAAATAGGTATATGTGGACGGTTGGTCCGTGGAAGTCGTATTGGATGGCTGCACTATTGGAAATTTTAAAAATATAGTTATATGATTGGCTGAAAGAAATCTTTTTTTCCTGTTGTCATTTGGATCCCATAAGATGAGTGGTCTTATTGGCTGGCTGCAACATGAAGAAAAATGTTGCAGCCGCCATTACAGGGCTCGGTGATTTGGTTCCTGTATCATGAGGTTCAAAATAAAATAGGATATACAGGGGCAGAATAGGGGTACCTGACACACTTCACTTCTGGGGGCAGGAGGGCCCAAAGGCATCTCAAGGGCCAAAAAGTTTTAAAGAATTGAACCATGGGTCTCACAGTAATCTTGAGGGACCCAGCACGGCCTCTGTGAAGTATTGTGAGAATCTTGCAGGAGCTGTGGTACTACAAGACCACACAAGCTTGAACAAGTGATGCTTGTGCAGTCTTGTGGTACAGCGGAAGACACTGAAGCAGCGGTACCACAAAAACATTTTAATAAATAAATTAACAAGAAAAATGGGGTGGCGGTCTGTGGGGTGTGAGGAGCAGGGTGGGCATAGGCCATGGTCTGCAGCCAAACCTCCTGGCTACCCACAGTCAAACGCTATGCTCAGTTGGAGAGTCGGGTGAATATGATCAACAACACCAGAAATTCACTTAAACCCGGGAACTACCCAGAGTTCCCGGTTTCCTCTTTTGCAGTTTTTATGTGACACTCTAAGCCTGAAAGGGTATTGTATTGACTTATACTGGGTGCTCCATTGTGTCTGGGCAAAGAAATACCTCACTGATGAGCTCTAAATAGAGCAAACCACATGTCAGGTTTCTTTTATTAGTTTCAAGTTGACTTGGATTTTATTTTACCAATCCAAAGCTGTAATACTGTGCCTGGAGTGGTATAATGCTGAACTAATTAGAAGACTCTAGACCATACAAAACGCAGTGGCTCACCCTCAAACTCCCACCCTGCACTCACATCACCCCATAGCTCTCCAAATGGTTACCAATCCACAAACAAGCAATCTTCAATACAAATACACAGAAATGTCCCATGTACCTCAACAACTGCATTAAGTTCCACAAATCATGCAGATACTTCAGATCAGACTCACTCCTACTTGCATACACCCCCCACTCACACAGAACCAGATCGAGTAGTCATGCCTTCAACCTCACTCCTAAAGCCTGGAACTACCTGCCCCTCCTTTTTAGTCCACAAGAAACTGAAGACCTAGCTTTTCACCTAGCCCTAACCCTGGCTCAGCCAAACAGCTCCTGCTTCAGCTGCAGCATACCCTCCCATGTGAATTGTTCGCTATACAAATACACATAATGTGTATTGGGTTTCGATGGTGAGAGCCTCCTCACCAGGGGGTCAGGGGTCTAGCGGCTTGCGTACTGCCCCACCCCAAGAACAACTGGGCACAGACTGTGTCTGCTCGGGGTGATGCCTGGATCCCACCCCCTGTGCACCTGATGGGCAACTATTACTAGGGACCACCTGCTCAGTGCCTGAGTCGACCGCATGGGACAAAGGAGGAGAGTGCCTCCTCAGAACCAACATCCCATCGTGGGTGGCTGATCAGCTGCCTGAGTGTTCACATCGAAGGTGCTGAAGACATCAACCTTCCTGGCCCAGCTACAAGGCAGAGTTGTTGATCACAGGAGTATAATCCCCTACCTCATGGACACTTGCAACAGACTGCAGCTGCTCGTGTTGGCTTGGAGGATATGCAGGGATTCCTCTCTCGAGCGTCAAGAGGGCTGATACTGTTCAACAAGATAATTTGCGGGGTGGCAGATGGGGTTCTGAGTCCCAAGACGAGGGATGGGGAGGAATAGACTTGAAAGACCGTCCCATCATCAGGGGAGCGAAGTGCCTTGCTCACTGTAGATTGAGGTTTCTACCAGGTACTCCTAGCCGATGGATCCCCACCATCTTCCTCAGAACCTATGTCAGACAAGTTTGACTGTATCTTGGTGGCTATAATGGACACCAGGCTGTGGGGGATGTGGCCTGGATGGCTGACAGGACAGACGTGCAGTGAATAGGTCCGTGGGTTTCGCCTGCATGTCAGCATCCTGGAGATAGGCAACCCCCACCTGAACTCCTGGGGAAACCCTGGAGGCCTTGATGATGGCGTGGTTCAGACGGGGTGTTGTCTCCAGCAGATGCAGTGACGCCCTTGACTAGGCCAACGCTGGGGTCACATATGATCCAGCCGTCTGGGCACCCTGAAGGTGGGGTTCACCCCCATATCGGCAGGCACGGGTGGTGTCGTTCTCCCACATGGGAGTGCAGGTGAAATGCTCTGTGCCCCCACACTGGGCTACAAGCCCAGGAGGCCCTGGGAGATGTTGGAGGCACTAATTTATTTTTGTGCTTATTTTCCTCTCTTCACTGGCTGATTGTGACCCATGTGGTATGGCCTGGGCCTTCAAGCCACTGATGATGCAGCCACATTGCACTTGCTGCCCTCCCCTTGCAGGAGGATGATGATGGATGGCACCCTGAGATGGGCTTGCACGTGTTGCTGCTTTGCTTTTGGGAGTTGTGTCTCTTATTGATGAGGCAGACAGGTTACTTTGGGGGATCCTCCTTTATCGAATGTTGGCTCTACAGTCGACATTGGCCTGTTATGTTGGGACTCCTGGCGCTACCCCGCTTTCCCCCTTGCAGGAGTGGATATATTGCACACCACACATTTGGCAGAGGCCGTGTGGAGTGGTGGGCACCATGCTGACTCCCTTGGTGTTGTGATTGGCTTCCCAGGCTGGGGACCCACCCATCTAGAATGAGTGGCACCGGAAGTGCTGAAGTGACAGAGGTTACCGGACCTGTGACTGCTGCCACCTACTTTGTCCACACCCCCCCCTGGACAGCTACCTCTGCTACTTGGACTCTCTGAGCAGTAGGATGCGTGAGTATTGTGTGTGACACTCTTACGGAGTTTGTTGGGGGCTTCGTTCCGAGGGTGAGACCTAAACATTCCTCCATGTTTGGCCACTTTGCTACCCAGTATTACTCTAAATGTTGGAGCCTATCTTCTCTACCATGGTCAAGCAGTGCGGTTTAAAAGGGGGCCCATAGAGTGTGGGCGGGACTTCTACCCCCCTCCGGCTGTTGGACTGAACTGGCATCTCTGTCCCAGGCAGCGCATTCCGCCTGAGCGCGGACCTCTAGTTCACAGCAAGGCCTGATCCCTATGCTGTGAGCAGCATTTTAAAAGAGAAGCGTAAGGCCTATTACGAAAATAATTCAACACAGCCTAAATTGTTGCCTTTCTTCCATGCAGCCGCAGAGCTGCAAGACACATTTTGGAGACATTTTTCAAGCCCTCTCTACAGAGAGCTCACTCATCCTGTTAGGTAAGTCCATTACCTAAAGTGTATAATGAGGAACATTATCTATTTGCTATTGAGATTTTTCTCAGCCCACACTACAGTTATTGAATCAAGATTATTCCCATAACATTGGAGCTATGGAGTTTGAGCTCTCAATTTTCTTCACATTGTGCTGGATGACACACCATGAGGAGCAGCAATGATTGGGACATGTTCTCTGAGATCCTTCCATTGCCCAGCTCAGAGCACAGCTGAATTGTATGATCACAGACCTTCTTGTACCCCTGGAAATTGCTCATTGCTCTCCATTTCCTTTCAGTGCCACAGGAATATAGGCATTGCTATTGGCCTTGGTACCTCCAGTGCCACTGCTAATTGCTAAATATTATAATAATCGTTGCTTAGCTGTATCCATGCTAAAGAACTGGGCTGCTCGGACTGTTCAGATCCACAGTACATGCCTCAAGCTTGTGGTCTTGAACAAGGGGGCCCACAATTACTTCACCAACCCTTTTTGATTGCCTCCCTGTGATCATCCTTGACATAGAAAACGTACAGACTGAGTGACCCAATCGGAGCTAACACTGCAAGATCTGCAACCAGAAACCACACTATTGCAGCAACAGATGAAAAACCTCGCTGACCAAATGCATGTACTTGAGGTCAGAGCTGAGGATATCACAGGCGGAGCCCAGAGGAATAACATTAGAGTGGTTGGTCCCCTAGAGGGCTCAGAGGGAACACAATATGGCTTAATTGAAAAGTTTGATTAAGAGCTTTGTGCAACTTTCCTGCTTCTTTTCCCTTGCACGAGCCCACCGGTACCCTGCTTGCAGGCCCTCCCTGGGATTTGCATCATACCATGTAGTAGTGCAGATACTGTACTACAAAGACCGAGAAACTGTTCTCTGCACAGCAAGAGATGCAACCTCTCCATGATTTGCAAACCACAGATGATAAGTGTTCCCAGATAATATCCTAGCTATTTTGTATCAAAGAGCTTCATTCTTAGGAATCAAACATCATCTTCGTAAAATGGGTCTCCAATACTTTCTCAAATTCCGGGCTAAACTTAAGATAATTAATGAGCAGAAACGTATTTCTTCACTGAGCTGGCCAGGATGGGGCAGAACAACTTGATCAAAACTGAGCTTCAACCTAAGCGCAGATGTTGATGTGCTGGAAAAGACAACTGTCTGTCAGAGAGCAATCCTGTCTAAGACGTAAGTGTTGGACAAATGCAGGGCGGCCTTGAAGGTCGCTGCGGCATTCAAGTGGCCCAATCAGTTCTTGGAATTAGAACATCCTAATTAAGTCTGGGCGGTGAACTCCGCTCCGCTAGGGGAGTTTGCAGAGTTTTCAGCACTCCGGGTTACGCGGTGCTGGCAGAGTTCTGAAAAACTCCGCTTCGTGGAGCGGAGTTTTTTTCCTTGCTCTGGTTCATCAACGTGAAGTTGGTGAGAACAAGTGAGGTAAACCCACTTCCAGTTGAGATCTTTCCTTGTTCCTGATTGTCAACATAAAGTTGGCAAACGCGAAACTGGAAAATCAACCTCCCAGCGAGATTTCTCAACGCGGGCGGTCAGATTTCACATTGCAAGGGATCGCGTATGCTTGCGACTGTTCACGTTAAGAAACCGTCCGTTTGCGTTGAGGAAGCTGAAGCTCAAGTAAAAATCTACTCAAGTGGCAGAAAGGAAGCAGTGCCCGCTTGCTCTGTGCATGGTGCCATTCGCGATGATTGCACAGTGCGGACGAGCACCTGGCACTGAAAATCACAGTGAACTGCATCTATCTAACGCACTCCGCTGTTCGTGGAGCTCTGTGTAGCGCTGCAAATTTTCTTTTGCACTTCACGGAGTTCTGCGTAGCGGAACTCTGGGAACTCTGCCCAGGCTTAGTCCTACAACTTCAAGTGGGGATGAATCTGCTTAACTCCAGCCCTCGCTGTCTGGGTCACCAATACTTCCCCTAATAACTACAAAGACTGCAGATGAGTTTCTTTGAAAAACTACTCTGACTTTGTACGTAGTTTTTTTTTATTGGAGTTTTGCATCAATAAACATTGAACAACTAATATAACAAAAAGAAAACATTACCGCTTTGTGCCCAGTGTTACTGTCAATATAGTGTTTACATCGTCTACATTATTCCAAACAGTGCACATCTCATGGTATTACAGACATTACAAAGTGCGTTCGCCACAGATTACATTTAAGAAGTGCATCATAACAATGTACAGTGCCTAAACGACAATTTGAAGCAGCACATAATCCACTAGCGTATACTTTGTCGAGCTATGCCTAATCTAATATGTCTATGCTATTTCACCATCAGTAGTTCCAAGCCAGCTGGTAAATGAGGTCCAAATATCTCTAGGGTGCGAGCGCTTTGGAAGGAGTTCCCAGTAACATGATAGTTGATCCCTGCAAGATGTTATATCTTTCACCCAGGCCCGTGTAGTTGGGGGTGATATTGCTCTCCAGTGTATGGCCACATGTCTCTTTGCAAGGAGTAGCATTAGTGCCATGAGCTTTTTTGCGGTCTCCGGGGTGTTATGTATGTACCCCAACAGGGCCACCAGGGGAGTTTTCAACAAGGCTTGGTCAGTTATTTTCTCTATGTGTGTAAATATCTCTGCCCAGAACGTGGCTATGGGTTGGCACTACCAGGCCACATGTAAGAATATTGCCTGTGGGATCTGCATCTACAGCAACTTGTGTCTGGGCGCAATCCCATTCAGTGCAGTTGTATCGGGGTGCTATAAATGTGGTGTAAATATGTCAAATGGATTAGCCTGAGGCAGTAGTTGGGAGATAGTTGCTCTAGTTGACTGCAACAAAATCCCATTGTTTGTCTGTGATTTCGTCTCCGATGTCTACTACCCAAGTGGCACTGGCTTGTGGGACGATGATCAGGGATTCTCTTTGTGTAATGGAATACAATCTGGTATGGTGTCTTTGTCTGGCTTAAGAAGAGTTATTATGTTTGCTTCCTGCATCGATTGTGGTAGTATTCCATTTTGTAGAGCCTCTTGGAATACCGTCAGTAAACATGGTGCCAGTAGCTCTATGTATTCTTTATTAAACTTGGCTGTGATGCCATCTGCCCCAGGAGCCGTGTCTGCTGGAAGGCTTTGGATCACTTGCCTGATGTCCTCTACCGAGAACGGCACATCGAGATATTCACGATGTGCCCGACTTAGCCATAAGAGTTCTAGAGGGTCCAAATATCATAACAGTTCAGAGTCAGCGGGGCGTGTTTATGTACAGCATAATTGTGAGTAGAAGTTTTTCATGGAGTTCAGCACTACTGTTGGCGATCGGGATGGCGGTACATCAGCATTGCAAAGCTCAGCAATGTACGCCGAGCCTCTGGGGGGGTTTCAGAAGATTTGCCAGAGTCTTTCCTGGTGTATCCCCCTATCTGTACCTTCATGCTTGCGCATATTTATGCAAGAATTTGATCTCTCTCTCAGCTTCCTCTTGATATTCTGTTAACTTTACTCGTATCTGTGCGAGCACTGTGAGTGTTTGGGTCGGGAAGTATTGGCATTCCAGGTCATGGATTTCGCACTCAAGTTTCTTTAGATTTCTACAAATATCTTTGAGTACTCCCGATTGCAATGCAATACAGGCCCCTGTGTCACCACCTTAAATGCCTTCTGTGTTGTACCCACTGAATCTACTGTTCCCTCATTGTGTTCAAAGTATTCTTCCATCTTGTTTCATAACTTTCTTTGAATACTGAGTGAAATAATGCATTTGGAGGGTGATGTTAGTTGAATGGTTGTATGCAAGGCTTCGGAATTTAGAATTTCATCATAACAGGTGTGTGGTCAGACAGCATACGTGGAGAGTGTGAGAACCCGGTTACCCAAGAATGCATGTCTTTGGAGGTTAACCAAAAGTCCACTCTGGACCACGCGTTGTGTTGGTGGGTTATGCAGGTACCCTCACTGGCAGCCAGATGTAATGTATGCCATGAGTCGATCAGTTGGTAGTCTTCTATTATATGACGGAGAGTGGCAGCTGCTTGAAGATGGCGTGTGCGAGATGTGCTGAACCTGTCTTACTGTGCCGACAGCACCACATTAAAGTCCTCACCCCACAATACAGCCGAGTTACCCGGTATTGGGTCCATAAGTGTTTGCAATAATGACCTGCTCACTGTAGATCTCACCCCGTAACAGTATATAACGCCCCTAAGGGTCTGATAAGGCCTGGTGCATCTTCTAGTGGATGCCCTTCCGTAACAAAATTGACACTCCACGGGAGTAATTGGATGTGAATGCCTCCCCCCATCTGCTGGAATTCAGTCTGGACCTCGATGAATCTCAGGTCTGTTTCTTGCAGTAGACATATGTCTACCCCCTGTCTGGCACTGAATGAATGTACTAATCGTGACTGCCTATAATCATTTAGCCAGCT
This sequence comes from Lissotriton vulgaris, assembly GCF_964263255.1. Lineage (NCBI taxonomy): Eukaryota > Metazoa > Chordata > Amphibia > Caudata > Salamandridae > Lissotriton > Lissotriton vulgaris. The sequence goes on from NC_141687.1 coordinate 1,713,494,844, forward strand.
CACATTCCAAGTAACGCATTTTAGTGTGGACATATTATCTCGTTTGTGGTTTCTGCACTAAATGTGCTGGGTCGCGCCACACTGCGTGTGGTTTCCTGCCTGGGTTGCGGTGTATGTCTGGGATGGTGACTTTTCTGTATATGAGATGGACACTGTGTTTTATTTCTGAACCCATTGGTGATGTGTAGAACGACAACAACATTAACAATACCGTTAGGGGTATTGGACAACAACCAACAACAACCCCTAACCCCCTCCACCCAATCAGGTTGTGTTTTCATCCCCTGAAACAACCCAAAAACATATGAACATTCTAAGCTAGCCTAGGGCTATCGGGAATTATCCCAGGGGGAACGTGGAGTCACCGGCTAACTCCCCTGCCACATGCTGCAGGGTGGCCGAGCCCTATTGCAGCATGGCTTCGCATAATGCAGTAATGCAGTAATCTAACAACAAAAAAGCAAGCAGGCATCGCCTTGCCCCCCCCTCCCCCTAATCCGTGGATTTGTAAGCTAATGAACAGTGAGCCGGTGAGTCTCCCTCGGCAGCCCAAAGATGGCCAAGGGTGTTGTGGACAGCTGATGGTACCCCTGTAACTTATCTGTTTAAATACACCGAACCAATAATGAACATGATTTTTTTTCAGTCATTGTCACTCAGGCGTTTGTCCGTCGAGACCACTCGCAAACTTCAACGCAGCTTTCGAGTCCATAAATATTATGGGTCTGCCAGTGTTGTGTATCTTTAGCTTTGCCGGGTAGATCAGGGTTCTTTGGTTCTTGTCTGCTGGAGTAATTTCTTGGCAGGAATTAACTCTGCAAGCTGCCTGAAAATCCTGGGTGAAGTCCAAGTAAAGAAATATATTGCTGCCACAGTGTTGCACAGTTCCCTGCTCTCTGGTAAGTCTGAGATTAGTGCCCCGATATCCGTAATTTAACACACGGGCAAGTATTGGATGCACCTGCTTACCCGGAGGGGACCTGGGACCAAGAGAATGATGCGCTCGCTCGACGAGGAACATGTGGGAAAGATCATCTCCGAACAGCTCCTTTAACATAGACTCCACAAATTTCTCCATATTTTGAATGTCTGTGGATTCAGGAATTCCAGTAATTCTCACATTGTTTCGCCTGGACCTGGCTTCCAGGTCTTCGTTCTTGGCTTTCAATACTGTGTCCATCTGCAGCAGTTTTTCTTGTGCTTCAGTCTGTAGGTCTTCGGCATCGGATGCTCTATTTTCGAGTGTGTCTATTCGGTTTTCGTGCATCTTCACGCATTGTATTATCAAATCCATACGAGCTGTCAGAGTGTCTATTCAGAAGTCTACGGCCTGCAGGCTTGCTTTAACATCTTTAAGCATGGAGGGAATATCATCACCCTGAGCAGAATTCATGCTGGTGTCTCCCATTTCCTCTGTGGCAGCCGGCTCCCCCTCCTGTTGTTTGGTGGATCTTTTGTCAAATGTCAGCCTAGGTCGCTTGGCGTCTGCTTTACCCATGGTTATTGAGGCTATGTGCTGAGGCAGTGGCGGATCTGGTCGGCTCTTAAGCCACTTGCAAGGCCTCCCTACATGTGCGACCCCCAGGGGCCACGCCGCCCATGTCCCGCACCGGTAGCAGCACACCGGGCAGCCGCCTTTGCGATCCTGAGGATTATTCGATCACTTCCGCTGTGATGGGGCAACAGGCCGAGTGTGCACTCACTCCCAGGTACTCTCCAAATTGTACTCACTGTGTAATCTTCGGTTGGAGTACCGATGGATCAATGTTTGTGATCGGGTTTATCTCCAGGTAAATAGGTGGACCTTGTCCCGACCTCTGATGCTTGCAGGTGGCTGACGCTCCACTGTCTGTTCAATACCGGAGTGCTTAAGAGATCCTCGGGCCCAAGGGGGCATTTCTCCTTGTCAGCAGTCTCCGGCTGCACCACAGGATCTCGGGGTGCACCCACAGCACTGCACGCACCGCATCGCCAACTCTCTGCTCCGGGGGGCAACTCGGAATATCGTCAGACTGGCGCCCATAGAATTCTCCTTTTAAGGCGGGTGGCACTATTCCAAATTTCTGCAGGTTAGTCTTGCACTAGCGTAAAGTGGAGTTTAGGGACACACACGGAGGCTCGCCCTCCAGTTAACCTATTTACGGCGCTATGCAATAATGTGTTCCCCATGCACGTGCAGGCGTCTCAAGCGCTGAGGCCCACCCGGACCCCTGTGCGGCCCCCAGCTTCTGCGTTCCTACCTCAGGCAGTTGAGATCGGGCCCCAGGTCCGTGCTCTGGTTCCCAAGTTCAGAATCCATCACCCAGGTTCCCAGGCAGCATCACCAGTCTCCACCAGCAGTTGGAGCCAATCATTGGAGCACCAACAAAGCTCCGGTTCTTCTTCTAGGACAGATGGAAGGTAGGCCCCTCAGGCATCAGCCCTCCGCAGCATGAGAGACCCCGGCTTCTGTCTGGGCCTCACGTTTAGGCCCCAGCAGGCCCCAGGCGGCCCCCTCAGTCTACGGCCTCTGTTACTCCGAGCACGATCTCCAGCAGGCACCAGACCGTACATCATTACTGTGGGGGACAGAGAGCATACAGTGGTGCCTGTCTTCAGATGCTGATAGCAGGATTGTGTCGGATAATGAGGCTCGGCTGGCGGAGCCGACTTAACGTGCGGGCATTTCGTAGCGCGGCTTGGCCACACCCCCACTTATTTTGTACTTTGTTGAGTTTCCTGATACCTATCAGGCTGTTTAATTGTTTCACAGTTATTCAAGATATAGCACTTTACAGAAGATTCCTGTGGGGGAGATCCACCCTGTGATTTTTTTTTCCTTTATTTTTCCTATTGTCCTAGGTTTTTTTAGAAGACTCTGGAGCCTGTCTTTTTCAGAATTACCCTTAAGCTGGGGTTTGTTAGGTCTGGCTCGCAAATTATCTTGACCTATTGATGTATTGGTTTCTGCAAGAATTTTAGGTTGTCAATCAAATTGACCTGTGCAAGACATTGACATACTGCCAAGCCTGCTGCTTCCCCTTTTATATTACTTAATATCATTGAGGATACTGTAGTAAAATTGCCCATTAATTTCATCCCCAAATCCATGGCAGGAGCTGCCCCGTATTCATTTTGAATCTGTTTAAGCACCTCTGGCAAAACAGCTAATGATGGTGTACCATGCATTATGGTACAGATTTTAGAAAAAACTGTGCCCCATGTGGCACATTCCTCTAACGGGGAACCCATCCCTGAAGGAAGGCACATTGTGAGAAATCCATTTTTTACATGGGATCCTGCATGGGGAAACACTCCTTCAAGCTGATCCGTTTTTTGTGCAATCCAGAATGGAATCTCATTCTGTCTGACGGGAACCTTACCCATAATTGCATTAATAATCACTGGAATAATTTCAGTTATTGCCGATTCTGGATGTGCAGCTTGAACAGCCCTTGCTGGGGCTGCTGTTATGGTTTTCATAACAAATTTTATTAGTCGTCTGTATAGTGTAACTATACCTGTTTAGAGTATACGAAGTTCTGCTACTGTGAGAATTCTTATTTGTGGAAAAGGGGCGAGATGTACAAAGCTTTTTAGTGTGCACAAATGGGTCTTAGACCCGTTTGTACTTGATAAAAAGCATGGGCCCATGTACAAACAGTATTTTGCGACTCGCAACTAAATTGCGACTCACAAAATACTGTTTTGTGACTTGCTATTAGGAAGGGACGTTCTACCGGGGGACCCATCCCCAAAGGAAGGCACATTGTGAGAAATCCATTTTTTACATGGGATCCTGCATGGGGAAACATCCTTAAAGCTGTTTTTTTTTCGTGCAATCCAGAATGGAATCTCATCCTGTCTGACGGGAACCTTACCCATAATTTCATTAATAGTCACTGGAATAATTTCAGTTATTGCCAATTCTGGATGGGCAGCTTGAACAGCCATTGATGGGGCTGCTGTTATGGTTCTCATAACAAATTGTATTAGTCGTCTTTATAGTGTAACTATACCTGTTTAGAGTATACGAAGTTCTGCTACTGTGAGAATTCTTATGTGTGGAAAAGGGGTGAGATGTACACAGCTTTTTAGTGTGCACAAATGGGTCTTAGACTCGTTTGTACTCGGTAAAAAGCATGGGCCCATGTACAAACAGTACTTTGCGACTCGCAACTAAATTGCGACTCGCAAAATACTGTTTGGTGACTTGCTATTAGGAAGGAACGTTCTTTTCCTAATAGCGACCGCAAAGCTATGTACCAATGTTTGGCGACTGCAATTGTGGTAGCAAAACACTCACAAATTACCACCTACTTCAAGTAGGTGGAAATGCATTCGCAAATGGGAAGGGGTCCCCTTCCCCTTTGAAAATGCATACAATATTATTTTTTAAGGTCAGGCAGTGCCTACCCTCAAAAAATGAAATGAAAGTGTTTAATTTTTCTTTATCAAATGCATCCCATTTCCTTTAAGGAAAACAGGCTACATCTAAAAAAAAGCTGCTTTATTTAAAATCAGTACCAGACATAGTGGTCTGCTGAGCCCAGCAGGCCACCATCCCTGGGAGGGCCTGTCATTCCCAATGGGCTCGCAAATTGTGAGAGGCTCATTAATATTCATGAGCCTCCCAATTTGCTACCCCTTTGGGACTCTCAAACAGTGTTAAACACACTGTTGTACATGCCAAATGTGCGCAATTTGCGAGGCGCTATTTGGGAGGTCGTACATCTGGCCCATGGTGCACAGCCGGCTAGGATTGGGCATATTGCCTCTTCAATACTGAGGGGACCCAGTCTGACATTTTCTAATGTATGTGCTATTGCACCTAGGAACCAGTTCATGTGTTCCTGATATGTCAATGGAATTTCTAAATCCTCATGTGCTCTATAGTTGGTTGATACTGCTGCTTCATGTATGTGTCAAAATGCCCTGTGTTCGCATTTTTTGCTGGGAATGTGACCCATGAATAGAATTCATCTGTTCTATATGCTTTGTGGGCCTCTACCACAAGGGTAATATACCTTCTGACTTGAGGGAGCCCATGTTGTATTAGCATTTATGTTAAAGTATGTCTGCAGTTAAGTGGTAAAACTACCCGTGATGGATTAGTCATTTAAATATGTGGGATTCAGAGAGGGTAACTATGCTGGGGTAATCCTTTTTTAACGTTTTAAGCTTCAACAACCTGCAGGCAAAATAAGGGTTTTCTACTTAGTTGAGAAGGATTTTTCCCTAACACCACGGATGTCTCTGGTTAATTGGTAAGTAGAGCTTTTGGGCACATTCAGGAAAACTGCTGGGAAGACCCATTAAAGAAGTACCCAAACTACAACATTGGTGGCGCATGTCATATGGCTACTATTATTTAAGTAAGTCTTTGCGTTTGGGCAACATAAGCGTCAAATCTTTATGGGACTAAATGTAAATGTCCAGTATTTGTAAAGCGCAAACAATTACCCGAAGGTGTCAAGGCGCTGGGGGGCGTCAGGAAGATTAAGCAAGCTATTGCCCAGAGTCACATGTTGCTGGGCAGACCCTGCCGCCGGAGCCGGGGATCAAACGGTGATTTGCAGCGTCAGTCGCCCTGGCCGCTTTGCCACACCTCTTCCCCTAAGTCAGTGCATACCATCAGAATATGTTGATCTACGTCCTGGCTAGCACTTACAGCGCCATCTGGACCTCTTAACCTGACAAGGTATCGGATTCTGTCTGCAACCTCAGAACATGACAATACTGACTCCCCCAGGAAATCGTGGAAACAGATCTAACTCTTTCGTTAGTAACTCAGGCATGCCCAAACAGAGATAAAAGCAATACTCAAGTTGGCATTTCAAACATTTTTTGAAGCAATAAGATTTTTGTGTAAAATACGTGCACTGCAATGATTAATAAAAGAAAACAAAACAGAGTAATCAGCATTACGAGAATGGTAAATAAAATAAACAGCAAAACACACAAGATGATGGACGGAATGTTGCACAATGGCAAAACATCCACCCCCAGTCACAGATCTGGGTTTAATCCATCGTTATTTTGCTCACCAATCCACCCCAGTTCAGACATGGCCATATGCAAATCAGTCTTGACCCTGTACCTCATGGGAACAGTCCAGACCGAACTGCCAAGCCATGTCTTCCCTAGACCGTAATCAAGCATCCTAGGACCGGTTTCTGGCTATCAGCCATCTTCAGCCAGGATAGCTTGACTCCAGTGGCGTAGTGAGCAGGGAACCCACGTCTGGGCATACCCTTCCCACATAGGGTGAACAGCAAAACACAAAAAATAAACAGTTTAGTATGAATATATTAATACATTAATTATAGCTATACTCCTACATAGCGCTTCCTATCCTAATATGCATAGGGTGTGCGGATATGCCAGAACATCTTAGAGTGGTCTTACTCCTCATTTACCTGTGGATATGTTTCATCTGGGAGCCCGTGTTGATGTAGCTGCACTAGATATTTGTATAAAATAAGCTGACATTTAAACTTCTATAAAGATATAAAACACCTGAATTAATGAATAAAACTGTTAAAATATTATATTGATTAAAAACCACAGCAAAATCAAGAGTAAGGGAAATTGTTAGCAACACTAACTGAAGATCTCTTACGTATAGACCATGAAGAATATTAAAATGTAGCAACACTGATTTCAATCACATCCCTAGTGTCAGATCCTAGGATTCTTAGTGCAATTTTGTATTGTCTAATTCCCATGAGCTGGCACACAGGTTTGATCCACTTCCCACGAGGAAGTGCATATGTGATACAAAAGAAGAAATAGTGATGCAGTGTTTCAGACTCTAATTTACACGATGGGCATAAAGTGCTAGTACAATGCTTCTCTTCCCAGTTATTACAGAATTCTAAATGTGTACAATCCCATATCTAAATTTTATATATAACTGTTTCGCTAAAAGGCCAGCAAATTTGTCAAGGAATGATTCATATGAAGGAATGGCTTTGTGGTCTACAAATCCATGTGAAAAAAGCACATTTTGTGTTTGCTTTGTTCGCCCTAAGTTGGCAGGGTATGCCCAGACGTTAGTTCCTTGCTCACTTTGCCACTGAATTTAAGCTTGCCTGGCTGATGAGGGCTGTTAGCCCGAAATAGGTCCCAGGATGCTTGTTTCTGGTCCAGGGACGATACAGCTTGACTGTTCCCATGAGACACAGCGTCAAGACTGATTTGCATATAGCTGTGTCTGAACTGTGGTGGCGAAGTTGAGCTAAAGAACAATGATGGATTCAACCCAGATCTGTGACTGGGGGTGAGTGTATGAAAACTTTCAGCGCTCCGTCCATCATCTTCTTGTGTTTGCTAAAATCTATCAGTCAGACAGCCAGACTTGCATTTCTTTACTTCCTCTTCTCGTAGGCGCATCCTTAGCTTTTCCTTAATTAATGATTTCTACACCCAGCTGGCTTCGGCTGGAGATTCCCAGAGAATGTGAAGGTCCAGTTTGAATAACATGCTTTTAATATCAGCTAACCAGGGGAGTTTTAGATAACCATTTGTTCTTCATAGTTCCCTTAACAGTGACTTATATGCCTCAAATTCAACAGTAGGCCATAGTCTGTGTCAGTACCATAAGGGTCTCAGTTTCAAGGTAGAAGTAAACGGAAACACACCTACATCCAGAAAATGGGGAAGGCAAAGGGTACTCTGAAGGAAATTTAGTGGAGTCCTAATAAACCTATTTTCAGGTGGTGCAAGCCCATTATCCTTCAAATGGCCCCATAGCTCTAAGTGATATAGGGCAGAACCTTTAACTTAACATTTAGATTTCTACAGCTAGATTTAGTTTTCTTTACTAGCATGATGACAGACCCTGATTCATACTGTAGATTTAAGAGGCTCTCAGTAATTAGCAGAGACCAGTTAAGTTTATTGTACAATCTAACTCCTAAGTAGATTAAATCTTGATCATGAGGTTCTTTCTGTACACTAATGCAGGTTCTCATGGCTTTGTAGGGGTTATATGTCATGACGTTACTGATGTTTAGTTCGAGCCTCCTTTTGATACAGAGGGTTAAAAACGATCAACTCCAGGCTGTAGCCCTGCTGGGGTTTTAGAGATAAGTGAGTGTCATCTGCGGCGTACCTCAAGGATCCTCACTCAGTCCCACCCTCTTCAACGTATACATGAGCCCCCTCGCGGCCATCGCACGCCAACACAACCTCAACATCATCTCCTACGCGGACAACACTCAACTAATCCTCTCTCTCACCAATGACCCCAGCACCGCCAAAACGAACCTACACGATGGAATGAAAGAAGTTGCCGAATGGATGAAACAAAGCCGTCTGAAACTGAACTCAGACAAAACAGAAGTCCTCATCTTAGGTACTTCCCCCTCTGCATGGGACGACTCCTGGTGGCCGGAAGCCCTCGGAAAAGCACCCATCCTGACAGACCACGCACGGAACCTTGGCGTCATCCTGGACTCTTCACTCTCAATGAACAGACAAGTCAGCGCCGTATCCTCTTCCTGCTTCAACATTCTTCGCATGCTCAGAAAAACATTTCGCAGGATCCCCTCCGAAACAAGGAAAACAGTCACCCACGCTCTGGTCACGAGCCGACTGGACTACGGAAACACCCTCTACGCGGGTACTACCGCAAAACTCCAGAAGAAACTCCAACGAATCCAAAACGCATCAGCCAGGCTCATATTAGACATCCCACGCAACGAACACATCTCTGGTCACCTTAAAGACCTCCACTGGCTACCCGTCAATAAGAGGATCACTTTCCGACTGCTTACCCACGCACACAAATCACTCTACGACATCGGACCAGATTGCCTCAACTCTCGACTGTCCTTCTACACCCCCTCCCGCCAACTACGATCTTCCAACCAAGCCCTCGCCACTGTACCTCGCATCAACAAGACCACCATGGGAGGCAGATCCTTTTCATACCTGGCTGCTAAAACATGGAACACACTCCCCGCCTACCTTCGCCTCACCCAGAACCACCTAGCGTTCAGAAAGCAGCTTAAAACGTGGATATTTGACAAATAATCCTCCTCCCCTTCCTAAGCGCCTTGAAACCCTCTGGGTATGTAGTGCGCTATACAAATTTTATGACTTGACTTGACTTGACTTGTAAACAAGAGCGTGGGAATTTTTAGAGCACCCAATTTCGGGACGTCATTACCAGGGAAGTCTAAAATTCTGACTAAGTCATGTATGTATAATGTAAAGAGAGTTGGACCCAGAACACAGCCCTGACGAACTCCGTTTTCAAACCTAAAAGAGCCACATAGCTCACCCCTGTTTCAAAAACTGACATAAGCATAATTAGTTTCATGGAGTTTTACTAGAACGAATAGAATGTTGTCTGGGACTCCTATTTGACCTAAAACAGCAGAAAGATTGTGGCAGGGAATCAAATCAAAAGCTGATTTTAGGTCAACCAAGACCACATACAAATTACCTTTCTCCAGCACCACACTTTTCCCTATAGATAGTACAAAAACAAAATGTTTGTTTAATTATGCTAGTCTTTTGACGGAAGCTTGCTTGGAGATCTGACTAAATATACTTTTCTGAGGCCTACTAAGACAATTTTCCTATTAACTGGCGCCAAAATAGCTTCAGCAGACCAGCTATCAGACTGTTGGGCGTATTCTCACAAGGATCATCCCAAGAGCCCTTTTTTTCTATTTAGGGATGATTTCAGTACTCTGCCAAGATTTTGGTATAGGCTCACCTTCCAGGATGGATCGAGAAAGCAAATTGAGGTATGGGCCCAATTTGAGTGGATCTGCAGCATATAAATTCCCAGGTATGCAATCAGGGCCGGAGGGGGGAGGGGGGGAAGTGGCTTTCCTGGAACTATGGCTTTCAATATGCCAAGAGATTCTTTAAGGTATATATCAAGAGGAGGTGATTGTTTGTTAAATCTTATGGGCCCCTGTATGTGCTCCTCATTGGTAGTTTCTTATACTCTGGCTAGGTTTGCTTCCGATGAGTGTACACAGATATTATACTCTCCTGTTTTCTTTCCGAGTGTTATCGTGTCTAAGCTTGTCTGAATGTGTTCCCCTCTAAAGGTCATCGGAGGCGTAACTGCCGATGAGAAACAACAAACTGCCAACTATGGGGGTGAAAGTAGGGGGAACGTTGGGGAGCTATCGGACTGTGTGTCTAAGATATCAATAATATGGATGGTGTTGTTACCTTTGTACGGTGTACTGGTACGTATGTGGGGGGAAGCCCTCATGGCAGGTCACCCTAGTCTAGTTGAGGAGTTCACCTGATATGACTTTAGCAGGACATCGGATTTAGGCAAGTGTCTTGGAACTTCTGCTACTGGCACTACAGGGGACAGAGGTGAAGTCTGGGATAGAGGGTCTACTGGTGCTTCCGCCGGCGTTGTTTTGTGCGTGAATGTATATAATAACTGTGCCCATTGTAGAGAAATGGGATGCTTACGGATACCCTTTACTTTCAATTCTCTCAGCACCTCTTCTACCGACTTACCCCACTTTTTCATGGCGCCTACCCAAGCTGCTTCTGGGGGTCCGGTTGGGGCCCGCCAGTGCATGGCTATTCCCCTTTTTGCTAAAAGAATGGCAAGGGATGCAAAGCGGTTCTGCACTTTTTCGGTCTTCCGCCTGCAGAAGATCCAGAGAGCGCATGCTTCCCATGTGGACATGGTCGTAATGTTGGTCGTCAGCCGAAGCGTCTGGTGAATGCGATCCCAGTATTCTTGAATTGTGGGGCAGCCCCAGAACATGTGCTTAAAGTCAGCCTGGGGGGTTTACATCGGGGCATGCAAAGTGCATGCCTGGATAAAAAAAGTGGAGGCGGTATGGCATGAGGTATGCTCTGTGGAGGACACTGAATTGAATGTTCCTGAAATGCGCGTTCCTGGAGACCTTTTTTGGGTATTCTAAGGCTGTATCCCATTCCCTATCATTGAACACTCTCCCCATTTCAGTTTCCCATGTCTGACGCAATGAATGTAGTGGGATGAGAATCAGTTCTCGGACGGCTTTGTAGAGCCACGTGACCAGGTGCTGGCCCACTCCCATGTTCAAAATGGCATCTATCACTGGGTCTCGGAGGCTCCCCCTTGTTTGGGTCCCAGTAGTGGCGGCTGCTGTCTATGAGTTGCCTGTGCAGTAAAAAGTGGCCTGACGGGAGGACTATTGGTCAGTCATCTGGGCATATGTCCTAAGGGGGCCCTCCTTAAACAGTGATTCTATCACCGTAACTGCAAGGTCGGTCCAGATCAGGAGAGCGCCGGCAGTGTAGTATTTCTCCTCAAGGGAAACCTACCAATGGGAGTAGGGGTGAGTATGGGGGTCTTCCTTTGGACATGCAATGGATTCTCATCATGCATGTGCGAGCTATGGACATCTGGAGGGGTCGGGTGCACATTGGCTTGGTGTCTGGTAGTAGCATCCTATGGATTGCCGGCAGGGGTATGCAGCCCTCCTCTGTGGTTGTTTCCCCGGTGTGACGTTCTGCTGTCCAGTGTGACAACCACTGAAGCTGAGCTGCCAAGGAGTATGCCTCAAAAGATGGTGCCCCCAATCCCCCTCGATTTGTGGGTAAATATAGTGTAGACAATGCCACCCTGTGTCGACTCCCTCCCGAGATCAGTTCGGTGAACAGGGTGTCTAGTTTCTTAAAGAACGGACGCAGTTGTATAACTGGGAGATTGGTGAAGTGGTAGAGCAGCTTAGGGACCACAATAATTTTTGCAAGGGCTACTCTCCCAATGGGTGCTAGGGGCAATATTTTCCAGAACCCCACTGCCGACCCCCACTCCCCGCCAATGTTTTACAGTGATTCCCTTTGTACAGGTCCTCCGGAGAGTGGTACAACCTCACCCCAAGATATCTGGGCGCCTTGGCGCTCCATGCAAGAGTACCAACATGAACTTAGAATGGGGCCAAGCGAGGGCTCAGTGGATACAGAGGAGTTTTTCCCAGTTAACTTTAAGGCCGGAAGCCTCCGCGAATTCCCTTAATGTCGACCAGATAGGTGATAGGTCTTGGGTAGCGTTGCGTACATAAATTATAAGTTCATCCAAGTATAGTGATATGCAGTGCACCGTGTCTGCTAGTGGAATACCCCAGGTCTCGCCCTCTTGACGTAGGCGTATCGCCAGGGGTTCCACCGCTAGGGTGAACAGGAGGGGAGCTAGTGGGCATCCCTGTCTGGTTCCCCTTTCTATCACAAATGGAAGAGAGATGTATTTACCTATTATGACTCGTGAGGTAAGGTCTGTATAGAGGAGCTTTGTGTATGTCATCAGGGTAGGCCCTATGTTTATTTTACGGAGAACCGCAAATAAGTATGGCCATAGCACCGTATTGAAGGCCTTTTTGAGGTCTAGTATCAGACATGCTGCATTGGGGCAATGCGCTCTCGCCCTGTCTTTGATATGGAATCGCCTAGGTAAGTTCTGCGAGGTGTTACGTTGTGGGATAAATCCACATTGGTCTGGGTGGATCAATGGTGCCAGAATTTGGGTTTACCAGTCCGCTAGTAGGTTGCCCAGTATCTTACAGTCTGAGTTTAGTAGGGTGATTGGTCTGTATGAGTTTGGGAGCGTTGGGTCTTTGTGCACTTTTGGAAATGTAATTAGGATCGATTCCCTAAGTGAGACTGGAAGTTCGCCTTTGTCTAGTGCGTCATTATACATGGTTACCATGCGGGGGATCAATCGGGCTGAGAAGGTGCTATAATATTCGAGTGGGAAGCCATCCATCCCTGGTGCTTTATTATGTGCTAACGCTCTGATTGCATGGGAAATGGCTGTGGACTTGATATTCACCTCCAGCACTTTTTTGTCTGCGGGAGAGATTTGGGGCAGGCGTAATGGGTTTAGGAATCTGGTGATCGTTTGGATGTCGTGCTGCTCTGGGGCTCGGTAAATGTCAGAATAATAATCTTGGAAAATGCTCAGAATATCTAGCTGTGAGTGTCGGAGGGTGCCAGCCTTGTCTCCAATTTCAGTGATTGGTTTCACATCCGAGTCTTGCTTGGTGAGCTGAGCTAGGAGCGTCCCTACCCTATTGCCTTCCCGGTGGACCTTGGAAACATAAACCCTAAAATGATATTTGCGAAGATCTCTCAGCCTCTCCGCGTAGGTTGTTTTGGTGATGGCTACTTGATCTGACAGGTCATCATGGTGTTTAAGTATAAAATTTGGTTCTGCCCCAGGGGACCCAGTATTATTCATAATTTCTATTGTGTTGGCTACAATATTGTAAATGTGTGCCAATAAGTTGGGTTACTTGTATACAATGGTTCTGTCGGGTATGTAACCTGATTAATTCAAAACATGTAAGAATCATTCAACATATACTCAGCCATGGTTATATCAATTAGCCTGACCTCTAGAGTAAATCATTAAATGCAAATCCAAACAGAAAACAGGGTAAATATCAGTTTTAATCACTGAATTATTTTTCATTAATAGAGACCCTGTGATAATGCATACGGAATAAATCAATAATCAGAGTACTTTATATACACGAAACTGTATTGCCCAGGTTCTGAGGGATATTGGGTCACCCAATAATAATTTTATTTAATAAGTTGGGTTAGACAGATACATACACCAAATGTAGAGCCTTTTTGTTATTTGAAAGGGTTAGGTCACCCGGGAGCCTCGATTTAAAACTCGTAGGATTTGGAGCCATATGCCCTTTTAGTATTAATTTTAACACTTTGTGGTTACTATCATTCTGATCTAGAACGATCATATCCTCTATGCGGTGCCACAATTGAAGGGCTAACAATATATAATCGATTAGACTTGATTTATTGAGCTTCTTAAAAGTCTGGCGCCTGCTTGGTCTGAAAAAGATCTGCCATTGCAGGCTCTTAAACCCAAATTCATGGTTAGAGCCAATAGTTGGTTAGATACCACGGTCTGCCATCAGCGGCGACTGGCACAGGAAAATGCTATGGGGCGGTGAGGCAGGGTGGGGCAGGGCAGGGCAAGGTGAGAGATAGTGGAATCGGAGATACAACGGCAATGTGAAAACTAACAAAATAAATAAATAAAAGCATTTAACTTGTACACGCCGAGTGCAAGGTAAGTGCTTTTATTTATTTATTTTGTTAGTTTTCACATTGCCGTCATATGTCCGATTCCACTACTCCCCACCCTGACCTGCCCCACCTCACCGCCCCATCTTCCTGTGCAAGCTGCGGCTGTCTGCCTTTTGACAGGTGCAAGATCTAGCTGAGGGGCGCACCATGTCGCTTCTTCCTCCTCCATTAGGTCTGATTCAGAATTGTCAAATGGCTCAAAAGCTACACTGATAGCACCAACAACTATCGTGGCTTCCCTGGTGGTAGATGGCCAATGAACTATTCAAGAGTGGTAAATGTGCTAGATACCTTATTCTGCCCATTTATTCTAATGTAAACATTGAAGATATAATGATGGTTATTTCCCTTTGAGAGTGAAAGACCTAGAAGCTCAGGAGAATTTAAAGAAAGTATCCTGATTCTAGAGTTTAGTGTATTCTTCATTCATATAACTAGACCACCAGCAGGGCGGTCTCTCCCTTTTGAAGTTGCTACACAGCAAAAGTTCATATAACAAGATCTGCAAACTCAATACGCCAGGATTCTTGACGTAAACATATGTAAAAAGAGTCTTTGAAGGACCCCCATGATGGGTCTGAAATTTCAGATTTCAGGGAGGCAATGTTCCAGGACAGGATGCACCATTCATTGCTGGTAGAAAAATAAGAGGGTAATTGATTGTAAACAGACGAAGAATGTCAGTCCTCTCTTGTAGCCTGCTGGTGACAATCCTTTGGTGGAGATGAGATTGTTTTTTTGAATAACAGAATGGGTGCTGACTCTAATGTCACAAAGGACAGTGGCCCACCTCCATGAGCCTACTGCCCATGGTACACATCTTACACAATCATTTCAATAGTGGAGTGGCAACCTTAATAATGTTATCATGCAGTGCTTAGGTTTTCTTCTAGATAGTATAAGTTGTGATACTTCTTCATTATGTTGCAAAAAGAATGAATTTGAAAAGTGTTTTTAAAATAGGAGATTTAACTATGGAATCAAACAATCGACTTCTTTCATCCTGGTAATGTGGACTCTATTTGTTAGAATTTACTAACAACCCTAAGCACTACATGATAACATTATTGAAGTTGCCTTTCCTTTTCTGTACTGCCTTGCCTTCCTTTGCCCCAAAGACCCTGTCAAAATGCTGATTGTCAACCCAACAGTTTTAGGTCCGATTGATATGAAAGGCAGCTCTTGTGGAGTCCATCCAATGGAGTTTCTCCTCCTTTTTCAAGGGGTGAGGGGGCGCAAAATACCATGAGAGCATGGTAGATTGCCCAATGTGGCAAAAAGAACGCACTGGTCTGCAACACCCATTTGTGTGGAAAAATGGCAGTGTTAGGTTGTTGCACCAAGAGGTCCAGAAGTTCGCACGAGAAGGAAAACAGTTTTCGTAGCAAGCAGATGCAATAAACAGATGTGAATTGGCTCAAAGGGAGCACTCTTGAGGAAAGTTGGGATTTATTTATTTGAGAGTTTTATATAGTGCTAGCTAGACCTGAAGGTATCAGAGTGCTTTACAAGACAAGTAATAGGCGGATTCAAAGTTGACATAATTTATCCGGGAGGAGAGAAAGTAGTGAAACATTATGTAAGTAAATGAAAAAGTAACACATGCTACAACATTTTCCCTCTTTGGTATTGATAATAGATTAAAATGCTACATTGGGTCAGGATTACTGCATCGAAAGTTCATTGTTTGTGTAGCAACGACAGGGGAGCGAGTTGAAATATTTATTCATCAGTAGTGATTTGAGGGGGTATTTAAAACAAGTATACAAAGGATTACAGCGGAGGTCTTTGGGAAGTGAGTTCCAAATCCATGGAGCGTTCCCTGAGAAAGAGCGTTTCTGGGATGATTTTTTCTTCAGTTTAGGAGGGATGAGAAGGAATAAGTTGGAGCTCCGTAGGATTTGCAGTGTAAAAGGCTTTGTGTGTGATACAAGCTATCTTGAATATACATCTTCCTTCTATTGGGATCTTATTGAGACTCTTGAGAGCAGGTGAGATGTGGTCAAATCTTTTGGTGCCTGTGAGGTGTCTAGCAGAGGCATTAAGTGTTGCTCTTATAGGAGCAAGGCGGATTTTCGGGATCCCAGTGAGTAAGGCAATGCCGTAATCAAGTTTCGAGAGGACACACTACATTCTTTAGATCTTCAGGTGGGATGCGTGATTTGATTTGCTTGAAATGTTTTAAGCGGAACAACGGCTGTTTGGCAGAAGTTAAGAAGTGGTCTCTCATAGACATGTTTTGTCCAGGGTGATATCCAGTGACTTTACTGTGTTCTAAAGGGAAGATTCTTGACCCATTCTTGGATGGATTCTTGACCCATTCTTGGATTGGTAGAGGTTTATTTTTTGGGTAAAGGAGTAGTAGTTTTGTCTTTTCAGGGTTCAGTTTTAGGTGATTGGAGTTTAACCAGGTTTGAATCTTATTTAGTGTGGTTTTTAGATGACAATTGTAGTAGAGTTGTGTATCGACATGATAAAGGTGATGTTTGACCACTGCTAGGTTTGCAATAGCTGTGAGGGGTTCCAGGAAAATATTAAATAGGCCTGGGGAGAGGACTGAGCCTTGTAGTACACCTTGTGGAATTGGACGCGGCTGCGAGAGACAGCTGTTGATTTTTTATTCGACGAGACTGATGCTGCAGATGTGAACCATCTTAGGGCTGTGCCCTTGTGTTTCAGGAATTCTGCACAAACACAGAACTATGTGTAGAATTATAGGACCTTAGTAGATAGGTCCTAAGTCATCCCACCACTTTAGTACCCATGAGCCCAGGACCGACTAGTGACAGTGTCTTACTCGCCCTCCCACTCACTCACAGAGGAACAAGCGAATGGACATCCCAGAACACAACACTCCTGACTCACTCCGGAAACGCGCTTGCAAGACCCTCCCTTTTGCTCACACTCTTATTCTCGTCCACAATAAGATCTGACAGAGGCACAAACAAGGTTAAAATATTTATTTTAACTAACGTGCTCTAGTATGCAGTATACGTGCCACAACAGGCAGAAAAATGCATAAAACAAATACGGTCAGCATAGCAAGTAGTCCGTAAATCATAAAAGGTGCTCTCAAGATCTATGGCAGAGTAGTCTAACCTCCCTCCCCTTATATAGAAGCAGGATGATTATATAATATAAGCTCTCTGAGTGTTAGCTGAAGATCCCGCACCTCAGTCTATAGATGGTAGATCTACATCATAGGTCTTGTCATGCTCTTCTCCCTGGAAAGGTCCCTCTACAAGTGCCTGTCACCTATATCTGTATAGACCAACGTGAGTATTCCCAAACAACAGCTGCATCTGTATGTTTTGTCTGGGTGCCAGGGCCTGACCAGACCAGAACAGAATAACAAGGGGCATTGTTGTACGACCTTATACATAATGTTCAGACAAAATCCCAGGAACCTACAATGCGTGAAAATAACTGTATGTTCATGTGTGAAAGTTGCTATGGAAACTTATGAAAAATAAACTTGTGTAGTAACGTGCGCAAAGCAAGAGGCAGTCTACAGGTTACTCATGCTAACATAGGGAAGATGACAATGTCCCCATGGGCCATGTGACACTTGATGCCAGTGCGGTCTTGAGAGTCTCAAGTACAGCTTGATTATTTACTCTATCAAATGCCGTCAATAAGTCAAGTAGGATTAGGAGGCAGGAGTCACCTTCATCTAAGGATCTATGAATGTCATCTGATATATTGAGCATTGCAGTTTCCGTGCTACAGTCGTTCCTGTCCTGACACTTTATTGGAATGTGTCGTGAAGGTTGAATTCCTCAATTTGTTGTTTGGGTTGTAGTAGGAGACACTTCTCAATGCTCTTTGCTAGGAAAGGAAGGTTGGTGCCAGGTTTGAGGTTACTGAGGTCTTTTGGGTCTGCCCCTCGAAAATGGGTGTGACTTAGCCTAGTTGGAGGGAGTCAGGTACATGGCCTGACAAGAGAGAGGCGTTAATAATTTTGGTCCAAAACAGGGCGATAATGTAGTTGAGGTTTTTTATAAGAGTGCATGGGAGGGGTCAGCAATGTGGGATGTGGGCTTCAAGTTCTCAATTATTTTGAAGACTTCCCCGTCTGTCGTAGGTTTAACATCAGTCCATTTGGCAATATTTTTTCAGTGGTAGAATATCATTATTGTATTTAATTATTTTTGCAGAACTCAGGTCTTTAAATGAATCTTGGGAGGTAGTTATCATGGTGGATTATTTGTCAATTGGCTGTCGGGTTGGGGAGTCTGCCTTGTGTTCAGGATAATAGATTGTTCAATTTTGGAAACTTTGCCAGTGAATAAGTTTGAAATTTCTTTGCATCTTTCTTTGTGGGCTATTGTTTCATGTTGAGAGGTCAGGGTGGTTTGTTGATTTATTATAATGAATAACTCCCTCGGTCTATTCTTTGCACGGTCAAGTTCATTGCGAAAGAAAGTGGCTTCCTCCTCTGGATCTGGATTAAGCTATGAGACTAAACAGGCGTTCGATGGTGGTCTGACCAGTCGATTCGCATGATGGTTCTGAGGGAGACAAGCTAATTCCTGGTGATTATCGCATCAATAGTAGAACTTTTGATGTGGATCTGTTTGTTACAGACTTGTTTGAGGTCATTGATTTCAAGAAGGTTTCATTGGGAATGAATTGAAGCATCATCTGTGTTGTTCCAGTTTAGGTTGAAGTCACCTAAAAGCACATCTTTAGTTTAGTTATGGAGACTGTGTTATTAGGTCAGTTAGTTCAACGCTATATCAACGACGGCTCTAATAAAATGAAGCCCCTGCAAAAATTCAGGTGTGATTTCGGCAGATTCATTGTGAAACCTCAGAGATACAAGAAGATTTGCCCTTGTCTGTAGGTGGTCTATGATGGGCTGAGGTGAGCTTGCCTTCAACAGACAGTAAGAGGTATGGGAAAACTGTTATCCTTAATCCCTGAAGATGTGCAACAACCAACATCATTACTTTTGTGAAAACCTGAGGGGCACTGGTAATGCCGAAAGGGAGCACAGCAAATTAGAAACATTTCTGACTTACCCTGAATCTCAGTTAACATCTGTAGGACCTCAGGATGGGTATTTTAAAATATGTATACTGAAGGCCCAGGACTAACATAAAGCTGCCCGGATCCAGGGCAGAGAGAACCTGAGCCAATTTGAGTATCTCTAATTTGCCCTTCCAATGGAAGGCATTCAGAGGGTGAAGATCTAAAATAAGGGGAATCATCCAGCACCTGTTTCAAGATTTGCATCCTCTCTACGACCCATTGAACAGCTTGCACTTCCTGCAGAAAGCCGGCCAGGTGGTCCTCTGAAAGCCACTCTGATATAGGCAGAGGCACTTGGGTCAAAAAGAAATAGAAGGGCGTAACCCTGTTGCACGATTTGGAGGGCTCATCTGTCTGATGTAATCTTGTGCCACCCCTGGAGAAAGTGTTGGATCTGGTCTACTATTGGGAATTGTGAGCTGCTAAGGGCAAACTAAAGCAGCTTTGAGGCTGCTGCCGCAGGGCTTGTGGACTAACAGGATTGGTGTTTCGTCTAACCAGCCTGCTGTCTGTGTGATCCCTGTCACCTACCCTGAAGAATGAACTGGGACACTTGCTGTGGTGGAAGTGTGGGACGGGGGAATGGTTTTGGTACTTCAGAGAACAGGGATCTCCCTCTAAATATAACATTTTATGGTCTGGGAGGAAAGGGGGAAAAATTAACTGAATAAAGATATAAACAACCCCCACTTGACCTCTATTTCTTTGCTATTTATGGCTAAATCAGCTCAACTGGGTTACTAGTGTACTACCAAAGACATGCAACAATGTTACTGTAAACATTTTTATTGTTTTTTAAAATAAATTATTTCATTGTTGTATCCAAAATATTAAAAACATACATATTGTTAACTCTTTTTTGCATCTTTCATTATTTTTTAACATAAACAGTATATCATTTGTGCATGAATAAATCTTGTGAGCATTTTTATACATAAGACAGTTTTCTCAACAGAACCCCTAACAATTCATCACATACTCATACTACCTCTTATATCCACATTTATAATCTTCCATACCATCCATATTATCAACCCGCTGAGAAACACATACACATTGGGGTCAAACAAAGGACAAAAATGTCAGAGTCTTCGTGACCGTGTTGTGGGCTGGGTGCATACGCAAACAGGTCGACCCATGTTTCGGTGGTGTTAGCCATGTTCTGACCACCTTCTTCAGGTTGGCCACATTTTCCCCATTTTTTTGTGCCAGCGGTAGGAGTATCTTACAGCAGGATGCAATATAGGGAATCTCTTAGATGCACCACTTCTCGATGAATCAATTATATGGATGCAGCAAGAGTGATGTATATGAACCTCTTCTCTAAATAGGGCATTCTGGCTTCCATATTACACTGATAAAAGTGAAACTTCACTGCACCGTCTCACTTCGAATAAATATTGTTAACCAGGTAGTTTGTTGGTCGTCTCTCTGAGTATGGAACATCCTCAATACCCGTATGTATATCTCATTGTAAGCGATAAACTATAGGGTCATTGTCAGCTTTGACCTAGTTCCGCTGTACAAAGACATGATTTTTTAGTTATCCTAGTGTTCCAATCTTCATTTATTTTATGCCCTCTGCCGGTGTTCTCATCTGGTGCTCTGCCTCTGGTACTTTTCGGCACGCCATAAAGCAAGCAGGTTTTCTTGGTATGCAACCTTATGTAGAATCCCTTGAAGAACAGATTTGCTGAGGGAATTGCCTGGTAAGAGCCCAATGGCCCACGGAACACACAGCAGCTTGGGTTTACTTAAAGCACCCCAGGGCAGAATCAACTTTCATGTTAAACAAGTGATACCCATCGAATGGCATATCCAAGAGATGCACCTGGACATCCCTAGAAAAAATAGATGATCTCATACTTGCATGGGGATGGAGGTCCACACTGGTACTGGCTGCTTAGCCTAAGCAATCTGTGGTATCAAGGCAGACTGAATGACATATTTAGCTACGTCATGGCCCTCCTGAATGATTTGCACAAGGGAGGCTCCCAGGTCTTCAGGGACTGCAAACAACTGGTGCTGACAACGCTCAAGATTAGGCCCGGATAATGAGAACAATTCCTTCCAGAATGCCTCATAGGGAAGCAGTTGGGTTTCACTTTGTCGATAGAAACTTGAACCACTTGAGTTCCCAAAAGACGGAATACCAAATTGCCCACTGCACCGCAACTTTTTCATTCCAGTCCGGGTCTTGCATCATCGAGTCCGTGAGCAGCAGCAGCGTCGGCAAAGCGGCTAGCGGCAAGCGGCAATCGGCAAGCGGGGGCCGTAGCGGCGAAGTGGCAGCAGGAGACTGTGAAAAAGAAGAACCAGTCGGGGTCCGCTGTGGAGGTCCGCCTGAAGAGCTGCTAAATCTTGACCACCCTGAGAGAGCCATGAACCGTGTGAGCCGCTCGGAGCTACCGCAGGATCACAAAGGCTTACAGGGGTAGCAGGAGCAGGAACAGGGGCGGCGTAGGAACAGAGACGCCGCCTGCCTGCCTGCCATCCGACCTGCCCACCTGCCTGCTTGCCGCCTGACGCAGAGTTGCGGGAGAGCTGGGTGACGGATCCCGTGAGTTCTGTGAGCCGCGTTTGTGCTGGATCAACTTCCCGGAGCGAAGGGAGCTGTGCTTTTGGTTCGGCTTCTGGCTCGGTGTTGTCGCTGCCATCGGGGGTATTGGCTCCCCCCTACCACTGTATCACCTTGCCTTGCCCTGCAACCGGGAAGGGGGTCGCTGGTGACCCCTGCCGCCCTGTCAGTATCCTCGACGTTTGAATTTCTGCAAATTCAGCAAGTCCAGCAAGTCCAGTAAGTCCAGCGCTTGAGGGGGTTGGAGCATCTGCAGGAAGGCGGAAGGAAAGCGAAAAAGGGGGGCCAGCACAGAAGTACTGTGTGGAGGCCATCGGTCTGCAGGCTGCGGCGCTGCACTGCGCCCTGAGTGATAGCGGAGCTGAGGGATGCAGTGGGCAGGGTGAGTGCGTCTGTGTCTGTGTGCGGGTGCCGCTGGGAGCAGTAGCAGTGGCGGAGCTGAGCCATAGGACATCCAGGCTCTAGTTTACAGACTACAGGTTACAGCGCTGACTTTCTCCCCATTCCTTTGTGCAGACCACACTGACCCTTGCGTCTTCAGTCGTCACACATCTACATCCACAAGCCCTCAAGTCTTCAAGTCCCTAAGTCTTTAGCTGTGGTTTTGTCTGGTTTTCTGTGCTTCCCGACGGGACTCCCAAACATCTGAACCCCCACAAGGGCCCACAAGGGACCTACGAGGCTAGGCTAGTGGGCAGGGGAGTGTGATCCAGAGGCAGACACTCTTAGAGCCCCTGGGTGACTTTCGGAGCACACACAGCCATGAGTTCGGGCAGGAAAAGGGGCCAGCTCGTGACCAAGTCCAAGGTCAAACAAAACGCAAACACCAAACCAGCACGTGTGAGTTTGGATACGTCTCCAGGTGAAGCTAGAACCCGCAGTGATCCAGCCCTTCAGGTTGGAGTTCACCTTCTTCATCTTCGTCAACCAAAAATTACCTCAAATTTCAACTCCTAAAGGACCCACCTTGATCCATTTTTTCATCTAGTGGTAAAATTTCGGGCCTTCAGGATCCTCTACTTCCCCTATCCCGCAGGAACCGCTAGCATCACTATCATTGGGCCAGGTCATTGACACCTCTAGCTCTAATAGGCCATTACCCATGGCCTGTTCGCCTGTACACAGACGGAAAAAAAGGCAAAATGGAATCCGATAACAGGGGCATCAGCAGTTCAGTCACCCTGCAAAAAGAAGGCAAGGGGTAGCAGTCCCCCTCCAGCTCATCGTCTCTCCTCAAGTCCACTACTGCCTCAATCACCCCAAACAATTGGAAGGAAAGACAACCTTCGCTTAGCTTCACGACAAGCAGTGGTAAGGATCTCAACTGAGGGCATGAGGATCTAAACGAATCAAATTCGAATAACTTCTCAAAGACCATTAACGTCTCCCCCCATCTCCTGGACGCCTTAAAGACCAGCCAATCGCC
The DNA here is from genome assembly GCF_964263255.1 of Lissotriton vulgaris. Taxonomy (NCBI): domain Eukaryota; kingdom Metazoa; phylum Chordata; class Amphibia; order Caudata; family Salamandridae; genus Lissotriton; species Lissotriton vulgaris. The sequence goes on from NC_141687.1 coordinate 1,713,517,958, forward strand.
AACTGAAGTAACTGTAGATGGAAAGGGCTTCTCCGAGTATCCAATGGAGGCCACAGAAATCGTACAGGATTCAGGGTGCGTTGGCCCCGCAAACCTCACCTACTTGGGATCACAAGAATGGGTGGGCTTAATTGCCTCTTACACCCTGGTCACCCCTGTTAAACAACCTCTGTCCACAGCTAAAACTAACAAAAATCATTGTGCTAATCAGGTTTCAATTCGGGAGGCAATGTTTTCTAACCCAACAACTCGACAAAGTCTTTCCGATTTTTCCGCTCTTTCTATATCCCCTGGTCCGTCACGTCGACCTTGGACCCAATCCGGGACTCAGGCATCAATGCTTCAAACACCTGGGACATTCTCTTAAACACAATGCAACGAACCGTCGATGCCCTTCATTTCCAGCCTGACAAAATGGACCTACAGTTGACCTTACTTGATACCTTGGCCCTTTTGTGGGGCGGATTGACAAGAAACTCGGCCAATTAAATCTTCTAATTGGCAGAGCTCAGCAGGAAGCAAAGCTGATCTGCAGTTGCGGTCCAATCATTGACAAACTATCGTCACTCCCGGAAATAGTATCCACTTTTATAGAAGACCTGCCAAAGGAGCCTCATAAAGGGGACTCCCACACCAATTATTGTACAACCACAACTTTCGAGCTTGCAAAAGGGGACCTCACCGCAGCAAACACAGTAGACAAAACTGTATCGGCCTTCCAGTGGGCCACTCGCCCAAATGTACCCTCCTACTTTCCGAGTACCAAAATCCAACTAAGAACGCTAAGCTTTGCCGTCAACAAAGAAGGAAAGGTCGAAATAAAAAATCAACCTCAAACCCTTCTGAGGTGTATCCCCTGTTCAAGATTGAAACTAGACAGCATTCTCCTGAATCTGTATCCATCATATCATCCCACACATGTACAGAACAAACTCTCATTGAGTCAATCGAACCCATACATGGGGGGAACCAGGCATCAACTAAAGAGGTTCTAACATTGGGGACTGGCAGGGCCCAGTCCAGCAGCCAACGTGGCACCCAAAGTATTATGGACCCTAGAAGAACCAGTTGGGGGAAGCATCCCAGTCCCCCCAAACAACCATTGTCAAACAAGCAATAGGAGCTAAAGGAGGCACCACCAACGCACGGCCCCAAACTGGCATTGAAATCTACGACCACTCTCCACCCGCCTCCACCATTGGGCAATGAATCCATGATAACTGGACTCCTGGGCTTTCCGGTCCAACCACATCTCCATCTAGACGGTGATTCCAATGCTCCCATAGCTTTTGAGCCTCGACAACCTCCCATCCCTGATGTCTCTACTGGATCCTCACAACAGTCCCTCTCAAATAACAGAGGAACCCAACTTGGGGGCAAGTATCCAACAGTTCGTCTGGTAGATCAAACTAGGACTTCTACCATTATTCTTTTTACCCCAGAATATGAATCAAAGGGTCCATTCGACATCCTGAACAGAGGGAACTTGCTTCGACTCCTTTGCACCATATCAACCTTAAAAGATCTATGCTCAGCCGACCTCTTTTCAGTTGAATTTATAAAAGTTGATAAAACACAGGACTTAGAAGCTACAAAAGCAACCTGGAGGTCGTCCGAAATTGTAAATTGCAAACAACTCTTAAAGCATGGGGGATCATATAAGTCCTACATTACAACTCAGGATATCCGTTCCCCTTGCTTGAGAGACCACAGGAGGGACCAACCCTGAAAAGCTCCAAGACCAGGTCAGGGCTTAGGGGTGCCCAGGGACGATCACCACCAAAAACTCAGGCGTTGAACACCCAAAAGAGCACAATGGTTCCTTATTTAGACAGCCCTGATTAATTCGGACTTTCAGAACAATCAACACCTTGAGCTACCCACAATGACAAGGCAACCCAACGAGGGTGGGCTTGTACTTGGACATTAAGATACTGAAACTATGCTCGTGGAACTTAAATGGGCAAAACAATAAGGCAGCAGACATCAAATTCCTTCAATACGCAAAATCATTTGACATCATCCTACTACAGGAAACATGGTTAGAGGAGCCTGTGCAAATAGAAGGCTACACCTGTTTTCACTCTCCAGCTATAAGGAAGAGTAAATACGGTCGGCTAGCGAGTGGTCTAGCTACCTACATCAAAATCACAAAAATCCACAGTGCTCAGGAATTAACCTCTCACTCTCCAGCTATAAATACTGTTAAGGTCAAACTAAACCTCAGTGGGAAAAAAGAAGAGCTGCTGCTGACTAACATTTACATTAATCCGAAAAAGAAAAAACAGGAGTCGAAATTTCTAATGGACTATCTGCATCAACTAATGACTTTGCATATCCCCTCAAATTTCATTCTGTCAGGGGACTTCAACCAACACATCCTAGGCTCTTCTTCAAACAAGGATATTCAAGCCTAGTCTTTCTATTGGAATATCCCAACCCAATCCCTTAGTGGCCAGGGAAAAACTCCCAAACGGGGGAATGAACTGTTAGAAGATCTAGAGCACATTGTGCTGAGAGTTTTAAATGGAATTTTGCTGACAATTCACCATCTGCCGCTTCATTCCACTCAGGCAACGCGACCTCCACAATAGACTAGACACTAGTGTCTCTCCCGTTTTTTCATCATATACTAGGCTTCAGCCTAGGAGATAAAGGGGACAGTGACCATCGGCCCCAGGAGGTTTCCATTCTTGCCTCTCCAGACTTAACTCCTCTCAATCCAACAGGATCAGATTCATGTCACACTATAAATCTCAAAAGAATTAAGTCTTCTGTCGCAATCACAAAGGAGGCACTTCTGGCAGCAAAGCTACAACTAAACAGTTCGAATTATCCCATGAGCAACCCAACTATTTTATGGGGAACTTTTACGGCTGAATTTGCAAATTTTTACTCAACTACAGTACAGCACTTCCAGTCCTATGGCCTGACGGTCACAAGGAAGATTTCGATTGTCCAGAAATCAGTCCTGAAACACCACAAAAAAGCCATAAACAAAGCATTAAGGCTGCTGAGAACATGCCCGGGGGGAAACGGCTCCCTTCAACAGCTTTGTAATCACAAGGCCGATCTCAAAAAACTCAAGTGGGCGATCAAAAGATCCAATGAAGACGACCTTTGGGCTAAACTCTATCACAATACCAAAGGAAACAATAGTGCCCGATTCTGGTCCGCACTGAACACATTTTTAAACCCTAAACATGGTGGACTAACATCACACGTAACATACAATTCCTGGGAATCCTTCCTAGACATTCATTTCAAACAACAGGCTGTCGGAACAAATACGCTCCAGGACGTCCAGGTGGCCTATCCGTTGCAAACAGCAGAACTACATGAAGACGCAGCAACTGAAATCAATGCTGCCATGATCAGGGCACTAATTTCTAAAAGGAGGAATGACGGAGCACCAGGGCCAAATGGAATCCCACCAGCCCTCTTTAAATATGATCCGGAATATTGGTCAGAATCTTTGACCCCCCTCTTCATCTCGGTCAGTCAGTCCAGGTGCCTCGCAGCCTCATGGAAGGGTCTATCATTTCACCAATATACAAAGCAGGGGATAGAATGCCGAAGAGTAGCCAAAGAGTGGCTCGTCTGCGCCCGTTCGCAACAGGACGGGGCTATGGGCCATGGGCTCTGCTCGTTTGGATCCATCTCTCATTGGGGAACATAGAATCAGGTACTCAGCCCGAACATTAAGACATTTACAGACAGCTCCCCTGGTAAGCTGCACAAAGGATTCCTGGCCATGTCCAGAGGGCCCCTTCTCATGCATAAACTGTCACTTTCAAGCATCTTATGCTAACTCTAACATCAGTGAAAACATTAAGAAAGTTCTGCCATCAAGCGGCCTTAAGAGTTTCCTCCTGAACATTCGCTCTCTGCCCAAACATCACCTTGAACTATGGGACCTTGTACATACGCTGCAGCCGGATATGTGTTTTCTAACAGAGACCTGGCTGAAAGCACACTTAGTCCCAGCTATAATGTTAGGGGTCCCCATAGGCTACAGAATTTAAAAATTAGATCGCCCTGATAAAATAGGTGGCGGTATAGCTATTATGTATAAAGAGGATCTAAAGGTTACAATATTAGAACAAAGGTGCTGACCGCAATTGGAAATTATGGTTTTTAAGATAAGTTCAGTCGCCAAAACCTTCTGGAAAGGAGCACTAGTTTATCGTCCTCCGGGACCCAGTTTGGGTTTTACTCTCTCCCTTCTGGAACTATTAGCTTCGCATTTTAAAGCAAATGAAGATTTTATTCTTCTAGGTGATTTTAACACTCATGTAGATATCCCCATTCACACCCTGAAACCTTATCCCTGCTTTCTGATCTATCCTCCCTAGGGTTAGTAATGCAGAACAGCGGCCCCACACATATAGGGGGTCACACCCTGGACCTACTTTTTTCCAACTGTTCCAAAGTACTGTGTCACCTCACAACACAAGTAAATTGGTCCGACCATTTTTTTGTCGAATTCTCATTATTGGGCTTGAATAAGCCCCCTCAGAAGACCCCTCTTCCGTCGATTTGCCAGCGACAGTGGCATAAAGTAACAGTTGAGGAGCTGCAGAGGGTGTTGAAGAAACCCACTATTACAGAAACGGATAATGCGGTGCTCGCTCTATAGAAGTTTAACAACTCACTTACAGAGGCAATCAATGTTCTGGCCCCTTTGAAGTTACATAAACAATACCCCACCTCCAAGCAAGAATTGTGGTATACAGAATCACTTAGAACAGAGAAACAGGGATGTAGAAAGCTCGAGAAAATCTGGAGAAAAACTCGAACTGAGGAAAGTAATAAAGCACATCTAGATGCTCAATCCAACTATTATAAAAACATTAGACTGGCAAGGAAGAACTGTCTTACCCAGCAGCTTGCTGAGGCGGGTAATTCTTCCAAGGAATTGCATAAAATTCTACAGGCCTTTGTAAAACCGGTAGCCTGTGAAAGTCCAGATGACTTTTCTCAGACCCTCTGCGATGATATCTCCTTGTTTTTTTAGAACAAAATTGACATGATCTATGATAAAATCACGAAGGCCTCTAATCAAATGAATAATATCCCGATTCCCTCTCAAGAATCCACATATGGCGATAATTCACTTATGACCTTTCCAGCAGTCACTGACTCTGATTTTTCCTCCCTCATCAGTCATATAAAATCGGGGTCCCCTGATGATTTCCTGCCTCCCTGAGTACTCTGCTTGGACCTGAGATCCAATCAGTCATAAATCTCTCCCTCAGGGAGGGGCAGGTGCCTATGGAGTGGAAGAAAGCGGTGGTGAATCCTATTCGAAAGAACGCGTCACTTCCATGGACAGACCTCTCTAACCTCCAACCCATCTCCCTCCTGCCATACCTTAGCAAGATGACCGAGAAACATGTGAACTCATATTTGTCTAAATACATCGAGGCAGCGGAGGGTCTTCTCAATCTGGGTTTAGACCCAATCACAGCACCGAATCCGCCCTCCTCTCCGTGACCGATAACATCAGGATGGCACTGGATGGAGGGGGCTCTATGATTCTGGTGCTGTTAGATTTACCTGCTGCCTTTGACACGGTGTCACATGAGATTCTTCTCGGTCGTCTGAGGGAGGTGGGCATAGGAGGCGCGGCTCTGTCCTGGTTGGAGAGTTTTCTCACTGGCCGCTCACAAGGAGTCAGATTGGGCTCCCTCCATTCCATCTCAAGGGAGCTCACCAAGGGAGTGCCACAAGGCTCATGTCTAAGCCCTATACTTTTTAATGTGTATGTGGCCCCCTTGGTTGACATTGTGAGAACATATGGGTTCACCCCGGTGTCGTACGCTGACGACACCCAGCTTTTGTTCCCTTTTCAGTCCCTCGCACCTGCAATAAAAAAATCTTTTGCGGATGGTATGAGGGCAGTATCAGATTGGATGGCCTCAAATTGCCTCCAATAAAACGTAGGCAAAACAGAAGTTATGCTGTTCGGAGAGGCCCCCCTCCTATGGTCTCCAGAATGGTGGCCTCAGGACTTAGGGCCAGTACCAAGCCCTAAACAGACCGTAAAGAATTTTGGTGTGCGACTAGATCAGGCACTACTGCTTAAAGAACATGTTAGTCAGGTTACCGGATCCTGCTTTCGTGTCATCGGACTTCTAAGGCGTGTGTTTCCATTCTTGCCCGACAGCCACAGAAAGAGACTTGTCCAGACTCTTGTAGTTAGCAGGCTGGACTATTGTAATGGCCTTCTCATCTCGGCCAATGAGGAACAACTCAATAGACTACAAGTGGCCCAGAACACCACGGCTAGACTGGTTCTCAATGCTCTACCTAGGACCCCCTCACGTCCCCTTCTGAACAAACTTCACTGGCTGCCTGTCCGGCAACGTATTAAGTTTAAAATCTGTTGCACAATACATAAGAGTCTCTTTGGATCTGGCCCTAAATATCTGACTGAAAAGCTCAACCTCTACCGTCCTGGACGTTCCCTGCGTTCTAGCACTCAATTACTACTTCAGGTCCCCATGATTAAGAGGATTAGGCAGGGAGGTCAAGCTCTCTCCTATAAAGGCCCCATTCTCTGGAACTCACTCCCTTTCACTCTGAAACAAAATACTAATTTCCAGTCTTTTAGGAAGTCTCTCGAAACATATTTATTTTCGACTTCCTAACTACTTTACAGACTATAAAACCTGATTGGGCATTTCTAGCAATAGCGCAAATGCGGAGATACCCCTTCTGGGGTCGAATCCTGCGCTATATAAGAATATAAATAAATAAAACCCTACCAAAAAATTACCGCCTGATTGCCTTACTGGACATTGAGGCAAAGTACTTTGCGGGGCTTCTACTGATACAGCTACGCAAATGGGCTACTAAGCATAACATAATTCTGCCCAGCCAAACATGATTTTGTAGAGAAACTGGAACTACAACAAACCTCCTAGCAATATCATTACTTATTGACAAAGCAAAACTGACTAAACAAACCCTTCACTTTTGCTTTGTGGACTTCAAAGCGGCCTTCGACAACGTTAATCAAGCAAATCTTTGGAGGAAATTAGCCCTCTGGGGGATCCCTGCACTACTTTTGAATCTCCTGATCAAACTGCACTCCAACACGTGGGTTCAAGTGAAGCTTGGAAATGGCACACACCTCTCGAGGTGTATATCAACAACAAAAGGCCTCAAGCAGGGATGCGTTCTGGCACCAACCCTTTTCAACTTATACACAGCCGACCTGCCACCAGCTCTAGAAGCCTGCAACGTGCACGCTCCTCGATTAGGGGGTCGAAGACTGTCTAGCATATCCTATGCAGACGATGTGGTCCTGGTCAGGTACACTAAATTAGGACAACAACATCTTATCAACACACTGCATGGACATGCTGAGGAGAACCTTCTTGAAGTCAACATTGATAAAACCAAAATACTGTCAATAACGGGGAATAAAAAGTCCCACTCTTGGCTCCTTGGAACAAGGGCAATCGTGAACTGCTCCGAATATAAATACCTTGACGTCATAGTGGACACGGGAGGCCCTTTTGCAAATCATCTTGAGGCCACCAAGAGGAAAGGCACGCTGATTGCGACAATCCTCAGACAACTTAAAACCAAACTGACCAGGCCTACCTTTTTGCCACTGATTCGTGTTGCCCAAGTTAAAATTCAGTCATCAATTACCTCTGGCAGCGAAGCTCTAAGAGGCACTGATGCGAAGTTGCTGGACATTATTATTTCAAAAGCGTACAGAGTCCTCTTAAACTTACCATCTTATACTTCACAAGCCCAGATCCGGTTAGAACTAGGACTAACAAAACAATTGCTTGCACGGCAAGGATCGTACATTAAGTGTTGGTACAAAATAAAGAATTCACCTGAGAACACATTGAACCGCCTGCTTTGGCAAGATTTGCACTGCACCGGCAAAAAAAATATTTAGAGGAGTCACTGGCTACCACAGGACTAAAAGAACTTTGGGAAATTTCCTTACCGCACACACAATTTAAGTATGCAGTAAATAAGACTTTCTTTTATAGAGGACAAAGCCACCTTTGCTCATAGGCGCCACGCCTGGATGATTCTGAGTACCTATAAATCAACCAGGTTACAGGCTTACTTTGGACTGGGGTACTGCAGGAAATCAAAAGAAACCTTCCTAAAACACAGGCTAGGAATCCTACCAGCCATACTCCACCTACAACCATGGCTGAGAAGGAACTGCGGGACAACATGCAGGTTATGTGGTGAAGGGAAAGAAGATATTGAACACTTGCTATGCTCCTGTACGAAGTTAAAAGAGGAAAGAGTAGCTCTCTTAAAAACTACCTTTCACGAATACAGTATACGTACAAGGAGACAAGTAGTTCTCGCATGCTTCGACCCAGGACTCCCGCTATTAAATGGGAAGTTTGTAACATTTTTTAAATTAGTTGCGCTCAAACAATCTAACATAGTCATTGGCGGTTCACAAAAATAAGGAATTATGGACATTTCTCAAACTCTGATTTTATAACTACTGCAGTTTTCATTTTTTTTTTTTTACAAATTAAGATCTTTCCATTTTCTTTTAAATACTTTTATTGATGAATTGTATATCCAAATGTACTTTTGTAATGGTTTTAATTAATCAGAAACAATAAACATTTTACTTACTTTCACTTGAGTGGGATGCTGAGTCAAGAAAGTAGAGTTGCCTTGCACAAATATGGCATTCAGGAAGGCCAATGACCCAGAGTATTCTGAGTGCATCTGGACTAATTGTGCAATCCGCTCCTTGGTGGATCGTGAACGAGATGGTGGAAAGTGAAAGCACTTGCAACTTAACTGGAGACAGAGGGTGACGGGATTGGGATGAGTCCTCCTGGACTTCTTGTGCTTCTGCTTCGATATAGGCCTAGTCTTACCTGAAGACTTTGATTGCAATGATGACCGGTTGCACAAATGATTTCAGAGCGAGTCTGCACTCTTCTGGAGTTTGGCTAGGTATAGCTTTGCTTCGTGGTCCTGGATCGCCTTTAGATTTATGAGAGGGCACTCCTTGAACAACTTGTAATCGTGCCCTGAGCACAAACACCAAGGGTATACCTGTGGGTGTGCGCCCATAGAGAATGGTTCGCAATAGTCCCTGTAGTGCTTAAATCCTTTGGTTTTTGGAGGGGACATCGTTCCCTTGAACACTGGTTTTAAAGTTTTGGGAATAAAATGTTTTTTTGCAAAAAGAAGAAACAATGAAAGAAGAGCTTAGCTCTGGATCCTCGTCTGAAGGTGCGGAGAGAAAGGAACTGGCGTACTGCACAGGGATGGCATCTGTCTCCACTCCATCACTTCCGAGGCAGAATTAAGTTAATTTGGAGCTACACCATGCCACCTACAGTAGCACAGGAATGCTGCTGTGAAAACCTTCCAAATCCAGTCTCGGGCCAGAGAATTATTGCAAAGCTGATGAATCTTTGGTTAGAAACATACATCACAATAGATTTTACTGAGCTCTTCCCACCAAACTCACTACCTCATGTATGCATGACTTTAAATATGTACTACTATATTGTCTAACAACAGTACTGCCATCCAATAAACAATGTACTAGGGCAATCAAAAGAATAATGCAGTTTTCCTCCATTCCCTTTAATTACAGAGACACAGTTTGGAATGCAAATCAATATATAAGCAGGGCACAAGTAGGGTGTACACGTGAGTACACAGCGCCCATCCACTCTTTTTCACAGGGTGGATGCCGACCCCCTGTCAAGAAGTTGGGCCCCACAGATATTTGCTGAACTTGTCCCGGTGTAATTTTCAGACACTGGGACAGGTTCAGCAGCGCCTGTACGTTGTCTTGCAGGCGGGGAGAGAGCTTTTTTCACCTCCAGCTGGGCCGAAGTTAAGGGTCCATCAGGCCTCCTTTTGTTTGGATATCCTGATTGTAGGTGGCCTGGAACCTCACACTTAAATGTAAATGCCACAGACGGGAAACAAAGGCACCCAGCTTGTTATCTCTTCACAAGTACTTAAGAGAGGCAGCTTTTGCCTTTGTTCAGTCTCTGTATATAATAGATGCATGCACTGTAAGCATGTCAGATGTGTTTGTCTTTCCCAGTATTTACACACATAATAATTTCAATAGCACTATTCTATATCTTTTATGGCGCTATGCAACCCGATGCAGGTTGTCAGATCTCTTTACATTACATACACATTATATATTGACAATAAATCATGCACTTGAGTAAATCAATGTACAAGATGAGTTACATGAGACAGTGAAGGTTACCAGGTGTAGGAGTCACATGTCCTTCATACCTCACTATGGTCTTTTAGAAGGATTACAATTTATTAACTGCTGGTAACAAAAGGATTTCTATGTAAAAAGCAGTAACCCACTTTACTACCTACATAAAATAAAAATCTGTCATCTGCGAGTTCAATGGTGTGCTTTGCAGGAGACACATTTACTTTCTCTACTACTTTTATTCAAATTTAGGACTTCACAAAACACAGATCTCTCCAGCAAGTGCATCAAATACCAGAGTTATCTCACCATTATTACTATTCCCTGAGATTTAATGGGCACCTTCACAGCACAAGCCTTAAACCAATCAAATATTTTAAAATGTAGACTTTGCAACCAATTAAGCGCAACAGATCTACTACCATGCTTCTCCTTGTTGCCAATATATTTATAGCAGGGTTTAAAAAAATAAATGTATTAGTTGAGGCCCAATTTTAACCACTTTTTTGGCACAACCCCAAAGCCAAATCTCATTTGTTAAATCTCACAATGCGCTTAAATGTACTCATGGTAAACCTGATAAATATGTTTGAGGTCTTAATATCTGATGTCACTTCCTGTGATGTCACTTCCAGTGAGGTCCCATCCTGTGATGTCACGTGCAAAGAAACACGTCATGACATCATGCGCTGTGATGGCACATATCATGATTTCACTTGCATACTGCCTAACCTGGTAAGTCCTCCCACTTCTTTTTTTAGGACTTGTGCCCTGTATAGAAGTAAAAAAAAAACAATTACAGGAGTAAAGCCTGTTAACCCAGGTAAGACCGGGCAAAATTTGCAACAAACAACATCACAACTGGAAATGATTAAAACAGGACAGTAAAAACAGTGATATAAATCCCAGTGGGGGGGAATGCTTCAATCGTCCTCCGTCAGGCTGCAACCCGGAGGTTTGGTTCCTCAATTGCAGCTTTACTGCGTTCAATAACCCTCAATCAAACCTTTCAAGATCGCAAGGAGCACAGACACATCACGGGGATCATCAGACCCCCTCCAATTCATCACGCTGTAATAATTTAGTGCATACGCGTTTACTTGACACCCCGCCGGTTTTTACTACTCCCTGATTGCTCATAACCAGACGCTTGACCCAGCCCACGTCCAGTTAAGCACTACTTTAAAACTAATGACCATTGTCCTGATGATGACCTGAAATCAATCAGGTTGAAATGCCGTTGACTACCCAGCATAGAACTTGGGCGCTGTTGTGGTCAATTTATTTATCCTGAATCCTAAATATCAACATTGTATATTTTTTTTTGTATTTTGACCACATTATTCTTCTCACCCCTTCTCGCTGCTCACGCTGCTATCTTCACCCCTGTGTCACTGCGCCGCTCACTATCATGTTCAGTGCTCACTTTGTGTGTTATGGTCATTGTATATTTAATTGTACTGTAGTGCTGTGATAAGTACTTACAAATAATCACCTTTTTTTTCTTTTCCATGTTTTGTTGTGGTCTCCCTGTATATAAGTAAAGCATCTGCATCAATGACAACAATTAACTTCCTCTAGACCAGAAAGTGCATACAACGTATTGGTATCACAAATCTAATAATGCCACATAATATGCGACTAACTACAATACTTACAGCTAGCACTAGAAAAGTACTCTAGGCTCTGCAGAAAAGTTTGCTAACCTTCCACAAAGTGCTTCAAGCTTTCATCAAAGTTAGTATGCGCGATGCAAATGTACCATATAGTACAACCACCTCTGGGTTGAAGGTTCAACATTTGTTGCATGTCTAACCCTCGTGCTGAGCCCGATTAAATTGTTGGTGCTGCACTTATATATACATTGTCTGAAGATGTCTGCGGAGCCAGTCCTCTGTTTGTGAGGGAAACTCGTACTGTCAAAACCCATGCTGTATACTTTCTATATGTTCAATACAAAGTACTTTAGCTGTTTTTGGTCTCGAACCTGCACTGCATTACGGAAAGCTTGTAATGCCGCTGCTGCATTGCTGAAACTGTATAGGATGTCCTGAGGGAAGTGGCATCGATGCTGACCTTGTTCTTCATGTCCAAGGGATGTTTGCATTGGTGGTGCTGCTGCATGTACCTATTCCACAAGTCTGGGAGAACCCTGCATGGATGTTACATGTGCTGTGCCTCTGAGGGAAACTTAAACCGCCACTGAACGTCCTTCACTTCTATATGTCTTAAATATCTTGTCAAATCCGACTAGCGTAAATTTTAGTTTCAACACAAAAGACATAATTTCGGTTTTTTTTTTTGTTTTTTTTTTAGATGAAAGAGTTTAGTCAGAAAGCAAGCCAGCAGAGCCGCAACGGTAACCCCAAGTGACTTCTTTAACTGGAATGACGCGGCTGCTCCAGCACACGCCATTTCCCACACATTCCTGCAGATTTGTTTTCTTTATAAAATCCATAATTCCATAACTTGATAGGGTTTCCAAGACGATTGTTTTTGCCAAGCAACTCGTGCTTCTCGTTGATTAACAGCATAGGTGTCAGAGGGCCCAACGTGCTGTTTACTGAAAATACGGGACACGTAAACAGACTCGCAGAGGGCTGTTTATGTGTCAGGGCAGCTACGGTTATGTAATTAAGCCGCTCTCCCTGCCAAGTGCCGGCCAATGGATGCTCTGGGGAAAGACAATCAGATCGCTCCTCCAGCGTGCAGGCCTGCACAATAGGGTCCTTGTGCCCCTGTGCCAGGCGGCAGAATGTGACATTTGCTAGCATGCGTAGGAGAGTTTACTCTGTCAACCATATCAGGAGGAGGAGAAAACTGAGGTCAACTCGAGTGCTGCCGGGTGTGAAAATGTGCGCCAAACTCCAACAGAGGCAGCAGCTCCTAATCTTGTTCCTCATGGGGTGCACCACCCAAGTCACGCACCAGCGCAAAGGCAACCTTCTATATAAGGAATATGAACATAGTGCCATGCTTTGCTCAAACTGGAAAAAAAACTCAGACAAGGAATTTCTCTAACCTAAGATGGAAGTTGGACAAGTATGGAATATAGATAATCTCATGTCACATGTGCAGTTGTTATTTATTTAACTTACAACGCCATATGTGATATTTGATATTTATTGGTTTGTATAGCGCTGAATCACCCACGAGGGTATCTCGGCGCTGGGGACGGCGGAACATCAGAACAGGAGGGAAGAAATTTAGAAGAGGTGGGTTTTTAAAATCTTTCTAAATTGAATCAGATTGTTTCCTGAGCGTAACTAAGGAGGCAGGCTATTCCAGAATCGGGGGGCAAGATAAGAAAATTCCTTGCCACCACTGCGAGCCTTTTTGATTCTGGGAATGGTGAGCAAATGTTCGGTGCTAGACCTGAGAGTTTGTGACGGGATATAGGAGGAGAGCTTGTTGGTGAGATACATGGGGCCCTTGCCATTACGGGCTTTGTGAATAATACAACCTATTTTGAACTTTACCCTTTTCTTTATGGGGAGCCAGTGAAGTTGATTGAGTAGGGGTCCAGAGGGTGTTCTAGATGGGGCATTGTTGGTGAGTCGGGTAGCAGTATTCTGCACTACCTGGAGTTTATTAATGGCACTTTTGTTGGCTGAAAACAGGAGGGCATTACAATAGTCAAGCCTACTCAATATTAGGGCCTGCATGAGTGTTTTTTTTGTAGAGGAGGGTAAAAGTGGAAAAATCCTACGCAGAAGGCCAAGAACATAGTAGCAGGAACCTGCGGTGGTATTGGCATGTGCGTTATGTGTGAGTTTGTGATCAATCTTGACACCTAGGTTCTTAACTACTTCTTTGGGAGAGGGGGTGGTTCCCAGCTCTTCTGGCCACCAAGTAGGTGACCAGAGAGTGGTAGCTCCTCCAAACAACATGATCTCTGATTTGCCCCCGTTGAGTTGTAAAAAGTTGTTACGCATCCAGGCAGCGATAGTTTTCATGCCTTCGGAAAACAATAGGTCAGTGTTAGGTGTATTTTTATCAAATGTTAGAAGGAGCTGGGTGTCATCTGCATATGAGATTGGAGTGAACCCCAAGGATCTCATGAGTCTGGCCAGGGGGGTGACATAAATATTGAAAAGGGTAGGGCTTAGGCAGGATCCCTGTGGGACCCCCTTGATCACTTTGGTAGTGGCAGAAGTAAAAGATCCCATGGTAACTGTTTGAGTTCTATCTGTAAGAAAGTTGGTGATCCACCTCAGTGCTTGCCCCTGAATGCCTATGTCTTGGAGCCTTTCCAGAAGGATGGGATGTGAAATGGTGTCAAATGCTGCTGACAGGTCAAGCAGCACCAAAAGTGCTGCTTGACCGTTGTCAGTAGCCATGCGTATATTATCGGTAACCTCAATAAGGGCGGACTCGGTACTATGTTTAGCCCGAAACCCAGACTGAGAAATATCCAGTAGTTGGTGAGTTTCCAGATAATTAGACAGGTGTCTATTGATGTACTTTTCAATGAGTTTGGACTGAAAAGGCAAAAGAGATATGGGTCAATAAATAGTGATTTCGGTGGTTGGGGCCTTTGGGTCTTTACGTATGAGTTTAATTTGCGCATCTTTCCAGGCCGATGGAAGGCGGCCCTCCCTAAGGGAGCAATTCAGAATAGAGCAGATCGGGAGAGCTAGTTGTTCCGCAAATTTAGCATAAATCCTGGCTGGGATGGTATCCAAGGGTGAGCCAGATTTTATTGCTTCTATAAGGGATATCACTTCCTTCATATGAAGCTGGGGAAAGGTGCGGAATTTGGCAGATGTGGTGTAAGTGTCAGGAGGGCAGACCGTAGGGGGAAGGGAAGAAGTGTTAGCAACAATGATTTTCTGGTGAATGGCATCAATTTTGAAGATAAAATGCATCATTGCATATGGACTGTGGGAGGGATTCCACAGTGTCACATGCTGATGGGCTAGAGTAGGCTTTTACTATTTTAAATAGTTACCTGGAATTGGATGCAGCCTTCTCCAATAGATGAATAATGTGCATTTTACGCGCTGTTTTAATGTTATTATGATAAACTGCTAATGCGCATTTGTATTTAGTTCTATCTTGTTCTCGGTGTGTGAGTCGCCAGGTGTGCTCCAGTTTTTTACATTCACTCTTTTCAATACGTAGGGCCGGGGAGTACCATTCTGTAGTAGCAGTAGAGCTTTTGGGGGGGTGAGTGGCCGGCTTTAAAGATGCTGCTTCATTCAGTACTCTGGAGATAGTGTTGTTAAAATGGTTTAGTTGTTGTTCGACATTGAAATTGCGGGTGTCAATGTCCCATGTCGAAAAAGAAGAGGCAAGGTGATGAGCTTTGATTTTATGCCAGGGTCTGTACCACCTACCTGTAAGGGGTAGGGAAGAAGGTGAGATAGGGGGGCTTGTCAGATGGAAATTAACTACAGAGTGATCCGACCAAGTAAGCGGTATATCTCTATATTCAATGAATTGAGAGTTGGAAAGAATTAAATCAAGGGTGTGTCCTGCTAGATGAGTGGGATCACTGTTGAGCTTGAGAAGACCTGGGAAGCCCATTCGTCTAGACAAGTTTTGGCATCTAAGTTGTTTAAGTCCTCACTATGAATATTAAAATCTCCTAGAAGTAGGAAATTTCGGGTAGCAGCAATATGGGGGGCGATAAATTCTGAAAGGCGACCATTCAAGTTGTTTATTGGTCCAGGGGGCCTATAAACCAGTGCTCCTTTCCAACTCTGTTGGGGATGTAGTTAATCTGGGATGCATCTGGGATGGTGCATAGGAAAGCTGGAGGATATTATTTACATACAAAAATAAAGAGCTGAAATTCACCAATGTCTGGATGCAGTTCGCTGGACAACATGAACTAAAAGCACCGAAGTTCAAGTGGAACTAATTATCGACAGACGTAAAGTGAAATGGATGGTACCTAGTTAGTTTCTCTTGTACAAGTAGATGTTCTCTCAGTTCAGAATTGAAGTCCAGCAGCAACGACGAAGCCTATAGGACATTTAGAACAGCGTTTCAAGGGAATGGGCCTGGGAGGTAGACGGCATGAAGGCTGGAAGCAGCACATGATGGCTTAGGAGAAGTAAAATGATTGAGTTTAGTGGATAGAAAGTTATGTGATGGTGTAAAGCACGATAGGATATCAGCAAGATAGCTCTAGACTTGTATGTTTATTGTTTTCAAACAAGTATTAAAAGAATATGGGCCAGATGTAGGTAATCCCATTTTACAGATTCTAAAATACCGATTTTTACCGAATCTGTATTTTAGAATCGGAAAATGGGATGTAGGTAAAAAATTGGAAAAATATACCAAATCGGTAAAATTCGGAATCTCCGATTCGGTATTTACCGAATCGGTAAATACTGAATTGGTAAAATCCGATTTAGTAATACCCATTCATCCCTATGGGCCTTCCCGTAGGAATGAATGAGATTTATCGAATCAGTATTTACAGATTCGGTAAATAGCGAATCGGTAAATACCGAATCGGAGATACAAAATATAACCAATTGATCTTGTCAAACAATCAGGTTCAACCACCACACCCCACAACAAAGCAACAGAGGAACCAACCAATCAAATGCATCTACCCCACCCCCCAACCAGGAAGTGGCCACACCCATGCAGGTGCAGAGTACCTGAACATTCTGGAGAGCTGTGAGACACTGAGCAACTGGCTGCCCTGAGCTGAGCTGAAGTGCACAATGTATTCCCAGGAGTAACAGAGGGAAGGAGCAGAGCGCTAGAGAAAAGTGAAATTCAGCACAGCTGAACTGCAGGTGCTGGTGGAGGAGGTTGTGAGACACCACACCCAGCTATTTGGTAAGCAGTGTCTGCATGTTGCAGAGTCTTTGAAAAGAAACACCTGGCTGGGGATCCAGTCAAAGGTGAATGCCATCGGGGTCACAAGCAGGGAAATTGATGACCTCAAAAAACGGTAGTATGATCTTAGGATCATAACCCAAAAAAAGCTGGCAGCACAGAAAAAAAGCCAGTGCCACAGGGGGAGGAAGGAGCAGGGCACCTGCCCTAACAGACCTGGAGCAGCTGGTGGAGTCCACCCTGGAGCCAGAGAGTGTCTATGGGACAGCTCAGCCAGAACTGCATCAAAACAAGGTAAGCTGAATGGACATCAATCCTCCCCCCTTCCTTTTCCCCCTTCCCCAATGTGGTTGTGTGGCTCACACTCCAGTACAGGTATTAGGATTTACCTGCAATGCATCATGGGAGACGTAGTCATAGAATCATGCATCACTACATACATGACAGAAAACAGCAAGGCATGCCACACACTACATCCATAAGCAGTTGAGGAATTTGCAATTGTGTGACATGAATGTTATTTAATAATGACACACAGGTACACAGCACCACTGAGCCAATGTCCATATCTGTCCACAGGAGAGTCATCGCGCAGGACAGCGCCAGAAAGGGAGAAGAGGGCACCACAAACCGAAAGGAGTGAAGACAGAGGCACAAGTGCAGGGCAAAGCACTGAGCCACCACCGGCACCCACAGCACAGGCAGCATCAACACCAGAGAGACCCACCACAGCACTGCCTTGTTCACCTCTGCTGTACGACTCACCACAGCAGGAACCATGGGCGTCCGCAGACATTTTTCTGGGGGGGGGGGGGGGGGGGAGGGCAAAATGTTAACGTCATATCCATCCTCCGACATGATGTGTGCCATGACATGATGTGTGCCAGGAATCCAGGTCATGTGACTGACCCTGCCACAGGCCAACAAACACCACCTGTAGGGAAAACGCTAAACTTTCTGACAAGGTGCTTTATCTCGGTCTGCTAGGTATGCAGACTTCCGGGTCCTCGATCCAACACCAATCAAGGCTGTCTTCAGCACAATTCGATTTTTATCAGAATACTTTAAAGCAGCCTATGATTAAAGCACCAGATTAAATATACTGTATGCACAGTGTATGTTAGGGATTATTTGTAGCACACATATTTACCAATATTGGCTTCTTGGTGCTAGAATTCATGTTAACTTTTATCCAAAGTTAAAGCACAACGTCAAAGTTAGTCATAAATAATGCATCAATCACACACACTAGTGATTCGCCAATGGGTGCTCCCTTTACTAGAATTCCCCGGGCATTGCTACATTTTACACACATTCAATTAATTTATACAAAATAAAATGTAGAGGTCCAAATGTTAGCTATATTTTTGAAAAGAAACTTAAGAGTCCCTCTACGTGTAGTCAATGTCAAACTGACAACGTGCCCACGTTTAGGGTACCAATAATGGCCAGCTCCCTTATGCGGAAGCCCAGCACCGTAAATGTGTGGCACATGCGGTGCCCGCAGCGGGTGCACATCACAGGTCCAGAAATGCTGAGTCTTACACAGTGATCGAAGTGGGGGAAAAAAAGTAGGAGAACAGTGGGCGGAGAATCAAAGGGCAGGAATAACCCATGGTTTGGATCTGTGGGTGGAGCCAGAGGTGTGGCCAGAATGCGCAGATATCCCAATTTTTAGTATTTGTTTGGCATTTCACTGCCCAGTTTAATCAACCAATGGATTCACATGGGTATTTAAGGTTATAATGAGTTATTGACATTAAAATATATTCACAAAGTGGTATATGCTTCTAATCACAGAATGTACCAAACCATGGAGTTTCTGTCATCAGCACTACTTTTTCCACAACAGCAGTTCAAACATGAATGGCAAAATATCCTAGTTTGCAAAACGTTTTCTCTAAAACTATGGCTCTGCCATATTTGCCTCACAATGCAAGATCTGCTGTATGATCTGACCATTTAAACTAATACATTGCCTGTAGCTCAAACATATCAAAAGTTAATATAAAATGTGACTTGTGTTGCTGCGGAGTGGATGGCCTATTGTAAAGGTTGACTGATCACCTTTCTCACTGCTGCGTTTGTATGTTACACTGGTACTAATAAGGCAAAATCTTCCCAGAGACTGTTAGCATGTGTACACACTTCAAAATAATAAAATATCTGAAAATATACTGCATTACGCTGCAGCCTTTTTTAATGCATAATTCAGTCAACACTACGGCATAATGTTGTCATCCTTTGCTACATAAATAATTCCAGTGGCCCCACAGCAGGCAGCACATGTTAAAAGTGCTTGTGAATGAAGCCGGGTGACTGTACGTTTGCGAACTTAGTTTGTGGGCATGCAAATCCTGCTTTGTCAATCCCTGGTGAGTTGCAGCTACTACTGCTGAAACAAGGCCACTGGAGGTACCTATGGGTGAGGCAGACTGGCCACATGGGCAGGGCCAGCCATAGCACTGGTGGTGTCCTGTGCATTAATGTTTGTTAGTGCCCCCCAATGACCACCTCTGCTATGGATTCCCTCACTACCATCCTTTAACTGTGCCCCCCAAGTTTCCATGACCACTCTCTCTCAGATTAATTTAATTTGATTTACAGCGCCACTCATTCCATTGTAGGGTGTCAAAGCACTTTACATCACACACATTACACAGAGACAATCAATATGTGTGTAAATCACTGTATAGAAAATGTTACATAAGACTAAGGACTACAAGGTGTAGGAGTCACATGACAACCATACTAGTAGCCCGTATAGTTTTATAGTTATTGGTCTGGAGAAACACAATACCCGGAATGTAAAAAGTAATACCATGGTTGGGGGTTCTCCTTAATAATCAGGATTGATTTCTGTCCAAAAGAACACTTTTTGGGACATTAGGATAATCAAAGACTGGGGGGGGGGGACATAACGCTCTAATTTATACCTTGCAGTTTGTATGCAGCTCTTAGATGACAGTTAATAGCTCACTGTTCTATGTTAGGATTTTAACGTATAAACTGCAAGTAATAAAACGATCTCTCTGACAAAAGCAGTAGCCCACTGACCTATTTACATTATGTGCACTTTGTGATCTGCATGGCGCATGTTATTTGCAGCCGGTACAATAACCCTTTGAACTACCGTTCCATGAGTCAAAACTTCCACTAGACAAAATTCTGATCTCTCTCTAGGAAGAACATTGATCACAAGAGTCATCATGACATTTTTATTGTTGCCGAAAATTGCTGGAGGCCATGAAGGAGGCAGCAAGCGTTTCTGATGCGTCCAACTAAAGTCAGCACCCGGTGCGGTCACACTGGTTGCACCGCCCTAGAGCTGGCCCTTCTCAGGGGTCCTGTGACCTCAGTGACAGGGTCACTGTTGCTCTAGGGTGTGCTGCTTCATAGGTCTGCCCGCAAGACTGGAGATGAACTTCAGTATGGATAGTGGTGGGCAAGCCTTGAAGGTTAACCTACACTTGTCATGCTAGGGTCCACCTGCAGGACTTCTAAGGTGTTGCAAAGCCTTCTAAGGTCTAGCATGTGATTGCGCTCTCGCAGGAGAGTGGTCTGGTGGACTGGTCATTAAGGCTAAACATGGTTCCCAGTTCCAAATTCAGCAGCTCTGATCATAGTGCCACATCCTCTCCCCTACTGAACACCATACTGCCCGACTGAGAAAAACTCCCACTGTCTTCAACTACAACCCAATTGTTGCCCGCTAAAAACACTTGGATGCGGCTCAATTTAAATTAAGCACTAGACAAGAGCAGTATGCGGCCTACAAAAAAAAAAAGTAACACCATACTGGAAAAAGCAAACACTTACAGGGAATGCAAAATGTAGGAAACCATGGGAAATTTAAGCAGGAACAACATGGTTACCTAAATGGTTTTGCACTCACTATTAAGAAATCAGTGAGTGCTTTTTCCTGAAAAGTTAAGGACACGACTACAGGGCCCTGAATGGACCCATTTTAATGGCCATTGCTTGTAAGCAGTATGGTAAAAAGACCACATCCCTGGACGCAGAGCCGCAGCACACATTTTGTTTTCCAATCCACACATTGTATTACCTCCAGTATTGGTGCACTAATTCCAAGTCCAGGCAAAACAAAGACAAGAAAACAAAAATAGCGCTTCACTGGCAAACTCTGTAAAAGTGGCGCTAATGTGTTTCAGTGTGAATAAAATCAGTTTGGCCAGTTTGCTACCACTCTGTCTTACTTTATTTAGTTATTGATATATGTTTAGCCTTTTATTCCCAATGCTGCACTTTGGAATTAAAATGTAAAAAAAAAATAACATTTCCAGCAAAAGCGTCTTTCTTTTTTGGATCCATTTCACAGGGAAGCAAATAAAAGAAAGGAGAGGAAAGAGAGTTAGAACCCCGTCTTGAAGTCACAGTTTTCATGGGCGTCCGCAGGGGGGACAAGGAGGATCGCTCCAGGGGGGCAAGCACCCCTCCTTGCCCCCCCCCTGCGGACGCCCATGGCAGGAACCACTAGCAGTCTCTCCAACACCGGCTACTGATTACTCCGAACTGGTAAGGCCAAGGAGGCATGATGTCCCCCTCTCAGAATCAGACATTCGATGAAGATGAGAGGGAGGGTGACACCCAAACGGCTACACTAGAGCCAAACAACGCTGGGCAGCAGTCCGCATCTGAAGGTGTGCGAACCGGTGCCACACGCCGTAGGGTATGGGAGAGGAGCACATCTCAGGATGGAGAAGGGGACTTCTGTGTGCTGGAGGCCACAATGGTCAAAGTACAGTGCCTGCAGGCAAAGGGAATATTATCTGTTCAGAGACAGGTGCGCCAGTTAAATACAAAGATTGGCAAGATAGACCGGGGAGTTAGCTCCATGGCAGAGAGCATGAACGAAATAGCAGATGGAATAAGGGACATGCCGCAGGCCATGATTGATCTTAGTTAAAATTTAAAGTCAGACCGCACATAGAGGCGCTGGGAGAGGCAGTGTATGCAGTAAAATACAAAGGCAATGAACCGTCTTGCAACAGCCACCTCCCTGCTATGTCGGCGCTCTGTGGCCATGCAAGTGGGCCTTGTGCACTGCTGCACAGATGTGTCTAGGGGGATGGGGAGAGTGACTTCTGCCATGGAACTGCTACTCACAAACCAGTCAGCCAACGCTGGGAACCTAGGTGTGGGGACACAAATGACACCACCAGCAGCAGTAGCACTCCCATACTAGACATCAGAAGAAGCAGCTGGCGCCAATCTGCTGACCCTGGCTCTACAGCCACTGTTGAGACCCAGCCTCGGGCATCCCGCACTGTTGTGCGTTGGCGCAAACAATAATGCTGCCCGAATTCCACAGGAAGTCAGGGTGAAGTAACTTGTGACCACCCAGTGAGGTAGTCAGACATATAAGTACCATGGTGTGCCAATAGTAATGTGCCGTAGTGACCATTAAACTACGTCATTCACATGCAAAGCCTGGCTGTGTCTCCTTACTTACTTAGAAATAGCTGCGTGAGATCTCTGCCCGTCTCAGTCTCCATCTGTTGCATAGGGCTCTGGCTATTCAGTTCCTTCATCAATGTCCTCATGATGTGTTATTTCCACTTCTGTGCCTTTCTTGGTGGTAAGGTTGTGCAGCATGGCACA
Source organism: Lissotriton vulgaris (assembly GCF_964263255.1). NCBI lineage: Eukaryota > Metazoa > Chordata > Amphibia > Caudata > Salamandridae > Lissotriton > Lissotriton vulgaris. The sequence continues at coordinate 1,713,540,597 of NC_141687.1, forward strand.
GGTTGCAATGATTTTACAACAGATGATAGGAGTGTACTGCCGTGCACCTCCGCTCTTGTGGAGGCAGCGGAACCTGCTTTTTAGAAGTCCAAATGTGCGTTCAACAACGTTGCGTGTAGCTTTGTGTGCCACATTGTAACGTCTCTTACTCCTGGTAGATGGATTCAGGTAGGGGGTGAGGACAAAGGAATGCACAGCATAAGCGCTATCACCTAGGTTGAAAAGAGAGTACCATAAATTACATAATCCCAAAATATTCATCTGCAGTAACTATCACGGTGTGTCACAGTTATTTACCTAGCAAGAATCCTTCCCCAAATTCTCCAACAGCAAGGCGCGTGTAGATCCCACTGTTTTGGAATATGTAGGAGTCGTGGTTGCTCCCAGGGAATTTGGCCACAATGTCTGTTATGATGTAGCCAGCATTGCATAGCACCTTCACATTGATTGAGTGGGTTGACATTCGGTTCCTGTATATGTATTCTGTGGATGAAGGTGGGCAGATAGGGATGTGGGTGCCATCTATACAGCCTATCATGTGAGGAAAGTGTGCCAGTTGATTGAACTCATTTTTGGTCTTCAGCAGTTCTGTATGTGTGTCAGGGAAGCTGATGTAATGATGCGTTCTCTGCATCATGGCCTCTAGGAACTTCCTGAAGAAAGGGGACAGGCAGCTCTGGGACACCCCATCTACTGCAGCAATCACACTCTGGTAAATCCCAGATGCAAGCAGGTGTAGGCTACACAGCACCTGCACATGGGGTGGGATGGCATGCGCCCTTGGTGTTGGGTGCTCCAGGGATGGGTGCAGGTCCCTGATCAAGTCCAGGAAGGTTTGGGGGTGTAGCCTGTACCTTTTCAATATCTCTGCCTCAGGGCCTTGGAAGAGCGGAATCCTCTGCCTGTAGACTTGCTCCTACCTTCTCCAGACCCTCTCTCCTGCTGCCTGTAGCCGTAGCCGCCTTGCAATGACCTAGAATGCCGCCATTCTGGTCACACTGTTGCATTTCGGGGCCTTTTTTATAGCCTGCACCTGGTTACCACTTACTTTCACTCCATGATAAATACCGTCTTAAATACCGAATTTCATGAAATTCAGTATTTTTGAGGTTTCCTACATCTCAAAAGTAATTTTTTACCATTTCTTATTTACCGATACTGATTCAGTAAATATGAATTCGGGAAATAAGAATTCGGTAAATTAGAATTCGGTAAATAAGAATTCTGTAACTTCTGATTGCGTAAATTACTGACTCTTATTTACCGAATCGGTCTATTTTAACCTCCTTTTAATCTCGCTTCTTCCATTCCCGGCCAAAGTTATCGAGAAAGCTGTCAACAACCAGCTCCCCGCCTTCCTCGAAACCAACAAATCCCTCGACTCCTCACAGTCCGGATTCCGAGCCAAACACAGCACTGAGACCGCACTCATCGCAGCAACAGATGACATTCGAACCCTACTGGACAATGGAGAAACAGTCGCCCTCATCCTCCTCGACCTCTCCGCTGCCTTCGACACAGTCTGTCATAACACCCTTCTACAGCGCCTCAGAAACGTCGGAATCCAAGGAAAAGCACTGGAATGGATCACCTCGTTCCTCACCGGAAGAACCCAGAGAGTCCGCCTCCCACCATTCAAGTCAGAGGCCTCTGAAGTCATCTGCGGCGTGCCACAAGGATCGTCACTCAGCCCCACCCTCTTCAACGTATACATGAGCCCCCTCGCGACCATTGCTCGCCAACACAACCTCAACATCATCTCCTACGCTGACGACACTCAACTGATCCTCTCACTCACCAAAGACCCTAACACCGCCAAAACCAACTTACACAAGGAATGAAAAAAGTAGCCGAGTGGATGAATCACAGCCGGCTGAAACTGAACTCTGACAAAACAGAAGTCCTCATCTTAGGCACCTCCCCCTCCGCCTGGGATGACTCTTGGTGGCCAGAGGCCCTCGGTAAAGCACCCATCCCGACAGACCACGCACGGAACCTGGGCGTCATCCTGGACTCCTCACTCTCGATGACCAGACAAGTCAACGCCGTCTCATCATCTTGCTTCAACATTCTTCGCATGCTCAAAAAAACATTTCGCTGGATCCCCACCGAAACTAGAAAAACGGTCACCCACGCACTGGTCACGAGCCGCCTGGACTACGGAAACACCCTATACGCCGGTACCACCGCAAAACTCCAGAAAAAACTCCAACGCATCCAGAACGCTTCAGCCAGGCTCATACTAGACATCCCGCGTAAAGAACACATCTCTGGTCACCTGAAAAACCTCCACTGGCTCCCCGTAAATAAGAGGATTGCTTTCCGCCTCCTAACCCACGCACACAAAGCACTTTACGAACTTGGACCCGAATGCCTCAACACACGACTGTCCTTCTACACCCCCTCCCGTCAGCTACAATCCTCCAACCAAGCCTTTGCCACTGTACCTCGCATCAACAAAACCACCATGGGAGGCAGATCCTTCTCCTACCTGGCAGCTAAAACTTGGAACTCTCTTCCCACTCACCTTCGCCTTACTCAGAACCACCTAGCATTCAGAAAACAACTCAAAACTTGGATATTCGACAAGTAATTCCCCACCCTTCCTCAAGCGCCTTGAGACCCTATGGGTATGTAGCGCGCTATATGAATCTCTTGACTTGACTTGACTTGACTTGACAAAAGCCAAATACCGGTCGTAACGGCCGAAATTCTGTATTTTCGGCTGTTACCGACCGGTATTTGGCTACCTGCATCTGGCCCTAAGTCACTTACCTTTGGTAAGGCTCTTTATGGTGAATAATCTATCTAACCACAGACTCCTCACCTTATAAAATACCCCAGACTGGATCCAGCAGCATTTCCATGTGCTTCTATGTGGCAGGTTGCACATAAGTGCCACCTGCCATCTTTTTCCTTTCTGTGCCATCAGACGCGGACCGTGAACAATCATTGATAGGAGTGTGCTTATTACTAACTTGTTACCTTTATTGATGTTAAAAACACTACACAGAATGGGAGGTTGGAGGGCAGAATCTGCAGTTTGATAGAATCTCCCCCATAAAAGAAGTTAAGTAACTTGTTTTGATGGTGCGGTTCATTGAGTGTATGTATGGAATCTCATTATAGACTGTATTATTACGTTTTAAGAACATTAATTTATATATGTCTTTTCCATTTTGTAGCCCTAAGAAAGCCTTTGAAAGGGCGAAACGCGTTGAATGTGTGTGTGTTTGTATGTATGTTGTAAGAAGAAGAACTAAAAAAAACGAAAAAGGACCTACTCGTCTTATCGTGCTCTACAAATGTTGTTGTCCCTCGTTTCATGTCTAAAGATGTCAGGTCACTCCAGCCATCTCAGGAGGAGCACAGCCTCCTGGCACATGACCTAGACCCCACTGCAAACTGCTTGTTGCAGTACCACATAGCAGTGGTTTTGTATGTGAGAAACTCTACTGGCTTACTGTTATAGACATCTAGGAGGTCTTCTTATTTCATAAACAACTGAGGGGAGCTCGTGAGGCTGAAGGGGAGCACAGCAAACTAAAAATGCACTGGGACCACCTTGAAAAGCAGGTAATGCCTTAGAGGCTACTGGACAGGTATATGAAAATATGCGTCCTGCAATTCCAAGGGCACCACCCAGTCTCCCAGGTCTAGAGCAGATTGTATCTGAGTGAATGTGAGCATTTTGAATCTGTCCTTCAGCAATAAGGTGTTCAGGGGTCAGAGGTCCAAGATAGGCCTGAGGTCTCCATCAATTTTTTGGACGAGAAAATGGCGAGAGTAAATTTGTGACCAGGTATGTATAGGGCTTGCGGTATGTATAGAACTCATAGGTGCTCATGCACAGACATGGGGTGGAATGTGTGAGGAGAATGTTGGGTTGTTATTCTGGGAAGGACAGCGGTGAAAGAGGATAGCCAAGGAGCTTTTCCATTTGTTGTATGCTGGTGCAAAGGGTCCCAGGTTACCAATAAACCACCTGCTGAATCTATGCCTCGTGTTCTGTGGTTTATGGACTCAAGAATATTGGCGACAATTACTCAGACCTGTGAACAAACCCATTTGGCCATCAATCGTCTACAGTACAGTAAGACTGTTTTATTTATTTTGCGCCACCTGCAAGTGACTATTTCAGGCTTTGGTTTTCTGAAGCATTCTTTTTTGTGGTTTCTCACAGGGATTGGATGATTTTATGGTCTCATTGCTACCCCTGCTCAAAGTAAACCGTTAATATGGTTGAGCACGTAGTTGTTTAAATATGCGAGCCTCGTCTCAGCGAGATTGGAATACTGCTTGTGCTGGCATTCTTTCTCTCCAGAGAGGCACAGGAGAACGAAGCATCACAGTGGAGCGCCACATCAACCTAGTGGGTGATATCAGAGTGCCAGCGCTGCTTCAACTCTGTTCCTGGTTTCTGTATTGTCATGTGGAGCATGAGCACGTGTGCTCACGTAATGATGGCCATTTTGAATTGGGCCCTCATTAGTACACGCTGATCAGCACACTGGCTTTCAGCAGTACGTGGTGCATTCAATGAAGTTTACCATTGTAACCGCATTAGCCTCTTTGTCGGTGACGGGCACACCTTTCAGCGCTGTACATCCTCTGACCTGTACCTGTTGGTCTGTTAATTAACTGGTGACAGGCACACCTTTTGAATTTTGGGAAGTATCTAGTTTTTAAAGGTCTTTCACATACATATTGCCTGAACGCACACCTATTAAGCATAGGGTGTCATCAGGTGTCCTCCTATATACCTAAATAATTCTGCATGTTATCTTGATTGGATTACTTACAGTGACACACACACTTTTCTAATTTTGTGCAGGTAACTTACCTAGTACTGTCTTCAGGAGTCCTGCAATATCTTGGTTTTCAGCATAGCCACTTTAAACCTTTCTTCGCTGCAACCATTCATGGTGAGGGAGGATGAAGTCAACAATTTGAAATGGGTGGAATAGAAAGATTATTTTATAAATACTTTTGAAGAAATATCACCTGGAAAAAAGAGGAAAATTCTGTTGCAATGCCTGGGTTAATAAGGATTGAAGGTTTACAACCACATAGAGAAGAAGCCCCACTTTGGGGATGAAGGGGATCTTTTCACATAGGCTTTAGCAGATCTATAATCTTCTTTTGGCCCGATGGTGTGTAGGGCTATAGACCGAAACAAGTTCTACCATAGGAAGCAGGGCACTAATGAAAGAATTGAAGATAACGTAGCCGTATTAAGGAAGTTAGCTTTGTCTTACAAGTTCGGGGGGGGGGGGGGGTTGGAAGATGAGTTGGTGCATGATCAAGAAAGCATACACTGTAATATCACCAATTTACAACATGCGTTGTGGGTGCATGGGGAATCTGGTTGGTAAGAGGTCATAGCTATTATTAGCAAATCGGAACTCATATACAGGTGTGCGAAGGCTGTTGTTTCACCTGGTAAAAAAGATGGGAGGGATGAAATTGCAAAAATTGTTAAGAGGAAACTTCAGCAAAAAGATGCTCAGGAAAGACAGAAGTAGTAGGAAAAGAGTAAAGGTAAACAAAAGCCTAGTACTAGGATGAATGATTTGGAGGGTAAATGTTACCGATGCCGGAGTTCTTTCCACTTGGCTAATGATAAGAAGTGTCCTGCTTTGTGGCATCAAGGGTCATTACGCACGGGTGTGCCGCAAATTTAAATCTGTTAAGTGTGTGTTTGGGCAGTACAAAGAGGATGATCATTCAGGTTCTGATGTAGACAGTCCTCACGTTTTGTGTGTGCAAGAGGGCATGCTGTGTGTGGAAGGACCATGTAGGAAGAAACATGTGTGTGAAGTGGTGGCTGGGAGGGGGTTCAGGTGGCTGACTGGTTCACCATTTACTGTCATCAACAAGGACACATGGTGCAATCTACTTTGTGACAAAATAGCCTCCGAACTGGAAAAGCCAGCCATTCATCCACAGAGTTTTATGAGGGAATCTATTCACCTATGGGATTTTGCAAATTGCTATTCAATTTCAAGGGTAGGAAGGCAGAATTTAAACTGTACGTGCAGCATCTGGTCCATGTGTTCTGGGTTGGTGGGATCAATGGAACTTGGAAATTGTTTTTGATCCGAACAGCCCAGATCCTTTTTTTCATTGTAAGAAGTGATAGGATTAATGTGGCTAACAATTTTCCAAAGGTAATTACCGGTAAAGAGGGCAAACTGGAGGGTTTGTTCACAAGAGTATTCTTAAAGAAAAACACCCTTGTATACCCAATTTGAGAAACATTCAGATGAATGCGAAGGATGAAGTAATCTGTGTACTTAACTAGCTGGTGGAAAGTGGCGTGATTGAGCAAGTTGAGTCTTTGGATTGGGTGCCTCCCCTGGTTGTGGCGAGAAAAGCGAACGGTCGCATCCACCTCTGTGTGGACGTAAGAGAGCTTAATAAGAACTTTTTGTAGATATGTTTCCATTACACAGAATTGATTAACTGATTAACTGCTTTTAGCAACTAAAGGTATGAGCTGGTTTTCCACAATAGACTTAACTTCAGCTTACCACCAGGTACCTCTACACCAGAGTAGTAAACACCTCACTGTGTTTAGAACTCCCATTAGAGGTTTCCAATTCAGGAGAGTTCCATTTGGGTTGGCTTCGGCTGCATCCATGTTTCAACGTCTCATGTAGAGGTTCTTTCAGGACACGAAAAATTGAATTTTTTCCAAGATGATATTCTGATCATGCGGAAAGATAGAGATGAGCACGATGCACAGTTACATGGGGTTCTTAGGACGCTGGAAAAGTATGGGTTAACAGCTGAGGAGGCTAAGTGCAGATTTTCAGAAGACATCATTACTGATATCGGGATGAGATTAAATTATAGGGAAATAGACCCAAAACAGACCTAGTTGGTGCCATACGGAATGTCCCCGTTCCCCAGAACAAGGACAGAGTGATTTTTTTTTAGGATTAGTGGAGTACTACTCCAAATCTGTGTACACCATTTCAGTCAAAAATGTATGAAATCAGGCAGTTGCTAAAAAAAACAACAACAAAAAACAGGAAGTACATTTTTGTGGACAGAAAAATGCAAGTGTAGTTTTGAGGGCGTCAAAGAATACATTTGTTCAGCCTCAGCAATCCAGGGTTTTGATCCAAGGAGCAAAAGCTTCATTACCACTGATGTGAGTGGTAAAGGATTAGAGGCAGTGTTATCCCATTACAGGATAAAGGAACTGAATGGGTGAATGCATTTGCATCTCAAACTGCCACCCCAGAACAATATTTTGTTATCGATCGGGAGATACTAGGGTGGGAATAGGGACTAAAACATTTTAGACAATTTATTTGGGGTACTAAAGTGGTGGTAAGGAGTGACCACAAATCCCTCATCAAAGTGCTCATGTCACAAGGATTGTGAAATGTCTCTCCAAAGATAAGCAGGTTGTCCATGAAGCTATTAGGTTTTGTACATAAGGTAGAGAACGTTCCAGGTACACGCAATAGGATAGCAGATTTTCTTAGTAGCTTGCCTTTACCCATCAGTAATGTAACTAGGAATGAATGATAAGTACCTAATGGCGATGGTGTTTTCAGATGATTTGCAGAGATTTGGACAGAAAGAGTTGACCAACTCACTTACACAGGGTAGTATCTACAACACTGTCAGGGGGTTTGTTAAGGAGGGTTGGCCTGAGAAGAATCTCTTGTAGAAAGAATTGGTAGAGGAAGAATTTTTGTTGAGAGGTGACAAACGTGTTCCACTTACAGTGTTAAGCGAGAAAGTGGATCATCTATGCCATGAGGGCCACCTTGGCATTCTTAAGACTAAGTGAAGGGTTAAGCAATCTTACTGGTGGCCAGGTTTGGCTAGAGAAATAGAAAAAAGAGTAAGAGACTGTGTTAAGTGTACTAACTCAGAAAAGTCCATGGATATATTCAAACCGTTGTTACAACCCATGGAGTTTCTACAGATACCGTGGGAAAGGGTAGGTATTGATATAATTGGCCCTGCACAAGACAAGAATGGTGTTCCTAAATTGATTTTGGTTTTGGTGAACCTTTTTTTAAAATCATCAGAGTTCAAGGTGGTTCTCAGAACTGATTCAGAGGTTGTGGTGGATTTCTTGGAGGAAGTGTTTTGCCGTGTGGGACTACCTAAGATTTTAGGGCCACATGCATCAAGGAAAAAACTGGTCGTAAATGGTCAGATTTGCAGAATCTACCCCTTTGTGACCGTTATTTTTGCATTTGGGATGCATCATTCCAAATGCAAAAAGCACAATTTAAGTAATCGCAAAATTTGTGATTACTTAAATTGCGAATGCATTTAAGGAATAAAAAATTGCGATTCCTTAAATGCACTGCATGAACCTGTACAGACACACAAAAAAACGTCACCCACGCCCTCATCAGCAGCAGACTCCACTACGGCAACTCCCTCTATGCCGGAGCCCCGTCCAAGCTCGTCAGTAGACTTCAAAGAATCCAGAACGCCTCTGCACGCCTGATCCTCGACGTCCCCCGCTGAGACCACATCACCCCCCACCTGAGAGACCTGCACTGGCTCCCCGTCGACAGAAGAATCACCTTCAAACTCCTGACCCACACACACAAGGCACTCCACAACACCGGCCCAGAATACCTCAACAACCGACTATCCTTCTACGTACCCAACAGGAAACTCCGCTCTGCCGACCTCTCATGGGTCGCCGTCCCACACATCCACAGAACCCCCTCCGGGGGCAGGTCCTTCTCCCACCATGCCGCCAAGACATGGAACTCCCTCCCCTCCTCCTACGACAGACAGAAGACCCACAGACCTTCACGAGACTACTCAAGACCTCTGCTCTTTAATCACTAGCTGCAGACCCCACCCCCAGCGCATTGAGACCATCGGGGGTATGTAGTGCGCTTTATAAATTCTTTGACTGATTGATTGATTGTAAAAATTTGTGATTTCGCAAACAGGAATCACAAATTACTGTCAATCTCATGTTGATGGTAATTTGCGATTTCTTTGAAAAATGCACGTTACACACACACACATGTCTTTGGGGCATGTGTGTGCGCAACATGTGGATAATTTGACATTTCAGTGGTGTACCAGGGTGTCCTTTTGGCAACCTTGCACCCTTGAAATTGCGCATGCAATTCCCATTCATTCCTATGGGCCTCTAGGCCTATAGGAATGAATGGGAAGCAATTAATCTCTGACGTGTTCAGTAATTTTGTAAAAAAACTGGAATGGTGCATACGACCATATCTATGTACCATCCCGAGGCTAAAGGCAATGTTGAGAGCTTCATCAGAGCCATTAAGGATACAATTGAATTGTCCAACAGCAATAGCATGGACTGGGAGGACATATTAAGAAAGACAGTGCAAGCATACAGGATTGGCAGGTGTCTAGCAACTGAACATAGCCCTTTTGAATTAATGAGGTGGTAGATCTCGTCGTACTAAGGATAACATGGGCTGGTTGAGAAACTCAAAGAAGGTTGTGTAGTCACCTAGTAGGGCTAGTAGGGTGAAGAAACACATGGAGCTGGAACAAGTAAAGTACAAACAGAGGTATGACTCCTTATATGGTGTGAGGGAAGTGGGCCTCAAAGTGGAGGATGTGGTGAAGGTGAAGAGAGTGAGGCTGATGCATAAAGGAGAGAGCAGCATTTCTGTGCCGTTGAAAGTGATAAAGATTTTATGCGATTCATCTCTACAAAGTGATGGGAAGGTATGGCTTGCAAAAAGGTTTGTATTGTTCAAAGGGAAGATTTCAAATCCTATGACAATAAGTGTGGGAGGTGGTCTGTGACATAAATTGTATGATTGGATGGATGATGTACCTGTGGGTGCAAAGCCAACTAGTGCCAATGGTTGCAGTCACATGACAACCACTAGTCAAAGTGTTAATGAGGTTCCTAAGAATCATGTCAACAATGAATGTCACAATCAAAACATTACTGTCAGTCAGTGCTTGTGTGAAACCTAGACGCTTTAGCGATTTTGTTATTATACAAACATGTAAGAACTGTTTTGACGAGTCCAGCGCATAAGATGGACACCTCTGTTTTAAGCTGTATTCCCTATTTCTGTCGCTTGTTTATGTATGAGGATTATGGTGTTTATTTTCTTTCATAAACAACCAAACAGAGTCCACCCATACTTAGAAATAGCAATCTTTCGAGTGAACTTTATAGTATTCAAAGAAAATGATATGTTTTCTTAAAATAACCCTCATCCACCAATATTTCCCTAGGGGGCATGCTTCATCATCTGGTTCCTCCCGCCCTGCTACGGGACGGGGAGTGCTGTGACTGATGGAGGCGTGGGAGCACTTTGTAGGGTGTGGACTATAAAGTGATTAGTGATAAGAGTGGAAGGGTCAGACTTGTGTGTTTAAAAATACCTGGCTACGTGAAAAATAAGTTTTATTAAATCCTGTAGTTGGTAATATTAAAAAGGGGGAACCGAGTAACACACTGTTATGGGGGTGTGTCTCCTGGGCTACATGTTTCAAGCCTATCACCTAAGGGTTCTCATCAGGACCAGACTGAATGATCCCAAGTTCCACTCCTAGAACAATACCTTATTGGTCTTCTTAATTACTATTAGGTGAGACATTTTTCATGCACATGCAATACCTTATCAGTATATTTCTTGCATATGATCTGGAAAGATCGGAAATTATGTTATTGTTAACAGTCAATAAAGTTATATGATTTAAAATACATCACCAACTGTGCAAAAAGAGTGATATATTTTTCTGGTGCACAACTAATCCTTGCATTGACCTTGGTAGTACCGTGCTGCCCTTAGAAAAACAGACAGGAGAAACCCGATCCGTATGTCCATTGATACTCTGGATGCATAACTGGTAGTGAGCAGATTATTAAAATAAATTTTAAAAACAGAGTGCTTGTGAAAAAATCCTTGATGAAAACATACATGTTTTTTTACCTAATTCAGACCTCGTGTGCTCCACACGGGAGAAGAGGGGCACTTGTAGTCACACACAAAAGAAGTGTAGCTTGGAATTTCCAAAGAGAAATGCTCGCTGTCAAAGGGGGGCGGCTATGCCGTACTCCCATCATCAAAGCTGCACCCCCACCCTGCAGACTCAGCCTGCCCGTGGCTCAGATGCTGAATAAGAGAGTGGAGACCGTCCTGTTAAATGTCAGGTTATCTCGTACTCAGAGTACTCGTGTTCGAGGTAGTTAGACCGCTAACCTGAACAGAATGGCTGCATGTTTGGTGGCGCTCTTCCTGTATACACTCTACTTTCCTTAGCCGGTTCGTGGCTGCTATCCAGCAGGTACATTTTCTTTCTTTTTTTTATTTGATCAGCTTCCCAATGACTTAAAAACAAAATTATCTTCTAGTCTGTGACTACAAGGGCCCCTACCCTCCTGTATACGGAAGAAATATACTGACTAGGTAGAGAACCAGATGATGAACCATGCCTCCAAGGGACATTTTCGTAGGTGAGGAATATTTTAAGAAAACATATAGTTTTCCTTGAATACTACAAAGTTCACTGGAAAGATAGCTATTTTTGAGTACAGGTGTTTATGTAACAAAGGAGGTTGAGTTCACAGTTTTATGATTATAGTGGGGGAGATGTGTCCTGACCAGGTATGTATAGAGATCACGTTCTGTACAGTGCTGATGGGTGCTCATGCTGTGGTTCTGCTAGTGGGTAGAATGTACGAGTGTGGGGTGGAATGTGCAGGGATACTGTTGGATGATGATTCTGGGAAGGACAGCCAAGGTGCTTTCCCGTTTGTTGTATGCCGGTGCAAAGGGTCCAGTGTTACCAATAAACCACTCGCTGAATCTACGTCTCATGTTTTGTGGCTTATGGACTCAAGAGGAAACAAGCCCATTTTTCTCTGAGTCTGTTACCCACTATATGGAATGATGGCTCCCTTGGTGAGCAACAATTGTACCTTCAGAAGAGGGAGTGCACTGTAGCCTTGCTATTATTAAAGCATTCAAAAGTGCAGTCTGCCTTCTAGCCAAAGAAGCAAGGCCCATTAAAGACCAATTAGCGAAGCACGTACATAGATGGAGAACCTGGTGGACCCCATGCAGGCATGTCTACAAAGGGTACATTTTCAATAAAGTCTCCCCTTTGGGTGAACTTATAAGCTAACCACAGTTTGGACCAAGCACATCCACAATCAATTCAAAATCACAAATTAGGAGCAGCAAATGATATACATGATACAGTCATACAAAAAATGTACATTTTATTTTGGTATATTAAAAACAATGTTAAAAACAATACAAAATGATACACCATAACTAATTCACAAGTAATGGGACAATACATAAGGAAACTTATTCCAATTACAAGAGGGAAATACACTAGTCCAAACACATTACTGAATCACACTCCAAATTGTACGGTTAGTTTCTTAATTAGAGGAGTTTCTTTGTTCAATAGCTTAGCGTATCTCCACCCAACATTGCATCGACGTGTTTCGGTTATGGCAAATATTAATTCAAAGCCAGAAACCTTCCTCAGGATTAAAATAATAGTATCCCACTTTAACAATGTATCTTGATTAAAATCAACAAATGTATGTATGTATGTATGTATAGGCATTTATATAGCGCACTACTTACCCGGAGGGTCCCAAGGCACTTCGACCGCTGCGAAACCCTTCCTGGCTTCCCTGAGAGATGGTCCCTTAATGGGTATCTCCAGGGTGAGACCAGGCATCCCCGGCGGTCTGGTGGGGCCGTTAGTGAAGATGAGGCAAGCTAATGCCCAGAGTTGCAGAGTGTGATCGCTGATCAGAGTGGGCACCGAGGCGAGAGAATTATCGAGTCCGCTGACCCTGGTCCAGAAACCTGCCGCGCCGGGAATCGAACCCTGGTCCCGGGCCGTCCTCTGCTCTCGGGTCTGCCGCCTCTAACCAGTGAGCCACACTACTTCACTAATTTACACATTTGTGACAGAGTACACCATCCGTCAAACTCTAAATCAGGCCAAAATATCTAACAGGTGGCCATAAGAGTATTAGTGAGTGTTAGACCTGGCACCATTGGTGTGGGATCCCTTCCATTTGTAGGTCTCGCCTGCCAATGCGCTTGCGCATTGTTGGCGAGATTATAGTAAGGGCAAAAGAACAGTCTACCAAAACGGCGGATTAGACACAGTTCATGTGAGACAGGCGCGTGCACGAGGCCAGCCACGTCACACACCACCATTTGTCTGTGCCTCGCATCAGACTTCAAAGGCTGCCGCTCCCCGCCCCCGCAACAGACTTCAAAGGAATGCACTTCCGCTCCCCTGCCCCCCCGCCAAAGCAATGCCGAGAGCTTGTTTATGTTCACTCTAGCGGGTCCCATTTCACGGCCGCCGTTCATTACAGACCTTGCACTTTTATCCCTTCACTTAACGTTTCCTCCCCATGGCTTTAAAAAAAGAATAAATGTTTAAATTATACTTGTTACCAAAGTTCGATAGCTCAGCATCAATGAAATGAAATGAAATGAAAATTATATTTATATAGCGCATAAACTACCCTGAGGCCTCGCAGCACTGGTGGCTAGAATCGGAGAAGCAACAGAGCAAGTGCTAGCAGATGGTTCCAAACAGATGAGTTTTTAAAAGCTTTCTAAATGCCAACAGATTGCTATTCTTTCTGAGAGTAAGGGGAAGGGAATTCCAGATTTTTGCGGCATTGAAAGAGAACAAGCGGCCACCCCAACAGGCCTTGTTTATCTTATTGGAGGTGGCCAGGTGAAATGAGCTGGAATGCAAGGCTCTGTGGGGGAGATATGGAGTGACTAGAGGGTGCATTATAGCTGGACCAGTCCTCCATATAGCTTTCTGGGTCAAACATATGGCTTTAAACTGTATCCTGGCTGCAATAGGGAGCCAATGCAGTTTCTTCAGAGCAGTTTTGGCAGAACGCCAGCGTGGTTTTTGGTAGAGCAGTCGGGCTGCGCAATTCTGGGTGACCCGAAGCTTTTTAATTGCAGCCCGGGGGGCTCCCAGATAACGAGCATTACCATAGTCCAGGCGAGAGAGTATCAAGGCCTGAACCATGATTCTCCTCGCCTGACACGAAAGCAAAGGGAGAATCTTCCGGAGCATTCTCATCAGGCCATAGCAGGTGGATGAGGTTTTGGTGGCATGGAAAATAAAATCAAGGGAACTGTCCAACCAAATTCCCAGGCTCTTTATCTGTGTCTTGGGGGAGGGCGGGGGTCCCAGACAGGTTGGCCATAGGGGCGCGAGAATGTTGGGCGATGGATTGCCTAGCAACATAATTTCTGTTTTTTCCCCATTTAGTCTGAGGCAGGAGAGTTCCGTTCATCTGGCTACTGCCTCTAAACAGGGACCCAGAGTGCTAGACGACACCTCAGCTTGGTTTAATGAAACCACAAGCTGGGTGTCGTCTGCATAGGTGACAATTCTAATGCCAAATGGATGGACTAACTCTGCCAGGGGCCTCATTTAAACATTGAAAAGTGTGGGGCTCTGGGCAGAGCCCTGAGGAGCTAAGTGGTTGCTTGGTGGAAACAGCCTCTCCCTCAAATGCCTGAAAGAAGAGCTCGTCAAGGATGGAGACAAGCCATGTCAGTGCTACGCCCGACACTCCCATGGTGTACTAAAATGGCATGGTTAACCGTGTCGAACGCAGCGCTGAGGTCTAACAGAATAATGGCTGCCTTCCCTCCCCGGTCCAGCAAACTCCTTGTTTCCTCTGTCACTGCCAGTAGGGCTGTCTCAGTCCCATGTTGGGGACGGAAACCCGTCTGAGAAGTACACAGCAGGTTGTTAGACTCTAAATACTCAACTAAGATGTTATTGATGTGCTTCTCAGCCAATTTCCTCATCGAGGGCAAAAGGGAGATAGGGCGATAGTTGGATAAATTGCATTGATCCAGATTGGGTTTCTTTAAAAGGGCCCTGACCATTGCACATTTCCATGATGTAGGGACTACGCCCGAGGCAATCGAGGTTTTGAGGATATGAAGGATAGCTGAACGAATCGAGTCAATGACTGAAGTGAGATATAGTGGAGGTGCTGGGTCCATAGGGGAGCCTGAAGTGACTTTGGGGATTATTTTGTCCTAGGTATCTTGGGGGGTAAATTGTTCCAGCATGCAGATGGCCGGGATACTAGGGCTAGCTATTGCAGCTGCATCTAGCTCAGAATTATCGGAGACAAAGGAGGCATAAATAGTTTGAATCTTCTGGTAGAAGAAGGTTGCTAAGTTATTGCAGCGTGCAAGTGCTCCTTCTGATGGTACTGATTCTTGGGGGGAGTGATCAACGATTTGGCTATCTGAAAGATTTCCTTTGGTGAGTTTGCAGCTGTATTAATTTTTGTTTTGTAAAAGAGAGCGGCCTTGATTTCGGTTTTGTATAGCATAATTGCTGTTCTGTATTCTGCCTTCCTACACTGGGAGCGATCTTGTCTCCAGCTCCTCTCTAGCCTGCAACAAGATTGTTTTAAGTCCCTCAGTTTGGGTGTGAACCATGGGGCTACTTTTTGCCTCTTTATGCAATGCAGGGATTGCTTAGGAAGGACTAAGTCAAGGGAATTTTGGATCCAGTTGTTAAAATTACTACTGGCCGTGTTGGTATTAGAAACCTTCAAGGGTTTAAGGTCAGCAAGAACAGATTCCCATTGAGTGGAGGAGAGTTTGGACCACTTTCTACCCCACTGTTTTTTAGGTTCTTGGACAGATAAAGACCTCCCAGTTACCCAGGTCAAAGGTATGAAGTAATGGTCTGTCCAGGGAAGAGGCAGGGGCGTTTCAGTGGTCAGGGTTTCGATGTTACTAAACACATGATCTAAGAGATGACCTTTATTATGTGTCAGAGAAAACCCTTTTTGTACCAAGTCAATCGCTTGAAGGCTCAGCCGAAGATTATTGGCTGAGAGATCAAGAGAATTATCTAAGTGTAGATTTAAGTCGCCCAGCACAGTGAAGTTGGCCGAAGTAAGAGCTAAATTAGCAGCTAGGTTAACAAGGTTCGAAATAAACTGACCTAAAGCTCCTGGCGGTCGATAGATTAAGAGACCTGAAAGGGTAATTATCGGGGAAAATTCTAGCGAAAAGGACATACTTTCACAGTCTAAGAGTGTGGTAAAGATAATACAACACTTATATAGATCTTTGTAACCGCCTCCTCTACCGGTAGTACGGTCGGCTCTCTTTATTGTGTAGCCTTGGGAGACTACCCACACAATTGCCGGGTTAGCTTCCAGTTGGAGCCAAGTCTCCGTTAGGAAAAATACGTCTGGCTTAAGTTCTTCTAATAATAGAGCTATCTCAGTGCAATGTTTAGGCAATGATCTACAGTTAAGAAGGAACATATTCCATAGCCTGGAATTAGAGTGTCTGTCGGTAGTGCTGGGTGACAACTTCCAATTGCAGTGTGTGCAGTGGGTCGTAGCGTCAGTGAGGCGCATAGAATGTAAGCATTTCGGATTGACAGGAGGTCTTAACTCACATAGGCGTGAGGGGTCGTAGGTGTTTAAACTCCTGGCCACAGGACCAGGGTTTGTGGCCCCTGGACCTGGCTGGGCGCGGACTGGCGCAAACTGGCTTCCCTTAGGCGCGCCTTTGGCGCGCCAGCAACGTGCCCTCTGCGCGTGTCCTCTGCGCGACGGTGTCATGTGCCCTTATGTAGATTGGGTTCCCAGAAAATCTGGAGTGTCACCCTGCCAAGATGGCCGCCCGCTAATGGCACCACCAGGAAGTGCTATGCACTGTGATCTCCCTCCAGACAATCAGCACCAATTAGCTGCAATGGACCGGGGAGTCAGAGCGCGATTAGGAAGTGCCCAAAATCAATTTTAAAAAAGGTGAGTGGCATGTTAAAACAATGGCAGCAGTATAGTAGTTGCCTCTATAGCGCAAGCGCAGCAATGACCTGAAGGACTCAGATTCTAGATCCTGCGCGTCGGCACTCTGAGGCTCTAAATAGTCCGGGTTCCCAGAAAAGCTGGAGCGTCACCCTGCCACAGGGCCGGCCTTAGGCATGTGCAAGCTGTGCACCTGCACAGGGCCACCAAACCCCAGGGGCCACCACACCAATATATATCCTTAATATATTTATCCTCTGAGGATGGATACATATTTGTGTGGCGGCCCCTGGCAGGGATTTGGCGGCCTCCGGATCAGTTCCACTTCTAAACACCCTGACCCCCTCCCCCTCTTTACTGGCCTCCGCGCTCTGCCCCACCCGGACCCCCTCTTCCTGGGCCCCCTACCTACGCTCCCTGCCCAGGGCCACCATGACCCTAGAGCCGCCCCTGCCTGCCAAGATGGCTGTCCGCTAATGGCACCACCAGGAAGTGCTATGCACTGTGATCTCCCTCCACACAATCAGCACCAATTAGCTGCGATGGACCGGGGAGTCAGCGCGTGATTAGGAAGTGCCCAAAATCAATTTTAAAAAAGGTGAGTGGCAAGTTAAAACAATGGCAGCAGTATAGTAGTTGCCTCTATAGCGCTAGTGCAGCAATGGCCTGAAGGACTCAGATTCTAGATCCTGCTTGTCGGCGCTCTGAGGCTCTAAATAGTCCGGGTTCCCAGAAAAGCTGGAGCGTCACCCTGCCAAGATGGCCACCCGCTATTTGCATCACCAGGAAGTGCTATGCACTGTGATCTCCCTCCACACAATCAGCACCAATTAGCTGCGATGGCCTGGGGAGTCAGCGCCCGATTAGGAAGTGCCCAAAATCAATGTTAAAAAAGGTGAGTGGCAAGATAAAACAATGGCAGCAGTATAGTAGTTGCCTCTATAGCGCTAGCGCAGCAATGACCTGAAGGACTCAGATTCTAGCTCAAGGGAAATTAATAAAATAAATCATTACCTTCCTAGGCCCACATGACTCCGGAGCACACCATGGGCAGACTTTTGAGTAGACGCTACCATCAGACTCAGGGGAAGGGTGGAAAAAATCTTCAAATCCCCACCTTCGAGCTAATTTTCTTTTGTCGTTCGGTGGGATACTATGCTTTCCCGCTCCCCGCCCCCCTTCCACAGCAATGCCGAGCGCTTCTTTATGTTCACTCTCGCGGCTCCCATTTCACAGCTGCCGTTCATTACAGACCTTGCACTTTTATCCCTTCACTTAACGTTTCCTCACCAGGGCTTCAAAAAATAATAAATGTTTTAAATTATACTTGTTACCAAAGTTTGATAGCTCAGCATCAAGGGAAATTAATAAAATAAAATAAAGCATTACCTTCCCAGGCCCCCATGATTCCGGAGCATACCATGGGCAGGCTTTTCAGTAGACGCTACCATCAGACTCGGAGGAAGGGGGAAAAAATCTTCAAATCCCCACCTACGAGCTAATTTTCTTTTGTCATTCGGTGGGATACTATGCGCTCCCCCGCCCCCCTGCCACAGCAATGCAGAGCACTTCTTTATGTTCACTCTCGCGGCTCCCATTTCACGGCCGGCGTTCATTACAGACCTTGCACTTTTATCCCTTCACTTAACGTTTCCTCACCAAGACCTTAATGAAAGATTATTTTGTAAAACGGCATGCTAAAGAGTTAACTGAGCAACGCGACCCTCCATCAGTATTTGAACATGGCCGCTTCCTTTTCTGAATATTTCCACCCTCCAACTCCAACTCCACCCTCCAACTCCAACTCCAACTCCACCCTCCAACTCCAACCTCCAACTCCAATCCCACCCTCCAACTCCAACTCCAACTCTACCCTCCATCCTCCAACTCCACCCTCCAACTCCAACTCAACCTTCCAACTCCACCCTCCAACTCCACCCTCCAACTCCAACTCTACCCTCCAACTCCACCCTTCAACTCCAACTCCAACTCCACCCTCCAACTCCACCCTCCACCATCCAACTCCACCCTCCAACTTCACCCTCCAACTCCAACTCTACCCTCCAACTACAACCTCCAACTCCACCCTCCAACTCCACCTCTACCCTCCAAATCCACCCTCCTACTCCAAATCCACCCTCCAACTCCACCCTCCACCCCCCAACGCCAACCTCCAACTCCAACTCTACCATCCAACTCCAACTCCACCCTCCAACTCCACCCTCCATCCTCCAACTCCACCGTCCAACTCCAACTCCACCCTCCAACTCCACCCTCCAACTCCACCTCCACCCTCCAACTCCAACTCCATCCTCCAACTCCAACTCCACCCTCCAACTCCAACTCCACCCTCCAACTCCAACTCCATCCTCCAACTCCACCCTCCAACTCCACCCTCCAACTCCACCCTCCAACTCCACCCTCCAACTCCACCCTCCAACTCCAACTCCACCCTCCAACTCCACCCTCCAACTCCATCCTCCAACTCCATCCTCCAACTCCACCCTCCAACTCCACCCTTCAACTCCACCCTCCAACTCCAACTCCCACCTCCAACTCCACCCTCCAACTCCAACTCCACTTTCCAACTCCAACTCCATCCTCCAACTCCACCTTCCAACTCCACCCTCCAACTCCACCCTCCACCTCCACCCTCCAACTCTAACTCCACCCTCCAAATCCACCCTCCAACTACAGCTTCCAACTCCACCCTCCAACTCCAAATCCACCCTCCAACTCCACCCTCCAACTCCAAATCTACCCTCCAACTCTACCCTTCACCCTGCAACTCCACCCTCCAACTCCAACGCCACCCTCCAACTCCACACTCCAACTCCACCCTCCAACTCTGAGGTTCCGTGACGATTCGAACCCGTGTTTTCGACATCGTCGTAAACCCATAATTTCGGTACCAGTGAACCGTAAATGATCCATATAGTATATCCTGGTGTTTTCGCTATGCTACGAGCAAGAGCACTCTTGTTATGAACACATTTCCGATACACCGATGGCATCCATTTTAGATTATGGCATCCATCTTGTATTCTTGCCCTCACATAGTCAATGAACACACAGTGACCTCTGATCAATTCATCTCACTTAAGGACACGTAGGCTTTAGCCGGTGATTCACTTTGCTAGTGACACGTGCACCCTAGGACAGAAACGCTGTGGCCGCATGACTCGGCAAAAGCTGCCTCCTCTGCCTGAGGCCAGTCTTGCTATACTGGTTCTCGTGCTCGTTGGCCTGATCATGATTAGGCGGCCGAAGTTGGTAGCCTTGCCCATTTACGACCCACAAACATCTCTTATCCTGTTTTTCTATCTTCTGCACCTGGCTCTGCTCCTTTCCTTCTGGGCCTTTATTAGGGGGAGGTAACGAAATTTACGATGAGGCGGTCCGGTTCTTGAATGAAAAGATGACATGGGATTATGATCGAACAGTGGGAACCTCTCATTCGTAATGTTTGACATCAGAAATTTGTTGACGATTCCTGTTTAATGCCAAATATTTATTGTTTAGGACACAAAGTTTAAGAAACGTACTAGTATGTGAAGAATGTTGCCCCCAGCTAGAAAACTTGTATTTAAGGAGCAACCAACTTAGTGCAAATTGAACAGGCTCCTAGAATCTGCCCGTGTGTAGTTTCTGTGACTTCTGTGTCCCTGCAGTAATAAACCTTTGGTCTTTAACACCACCATCGAGAAGCCCGTGTTTCTGTTTATTTGTGCACCGAGACAGGTAGAACTCAGGGGTCTTCGGGTGTTGTCCCTGACACCTCTGGACCTTAATAAAAGTCCAGAACTCCAATTGGCGCCCAACGTGGGGCGACGTCATTCGGTACCGGTCCAAAAGCCTGAAGAGTTCGAGAAGCTTCGTGTGAAGATTCCAGAGGGAGGCGCCCCACTTCATCGATCCCGGCATATCGCAAAAGTGGCCCGACGTTCTCTTCCACGAGGGTTCCCGTTCGGACGGCTGCAGTGGTCCGCTGCCTTGACTGTCACCCTGTCTTGGACCCGAGGTGCAGACCTTAGTACGGCGAGACATGACGGGTTTCTCCTTGGTGACGTCTTCAGTGCCTCAGTTAAGTATTAAGTGGTTGCTAGTTGTTTGGTTACTTCGTAAGGGTTTGCTCCTGTTTGGATAATCCTTTTAGTTCTTTGGTTTGGTTTGGTTTCGTAAGATTATCATTGGTTGTTCTCGTTACGATAATCTTTTGGTTTGGTTTGGGTATCGATACATTAGTTCACTTTGGTAGGCCTAAGTTCTTAGTTCGAGTGTGCACCTTTGCTTGTGTTTGTTCTGTGTTCCGGTTTATAAAATGGTAAGTCGGAAAAACTGTATGTTTTCATGTTTTGGTTGCAACAGGGATTCCCGGTTGGAGGACTCATGTCCGGTTCCTCCGATTGGAACTCCTCTTTATGATCTTTACTGCAAGCACGGTGTGGGTCCTATATCTTATAATGAGGTATGGATCCGTTACACGGAAAAAGATGGTGTCCTTAGTTGGCCACTACATGGTAGTTTTGAACCTGAAATTCTCGATAATTTAGAAATAAAGCTGTTTAAGAAGAAAGCCCGGCCGGCAATGTTTGATTCTTTCCGTTGTTGGCGAAAAGAATCCAAACAGAGAGAGACTAAAAAATTGAAGAAAGAGCAAAAAGAGCAAGAGTTGACCTTAGAACAGTCTGCCAAGCAGCTGCAACTCAATGAATCTGAGAAAGCGATAGAGGTAGCCGATAGAGAGCGCAATTTAGCGATAGACAAGTGCTACCCTGCCTTGCCATCGGGTACTGCTAAGACAGTAGAGGACCCTGAAAAGGATCCCCTGTTGTCTTACTTGTTGAGGTCACTTCCACCGTATGCACAGGGTGCTACAGCTCCACCTCTGCCAAATGTTTTGTTACCGGTTGCTGGACAGCCTGGTATGCCTACCCCTGCTCCCCTGAATCAAGCTCCTGCACTCCCTGTGGTTAACAATATTCCTCTGGCACCCCCTCTCCCAGGGTTGCCAGCTCCTCTGCCTGCACCGATCATACCTGTTGTTTCACAAATTACTTTGCCTGCTACCCCTACTCTTGCTGTTTCTTCTGTCCCAACTACTACTCTACTTCAAACTTCTTCAAGCTATATGACTCCACTTTCTGTTCGTCGGAGAATCACTGAATCTGTCTCTAATATTCTATCTCCCTTTTACAAAACTCTGATTAGGAGTCCTGCCTCTGAATCTGTTCAGAGACGTAGTCAGCTTCCTAGTGTTGAAGAACGAGGAATATTAGATTCTACAGCCCTTAGGTGGATTTCGAAAGTTGGAAGGTATGATGTACGAGATGTATTAGATACATTTATGCAATGGAATGAACCGACACAGCGCTATGCGTTTGATGTTATGTGTTCCCTTTTACGTGAGGAGTGGGAGGAGAACGATTCTGAACAAGTTCCGGATGAATTAATTCATGTTCAACAAAAATTTGCTGCAGGTATGATAGTCGGTCAGGAGATAAAAGAAGCAATGGAACTGATTTTAGGGTTCAGGTTTGATCCTTCTCTCCGTTCACCAAGAGACTTAGAGAAACGTAGCACAAAACAAGGTCGTCAATATCCTATGAGAGAAGTTCCGCCAATATGGCGCAAAGCTATTCAAGCTAATGCGGCCCAGGGTATTGCAGCCGCTCCAGCTCAATTCCAGAGAGTGTGGATACACATTCCATGGAAACGAGCTGAAGTGTTAGCAGTAAAACAGGCCTTGCCAAATCCGCATAAAAATCCCGCTGGATATTACAAAGAGCTGACCCAGACGGTTCAAGCTTGCGTAATGAATTTAGCGGACATTGACATGCTATTTGGCAATGTAGTACCGCAACCAATCTGGGCTAAAATTCGTAAAGAAAACCATCCAGTTGCCCTAGGTGGTGATTGGCAGGCTATAATAGCGGCAGATGGTCAACAAATTGGTGGTTCTAAACCCGAACCTCTGATTGCTAATTTGCCTGGTAGAATAATCGATTTAATGAAAACTCTGATGCCAGCATTGCGTGCTAACTGGGACAAATTGTCCGCATGCAGGCAGAAGAAAGACGAAAGCGTCTCCGACTTTTTCACTAGATTTGAAGAAACTTTCGTAGATCACAGTGGTCAGGATATGAGCACGGAGGGAGGCCAGAGATTATTTGTTGATAAATTTGTGCACAATTTGTTACCAGAGCTTAGTAATAAATTAAAAGATTCTGAAAGTGCGTGGGCTGTCTCTACGACTGCGCAAATACTTGCAACTGCTCAGTACTATCAAAATAGGGATAAAGAAGAGAAAGAAAAGTCAGAAAAGAAAACAAAAGATTTAAAAACTAAAGTCCTTTTGCAGCAGGCATATCCGCCCCGCACGAATCAGACAAACTCACAGCAAGGGCCATACCAGAGGACCGATTACCGTTCTCAGAGACCACAATACCAATGGAATCAATGTGCTTACTGCAAAAAGGAGGGTCATTATAAGAATGAGTGTCCAGTACTAGCACAAAATAATAATGCTGCAGCTCAGAGAGGTCGTGGTGGTTTTACGCAACCTTCTAGAGGTCGAGGACGAGGTGCTATGCCTCCACAAACGAATGATCGCCCTTCTAATTATTTTGATCAGCGAAACGGACAATCTGTACAGCCAACTAGATCTCAACAGTATCACGTTGAGGATTACTGTGAAGTTAGTGAGGAATTTCAGCAAAATGAGTACTAGGACAGCCATGGACAAAGAGAGGGAGTAGTATCAGTTCCAGTAGATCAGAGTGGGCCTTATGTTGCAGTAGCTACATCAGGTGTAGTCGAACCGTTTCTGTTGGATACTGGTGCAGCAAAAAGTTCTATCATACATGCGAAACTCCCTGGCGCACCTTTGTCCGGCTTAACAAATGTTTCAGTAGGTTTTTCAGGCGCCCCTGTTCACAACCCTGTTTCTGGTCCTTTGTCTATCTCTGTTGGGCCTCGTCAATTAAAAGCACCCCTGATTTTGACGACCGGTTGTAATGAAAATCTGCTTGGTTTAGACTTGTTAAAACGCCTATACGCGACTCTGTACTGTTCTCCGTCAGGAGTACAGCTTACATTGGGTAAGAGAATCATCTCCCCGATGTACTTGTCAATGGATGCGCTCCCACTGGAGCTGCGTTCTCTCCCTGATACTCTTTGGGCGACTGGTCCTAACGATGTAGGTCTTTTGGAAATTCCTCCTTATGTAGTAACTTTGAAAGCAAATGTCAAATTCCCACGAATCCCACAATATAAGATCTCTAGTGAAGGCGAACGTGCGCTTTTATTGATAGTGCAAGATTTGATCCAGAAAGACGTAATAGAGGAAACTAGAGGAAATGTCTGTAACAGCCCTGTACTGCCAATTCTAAAACACACTGATCCTTCAAAACCTCCAGTCTATAGATTTGTAATTGACCTTAGAGAGGTTAACAAAATTGTGATTCCACAGTTTCCTGTGGTTCCAGACATTACTGCATTGTTAATGTTGATTCCTGCAACAGCCACATGGTTTTCAGTGATCGACTTGAAGAATGCCTTTTTCAGCATTCCAATAGCCGAAGAAAGCAGAGATATTTTCGGCTTCTCTCTAAGAGGCCGAAGCTTCAGGTTTAAACGTGCTCCACAAGGCTATTGTGAAAGTCCATCCATTTACAGTCAGGCATTAAAGAGTCAATTAGATTCTTTTGTACTTCCTCCTGGTTCTGCTTTGGTGCAATATGTTGACGATCTTCTAGTGGCTGCCGATGACAAGGAAACTTGCAAAGCAGCTACAATTTCCCTACTGCATCATTTGTCTGATTTAAATCACAAGGTGTCACCTTCCAAAATGCAATATTGTTGTCAAGAAGTGACCTACCTAGGTCATCTCTTGTCAAAGGAGGGAAGAAGGTTGACCCCAGAGAGAATAAAAGCAATTACGCAGATGAATGTTCCTAACACACAGAGAAAAGTGCGTGCGTTTTTAGGTATTACCTCATACTGCAGGCAATGGATCCCACATTTTTCTCTTTTGGCAAAACCATTGGTGGCCTTGACTGGAAAAGGTGTTCCGAGTCCGGTGCCATGGTCTGCTGAATGTCAGCAGAGTTTTTCTGAGTTACGAAATGCACTGTGTTCAGCTCCGGTGTTGGGAACACCTGACTACAGTAAGCCATTTACACTCTATGTTCACGAGAGAGAAGGTTGTGCATTGAGTGTTCTGACGCAACGATTTGGTGATAAACAACGTCCTTGTGCGTATTTTTCATCAACATTAGATCCGGTAGCCAGAGCGTTGCCAAGTTGCTTGAGAGCTACAGCAGCAGCTGCAGTGTCCATTCGACAATCTGCTGGTTTGGTCATGAACAACATGCTAGTGGTCATGGTTCCACATGCCGTGGATACACTCATGAACCGAACAAAGACACAGCACCTCACCAGTGCTAGATTATCAGGCTATGAGCTGACACTGCTAGCAAGTCATATTCAGATTAAAAGATGCAATGTATTGAATCCAGCAACACTGTTGCCGACTAGCCAGGAGTCGAGTGATTCTGAACCACATGACTGTTGTTTTAGAACTGAGGAGGAGACAAAAGGACGGATTGATCTTAAAGACACTCCGTTATCAGACCCAGATGGCACGTTGTATGTCGACGGGTCTTGTTTTAAATTGGAGAATGGTGATGTAACAGCTGCCTACGCAGTAACGACTTTGAGTACGATTGTGGAGACTGCAAGAGTGAGTCAAAATTCTGCCCAAGCTGCAGAATTAATTGCATTGACTAGAGCATGTGTTTTAGCTAAGGGAAAGAGAGTGAATGTGTTCACAGATAGTCAGTACGCGTTCGGCGTAGCGCATAGTTTTGGTCAATTGTGGAAGGAAAGAGGTTTTATTACGTCCCATGGGACTAAGATCCAGCATGGTCAGCTAGTCAACGACTTGTTGGAATCTCTAACCTTACCAACGGAAGTTGCGATTGTGAAGTGCAGTGCTCATCGAGCAATCACGGATGATGTTGGTCGTGGGAATGCTTTTGCTGATGAGACAGCTAAACAGACAGCTAGGAATACGATGAGTGGGATGTATGTTCAACGTCTGCAAGATGGGTTGCTGAATCGGGAATGTGTGAGGACACAGTGGAAAGTGTGAAAGCAATTCAGGAAGAAGCGACTGAAGAGGAAAAGCTTGCATGGAAAGAGAAAACGGGTAAATTGGACTCGAGTGGATGTTGGATTGATTTGTCTGAGCATCAGCGTTTGATGTTGCCTGATGCATATGTGCTTGCGGTGGAAACGATGGCGCACGGAGCAGCGCACATCAGTTCTAAAGGGATTTGTAAGATGTTGGCCCCAGTCTGGAAGAATGATGGAATTAGTAAATGTGCAGAAAGAGTGGTGAGAAACTGCATGATATGCCTGATGCATAATCCTGGCAAGGGAATCCCCACACCCACTGGACACTTCGCTCCTCCTTCTTGCCCCTTCGAAGTGATTCAGTTGGATTTCATTCACATGGATCGATGTAACAACCTTAAATATGTCCTAGTGGTAGTCTGTGCTTTTTCAAAGTGGATCGAAGCATATCCACTAAAAGATAATACTGCTTTGTCCACTGCCAAAATCCTCCTAAAAGAATACTTCCCCAGGTATGGTATGCCACGGATTGTATGGTCGGACAATGGGAGTGAATTCGTAGGGAAAGTTATGCAGAGTGTGTGTGCAGGCTTAGGAATCAAGCAAAAATTTCACAGTGCGAACCACCCCCAGTCAGTAGGTTTAGTTGAAGGGTACAATGGTA